>NC_087353.1:45190229-46440229 GCF_030014295.1 Loxodonta africana
TATTTTCAAAGACCCTATTTCCAAACAAGGTCACATTCACACATACAGGGATTCAGACTTCAACATCAATTTCTTTTTTGGGAGGGGGGTGGGGGGCACAGTTCAATTCACAACAGTGCATTAGTTTGTTTAATCCTCCAAACAGCCTTGCAAGGTGGTTAAAGTATTCTCATTATACTGAGAGTCCAGAATCTGTTAAGTGACTTGCTGAATGTTATTCTAATAGTAGTAGCAAGGCAGTTAGCCATTTCAAAATGTTGCTGGAAAAAAGGAGGATATGAATGAATAAATGACAAATTGGCAGAGCTGGGATATGAACCATGGTTGGTCTGAGTCCATCCTACTCTTTATACTAGACTTTACTACTTCTTTCTCAGTAAGTAAGATTTGTTGAAGGGCAGGAGGGGGCTGCTTCTTCTTGAGTACTTTACCTGGAATCATGTTTCCTCCCAGACCCTTCTCCTGGTGTTAGGAGTGCAAGACATTTGAAAAGGTGTGTGAAATGTCAATAATGCCCATTTCCCACAGGGAGATATAATCAGAGGATAGGCTTAGTGGGGATCCTGATGCATCTTCTGAGGCCCTGTCCTGAATTCAAATGATACCGCCCAGAGACATACATAAGCCAGGACATTGCAGAGAGCAACTTGTTTGCAGAGAGAGTGACGAAATAGCTACCAGACTATCCAGCCTCACAGGAAGAGGACCAGTCTATAAGTGGCCAGCTTATGTTGCACGGTCACATGTTTTTCCATGGCTTTGGAATCCTCTCAAGCCATAGGTTTGAAGAGTTTGATAAGCCATGGATTTCTGACTCCAACTTACTCATTACACTTGAGTCTAATGAATATATAGGGACAAAACTTGAAAGATGACATGGACAAAGGAGAATAGAAATAATGTCAAGATGGTGGTGTTTAGGGTTAAACTGCCTCCTTTACAAGTTAACGGAGATGTCATCATTAAGAAAAATGATGGTCATGTTATCAGATTATTAAAAGTCACTGGGTGGCCCAAACAGTTAAGCACTCAGCTGCTGACTGAAAGGTTGGTGGTTCAAGTCTACCCAGAGGCATCTGAGAAAAAAGGCCTGGTGATCCACTTCCAAAAAATCATCCACTAAAAACCCCGCAGACCACTGGTACACATGGGGTCACCACGAGGCAGAATTTATTCAACAGCAACTGATTTTTTGTCATATTATTAAATGTTGTCAAGCAGATAAAGAATGAGAAAAGACTATGGTATTTCTCAGTTGGGAGGATGACTTGTGTTGCAGTGTCTGAGAGAGCAATGGGAAGAAGTCAGGGGCAGAAGTCAGAAAACTTAGGTTTTCCCCCAGCTTCAACATTGACCAGCCTAGCCACCTTGTGCAAGTTACTGTCTAAGCATCAGATCCTATACTAATAAGACGGTTAGCACAATGCCTGCCCAGACTATCTCCTGGGGCTTATATTAAGGGCCCAAAGAGATAAAGTATAAAAAGGTGTCGTAAAGTTTCACATGAAGGAGAAGGATTCAGATAGTACTGGGGTCTAAGGTCAGGTTGTAAGGGAGTAAGAGTAAAGTGAAGAATAGAGAGGGCACATTTTGACTTCTCTTTTAGAATTTAAGAGCATGAGACACGGAAGAAGCTTGAGGAGGTAACGCAGCAGAGAGAAGTTTGGCTGGAATGGGGTCAAGGTCCTTCCCATAGTACCTATAAGAAATGATGAAATTAACAACTCTTGAGATATTTAAAAATAGTATTTACATTGGGTCATCATGAGGTCGAGTCATTCTCAGGAGAAGAATATTAGAGCAAAGTTAGTAGCCCAACCAAATTGGGTGTTCCCTGGTCGGAAGGCTATGCATAGGCCAGGCTTCCAAGTCTTCAGCTGTGTGACTTGCTGGCATAGTGCAAGATAGGACTATGTCTGCTGAGGACATTTCTTGCTCTTCTCCGAACACAGGCTAAGTTCACACAAGGAGGTAATGTGAAGCACAGATGCAATAAGACACGTAGTCCAGCTGATGAAGCAGAGGACAGTGGAGTGAGTTGTAAGATCTGTAATCTCTCTGCTTCTCCATTTCTGATTCTGATATGGATTTAAAGCTCATGTTACTGATGGTTTCTTTCTCCTCCCTCGAGGCTGTACAGCTCACTGTATAAATGCATTCCAGGGCAAGGCACTGGGGAAGAACCATGTGTGAATCCCAGCTCAGTCCATTATGAACTATGGATCCTAGCAAGTCATTTAACCCTCTTGATCCTTGGTTTTCTTACATAATTAATGAGGTGGATTGAATGCAGGGTCTGTAAATGTATGGTATGTGTGGGGTTAGTCCTGCCTCCCACAACCTACTCTTGGCAGACATAAGAAATCAGTCCTGGCTCTCATTCCCACCGAGCCCAGCTATAGACTTGCAATACAGGCAGCCTCTCAGTGGATTGAATTTGGCACAAGGAATGAAGTCTATTCCCCTTCCTGGGTACTATATGATGTTAAGTCTCTTCAAGTTCAAATGTTTCCAGATTCTGTGATGCTAATGTGGAAAAGTCATGGTACAAATAGAAAGGAGGCTTGGGGAAAAAAAAATGAGTAGAAGATGCAAGAAGTAAAACTGAAGAAGAAAAAAATAAAAACAAAATATGAACAATAATAAGGTAAAACTCTGTTCAAAAAGGCAATCATTTATCTACTCCATGTTTCCATGTGCCTACAAGGCATTACCCAGGGGGCTACAAGTGCTCAACAGAAGAAGAAGATAAACGCCCCAGAAGGATGTGGGGTCCCTCATGCAGGATTACAACGCTCCATATTCACCCAGTTCTCCTTCACATATTTCACTACGCTGGGCTGATTGCAGCCACCCACAACAAAGCCAAGTGCAACAGTCCAAACCTGCAGACAGGTAGAGCAGGTGGGGGTACACAGTGGTGTCCTAGTAAGTGTTTAACAGCTGGCTTTAAGGGCAGGAGGTATGTATTAAGCTTTGCTTTGTAGCATTCACCAATTTCTGTAGTGTAAATACTCCCACCATGACCAATTTTAAGCCATCAACGTGAAGTCACTGAACAGAGTTGAGAAGAGATGCACACAGTTGGCTCTTACATACCACTGGGGAGAGAGAATTACAAAGCTACTAACAAGTGCTGAGTATCTTCTATGTGCCTCTAACCCTGAATATTTCACATTATTATTCCATGTACATAAAAATTCCATTCCTGTTTTAAAATGATAGGGTTTTAGATTAAAGTCTATTTGCCTTCTACCAAGCAAATGTGAATGTATTGGCATCACCAAAATGGTGCTTGGCTCCAGGAACCAGAAACCCAATGGGGTAAAAGAATCTATCAGGCTCTGCCCAAAGCAGGCAAACTGATGATGTCACATGAAGGGGAGAGGGCCATCTGTCAGGAGACTTCCATCTGGAGGCCTTTCATAGAGACCGCCATCTCCCCACCATCCCTGGCTCCCATCACATCTCCTGCCTGGGTTGCATGTATTCAGCATGTATTTGTGAATCATTTATTATGTGTTAGGCATTGAACTGTATACCAGGGTTACACACACACACACACACACACACGCATGCATGCACCCGTGCTTCTCATTAACAGGCTCTGGGCTAAGTACTGTACAAAGAACAGAGATAAAGCCAACAAAGTCCTGACTTGAAGATGTTTATAGTCCTGCCAGGGGATGTACATAAATGACCGTGACACAATGTAAAGTGCAGTCATCTCTTAAGAGCTATAGATAAAACTTCATGGGTTTTCAGGAGACATTATTTCTGATGAAGATGCAATCAAGAACAGCTTCACAGAGGAGGTGATATAAGTCTGAAGAGTTTCCCAACCAGTATGGCTGCTTCTGAGCACAGCACGGTCTTGCCTTCATCTAGCCAATATTTCCTGAGCACCTACTAAGGTTTCACACTGTACCAGATGTTATAGGAGAAACAAAGATGTCCCTTCCAGACTCCTCCCAATCCCCTTCCGTGTACCAGTATTTAGGCAAAGGTGCCAATCATCCCTTTGTGCCTGACCACCAAGGTCCTCAGAAGGGCACAGCAGACATGTCACAAGCCAGAGCTCCTGGGGACTAAGGGTGTAGGCATAGGAGGAATTAGGGAGAAAGCAGGGGGGGAGGCGGGAAAGCAGGTTAAGAATAACCTTGTCGAGGGCTCAAGGTTGCATACATATTCGCATTACACCAGAAGCAGGGTGACAACGTCTCCCCTAAGACAGTCTACTGAATTCATCACTTAGATTAAAAAAAAGAGGCATAAAAATAAATCTCCTAGAATTTGCAGGATTAGGGCACATGTTTAGTCAAAAAATGAGGCCCCCCGCCCCGGCCCCTGCAAAAATAATGCTCCACTGTAGTAACACAACTTGCTAACTAGACCCGAAGCTGCACTCTACAACACACTCTCACAGCATCTGCACCTGCCCGCTCCTAGACTCTCATCTAACATATCTAACCCTTTAATCCATAACTGTGTGGGGAATAGCTGCTCCACAGTCAGTCCCACCAGCAGCTTCCTGAGAAAGTTCCTTCTGTACCCAGAACTAATAAAACTTCAGTGAATTGGATTCTATTAAGTCCTTGGCTGTCATGGCTGAAAGGAATTTAAGAAGAGAAAGAAAGGATAAGTTAATGTCTCTATAACATCAGAACAGCTATCTCTTTAAACCTGTCTCCAGAAGTCTGGGGCTGCATTTCTCCCACAGTGGTAGAAGGGGTGAACAGACAGTGCAGCTGACTGCCCTCAGGAGAGAGCACAGGCTCAGTGCTATCAAAAGAAATAATAACAATAATTGCTAGCCCTTCCATAGTGCTTCCATATGCCAGGCGCTGTTCTGGGCGCTCTATGTATGTTAAGTCAACAACAGCCCTAGGAGGTAGGTGCACTATTGGTATCCCATTTTACAGATGAGAGGCTAAGAGGCTGGCCCATGTCACACTGTACTGTGAGTAAGTAGTGGAGCACGATACCAATCCAGGCAGTCCGGTGTGGTCTTCGGGGTGCCTTTAAGGAGGGGCAGACAACACTCATTCTCCAACGCTATATCTCACCTCTGCAAAGGGGTAAAGAGTCAGGCACACCTGATCCTGATCCTGAGTCTGCCACTTATTAGTTGCATGAACTTGAGCAAGTTATTTAACCTCTCTGAACCTCCTTTTCCTCCCCTGTGAAATGTGACTCATATCTATGTCACATGTGCAATACCACATGTAAAACATGTAGCACAGCATCTGGCACATGGTAAATTGTCAATGCAGCTGGACATGTTAGTGGTTGAGGTGGTCACTGTTGTCAGAATCATGGAATGTCAAGTCTCAGAAACCTTTCTAATCCAATCTGGAATAAATGGAAGAAAGAAAGAATGAATGAATGAATGAACAGACCCAGCCTTAGTGTAACATACAGCTCCTGTTATGTTGCAGGCTGTTAGTGGAGAACCATAGAAATCTAGAGGGTTCTGCAAGTTGTGTCTGGAACTTCAAATATTCCTGGCGCACAGTCTAAGTTGGTTTTAAATCCTACTTCTGTCATTTAAGAGCCCTGGTGGCACGATGGTTAGGAGCTCGGCTGCTAACCAAAAGCCGGCAGTTAGAATCCACTTGCAACTCCTTGAAAACCCTATGGGGCAGTTCTACTCTGTCCTGTAGGGTCACTATGAGTTGTATTCAACTGGATGGCAATGGGTAATGGTAAAGGTAATCTGTCACTTGATGATTGTGTGACCTTGGATCAATTACTTAGACTTTTGTATTCTTTGTTTTCTTCTCTGTGAAATGGGAATAATAATAGCCAATTTGCAGGGTTGTAAAAGATGAAAGCACAAGTTTGTAAAATATCTAACACAGTACCTGCCATTTCTCTATAGAGTCACTACCAACCCTTCCCAGGGGCATACTTAAAAAATAAATGAGGAGCAAAAACTTTCTAGCCAAGGAACGCCTTCAGGAGCCTCTATCCCTGCCAGCTCAGGCCTTGGGTATCAGTGACATGGAGGCAGTCACCCCAGGCTATCAGCACTGCGGGTTTACATCAGAGATCTCAGGCTGATGGCCCCAGGTTAAATTTTATTTTCCCCACGCAACTTTCTTCATGTTGTTTTGTTTCATTCCAATTTAAACTCTTTGCCAGCACTTAAAAACAGGGAACTTGCCTTTACGATTCCAGATCCGCACAGGGCAACAATCAGCCAAACTTGCCCTCTCTCCTTGAAGCCATCTGTCCCATTTTCTCAGAATAGGTTCTTTTCATTCCTCTATTTCTTTCCATAACTTGCCTGCACCTATAAGCATTTAAATGTGTGATCCCTTTGCATTCAATTAAAATTTTCTGTTTCATTAGAAGTGAGGGTGGCGAGACTTCATCGCACATACTTTGGACATGTTACAAGGAGGGATCAGTCCCTGGAAAAAGACATCACACCTGGTAGAGTAGACAGTTAGTGAAAAAGAGGAAGACCTTCAACAAGATAGATTGATGCAGTGGCTGCAACAATGGGCTCAAACATAACAATGATTATGAAGATGGTGCAGGACTGGACAGTGTTTCAATCTGTTTGTACACACAGTTGCTATGAGTCGGAACTGACTTGAAGGCACCTAACAACACATAGATTCTTTTTTTTTTTTTTAAGGCACAGGCTGTCCATTAACATCTTTGAGTGACCCCATTATTCCTGGTCCAGCATATGCTTAGTTAAAATAACAAAAAACAAAAACCCAGTGCCCTCGAGTTGATTCTGACTCATAGTAACCCTATAGGCCAGAGTAGAACTGCCCCATAGAGTTTCCAAGGAGTGCCTGGCTGATTCAAACTGCCGACCCTTTGGTTAGCACCCATAGCACTTAACCACTACGCCACCACAGTTTCCTTAGTTTAAATAGGTCTGTTTAAAATCTGTTGGAACCAGAAGGTAAGGGAAGTACCTTGGCCCCTTCCTTGCCCAGGTCCTGTTCCTAGAGAGGACAGTCTCTTGCTCAAAAGTCGTCTACTGTGAGAGCGTGAGGAACTGTCTCTTGAGGGATTCATAGAGGAGCCCACACAGGGTGACACGGAGTCAACTGCTTTAATGAATAATATTAAGGTGGTAGTGACATCATTAATTCATGAAATAAGGATGTAATTAAAGAACAATGAAACAGGAGTGGGTCAGTTGGATGTCTCCCTCTCACCTTCTGTCCACTTCCCTGCTTGCCAGCTTCTGCTTCCTGATGTAATTCTGAAGAACTCTGTCCCAAGACTGTGCCTCTGCAGCTTCCATGCATCCTATTTCTCTTGGCTTTGCGTTTAAACCATTTAAAGGGTCCACAAACATCTAAGTACCAGCCAGTTCTCAAAGCATTGCCCAGAATTTAAAAGAAGGCAAATAGTTAAACCACACTTTACATAGGAAGAAACAGAAATACACACTGGGAAGCAAGTGGGTTAAGGCCACACAACATATGATGTCTGTGTGTCTGGAAAGGCCCTGTTTCCTCAGGGATGGGGACAGCAATGGAAACACCATTCCTAAATGTATTTCTTCAATAACTGCATATTGTGAACCTGCTGGAAATATTGTAGCCTTTTGGAGAGCACAAAGAATTCTTAACACACAGCCCAGGTAGTCTAGCTAAGGAATAAAGACAAACCCACATGAAACATTAAGAAACAAATTCATTTAGGCAAGCAGAGATAGCAGGGGCATTTGCAGACAGATCAGCTCCCTTGGTATTGTCTAGGTGGCCCTGAACAAGTCTCTTCCTTTCTCTAAACCTGTCTCTTCCGGGGGCCATGAGTCGGAAACGACTCAAGGGCAACTAACAGCAAGAGTAGATAAAAATAACCCCTGCCTCATGTGTTGTTGTACCAATGAGACAGAAATATATGTGAAAGACCTTTGTGAACAAAGACCTACTAATCCAATACAGCTCATTATTATTATTATCAGTGAATACCTACTAGGTTCAAAGTGACACAAACACTTGTCTGTTAGTCTATCGTACTGTGGTGGCTTGGATGTTGTTGTGATGCTGGAAGCTATGCCAGCAGTATTTCAAATACCAGCAGGCTCACCCATGGTGGACAGATTTCAGTGGAGCTTCCAGACTAACAAAGATTAGGATGGAGGACCTGGTGATCTACTTCTAAAAAAATTAGCCAGCATAAACCTTATAGATAACAGCAGAACATTGTCTGATATAGTGCTGGAAGATGATCCCCTCAAGTTGGAAGGCACTCAAAATATGACTGGGGAAGAGCTGCCTCCTCAAAGTAGAGTTGACCTTAATGATATGGATGGAGTCAAAATTTCAGGACCTTAATTTCCTGATGTGGCATGATTCAAAATGAGAAGAACAGCTGCAAACACCCATTAATAATTGGAATGTGGAATGTACAAAACATAAATCTAAGAAAATTAGAAGTTGTCAAGAATTTAATGGAACACATACAAATGGATATCCTACACATTAATGAGTTGAAATGGACTGGTATTGGCCATTTTGAATCACACAATCATACGGTTTACTATGCTGGGGATGACAAATTGAACAGGAATGGAGTTGCATTCATTGTAAAAAAAGAACATTTCAATATCTATCCTGAAGCACAACACTGTCAGTGATACAATAATATCCACATGCCTACAAGGAAGACCAGTTAATATGACTATTATTTAAATTTATGCACCAAACACTAAGGCCAAGGATGAAGAAATTGAAGATTTTTACCAACTTATGCAGTCTAAAATTGATCAAACATGCAATCAAGACACGTTGATAATTGCTGGTGATTGGAATGTGAAATTTGGAAACAAAGAAGAAGGATCAGTAGTTGGAAAAATACGATCTTGGTAATAGAAACAACACTGGGGATCCCATGACAGAATTTTGCAAGAACAATGACTTATTCAGTGCAAACAGCTTTTTTCAACAACATAAGTGGCACCTGTACATGTGGACCCTGTTGGATGGAATACAAAGGAATCAAATTGACTACGTCTGTGTGAAGACAATGAAGCTCAATATCATCAGTCAGAACAAGGTCAGGGGCCAACTGCATAATAAACTGTCAACTGCTCCTGTGAAAGTTCAAGTTGAAGCTGAAGAAAATTAAAACAAGTCCATGAGAGCCAAAGTATGACCTTGAGTATAAAAAACCAAAACCAAATCTGGCTGTAGAGTCAATTCCAATTCATAGCAACCCTATAGGATAGAGTAGAACTGCCCCATAGGGTTTCCAAAGAACAGCTGGTGGGCCTTTTGCTTAATAGCCTAGCTCTTAAACACTGCACCACCAAGGCTTCTACTTTGAGTATATACCATCTGAATTTAGAGACCACCTCAAGAATAGATTTGACATATTGAACACTAATGACCAAAAACCAGAGGAGATGTATGATGTCATCAAGGACATCATACATGAAGAAAGCAAAAGGTCATTAGAACCACAGGAAAGAAAAAAAAGAAAAAGACCACAATGAATGTAAGAAGAGACTCTAAAATTTGCTTTTGAACATAGAATAGCTAAGACAAAAAGAAGAAATGATGAAGTAAAAGAGCTGAACAGAAGACTTCAAAGGGCAGCTCAAAAAGACAAAGTAAAGTATTATGATGAAATGTGCAAAGACCTGGAGTTATAAAACCAAAAGAGAAGAACACAGCATTTCTCATTCTGAAAGAATTGAAGAAAAAAGTCAAGCCTTGAGTTGCAATATTGAAGGATTCTATGGGCAAAATATTGAATGATGGAGGAAGCATCAAAAGAAGATGGAAGGAATACAGAGAAGTTACTGTACCAAAAAGAATTGGTCAGTATTCAACCATTTCAGGAGACAGCATATAATCAAGAACCAATGGTATTGAAGAAAGAAGTCCAAGCTGCACTGAAGGCATTGGCAAAGAAACAAGGCTCCAGGAATTGATGGAATACCAACTGAGATGTTTCAACAAATGTATGCAATGCTGAAAGCGCTCACTTGTCTATGACAAGAAATTTGGAAGACAGCTACCTGGCCAACCAATTGGAAGAGATCCATATTATGCACATTCAAAAGAAAGGTGATCCAACAGAACATGGATAGTATTGAACAATATCATTAATATCACATGCAAGTAAAATTTTGCTGAAGATAATTCAAAAACAATTGTAGCTGTTCAACAGAGAACTTTCAGAAATTCAAGCCAGATTCAGGACAGGACATTGAACAAAGGATATCATTGCTGATGTCAGATGGATCTTGGCTGAAATCAGAGAATACCAGAAAGATGCTTACCTGTGTTTTATTGACTATGCAAAAGCATTTGACTGTGTGGATGATAACAAATTATGGATAACATTGGGAAGAACGGGAATTTCATAACACTTAATTATGCTCATGAGGAACCTGTACATAGTCCAAGAGGCAGTTGTTTGAACAGAACAAGGGGATACTGCATGGTTTAAAATCTGGGAAGTTGTGCATCAGGGTTTTATTTTTTCACCATACTTATTCAATGTATATGCTGAGCAAATAATGTGAGAAGCTGGACTATATGAAGAAGAATGCAGCATCAGGACTGGAGGAAGACTCATTAACAAGCTTAGATATGCAGATGGCACAACCTTGCTTGCTGAAAGTGAGGAGGACTTGAAGTGCTTACTGATGGAGATCAAAGACTACAGCCTTCAGTATGGATTGCACTTTAACATAAAGAAAACAAAAATTCTCACAACTGGACCAATAAGAACCATCATGATAAATGGAATAAAAATGGAAGTTATGAAGGATTTCATTTTACTTGAATCCACAATCAACACCCATGGAAGCAGCAGTCAAGAAATCAAAAGACTCATTACATTGGGAAAATCTGCTGCAAAAGACCTCTTTAAAGTGTTAAAAAGCAAAGATGTCACCTTGAGGACTAAGGAGTGCCTGACCCAAACCATAGCATTTTTTGATTGCCTCACATGCATGAGAAAGCTGGACAATGAATAAGGAAGACCAAAGAAGAATTGATGCCTCTCAACTATGGTGTTGGTGACGAATATTGAATACCATAGACTGCCAGAAGAACAAAAAAAACATGTCTTGGAAGAATTACAGCCAGAATGCTCCTTAGAAGCGAGAATGGCAAGACTTCGTCTTACATGCTTTGGACATGTTATTAGAAGGGATCAGTCCCTGGAGAAGGGCATTATGCTTGGTAAAGTAGAGGGCAAGCGAAAAAGAGAAAGATTCTCAATGAGACAGATTGACACAGTGACTTCGACAATGGGCTCAAACATAGCAATAATCGTGGGGATGGTGCAGGACATGGCAGTGTTTCATTCTGATTTGCATAGGGTTGCTATGAGTTGGAACCTACTTGAGGGCACCTAACAACAACAAAAATTCTTTGGTGACTGGCTTCTTTCACTCAGCACAACATCTATGAGATTCAGGAGTATCATTGTGTAGTCTGTTTCTTTTTGCTGCTGAAAAATATGATACTGTATGATTATACCAATATTTGTTTATATATTCTCCTGTGGATGGTTGGTGAGGATGGTGCAGGACAAGGAAGTGTTTTGTTCTGTTGTACATATGGCTGTTATGAGTTGGAACTGACTTGATAGAACCTAACAACAATAACAACAACAAAGGAAGTGACATGCTCAGCAGGTAGGGATGAAGGATTAATTAAGAAAGACTATTATAAAAGTAATTGTTAATTATATCCTAGCAAAAAGGCTTCAGGATTCCCTGGGTGGTACACTCAGCTACTAACCAAAAGTTTGGAGGTTCAAGTCCACTCAGAAGCACCCTGGAAGAAAGGCCTGGTGATCTGCTTCTGAAAATCAGCCATTCAAAACCCTACAGTGCAGAGTTCTACTCTAACACACATGGGATCACCATAAGTTGGAACTGACTTGTTGGCAACTGTTTTAGTTAAAAACGCTTCACAAGAGAGCAAAGGCCTGGAGGAAGGATGCGGACAATAAAAGCTCTGAGATCCAAAGAGGGGGTGGCCTAGTGTTGGAAAGAAAGCCCTGACTGCAAGGTCAGTACTCCTGCGTGTGTGCACCAGGCAGTTCTGCGACCTTGAGCAACGGACTGTGCTTCTCTGTGCCTCTGACTTCTCATCTGTAAAATGAGGGGGTTGAATTCAATTATCTGCAGGGCTCCTCCCAGCTTGACAAGCAGTGATCTATGGTCTATAGAGGTTGGGCCTTGAAAGTGGAATCCGATTTCAGTAGAGGAAGGGGAGCTCATGAATAAAGGAACAGAGGCAGAGGCAGGAATATGCAAGAGAGAGGAAGTAATGAAGAGAGCTGACATTTATTAAGTGCCTACTTTGGACCCTGTTTTAAGTGCTTTATGTGTCTTAACTCATTAAATCCTCACAACAACCCTATAAGGTAGAAAAATGATCATCCCTGTTTTACAGGGGACAAGATGGAGGCACAAAGAAGTTAAGGATTAATTCGCTCAAGGTCACATACAGCCTGGGATTTGAGGCCAGACAGTAAGAATCCAAGAAGCCCTGGTGGCACAGTGGCTAAGTGCTCAGCTGCTAACCAAAAGATCTGCAGTTTGAACCCACCAGCTGTTCTATGGGAGAAAGATGTGGCAGTCTGTTCCCATAAAAACAACAGCCTTGGAAACTCTATGGGACAGTTCTACTCTGTCCTGTAGAGTCATTTTGAGTTAGAATCAACTCAATGGCAGTGGGTTTGGCTTGGTTTTAGTAAGACTCCAGAGTCTACATACTTGTCTTCATTTCCTAGTGCTACTGTAACACAAATACCACAAGTGAGTGGCTTTAAAGAACTGAAATTTATTTTCTCACATTTCTGTAGGCTAAAAACCCAAATCAGGGTTTTGATCGTGTCAGTTTCCTTCCTGGTCGCTAGTCCCAGGCATTCTTTGGTTCCTTGGCTTGTAGATGATCCTTGAACAGCATCTGTCCCCCTACTACAGCCCCATGTGTGTGTGCCTCTGTGCCTAATTTGCTCTTTTTATAACTCAGAAGTAATTAGATTTAGAACCCACCCTACTCGGGTATGATCTAAATAACATAACAAAGAAAATCCTAATTCCAAATAGAATCACGTCCATAGCTACAGGGACTAGGATTCCAGCATATGTTTTGGGAGACACAATTTAATCTACAACAATACTCAACACCTAACCACTCTACTACACTGCCACTCATTGCTCTACCCTGGGGCCAAGTGGGTGGGAGTTTAAGGTTTATATAAAAGAGGAAGTATGTCACACTGGGAGTAGGTGACCCTCATTCTGATCTTAATCCCCACGCTCATTTCTCTGCTCACCTGGATAACTCAGCTTTAGTTTTAACTGGGACAAAGTATAAGTCATGCTGCATTGATATGGTTGGGGGACAAACCTTGAGATGAACGAGCAGTATGACTGCAAGGTAATATCTTTTCCATTGGCCTTGTCTGCTCCTTTAATCACCAAGGGCAGGGCCATGTCTTCTGCCACTGGTCTGCCCAGCCAACCACTGTCTGGGGCAGAGTGAATGATGAGGCTGGAAAAATTAAAGCATTCATAATGGAGTGTCAGAAGAGAAAGGGTACTTAAAGATCATCTTCCCAAACTCTTTGCCACCAACATTTTCTTGTTGTTGTTAGGTGCCATCGAGGCAGTTTTGACTCATAGAGACCCTACGTACAACAGAACAAAACACTGCCCAGTCCTGTGCGACCCGCACAAATCATTGCAGTGTTCAAGCCCATTGCCGCAGCCACTGTGTCAATTCCTCTCATTGAGGGTCTTCCTCTTTTTTGCTCAGCCTCTACTTTACCAAGCATGATATCCTTCTTCACAGGCTGGTCCCTCCTGATGACATGCCCAAAGTATGCAAGACAAAGTCTTACCATCCTCACATCTAAGGAACATTCTGGCTGTATATTATTCCAAGACATGTTTTCTTAGTGGTGGTGGTGTTCTGGCAGTCCATAATATATTCAATATTCTTGGCCAGCACCATAATTCAAAGGGATTAGTTCCTCTTCGGTCTCCCTTATTTATTGTCCAGCTTTTGCATGCATTTGAGATGATTGAAAATATCCTGGCTAGGGTCAGACGTACCTTAGCCCTCGAAGTGACATCTTTGCTTTTTTACACGTTAAAAAGGTCTTTTACAGCGGATTTTCCCAATGCAATGCTTCCTTTGATTTCTTGGCTGCTGCTTTCATGGGCATTGATTGTGGATCCAAGTAAAATGAAATCCTTGACAACTTCAATATTTTTTCCGTTTATCATGATGTTTCTTATTGGTGCATTTTACTGACATGGAAATAGAGGCTCTGGAAACTTAAATGACTTCCAAGAGACTCATTCATTCATTCTGTCACACTAATCATCTCCTGTGTGCCTTGTATTGTGCAAGGCCATGGAGATGTAAGTCTCAGCTAAACAAACAGATTAAACCAAGTCAAAGAAACACCATCCCTTGATGGGGAATCAGAGGGGATGCTTGGAACTTAGAGCTGGAGAACTTAACTTAAGCCAGAGTACTAGAAAATGCATTCTACAGATACAGGAAGTTACCTTTATGCCTTTATGCTGAGCTCTTAAGGTTGGTTATTTAATTGTAGAGAAAGTGAGAAATCAAACCCGAAACCAGTGCTGGTAGTAAATCTTCATCAGGCTTTGTGTCAAAACATTAGCATATGTTTCCTCTGCTATCCAGCACTCCTCATAGAGAACAAAGCACATTACAGATACCCTCTTGGTTCTTCAAACTCTGCTGGGAGGCAGGAAGTAAGGCTAATTCTTCTTCTTATTATTCCCTATTACTATTTGCTTCCTTTTTTCCCAGAGTTTCAAATTTGTAAAAGACAAGAGTTTTGATGTGACCTGGATTATACGAACACCTGCCTGGATGTCACCACTGTTTTCCCTCTTCAAGACAAATTGCTTTGAATGTGTATGTTTGAACCAACTTGGTCATTACACCATCTGAGTTTTTTCCTTCGCCATGGCCTATTTTTACATTTCTTCTCCCATCTCCAGAGTTCCATTAGAATAAAGTTTTCATTTTAATCACAGTCTCTGGGCAGGTCAAATTTAGGCATAATGAAAACAAAAAGTGTTGTGCAAAATGAGACGTTAGAGGAAACCCAACTCAGCACATGCACTGTATCCCCAACTCGTGCTGACCCAGAGCGGCGCTCAGGGCTTCTGGGCTGGCAGCTCTGGAGGCTGACAGTGCGTGCCTGCTATTCTCTCCCAAAGCAAGGCAGCCCATTAGCACTAGAAGAATATTCCATCGATAAGTAATGTAGATCTGAGTTCCTCTGTCTTCAATCCTTTCAACAGCTTGGCAGTAGATAAGAGGTTTGGCAGTGCCTGGTCCAGTGTGAGGTGGTCCTCCCCAAGGGGCTCCACTCCGCAGCCTCTGCAAAGGGAACCTAGATGACTCTGGACTGGGTGGAGCTAAAGAAGACATGTGCAAGCTACTGTTTGTTGTTGGGGTTGCTGAGTAATATATGTTCTTGGTAATATCGAGATTTCCCCCAGGGCCTTGGTTCTCCACCTTGGCTGTATCTGAGGATCACCTGGGGGTGCTTTTAAAAAAAGACTACTTAGCCAGGCTGCTGCTACTGACCGTTCTGACTGAGCACAATAGAAAGTCCCAGAGAGAATGGGAGAAAAATGTGGAACGAAGCTCAAATTCCTAAAAAAATTCAGACCTACTGGACTTATTGAGACTATCACCCTAAGATACCCTTTGAACTTGGAATAGAAGCTATTTCTGCAGGTTATCTTTCAGCCAAATAATAGATGGGCTTATGAAATAAACGGTTTCAACCCTGATTAATGTGCCCCCTTAAACAATTAACTATATGAGACCAAACAGTCAACAGTTACCCAAAAGCACAGATGAGAAGGCAAGGAGGGAAAGAGAAGCTAGATCAATGGAAACAGAACAAACAGAATGGAAATAATGAGAATCCTGACACGTTGTAAAAATTGTAAGCAATGGCATGGAACAATGTGCATAAAAATTGTTGAAGGGGGACCTAGTTTGCATTCTAAAACACAATAAAATATTATTTAAAAGAAAGAAAGAAATACTTGAGGGAAACCACCTGAGGCCAAGTGAATCAGAATCTCTGGGGGTGGAGCTCAAGTGGGTTTGTTTGTTTTTTCCAACAATTCCCACCCTCATCTGTGGTTCTATAGTGCACCCAGGGTAGAGAACTATTGCCCCAGGAAGAGAGGTATGGGGAAGCTGGAGGGACATCCTGTCACTCAAAGTTTAGTCTGGTCAGCATCACCTGGAAGCCTATTGAAAATGTAGACTATCAGTCCCCAACTGGGACCTACTGAATCAGAGTCTGCATTTGAAACAGTTCCTGGACCCCAGGAGATTCATATTCACATTACAAATTGACAGACTGTTTTACTCCTGTTTCGTTTTTTTTTTTATCCAGGGTTAATGCCACTAAGACTTAGGCCTAAGAGCTGGAAACTCTGGAGTCAGACACGGTTGGCGTCAAAACTTAGCTGTGCATTTGACGGCACACATAGCCTCCTTGTGTCTCAACAGGAGCCCTGGTGGCATAGTGGTTAAGAGCTCGGCTGCTAACCAAAAGGTCAGCAGTTCGGATCCACCAGTTGCTCCTGGGAAACCCTAAGGGGCAATTTTACTCTGTCCTATGGGGCTGCTATGAATTGGAATTCACTTGATGGTAACAGGTTTGGTTTTTGGTTTGCTTGTGTCTCAGTTTCTGAAGGAAATGAGTTAATACTGTTTGAAACAGTGTCCGCTTACAGTAAGTGCTGCCTGAGTGTTATTAGGAGTTCTCATTCTCGTGTTCTACTCTGACTGTATCCCCCTATTGTGTAGAGAGTAATTCATTGCCAAAAAAAAATTGCCTCCCAGATTGATGTTACCAATTAAATGGGAAAAAATTTATGTCCAAGCATTGGAGAAGGGTTAAAACAAGTGAACACAGAGCGTTAGGATGTATGTACCTGTTATGGATTGAATTGTGTCCCCATTTCAACTTGGCTAGGCCATGATTCCCAGTATTGTGTGATTGTCCACCATTTTGCAATTTGATGCAATTTTCCTATATGTTGTAAATCCTACCTCTATGATGTTAATCAGGCAAGATTAGAGGCAGTTATGTTAACGAGGCAGGATTCAATCCACAAGATTAGGTTGAATCTTGAGTCAATCTCTTCTGAGATATAAAATAGAGAAGAGGGCAGAGAGAAGGGGGGCCGCATACCACCAAGAAAGTAGTGCCAGGAGCAGAGCGTGTCCTTCAGACTCAAGGTCTCTGTGCTGAGAAGCTCCTAGGCCAGGGAAGATTGATGACAAGTAACCTTCCTACAGAATCAACAGAAAGAGAAAGCCTTCCCTTGGAGCTGGTGCCCCCAATCAGGACTTCTAGCCTACTAGACTGTGAGAGAATAAACTTCTGTTTGTTAAAGCCATCCAGTAGTGTTATTTCCATTATAAGAGTACTGAACCCAAAAAATCAAACCCATTGCCATCAAGTCGATTCCAACTCACAGTGACCCTATAGGACAGAATAGAATCGCTCTATAGGGTATTCAAGGAGCGGCTGGTGGATTTGAACTGCCAGATGCTTAATTGAATGCTTAACCACTGCACCACCAGGATAACTAAAACAGTACCTTTGCTTTTTTTTTTTTTTGCTCAAAGGACTTTGCTCTGAGGTTATTAGCTCCCGTGATAGACTCCCCACAGTCAGCAGGGCCCTGAAAGATGTTACCAGAAGTGACTCTTTGCCTTTCATCATCCATATGCCCTCATTCATACTTCAGTGGACCAAAATGAAATGTAGTTTCTTGAGGTTGGGCTCCATTGCAAGTGAGGAACAGGCAATCCCAGTGCCCATATTTACTTGGCATGAGTATAAAAACAACTGTTCCTAAGATTTAAAGGTCTTGAGTAACAGGCTGTGGTGGTTTTAAATATAACCACTAATTCTTTGATACTCCTCTCTGTAAGAGATGGAGCTCAATTCCTCTCCCCTAGAAAGTGGGCAGGACTTGGGACTCATTTCTAATGAATACGTATGGGGGATGCATGTATTAGTATTTTATATATAGTATGTGACTCCCCAGATGTGGTTATAAAAGGCAATGCAGCTCCCTCCTTGCTCTCTGTACTGGATCACTTGCTCTGGGGGAAGCCAGATACCATGTTGTCTGCTCAGTCAAGCAGTCTTACAAAGAGGCCCACATGTAAAGAATTGAGGCCATGAGAACGAGCCATCATAGAAGCAGATCCTCCAGGCCCAGTCAAACATTCAGATGACTGAAGCCCTGGCCAACAGTTTAACTGCAACCCCAGGAAAGATCCTGAGCCAGAACCACCCAGCTAAGCTGAGCCACAGAAGCTGTGTGGTATAATAAAAATGTTTGTTTTTGTTTTAAGCCACCAATGGGGAAATTCGTTATGCAGCAGTAGATAACTAATACACTAGCCTTATAAAGGTCAAATGGATGTCTGGAAAATGCAGAGAAATGAAAGAAGATAGGAACTCAACTGAAAAAGAAGTAAGCCTCAGGCCATGAGAGAAGATGAAGACTTGTAAAATCCGTTTCTTCTTAGTACTTTCAAAGAACATAGACTTCAGAGCCTGGAATTCCTGACTTCGATCCTGGCTTTGCTACTGGCTAGTTTTGTGACCTTGGATAGCTCTCTTAATTGACCTTCCTCTCAGAATAGAGGCAATGTGATGTTGGAGATCTAACAGAGTGCTTGCCATAAGTGACTCAAAGGGTTGGAGCTGTTACTCCTACAATATTCCTCCACTTTCTCCTCCTTTTTCTGTTCATAGTTCTGAAATTCCACATAGACTTTAGCTTCAGTACCTTGATGGTTAATATTTTGTGTCAGCTTGGCGAGACTATGATTCTCAGTGATGTGGCAGACATTCAGCTGGTTGCTGTTCCATAATGTAAAGTAATAAAATATAACCTGTCATGCTGTGATCTGATGTGATCAGCCAATCAGTTGAAAAGGGAGTTTCTTGGAGGTGTGACCTGTCTCTAGAATATAAATGGATGTTCTTGCAAAGCTCATTCTCTCTCTCTTTGGACCCTGCACTCTTCTTGTAGCCTGACCTATGGATCTTGGGACATAAGCCTACAGAAGTCTCTGGCCTGCTACCTGACCTAAAAATTTTGGACCTTCCAGCCCCACAATCCCTTGAAGTAAATCTCTCTCTCTCCCTTTCCTTCTCTCTCTCTCTTTGTATATATATATATCACTTGTTTTGCTCCTCTAGAGAACCCCAAACTAAGACATGTACATTTACCTTAGGGATAGATATTACTGTTACTGTAAATCGCGGATTCGAGCCACCTGTCGCAAGGCCAATACTGAGACAGGAGAAGCTAAGCAGCAAGAGGACTTTATTGAACACCAATGTACAAGAGACAGAGAGGGTTAAATTTCTCTCAAATTCTGTGTAAACCTAGAGGACTAATTGGAGAGTTTTTATAGGGGGAAGGTCAGGGTTTAGAGGTTTTCAGGAATGTTGGCTTTTCTTTGAGGTAGACACGACGATAAAGTGATTCATTATTGAAGTCTTGTAAGTCTCTTCATGCCATCCTGGAGTCTTGTAAGTGTCTTCATGTCGACTCGGTTTCTGTCACAAGATGGATCTAAGCCTTGTTCAGCTACCTCGGTTTTGTGTATTTTTTACTTTGGGAAAGGAACATAGTTTAATCAGCAACTAAAAATTGATTATTTTTTTTTTAAAGGAACAATCATGGGACAGATTCTAGAGCAAGTAATCATGTTTTAAAGGCTAGTTATATAGTTATATTAAAACATTAGAAAATATATTTTCTTTACCTAAATATTAAAACACTAAAGAAAACATGTTTTCTCTATTTCAATCCCCCCTCCTTTTTTTTTTGGAAGGAAACCCTGGTGGTGTAGTGGTTAAGTGCTATGGCTGCTAACCAAAGGTTGGCAGTTTGAATCCACCAGGCGCTCCTTGGAAACTCTATGGGGCAGTCCTACTCTGGCCTGTAGGGTCGCTATGAGTTGGAATCAACTCGACGGCACGGGGTTTTTTTTTTTTTTTTGAAAGTTTCTCAATCTTAGGAAACGGGCTGTCATATCTCTCTAGCTGCTTCCTGCTGGATGGGGGTGTAGAGGCCTAAAGGTTAGAGAAGGGGAACTCTTGTGTTGTCTGAGTTAAACTATTATGTTTCGCTTCTTGATGGAGGATGACTTGAAATCTCTGAGCAACCACCATGTGGAGCTGGAATTTTTGAATCATTTGAAATGCCTCTATGTTTCGGAGAAGAAGGCACCAACTCATTAAGGCATACACTAAGACACACGAGCTTGCCGAGAGAGCAGAACAACGCATGCAAAGGTTAAAATAGAGATTAGTAAAAGGGCTAGAGTAAAAACAATTCTTAATATTGACTCGACGGCACTGGGTTTGGTTTTGGTTTGGTTATTTACTGGTCTTTGTTTTATCTCTTGAATAGTCACTTAAGCCTTTTAACTGGTTCATGTATTAAAAAGGCAAAAGTGGGAAGCAGACAAGCATGTTCTTAGAGTCATGTCTTTTTTAAGTCTTAAGAAGAATATTACAGGGTATAAAATGGGCAAAGCCATTGAAAGTCTCACCTTTTTACAAATTGGCTAGAAGCTGCGATTTTATATTTTGAATTGTCTTTCTTAACAATCATTGGTATAGATTTCAGTAACCGACAGTCAGGAGGGTCTTCACTGGTCCAACAAATTATTTATTTGCTAAATGTTAGTGGGAAAAAAAAGGAGTCTTTTGTGTTCCGGCTTATGTGAAAGGTTTCTTAAAAGATATTTTTCTTTCTTAAAAGACAATTTTTAAGATTGCCTCATCTATTGTCTTTATCTCAGGGCTCAGTTGATGTGTCTTTGTGAGTCTTTGTGAGCCCAGCTCCAGCTGGGTCATTTTTTCAGTGTTCAAGGACAGGGAATAATGACTCTAATATTATTTTTTAAACCATTCTCTCTTTTTGACCGGAGATTGGAGATTACACATCGATGATCAATACCTGGACTTAATCGAGTTCTTAGATGGCAGCCATTGCAAGCTCTTTAAACTCACAGTACTGGTTTTCTACTGGATACCATCTGGCTCTTCACCAGGATCCTAAGTAAAGTTTTTATCAATTGTAGAGTCAATGTACATCCACATTTTAGCCCGAAGCTTCTTCTTTTGTCTTTTAGGTGTGTGAGGCAATAGAGGATAAATTTTATTATGTCTAATATTATCAGGACTATCTCCCAGTAGTGATCTACCTCATGTACTTATTCTTGACAGTAACCAATCAAATAAATCTGGTGTTTGTAAGGGTGTTACAATGTGTAACCAAGTAGTTTGTTTCCTAATTCTATGTTTTTGTGTTATTTATCTAAATGTAACAAGAGGTATTTGTTACAGTGTAGATTACACCTTTTTGAGGGGGGTAAAAAAATCTCAGGTCTATTTCTTTATCTTATGTCACCTCGGCTTAATGAGGTCAGAGATCATTGTTGTGTAAAGAAGAGGTAGGGAGGGTATAGCACATTCATCTACTCTATCTGGAATCTGCCTGAGTGAGGGAGATGTTCTCTCTGAAGCCTCCAG
Organism: Loxodonta africana; assembly: GCF_030014295.1. Taxonomy (NCBI): domain Eukaryota; kingdom Metazoa; phylum Chordata; class Mammalia; order Proboscidea; family Elephantidae; genus Loxodonta; species Loxodonta africana. Next base: position 45,211,839 of record NC_087353.1, read on the forward strand.
CAAAGGAGTGAATCAAGAATGCAGCCAAACCAAGTGTAATTGGTGGCACTGGGGGAAGGTGGCGCACGGCACTATGAGGAATCTTTCTTCTGTGCTTCCATTCAACTGGTGCCAGAAAGAGAAGAGAAAAGTTGTGAGAATAATGGGGTGGGGGGGGGCAGGGGAGATGCTTTCCTCCACCCTATGTTCCACCTCTCTCCCACCCTCATTACAAAAGTTTCTAGGGAGGCAGCCCTCTGAGTCACAGGGAAGAGACCTAATCTCTCCCAGAGTCTAGTTTCACTCTCTTCTGCACTCTCTATACCTCTCCCTCCTCTCCTCTCCCCATAAGGATCTACCTCCTTGGGAGAACTCTGGGGAGATGGGCACTAATCTTGCTAAAACTTTCTTGCATAGAAGACAAAAGTGAAGAAGACTTGAATTTGAGGACCAAGAGGTCCTCCTGATACAAAGATTCAACCCTCCTGCCCTGAGAACCCAAGACCAACCTCCACAAATTAAAATGGAAAGTACCGCACCCCCAGCCCTGGCCACCTCCCCCTGATGAAGTGCATATGTAAGGGTTCTGTGGGGAGGGGCTTAATTACTCCAGACCACTTGGCTCCTGACATCTTACCAGCACTAATTGGAAGACCTCTGGAATGTATTTCACATATTGAATTGTCCTGGCCTCCCTATGCTGTTTCCATTTCTCAGGTCTGGGAGAAAAGAGGGGAAATTCAATCTCCTGCCTGCTGGCCACAATTGTCTTAGCAAAGGAAAATCAGTCTTGTCTGGACTGTTCCTTCCCCCAGTCACCCTCCTGCAGATGAACACAGATGGAGGACTTGGGGCAATGGGCCACTGCAAGGTGGTTATCCCACACATTGTCTTGACCTTCCTGGTGGCGTATAAGGAGGTAAAAGTATCTTAGAAAGCTTTGTCGGTCTCTGTCGGCTTAGCTTGTAAACCTGAAATCAGGGCCTTCTTTTACTGGAAGAGATAATAATGATGTCAGGAATTTACATTGTCCTTCTCCCACGGAGTGCAAAGGATTTTATGCACCCTTCTTCAGTAATCCAGTAAAGTTGGCTCCCAGGCCCTGGGTGTTTCCTGATTCTGATGAAGGAGGAACCAAAGCACAGAAGGGTGAGATATTTGAAGTGATCCGCTCCATCCAAGGGGGAGATCTAAAATTCCAAGTCCTTGGCTCCCAACAGGGTTGGTTATGGACTGCTACCCTAACATCTGCTGGCAGTTCACAGGATCAGCCTTGGGCACGAAAGTACCAGGGCAATTAAACAGAAGAAATACAAAGGTAGAACTTGCTCTCAGCTGGGAGAAGGGGGAAAAAAATGTGAAACTTGTTGGGCCAACTCTGAATTCTGCCCATTTGCCGGGAGCATCATCCCAGCCTCAAGTGTAATCAAAAGTCATGTGTTTTTTGCTCACTGGTTGCCTCATTTCAACTTGGCAGTGGCTGTGACTAACTGGCTAATTCTGACCTTGCTCTCTAGGACTTGGGCAATTTGAAAAAACTAACCTGAAGAAGTCTCTCTGCCTTTCTAAGCCCCAGTGCAGATACACACATAAAATGACAAAGAGATTCCTTCCATCTCTAAAGTTCTAGGCATAAACAAATATTAAGTCTTTGGTGATATACAAGGGATACAAGAGGATTATTAGACTAGGCATTGGGAGACCTGGATCTAGTCCTAGCCCATTAGTTGGGTGTGTGGTGTTGGGTGAATCACTTGGATTCTTAGAGTCTTGGTTGTTAGATGTATAAAATGAGGTTGTTGGGTACAGTCTCCTAAGCCCCCCAGCTAGCTCTGGCCTCTATCTGTGAATTAAGTGATTCTACATGGAAAAAGTTGGAATAGAAACAGTCTGTTCCAGACATCAACTCCATTCTTTGCTTCATCTCCTTATCTGTGTGTCCATTTATTTGAGACATATGTACAGTGTGCCTAGTATGTGCTCACATTCTCTGTTAGGCACTAGGCACAACAAGAAGCAAAGCAGGCATGGTTTGCGCCCTGTTATAAAGAAATTACAGTTGGAGAGGAGAGACAAAGAATGGAGTAAGTATTGCAAAGTTTGTGTGAAGGCCCAGAGGAACGGGTGACCTTGGTACATTCAAGGAAAGTAAAGAAAGTCTAAAACATTCACCAAGGAATGCAAGGGGGGAGCAGCAGCAGTTGAAGCTGGATGGCAGGCAGGAGGCAGATCTGGAGGCCTGATACTCCACCTTAAGGATGATTGTTCTATCTGAAGGAATACTAAAGAAATCATTAAATGGCTTTAAGAATGGTTGTGATACAACTGCTATGAGTGGAAACAGCTTGACGGCACTGGGACTGGGTTTTGTGATACAGTTATATTTTTGTCTCGAAAAGATCACTTTGTGGAAAAAAAAGAAATCACCGTTGTGTGCCACAGATTATAGAGGTGTAGATTTAGAAAAAGATAAACCAGCTAGGAGGCCGCTGCAGCAGTCCAGGCAGGAAATGATTTGAACCTGGATTAGGATGAAGATGGAAAAACATGGAAGGAATTGAGAAATATTCAGAAGCCAGAATCATAACAACAAAAACAGCAGTTGGATGTTGTGGTGGTGGGAGTTGAAAGAGTGTGATTATAAGAAAGATGTTTCTAGAGGCAGGGATCATGACTAAGGGTGCCTGCTGACCCATGCCTTGGTCTGGTAGCTCACTGGGTGCTAAGTCATAACATAAGTTTTTCTGCACAACTGCTCTGCCTGAGCCCTTTCGGGTGAGAGTTGTGCACTTCCAACAAGCCCGCCCTGAGCGGCCCTACCAGCCTCTCCCCAGTAGCTCTGTCATGGCCCTAGAGCTCTGTAAGATGGCAAACAGGCCACAGTTCTGAAATCTCCATGAAGCCAGTCTCTCCATCTGAGGTAGTAGAAATTTAACTGCAAAACCTTAAACTATTGGAGATAAAAAGGAAGACAGAGTGGCTTTGACTTCTTTGTGTGAAAAATAAAGAAAAAACAGGAAATATCCCTGTGGCTTTGGGGATTTGGGCTTGATCTATCACGGGCTTTGATATACTGCCATGACAAAATTCTACCCTGAGAATCATCAAAATATTCTGAGTTACTATAGACAGTCTCTCCAGCCAATAAAAGAAGATGATCTTTTTTTTTTAGGTCTTTACCAGTCTCTCTGTCTCTTTATGTGTCAGCATTTAGCATTCACATACTCAGTCAGTCTTATACAAGCCTCATGTAATATTAAAATGTTTATGCAACCCTTTCTGTGCTTGAAGCAGCAGCAAATGTTCCTGGTGTGTGATGAGGAGAATAATGCTCTCACACTCTCCCAGGAGAGAGTCCGACTCCAGAGCAACACCTCTCTTGCCCTCCGTGATTAATAGGAGCAATAAATCAGATCTCGCTCTCCTCAGCTATCTGCTACCTCCCTGGGATGCCCAAGCATTGACTGAGCACTGAAGAGAGGGCATTGCCTGGTTTCTTTGCCATAAGGAGCAGAGAATTGGCCTGGCATTCAGAATGCTTTTACCTAGGCTCATGGCCGCAATTCTGCAGGCACATGCTATGTTGTGTTATTCAGGTATCAAACTTTAAACCCATTTAAGCAGCATAGTAATGGTGCAACATTTCAGAAAGATTTGCAGTCAGCTACTCTCCTTTTAAGGAGGATTGATTTCCCAATATATGTACCCAAATCCAAGTGTTGGAGACAAACAGAGAAACCTGTCTCCATCCAGTATCTTTCAACCAATGATCATAAGATATTTATGGAGTAAATATTGCCAGAGGTAAAAGGAGGCTTAGAGGTATCAAGTAATGGTCTCAAAGCAGCTCACAGCTCAGAAGCAGATCTGAGTGCATAGCTTGCCAAACCCTGAAAATTTACAATATCAGAGCTGAAAGAAAAGGTCTCTAAGATTTTTTTCACATGTGAGGAATCCAGGCCCAGAAAGACTAAGGAATTTGTACAAGATTCCCATGGTCCACTGTCTAATGAAAAACCCCATTGATTTTATCCAAGAAGAAAAGGTATGCCAAACATTTCCAACAAGAAGCACACTTGTTCGCTGTGGTCCACCATAATGATGCGGTGTTCTCTAAATATGCAAGTCTTCCCCATTTATGAGTTGCTATAAAATGTTGAGTTTTTTTTTGCAGAGTTTACATATTAGAGATGCTTTCCAGTTATTATTTCTAATTAATTGGTTTGAGCTGTTTAGTTAGCTTTGTTGGCCAGAGGGTAAGGTCAGAGGCTTAATTAGTAGGCTTAGGCCATATATGAGGTGGTTTAATAGCCCTACTGAGAAACTCCACCACCTGTCTGTTTGTTGTACTGTGGTAGCATGCATGTTGCTAGGATGCTGGAAGCTATGCCACCAATATTTCAAATACCAGCAGGGTCACCCATGATGGAGATGTTTTCGTGGAGCTTCTAGACTAAGGCAGACTAGGAAGAAAGGCCTGGTGATCTACTTCCAAAAGTTAGCCAATGAAACCCTATGGATCACGGAATATTGCCTGAGCCTTTGACCTGCTTACTTTGGATGCGTCATTAGGAGGGACCAATTACTGGAGAAGGACATCATATTTGGTAAAGTGGAGGGCCAGAAAAGGTGAGGAAAACCCTCACTGAGGTGAATTGACAAAATTGCCACAAGACGGCATGGAACTGGGCAATGTTTCCTTCTGTTATACATGGGTCTCCAACAGTCACAGCCCATTCAGTGATAACAAACAACAACTGAGAAACTTGCTCCACAGCCCCACTAAATTTCCCATACAAGAGGCTCTAGGATGAAGTGTGAGGATGTCTAAAGCAAACCAGCTCTATTTCTGGGGATGCTGGAGCTGAGCTTGTAGATTCTGGAGTCCCTCCCATGACCAAGGAGTGGGTGAGCAGTCCATGTGGTCATTTCTAAGAGGAGAGAGCAAGAACATTCCCAGCTCTCTGTCCTACCGCATAGAGCCCAAGATCATTACCAAGCAAGTTTGTACAAGCTTTAGGCTTATCACAGGAGTTACTCTGAAGACTAATTATTTGGAATCAAACTATAGATCTGCATTTGTATGAATGAAGTGAGCTCACCACAAGATCATTTTTACCTAAGAAGGTAATCATTACATTGGTTCTCAGTGAGCAGTGAACCCATCCTAAACTACTGAATCCTGGTGTTAGAAAAATTCCAGAGTGCCAGTGCACAGGCTACCCCAGAGTTTCTGAAGCCTGTTGCCCCAAGCTATGGGAGCATGATTCTACTCCTCAGGCTGGCATGGCCCTGATTTTTGAGGTTCTCCCTCTCTACTCAGCTTTGATCTCTCTTCTCAGCAGCTAGAGTCTACAAATGCCTTGGGCTGATGATAGCAAAGGAGCTGTCAGGCTCTGGGTGAAGATTTGGGATTTCCATTAAGTTGATGCCATAATTTGCTGTCTCTCCCAAGGTTTTGCTGTCCAATCTGGACATGCTTCATCATTCCCCTGGCAAACCAAAGTGGCATGGAGCCACAGGCTGCTGAGAAGTTTAATGCATGCTTGGCTCCAGCTTACTGAATACAGAGTGTTTGTGTAGCCTGTCACCTCCTCTATTCAATGTGGAGAGGATGTTTTAGTGAGACTTCTGGCTGTAGACACCTTCAGAAAATCTTATTTTCAATCATTTCTTTCATCTCTGAACAAATGCATGCATCGTCCTTCAGGAAGAAACCAACAGGAAAGAGTCCTCTCCCCTTTTAAACGAATTAATCATTCAGGGGGAAAAATTCCCAACCTTCAGAAAATAGTGCCGTTGCTAATGTAGTCTAGGAGAAAAATCACTGATCAATTTCCAGGACCTGGGCATAACCCAGTATTACCCACTGATAGTCATTACCTCCCAAGACCAGCACGTAGTAAGACTCCACTAGGGGAAGCAGTTCTGGGGCTTTCAAAAGAGTCTTCAGGTAGGAGGCGTTCTGTTGGTGCAAAGTCGTCTCCATTTCTAGGCCTGGGCTCCCAGGACCCTTGTATTCACAGTGATCCAGGCACCAAGAGCATCAGCACCACCTGGGAGTTTGATCTCCTGAATCAGAATCTGAATTTTGACAGGATCTCCAGGATATTAGTATGTACTTTAAACTTCGAGAAGTATTGCTTTAGATCTTTCTCCCATGCCCTTAGATATGATGACTCCACTACAGGCCGAACTCCTAGCTCCTGGTTAGCACCTCTCCTGTTTTTAGTGGTTGCACTGTGCCCTCTCCTGATCCCAACCCCAACAATGCTGACCCAAATCATTCTGTATTTTGTGGCTTCTTGTCTCACCTCCATTCTAATCTACAGCTTTTATGGCACGAGTTCATCCAAATTCAATGACTTCCCAAGGCTCAACACCTAATATTTAGCCTTGGGATTTGATAAAAATCAGTTAACCCTCCCCAGGCTGCAGTTTTCCCAGATGCTAAATGGCAATATACATATGTGTCACTCTCTGTGGGACACAACACATGCCAGGAGGACAAATGAGGTCATTCATATTTAATAGCACTCATTATTAGACAGTGAGTGCAAGGCATTATTTGTGAGCGTCTGTCTGGGTTAACGGCTGATACCTCCTGAAGAGGCTAACCATTTTCATCCCATGTGTAATTCTGAGAATGCTAGAGAAGTTGGGGTTTCATAATGCTCTTCACTGAGTGAGGTCTGATCATTCAAAGATCTCAGTGTATTTAAATTTTATGAAGAACTTTTAGCAACAGGAAAGGAATCTTGAGTAACAGTGAGTCTTCACCACTACACTAGGAGGGGAGACCCTCTGTCTACATTGACATCTCAGTGAAAATATAGATTCAAGGGACAGGAATGTGGGGCATCTTAGCCAACATCATGGAGCGAATGGATTGGAATTCAGGATACTCAGGCACCAATTCCAAGGCCTGTGGACTAGTCACAGGAAGGGAAGAGTACAGGAGCCAGAAATCAGGAAGATGGGGCAAACAGATGGCAACTATAGACCACTGGGAGTGGGAGCCCCATCACCTCAGTCCCAGGCATTAGGCCTCACCAGCAAGGGTATACCCAAGAAACAGGATGCAAAGCCCAGTGTCAGAAGCAGGTAACCTGCATGAGGTGGAGAGGAAAGGATGGAGCTCTCACAGAGAAAAACCAATCAACAACAACCAAAAGGGGTGGATTATGTAGAATGCACATTAGGGTCTAGAGCAATCAATTGTCCTAGCTTCTCTATCATGCCTCATCACACTATATATGTGGGTATTTTACCCCAGAGGTCTTAAAGTTTCTGAGTGCAGCTTCCAACATTCAGTAGGAAGGCTAGGGCCCTTGTTTCTCCAGCACACTGGTCTGGCCAAAAACCATTGTACTTGCTTCCAAAAAGTCATCCAGCCATTCATTCACCCATCCAGTCTACAAATACTTACAGAGCACCTGCTATGTGCCAGGCTCTGAATGAGGCAGTGCTTACCCACATGGGTCTCAAAGTCTAGTGGACATGAATCAAGTAAGCACACAAATAAATGTAAAGTTGTCCCCTCACCCTGAGAGCATATAACGGAATCTGATATAGGAAGGAGGTCAGGAAAGGCTGGCTTCCCTGAGAGAATAGTAGTTGAGCTGAGCTCTGAAGGGTTTGTAGGGATTGGCTTGTCAAAGAGGGGTAAAAAGAGCATGCCCAGCAAGAGAGAGGGCCTGAAAGAAGGCTAAGGTGGGTGGGGTGGAGAGCACAAGGAGCAGAGTCGCACTGGAAAGGACAAAGAGGTCTGTTAGAGGACAAGTCCTCCAGGGCACCCCCAGATGCCAGCCACTTAGAAGTTCTCATGCCCAGAGGGGCCAATGAGCAACAGGCAGCTTTCTCCTCTGCCCTGTCAGGAAAGCACAATGAAAAGGCAGCTCTGCCCTGAACCTTGCATCTATATCTTCCTCCACCACCCCTCATAGCACCTATATGAGGACAAGCTTTACATCAATAATGTAGCAGTCCCAAGGATTGGCCCCGAATGTGAAAGAGACTGGGAAAAAAAAAAAAATCTAGCTTTCTTCCTGTTCTCAGTTCAGTTTTTGGACATTATGGTCTCCCATGCCTACAATCTGATATAGGCAGCGTTGAATTTAAGAATTCAGATTCATTTATTTTCCATATCCTGAGTTTTCTGAGAGAGAATGAATTTAAGCATAATAAAGGAATTCTGATAGCAAGGATCATTCAGTACATAGAATAATAGTTGTTTTTTATTGAATACTTCCTATGTGCCAGGCACTGTAGCATGGGCTTTACATGCCTTGTTTCATTTAATTTCACAGTGCAGCACTTGGTAGGGATTTTAACCCCAGTTTTACAAATGACGAAACTGAGCTGCAAAGATGTAGAATTAATCTAAGATGACACGTCAGTAAGTGGTGGCTAGAGGATTGGCACCCAAGTCTACTTGATTCTAAAGGTCTCCTCTACTCAGAGGGGACACTCGGCATCTCCTGTCCTGAAAAACCACCAACATACCCCACAACCTCCAGTTTCAGTGCTTTTGCTTTTGGAAGTTTAATTACATTGTTCTTGGAAACCCTTTATAGTCTTTTTCATTAGAGGTATCAACCTACCACTAGCCCAGCCCAGTCCTCATTTTCTCAAGCCAAGTAGCATAGTTGAACCATGTAAAATCAGTAAGACACATGAAGGCAGGTAAATAAAAGCATTTTATAAACTGCAAAGGGCTGTACAAATATTTGATATATCGTTAAAATCAATCCAAGATATAAATCAGGAATGTGAGACTCCAAAACGCTAGTGAAATTAGGTCATGTGCCCACCAAGGTCATACATTTGGTCAGGTCAAGACCAGTAACTTCTCAGCCAATGTTGTTTGGGGACAGTGTGAGAAGGAGCTACTTTCTGCCCGGGAGCACTAATCACATGGCAGGTTTATTGTCTACATGGCACCCACCCAATTAGTAAAAAACTGACAAATTCAGCTGAGATAGCCAGGTTTTGTGGACTTGACACAGTGCCAAATAGCCAGTCTCATCAATTTTCTCAACTGATTTGACAGGTTATTTTGGTAAATGAGTTGACAGAGATAAAGGCAGAAAAGTGTATAAGAAGGATCAACTCTAAACAATTAGGTGGGAGGGGATAGAAAAGATTTTCCACATTTAATAGTGAAGTTTGTTTAGGCATCAGCTGTAACGCCAATATAATAGACATTCTATCAGGTTAAAAGTCAAAATGAAGGACTGAGACTGCAATAGGAAATGCTTTGTGCAGAAATGTGAACAAATTACGAGGGTGTGTGTGTGTGGTGAGCAGCGGAGATCACAAAAAAGGAGAGAGAGAAAAAGAGGAATGGGATTCTATACTTCCTAACTGGTAATTGGTCCCAATCCAGTTTACTGCAGCTAATTTGGAAGTCTTTCCACCTCACTCACACTAAAACACATAAAGATCAGAGGTTCCTGATCTGCCTTCAGCACTAACTGTATCATCAACTACAGCAAAAGCACACTCCTTCACTTCAAATCATGGCAGGCAAAAATCCATTTGCTTTACCTTTCAAAAGAACACAAAGGCAGTGTAACTCACTCAGCTCTCTGGGAAAAGAAAACTGCCCCATTAGAAAAACTCCCAAAGCCTTGTAATATAAGCCAAATAAGAAGGCAACCATCGCTCAGGCTAGCGTGGTGACTGGTTAAATTAAGCAGTGACAAGGAAGCAAACAATTCTGACCCATGTCTTTTCATGTAGCAAAAGGGTATGAGCACCCTGCTGTCAGCCACCAAATAATAAATAATAACAAGAGTTGGAGGCACATTTCAAAGCTCTCTTTTGCTCTAAGTTGATTCAGAGGCTGAGAAAATAGGAGAAAATGGAAGGATTAAGGGGCAGGGAGAATTCAGTAGTTATAGTATACAGTTTACATTGATGGCCAAGACATACAGACATCAGAGAGAAAAAACCTTTCTATCTGAGATTCCTATAACCACTAGCATTTCTATTCTCAAATAATACAGTGCATTTATTCCATGCCATCTCCATTCCCACAAGAGATAAGGATGATTCTTTCCATTGTACGGAACTGAAAGTAAAGGTACACAGCCTTTTCTTCCTCCCTTATGATTAGTGTAGAACCCTGGTGGTGCAGCTGCTAACCGAAAGGTCAGAAGTTTGAACCCGCCAGCTGCTCTGTGGGAGAAAGATGTGGCAGTCTGCTTCTGTAAAGAGTTACAGACTTGGAAATTTCTGTGGGGAAGTTGTGCTTTGTACTACAGGGTTGCTATGACTTGAAATAGACACCTTAATAAGTCACATGCACACGGCAATAAGTTTTGTGATTCCTGTCGCAGGCAATTGTTTTAGCCATCTAGAGCTGCTGTAACAGAAATACCACAAGTGAATGGCTTTAACAAGAGAAGTTTATTCTTTCACAGTCCAGTAGGCTAGAAGTCCAAATTCAGGGCTTTAGCTTCAGGGGAAGGCTTTCTCTTTCTGTTGGCTCTCGAGGAAGGTCCTTGTGATGCATCAGGTTTCCCTTGGTCTGGGAGCATCTAAGAGCAGAAACCTCGGGTCCAAAGGCCATGCTCTGCTCCTGGCACTGCTTTCTTTGTGGTATGAGGTTCCCATGTCTCTCTGCTCACTTCTCTTTTTTATATCTCAAAAGAAATTGGCTTAAGACACTACCTAATCTTGTAGACCTCATCAGTACAATTGCCGTTAATCTACCTTATTACATCATAGTGATAGGATTTACAACATGGAGAAAGCACAGCAGAAGATAAAATGGTAGACAATCATACAAGGGAATCATGACCTAGCCAAGTTGACAGATATTTTGGGGGGACACAATTCAATCCATGACAGCAATGTCACTCAGATCCCTTTGTATTCCCTCTTACTGATTCTGCCTGTACTAGTACCTCCTCCCCAACTCTGCTTGTGTGTGGGTATAAGGAAGTCCAACTCCCTTGCCTTGAGTCAGGACAACTTCAAGACATAACCTATGTTCCAGTGTTCCCCTACAAAATCAGCCTACAGCATACCATCTGAGAAAATTCTGCCCAAAATCACATCCTACCTTACCTTCTTCCCTTCCCTGTCTTTTCTTCTCCATTCACTTAGTAGCCTCGCCTGGGAATAATTCCTTAATAAGTCACTTGCACACTAATTCTCATCTCAGGATCTGATTCTGGGAACCAACTTTCATCAAGTTTTATCAAAATTATTTTGTTTTATTTGGGTAGGCTAATTTATACTGTGAAAACACAACCTCCAAAATCTCAGTGGCTTAAAATAACAAAGGAGTATTGTTCATGCTACCTGTCCGCTGAGAATTGGAAAGGGAGTCTCTGCTCCCCTTAGCCACTCAGAAACAGGCTGACAGAGCCAGGATCTTAAACATTATCAGTCACTATGACAGAATGAAAAGAGAGGCAGAAGGCTCATTCCAGAGACAAAACTTTATCCAGAATTGCCGTACATCACTTCCTGTCACAACTCATTGGCCAGAACTGGTTTCATAACCCCATTTAACTAGAAATGGGTCAGGAAGTAGTATGCTACTGTATGCCCAGAATAGAGGAGAACCACTTCAATGACTATTGCAGTAAAGCAGAACTTAGAACCCTAAGATCAGTTGCCTCTCTATGAAATATGGTTTGGTTTCCATTAATCCTAATATATCCCCATAATCTGCTTAAAGCAACTGTGTACTAGAGCCTGTATAGTTGGCTGGAGAAAGTACTAGCTAAAAAAAAAAAAAAAAAAAAGTTGCTATTGTCCCAGCTTTACCATGGGTTGATGATCCTGGATAATCTATGGTCAAAGTCTTGGTTTCTCCTGAATTAACATAATTATTTTATAAGGCTTTTCACTGTGGTCGAGATGGAATATCTTACAGGGCTATACTTCCAAGTGTAGACATTTGTAAAACTGGAAAAAATTATGAAATATCAGTTTTCAGATGCTGGACATAAGGCAGCAAAAGAGTATGATCCCTGAGAAAAGGGAAACAGAGCCAGTGAGTCATGAAATTGCCTCTGTTTTCTATCTGGAGACTCTGCCTTGACTGTGGCATAACAAGTAGGAACCAAAACATGATCTTGCCGAGCCTAGGAGACAGATATTCTGTTTCAAGGATACGGAAGTGACTGGAATTTGTGGAATATGGAAAGAAGAGCCACAAATTTGCAAAGGAGTCCCCGTAAGTATTTGGCTAAGTACTATGCCATACATGTAAAGAGCAAGACTTCACAAGACCAAGAAAATAATACTTACAAGGAAAAAGTCTATCTAACAGAGAAAGAAAAATTACTGGAGGATGATTGTTCCCATATTTACTGGCGGTTAGATCCAAATGTATTGGAGATTGCACAAGGCTGGGTTCTCACTGACCAGAGTAGAAAGACTTCACTGAATTCAATACAGACTCTAGAAAGTCCATGTCTTAGAAGTAGGCCTATGCTAGCCCTAGTTTAAAAGCTATTCTAGGTCCTCCTAACAAGGCTTAAAAAGAAGCTCTTCCAAGATTAAACTGATTCACAAGTAAATCAATTGCCTGCCAGAACAAAACTCAATGATCTATTAAGAAAGACAACAAAACCCAGGCAGTCATCATACAAAATACAATAAAACCCAATAATGTCCATCATATAATTAAAAAATTGCCTAATAGAGGGTGGAGCCAAGATGGCGACCAGACAGTGGATTCTGCTGAGCCCTCTTTACAACAAAGACCTGAAAAAACAAGTGAAACGAGTATATTTAGGACGAGCTAAGAGACCTTTTTTTAATTTTTTTAAGAGACCTGAGCATCAAATGTAAGCTTAGAAAACAAATTGAGGGGGAAGGGGAGGAAGAGATGGTTCAGAAGCAGAGAGGAGTTACCAGAGGTGAATCACGGAGAGCCCTCAGGCACCACTCCTGGGAGCGGCGGTGGGGGGCTGGTACTAGTGTTCGGCCACAGTTTCCTCAGGGAGAAGCAGTCAGCCACACAGCCTACTCACACCTCTGGAACCAGAGAAGAACCGTGCTTTCAGCAAAAGCTAAGTACTTGCGTATATTTTACCAGGGCCCCCTCCTGTTCCTAAGCTGGCTTCAGCAGCTGACTTCCCTGGGCCTGAGACAGGGCCTGTTGAATGCCTACAGCCATACTCCCGGCCTTGCAGAAGGAATAAATTTGCAACTGGGGGAAAGATAATTTGCCAGCACCACTAACCGGGGAGCTCAGGACAGAAGCAGCTTCTGTCCAGGCATAAGCAGTCCGTGGGCTTTGAGCACCTTTCCCCTCTGCATGGACCTCTGTGGCCCTATTTCGGGAGAATAGGCCCTTGTTGACAGACTCCAACCATTTCAGCTGTGCGGCAGAGAGGTGGGTATTTGATGTTTGACATTGCCTTGCCTATTAAACAGGGGTCCTCACCGACCCATATCAGGGGCCTAAGGACTGGTGGCTCCACTCAGGTCACCCAGCCAGTTGCGATAGGGGACCAAGGAAAACTGGCACCTCCCAGTCCTTACAAACAAAAACTTTGAGTGTCCATGGCCCGTCTGCAGAACCCACCCACCTGTATGCTGTAGGGAACAGGGACACGCTTTCCTCAGAGACATGTAGGGGACAATTCTCAGCCCCCTGCCTTGTTCAGAGTGTGACCCCCTGCTGCAACCAGATATGGGTACATACACCAATCACCCCTGCCCCTCTAAGACTATAGGACATAGCCTGTACCACACACTTGATGATCAGCTACCTGGACACTTGAGCTGAATTCATACAAGAAAAGTGAATGGACTCCTAGAAGGAAATACAGGATAACAGTTCTAGCCATCTGTGGACAGGAAGTCAGAGCCCCAAAGGCGAAAATAATCAAGCCAGCTCACTCAAGCAACCCATTTGGGCATATCAAAACAAAACAAAGCAAGAAGCTACGACACAGTAAACAAACATAAAATAAACTAATGCAATAACTTATAGATGGCTCAGAGACAACAGTCAGTATCAAGTCACATAAAGAAACAGACCATGATTGCCTCAACAAACTCTCAAAATAAAGAATCAAGGGATCTTCTAGATGAAAGTGCTTTCCTGGAATTACTAGAGGCAGAATACAAAAGATTAATATACAAAAGCCTTCAAGACATCAGGAAAGAAAGGAAGCAATATGCAGACCAAGCCAAGGAACACTCAGATAAAGCAATTGAAGAAATTAAAAAGATTATTCAGGAACATAATGAAAAATTTAATAAGCTGGAAAAATCCATAGACAGACAGCAATCAGAACTTCGGAAGATTAACAATAAAATTACAGACGTAAACAACTCAGTAGAAAGTCAGAGGAGCAGAATTAAGCAAGTGGAAGGCAGAATTTCTGAACTTGAAGATAAAGTACCTGACACTAATATATTTGAAGAAAAATCAGATAAAAGAATTAAAAAAAAATGAGGAAACCTTAAGAATCACGTGGGACTCTATCAAGAGAAATAACCTACGAGTGATTGGAGTACCAGAACAGGGAGGGATAACAGAAAATACAGAGAGAATTGTTGAAGATTTATTGGCAGAAAACATCCCTGATATCATGAAAGATGAAAAGATATCTATCCAAGATGCTCATCGAACTCCACATAAGGTAGATTTTAAAAGAAAGTCACCAAGACAAATTAAAATAAAACTTGCCAAAACCAAAGATTGAGAATTTTAAGAGCAGCTAGGGATAAATGAAAAGTCACCTATAAAGGAGAGCCAATAAGAATAAGCTTGGGCTACTCGGCAGAAACCATGCAGGCAAGAAGGCAATGGGAAGAGTTATATAAAAAATTGAACAAAAAAAATTGCCAACCAAGAATCATATATCCAGCAAAACTGTCTCTCGGATATGAAGGTGAAATTAGAACATTTCCAGATAAACATAAGTTTAGGGAATTCGTAAATACCAAACCAAAACTACAAGAAATACTAAAGGGAGTTATTTGGTTAGAAAATCAATAATATCAGGTATTTTATTCAACCCAAGACTAGAACACCGGTCAGAACAATCAGAAGTCAACCCAGACAGGGAAATCAAAAAAGAAAAAAAAAGCCAAGATTTAAAAAAATGCTCAAAACATGGTAACAGCGATGTTATTATGTAAAAGAAGACAACATTAAAACAATAAAGAAGGGACTAAGAAATGTAGTCATAGACCTTCCATATGGAGAGGAACACAAGGCGATACAAAGGAATAAAATTTAGGTTTAAATTTAGAAAAATAGGGGTAAATAACAAGGTAACCACAAAGGAGACAAATTATCCAGCACATCAAAATAAAATACAAGGGAAAAATAGAGACTCACCAGAAACAAAATCAACAGCAACGAATATGAGGAAAGGACAATATATAAAGGTAATCTACTCAGCACATAAAATTAAGTGGAAAAAAGAACCTGTCAACAACACACAAAAAAAGATATCAAAATCATAGGACTAAATTCATGCCTTTCCACAATTACACTGCATGTAAATGGACTAAATGCACCAATAAAGAGACAGAGGGGCAGAATGGATTAAAAAATATGATCCATCTATATGCTGCCTACAAGAGGCACACCTTAGACTCAGAGACACAAACAAACTAAAACTCAAAGGATGGAAAAAAAATATATCAAGCAAAAAACAATCAAAAAAGAGCGGGAGTGGCAATATTAATTTCTGACAAAATAGACTTTAAAGTTAAATCCACCATAAAGGATAAGGAAAGACACTATATAATGATTAAAGGGACAATATACCAAGAAGATATAACCATATTAAATATTTATGCACCCAATGACAGAGCTGAAAGATACATAAAACAAACTCTATCAGCATTGAAAAGTAAGATAGACAGCTCCACAATAACAGTAGGACACTTCAATACACCACTTTTGGTGAAGGACAGGACATCTAGAAAGAAGCTCAATAAAAACATGGAAGATCTACATGCCACAATAAACCAACTTGACCTCATAGACATACACAGAACACTCCACCCAACCACAACCTAATATACTTTCTTTTCTAGTGCACATGGAACATTCTCTAGAATAGACCACATATTAGGTCATACAGCAAGCCTTAGCAGAATCCAAAACATTGAAATATTACAAAGCATCTTCTCTGACCATAAGGCCATAAAAGTAGAAATCAATAACAGAAAAAGCAGGGAAAAGAAATCAAACACTTGAAAACTGAACAATACCCCGCTCAAAAAAAGACTGGATTATAGAAGACATTAAGGCTGGAATAATGAAATTCATAGAATCCAATGAGAATGAAAACACTTCCTATCAGAACCCTGGGGACACAGCTAAAGCAGGTCACTTTATATCAATAAATGCACACATACAAAAAGAAGAAAGGGCCAAAATCAAAGAATTATCCCTACAACTTGAACAAATAGAAAGAGAGCAACAAAAGAAACCCTCAGGCACTAGAAGAAAACAAATAATAAAAATTAGAGCTGAACTAAATGAAATAGAAAACAGAAAAACAATTGAAGGAATTAACAAGACCCAAAGCTGGTTCTTTGAAAAAATCAACAAAATTGATATACCATTGGCCAAACTGACAAAAGAAAAACTGGAAGGGAAGCAAATACTCAAATAAGAAATAAGACGGACGCTATTACAACAGACCCAACTGAAATTAAAAGAATCATATCAGATTCCTATGAAAAATTGTACTCTAACAAATTTGAAAACCTAGAAGCAATGGATGAATTCCTAGAAACACATTACCTACCTAAACTCACACAAACAGGGGTAGAACAACTAAATAGAACCACAATGAAAGAAGAGATTGAAAAGGTAACCATAAAATTCCCATCAAAGAAAAGCCCTGGCACAGATGGCTTCACTGCAGAGTTCTACCAAACTTTCAGAGAAGAGTTAACACCACTACTACTAAAGGTATTTCAGAGCATAGAAAAGGACGGAATACTACCAAACTCATTCTATGAAGCCAGCATATCCCTGATACCAAAACCAGGTAAAGACACCACAAAAAAAGAAAATTACAGATCTATATCCTTCATGAACTTAGATACAAAATCCTTAACAAAATTCTTGCCAGTAGAATTCAACAACATATCAAAAAAATAATTCACCATGACCAAGTGGGATTCATACCAGGGATGCAGGGATGGTTCAACATTAGAAAAACAATTAATGTAATCCATCATATAAATAAGAGACGAGAATCACATGATTTTATCAACTGATGCAGAAAAGACATTTGAAAAAGTTCAACGTCCATTCCTGATAAAAACTCTCACCAAAATAGGAAAAGAAGGAAAATTCCTCAACATAATAAAGGGCATTTATACAAAGCCAACAGCCAACATCATCCAAAATGGAGACAGCCTGAAAGCATTCCTCTTGAGATCCGGAACCAGACAAGGACGCCCTTTATCTTATTCAACATTGTGCTGGACGTCCTAGCCAGAGCAATTAGGCTAGGTAAAGAAATAAAGGGCATCCAGATCGGCAAGGAAGAAGTAAAATTATCTCTATCTGCACATGACAGGGTCTTATACACAGAAAACCCTAAGGAAACCTCAAGAAAACTACTGAAACAAATAGAAGAGTTCAGCGGAGTATCAGGATACAAGATAAACATATACAAAAATCAGCTGGATTCCTCTACACCAAGAAAAAGAATGTCGAAGTGGAAATCACCAAATCAATGCCATTTACAGTAGCCCCCAAGAAGATAAAATACTTAGGAATATATCTTACCAGAGATATAAAGGACTTATACAAGGAAAACTACAATACACTTCTGCAAGAAACCAAAAGAGACCTACATAAGTGGAAAAGCATACCTTGCTCATGGATAGGAAGACTTAACATTATAAAAATGTCCATTCTACCAAAACTGATCTATACGTATAATGCAATTCTGATCCAAATCCTAATGACATTCTTTAATGAGATGGAGAAACAAGCCACCAGCTTCATATGGAAGGGAAAGAGGCCCTGGATAAGTAACGCATTACTGAAAAAGAAGAACAAAGTGGGAGGCCTTACTCTACATGATTTTAAAGCCTGTTATACTGCCACAGTAGTCAAAACAGCCTGGTACTCGTACAACAATGGATACATAAACCAATGGAACAGAATTAAGAATCCAGACATAAATCCATCCACATACAAGCAGTTGATATTTGACAAAGGCCCCAAAACAGTTAGATGGGGAAAACACAGCCTTTTTAACAAATGGTGCTGGCATAACTGGATATCCATCTGCAAAAACATGAAACAAGACACATACATCACTCCATGCACAAAAAACAAGATCAAAATGGATCAAAGACCTAAATATAAAATCTAAAACAATAAAGATCATGGAAGAAAAAATAGGGACAACGTTAGAAGCCCTAATACATGGCATAAACAGTATACAAAACATTACTAACAATTCTGAAGAAAAACTAGATTACTGGGAGCTCTTAAAAATCAAACACCTCTGCTCATCCAAAGACTTCACCAAAAGAGTAAAAAGATTACCTACAGAATGGGAAAAAGTTTTTAGCTATGGCATTTCTGATCAGCACTTGATCTCTAAAGTCTACATGATACTGTAAAAACTCAACTGCAAAAAAACGAATAACACAACTAAAAAATGGGCAAAAGTTATGAACAGACACTTCACTAAAGAAGACATTCAGGTAGCTAACAGATACATGAGGAAATGCTCATGATCATTAGCCATTAGAAAAATGCAAATCAAAACTACAGTGAGATTCCATCTCACTCCAGCAAGGCTGGCATTAATCCAAAATACACAAAACAATAAATGTTGGAGAGGCTATGGAGAGATTGGAACACTTATACACTGCTGGTGGAAATGTAAAATGGTACAACCACTTTGGAAATCGATTTGGCACTTCCTTAAAAAGCTAGAAATAGAACTACCATATGATCCAGCAACCCCACTCCTTGGAATATATCCTAGAGAAATAAGAGCCTTTACACGAACAGATACATGCACACCCATGTTCATTGCAGCACTGTTTACAATAGCCAAAAGATGGAAGCAACCACGGTGCCCATCAACAGTTGAATGGATCAATAAATTATGGTACATTCACACAATGGAATACTACACATAGATAAAGAACAATGATGAATCTGTGAAACATTTCATAACATGAAGGAATCTGGAAGGCATTACACTGAGTGAAATTAGTCAGTTGCAAAAGGACAAATATTGTATAAGACCACTAGTATAAGAACTCGAGAATTAGTTTAAACAGAGAAGAAAATATTCTTTGATGGTTACGACAGTGGGGAGAGAGGGAGGATGGGACAGGGATATTCACTAATTAGATAGTAGATAAGAACTACTTTAGGTGACAGAACAGACAACACACAATACGTGCCAGGTCAGCACAACTGGACTAAACCAAAAGCAAAGACGTTTCCAGAATAAACTGAATGCTTTGAAGGCCAGCGTAGCAGGGGCGGGAGTTTGGGGACCATGATTTTAGGGGACATCTAAGTCAATTGGCATAATAAAATCTATTAAGAAAACATTCTGCATCCCACTTTGGAGAGTGGCTTCTGGGGCCTTAAACACTAGCAAGAGGCCATCTAAGATGCATCAATTGTTCTCAACCCACCTGGAGCAAAGGAGAATGAAGAACACCAAGGACACAAGGTAATTACGAGCCCAAGAGGCAGAAAGGGCCCCATAAACCAGCGACGACATCAGCCTAAGACCAGAAGAATTAGATAGCGCCCGGCTACAACTGATGACTGCCCTGACAGGGAATACAACAGAGAACCCCTGAGGGAACAGGAGAGCAGTGGGATGCAGACCCCAAATTCTCATAAAAGACCAGACTTAATGATCTGACTGAGACTAGAAGGACCTTGGTGGTCATGGCCCCCAGATCTTCTGTTGGCCCAGGACAGGAATCATTCCCAAAGCCAATTCTTCAGACAGGGATTGGACTGGACAATGGGTTGGAGAGGGATGCTGATGAGGAGTGAGCTTCTTGGATCAGGTGGACATTTGAGACTATGTTGGCATCTTCTGCCTGGAGGGGAGATGAGAGAGTAGAGGGGGTTAAAAAAAATAATAGTTTTTTTTTTTTTAAGGGGGTTAGAAGCTGACAAAATGGACATGAAAAGAGAGACTGGAGGGAGGGAGTGAGCTGTCTCATTTGGGGGGGAACAATTAGAAGTATGTAGTAAGGTGTATATAAGTTTTTGTGTGAGAGACTGACTTGATTTGTAAACTTTCAAGTAAAGCACAATAAAAGTTACAAAAAAAAATTGCCTAATAGACAAGCAAGAAAATGTGATCCATTATCAGGAGCAAAACCAGTTAAAAGAAACAGACCCAGAAATGATAGAGAAGAAGGAATTGCTAGAAGTAAATGACTTTAAAATACACCTCAAAATAAAACAAAAATCCTCACAACTGGACCAATGAGCAACATCATGATAAAAGGAGAAAAGATTGAAGTTGTCCAGGATTTCATTTTGCTTGGATCCACCATCAACACCCATGGAAGCAGCAGTCAAGAAATCAAACAATACATTGCACTGGGCAAATCTGCTGCAACAGGCCTCTTTAAAGCGTTAAAAAGCAAAGATGTAACCTTGAAAACTAAGGTGTGCCTGACCCAAGCCATGGTGTTTTCAATTACCTGTTATGTGTGCAAAAGCTGGACAATGAATAAGTAAGACCAAAAAAGAATTGACAGCTTTGAATTATGGTACTGGTAAAGAATATTGAATATACAGTGGACTGCCAAAAGAAAGGACAAATCTGTCTTGGAAGAAGTACAACCGGAAAGCTCCATAGAAGCAAGGATGGTGAGACTTCGTCCCACATACTTCGGACATGTTATCAGGAGGGTTCAGGGCCTGGAGAAGGACATCATGCTTGGTAAAGTACAGGGTCAGCCAAAAACAGGAAGATCTTCAACAAGATGGATTGACACAGTGTCTGCAACAACGGGTTCAAGCATCAAAACGAATGTGAGAATAGCGCAGGACTGGGTAGTGTTTCATTCTGATTTACATGGGGTTACTATGACTCGGAACTGACTCGACAGCACCTAATCATGACAACATTATAAATAAATATGTTCAAAGATTTAAAGGAAAATATGAACCCTACGATGAAACAAAGAAAGAATCACAGTAGCGAAGTATGATACCTGAAATGAAATTTTCACTGGATAGGCTTAAGAACAGATAACACTACAGAAAGAAAGATCAGTAAACTTGAAGACCGGGCAGTAGGGGCTATTCAAACTAAAGAGTAGAGAGAAACAGAAAAAGCCTAAAAAGGAAAAATGAACATGGCCTCAGTGGTCTAGAGAAAAATATCAAGCTATGTTACACATATGTAATTTGGCTACCAGCTACCAGAAAGAGAGAAAAATACAAATCCATAGATCAAAGGAGTTTAATTAGCCATAAGCTGGAATAATAGCAACAATTTTAGCTATTACTTTCTCCAAAAAATTTTCTGAAGAAGTAATGGTGAAAAGATTTTCCAAATTTGACGAAAAACACAAATCCACAGATCTAAGAAGTTCAGTTAACCCTCAGCAGGATAAACATAAAGAAGGCTAATGACAGACAGTTAAAAGATTTGTATATGAATGTTCATAGCAGCTGTATTCATAATAGCTTTCAAGTGGAAATTACTCAAGTGTCCATTCACAGGAGAATGTATAAAGAAATTTTGGTATAATCATACAATATAATATTTTTCAACAACAAAAAGAAACAAACTACTGATACAACAACATGCCTAATCTCATAGATGCTGCGCTGAGTAAAAGAAGACAGTCTTTTGTTGCTGTTAGATGCCTTCGAGTTGGTTCCAACTGATAGCAACCCTATGTAAAACAGAATGAAACACTGCCTGGTCCTGTGTCATCCCCACAGTCATTGCTATGTTTGAGCCCATTGCTGCAGAAAAAAGGACACTGTGTCAATCCATCTCATTGAGGGTTTTCCTCTTTTTCACTCACCCTCTACTTCACCAAGCATGATGTCCTTCTCTAGGACTGGTCCCTCCTGATAACACGTGAAAAGAACATGAGACAAAGTCTCACCATTCTCACTTCTAAAGAGCATCTGGCTGTACTTCTTCCAAAATAGATTTGTTCATTTTTCTGGCAGCTTTTTATGGTATATTCAATATTCTTTGCCAACATCATAATTCAAATGCATCAATTCTTTGGTCTTCCTTATTCATTGTCCAGCTTTAGGATACATATTCGGTGATTGAAAATACAATGGCTTGGGTCAGGTGCACCTTAGTCCTAAAGCTGACATCTTTGCTTTTTAACATTTTAAAGACATCTTTTGCAGTGGATTTTCCCAATTCAATACGTTGTTTGATTTCTTGACTGCTGCTTCCATGGACCTTGATTGTGGATTCAAGTAAAATGAAATCTTTGACAACTTCAATATTTTCTCCATTTATCATGATGTTGCTTATTGGCCCAGTTGTGAAGATTTTTGTTTTCTTTACGTTGCAATGTAATCCATACTGAAGGCTGTGGTCTTTGATCTTCATCAGTAAGTGCTTCAAATCGTCTTTGCTTTCAGCAAGCAAGGTTGTGCCATTTGCATTTGCAGGTTGTTAATGAGCCTTCCTCCAATCCTGATGTTGCATTTTTCTTTGTATAGTCCAGCTTCTCAGATTATTTGCTCAGCATACAGATTGAGTAGATATGGTGAAAGACACCACCCCGACACACACCTTTCCTGATTTTAAACCGCTCAGTATCCCCTTGTTCTGTTCAAACAACTGTCTCTTGGTCTATGCACAGGTTCTGCAAAAGAATACATACTGTATAATTCCATTTATATGAAGTTCTAGAGCAGGCACAAAGAATCTACAGTGAAAGAAATATCAGTAGCTGCTTTTATATGGGAATTAACTGGAAAGATGCACAAGAAATCTTTCTGTGGTATTAAAATTTTGTGTATCTTGATAGGGAAGAGGGCTGTGCAGGTACGTGCAATTGTCAAAACCAGCTTCGTTCACACTCTATTCTCTACCCACCCTGCGCTAAGGATATATCTATTTCATGTTATGTAAGTTATCCTTCAGTAAAAAAAATTTTAAAGGAAAAAACACCTTATGTAAAAGAGATCAATTATGTACCTTTATTTTTAAACACACAGTGATAACACCTCTACCACCCAAAATTACTTCCCTATATTGTCTGCTGAAGCCTGAAGTTCCATTAATGTCTATTCATTTACCTTGAAGAAGCTCTATGCTTGTTTAAAAGGCAAAGGATCCTTAAGTGGGTTCACATTAAGAACCACTTGCACCTTAGCATAAATTAGTTTATTAGCTCTTTCTCCAAGAATTTTTCTCCCTGCAGTGGGGGGTGGGAAGGGTGAGTCAAATACCATGAGGAGTACAGGAAATAGTTTTTCTTGTGTATTCTAATTTCTCTTCAATAAATATTTATTACCTATTAAGAAAAATGAAGGATTTTTTTTTTTTTTTTTAAGCACATGGAGATCCTGGATGAGTGAGTAGGGTGGAGGGCCCCGGTGACATGGAAAACTGGCAGAGGGAAGAGAAGCTGAAAATTCCAGAAGACAAATTATATCATCTTCAAAATTTCCCATAACTGCCTTCCAATTTAGACCAGCAAAGCATTAGGATAACCTATGCAATTTCCTACACAGAGAGACATGGTAAGATATCTTTAAGAAAATTTCCAAGTCAGAATGAATACATTAAGTAGATCATAACATGAGTTTTTTGTTCATGGCAAAATGGATGTCTCTTCAATCCCAGTACTTGCCACATTCTCTCCTGCTTCTCACCCTTGTCCATGCCCTTCCCTCTGCATTCTTTGGAATGACATTTTCCTTATCTCCATCAATAGAAACTCCTTTCATTATTTAAGTGGTCCAAGGGCCATTCCCTGCAGAGTATTTGCTGAGTGCTCCCTCCTCTGAACTTCTATGGCACTTGTGAAATCTAGCATGGCTTGGGGTTGTGGCTCTTTATAATAATGATAATGATACCAATAATAACTACCATGTATTGTGGGTTTTTCTGCATACCAGTCACTGTACTGAGCACTTTACACACATCAGTTCATTTAATCCTTCAACCATTCTTCAAAGTAGACAATATTGACCCAATTTATGAAGAGGAAACCAAGGTTTAGAGATACCAAATAAGGACTAAGCTAGTCTACTTAGAAGATTTGGCATTAAACTTCAAGGTTGTCTGACTTCACAACTTTTATTCTTTTTTTTTTTGTTGTTGTTCTTCTCAGGTTTACTATTTCTCAAGCTCTTATAATAGTGGTCTTATACAATATTTGTCCTTTTGCCTCTGACTAATTTCGCTCAGCATGATGCCTTCCAGGTTCCTCCATGTTATGAAATGTTTCACAGATTCGTCACTGTTCTTTATCGATGCGTAGTATTCCATTGTGTGAATATACCACAATTTATTTACCCATTCATCCATTGATGGACACCTTGGTTGCTTCCAACTTTTTGCTATTGTAAACAGAGCTGCAATAAACATGGGTGTGCATATATCTGTTTGTGTGAAGGCTCTTGTATCTCTAGGGTATATTCCCAGGAGTGGGATTTCTGGGTTGTATGGTAGTTCTATTTCTAACTGTTTAAGATAACGCCAGATAGATTTCCAAAGTGGTTGTACCATTTTACATTCCCACCAGCAGTGTATAAGAGTTCCAATCTCTCCACAGCCTCTCCAACATTTATTATTTTGTGTTTTTTGGATTAATGCCAGCCTTGCTGGTGTGAGATGGAATCTCATCATAGTTTTAATTTGCATTTCTCTAATGGCTAATGATCGAGAGCATTTTCTCATGTATCTGTTGGCTGCCTGAATATCTTCTTTAGTGAAATGTGTGTTCATATCCTTTGCCCACTTCTTGATTGGGTTGTTTGTCTTTTTGTGGTTGAGTTTTGATAGAATCATGTAGATTTTAGAGATCAGGCGCTGGTCGGAGATGTCATAGCTGAAAATTCTTTCCCAGTCTTTGGTGGTCTTTTTACTCTTTTGGTGAAGTCTTTAGATGAGCATAGGTGTTTGATTTTTAGGAGCTCCCAGTTATCGGGGTTCTCTTCATCATTTTTGGTAATGTTTTGTATTCTGTTTATGCCTTGTATTAGGGCTCCTAGGGTTGTCCCAATTTTTTCTTCCATGATCTTTATCGTTTTAGTCTTTATGTTTAGGTCTTTGATCCACTTGCAGTTAGTTTTTGTGCATGGTGTAAGGTATGGGTCCTGTTTCATTTTTTTGCAAATGGATATCCAGTTGTGCCAGCACCATTTGTTAAAAAGGCTATCTTTTCCCCAATTAATTGACACTGGTCCTTTGTCAAATATCAGCTGCTCATACGTGGATGGATCTATGTCTGGGTTCTCAATTCTGTTCCATTGGTCTATGTGCCTGTTGTTGTACCAGTACCAGGCTGTTTTGACTACAGTGGCTGTATAATAGGTTCTAAAATCAGGTGGAGTGAGGCCTCCCACTTTCTTCTTCTTTTTCAGTAATGCTTTGCTTATCCGGGGGTTCTTTCCCTTCCATATGAAATTGGTGATTTGTTTCTCTATCCCCTTAAAATATGACATTAGAATTTGGATCGGAAGTGCGTTAAATGTGTAGATGGCTTTTGGTAGAATAGACATTTTTACTATGTTAAGTCTTCCTATCCATGAGCAAGGTATGTTTTTCCACTTAAGTATGTCCTTTTGAATTTCTTGTAGTAGAGCTTTGTAGTTTTCTTTGTATAGGTCTTTTACATCCTTGGTAAGATTTATTCCTAAGTATCTTATCTTCTTGGGGGCTACTGTGAATGGTATTGTTTTGGTTATTTCCTCTTTGGTGTTCTTTTTGTTGATGTAGAGGAATCCAAGTGATTTTTGTATGTTTATTTTATAACCTGAGACTCTGCCAAACTCTTCTATTAGTTTCAGTAGTTTTCTGAAGGATTCCTTAGGGTTTTCTGTGTATATAATCATGTCATCTGCAAATAGTGATAACTTTACTTCCTCCTTGCCAATCCGGATACCTTTTATTTCTTTGTCTAGCCTAATTGCCCTGGCTAGGACTTCCAGCACGATGTTGAATAAGAGCGGTGATAAAGGGCATCCTTGTCTGGTTCCCGTTCTCAAGGGAAATGCTTTCAGGTTCTCTCCATTTCGAGTGATATTGGCTGTTGGCTTTGCATAGATGCCCTTTATTATGTTGAGGAATTTTCCTTCAATTCCTATTTTGGTAAGAGTTTTTATCATGAATGGGTGTTGGACTTTGTCAAATGCCTTTTCTGCATCAATTGATAAGATCATGTGGTTTTTGTCTTTTGTTTTATTTATGTGATGGATTACATTAATGGTTTTTCTGATATTAAACCAGCCTTGCATACCTGGTATAAATCCCACTTGATCAGGGTGAATTATTTTTTTGATGTGTTGTTGGATTCTATTGGCTAGAATTTTGTTGAGGATTTTTGCATCTATGTTCATGAGGGATACAGGTCTATAATTTTCTTTTTTTGTAATGTCTTTACCTGGTTTTGGTATCAGGGAGATGGTGGCTTCATAGAATGAGTTGGGTAGTATTCCATCATTTTCTATGCTTTGGAATACCTTCAGAAGTAGTGGTGTTAACTCTTCTCTGAAAGTTTGGTAGAACTCTGCAGTGAAGCTGTCCGGGCCAGGGCTTTTTTTTGTTGGGAGTTTTTTGATTACCTTTTCAATCTCTTCTTTTGTTCTGGGTCTATTTAGTTGTTCTACTTCTGAATGTGTTAGTTTAGGTAGGTAGTGTTTTTCCAGGAATTCATCCATTTCTTCTAGGTTTGCAAATTTGTTAGAGTACAATTTTTCATAATAATCTGAAATGATTCTTTTAATTTCATTTGGTTCTCTTGTGATGTGGTCCTTCTCGTTTCTTATTCGGGTTATTTGTTTCCTTTCCTGTATTTCTTTAGTCAGTCTAGCCAATGGTTTATCAATTTTGTTAATTTTTTCAAAGAACCAGCTTTTGGCTTTGTTAATTCTTTCAATTGTTTTTCTGTTCTCTAATTCATTTAGTTCAGCTCTAATTTTTATTATTTGTTTTCTTCTGGTGCCTGATGGATTCTTTTGTTGCTCACTTTCTATTTGTTCAAGTTGTAGGGACAGTTCTCTGATTTTGGCTCTTTCTTCTTTATGTATGTGTGCATTTATCGATATAAATTGGCCTCTGAGCACTGCTTTTGCTGTGACCCAGAGGTTTTGATAGGAAGTATTTTCATTCTCGTTGCTTTCTATGAATTTCCTTATTCCCTCCTTGATGTCTTCTATAACCCAGTCTTTTTTCAGGAGGGTATTGTTCATTTTCCAAGTATTTGATTTCTTTTCCCTAGTTTTTCTGTTATTGATTTCTAGTTTTATTGCCTTGTGGTCTGAGAAGATGCTTTGTAATATTTCGATGTTTTGGACTCTGCAAAGGTTTGTTTTATGACCTAATATGTGGTCTATTCTAGAGAATGTTCCATGTGCGCTAGAAAAAAAAGGTATATTTTGCAGCAGTTGGGTGGAGAGTTCTGTATAAGTCAATGAGGTCAAGTTGGTTGATTGTTGTAATTAGATCTTCCGTGTCTCTGTTGAGCTTCTTACTGGATGTCCTGTCCTTCTCCGAAAGTGGTACATTGAAGTCTCCTACTATAATTGTGGAGGTATCTATCTCACTTTTCAATTCTGTTAAAATTTGATTTATGTATCTTGCAGCCCTGTCATTGGGTGCATAAATATTTAATATGGTTATGTCTTCCTGATCAATTGTCCCTTTTATCATTATATAGTGTCCTTCTTTATCCTTTGTGGTGGATTTAAGTCTAAAGTCTATTTTGTCAGAAATTAATATTGCTACTCCTCTTCTTTTTTGCTTATTGTTTGCTTGATATATTTTTTTCCATCCTTTGAGTTTTAGTTTGTTTGTGTCTCTAAGTCTAAGGTGTGTCTCTTGTAGGCAGCATATAGATGGATCGTGTTTCTTTATCCAGTCTGTGACTCTCTGTCTCTTTATTGGTGCATTTAGTCCATTTACATTCAGGGTAATTATAGATAAATAAGTTTTTAGTGCTGTCATTTTGATGCCTTTTTATGTGTGTTGTTGACAATTTCATTTTTCCACATACTTTTTTGTGCTGAGGCGTTTTTCTTAGTAAATTGTGAGATCCTCATTTTCATAGTGTTTGACTTTATGTTAGTTGAGTCGTTACGTTTTTCTTGGTTTTTATCTTGAGTTATAGAGTTGTTATACCTTTTTGTGGTTACCTTATTATTTACCCCTATTTTTCTAAGTAAAAACCTAACTTGTATTGTTCTATATCGCCTTGTATCACTCTCCATATGGCAGTTCAATGCCTCCTGTATTTAGTCCCTCTTTTTGATTATTGTGATCTTTCACCTATTGACTTCCATGATTCCCTGTTATGTGTATTTTTTTTAATTAATCTTAATTTGTTTGTTTTTGTGATTTCCCTATTTGAGTTGATATCAGGACGTTCTGTTTTGTGACCTTGTGTTGTGCTGATATCTGATATTATTGGTTCTCTGACCAAACAATATCCTTTAGTATTTCTTGTAGCTTTGGTTTGGTTTTTCAAATTCTCTAAACTTGTGTTTGTCTGTAAATATCTTAATTTCGCCTTCATATTTGAGAGAGAGTTTTGCTGGATATATGATCCTTGGCTGGCAGTTTTTCTCCTTCAGTGTTCTGTATATGTCGTCCCATTCCCTTCTTGCCTGCATGGTTTCTGCTGAGTAGTCTGAACTTATTCTTATTGATTCTCCCTTGAAGGAAACCTTTCTTTTCTCCCTGGCTGCTTTTAAAATTTTCTGTTTATCTTTGGTTTTGGTGAGTTTGATGATAATATGTCTTGGAGTTTTTCTTTTTGTATCAATCTTAAATGGGGTTCGATGAGCATCTTGGATAGATATCCTTTCGTCTTTCAAGATGTCAGGGAAGCTTTCCGTCAGGAGTTCTTCAACTATTTTCTCTGTGTTTTCTGTCCCCCCTCCCTGTTCTGGGACTCCAATCACCCGCAGGTTATCCTTCTTGATAGAGTGCCACATGATTCTTAGGGTTTCTTCATTTTTTTTAATTCTTTTATCTGATTTTTTTTGAGCTATGTTGGTGTTGATTCCCTGGTCCTCCAGATGTCCCAGTCTGCATTCTAATTGCTCGAGTCTGCTCCTCTGACTTCCTATTGCGTTGTCTAATTCTGTAATTTTATTGTTAATCTTTTGGATTTCTACATGCTGTCTCTCTATGGATTCTTGCAACTTATTAATTTTTCCACTATGTTCTTGAATAATCTTTTTGAGTTCTTCAACACTTTTATCAGTGTGTTCCTTGGCTTTTTCTGCAGTTTGCCTTATTTCATTTGTGATGTCTTGAAGCATTCTGTAAATTAGTTTTTTATATTCTGTATCTGATAATTCCAGGATTGTATCTTCCTTTGGGAAAGATTTTGATTCTTTTGTTTGGGGGGTTGGAGAAGCTGTCATGGTCTGCTTCTTTAAGTGGTTTGATATGGATTGTTGTCTCCGAGCCATCACTGGGAAACTAGTTTTTCCAGAAAATCCGCTAAAAAAAATGCAGTCAGATCCCTATCAGAATTCTCCCTCTGCCTCAGGCTATTTGGATGTTAATGAAGCCGCCTGGGGAGGGTGGGGGAGGGAACAGAGAGATAGGAGAGTAGCACCTCAAATATAGCCAGAGTTGCTTGTCTTGCTTGGAATGACTATTACACCTGAGAATCCCACGGGGCGCGTCGCCTATGTGTGCTGGCTGTGTGGAGATTGCCCCCGGGGGGTCTGGCCCGCTGGAGTCACGGTCGGATCCTCTGCTTCCAGCCCCATGCCCAGCGTCAAGGCTCCCCTGCTGGGACGGTGCACTCTCCACTCCAAAATCAGTCTCTGCCTCCCGGGGACTTCTTGTCCCTACAGCCGCGTTGCCGTGCTGCCTCCGCAAACTGGTTGGGCACCCTCCCGGGGTTAGTTCAGGTAGGTGGAGCAGCTCCCCGTGCTTGTGCCGTGACCGAGTATCCCGGCTGGGACGCTGTTCTCCCCGCTCCAATACCAGTCGCTGCCTCCCGGGGACTTCTCCTACTGGCTGCGTCCCACTCCGCCCGCCCGAACCAGCTGGGCCCCCTCCCAGGGTTAGTTCAGGGGGGTGGAGCAGCTCTCCGTGTTTATGCCGTACCTGCGTCCAGTCCAAATCCCGGCGGAACGGTTCCCCGGCTGGGACGCTGCTCTCCCCGTTCTAAGACCAGTCACTGCCTCCCGGGGACTTCTCTTACCGGCTGCGTCCCACGCCGCCCGTGGAACCGGCTGGTCCCCCTCCCGGGGTTAGTTCGGGGGGTGGAGCAGCTTTCTGTGCTTGTGCCGTACCTGACTGGTACGCTGGCTCCAGGCTCTGAAAACAATCGCTGCTTCCCCGTATTAGTTCGGTCTCCGTCTCTAAATCTGTGTTTGTTGTTCAGGGTTCGTAGATTGTTATGTATGTGATCGATTCACTTTTTTTTCCGAGTCTTTGTTGTAAGAGGGATCCGAGGTAGCGTCTGACTAGTCCGCCATCTTGGCTCCACCTCCTTTATTCACAGCTTTTATTCTTTTTTTTATTTTATAATAACTTTTATTAAGCTTCAAGTGAACGTTTACAAATCCAATCAGTCTGTCACATATAAGTTTACATACATCACACTCCCTACTCCCACTTACTCTCCCCGTCTTGAGTCAGCCCTTTCAGTCTCTCCTTTCTTGACAATTTTGCCGGCTTCCCTCTCTCTCTATCTTCCCATCCCCCCTCCAGACAAGAGTTGCCAACACAATCTGAAGTGTCCACCTGATATAATTAGCTCACTCTTCATCAGCATCTCTCTCCCACCCGCTGACCAGTCCCTTTCATTTCTGATGAGTTGTCTTCGGGGATGGTTCCTGTCCTGTGTCAACTGAAGGTCTGGGGAGCATGGCCGCCGGGATTCCTCCAGTCTCAGTCAGACCATTAAGTTTGGTCTTTTTATGAGAATTTGGGGTCTGCATCCCACTGATCTCCTGTTCCCTCAGGGGTCCTCTGCTGTGCTCCCTGTCAGGGCAGTCATCGATTGTGGCCGGGCACCAACTAGTTCTTCTGGTCTCAGGATGATGCAGGTCTCTGGTTCATGTGGCCCTTTCTGTCTCTTGGGCTCTTAGTTGTCGTGTGGCCTTGGTGTTCTTCATTTTCCTTTGCTCCAGGTGGGTTGAGACCAATTGCTGCATCTTAGATGGCCGCTTGTTAGCATTTAAGACCCCAGACGCCACATTTCAAAGTGGGATGCAGAATGATTTCATAATAGAATTATTTTGCCAATTGACTTAGAAGTCCCCGCAAACCATGTTCCCCAGACCCCCGCACTTGCTCCGCTGACCTTTGAAGCATTCATTTTATCCCGGAAACTTCTTTGCTTTTGGTCCAGTCCAATTGAGCTGACCTTCCATGTATTGAGTGTTGTCTTTCCCTTCACCTAAAGCAGTTCTTATCTACTGATTAATCAATAAAAAAACCCTCTCCCACCCTCCCTCCCTCCCCCCCTCGTAACCACAAAAGTATGTGTTCTTCTCAGGTTTACTGTTTCTCAAGATCTTATAATAGTGGTCTTATACAATATTTGTCCTTTTGCCTCTGACTAATTTCGCTCAGCATAATGCCTTCCAGGTTCCTCCATGTTATGAAATGTTTCAGAGATTCGTCACTGTTCTTTATCGATGCGTAGTATTCCATTGTGTGAATATACCACAATTTATTTAACCATTCATCCGTTGATGGACACCTTGGTTGCTTCCAACTTTTTGCTATTGTAAACAGAGCTGCAATAAACATGGGTGTGCATATATCTGTTTGTATGAAGGCTCTTGTATCTCTAGGGTATATTCCTAGGAGTGGGATTTCTGGGTTGTATGGTAGTTCTATTTCTAACTGTTTAAGATAACGCCAGATAGATTTCCAAAGTGGTTGTACCATTTTACATTCCCACCAGCAGTGTATGAGAGTTCCAATCTCTCCGCAGCCTCTCCAACATTTATTATTTTCTGTTTTTTGGATTAATGCCAGCCTTGCTGGTGTGAGATGGAATCTCATCGTAGTTTTAATTTGCATTTCTCTAATGGCTAATGATCGAGAGCATTTTCTCATGTATCTGTTGGCTGCCTGAATATCTTCTTTAGAAAAATGTGTGTTCATATCCTTTGCCCACTTCTTGATTGGGTTGTTTGTCTTTTTGTGGTTGAGTTTTGACAGAATCATGTAGATTTTAGAGATCAGGCGCTGGTCGGAGATGTCATAGCTGAAAATTCTTTCCCAATCTGTAGGTGGTCTTTTTACTCTTTTGGTGAAGTCTTTAGATGAGCATAGGTGTTTGATTTTTAGGAGCTCCCAGTTATCGGGTTTCTCTTCATCATTTTTGGTAATGTTTTGTATTCTGTTTATACCTTGTATTAGGGCTCCTAGGGTTGTCCCAATTTTTTCTTCCATGATCTTTATCGTTTTAGTCTTTATGTTTAGGTCTTTGATCCACTTGGAGTTAGTTTTTGTGCATGGTGTGAGGTATGGGTCCTGTTTCATTTTTTTTGCAAATGGATATCCAGTTATGCCAGCACCATTTGTTAAAAAGGCTGTCTTTTCCCCAGTTAATTGACACTGGTCCTTTGTCAAATATCAGCTGCTCATACGTGGATGGATCTATGTCTGGGTTCTCAATTCTGTTCCATTGGTCTATGTGTCTGTTGTTGTACCAATACCAGGCTGTTTTGACTACTGTGGCTGTATAATAGGTTCTGAAGTCAGGTAAGGTGAGGCCTCCCACTTTCTTCTTCTTTTTCAGTAATGCTTTGCTTATCCGGGGCTTCTTTCCCTTCCATATGAAATTGGTGATTTGTTTCTCTATCCCCTTAAAATATGACATTGGAATTTGGATCGGAAGTGTGTTAAATGTATAGATGGCTTTTGGTAGAATAGACATTTTTACTATGTTAAGTCTTCCTATCCATGAGCAAGGTATGTTTTTCCACTTAAGTATGTCCTTTTGAATTTCTTGTAGTAGAGCTTTGTAGTTTTCTTTGTATAGGTCTTTTACATCCTTGGTAAGATTTATTCCTAAGTATCTTATCTTCTTGGGGGCTACTGTGAATGGTATTGTTTTGGTTATTTCCTCTTTGGTGTTCTTTTTGTTGATGTAGAGGAATCCAAGTGATTTTTGTATGTTTATTTTATAACCTGAGACTCTGCCAAACTCTTCTATTAGTTTCAGTAGTTTTCTGGAGGATTCCTTAGGGTTTTCTGTGTATATAATCATGTCATCTGCAAATAGTGATAACTTTACTTCTTCCTTGCCAATCCGGATACCTTTTATTTCTTTGTCTAGCCTGATTGCCCTGGCTAAGACTTCCAACACGATGTTGAATAAGAGTGGTGATAAAGGGCATCCTTGTCTGGTTCCCGTTCTCAAGGGAAATGCTTTCAGGTTCTCTCCATTTAGAGTGATATTGGCTGTTGGCTTTGCATAGATGCCCTTTATTATGTTGAGGAATTTTCCTTCAATTCCTATTTTGGTAAGAGTTTTTATCATGAATGGGTGTTGGACTTTGTCAAATGCCTTTTCTGCATCAATTGATAAGATCATGTGGTTTTTGTCTTTTGTTTTATTTATGTGATGGATTACATTAATGGTTTTTCTGATATTAAACCAGCCTTGCATACCTGGTATAAATCCCACTTGATCAGGGTGAATTATTTTTTTGATGTGTCGTTGGATTCTATTGGCTAGAATTTTGTTGAGGATTTTTGCATCAATGTTCATGAGGGATATAGGTCTATAATTTTCTTTTTTTGTAATGTCTTTACCTGGTTTTGGTATCAGGGAGATGGTGGCTTCATAGAATGAGTTGGGTAGTATTCCGTCATTTTCTATGCTTTGGAATACCTTTAGTAGTAGTGGTGTTAACTCTTCTCTGAAAATTTGGTAGAACTCTGCAGTGAAGCCGTCCGGGCCAGGACTTTTTTTTGTTGGGAGTTTTTTGATTACCGTTTCAATCTCTTTTTTTGTTCTGGGTCTATTTAGTTGTTCTACTTCTGAATGTGTTAGTTTAGGTAGGTAGTGTTTTTCCAGGAATTCATCCATTTCTTCTAGGTTTTCAAATTTGTTAGAGTACAATTTTTCATAATAATCTGAAATGATTCTTTTAATTTCATTTGGTTCTGTTGTGATGTGGTCCTTCTCATTTCTTATTCGGGTTATTTGTTTCCTTTCCTGTATTTCTTTAGTCAGTCTAGCCAATGGTTTATCAATTTTGTTAATTTTTTCAAAGAACCAGCTTTTGGCTTTGTTAATTCTTTCGATTGTTTTTCTGTTCTCTAATTCATTTAGTTCAGCTCTAATTTTTATTATTTGTTTTCTTCTGGAGCCTGATGGATTCTTTTGTTGCTCACTTTCTATTTGTTCAAGTTGTAGGGACAGTTCTCTGATTTTGCCTCTTTCTTCTTTTTGTATGTGTGCATTTATTGATATAAATTGGCCTCTGAGCACTGCTTTTGCTGTGTCCCAGAGGTTTTGATAGGAAGTATTTTCATTCTCGTTGCTTTCTATGAATTTCCTTATTCCCTCCTTGATGTCTTCTATAACCCAGTCTTTTTTCAGGAGGGTATTGTTCATTTTCCAAGTATTTGATTTCTTTTCCCTCGTTTTTCTGTTATTGATCTCTAGTTTTATTGCCTTGTGGTCTGAGAAGATGCTTTGTAATATTTCGATGTTTTGGACTCTGCAAAGGTTTGTTTTATGACCTAATATGTGGTCTATTCTAGAGAATGTCCCATGTGCGCTGGAAAAAAAAGTATATTTTGCAGCAGTTGGGTGGAGAGTTCTGTATAAGTCAATGAGGTCAAGTTGGTTGATTGTTGTAATTAGATCTTCCGTGTCTCTGTTTAGCTTCTTACTGGATGTCCTGTCCTTCTCCGAAAGTGGTGTGTTGAAGTCTCCTACTATAATTGTGGAGGTATCTATCTCGCTTTTCAGTTCTGTTAAAATTTGATTTATGTATCTTGCAGCCCTGTCATTGGGTGCGTAAATATTTAATATGGTTATGTCTTCCTGATCAATTGTCCCTTTTATCATTATATAGTGTCCTTCTTTATCCTTTGTGGTGGATTTAAGTCTAAAGTCTATTTTGTCAGAAATTAATATTGCTACTCCTCTTCTTTTTTGCTTATTGTTTGCTTGATATACTTTTTTCCATCCTTTGAGTTTTAGTTTGTTTGTGTCTCTAAGTCTAAGGTGTGTCTCTTGTAGGCAGCATAGAGATGGATCGTGTTTCTTTATCCAGTCTGTGACTCTCTGTCTCTTTATTGGTGCATTTAGTCCATTTACATTCAGGGTAATTATAGATAAATAAGTTTTTAGTGCTGTCATTTTGATGCCTTTTTATGTGTGTTGTTGACAATTTCATTTTTCCACACACTTTTTTGTGCTGAGGCGTTTTTCTTAGTAAATTGTGAGATCCTCATTTTCATAGTGTTTGACTTTATGTTAGTTGAGTCGTTACGTTTTTCTTGGTTTTTGTCTTGAGTTATAGAGTTGTTATGCCTTTTTGTGGTTACCTCATTATATACCCCTATTTTTCTAAGTAAAAACCTAACTTGTATTGTTCTATATCGCCTTGTATCACTCTCCATATGGCAGTTCAATGCCTCCTGTATTTAGTCCCTCTTTTTGATTATTGTGATCTTTTACCTATTGACTTCCATAATTCCCTGTTATGTGTATTTTTTTTTTTAATTAATCTTAATTTGTTTGTTTTTGTGATTTCCCTATTTGAGTTGATATCAGGACGTTCTGTTTTGTGACCTTGTGTTGTGCTGATATCTGATATTATTGGTTCTCTGACCAAACAATATCCTTTAGTATTTCTTGTAGCTTTGGTTTGGTTTTTGCAAATTCTCTAAACTTGTGTTTATCTGTAAATATCTTAATTTCGCCTTCATATTTCAGAGAGAGTTTTGCTGGATATATGATCCTTGGTTGGCAGTTTTTCTCCTTCAGTGTTCTGTATATGTCGTCCCATTCCCTTCTTGCCTGCATGGTTTCTGCTGAGTAGTCTGAACATATTCTTATTGATTCTCCCTTGAAGGAAACCTTTCTTTTCTCCCTGGCTGCTTTTAAAATTTTCTGTTTATCTTTGGTTTTGGTGAGTTTGATGATAATATGTCTTGGTGTTTTTCTTTTTGTATCAATCTTAAGTGGGGTTCGATGAGCATCTTGGATAGATATCCTTTCGTCTTTCATGATGTCAGGGAAGTTTTCTGTCAGAAGTTCTTCAACTATTTTCTCTGTGTTTTCTGTCCCCCCTCCCTGTTCTGGGACTCCAATCACCCGCAGGTTATCCTTCTTGATAGAGTGCCACATAATTCTTAGGGTTTCTTCATTTTTTTTAATTCTTTTATCTGATTTTTTTTCAGCTATGTTGGTGTTGATTCCCTGGTCCTCCAGATGTCCCAGTCTGCATTCTAATTGCTCGAGTCTGCTCCTCTGACATCCTAGTGTGTTGTCTAATTCTGTTATTTTATTGTTAATCTTTTGGATTTCTACATGTTGTCTCTCTATGGATTCTTGCAACTTATTAATTTTTCCAGTATGTTCTTGAATAATCTTTTTGAGTTCTTCAACAGTTTTATCAGTGTGTTCCTTGGCTTTTTCTGCAGATATCCTAATTTCATTTGTGATATCATTAAGCATTCTGTAAATTAGTTTTTTATATTCTGTATCTGATAATTCCAAAATTGTATCTTCATTTGGGAAAGATTTTGATTCTTTTGTTTGGGGGGTTGGAGAAGCTGTCATGGTCTGCTTCTTTAAGTGGTTTGATATGGATTGTTGTCTCCGAGCCATCACTGGGAAACTAGTTTTTCCAGAAAATCCGCTAAAAAAAAACTGCAGTCAGATCCCTATCAGAGTTCTCCCTCTGGCTCAGGCTATTCAGATGTTAATGAAGCCGCCTGGGGAGGGTGGGGGAGGGAACAGAGAGATAGGAGAGTAGCACCTCAGAATATAGCCAGAGTTGCTTGTCTTGCTTGGAATGACTGTTATATCTGAGATTCCCGCGGGCGCGTCACCTATGTGTGCTGGCTGTGTGGAGATTGCCCCCAGGGGGTCTGGCCCGCTGGAGTCACGGTCAGATCCTCCGCTTCCAGCCCCACGCCCAGCGTCAAGGCTCCCCTACTGGGACGGTGCACTCTCAACTCCAAAATCAGTCGCTGCCTCCCGGGGACTTCTCGTCCCTCCAGCCGCGTGGCCGTGTCGCCCCCGTGAACCAGGTGGGCCCCCTCCCGGGGTTAGTTCAGATGGGTGGAGTAGCTCCCCGTGCTTGTGACGCGACCAAGTGTCCCGGCTGGAACGCTATTCTCCCCACTCCAATACCAGTCGCTGCCTCCCGGGGACTTCTCCTACCGGCTGCGTCCCACGCCGCCCGCGCGACCCGGCTGGTTCCCTTCCCGGGGTTAGTTCAGGGGGTGGAGCAACTCTCCGTGTTTATGGCGTACCTGCGAGCAGTCCAAATCCCTGCGGGACGGTTCCCCGGCTCGGATGCTGCTCTTTCTGCTCCAAGATCAGTCACTGCCTCCCGGGGACTTCTCCTACCGGCTGCGTCCCACGCCGCCCGTGGAACCGGCTGGTCCCCCTCCCGGGGTTAGTTCAGGGGGGTGGAGCAGCTCTCTGTGCTTGTGCCGTACCTGACTGGTACGCTGGCTCCAGGCTCTGGAAACTATCGCTGCTTCCCCGTATTAGTTCGTTCTCCGTCTCTAAATCCGTGTTTGTTGTTCAGGGTTCGTAGATTGTTATGTATGTGATCGATTCACTTGTTTTTCCGTGTCTTTGTTGTAAGAGGGATCCGAGGTAACGTCTGCCTAGTCCGCCATCTTGGCTCCTCCCTCCACAGCTTTTATTCTTAATCACTATGCTGTGCTGCCTACTTGACATACATGTAATAATACG
Source organism: Loxodonta africana (assembly GCF_030014295.1). Classification (NCBI taxonomy): domain Eukaryota; kingdom Metazoa; phylum Chordata; class Mammalia; order Proboscidea; family Elephantidae; genus Loxodonta; species Loxodonta africana. The sequence goes on from NC_087353.1 coordinate 45,249,882, forward strand.
TGTAATATATAACTTAAACAGAGAAACTAAAATCTTTCTATCTCCATATCACTTACTATATGCCAGGAAAAGGGTTCAGTGTTTCTTAAATGGCAGGGTCATGTCTGGCACATCTTTTTATTGCCTTCTGCATCTAGCATGGTGTCTGACAAACAAGCACATTTCAGAATATGCTTGAATGGATGGATAGGAAGACAATTCTATTGCAAGATCCTAGGTCTTTCCTCAATTTCAAAATTTGTATTTCTAGAACCTCAAAATACTGAAATTCATGGATCTAGTTCCTGGTCCTCTGCATCTTAGAGATAATTTCCATCATTTTTATAATTATTTTTCTGTTGAAACAAGATCACAGAGAAAAACTAGGGCTATAATGTGGTGTATATGGGATCTTAATTTCGAGAAAGCAAGGATTCAAGGAATTCACACATGTGTCACTAAAATTTGGACCTGGCAAGTTGTTCCATCTATTAATAGCTGAACCTTTGCATAGCACATTGCAGTATGCAAAGCATTTCCACTGTCTTATCTTATCTTTAAACCTTGACATAGGCAAGGCAATTAGGATTATCCCAATTTTACGGATGAAGAAACTAAAATTCAGAGAGGTGATGTGATTGGCTAGTAAATAAAGTCAAGGTTTCAATCTAAGTCTTTTGACTACAGTTGCTGTTATCTTGCACCCACACTGTGCTGTCTCTAGCTCATTGGTCATGAAGGTCTGCACTCCTTAGTCCAACTTTTACTCTAAGCATATAATAAACCTTTTTTTTTTTCTTTTTTTTAGGTCAGTGGAGGGAGTAAGGAGTAACCCTTTTCCTTTTGAGCAAGCCATGTTTTGTCAGGTTGTTCCTGAATGTGGTTGCTATCAGTTGGAGTAATAGAAGGCCAGACCTTAAGAGGTCTTAGAAAGCCAGACTCTTATTAGCCCAGTATCATCCCATCATTTTTTAAAAATAGGTAAACTGAGGCCTAGAGATACTAAGTGATTTGCCCAAGGTAACATAGTACATAAGCAGAGTTTAACATATCCAACATATAAACATTTTATAAAGCTCTGTCAACTAATTTCTCAAGAGATATTTCAGGTCAAGACACTGATTTGTGTTTGGAAAGAGCTTTTAAACTAATATAATCCAAGCTCCCTTCGAATGCAGGAGATTCTTCTATTGCATTAGCAGTAGGTGCTCCTCCATTCGAACCTTTACTTATTAGAGTCCAGTTCTATCAGCTTGTATGCTAAAAAAAAAAAAATTGTTTAATTGATTCTGACTCACAGCAACTGTGTGTGTCAGAGTAGAAGTGTGCTCCATAGGGTATTCAATGGCTGATTTTTCAAAAGTAGATCACCAGACCTTCCTTCTGAGGCACGTTTGGGTGAATTTGAACCTTCAACCCTTCATTTAGCAGCTGGGCATTTTAACCATTTGCACCACACAGTGACCCCAGTAATCGTAATAACTGCTGCCATTACAGTTGGACCTCTTAGTGGTGACTGCCATTAAATTTTGCTCAGTGTTCTTGGGAGCCCTCTATTGGCCTCCTGGGTAATAGCAGGCAGCCTCTGAAGGGCTGAGCTGTCAGTCCTGGAGAGCGCTCTTGAACAAGCAACCAGTCAGAATAGCCCAGCCAGCACTGCTCCTTTCAGCACCTTCTGAAACACAAAAGGAGGAGAGGAAATCTGCGTTTGCCAAATTGAAACAGGCAGACTTGGCAGTGAAATAAACTTCCATTTTCTCAGCTTCCAAAAATACTCATCCAAACTAGTTTATCCAAAAACAAAACTCTCTGCTGTGAATCAGGGTCTGGCTTTTCTTTATGAAAAACTCAGCCAATAACTGCTCCTTCACCTTCATCCCAGGTTCTACCCACCTTTCCACACTATTGCCCAGCCATGTCATACAAAAGTGTAGGTTATGCAGGTCACTTACCTTCTAAAAAAACAACTTTCTTTCTTTCTTCCCTCATTCCTGCCCTCCCTCTCTCCCTAACTCCTTGTCTCCTTCCTTTCTTTCCTCCCTCCTTTTCTCTCTTCTCTCCCTTTCTCTTTTTCTTCTTCCTTCTCTCCTTTCCTCTCCACTCCCTCCTTCCATCTCTCTCCTTATTCTAAAAACTTTTCATCAAAAGCAAGAAAGATGATTCTGAGTTGGAACCTGACTTCAGGAATTTACAATCTGATAAAGGGAAATATATCAGATACGGCCTTAAGGATGTTTTCTATTAATGACTACTTAAAAAGAAACAAAATGTTAAGGACACTAAGAAAGGTTCAAGCTAGAATCTTTTGGTTGCAATGAACAGAGATTGATTTGAGTTACCTCAAATAACAAGGTATTTATTAGAAGGATCCGTGAGCTCAGGAGAGTTCCACCATCACACCTCAAGCAAAGCAGGAACAAAAGGGTCAATCTAATCTGGAGGCTTTATAGGGAGGTGCCCATTAGTCACCATTCTAGTGATTCTCCAAGGCTCACATCTGCACCCACTCTGTTCTTTTTCCATTTAACAATTTACTTTCTTACCCACTACATCACACAGTTACCACTCAGCTCTCCAGGGGTAGACACTCAAGCATCTGGGTTAGTTGCAGTTAGGGGCAGTAAGGACTCTGGACATTTCCAATGAAAATAGGCAACAATAAGGCAGCAGCTGATGACCACAATTCTCCACAGCCCACAGGATAAATCAAGCATTGGGACTGGGCCAGGTGAGGCTCTGAAAACATCCTTTTTCACAACCAAGTTCCATCCAAACTTCCCTTTTCCAAATGGGGAACTGAATTACATCTGGGGAACTATGAGTTCAGAGGTCATGGATATTTCGTGGCAGGATGTAGAGGGGAAAGGGTAGGGCAAGTTTTAGCAAATGTTCTAGAACTAGGGCAAAGGAAATGAGAAAGGGGAAGGTCTCTGACTTCTCACCTCTTCTGAACTTGGGTTCAAGATCTTTCCTCCCCAGGGGCGTGTGAGCAAGAGTGGTTGGGTAGGAAAGGCATTAGGGTTTCAGGCCTGAGCAATACTGACACTTTCAGGTGGTGCTGATAGACAGGAGAAGAATGGGAATAGTGGAAGGGGGACGGGGCTTGCCAGCTAGAAGGGGTCTTACTGCCACCACCACTAAAAAGAGTTTATTTAAACTAAGAATTGAATTATTACTACTGAAATGTTGCCCAGCCTTACACTCACTTCTGCCCCAAGACCCACACATACAGATATAATTTCCTCTATTAATTAAGAGTTGTATATATACACATTTTTTTTCTTAAGTACTTAACTTCTGAGGGTGCCTATAGAACTACTGGCAGGGAGGGAGAAAGAAAGGAGGATGTGGAGAAATTGGAACCCTCATCCATTGCTGGTGGGAATGTAAAACGGTGCCAGTACTGTGGAAAACGGTAGTGATTCCTCAAAAAGCTAAACACAGAGCTACCTTATGACCCAGCAATTGCACTCCTACATGTATATCCAAAGGAATTAAAAGCAGGGACTTAAATAGATACTTGTATACCAATGTTCATTGCAGCATTATTCACAATAGTAAAAAGGTGATAACAATCCAAGTGTCTATCAACAGATGAATGGCAAAATAAAATATCATATATACTGTATATACAATGAAGTATTATTCACTCATAAAAAGAAATGAAGTTCAGTACATGCTATGACATGGATGAACTTTGAAAACATTATACCGAATAAAATAAGTCAGACACGGAGGCAGGGCCAAGATGGCTGACTAGGAAGAAGCTACCTCGGATCCCTCTTGCAACAAAGACTTGGAAAAACAAGTGAATCGATCACATACATGAATAACTACGAACCCTGACCATTAAACACAGATCTAAAGAGTTGACCCAAGTGACAGAGTCTGAGAACAAACAACCACGGGGAAGCAGCGACTGTTTTTGGAGCCTGGAGCCAGCGTCCCAGTCAGGAAACTTTGGCGCGAGGCTTTGGACTGGGCGGAGGGGAGCTAAGCATGGCATCCTGTGATGGCGCAAACACAGGGCACAGCCCTAGCGCCCTGAACTGACAACACAGGAAGCCCAGCCAGTGCACGCAGGCAGCGTAGCAATGTGGCTGACAAGAGGAGAACTCACCGGGAGGAAGCGACTGGTTTTGGAGCCGGGAGTGCAGCGTCCCAGCTGGGGAGCCTTGGCGTTGGGCTTTGGACTGGGAGTGGAGGAACTAACTGCGGCTTCTGAGACAGCGCAAGCATGGGATGCGGGCCTGACCCTCAGGGGCAATCTCTACCCAGCCAGAGCACACAGTAGACGCGTCCCCCTCAGGAATCTCAGATAAAACAGTCACCCCAACCAAGATAAGTAACTTTGTCTATATTCCGGGGTGCCACTTTCTCCTATTTATCTGAACCCTCCCCTCCCCTTCCCAGGCGGCTTCATTAACATTGGCATTTCCTGAGCCAGAGATTGAACTGCACTGCGTTTTTCTTTCTTTCTTTCTTTCTTTTGGTCTTTTCCTAACCCATTCTCCTGGCCTGGTAGAAGCACCTACAAAAAATCCAGGGACCAAAAATCCTTCCCTAATTGGACTAAAAACACAGAACCAGCTCTAGCCAAGCATATGTGATCCACAGTCTTGGGCTTTCATCACTACAGGGAACAAGGTGGCTATTATAATACAAAAGCATTTCTGATAGGGATCTGACTGTAATTGTTTTAGTGGATTACTGGAAAGACAAGTTTCCCAGGTCTGATATCTCTGCTTATTCAACAGAGCCCTCACTGACCCACAACAGGGAACTGAGGGCCGAAGCTCCCCCCAGACCACCTAGCCTCCTGCTATAGGGGTCTAAAGAGGGTGACACCTACCAATCTGTAGAGGTACTTGCATTGGGGGCCTAAGGTACAGCTGCAGAGCCCACACACCAAGGTGCTTTAGGAATAGAGACACACCTACCTCTCTGACACTTGGGGGAAGCCTGTCAGCATCCTGCCCCCCCTGGAGTGTGAACCCCAGCTGCTACTAGAATCTGGTGCACACAACCATCACCACTACTTCTCTAAGTGGATAGGTGACAGTCTACACCACACACTTGATGACCCAAAATCAGATTCTACTCAAGAATAGTGAATGGACTCAGGCTTATATACCTGGTAACAGCCCAAACCAGCTGGTAACAGGACATAAGTCAGTCAAGGGCTACAACAATCAAGACAGCGCAATCTAGTAGCCCATCTACGTATTATTGAAAGAAAACAAAACAAGATAAGACTCAGTGAGCAAATATACAATAAATCACTACAATATCTTAGTGATGGCTTGGAGACAGCAGTTGATATTAAACCACATAAACAAGCAGACCATGATTGCTTCTACAACTCCCCAAACTAAAGAATCAAAATCTTTCCCAAATGAAGGTACAATCCTGGAATTGCCAGTTACAGAATATAAAAAACTAATTTACAGAATGCTTCAAAACATCAGGGATGACTTCAAAAATGAAATAAGGCAATCTACAGAAAAAGCCAAGGACCGCACTGATAAAGCAGTTGAAGAACTCAAAAAGATTATTCAAGAACATAGTGGAAAAATTAATAAGTTGCAAGAATCCATAGAGAGACAGCATTCAGAAATCCAAAAGATTAACAATAAAATTACAGAGTTATACAATGCAATAGGAAGTCAGAGGAGCAGACTCAAGCAATTAGAATGCAGACTGGGAGATCTGGAGGAGCAGGGAATTGACATCAATATAGCTGAAAAACATCAGATAAAAGAATTAAAAAAAATGAAGAAACCCTAAGAATCATGTGGGACTCTATCAAGAAGAATAACTTGCATGTGATTGGAGTCCTAGAAGAGGGAGGGATAACAGAAAACACAGAGAGAATAGTTGAAGATCTGTTGGCAGAAAACTTCCCTGACATCATGAAAGGCGAAAGGATATCTATCCAAGATGCTCATCAAACCCCATTTAAGACTGATCCAAAAAGAAAATCACCAAGACATATTATCATCAAACTTGCCAAAACCAAAGATAAAGAGAAAATTTTAAAAACAGCCAGGGAGAAAAGAAAGGTCTCCTACAAAGGAGAATCAATAAGAATAAGTTCGCACTACTCAGCAGAAACCATGCAGGCAAGAAGGCAATGGGATGACATATATAGAGCACTGAAGAAGAAAAACTGCCAACCAAGGATCATATATCCAGCAAAACTCTCTCTGAAACATGAAGGCAAAATTAAGACACTTACAGATAAACACAAGCTTAGAGAATTTGAAAAACCAAACCAAAGCTACAAGAAATACTAAAGGAAATTGGTCAGAAAGCCAATAATATCAGATACCAGCACAACACAAGGTCACAGAACAGAGCATCCTGATATCAACTCAAATAGGGAAATCACAAAAACAAATTAAGATTAATTAAAAAAAAATGGTCAAAACAGGGAATCATTGAAGTCAATATGTAAAAGATCACAATAATCAAAAAGAGGGACTAAATATAGGTGGCATAGAACTGCCACATGGAGAGGGATACAAGGTGATATAGGACATTACAAGTTAGGTTTTTACTTAGAAAAATAGGGGTAAATATTAAGGTAACCACAAAAGGTATAACAACTCCATAACTCAAAATAAAAACCAAGAAAAACATAACGACTCAGCAAACATAAATTCAACTACTATGAAAATGAGGAACACAAAATTTACAAAGAAAAACATCTCAGCACAAAAAAAAATAAGTGGAAAAATGAAATTGTCAACAATACACATAAAAAGGCATCAAAATGACAGCACTGAACACATACCTATCTATAATTACGCTGAATGTAAATGGTCTAAACGCACCAATAAAGAGACAGTGAGTCTCAGACTGGATAAAGAAACACGATCCATCTATATGCAGCCTACAAGAGACACACCTTAGACTTAGAGACACAAACTAAAACTCAAAGGATGGAAAAAAATATATCAAGCAAACAATAAGCAAAAAAGAGCAGGAGTAGCAATATTAATTTCTGACAAAATAGACTTTAAAGTTAAATCCACCACAAAGGATAAAGAAGGACACTACATAATGATAAAAGGGACAATTGACCAGGAAGATATAACCATATTAAATATTTATGCACCCAATGACAGGCCTGCAAGATACATAAAACAAATTTTAACAGAACTGAAAAGTGACATAGACACCTCCACAATTATAGTAGGCGACTTCAACACACCACTTTCGGACAAGGACAGGATATCCAGTAAGAAACTCAATACAGACACGTGAGACCTAATTGCTACAATCAACCAACTTGACCTCATTGACTTATAGAGAACACTCCACCCAACAGCTGCAAAGTATACTTTTTTTTCTAGTGCACATGGAACATTCTCTAGAAGAGACCACATACTAGGTCATAAAACAAACCTTTGCAGAATCCAAAACATCGAAATATTACAAAGCATCTTCTCAGACCACAAGGCCATAAAAGTGGAAATCAATAACAGAAAAATTAGGGAAAAGAAATCAAATACTTGGAAACTGAACAATACCCTCCTGAAAAAAGACTGGGTTATAGAAGACATCAAGGAGGGAATAAGGAAATTCATAGAATGCAACGAGAATGAAAATACTTCCTATCAAAACCTCTGGGACACAGCAAAAGCAGCGCTCAGAGGTCAATTTATATTGATAAATGCACACATACAAAAAGAAGAAAGAGGCAAAATCAGAGAACTGTCCCTACAACTTGAACAAATAGAAAGTGAGCAACAAAAGAAAACAATAAAAATTAGAGCTGAACTAAATGAATTAGAGAACAGAAAAACAATTGAAAGAATTAACAAAGCCAAAAGCTGGTTCTTTGAAAAAATTAACAAAATTGATAAACCATTGGCTAGACTGACTAAAGAAATACAGGAAAGGAAACAAATAACCCGAATAAGAAACGAGAAGGACCACATCACAACAGACCCAACTGAAAATAAAAGAATCATATCACATTATTACGAAAAATTGTACTCTAACAAATTTGCAAACCTAGAAGAAATGGATGAATTCCTAGAAAAACACTACCTACCTAAACTAACACAATCAGAAGTAGAACAACTAAATAGATCCATAACAAAAAAAAGAGATTGAAACGGTAATCAAAAAACTCCCAACAAAAAAAGCCCTGACCCGGATGGCTTTACTGCAGAGTTCTACCAAACTTTCAGAGAAGAATTAACAACACTACTACTGAAGGTATTTCAAAGCATAGAAAATGACGGAATACTGCCTAACTCATTCTATGAAGCCACCATATCCCTGATACCAAAACCAGGTAAAGACATTACAAAAAAAGAAAATTGCATACCTATATCCCTCATGAACATAGATGCAAAAATTCTCAACAAAATTCTACCCAATAGACTTCAACAATATATGAAAAAAATAATCTACCACGACCAAGTGAGATTTATACCAGGTATGCAAGGCTGGTTGAATATTAGAAAAACCATTAATGTAATCCACCATTTAAATAAAACAAAAGACAAAAACCACATGATCTTTTCAATTGATGCAGAAGAGGCATTTGAAAAAGTCCAACACTCATTCATGATAAAAACTTTCAGCAAAATAGGAATTGAAGGAAAATTCCTCAACATAATAAAGGGCATTTTTATACAAAGCCAACAGCCAAAATCACTCTAAATGGAGAGAGCCTGAAAGCATTTCCCTTCAGAACGGGAACCAGACAAGGATGCCCTTTATCACCGCTCTTATTCAACACTGTGCTAGAGGTCCTAGCCAGAGCAATTAGGCTAGACAAAGAAATAAAGTGCATCCGAATTGGCGAGGAGGTAGTCAAATTATCTCTATTTGCAGATGACATGATCTTATACACAGAAAACCCTAAGGAATCCTACAGAAAACTATTGAAACTAATAGAAGAGTTTGGCAGAGTCTCAGGTTATAAGATAAACATATAAAAATCACTTGGATTCCTCTACATCAACAAAAAGAACATCGAAGAGGAAATAACCAAATCAATACCATTCACAGTAGCCCCCAAGAAGATAAAATACTTAGGAATAAATCTTACCAAAGATGTAAAAGATGTATATAAAGAAAACTACGAAGTACTACTACAAGAAACTAAAAAGCACCTACTTAAGTGGGAAAACATACCTTGCTTATGGATAGGAAGACTTAACATAGCAAAAATGTCTATTCTACCAAAAGCCATCTATACATACAATGCACTTCCGATCCAAATTCCAATGACATTTTTTAATGTGATAGAGAAACAAATCACCAACTTCATATGGAAGGGAAGAAGCCTCGGATAAGTAAAGCATTACTGAAAAAGAAGAAGAAAGTGGGAGGCCTCACTCTACCTGATTTTAGAACCTATTATACAGCCACAGTAGTCAAAACAGACTGGTACTGGTACAACAACAGGCACATAGACCAATGGAACACAACTGAGAACCCAGATATAAATTCATTCATATATGAGCAGCTGCTATTTGACAAAGGCCCAGTGTCAGTTAATTGCGGAAAAGGTAGTCTTTTTAACAAGTGGTGCTGGCATAACTGGATATCCATTTGCAAAAAATGAAACAGGACCCATACCTCACACCATGCACAAAAACTAACTCCAAGTGGATCAAAGACCTAAACATAAAGACTAAAACGATAAAGATCATGGAAGAAAAAATAGGGACAACCCTAGGAGCCCTAATACAAGGCATAAACAGAATACAAAACATTACCAAAAATGACGAAGAGAAACCAGATAACTAAAATCAAACACCTATGCTCATCTAAAGACTTCACCAAAAGAGTAAAAAGACCACCTACAGACTGGAAAAGAATTTTCAGCTATGACATCTCCAACCAGTGCCTGATCTCTAAAATCTATATGATTCTGTTAAAATTCATCCACAAAAAGACAAACAACCCAATCAAGAAGTGGGCAAAGGATGTGAACACGCACTTCACCAAAGAAGATATTCAGGCAGCTAACAGATACATGAGAAAATGCTCTCGATCATTAGCCATTAGAGAAATGCAAATTAAAACTACGATGAGATTCCATCTCACACCAGCAAGGCTGGCATTAATCCAAAAAACACAAAATAATAGATGTTGGAGAGGCTGTGGAGAGTTTGGAACTCTTATACACTGCTGGTGGGAATGTAAAATGGTACAACCACTTTGGAAATCTATCTGGCGTTTTCTTAAAAAGTTAGAAATAGAACTACCATACAACCCAGAAATCCCACTCCTCGGAATATACCCTAGAGAAATAAGAGCCTTCACACAAACAGATATATGCACACCCATGTTTATTGCAGCTCTGTTTACAATAGCAAAAAGCTGGAAGCAACCAAGGTGTCCATCAACGGATGAATGGTTAAATAAATTGTGGTATATTCACACAATGGAATACTACGCATCGATAAAGAACAGTGACGAATCTGTGAAACATTTCATAACATGGAGGAACCTGGAAGGCATTATGCTGAGTGAAATTAGTCAGAGGCAAAAGGACAAATATTGTATAAGACCACTATTATAAGATCTTGAGAAATAGTATAAACTGAGAAGAACACATACTTTTGTGGTTATGAGCGGGGGAGGGAGGGAGGGTGGGAGAGGGTTATTTACTGATTAGTTAGTAGGTAAGAACTACTTTAGGTGAAAGGAAGGACAATACTCAATACACGGAAGGTCAGCTCAACTGGACTGGACCAAAAGCAAACAAGTTTCCGGGACAAATTGAATGCTTCAAAGGTCAGCGGAGCAAAGGCGGGGGTTTGGGGACTATGGCTTAAGGGGACTTCTAAGTCAATTGGCAAAATAATTCTATTATGAAAACATTCTGCATCCCACTTTGAAATGTGGCATCTGGGGTCTTAAATGCTAACAAGCAGCCATCTAAGATGCATCAGTTGGTCTCAATCCACCTGGATCAAAGGAGAATGAAGAACACCAAGGTCACACGATAACTATGAGCCCAAGAGACAGAAAGGGCCACAGGAACCAGAGACTTACATCATCCTGAGACCAGAAGAACTAGATGGTGCCCGGCCACAACCGATGACTGCCCTGGCAAGGAGCACAACGGAGAACCCCTGAGGGAGCAGGAAATCAGTGGGATGCAGATCCCAAATTCTCATAAAAAGACCAGACTTAATGGTCTGACTGAGACTAGAGGAATCCCGGCGGTCATGGTCCCCAAACCTTCTGTTGGCCCAGGACAGGAACCATTCCCGAAGACAACTCATCAGACATGGAAGGGACTGGACAATGGGTAGGAGAGAGATGCTGATGAAGAGTGAGCTACTTGTATCAGATGGACACTTGAGTCTGTGTTGGCATCCCCTGTCTGGAGGGGAGATAGGAGGGTAGAGAGGGTTAGAAACTGGCAAAATTGTCAGGAAAGGAGAGACTGGAAGGGCTGACTCGTTAGGGGGAGAGTAAGTGGGAGTATGGAGTAAGATGTATATAAGCTTATATGTGACAGACTGACTTGATTTGTAAAGTTCATTTAAAGCTCAATAAAAATTATTAAAAAAAATAAAAATAAAAAATAAGTCAGATGCAAAAGAATAAGTATTGTATGATTCTGCTTATATGAAATACCTAGAAGAAGCAAATACATAGAGACCAAAATTTGTTAGTGATTACCAGGGGCAGGTGGGAGAGAGAGGGAGGGAGAAATGAGGTGATATTGCTTAAGTTGTACTGAGTTTCTCTAAGGGTGGAAATGGATAGTGGTGATAGTTGTTCAATGTGGTGAATATAACTAATGTCACCGAATTATACACATCAAAATGGTTGAAATGGCAAATATTTTGTTACATATTTCACCACCAGAAAATTAAAAAAAAAAAAAAAGAAAGAAAGAAAGGAAGGAAGCAAGGAAGAGAGGGAAGGCATGAAGGAAGGAGGGAGAAAGGAAGGAAATGAAAATGGGATTATGAGAATGGTTCCTAATGGATGTGGTTTCCATCCTACAGCCTGAGAGTGGGCAGAGCAAAGCCCAAGCCTGGCCTCTAGATGAGAAAAATTTATATTTTAGAGCCCTGGTCAACAGCTTTGTTAAGACTGACATGGTATTTGATTTACTTAAAAAAAGACGAAACCTACAATAATTTGTCAATATAATGATTAGAGACACAGCAATAAATTGTCACTTATCAAAATTAGATGCCAACAGAAGGCCTGCTGTTGTTGTCGTTGTTAGGTGCTGTTGAGTCAGTTCCAACTCATAATGACCCTATGTACAACAGAATGAAATGCTACCTGGTCCTGTGCCATCCTTACAATCATTGTTATGCTTGAGCCCATTGTTGCAGTCACTATGTCAATCCATCTCGTTGAGGATCTTCCTCTTTTTAGATGACCCTCTACTTTACCAAGCATGATGTCATCCAAATTATGTGAGATGTAGTTTTGCCAACCTTGTTTCTAAGGAGCACTCTGGCTGTACTTCTTCCAAGACAGATTTGTTTGTTCTTCTGGCAGTCCATGGTATATTCAATATTCTTCACCAACACCATAATTCAAAGGCGTCTATTATTCTTCAGACTTCCTTACTCATTGTTCAGTTTTCACATGCACACGAGGTGATTGAAAATACCATGGCTTGGGTCAGGTACACCTTAGTCCTCAGAGTAACACCTATGCTTTTCAACACTTAAAGTGTTAAAAGAGTTCTTTTTTAGCAGAAGGCCTAGGACCATGGAAGTGGTTGCCTTGGGAGATAAAGAGCACTCGTGACCAAAGACCACTCCTTCCTCCCACAGACAGTTACCACTGAGAACCTACTGTGTGCTTAGCACATTGTTAGGCACCAAAGATCCAGGCCCTCCCCTCATGAAGCTTATTGCCTAGTGGGGTAACCCAGTGCCGTCAAGTCAATTCCGACTCATAGCGGCCCTATAGGACAGAGTAGAACTGCCCCATAGAGTTTCCAAGTGGGGTAGCCAGGCATTAATCAATTAATCTCATAAAGAGAGGGAAAATTTAACTGTGATAAGCACCTTTGAAAGAAGTGTCTACAATTCTAGGAGAATATAGGACAGATAATCTGACATGTAGGACCTGGTAAAAGAGGTTAAGCGAATTTGTTTGAATGGCTACCTGAAAGATAAGGAGCTTTTTGGGAAGTAAGGAAGAGAAGAGCATTCTAGGCAGACGGATCAGTGAATGCAAAGGCCATGTGGAAAGCAGAAGCATGGTGAATACAAGGGATTAAACCTGAGTCTCCCACATGGTAGGCAAGAATTCTACCACTGAATCACCACTGTCCAATTTATTTCTCCTTCAAGGCCCCTATCTCCTGAAGGAAGCTGTCTTAGGTTGGTTTCTGCAGAGAAGCAACACCTGTGGGGCTAATATATATATTTACAAATCCATTGCCGTCGAGTCAATTCTGACTCATAGCGACCCTATAGCACAGAGTAGAACTGCCCTACAGAGTTTCCAAGCACCACCTGGTAGATTCGAATGGCTGACCTTCTGATTAGCAGCCATAGCTCTCAACCACTACACCACCAGAGTTTCCATATATGGAGAGATTTATCTTAAGGAAATTGCTCACACAGTTGTAGAGGCTGACAAGTCTCAAGTTCACGGGTGAGGTGTCAGGCTGGAGGCTTGCCCTGACTCACGAAGCTGCAGGGGCTGACAAATCCAAGATCAGCAGGTAAGATAGCAGGTTTCTAGCTCACAGGCTGTGGAGCCTGATGAATCCTAAGATCAGCAGGCAATATAGGCAGCCAGTTCAAGTCTCAAGAACCAGATGTCAGATGAAGATGAGCCATAGTACAGGATCAAGCAAGTGAACTTTGCCAGAATGTCCTTGTATATATTGGATAGAGACTACACCCCTGAAGAAACTCCCTTACAACCAATTAGCTGATCACATCAGATCACATCATGAAGGACGACTACATCATTATGTAACTGCCAAATTACACCATTACATAACTGTCAAACCACTGAGAATCATGCCCAGCCAAGTTGACTCACAACCTTAACCATTACAGTCCACCCCTTATCAACTTGACACCCATACGCATCTCCCTAAACCATACACAATCCCTAAATAAAGACAATTATAAAATCATATTTACACCTAACATGATACAACTAAAATATGTACAACCTAAAAGCACTAGCCCTGTTTACATCTTATAGTTGATAAGTGAAGAAAACAAAAATATTTGATGTATATATACAAGGAAGAAATACTCATAACAAATAACAGTCTTCATTTCTGCAACTGGTCATGTGGTCACAGCTGTTATTTCAAACTACCTTCTTTCACTGCCCATTCCATATTCCCTTTACCCTCAGCAAGCACCTCAACTGGCTGTGGTCCTTTGCCTGGTGAGGACCCAAACGTTCATTCCTGAATGGTCTGGTGGTCCCTTAGTAGTCATGTCAAAATTGGGTTGTTGTAGTTTTCCATTGGCTTTAATCACAGGTATGGTAGTACTAAGAGACACCTTAAGAGATATCCTGTATTTCAGACATACTCTTTTTTACCTCCATTGTGCAACATCAATCTGATTTCCCCTTGGTAGTCAGGGTCAAACACACCAGCCAATAAAGTAACTCCCTTCTTCATTGATCCAGAGGCATGAGGAGCCCAAAGTTCCCAGGTAGCATTCTTAGTTTCCAGTTACATGGAATCCATGTTGTGTCTCCGTGTGGGAGCATCCTTCCCTTTGGAACTAAGATTCACAGACCCACAGAATATAGGGTCTCTGGCACAGGAAACAAAAATTTTGTGAGTGGGCCAGTAGGGGTAATAGGTAGTTGTGTCACTCCCATCTCTATCCCTTGATTCCTGGAACCATGAATCCTGGCTATGGAAGAACAGCACCATATATTGGTTGCTGGTTTAGATCAGAGACGGCCTACTGGAGAACATTGCCCTAACCCTACAAAGTGTTGTCACCTAGCTGGCTCTGTAATTCTGTCTTTAGAAGGCCATTCCATCATTCTATCAAACCAGATGCTTCAGAATGATGGGGAGCATGGTAAGACCAGTGAAATCCATGAGCATGGGCCCATTGCCACACTTCATTTGCTGTGAAGTCAGTCCCTTGATCTGAAGCAATGCAGTGTGGGATACCATGATTTTGGATAAGGCATTCTGTGAGTCCATGCATGGTAATTTTGGTAGAAGCACTGCATGCAAGAAAGGCATATCCATATCCAAAGGAAGTATTTATCCCAGTATTAACAAAATGCTGCTCATTCCATGGTGGAAATGGTTAAGTGTAATCAACCTTCCACCAAGATGCTGACTGATCACCTCAAGGAATGGTGCTGTATCAGGGACTCAGTGTTGGTCTCTGCTGCTGGCGGATTGGGCACTTAGCAGTGGCTATGGCCCTAGTGAGTGGAAGTCCATGTTGTTGAGCCCATGTGCATCCTCCAACCCTGTCACCGTGGCCACTTTTTCACGAGCCCACTGGGCAATGACAGGATTGGCTGGGGAAAGAGGAGGGCTGGTTTCCACAGAACATGCCATCCCATTCACTTGATTGTTAAAATTCTCCTCTATTGAGGTCACTCTTTCGTTAGCTTTCACATGAGACACAAATATCTTCACTTCTTTGGCCCATTCAGAGAAGTCTATCCACATACCTCCTTGTCTCCAATTTTCCAATCATGTTCCTTCCAAGACCCTGACCATCCAGCCAAACCATTGGCCATAGCCCATGAATCAGTACACAATTGCACATCTGGTCATTTCTCCTTCCAAGTGAAGTGAACAACCAGGTACACTGCTCAAAGTTCTGCCCATTGAGAAGGCTTTCCTTCACTACCATCCTTCAGGGAGGTCCCAGAAAGGGGCTGTAGGGCTACCGCTGTTCACTTTTGAGTAGTGCCTGCATATCCTGAAGAGCCATCTGTAAACCAGGCATAAGTTTTCTCGTCCTCAGTAAACTGATCATGAGGAACTCCCCATGAGGCCATGGGTGCAGACTGGGAGTTAGAAGGTAATGTGACAGGAATGGAGACCATGGACATTTGGGCCACTGCCTCAAGCAATTTATTTGTGCCTTCAGGTCCTGCTCAGGCCCGATCTTGTAATACACCACTTCCAGTTAATGATGGAGTACTTCTGGGTACATCGGACTTTATGGCTTTGTGGGTCAGACAACACCCAGCTCATCATGAGCAGCTGAGGACACATGGTGACTTGGTGGCTCATGGGTAAACATTTGCTCTACTAAGACACAGTAACAAGAGAAAAACTGTCTCTCAAAAGGAGAGTAGTTATCTGTAGAGGACGGCAGGGCTTTGCTCAAAAACACTAAGGGTCTGAACTACGATTCACAGATAGGGTCCTGCCAAAGACTCCCAACAGTATCTCTATCTGCACTGACACTTCAAGTGTCATTGGATCAGTTGGATCGTATGGTCCAAGTGGCAGAGTGGCCTGCATGGCGGTCAGAACCTGTTGCAGAGCCTTCTCCTGTTCTGAACCCCACTCAAAACTAACAGCTCTTCAAGTCACTTGATACATAGCCCAGAGTATCACATCCAAATAAGAGCTATGTCACCTTCAAAATGCAAAGAGGCCCACCAGGCATTGCACTTCCTTTTTAGTTGTGGGAAGGGCCAGATGCAATAAGTTATCCTTCACTTTAGAAGTAATATCTCAAAATGCCCCACACTATTGGAACCCTAGAAATGTCACTGAAATAGAAGGCACCTGAATTTTTGTGCAGCTAATTTCCTACCTCTTAGCAGGCATATGTTTTACCAATAAAGTCCAGAGTCATTAACACTTCTTCCTTACTAGATCCAATCAGCATAATGTCATCAATGTAATGGACCAGTGGAATGTCTTATGGAAGGGAAAGATCCCTCCAGAATAAATTATGACATAACCCAGTGCCATCGAGGCGATTCCGACTCATAGCTGAGGAAAAAAAAAAAAATTATGACATAGGGCTGGAGAATTGATATACCTAGAGGTAGGACTGTGAAGGTGTATTGTTGGCCTTGCCAGCTGAAGGCAAAATGCTTCTGGTGTTCTACTGAAACCAGAATTGAGAAAAAGGAATTGCTCAAATTAATAGATACATACCAGGTACCAGCAGATGTATTAATTTTTTCAAGCAATGAATCCACACCTGGAACAGCAGGTACAGTTGGAATCATCACCTGATTAAGTATTTAATAATTCACTGTCATTCTCCAAGATACATCTGTTTTTTGCACAAGCCAAATAGGCGAGATGAATGGGGATGTGGTCAGAATCACCATCCCTGCATCCTTTAAGTCCTTGGTGGTGACAGTAATCTCTGCAATCCCTCCAGGAATGTGGTATTGCTTTTGGTTTACAATTTTCCTGGGTAGGGGCAGTTCTAATGGCTTCCACTTGGCTTTTCCTGCTATAATAGCCCTTACTTCTCATGTCAGGGGCCCAATGTGGGGGTTCTGCCAGGTACTGAGTATATCTATTCCAAATATGCATTCTGGAACTGGGGAAATCACTACAGGATGGGTTTAGAGACACACTGGACCCACTGTGAGATGAATTTTAGCTAAGTCTCCATTAATAACCTCACCTCCATATGTCCCCACTCTGACTGGTGGGCCACAGTGATATTTTCACTGTCCTGTAATTAGTACCCAGTGCCATCGAGTCAATTCTGACTCATAGCAACCCTATAGGACAGAGTAGAACTGCCCCATAGAGTTTCCAAGGAGCACGTGGCAGGTTTGAACTGCCGACCCTTTGGTTAGCAGCCCTAGCACTTAACCAGTATGCCACCAGGGTTTCTGTAGTGTCGCTATAAGTCAGAATCGACTTGATGGCACTGGGTTTGGGTTTTTTGGGTTTTGTAATTAGTATCAGTTCAGAGTCAGTATTCAGTAATCCCTGAAAAGTCTGATTATTTTCTTTTCCCCAATGAACAGTGGCTCTTGTAAAAGACTGTGTGTCCCTTCGGGCAAAGCTGGGAGAAAGATTTAATAGTGTAAATTTTTGGCAGTGTAGTGAGGTCCTTCCTCAAGGGAACCCAGCCTCTCCTTCATTTAAGGGGTTGTGGGTCTATAAACTGACTGAAGTCTGGGATTTGATTGAGGGGCCATGACACTCTCTTCTGGCTATTCAAGTTAGACTACCCTTCACTTGACCTAGAATTCTTCCACTTGTACAGATAAAGTAAATATTTAGTAAATTTACCATCTATTTCACTCTTGGGTATACCATGACTGAGTAGCCAATGCCATAAGTCCATACAAATCAGACTATTCTGATTACTTGTTTGACTCCGCTGTTCATTACGGTAACTACACCCACCTTATCTTTGACAATTGAGTACCACTACTTGGCCCCTATCACCATGGGGTAAAATCACCCCACTGTAGCTATGCATCTCAACTCAGGGCAGTTCCCACTGTCAAATCTGACTTACATAAAATAGCAATCACAGCAGTCTTCAAGGATTCTAGCACTCTCTTCACAAATTTGTTCCCCACCATTGTGGTAAAAGGTGTGTCCTGTGGGCACTCCATGTGTGGGTCTGTGGATCCAACCAGATAAACCCATTCTAACACGCAAATTTCTCTAAGCCTTTGGATACCTTCTTCAATAGTATATCAAGGCATATACCAACTTGATTTATTGTAGGCCACCACATAATCCATGGCTGAACAAACGAACTAAATAAACTACTAGATCCTTTCCTAACCTTTCAAGCTGAAACACTGAATGAAGAATATGTATTTCTTAGGCCCATATCATAGGGATATCATTGCTGATGTCAGATGGATCCTGGCTGAAAGCAGAGAATACCAGAAGGATGTTTACCTGTGTTTTATTGACTATGAAAAGGCTTTCATGCAACTGTGTGGATAATAACAAATTATGGATAACATTGCGAAGAATGGGAATTCCAGAACACTTAATTGTGCTCATGAGGAACCTTTATGTAGATGAAGAGGCAGTTGTTCAGACAGAACAAGGGGATACTGATTGGTTTAAAGTCAGGAAAGGTGTGCATCAGGGTTGTATTCTTTCACCATACCTATTCAGTCTGTATGCTGAGCAAATAATACGAGAAGCTGGACTATATGAAGAAGAACAGGGCATCAGGATTGGAGGAAGACTCATTAACAACCTGCATTATGCAGATGACACAACTTTGCTTGCTGAAAGTGAAGAAGACTTGAAGCACTTACTAATGAAGATCAAAGACCACAGCCTTCAGTATGGATTCCACCTCAACATAAAGAAAACAAAAATCCTCAGAACTGGACCAATGAGCAACATCATAATAAATGGAGAAAAAATTGAAGCTGTCAAAGATTTCATTTTACTTGGATCCACAATCAACAGCCATGGAAGCAACAGTCAAAAAATCAAAAGATGCATTGCATTGGGTAAATCTGCTGCGAAAGACCTCTCTAAAGTGTTGAAGAGCAAAGATGTCCCCTTGCAGACTAAGATGCGCCTGACCCAAGCCATGGTATTTTCAACTGCATCACATGCATGTGAAAGCTGGACAGTGAATAAGGAAGACTGAAGAAGAATTGATGCCTTTGAATTGTGGTGTTGATGGAGAATATTGAGTACACCATGGACTGCGAAAAGAACAAACAAATCTGTCTTGGAAGTACACCCAGAATGCTCCGTAGAAGCAAGGATAGCAAGACTGCGTCTTAAGTACTTTGGACGTGTTGTCAGGAGGGATCAGTCCCTGGGGAAGGACATCATGCTTGGCAGAGTACAGGGTCAGCGGAAAAGAGGAAGACCCTCAATGTGGTGGATTGACACAGTAGCTGCAACAATGAGCTCAAGCATAACAACGATTGTAAGGATGGCTCAGGACTGGGCAACGTTTCGTTCTGTTGTGCATAGGGACGCTATGAGTCGGAACCAACTCAATGGCACCTAACAACAACAACAACATCACTAAGCTTGGGCTGTTCCAACTTTATAGTCCTTGCACCATTATTCCACACCCTTAATAGCCATTCTCACACATATTCCCCAGGTTTCTCCGTGTACATATTAGAGGCTCTTCACCTCTCTGTGCAAGTGATACTTTTAGAGTGTAGCCTACCTTCTCCTGGGTCACACTTTTTATTTCACTTTTTGGGGTTAGATTGGACTTAAGTCTAGTTATAAGTCTAGAAGCAAAATGGGTGGAGGGTTAGGGTCCTGGGAATATTCAGCAATGTCTTATAAGGCATCTACCCCACAAAATGACCCAGACAATGATTCATACACTGCCCCAGGCTAAAATTCAGACAAAGGCTCTTCAGCTGCATTAATCTCTTCAGATGGGGGCTGAGGGACTAATGGTTTTGCTGGGGAGGGTGGCTTAGCAGAAAAAGATGGAGTAAACTCTTAACATGGAAGTAAGAGGGAAGGAGTGATTCAGTGGAATATAAAAGGTTTAACTTCCAAGCTTCCTGATTCTGCCCATATGTCCCCATCCTAAGTTTCAGGATCCCATTTCTTCCCAATCAACACCCTCACTTTAACTTCAGACAACATTGGAGTTTGGGAATTCAGTTGGTGTTGTAATGCAGTCACTCTTAATGATAAGAGTCTGGGTTTGGTTTTCGTAATATCCTTTTTTGCTTCGAGAAATAAGGCTTTCTTTCAGGGTGCAAGTGAAATCTTTGAGTTCTTTCATGTGACATTTAAGCTGTGACTCTGAAGTCCTGAGCTCATCTCTTTCTTTCACTATTTTGTTTAGTGAAAGTAGGACCAACCAACCAGCTTCCCTATACTTCTCATTCTGACAAAACTGTAGAAAAGTATCAAACATGTGATCACCCAGAGTCTCACTTCTCACCAATACTTGATCTATTTGTGGAGGTATTTTAAGTATTAATATTGTCACCTTACACCATGGATTAGCAGCATCCTCTTTACTACTGGAGGCAGAGTCATCAGTGTATTTAAGACTAGTCGAACTTGAGAACCAAGTTAGAAAAATCATCCTTATGATTTTATTTCTCTAGAACCACTCTTGGTACCAAATATCTTAGGCTGAGTTCTCTAGAGAAGCAAAACTATTTGAAGCATATATGTATACATATATATATACAGACAGAGAAAGGTTAAGATATTTATCTCAAGGAAATGGGTCACATGGTTATAGAGGCTGGCCTGTCCCAAGTCCATGCGTCAGATGTCAGGGATCAGGCTGGAGGCTTCTCCTGACTCACATAGCTGCAGGAACTGATAAATCCAAGATTGGCAGGTCAGACAGCAGGCTGCTGGCTCACAGGCTGTGGAGGCAGACAAATCCAAGATTGGCAGGTAGGACAGCAGACTGCTGGCTCACAGGCTGCAGAGGTCAATGAATCCCAAGACTGGCAGGTAGAATGGTAGGCTGCTGGCTCACAGGATGCAGAAGGTGATGAATTCCAAGATCAGCAGACAGTGTGGCAGGCAACTATCTCAAGTCCCAAGAATCAGAGCTCAGATAATGACGAGCCAGATGCAGGATCCAGAGCAGCAACTGAATTTGCCAGAACGTCCACATACACATTGGCTGCAGGCCATGTCCCTGAAGAAACTCCCCTTACAACTGATTGGCAGATCACATCACAGAAGATGACTACTTCATTACGTAACTGCCAAATTACATCATTACATAACTGCCAAACCACTGAGAATCATGCCTCACTCAGGTTGACAAGCAACCTTAACCATCACAGAAGCCTTCTCCAATGGTACTGTCTATGCTTAATGTTTATATACTGGGTCATATATTTTGGCCCATGATTCTAAGATTTAATTCAGGACTTGGGGACATGATGCCATATTATCTGAAGGCTTTCCATGGTCTGGCCCTGCCAGTCTCTCTGACCTCAACTGGAATTGTACTCTCCTAGGCCAGACACCTGGGCCCCTCCCTGTTTCTTTAGCTGGTCAGGCTCTTTCCTGCCTCCAGCCCTTTACATTTGCCTTACCCTCTGCCCCATAGCCAATTCACCAATGCTGGCTCTTTCTCTACAGTTCTGGGACATAACAGCACTGCTTCCCAAGTAACCTACTGTTCCACTGATCTGTTTTATTTTATTCACAATACTAATCACTATGTAATATTACCTTGTCCATTTATTTATATGCTTATTGTCTGTTTTCCCTCTAAACTATAAGCTATGTGTCAAAATCAACTCAACAGCAACTAACAACAACAACAGCATGAGAACATGAGCCTGTTGTGTTGTGGCACCTAGAATGGTATCTGGAATATAGCAGGCACGTAAATATTTGTTGCATGAATGAATGCTCTTAATGATTTGTTGCTTATAACTTTCATCTTGTAAAGAGTATCATGATCTCCTTGAAGGCAGAGACTACTGTTGGTGTACTATAGCAGAAAGGACACTGGAGTAAGCATTAGGAGGCCTGAGTTCCATCATAATTTTACCACTGTGTCCTCTTAGACAAGGCCCTTCGCCTCTCTGTGCCTCATTTTCTCCTGTCATACAGCAGCTGAACTTACTCACCATCCTTTGCCTATATTCACCAAGAGTAGGCACACAATCAGTCACTAAATGATTAAATAAATGTTCATCACATCTACTAGTCAGTAAGCACACAATAAATACTTACAGAAAGAAAACAGTAATACATTACTTTTTATATTTTTATGGGGGAGTAGGGTAAGATATGGATTCCTGGTGGCTCAGTGGTTAAGAGCTATGGCACACTAAGCTGCTAACCAAAAGGTCAGCAGTTCAAACCCACCAGCAGCTCCTTGGAAACCCTATGGGGCAATTTTACCTTGTCCTATAGGGTTGCTGAGTTGGAATTGACTCAATGGCAACAGGTTTCGGGTAGGATATAAAGAAGCCTTGGTGGTGCAGTGGTTAAAGCACTAGGCTGCTAACCAAGAAGATAGGTGGTTCAAACCCATGAGCTGCTCCATAAAAGAAGGATGTGGCAGACTGCTTCGGTAATGATTTACAGTCTTGGAAACCCTGTGGTTTGGTTGAGGGTAGGATATAATTCTTTGGAAAAAATAAATAGGCATTTAAGTATTAGTGAATTTTACTGGTACATATGTTGGTGTTCAAGGATTGATGCTGCAGATGTTTCTTAATCCTCACAGTCTGCTCAGTCTACCCTGGTAATGGTCTTCCTTTCTCCATCCAGAGTCTTCTGAGTGGTCCAAGATGCACACCTTCCTCCTGGCATTGAAGGACATTCAACCCTACAAGAAATGAAGGCCATCCTCCTCCAGAGACCACCAAGTCTGGCAACCTCCGTACTAGCAGGTTGTTAAGAAGTAGTAACCACCATTTATTGAGAGTACCGGAAACTATACTAAGCTCTTTACAAATATTATTTAATCCTCACAAGAATTCATGAAATAGGTTCAATCATCACCCCCTTTTTATCTTTGAGGGAACAAAGCTCAGAAAGATTAGGTCATTTGCCCCCAAATTTATAAGCAGGTCTGTCTGCCTGAGAACTAGACTCTTACTGTGTCGTGGAATTCGTAAATACACATGAAGGGAACAGGAGTAAAAACAGCCCTGCTGCAGTTGCCGTTTCACCTCCTTAGAAACACTTGAGGAGGGACTAGATGGCCTATTCCAGTAAAGACACAGGAGGAATCTCTCTAATAGGCCAGACATAGGATAGGAATTGCTAGGAGAAGCTTTGGTTGCAGGGAACCAACTTTCCTTTTCTCCCCTCTGCAGGGCCTGGGTATTCCCTTGTCTGTGGATAGGTTCTCCCTTCTTCTTGAGGTGAACATAAGCAACTGCTCACCACCAAATGAAAACCAAGTCAGTTGCCAGGGAGTCGATTCTAATTCCTGGCAACCCCAAGTGTGGCAGAGTAGAACTGTGCTCCACAGGTTTTTCAGTAGCTAATTTTTCAGAAGTTAATCACCAGGGCCTTTCTTCTAAGGTGTCTCTAGGTGGACCTGAACCTCCAATTTTCTCTTAGCAGCTGGTGTATTAGCTGTTTACACCACCCAGGGACTCCCTGATTGCCACACAGCTGGCAAAATACAGTTGGAAAAACTGGGAGGTCTATGCTGACCCAGGGCCATTGTAAATCAGCTCTCCTATCCCTTCTTTGAGGTGAAGCTTTGCCAGTGGCCCAAAGAAAGACCAAATGTTCCAGGAGCCCTGAGGTGCTGGGAAACCAAGATGGGATTTTAATTAAAAGCCACTTGCTGATCAGATACATACTTAATGTTATAATTACACAGTGATGACAGTGCCATGAAGTACAGGCAAGCAGGAATTACTGACCAAGCAATTTTAAAAGGTTGGTCTAATGCTCCTCATTTTTCACTAAAGCCTAAATTGAGTTTGTGCTTTCAGGGAATAATGAAAAAGACATAAAGGTGAATGTGAAATCTAGTCCCAAACATCCAGATTGGAAAAAAAAAAAAAGAAAAAGTGAATTTATTCTGAAGCCAAAGGATTTCATTCATTTATTCACGTATCAAACTTTACGGAACAGTTATTTTGTGCCAGTTGCTGTACTCAGTGATGGAATTATGGAGGGGGAAGAAGGGGGAGGAAGATGAGGATAAGAGGAAGGAATAGAGGAGGAAGAGGAGAAAAGGAAGAGGGGAGGATGAAAAGGAGGAGGAACAAAAGGGGAGAAGAGGGAGGAGAAGGAGAAGAAGAAAGAGGATTGCTTTGTTCTGTTATACATAGAGTCACTGTGAGTTAGAACACACTGGAGGGCTCCTAAAAGCAGGAAGGACAGGAGGAGAAAGGGGAAGAGTAGGGAAGAAGAGGTGCCCTGGTGGTGCAGAGGTTAAGGGATTGGCTGCTAACCAAAAGGTCAACAGTTGGAATCCACCGGCCTCTCTTTGGAAACACTATGGGGCAGTTCTACTCTGTCTTATAGGGTCACTATGAGTCAGAATTGACCCGATGGCAATGTTTTTTTTTGGGGGGGGGGGTTAGGGAGGAAGAAGGAGGGAGAGGAAAAGGAGAGAGGTAGGGAGAGGAAGGGTGGAGGAGCAGGAAGATGAGAGAAGGAGGAAGAGGAGAAGAAGCGAGAGAAGACAGGGAGAAGAAGGGGGAGTGGGGAGGAGGAAAGGGGGAGGAAGGAGAAGAAGGAGGGTGGAGAAGGGAAACAGTCTGCTTTTGATGAGTTCATTGTTTAGTAGGTGAGGCTCCAGGAGGCTCCAAAAAAGGAGGTTCAGCTCAGGAGCCAACTGGCTTTAAATTCTCTGTAACAGGCAGGAATTCCAAGTCTCTAAGAAGTATTCTTTTGACTGCAAAGGAGGCTAGGGAAGCAGCTGGTGGGGTCCCATGGGACTCAGGGACAGAGGGGTGTACATGGGACTCAGGGACAGAGGGGTGTACATGGGCCATAGTCCCTCCGGGGTGGGGGCAGGAGGGAGGCTTTTCTTCCCAGGCATCTCAGCAGTAGAGTGGGACTTCAATTCTGAAGTCAACGCAAAAAGTAAAAATTGCACAGAGTCAATTGCCTGTGAAGTGCTGCTTACATGTTTGGTGCTCACCACCTTGTTCAGAAATGCCTTTTCACAAGCTAGTTTGAGAACTACTGAGCTAGGTTACAGGAAGGCAGGAAAGGAACATCTACATGCAGTTGTGTGGGCTACGAAACCACACTGTCTTCAAGATGATTAGCAAATTGCTGGTAGTGAAAGAAGGATAAGTAGAGAACTCTAAAGTGCTTCTGCTTGCTTCTGCATCAAGTTTTAAGACCTAGCCTCTAAAATCTTAATAATCTTAATGGATTTGTTTGTTGTTGGGAAGGTAACACAGAAAAGAGGGGTTGAGGCTAAACGCTCAAGCATGGCCTGTCTAACCATGAGCACTGTGGGTCTGGGTCTTGGGATCTGGGTGAGGAGGGCAGGGCAAGGTGGTGCAGACTAGCTCTGAAGGTCTAAGTGAAGGCTGTAAGCTAGGCCTTGTCCTGGGGCTGATACTCAGACCTAGAAGACTGGTTGGGAGGGAAGCTGAACTCACAGAAAATGCAGAAATCAGAGCCCCAGAGATTCAGCCAGCAAAGAGCCAAGCCTCAGAGCTCCTGGGGGGTGAAATACTGATTCAGGCACCACAGGGTAGATTGATCTGTCATGGTACTCTCCCTGTGCTTTTCCTGTCCCATAATCCCACCTTCTCTGGGCAAACTCCTCTTGCCCTCTAGCACTGTCATCTCCAGCCCTCACCTCAGGGCCTTTGCTCATCCTATTATTTCATCTCACATTACCTATCCACTCTTTCCCATTTGTCTAAGGGGCAGTGCTTCTTCAAGATCCCACCAAGCCCCACCTCCTCTGAGAAGCTGGACCTGCCCAGCCCAGTCCTCAGGCTGGCTCTCAGTCTGCTTTCCTGTAGGCCCTGAGGTTGGCTCCACTCCTTTGATGCCCACCCTGTTGCAGTGAAGAGCCTGGACCTCAGATCCTGACTGCCTGGCTATAAGTGTTTGAGTTGACACCCACTGTGTGAGCCAGGGCCTGTTACTCAAGCCAGCTGTGCCTCAGCTTCCCCATGGGAAAGTGGGGGTAAGAAGAGTAACTGTCACATATGACTGTGTGGGAATTAAAGGAGGCCATAGCTGTAAAGTGCCTAGAAGGTGCCTGGCACAGGGCTAAGTGCTCAACATTTTTCAAAGGCTCCTCAAGAGAAGGATTTTATACCTCTCAGTATCCTCAAGGCCTACCTGGCACATGATAGATCCACAGGAAACCTGTATGCTTTATTTTGTTAGAAACTCATCCATTCAAGAAACATTTACCAAGTGCCTACTCCAAGCCATTTATAAAAATCAACAAGATACATGTCCTGCTTTCCACAGGCTCCTGAGAGCGATCTAACGCAGCCTGTGGTACTGTTGCTTGGCTGTCAGCATCTCCAGTTTGTTGTAACGGTTTCCCTTAGCCTAGTTTTTCAGAGGAGAGCAAGTAGAGGAAGGGGGACGTGATTTCCAGGGGCAGCTATTGCCCTCCCCCTCATCCTCTAGCACCGTCTGTGTCTAGATTTTAATTTTTTATTCAGTATTCTCTATTTGTTTTCTTTGCCAAAAATACACCCATCAAAGCTGTCAATGTTCTGAAGGAGATGAATTTAGTGACAATAGGGAAATCTGAGTAAACTGGAGAGGAGACCGAGATTAAGGTCAAAATGCAACACAATAATAGCCCCAAACTGGAAACTATCTAAAAGCCCACCAACAGTAAAAAACAAAACAAAACAAAAAACAGTTGCCATCAAGTCGATTCTGATTCATGACCCCATATGTGTCAGAGCATAACTGTGCTCCATAGTGTTTTCAATGGCTGATTTTTTGGAGGTAGATCACCAGGCCTTTCTTCTGAGGTGTCTATGGGTAGACTCGAACCTCCAACATTTTGCTGAGTAGCCAAGAACTTAACCGTTTGCACCAGCAACAATAGAATGGATAAATAAATTGTAGTGTATTCACACAATGGAATTCTATGCAGCAAAGAGAATAAATAATCTACAACTACCAGGCACTATATATATATATATATATATATGTATGTCTCAAAAACATAATGCTCATCCATGTATGAGCAGCTGATATTTGACAAAGGCCCAAAGTCTGTTAAATGCAGAAAAGGCAGTCTCTTGAACAAATAGTGCTGCCGTAACTAGATATCTATCTGCAAAAAAATGAAACAAGACCCATACCTCACACCATGCACGAAAACTAACTCAAAATAAATCGAAGACCTAAATACAAAATCTAAAAGGATAAAGATCACTGAAAAAAAATATGGACAATGCTAGGAGCCCTAATAACATGGCATAAACAAAATATAAAACATTACTAACAATGCACAAACACCAGAAGAGAAGCCAGATAACTGGGAGCTCCTAAAAATCAAACACTTATGCTCATTCAAAGATTTCACCAAAAGAATAAAAAGACAATCTATAGACTGGGAAAAATTTTTTGGCTACAGCAAATCCGATCAGCACCTAATCTCTAAAACCTACAAGATACTGCAAAACCTCAACAACAAAAAGACAAATAACTCAATTAAACAATGGACAAAGGATATGAACAGGCATGTCACTAAAAAAGACATTCAGGTGGCTGACAGATACATGAGGAAATGCTCTCGATCATTAGCCATTACAGAAATACAAATCAAAACTACAATCAGATACCATATCACCGCAACAAGCTAGCACTAATCCAAAAAACACAAAATAATAAATGTTGGAGAGGCTGTGGAGAGACTGGTACACTTATACACTGCTGGTGGGAATGTAATATGGTACAACCACTTTGGAAATTGATTTGGGGATTCCTTAAAAAGCTA
Organism: Loxodonta africana; assembly: GCF_030014295.1. Taxonomy (NCBI): domain Eukaryota; kingdom Metazoa; phylum Chordata; class Mammalia; order Proboscidea; family Elephantidae; genus Loxodonta; species Loxodonta africana. Next base: position 45,278,144 of record NC_087353.1, read on the forward strand.
GAGATAGAAGTACCATACAATCCAGCAATCCCACTCTTTGGAATATATCCTAGAGAAATAAGAGCCCTCACTCTAATAGATACATGCACATCCATGTTCATTGCAGCACTGTTCACAATAGCAAAAAGATGGAAACAACCTAGGTGCCCATCAACAGATGAATAGATAAACAAATTATGGTATATCCACACAATGGAATACTATGATGCGAAACATCTCTTAACATGGGTGAATCTGGAAGGTATTATGCTGAGTGAAACCAGTCAGTTGCAAAATGACAAATATTGTATGAGACCACTATTATAAGAATTCAAGAAAGGGTTTAAACACAGAAGAAAACATTCCTTTGATGTTTACAACGGTGGGGAGGGAGGGAAAGGGGTATTCACTAACTAGATAGTAAATAAGAATTATTTTAGGTGAGGGGAAGGACAACACACACCACAGGGAAAGTCAGCACAACTGGCCTAATCCAAAAGCTAAGACGTTTCCTGAATATAACCAAACAGTTTGAGGGACATAGTAACAGGGGCAGGGGTCTGGGGGCCATGATTTCAGGGGACATCTAGGTCAACTGGCATAACAAAGCATATTAAGAAAATGTTCTGCATCCCACTTTGGTGAGCAGTGCCTGGGGTTTTAAAAGCTAGCAAGTGGCCATCTAAGATGCATCAATTGGTCTCAACCCACCTGGAGCAAAGAAGAATGAAGAACACCAAAGACACAAGGTAAGTATGAGCCTAAGACACAGAAAGGGCCACATAAACTAGAGGCTCCATCAGCCGAGACTGGAAGAACTAGATGGTGCCTGGCTACCACCAATGACTGCTCTGACAGGGAACACAATAGAGAAACCCTGATGGAGTGGGAGAAAAGTGTAGTGTAGTAATTCTAGTAAAATTCTTGTAAAAGTAAATTCTAGTAAGAACACCAGACTTGATGGTCTGAATGAAACTGGAGGTACCCCAGAAAACATGGTCCCCGGGCTTTCTGTTAGCCCAGAACTAAAACCATTCCCGAAGCCAACTCTTCAGACAAGTATTAGACTGGGCTATAAGACGTAAGACGTAAAGTGATACTGGTGAAGAGCGGGCTTCTTGGCTCAAGTAGATACATGAGGCTAAATGGGCTGCTACTGTCTGGAGGTGAGATGGGAAGGCAGAAGGAGACAGCAGTGGATAGGAGGAGTGTGCTGTCACATTGCAGGGAGGGCAACTAGAGTCATCTAACAATGTGTGTATAAGTTTTTGCATGAGAAATAGACTTGAATTGTAAACTTTCATTTAAAACATATTAAAAAAATAAAGCTAAAAAAATAAAAGAGAGAAACACAAAGAAACAAACAAAAAATGCTGGGGAGCCAGAAACCAAAGAGAACAGAAAGCACAAAAAGAAGCAATCTATTCTGTTAGAAGTCAAGATAGTGATTCTCTTGAATGGAAAGTGGCACCTGGAAGGGGAACGGTGGTAGAAGGGGGCTTTGGGGTGCTAGAAATTTCCTGTTTCTTAGTAATACCCAAAACCAAACCAAACCTATTGTGGTCGAGTTGATTCTGACTCATAGCGATGCTACAGGACAGAGTAGAACCACCCCATAGGGTTTCCAAGGAGCAGGTGCATTCGAACTGCCGACATTTTGGTTAGCAGCTGAATGTTTAACCATTGAGCCATCAGGCTCCTTTTTACTGATAGTGGGGGTTATATAGGTATGTTCATTTGGAAAAATTCTTTGTGCTGTGCACTTTTTTCTATGATTATTATATTGAAATAAAAAGATTTCAACACAAGTACTATGAGGCCTTGCTGCTACACCAGGCAAAGCAGTTAAATGTCAGGAAATTACCAAGAGCCTGGAAAAAGAGCAGAGAAGGAATTCTTAGTGGTGATCACAGAGAACAGCCCCCACCACCCTCTTGGGGCCTCCCAGCAGCACCCTTGCCTTCACTTGGGGTCTGCAAGTTTGGGGGCTCATGCAGCCAGGCTGGGGGCTTCCTCTCTCTAAGTCAGTTTGCAGGACCTGATCTGAACTTACTCCTCCCAAAGTATTCTCTAGTGCTTCCCAACAAGGCCTGTTGACCCCCAACAGGCCTGTTCCATCAGGATACTGAGAAGTTCCTTGCTAATTCCTGTCTCTACGCCTTCGCCCAAGGGAGCCCTGGTGGTGGTGCAACAGTTAAATGCTTGGTCCTGAACTGAAATGTTAGCGGTTCAAACCCACCCAGTTGCCCTGTGGGAGAAAGACCCAGCAATCTGCTCCTCTTAAAATTGTTGCTGTTAGGTGCTGTCAAGTCAGTTGCAACTCATAGCCACCCTATGTACAACAAAATGAAACACTGCCCAGTCCTGCACTATCCTCACAATCTATGTTTGAGCCCATTGTTACAGCCACTGTGCCAATCCATCTCATTGAGGGTCTTCCTCTTTTTTGCTGACCCTCTGCTTTGCCAAGCATGATGTTCTTCTCCAGAGACTGATTCCTCCTGATAACATGTCCAAAGAACATGAGACGAAGTCTCACCATCCTTGCATCTTCCAAGACAGATTTGTTCATTCTTCTGGCAGTCCATGGTATATTCAATATTCTTTGACAACACCATAATTCGAATGCATCAGTTCTTCTTCGGTCTTCCTTATTCATTGTCCAGCTTTCACATACATGTGAGGTGACTGAAAACACCATGCCTTGGGTCAGGTGCACCTTAGTCCTCAAGGTGACACTCTTGCTTTTCAATAGTTTAAAGAGGTCTTTTGCAGCAGATTTGCCCAATGAAATGCGTCTTTTGATTTCTTGACTGCTGCTTCCGTGGGTGTTGACTGTGGTTCCAAGTAAAATGAAATCCTTGACAACTTCAATCTTTTCTTCATTTATCATGATGTTGCATATTGCTCCAGTTAAGATCATAATCTAGAAAACCATATGAGGCAGTTCTACTCTGTCACATGGGGTCACTATGAGTCAGAATTGACTGGACAGCACACGACATATCTTCTCCCACAGATGGCTTCTCCTTTGCCAAACTAAGCCCATGCTCCACCACCTCTGGGAAGTCTTCTCCGACTCCTCCAGGGGTTCTTTAACTTCTTAGTCTCTGAAATCCTGCCACATTTATCCCATGCCATTAAGAACTCAATGTGAAAATGTCTGCTGTCTTTCACTGGTGTATGTGTTTGCACTTTTATGCCCTCCGAAGGAACCATACCTTTTCCTGCATCCTTCATCATGCCTAGCACAGTGTCAAACAAATAATTCATATTTTGTATATATTCATAGACTGGAACAATAGTTATAGTGTACCTTGTCCTGAATTGGCCTGTAAGCTCTAATTAAGACAATTAATTGTCTTTACCGGATTGTAAGGAAATGCTTTAAAATTACAACAGCATGTTATTGACAGGAGAAAACACTTTCTTGCTCAGAGCCCTTTAATGGCTTTCCATCGATCTGAGCATAACCTACAAAATCATTCCCACGGTTTACAAGGCCTCTTACACCTCATTACTTCATTTCACTCCCTTCTACTCTTGCCCTTTCTTTGTTCCTATCACATTGGGTTTGACTCAGTTTCTCGAAAGGACCAAGCTCCCTCTTGCCTTGATTTTCTTCTGGAATAGAATTCATAACCCCAAACTCCCCTCATCTTTGTTTGGCTAACTCCCAATAATTCCTCAAGTTTCATTTAAGTCATTTTCTCAGGAAGATCCTCCAATGCCAACATGAGTGGTACTGAAACTAGGGCATGAATCAGTGTCATGGATTGAATTGTGTCCCCTAAAAATATGTGTCAGTTTGGTTAGGCCATGATTCTCAGTATTGTGTGATTGTCCACCTTTTGTCATTTGATGTGAGTTCCCTACGTGTTGTAAATCCTATCACTATGATGTAATAAGATGGATTAGTGGCAGTTATATTATTGAGATCTACAAGATTAGTGTCTTAAGCCAATCTCTTTTGAGATACAAAAGAGAGAAGCGAGGAGAGAGACAGGGGACCTCTTACCACCAAGAATGCAGGGCCAGGAGCAGAGTGCGTCCTTTAGACCTGAAGTTCCTGTGCTGAGATGCTCCCAGACAAAGGGAAGACTGATGCATCTTAAAGACCTTCCTCCAGAGCCTACAGGGAGAGAAAACCTTGCCCTGGAGTTGGTGCTCTGAATTCAGACTTCTAGCCTGCTGGACTGTGACAGAATAAACTGCTCTTTGTTAAAGGCATCCACTTGTGGTATTTCTGTTATAGCAGCACTAGATGACCAAGACAATCAGACTCTCCTGGAGAGCTTGTTAAAACACAAGCCCTCAGTATTTCTGATTCAGAAGGTCTGGGTGGGACATTTTTAATAAGCCCCCAGTGATGCTGTTGCTGATGGTCAGCGACCACGCTTGTGAACCATTACCCTAGAACAAGTGGCTCTCCTTGTCACACATTCCAAGGACACTCTTATTACCCTCTTTATGACCACACTTGTCGTTGTTCAGAGTTTACTCTCCTCACCAGACTTGTAACTTCCATGAGCGCAGGGGTGTGGCTGAATAAATGAAAACAAATACTTGTTTCTATGGCACAGCACATCAGTGTTACCAAAGCACCTTCACACTTGTTGTCTCATTTGATCCTTAAAACAACTCTGAGCTTAGGGACACTGAACTTCCATTAACGGTGATGGAAATATTCAGAAATGGTTGGTCAATGGTGATGGATGAACAACATAATGAACATAACTAATGTTGCTGAACTGTACATATGAAGATCATAGAAATGGCAAATGCTTTGTTACCTATATGTTTACCACAATAAGATTTTTTTTTTAATGAGGGGAAGAAAAAACTGCCCTGGGAGAAAGGCCCATTAAAAAAAAAAACCATTGCTGCTGAGTCAATTCTGATTTGTAGGGACCTGTAGGACAGAGAACTGCCCCATAAGATTCCGAAGGCTATAAACCTTTATGGAAGTAGACTGCCACATCTTTCTCCTGTGGAGCTGCTGGTAGGTTCAAACTGCCAACCTTTTGGATAGAGGCTGAGTATTTAACCACTGCACCACCACAGAGAAAAGCAGATAGGAGCAAATAGGAGAAACAGATTAGACCTATTTCACAGATGGACCAGCTGACATTTAGAATGTTCAAGGGACTTGCAGAAAAAGGTCAGACAAGTGGTATGTAATAGAATGAGAGTTAGAACTCACATCTTACATTTCAGCCCAAGAGAACTTTTTTTATGTTATTACTCTGTTCTGGCCATATCTGCCTGTGGGAGAAGACAGAGAATAGAAAAAAAAACTCATTGATTTTTCTCTCCTATTCCATTAGGTGCCTCCAGGAATAAAAAATCCAGCCCCTTGAGAGCATTAATTCGATGACCTGTGGTAGACTAATTCAAGGTGTGAAACCTTGGAAGGGCGTATGTTAAAGTAGCAATGGATCAACAAGCCATACAACTTCTTACCTTTTCATGGGCATCACAGCTTTCTACTGAGGTGACAATCAAATAGGCAGGCAGGAATGTGTCAGAGTGGAGCCTGTGAACCGCCTCCTCTGCAGTGGCATAGATTCAGCCCCTCCAGATTCAAAACAGGCTGGCAGTCTCACCTGTCATCACCCACCTCACCAAGATGGGCCAGCCTAGCCAGGCCTAGGAGTATGGCAGCTGCTGCTGATGCATTCTATGTGATGTGGAAAACGTCTCTCAAGACCATGGAACAGATCTCTCAAATTGGAACTGGAAAAGCAGCCTGACCAGCAGAGAATTCTAACAGTTCTGGATCTTTCTCCACAAATACTCCCCCTGTTCTACGTCATCCAGTACAACTGATGGCACACAACATAACGGGTGTTTTTGAAAGCGATTACTGAAGAGCAACACAGAGAAAATTCATAAATCAGTGCTTGCTGTTATCATTATTAAATGGGAATAGAAAGCAATGTTTTTTGATTTAGGCTTAAAACACCATTGATGTGGTTGATATGCTTGATTGCTCTATTTGGACGTCTTGCAAATGTCTCAAATTTAACATGGCCACAGATAAACTCTTTGTTTCTTAGTAAATGATACCTTCAGTCTCCCTATTACTTAAGCTAAAAATACAGGCTTTTTCATTAAATCTTCACTTTCCCTCACTTGGATATCTAATCTATCAGCAAGCCTTGCTCCAAACTATCTGTCAGACCCCGCTACTTGCTCTCCCCACATCTGCCATTCCCAGCCAGCTGCCATTTTCTCTTACCTAGACCTTCACAGCAGCCTCTCAACTCACCTCCTGGCTTCCACCTCTGCTCTCCTCCACGAGCACTTTACATGCAGCCATCAGGGTCTCTTCTTAACATGTAAAGCAGATCATGCCATCCTCCCACTTTAGCCTCTTCAAAGACTTCCCATTGAACTTAGAATAAAATCTAAACTCATTCCCATGGTCTGAAAGATCCTGCAGAAACTGACCCTACTTGGTTCTCTAACCTCTCTTTCCCTCCTTCATTTCTCTTTTCAACTCATGGCTCAGCTTTTAGACCTAACAAGCTGCTCTCTACCTCCCAGCCTTTGCATCTACTGTTCACTCTGTCAAGAATAGTGACAGAGTAGAACTGCCCCATAGGGTTTCCTAGGCTATAATCTTTACCAGAGTAGACTCCTGTCAGGATCTACTTGATGCCACACAACAACTGCCAAGAATGTTCTTCCCCACTCCCAGCCTGCGCAGGATGGGTCTTTTTCATCCTTCATTGATCAGTCCAATTGTCAGCTCCACAAAGGCCTGCACTCTCCACCCTACCTATAGTAATTAATACTCTTTGTATTCTCTCCTTATGTCCCTCATCACTATTTGTAATGATGTATTTTATTTATGACTTTTTTTTTCAAGGATGGTCTATCTTTCCTATCAGACTGTAAGCCCCATGATGGCAGAAATGACATCTGCCTTGTTTTCCACCATAAACAATGTGATCCCTTGTAATCCTGGTATGTGGCACTGACCTGGCCCCTGGAGGACTCAACAAATATTTACTGAATGAACCAATAAAGGAGCAGGCACCATGGCCCTTAGCATATATTACCTCATTTAATCTTCACATCTGCACCTATGACAGATATTATTATCATTATTTCCTTTTCATATTTGAATAAACTCATGGGGTAAGCGACCACCTGTCTGTCAGTTTGTTGGACACCTTGGCTTGCATGTTGGTATGATGCTGAAAGCTAATCTACCAGTATTTCAAATACCAGCAGGGTCACCCATTGTGGGCAGATTTCAGCAGAGTTTCTAGATGCAGTCAGAACAGGAAGAAAGGCCTGGCGATCTACTTCCCAAAATCAGCCAATGAAAACAATATGGATCACAACAGAATACCGTCCAATATAGCACTGGAAGATGAGTCCCCTGGGTGGGAAGGTACTCAAAATGCACAGTGGCTGCAACAATGAAATAGAACATATCAACAATCATGAAGATGGTACAGGACCGGACAACGATTCATTCTGTTGTACATGCAGTCACCATGATTCAGAGTAAACTGCATTGCAATTAACAACAACAGCATAGGGTAAGAGACTTACATCTGAGTCAGTTCTAAGCCTGGTAACATGATATTCCCACTGCACATGCCACTGAAATACACAAGTGACCCATCTCTTTATGTAGGGCCTCTCTCATCCCTGGGGAGTGGCACTGGAAGAGTTATTCCCTGTTACTTCTCAAAGCCCTGGGGATATGGAAATGCATGAAGATGAGAACCTTGATTAATTGGACCACACATAACCTTTAATTAATTGGTCAGTGTTCAAGGATTACACCCTCAAACTTTAGTAAAAATTAACAGAAGAGCTTCTAAAAATTAATCAGTAGGAATCAACACACTGACAAAATCTCTGTGCCTCCCTTAAAGAAGTGGATACAGAAACTTATAACTTCTATTTCAGATCCTTGCTTTAAGCCACAAGGTCAGGGAGGATTGAACGGACTGAGGATCTGCCAATTTCTTTCTTAGTACAGCCACGGCTTTCGGGTTCCTAGAACAATTCTGATCAAAACGAGCCTCTGTTTAGTTTAGCCTTACCAATTCTTCAATTATTTATTTGTTTAGTTCCCTATAATTTGTTCTGTTTATGGAATCATCAATTAAAAAAAAAAGTACCCTAAATATCATGTTTTGTTTCTTTAACATGTGACCCCATTAATTCAGATGACATTAATTTGATAATCATATAAACATCAAGTGAGAGGTATTGCAGCTCCTTTCCAGTTGAAATATGCATATTCTCAGTACTGATATGCCATCTCTCTCCAAGAAAGATGAAAGGCGACTTCCTGATTAATGTGTTAAGGTTCTAAAAGGGAGAAAGGAAACAACAACAAAAAAAGGACAACAGAGTTGTGGGTTAGGATTTATTCCCCTAGGTTAGACAAATCTGAGATTGAATCTTGGCTCTACCACTTTACAATTACGTGACCTTGGGCAAGTGAATCAACCAGGCCCTACTTCTCTCTTCCATAAAGTGGGAAATAATAATAGTGCCCTTATTATAGGGTTGTTGTGAAGAATAAAAATAAATATTGCATGCAAATTGTTTGACTTATTACCTAGCACATAGTAAGCATTTGGAAAATTACTACTGCAACTGTAACATAAGTCATTGTAGTGAAAGCACCTACTATGTACCAGATACTTATAGACATGATCTCACTTAATTCTCACCTCAATCTTTTGAAATGGGTTTTATTATCCCCATTTGACATGGGAGGAAATTAAATCTTAGGGCGTTAGGAATTTACCTAAGGTCACCATTAGTAGCTGCATGAATAGATGTCTGAACCCAGATCTATCCATCATCAGGTTGCTTTCATAAAATCATACATCTTTTGGGACACTTGCATGTGAGTGGGTGAAGAAGAATCAATGGTGTGATCTGTCTACCATTTGATGTGCACAAAATGACTGAAGGAGCAAGTGCAGCAACACAGGAGATGGTGCTTCAATTAGTGGAGAAGCATCATAGAGGAGGGAGAAAAGAAATGGACCCTGTGTCCCTATAGACACAGGCTGTGAATTTTTTTTTTTTTTGGAATTTTTTTGTGATGCCATGTTTTTTCACTAATGGAATGGATACTGAATCTTTGTTTGTTGGTAGTGTTTTATATTTGAGAAAATGAGAGAGGTGGAGCCAACATGGCACTATACACAGAAGCACCAGACCCGAAAAACAGCAAAGACCCAAAAAACTAAGTAAAACAGGTACAAATGTCAACCCTGGAACCCTAAACATCAAATGAAGGGATAAAGAGCTCAACCAAGCACCAAACAGAATAAGAAACTGACAGAGAACAGAGAACAAGGAGAGCTACAGAGTGGAGGTCCTCTACCAGCTAACATGGCACATTCTTGCCATCTTGGACCTCAGCCACCAAGAACGGCAGACAGGGATTACGGGAAGGCAACTTCATGGAGCTCCCAACAGGAAACTGATCACCCGGTAATCAGGGATATATGTTTTCCCACCTCCCACCCATCTTCCCTCTATGAACCCTCCACTGCTTTTCAACAGGCCACAGTCACTTGGTCAGAGAGACACCAGCTCCTTACTGCCTGGATTTGCCTCTGCCCCACTGGCTGGCTCCATCAGTCCCATTTTGCTGTTGTTGTAGTTTCTTTGGCTTTTTTTGTTTCTTCTGTCTCTCACTTCCTTCCTTGCCTTTCTCCCACCCAGCTAGTACTGTGTGCCATCTCTAACCCTTCTTGACAGCTAGACATTCACCAGTATAAGGCTTCCCAAGTCCTCACCACCCCACTGGCAGCCTCCCTCAGCACCATTTTTTATTTTGTGTTTTATTTATTTTCCGTTCAGTTTCTTATCTCTGTCTCCCTTCCTTCCCTTCCTTTCTCCCACCCTTCTAGCCCTGTGTGCCTTCCCCCCTTTGCAACAGGCTGTGCTATACTACTCCGCTAGAGAACCTCTGGCATGTAGCCTCCCCAGGTCTGCACCACACCCACAGGCTGGCTCCCTCAGTGCCATATTTTTTTATTTTTCTTTATCTTTCCCCTTCTCCTTTTTCCTTCTCCCTCCCATCTATGCCTTATGCTGTCTCTGCCCCTTCTTGAGGGACAGTGCTGTGCTGCTCAATATGCCAGACATCAGCTGGCCATCACCCCAATTCTGCCCCAATCCCAATAGCCAGTTCCCCCAGCACCATATTTATTTTTTGTTGTTGTTTTTGTTTTGTTTTGTTTCACTTTTCTTTCTTCTCTTTCCTTTCTCCAGCCCACCTAGCACTGTGTGCTGCCCATGACTCTTCTTAATAGGCTGAGCCACATTGCTCAGCTAGATAGCCACTTGCACACAGCCTTCCCAGGTCTGCCCTGTCCCCACCCGCCAAATCCTACCATGCTGCCATTTTATTCACTTTTTTTCTTCATCTTCTCTTTCTCTTTTTTTTTTTTTTTGCTTGTTTCTCTCCGTTTTTCCTCTTACCCACTTAGCTCCATGCATCACATCCTTTCCCTTCCCTCATACCTATGTACACCATGCACTGAGCACCACACCCCTGAGTGGCACCGGAGTGGACCACTGGGCCTTGCCCTGCACTGCCGCCTTGTTGGCACCAGCACATGCCACAACTGACCCATCCCTGTCCCTTCCCCCTCTGCTGGACCTGCCCTGTTTCACCATAACTAAGAAACCAGTCCCACCTGCCTGAACAAGGTGGTGACAAATATAGTGTCCACAGACAAGCAAGCAACAAAGCATGGCCACCCTGCCTGCCCAGACATAATGAAATAAAACAAAATATCAGGACAAAACAAACAAATCTACAATAAATAAATGAAGAAAATAATTCCTGACTGTCCCAAAGAACAGCAGACAATACCAAACAAAACAAACAAACAAAAAACTGTACAGAATGGCTCCAGAAAGTGTCCAGAATAAATGCCAGGTGACCTCCCGGTAGAAGAAAGGGCACTGGGACTGCCTGATAAGGAATTCAAAACTCTAATACAAAAATTAAATAAAATAAAAACATGGAAAATACAGGCAAAATCATAGAAAAGACAGACAAAACAATGGAAGAATTAGGGAAAATACTAAAGGAACAAAGTGTCAAAATAAACAAACAACTAGAAATCACATAAAAACAGCAATTAGAAATCCAAAAGGTAAACAACAAGATTTCAGAAATAGTGCAATAGAAGGTTTTAGGAGCAAATTTGAAACAATGGAACACAGGATCAGCAAAACTGAAGACAAATCCTTGGATACCACTTTGAAGAAAAATCAGAGAAAATAATGAAGAAACCCTGAAAACAATGTGGGATAAAATCAAAAGCAAAAATCTGCTTGTGATCGGAGTTCCAGAACAGGGGCAGAAAGTGGAAAACACAGAGAGGATCACTGAAGATTTGTAGACAGAAAACTTCCCTAATATCATGAAAGATGAAAAGCTGACTATCCAAGAAGCACAACAAACCCCATATAGAACAGGCCCCAAAAGAAAACCACCAATACACGTAATAATCATATTTGCTAAAACCAAAGGCAAAGAATCCTGAAAGCAGTTCAAGAAAAACAAAAAGTCACATGTAAAGGGAAAACAATAAGACTAAACTCTGATTACTCAGCATAAATCATGCAGGCAAGAAGGCAATGGGATGACATATATAAAACCCTGAAAGAAAAAAAATTGCCAACCAAGAATAATATATCCTGCAAAACTCTCATTCAATATGATGATGAAATTAGAACATTTCCAAATACATAGAAATTACGGGAATATGTAAAAACCAAACCAATCTTACAAAAATTATTTAAGGGAGTCCTTCAAGTTTGAGAATCAACAACATCAGACAACAACGTAAATCTAGAATGCAAGACAGCACTAGCTAGGTACCAACCTAGGTCATGAGTTCTCAAGGATAAAACAAAGCTAAAAGATTTACAACAGGGAACCAGAAAGGTCAATCTGTAAGTGACAACAACATCAGAATAATAACAAAGGGTGTAGGTATAGAACTTTCAAATGGAGAAGAAATCAAGGCAATATCAAGTAATAAAAGACTGGTTTAAACTTAGGAAGATCAGGGTATATTTCAAGGTAACCACAAAGAAAGTTAACAAACCTACTCATCAAAATAAAGAAGAAAAACAAAAAGTCAGTAAACATGAAAGAAATGAAAAAAAAAATCTACAAACAAAACGAATTCAGCACCACACACACAATAAAAGGCACTACCAAATGTCAGCAATAAACTCACACCTATCAAAAATCACACTGAATGTAAAGGGTTTAAATGCACCCATAAAAAGAGAGAGAGTAACAGAATGGATTAAAAAAATAGGACCCGGGAGGCAGGGCCAAGATGGCTGACTAGGTAGACGCTGCCTCAGATCCCTCTTGCAACAAAGACTTGGAAAAACAAGTGAATCGATCGCATACATGACAATCTACGAACCCTGACCATCGAATACAGATCTAAAGAGTTGACCTGAGTGACAGGGGACAGAAAAGCTGCGCCCTGAAGCAGCAACCACCTCTGGAACTGGCGTCGTGCTCCACAGTCTTGAGCCCTCAGGGTTCCCAGGTGCCGAGTGGCAGGGCTGATTGTGGCTTGCTGAGGAGGGGCAGGCAAGGGACACAGCCCTAACCCCTAGCCCCCTGGGGTAACCTCAGTAGAGACTCAGTCAGCGCAAGCAGGCTGCACACTGAAGAGGCTAACGAGAGAACGAGCAACCACGGGGATGGAGTGACTGTTTTCGGAGCCTGGAGCCAGCGTCCCAGTCAGAAAACCTTGGCGCCGGGCTTTGCACTGGGCACAGGGGAGCTAAGCACAGCTTCCTGAGACGGCGCAAACACGGGAGGCAGCCCTAGCCCCCTGGAGTGACCTCGGGGGAAGCCCAGCCAGTGCATGCAGGCAGCGCAATGAGGCTGACAGGAGGAGAAGTCTCCAGAAGGCAGCGGCTGGTTGTGGAGCCTGGAGTGTGGCGTCCCAGCCAAGGAACTGTGGCGCTGGGCTTTGGACTGGGAGCGGAGGAGCTGACCACAGCTTCTGAGACAGCACAAGCACGGGACACCGGCCTGACCCTTGGGGGCAATCTCGACCCAGCCAGCGCACACAGGCTACACACCCCTCGGTAATCTCACATAAAACAGTCAACACCAAGCAAGATAAGTAACTTTGTCTATATTGCTGGGTGCTACTCTCTCCTATCTATCTGATCCCTCCCCTCCCTGCCCCAGGTGGCTTCCTTAACATCGGAATTTCCTGGGCCAGAGAGTGAAGTGCTCTCAATTTTTTTTTTTTCTTTTCTTTTCCTAACCCATTCTCCTGGCCTGAGAGAAGCAGCTACTAAAAACCCAGGGACCAAAAATCCTTCCCTAACTTCCCTAAATTGGAATAAAAATACATAACTAGCTCCAGCCAAGCATATGAGATCCAGTCTTTGGCTTTCATCCCTACAGGGAACAAGGTGGCTATTATAATACAAAGGCAATTCTGATAGAGATCTGACTGTCATTCTTTTAGCAGATCACTGGAAAGAAAAGTTTTCCAGGCCTGATATCTCTACCTACTAAACAGAGCCCTCACTGATCCACAACAGAGAGCTGAGAGCTGAAGCTCCACACAAACCACCTAGCCACCTGCCAAAGGAGTCTGAGGATGCTGACACTTACCAATCTTTAGAGGTATATGCATTGGGTGCCTAAGGTACAGCTGCAGAGCCCACCCCCCAAAGTGCGTTAGGAATAGAGACACGTCTACCTCATTGGCATGTGGGGGAAGGCTGTCAGTATCTTGCCCCCCTTGGAGTGTGACCCCCTGCTGCTACTAGAATCTGGCACAAACAACTCTCACCACTACTCTAACTTAATAGGTGACAGTCTACACCACACACTTGGTGACCCAAAATCAGAACACCTAAGCTGATTCTATTCAAGAATAGTGAATGGACTCTTAGGCTTATATGTCTGGTAACAGCCCAAACCAGCTGGTAATAGGACATAAGTAATTCAAAGGCTACAACAATCAAGACAGCGCAATCTAGTAGCCCATCTGAGTATAATGGAAAAAAAAAAACAAAACAAGATAAGACTCAGTGAGCAAATATAAAATAAATCATTCAAATATCTTATAGGTGGCTCGGAGACAGCAGTCGATATCAAACCACATAAAGAAGCAGACCATGATTGCTTCTACAACTCCCCAAACTAAAGATCAAAATCTTTCCCAAATGAAGATACAATCCTGGAATTGCCAGATACAGAATATAAAAAACTAATTTACAGAATGCTTCAAGACATCAGAGATGACTTCAAAAATGAAATAAGGCAATCTACAGAAAAAGCCAAGGAACACACTGATAAAGCAGTTGAAGAAATCAAAAAGATTGTTCAAGAACATAGTGGAAAAATTAATAAGTTGCAAGAATCCATAGAGAGACAGTATTCAGAAACCCAAAAGATTCACAGTAAAATTACAGAATCAGACAACTCAATAGGAAGCCAGAGGAGCAGAATCGAGCAATTGGAATGCAGAGTGGGGGAGGTGGAGGATAAGGCAATTGACACAAATATAGTTGAAGAAAAAACAGATAAAAGCATTAAAAAAAATGAAGAAACCCTAAGAATCATGTGGGACTCTATCAAGAAGAATAACTTGCGTGCTATTGGAGTTCCACAACAGGGAGGGATAACGGAAAATACAGACAGAATAGTTGAAGATTTGTTGGCAGAAAACTTCCCTGGCATCTTGAAAGGCGAAAGGATATCTATTCAAGATGCTCATCGAACCTCATTTAAGATTGATCCAAAAAGAAAATCACCAAGGCATATTATCATCAAACTTGCCAAAACCAAAAATAAAGAGAAAATTTTAAAAAGAGCCAGGGATAAAAGAAAAGTCTCCTACAAGGGAAAATCAATAAGAATAAGTTCAGACTACTCAGCAGAAACCATGCAGTTAAGAAGGCAATGGGATGACATATACAGAGTTCCGAAGGAGAAAAACTGCCAGCCAAGGATCATATATCCAGCAAAACTCTCTCTCAAATATGAAGCTGAAATTAAAACATTTACAGATAAACACAAGCTTAGAGAATTTGCAAAAACCAAACTAAAGCTACAAGAATTACTAAAGGAAATTGGTAAGAAAATCAATAATATCAGATACCGGCACAACGCAAGGTTACAGAACAGAACATCCTGATATCAACTCAAATAGGGAAACCACAAAAACAAATTAAGATTAATTTTAAAAAGGAAACATGCTCAAAACAGGGAATCATTGAAGTCATTATGTAAAAGATCACAATAATCAAAAAGAGGGACTAAATACAGGAGGCATAGATCTTCCATATGGAGAGGAAAACAAGGTGATATAGGACAATACTAAAAAAAAAAACTAGTGTATAATCACAAAGAGGTCTAACAATTGAATAATTCAAAATAAAAACCAAGAAAAACATAACAACTCAGCAAACATAAATTCAACTACTATAAAAATGAGGAACACACAATTTACAAAGAAAAAGTCTCAGCACAAAAAAGTAAGTGGAAAATTGAAATTGTTAACAACACACACAAAAAGGCATCAAAATGACAGCACTAAACACATTCTTATCTAAAATTACACTGAAAGTAAATGGACTAAATGCACCACCAATAAAGAGACAGAGAGTCTCAGACTGAATAAAGAAACACGATTCGTCTATATGCTGCCTACAAGAGACACACCTTACACTTAGAGACACAAACAAACTAAAACTCAAAGGATGGAAAAAGTATATCAAGCAAACAACAATCAAAAAAGAGCATGAGTAGCAATATTAATTTCTGACAAAATAGACTTTAAAGTTAAATCCATCACAAAGGATAAAGAAGGACACTACATAATAATAAAAGGGACAATTGACCAGGAAGATATAACCATATTAAATATTTATGCACCCAATGACAGGCCTGCAAGATACATAAAACAAACTTTAACGGAATTGAAAAGTGAGATAGACACCTCCACAATTATGGTAGGAGACTTCAACACATCACTTTCGGAGAAGGTTAGGACTTCCAGTAAGAAGCTCAATAGAGACATGGAAGACCTAATTGCTACAAACAACCAACTGGACTTCATAGACTTATAGAGAACACTCCACCCAACAGCTGCAAAGTATACTTTTTTTTCTAGTGCACATGGAACATTCTCTAGAATAGATCACATATTAGGTCATAAAACAACCTTTGCAGAATCCAAAACATCAAAATATTACAAAGCATCTTCTCAGACCACAAGGCCATGAAAGTAGAAATCAATAACAGAAAAATCAGGGAAAAAAAAATCAAATACTTGGAAACTGAACAATACCCCGCTCAAAAAAGACTTGGTTGTAGAAGACAGTAAGGAGGAAATAAAGAAATTCATAGAATGCAATGAGAATGAAAACACTTCCTTTCAAAACCTCTGGGACACAGCAAAAGCGGTGCTCAGAGGTGAATTTATATTGATAAATGCACACATACATAAAGAAGAAAGAGCCAAAATCAGATAACTGTCCATACAACTTGAACAAATAGAAAGTGAGCAATGAAAGAATCCATCAGGCACCAGAAGAAAACAGTAAAAATTAGTGCTGAACTAAATGAACTAAAGAACAGAAAAACAACTGAAAGAATTAATAAAGCCAAAAGCTGGTTCTTTGAAAAAATTAACAAAATTGATAAACCATTGGCCAGACTGACTAAAGAAATACAGGAAAGGAAACAAATAACCGGAATAAGAAATGAGATGGGCCACATCACAACAGACCCAACTGAAATTAAAACAATCCTATCAGATTATTACAAAAAATTGTACTCTAACAAATTTGCAAACCGAGAAGAAATGGATGAATTCCTAGAAAAACGCTACCTACCAAACTAACACAATCAGAAGTAGAACAACTAAATAGACCCATAATAAAAAAAGAGATTGAAAATGTAATCAAAAAAACTCCCAACAAAAAAAAGCCCTGGCCTGGAAGGCTTCACTGCAGAGTTCTACCAAACTTTCAGAGAAAAGTTAACACCGCTACTACTAAAGGTATTTCAAAGTATAGAAAATGATGGAATACTACCTAACTCTTTCTATGAAGCCAGCATATCCCTGATACCAAAATCAGGTAAGGACACCAAAAAAAAGAAAATTACATACCTATATCCCTCATGAACATAGATGCAAAAATCCTCAACAAAATTCTAGCCAATAGAATTCAACAACATATCAAAAAAATGATCCACCATGACCAAGTGGGATTTATACCAGGTATGCAAGGCTGGTTTAATATTAGAAAAACCATTAATGTAATCCACCACATAAATAAAACAAAAGACAAAAACCACATGATCTTATCAATTGATGCAGAAAAGGCATTTGACAAAGTCCAACACCGATTCATGATAAAAACTCTCAGCAAAACAGGAATTAAAGGAAAATTCCTCAACATAATTAAGGGCATCTATATAAAGCCAACAGCCAACATCATTCTAAATGGAGAGAGCCTGAAAGCATTTCCCTTGAGAAAGGGAACCAGGCAAGGATGCCCTTTATCACTGCTCTTATTCAACATTGTGCTAGAGGTCCTAGCCAGAGCAATTAGGCTAGACAAAGAAATAAAGAGCATCCAGATTGGCAAGGAAGAAGTCAAATTCTCTCTATTTGCAGATGACATGATCTTATACACAGAAAACCCTAAGGAATCCTCCAGAAAACTACTGAAACTAATAGAAGAGTTCGGCAGAGTCTCAGGTTACAAGATAAACATACAAAAATCACTTGGATTCCTCTCCATCAACAAAAAGAACATCGAAGAGGAAATCACCAAATGAATACCATTCACAGTAGCCCCCAAGAAGATAAAATACTTAGGAATAAATTTTACCAAAGATGTAAAAGACCTATACAAAGAAAACTACGAAGTACTAGTGCAAGAAACTAAAAGGGACCTACATAAGTGGAAAAACACACTTTGCTCATGGATAAGAAGACTTAACATAGTAAAAATGTGTATTCTACGAAAAGCCATCTATATATACAATGTACTTCCGATCCAAATTCCAACGACAGTTTTTAATGTGATAGAGAAACAAATCACCAACTTCATATGGAAGGGAAAGAAGCCCGGGATAAGTAAAGCATTCCTGAAAAAGAAGAAGAAAGTGGGAGGCCTCACTCTACCTGATTTTAGAACATACTATACAGCCACAGTAGTCAAAACAGCCTGATACTGGTAGAGCAACAGGCCCATAGACCAATGGAACAGAATTGAGAACCCAGATATAAACCCATCCACATATGAGCAGCTGATATTTCACAAAGGCCCAGTGTCAGTTAATAGGGGAAAAGATAGTCTTTTTAACAAATGGTGCTGGCATAACTGGATATCCATTTGCAAAAAAATGAAACAGAACCCATACCTCACACCATGCACAAAAACTAACTCCAAGTGGATCAAAGACCTAAACATAAAGACTAAAACGATAAAGATCATGGAAGAAAAAATAGGGACAACCTTAGGAGCCCTAATACAAGGCATAAACAGAATACAAAACATTACCAAAAATGATGAAGAGAACCCCGATAACTGGGAGCTCCTAAAAATCAAACACCTATGCTCATCTAAAGACTTCACCAAAAGAGTAAAAAGACCACCTACAGACTGGGAAAGAATTTCAGCTACGACATCTCCAACCAGCGCCTGATCTCTAAAATCTATATGATTCTGTTAAAACTCAACCACAAAAAGACAAACCACCCAATTAAAAATTGGGCAAAGGATATGAACACGCACTTCACTAAAGAAGATATTCAGACTACGTAAAATTGTACTCTAACAAATTTGAAAACCTAGAAGAAATGGATAAATTCTTGGAACAATACTACCTACCTAAACTAACACATTCAGAAGTAGAACAACTAAATAGACCCATAACAAAAAAAGAGATTGAAACGGCAATCAAAAAACTTCCAACAAAAAAAAGTCCTGGCCCAGACGGCTTCACTGCAGAGTTCTACCAAACCTTCAGAGAAGACTTAACACCTTTACTATTGAAGGTATTTCAAAGCATAGAAAAAGACGGAATACTACCTAACTCATTCTATGAAGCTACCATCTCCCTGATACCAAAACCAGGTAAAGACATTACAAAAAAAGAAAATTTTAAACCTATATCCCTCATGAACATAGATGCAAAAATCCTCAACAAAATTCTAGCCAATAGAATCCAACAACACATCAAAAAAATAATTCACCCTGATCAAGTGGGATTTATACCAAGTATGCAAGGCTGGTTTAATATCAGAAAAACCATTAATGTAATCCATCACATAAATAAAACAAAAGATAAAAACCACATGATCTTATCAATAGATGCAGAAAAGGCATTTGACAAAGTTCAACACCCATTTATGATAAAAACTCTTACCAAAATAGGAATTGAAGGAAAATTCCTCAACATAATAAAGGGCATCTATGCAAAGCCAACAGCCAATATCACTCTAAATGGAGAGAACCTGAAAGCATTTCCCTTGAGAACGGGAACCAGACAAGGATGCCCTTTATCACCGCTCTTATTCAACATTGTGCTAGAAGTCCTAGCCAGAGCAATTAGGCTAGACAAAGAAATAAAGGGTATCCAGATTGGTAAGGAGGAAGTAAAGCTATCACTATTTGCAGATGACATGATCGTATACATGGAAAACCCTAAGGAATCCTCCAGAAAACTACTGAAACTAATAGAAGAGTTTGGAAGAGTCTCAGGTTATAAAATAAACGTACAAAAATCACTTGGATTCCTCTACATCAACAAAAAGAACATCGAAGAGGAAATCACCAAATGAATACGATTCACAGTAGCCCCCAAGAAGATAAAATACTTAGGAATAAATCTTACCAAGGATGTAAAAGACCTATACAAAGAAAACTATAAAACTCTGCTACAAGAAATTCAAAAGGACATACTTAAGTGGAAAAACATACCCTGCTCATGGATAGGAAGACTTAACATAGTAAAAATGTCTATTCTACCAAAAGCCATCTATACATATAACACACTTCCAATCCAAATACCAATGTCATATTTTAAGGGGATAGAGAAACAAATCACTAATTTCATATGGAAGGGAAAGAACCCCCGGATAAGCAAAGCATTACTGAAAAAGAAGAAGAAAGTGGGAGGCCTCACTCTACCTGATTTCAGAACCTATTATACAGCTACAGTAGTCAAAACAGCCTGATACTGGTACAACAGGCACATAGACCAATGGAACAGAATTGAGAACCCATATATAAATCCATCCACGTATGAGCAGCTGATATTTGACAAAGGACCAGCGTCAGTCAATTGGGGAAATGATAGTCTTTTTAATAAATGGTGCTGGCATAACTGGATATCCGTTTGCAAAAGAATGAAACAGGCCCCATACCTCACACCATGCACAAAAACTAACTCCAAGTGGATGAAAGACCTAAACATAAAGACTAAAATGATAAACATCATGGAAAAAAAAAATAGGGACAACCTTAGGAGCCCTAATACAGGGCATAAACAAATACAAAACATTACCAAAAATGATGAAGAGAAACCAGATAACTGGGAGCTCCTAAAAATCAAACACCTATGCTCATCTAAAGACTTCACCAAAAGAGTAAAAAGACCACCTACAGACTGGGAAAGAATATTCAGCTATGACATCTCAGACCAGCGCCTGATCTCTAAAATCTACATGATTCTGTCAAAACTCAACCACAAAAAGACAAACAACCCAATCAAGAAGTGGGCAAAGGATATGAACACACATTTCACTAAAGAAGATATTCAGGCAGCCAACAGATACATGAGAAAATGCTCCCGATCATTAGCCATTAGAGAAATGCAAATTAAAACTACAATGAGATTCCATCTCACACCAACTAGACTGGTATTAATTCAAAAAACACAAAATAATAAATGTTGGAGAGGCTGCGGAGAGATTGGAACTCTCATACACTGCTGGTGGGATTGTAAAATGGTACAACCACTTTGGAAATCCATCTGGCGTTATCTTAAACAGTTAGAAATAGAACTACCATACAACCCAGAAATCCCACTCCTTGGAATATATCCTAGAGACACAAGAGCCTTCACACAAACAGATATATGCACACCCATGTTTATTGCAGCTCTGTTTACAATAGCAAAAAGCTGGAAGCAACCAAGATGTCCATCAACGGATGAATGGGTAAATAAATTGTGGTATATTCACACAATGGAATACTACGCATCGATAAAGAACAGTGATGAATCTCTGAAACATTTCATAACATGGAGGAATCTGGAAGGCATTATGCTGAGCGAAATGAGTCAGTTGCAAAAGGACAAATATTGTATAAGACCACTATTATAAGATCTTGAGAAATAGAAAAAACGGAGAAGAACACATACTTTTGTGGTTACCAAGGGGGGAGGGAGGGAGGGAGAGGGCTTTTTATTGATCAATCTGTCGATAAGAACTGCTTTGGGTGAAGGGAAAGACAACACTCCATACAAGGAAGGTCAGCCTAATTGGACTGGACTAAAAGCAAAGAGGTTTCCGGGATGAAATGAAAGCTTCAAAGGTCAGCGGAGCAGGGGCTGGGGTCTGGGGAACTTGGTTTGAGGGGACTTCTAAGTCAACAGGCAAAATAATTCTATTATGAAAACATTCTGCATCCCACTTTGAATTGTGGTGCCTGGGGTCCTAAATGCCAACAAGCGGCCATCTAAGATACATCAATTGGTCTCAACCCACCTGGAGCAAAGGCAAAGGAAGAACACCAAGGTCACAGGACAACTAAGAACCCAAGAGACAGAAAGGGCCACATGAACCAGAGACCTACATTATCCTGAGACCAGAAGAACTAGTTGGTGCCCGGCCACAATCGATGTCTGCCCTGACAGGGAGCACAACAGACAACTCCTGAGGGAGCAAGAGACCAATGGGATACAGTCCCCAAATTCTCATGAAAAGACCATACCTAATGGTATGATTGCGACTAGAGGAATCCCAGAGACAATGTTCCCCAGAACTTCTGATGGCACAGGACAGGAACCATCCCCGAAGACAAATCATCAGGCATGAAAAGGACTGGTCAGTGGGGGGGAGAGAGATGCTGATGAAGAGTGAGCTAATTAAATCAGGTGGACACTGGAGAGTGTGTTGGCAACTCTTGACTGGAGGGGGGATGGGAAGATAGAGAGAGAGGGAAGATGGCAAAATTGGCACGAAACGAGGGACTGAAAGGGTTGACTCAATAGGGGGAGAGCAAGTGGGAGAAGGGAGTAAGATGTATGTAAACCTACATGTGACAGACTGATTGGAATGGTAAATGTTCACTTGAAGCTTAATAAAAATTAATTTTAAAAAAAAAGATATTCAGGCAGCTAACAGATACATGAGAAAATGCTCTCGATCATTAGCCATTAGAGAAATGCAAATTAAAACTATGATGAGATTCCATCTCACTCCAACAAGCCTGGCATTAATCCAAAAAACACAAAATAATAAATGTTGGAGAGGCTGTAGAGAGATTGGAACTCTTATACACTACTGGTGGGAATGGAAAATGGTACAACCAGTTTGGAAATCTATCTGTCTTTTCCTTAAAAAGTTAGAAATAGAACTACCATACAACCCAGAAATCCCACTCCTTGGAATATATTCTAGAGAAATAAGGTCCTTTACACGAACAGATATATGCACACCCTTGTTTATTGCAGCACTGTTTACAATAGCAAAAAGCTGGGAACAACCAAGGTGTCCATCAACAGATGAATGGATAAATTATGGTACATTCACACAATGGAATATTACGCATCAATAAAGAGCAGTGATGAATCTGTGAAACATTTCATAACATGGAGGAACCTGGAAGACATTATGCTGAGTGAAATTAGTCAGATGCAAAAGGACAAACATTGTATAAGACCACTATTATAAGATCTTGAGAAATAGTTTAAACTGAGAAGAAAACAGTCTTTTGTGGTTACAAGAAGGGGGAGGGAGGGAGGGAGGGTGGGAGAGGGTTATTTACTGATTAGATAGTAGATAAGAACTACTTTAGATGAGGGGAAGGACAATACTCAATACAGGGAAGGTCAGCTCAACTGGATTGGACCAAAAGCAAAGAGGTTTCTGGGATAAACTGAATGCTTTGAAGGTCAGCGGAGCAAGGGGTAGGGGGGTTGGGGACTATGGCTTCAGGAGACATCTAAGTCAATTGGCAAAATAAATTCTATTAAGAAAACATTCTGCATCCCACGTTGAAGCGTGGTGTCTGGGGTCTTAAATGCTAACAAGCGGCCATTTAAGATGCATCAATTGGTCTCAACCCACCTGGATCAAAGGAAAATGAAGAACACCAAGGTCACAAGATAATTATGAGCCCAAGAGACAGAAAGGGCCACATGAACTAGAGACTTACATCATCCTGACACCAGAAGAACTAGATGGTATCCAGCCACAACTGATGACTGCCCTGATAGGGAGCACTACAGGGAACCCCTGAGGGAGCAGGAGAACAGTGGGATGCAGACCCCATATTCTCATAAAAAGACCAGACTTAATGGTCTGACTAAGACTAGAAGAATCCCGGTGGTCATGGTCCCCAAACCTTCTGTTGGCCCAGGATGGGAAACATTCCTGAAGGCAACTCGTCAGACATGGAATGGACTAGACAATGGGTTGGAGAGAGATGCTGATGAGGAGTGAGCTACTTGTATCACGTGGACACTTGAGACTGTGTTGGCTTCTCCTGTCTGGAGGGGAGATGGGAGGGTAGAGAGGGTTAGAAACTGGCAAAATGGTCATGAAAGCAGAGACTGGGAGGAGGAAGTGGGCTGATTCATTAGGGGGAGAGTAAATGGGAATATGTAGTAAGGTGTATATAAGTTTATATGTGAGAGACTGACTTGATTTGTAAACTTTCACCTAAAGCACAATAAAAATTATTTTTAAAAAAGATATATATATTTAGATTTGATGATAAATATGTTCATTTCAAGTCACTTAAAGAATTATAGTATAAGAAAAATGTAACAAAGTCAAGAAATTTAAAAATTTTTATTAAAGATTTTTGTTTAAGATAGAAAAAAAAACCCAGGACCCATCAATATGCTGTTCACAAGAGACACACCTTAGAAAAAAAGACATAATTGTATTAATAATAAAAGGATGGAAAAAAATACATCAAGCAAGCAGCAACGAAAAAAGAGCAAAAGTAGCAGTACAAAATCCACCATAAAAGACAGGGAAGGATGTTATATAACAATAAAAGGGACAATCCACCATGAGGACATAACCATAATAAACACCTACATACCCAATGACAGGAGTCCAAAATACATAAAACAAACTTTAACAGCACGGAAAAGAGAAATGGACAGCTCCATAATAATTGTGGGAGAGTTCAACACACCACTTTCAGTAAAGGACAGAAAATCTAGAAAGAAATTCAACAATGATACAGAAGACCTAAAGGCCAACATCAACCAACTTGACCTCACAGACAAGTATAGAACACTCTACCCAATAGCTGCAAAGTACATATTCTTTTCCAAGGCACGTGGAATGTTCTCCAGAATAGACAACGTCTTAGGCTGTGTCTTGGTTATCTAGTGTTGCCATAACAGAAATACCACAAGTGGATGGCTTTAACAAAGAGAAACTTATTTCCGCACAGCAAAGTAGGCTAAAAGTCCAAATTCAAGGCGTCAGCTCCAGGGGAAGGCTCTCTCTCTGCTGGCTGTGGAAGAAGGTCCTTGTCTTCCATCTTCCCATGGTCAAGGAGCTTCTCAGGCACAGGAACCCCAGGTCCAAAGGATGCACTCTGCTCCTGGCACTGCTTTCTTGGTGATATGAGGTCCCCAACTTTCTGCTTGCTTCCCTTTCCTTTTACCTCTTGAGAGATAAAAGGTGTACAGGCCACACCCCAGGGAGAATCCCTTTACACTGGATCAAGGAAGTGACCTGAGTAAGGGTGGTGTGGCAATCCCACCCTAACCCTCTTAACATAAAATTACAATCACAAAATGGAGGACAACCACACAATATTGGGAATCATGGCCTAAAACCAAGTTAACACATGTTTTGGGGGGGACACAATTCATTCCATGACAGGCCATAAAGCAACCTCAACAAAATCCAAAACATTGAGATAATACAAAATACCTTCTCTGATCACAATGTCATCAAACTAGAAATTAATAACAGGAAGAGCAAGGAAAAAAATCAAATACATGGAAACTGAATAACACCCTGCTTAAAAACCATTAAGTAATAGAAGAAATCAAAGACTGAATAAAAAAATTCCTAGAATCAAATAAGAATAAAAACATATCATACCAAAACTTTTGGGACACAGCAAAGGGAGTGCTCAGAGGTCAATTTATAGAAATAGATGCACACATCAAGAAAGAAGACAGGGATAAAACCAAAACATTAGGTATACAACTCAAACAAAAAGAAAGAGAAGTGCAAAAGAAGCCCACAACCACCAGAAGAAAGGAAATAATAAGGATCAGAGCAGACACAAATGAAATATAGTATTGAAAAACAATAGAATGAATCAACAAAACCAAAAGTTGGTTCTTGGAAAGTATCAATTAAATCAACAAATCACAGGTCAAACTGACAAAAGAAAAACAGGAGAGGGTGTAAATAACTCAAATAAGAAATGAAAGTGATATTGGAACAGACCCAACCAAAATAAAAAGGATCATAACAGAGTACTATGAAAAACTATACTCCAACAAATTTGAAAATTTAGAGGAAATGGACAAATTTCTAGACACACTACCTATCTAAACTAAAACAAACTGAAGTCAAAAATCTGAACAGACCCATAACAAAAGATTGAAAAGGTAATTAAAAAAAAAAAATGCCCTGGCCCAGATGGCTTCACTGGAGAATTCTACCAGATTCAGAGAAAAGCTAGCACCAGTATCACTCAAATTATTTCAGAACATAGAAAAGGAAGGGATATTTCAGAATTCATTCTGTGAAGTCAGCATAACCCTGATACCAAAACCAGGAAAAGACACCACAAGAAAAGAAAATTACAGACCAATATCTCTCAGGAATATAGATGCAAAATTCTCAACAAAATTCTAGCCAATAGAATTCAGCATCATATCAAAACAAATAATACACCACAACCAAGTAGGATCCATACCAGGTATGCAAGGAGGGTTCAATATTAGAAAATGAATCAATGTAATTCACCATATAAATAAAAGGAAGGAAAAGAATCACAAGATCATCTCAATCGATGCAGAAAAGGCATTCGAGAAAGCCCAACACCCATTCCTGATAAAAACTGGCAATAAAATAGGTATAGAAGGGAAATTCCTCAACATAATAAAGGGCGTCTATGCAACACCAATGGGCAACATCATTCTTAATGGAGAGAGGCTGAAAACATTCCCCTTTGAGGACAGGAACAAGACAAAGCTGCCCTTTATCACCACTCCTATTTAACATTGTGCTGGATGTCCTAGCTAGAGCAATACAACAAGAAAAAGAATTAGAGGGCATCCAAGTTGGTAATGAAGGAGTTAAACTGTCCCTATTTGTGGATGATATGATACTATACATAGAAAATGCAAAAGACTCCACAAGGAAACTACTGGAACTAATAGAAAGATCCAGCAGAGTTGCATGATACAAGATAAAACATACAAAAATCAGTTGGATTCCTTTACATCAATAAAGAGAACTATGAAAAGGAAA
Organism: Loxodonta africana; assembly: GCF_030014295.1. Taxonomy (NCBI): domain Eukaryota; kingdom Metazoa; phylum Chordata; class Mammalia; order Proboscidea; family Elephantidae; genus Loxodonta; species Loxodonta africana. Next base: position 45,304,900 of record NC_087353.1, read on the forward strand.
TCAGAAAAGCAATACTATTTATAATTAAAAAAAATTATAATAGCCCTTAAAAAAATAAAATACTTAGGAATAAATCTAACCAGGAATGTAAAAGACCTATACAATAAAAGCTACAAAACACTACTGCAAGAAACCAAAAGAGATCTACATAACTGGAAAAACATAGGATGTTCATGGATAGGTAGACTCAACATTGTGAAAATGTCAATTCTACCCAAAGAAATCTACAAATACAATGCAATCCCGATCCAAACACCAACAGCATTTTTTAAATAGATCAAAAAACTAAACATTAACTTTATATGGAAATGGAAGAGGCCCCAGATAAGTAAAGCATTACTGAAGAAGAAGAATAAAGTAGGAGGACTTGCACTACCTGACCTCAGAACTGACTATACAGCTACAGTAGTCAAAACAGCCTGGTACTGGCACAACGACATACACACTGACCAATAGAATAGAATTGAGAACCCAGATGTAAATCCATTCACCTACAGTCACCTGATCTTTGACAAGGACCCAAAGTCCATCAAATGTGGAAAAGACAGCCTTTTAACAAATGATACTGGCAAAACTGGATGTCCATATGCAAAAAAATGAAACTGAACCCAACTCACACCACATACAAAAACTAATTCAAAATGGATCAAAGACCTAAATATAAAACCAAAAACTATAAAAGATTATAGAAGAGAAAATAGGATCATCGCTAGGGGCCCTAATACATGGCATAAACAGTATACAAACATTAACTAACCATACACGAACTCCAGAAGATCAGCTACATAACAGGGATCTTCTAAAAACTAAACACTGACGCTCATCAAAAGGCTTCCCCAAAAGAGTAAAACGAGAATCTACAGACTAAGGAAAAAATTTTGACTGTGACAAATCTGACAAAGGTCTAATTTCTAAAATCTATAGGGAAATCCAACACCTCTACGACAAAAAGACAAATAATCCAATTAAAAAATGACCAAAGGATATGAACAGACACTTCACCAAAGAAGACATTCAGGCAGCTAACAGACAGACACATGAGGAAATGCTCCGATCAGTAACTATTAGAGAAACGCATATCAAAACTACAATGAGATACCACCTTACCCCGACATTACTGGCAAGAATTAAAAAAAGAAAAAAAACAAAAGACAGAAAATATCAAATGTTGGAAAGGCTGCAGGGAGACTGGAACTTTTATGCGCTGCTGGTGAGAATGCAAAATGGTACAACCATTACGGAAATCAATGTGATACTTCCTTAAAAAGCTAGATATAGGAGGTGGGGCCAAGATGGTGAAATAGTCAGATGCTTCCAGTGATCCCTCTTACAACAAAGACCCGAAAAAACAAGTGAAATGATTACATATATGACAAGCTAGGAGCCCTGAACATCAAAGGCAAACTTAAGAAATCGGACTGAGCAGCAGGGGTAGGGAGAGATGGTTCAAAAGTGGCAAGGAGTTGCGGGACCTGACTGGGCAGGAACCAGCGCCCCTCAAAATAATCCCTTGAGCGATCACTGCAGGGCTGGCAGTAGCATTTGGTAAGCAGTTTCCTCAGGGAGAGACAGCAGCTAGCCTCACAGCCTACTCATACCAGAAAAGAACAGCACTCTCTGCAAAAGCTAAGTACTTGCATTTATTTTACTGCACCTGCAGGCCCCAGAACAGCTTTAGTGGCTGTCAATTTCCATGGGCCTGAGATAGATTCTGCTGCATGCTGAGCCACTCTCCTGGCCTTGGAGAAGGAATAAATTAACAACTGGGGGAAAAGAGAATCTGCCAGATCCACTAAGCTGGGGACCTCAGGGCAGAAGCGATTCCTGTACACACAAACGATCCACAGACTTTGAATACCTTTCACCCCTGCAGGGACTGGTGTGGGCCCATTCCAGGGGATTAGGCCCTTGTTGGAAGGCTGCAATTTGTATGTGCTTGAGATCTGAATTCAACTGTTTCAGCTGTGTGGTGGAGAGGTAGGATTTTGATGTCTGACAACACTTTGCCATTAAACAGGGGCCTCACCTATGCACATCAGGGGCCTAAGGACTGGTGGTTCCACCCATGTCGCATAGCCACCAGTGACAGAAGTCCAAGGATAAGTGGTGCCTACCAGTCCTTACAACCAAAAGCATCGGGTGCCCATGGTCCGGCTGCAGAACTTTACCACCTGTGTGCTCTAGGGAACAGGGATGCACTTCCCTCACAGACACTTGGGGGATGGTTGTCAGGCCCCTGCCTTGTTCAAATGGTGACCTCCTGCTGCAACCAGATACCTGTGCTTACGCCAATTACCCCTGCCCCTCTAAGACTGTAGGATAGAACCTGTACCACACACTTGATGACCAAATACCTGGACACCTGAGCTGAATCCATACAAGAAAAGTGAATGAACTCCCAGGCTCATATACCTAGTAACAGCTCTAGCCATCTGGTGACAGGACGTTAGGGCTTCAAAGGCACAGATAATCAAGCCAGCTCACTCAAGCAGCCTGTATGGGCATATCAAAACAAAACAAAGCAAGCAGCTAGGATACAGTAAGCAAACATAAAATAAATTAATACACTATCTTATAGATGGCTCGGAGACAACAGTCAATATCAAATCACAAAAAGAGACAGACCAGACATGTGATCTCTAAAATCTAAATATTACTGCAAAAACTCAACCACAAAAAGACAAAGAATCCAATTAAAAAATAGGCAAAGGATATGAACAGGCACTTCACCAACAAAGACATTCAGGCAACTAACAGATACACTAGAGAAATGCAAATCAAAACTACAATGAGATTCCATCTCACTCCAACAAGGCTGGCATTAATCCAAAAAACACAAAATAATCAACGCTGGAGAGGTTGTGGAGAGACTGGAACACTTATACACTGCTGGTGGGAATGTAAAATGGTACAATCACTTTGAAATTGATTGGGTGCTTTCTTAGAAAGCTAGAAATAGAACTACCATACGATCCAGCAATCCCACTCCTTGCAATATATCCTAGAGAATTAAGAGCCTTTACACACACACACAAAAAAAAACTTTTACGCAAACAAATATACGCACACCCACGTTCATTGCAGCACTGTTTACAAAAACAAAAAGATGGAAGCAGCCACGGTGCCCATCAACTGTTGAATGGATAAATAAATTATGGTATATTCACACAATGGAATATTATGCATCAGTAAAGAACAATGATGAATCCGTGAAACATTTCATAACATAGAGTAATCTGGAAGGCATTATGCTGAGTGAAATTAGTCAGTTGCAAAAGGGCAAATATTGTATGAGACCACTATTATAAGAACTCAAGAAATAGTTTAAAGAGAAGAAAATATTGTTTGATGGTTATGAGGGTGGGGAGGGAGGCAGGGAGAGGAGTATTCACTAATTAGAAAGTAGACAAGAACTATTTTAGGTGAAGGGAAAGACAACACACAATACAGGCGAGGTCAGCACGACTGGACTAAACCAAAAGTGAAGAAGTTTCCTGAATAAACTGAATGCGTCAAAGGCCCAAATAGCGGGGGAGGGGGTCTGGGGACTGTGGTTTCAGGGGACATCTAGGTCAATTGGCATAATAAAATCTATTAAGAGAACATTCTGCAACCCACTGTGGTGAGTAGCATCTGGAGTCTTAAGCGCTAACAAGGAGCCATCTGAGATGCATCAATTGGTCTCAACCTACATGGAGCAAAAAAAAAAAATTTTTTTATTTTTTTTTTTACATGGAGCAAGGGGGAATGAAGAACACCAAAGACGCAGGGTAACTATGAGCCCAAGAGAGAGAAAGGGCCACATAAACCAGAGACTACATCAGCCTGGGACCAGAAGAACTAGATGGTGCCTGGCTACAACCAATGACTGCCCTGACAGGGAACACGACAGGGAACCCCTGATGCAGCAAGAGGGCAGTGGGATGCAGACCTCAAATTCTCATAAAAAGACCAGACTTAATGGTCTGACTGAGACTGGAAGGACTCTGGAGGTCATAGTCCCCAGACCCTCTGTTAGCCCAGGACTGGAACCATTCCCAAAGCCAACTCTTCAGGCAGGGATTGGACTGTACTATAAGATAGAAAATTACACTGGTGAGGAGTGAGCTTCTTGGCTCAAGTAGACACACTGGACTACGTAAGCAGCTCCTGTCTGAAGGGGAGATGAGAAGGCAGAGGGAGACAGAAGCTGGCTGAATGGACAGGGGGAATACAGGGTGAAGAGAAGGAGCGTGCCGTCTCATTAGTGGGAGAGAAACTAGGAGTACATAGCAAGGTTTATATAAATTTTTGTATGAGAAACTGACTTGATTTGTAAACTTTCACTTAAAGTGCAATAATAAAAATAAAAACTAGAAATAGAAACACAATATGATTCAGCAATTCCACTCCTAGGAATATATCCTGAGAAGAAAGAGCCGTCACACAAATAGACATATGTACACCCATGTTCACTGCATCATTATTCACAATAGCAAAAAGATGGAAACAACCTAAGTGCCCATCCACAGGTAAGTGGATAACAAATTATGGTATACACACACAACAATAAAGAACAGTGATGAATCTGTGTAACATCTCACAACATGGATGAATCTGGAGGCCATTATGCTGAGTGAAGTAAGTCAGTTACAAAAGGATAAGTATGTATGAGACTACTATTATAAAAATTCATAAAAATGTTTATACACAAAATGGTTACGAGGGAGGGGAGGGGATGGGTAGGGAGGGAAAAACACTAAATGGACAATGAAGAAATGGTAAATTTGGTGAAGAGTAAGACAGCACACAGTTGTTGAAGCCAGCACAACTTGACCTAGACAAGGTCATAAAAGCTTCATAGACACATCCAAACTCCCTGAAGGACTGAATTACTGGGCCGAGGACTGGGGTCCATGGTCTCAGGGGACATCTAACTCAACTGGCATAACATATTTTATAATGAAAATGCTCTGCATCCTACTTTGGTGAGCAGTGTCTGGGGTCTAAAAAGTTTGTGAGCAACCATCTAAGATACTCCACTGGCCCACTTTGTCTGGAGCAAGGAGGGATGAAGAAAACCAAAGACACAAGGAAAAGATTAGTCCAAAGGACTAGTGGACCACAGCTACCACAGCCTCCACCAGACTGAGTTCCGCACAACTAGATGGTGCCTGGCTACCACCACCGGCTGCTCTAACAGGGATCGTAATAGAGGGTCCCAGACAGAGCTGGAGAAGAATGTAGAATAAAATCCTAACTCACAAAAAAGACCGGCCTTATGACCCCTGGATACTCTTTTAGCTCAGTAATGAAGTCACTCCTGAGGCTCACTCTTCAGCCAAAGATTAGACAGGCCCATAAAATGCAATGAGACTAAATGGGCTCACAAACCCAGGGACAAGGACCAGAAGGCAGGAAGGGACAGGAAAGCTGGTAATGGGGAACCCAAGGTCGAGAAGGGGGGAGTGTTGACATGCCGTGGAGTTGGCCACCAATGTCACAAAATATTAATTGTTTAATGAGAAACTAATTTGCTTTGGAAACGCTCATCTAAAGCACAATAGATAAAGAAAGAAAGAGGGGGTCCTAAAGCATCTGAGCAACAACAACCTAGCTGGAGAATATGAGGCAATTCAACAGGGAAAATAACAATGGTCGCTCTTGGTACGTCTAATAGCACGTGGCACCTTGCTCTCAATGCTTGGAGAAAATTCTGGCCGTGATTTGTTCAGAGCCAAGATACCTGAGGTCCTAGGGTTCTGAGCTTTACAAAGGCATCCAACAATGTTTGGGGAGGCGCGGGAATGAATTGGCTCCAAAATAGTACAAAATGACTGCAAAATGGAAATTAAGAATAATTTCAAAAACAAGGTTTAAAAATCTTTTCTATAGCAATAAAATTATACTTCTATACAAACATATTTTTTTAATGAGGTTCCAATTGCAAGCAGAGCATATCGGTCCCATGTTCCATGAAGTACATCACAAATGTGGGACATATTGGCCCCATGGCCCCAGGCCCCGTGGCCCAGGAAGTACATTGCAAACTGTTTTCAGGGAGCCAAGCATTTTATAATGCGGCTAGAGTAGCTAAAGCAAGTAAGCCATATGAATTCCGTGTTCCATGAGGCACATCACACACACAGCACCATATCAGTCCCATGAAAGTTCATCACAAACTGTTTTTACCCCCAAAATAACTCATTTACTTGAATATTTCTGAATGCCGGTAACCGTACCTTTCCAGTAAGGCAAAGAAAATAGTAAACATACTTGCCAGCCCTATGTCACTGTACAGAAGTCAAAAGACACAAAATTTTCACACAACCACTCCTCTGGGAAGCAGCCCCCATAGGCATGATGTTCAACTCTCAAATGTGGTGCAGACCAACTTCCTTGTTTTTTCGGCAGGTGCACCAGTATCTGCCAAGGCACCAGAGGGTACCAAAGTGGCAAAATGCCCACCAACAAACCTCCAGAGGTAGAAAACATAGCTGGAATACATATGTGCCATCACCTGTTAAAGAGTTAGGACAGAATGTCTGATACTCGAAGCTCCTGAGTTAGGTGGAGTGTAGGACTAAATGACCAGGTAGTATTTTCTGCCTCTAGGACTCTATAATAAGTGAGACCAGTTTTTATCGTTATTTTTAGCCAAGTCATCTTAGAGATGTGTGTGTAACTACGTGTGTCAGGCAAGGAGCTGTGGAGGTGGGGAAATGCAGGGCCCTGTAGAAAACATTCAGAAGGAATCATTGTGCACATCTGTGGGATTAGAGCCAGATGCAAACATATTTACCTTGTTTAGGAAGGAATGTGCAGTACAGCTTTAGATTTTGACCTTAAGTTCTTTTGGACATTAAACTGGCAAATTGACAAGAAGTCGCAAGCTCCTACAGATTATGTGAATAGGTAGAAAAAGGTGGGAAAGGAGCTTTCTTCAACTTAAAGGATTCAGAGCTCTGAGTTCCCAGGTAAGACTCAGGGAGTTCATCTGGGAGCATGTCTTAGTATGTTCCTGTGGCCAATAAAAAAAAAAAAAAAAAAAAAGAGTAAGCTAGAAAATAAAAACCAAACAGATAACCTGGTTCTGACTGTACTAGATCACGGCGCAGCCACACGGGCTGCAGCTGAGTGTGGTTCTGGTCCCATTGGCTTTAGAAAAAGACAATGTGTGGGTGAGGTGCCAGAGAAGAGCAGTTTAAACAATCAAAGGAGCACTGAGGCTAGACTAAAATTATTGGGATTCTTCGGTCCATAGACTAGAGCACCAAGGGGGTATGAGTGATGTCTATAAAATCAGGGATATAAGAAGGGGAAACCTGGGGAAACTGAATCTGGAAGTACATTTTGGAAAGTAAGTAGAAACATTCCCTCATTAAGCGAATGAAAATCCCACGAAATCTATTACATCCAAGAGGCAGAATTGGCTGAAAGAATATACAGTTCATTTCAACAAATAACTGTTAGAATGAGGGGCTCTGACACTTTTATTTTATTTTAATAATTTTTATTGAGCTTTAAGTGAACGTTTACAAATCAAGTCAGTCTGTCACATATAAGCTTATATACCTTACTCCATACTCCCACTTACTCTCCCCCTAATGAGTCAGCCTTTCCAGTCTCTCCTTTCCTGACAATTTTGCCAGTTTCTAACTCTCTCTACCCTCCCATCTACCCTCCAGACAGGAGACGCCAACACAGTCTCAAGTGTCCACCTGATACAAGTAGCTCACTCCTCATCAGCATCTCTCTCCAACCCATTGTCCAGTCTCTTCCATGTCTGATGAGTTGTCTTTGAGAATGGTTCCTGTCCTGGGCCAACAGAAGGTTTGGGGACCATGACCACCAGGATTCCTCTAGTCTCAGTCAGACCATTAAGTCTGGTCTTTCTATGAGAATTTGGGGTCTGCATCCCACTGATCTCCTGCTCCCTCAGGGGTTCTCCGTTGTGCTCCCCGTCAGGGCAGTCATCGGTTGTGGCCGGGCACCGTCTAGTTCTTCTGGTCTCAGGATGATGTAAGTCTCTGGTTCCTGTGGCCCTTTCTGTCTCTTGGGCTCATAGTTATAGTGTGACCTTGGTGTTCTTCATTCTCCTTTCATCCAGGTGGGTTGAGACCAATTGATGCATCTTAGATGGCCGCTTGTTAGCATTTAAGACCCCAGATGCCACATTTCAAAGTGGGATGCAGAATGTTTTCATAATAGAATTATTTTGCCAATTGACTTAGAAGTTCCCTTAAGCCATAGGCCTCAAACACCCGCCCTTGCTCTGCTGACCTTTGAAGCATTCAGTTTCTCCCTGAAACTTCTTTGCTTTTGGTCCAGTCCAGTTGAGCTGACCTTCCCTGTATTGAGTATTGTCCTTCCCTTCACCTAAAGTAGTTCTTACCTACTAACTAATCAGTAAATAACCCTCTCCCACCCTCCCTCCCTCCCCCGCTCATAACCACAAAAGTATGTGTTCTTCTCAGTTTATACTATTTCTCAAGATCTTATAATAGTGGTCTTATACAATATTTGTCCTTTTGCCTATGACTAATTTCGCTCAGAATAATGCCTTCCAGGTTCCTCCACGTTATGAAATGTTTCACAGATTCGTCACTGTTCCTTATCGATGCATGGTATTCCATTGTGTGAATATACCACAATTTATTTAACCGTTCATCCGTTGATGGACACCTTGGTTGCTTCCAGCTTTTTGCTATTGTAAACAGAGCTGCAATAAACATGGGTGTGCATATATCTGTTCGTGTGAAGGCTCTTAATTCTCTAGGGTAATTTTTTTTAATATTCTGAGGAGTGGGATTTCTGGGTTGTATGGTAGTTCTATTTCTAACTTTTTAAGAAAACGCCAGATAGATTTCCAAAGTGGTTGTACCATTTTACATTCCCACCAGCAGTGTGTAAGAGTTCCAATCCCTCCGCAGCCTCTCCAAAATTTATTATTTTGTGTTTTTTGGATTAATGCCAGGCTTGTTGGAGTGAGATGGAATCTCATCGTAGTTTTAATTTGCATTTCTCTAATGGCTAATGATCGAGAGCATTTTCTCATGTATCTGTTAGCTGCCTGAATATCTTCTTTAGTGAAGTGCGTGTTCATATCCTTTGCCCACTTCTTGATTGGGTTGTTTGTCTTTTTGTGGATGAATTTTAACAGAATCATATAGATTTTAGAGATCAGGCGCTGGTCTGAGATGTCATAGCTGAAAATTCTTTCCCAGTCTGTAGGTGGTCTTTTTACTCTTTTGGTGAAGTCTTTAGATGAGCATAGGTGTTTGATTTTTAGGAGCTCCCAGTTATCTGGTTTCTCTTCGTCATTTTTGGTAATGTTTTGTATTCTGTTTATGCCTTGTATTAGGGCTCCTAAGGTTGTCCCTATTTTTTCTTCCATAATCTTTATCGTTTTAGTCTCTATGTTTAGGTCTTTGATCCACTTGGAGTTAGTTTTTGTGCATGGTGTGAGGTATAGGTCCTGTTTCGTTTTTTTGCAAATGGATATCCAGTTATGCCAGCACCATTTGTTAAAAAGACTATCTTTTCCCCAATTAACTGACACTGGGCCTTTGCCAAATATCAGCTGCTCGTATATGAATGGATTTATATCTGGGTTCTCAATTCTGTTTCATTGGTCTATGTGCCTGTTGTTGTACCAGTATCAGGCTGTTTTGACTACTGTGGCTGTATAATAGGTTCTAAAATCAGGTAGAGTGAGGCCTCCCACGTTCTTCTTCTTTTTCAGTAATGCTTTACTTACCCCAGGCTTCTTTCTCTTCCATATGAAGTTGGTGATTTGTTTCTCTATCACATTAAAAAACATCATTGGAATTTGGATCAGAAGTGCATTGTATGTATAGATGGCTTTTGGTAGAATAGACATTTTTACTATGTTAAGTCTTCCTACCCATGAGCAAGGTATGTGTTTCCACTTAAGTAGGTCCTTTTTAGTTTCTTGTAGTAGTACTTTGTAGTTTTCTTTATATAGGGCTTTTACATCTTTGGTAAGAATTATTCCTAAGTATTTTATCTTCTTGGGGGCTACTGTGAATGGTATTGATTTGGTTATTTCCTCTTCGATGTTCTTTTTGTTGATGTAGAGGAATCCAAGTGATTTTTTGTATGTTTATCATATAACCTGAGACTCTGCCAAACTCTTCTATTAGTTTCAATGGTTTTCTGGAGGATTCCTTAGGGTTTTCTGTGTATAAGATCATGCCATCTGCAATTAGAGAGAATTTGACTTCTTCCTTGCCAATCTGGATGCTCTTTATTTCTTTGTCTAGCCTAATTGCTCTGGCTAGGACTTCTAGCACAATGTTGAATAAGAGCGGTGATAAAGGGCATCCTTGTCTGGTTCCCGTTCTCAAGGGAAATGCTTTCAGGTTCTCTCCATTTAGAGTGATGTTGGCTGTTGGCTTTGCATAGATGCCCTTTATTATGTTGAGGAATTTTCCTTCAATTCCTATTTTGGTGAGAGTTTTTATCATAAATGGGTGTTGGACTTTGTCAAAAGCCTTTTCTGCATCAATTGATAAGATCATGTGGTTTTTGTCTTTTGTTTTATTTATGTGGTGGATTACATTAATGGTTTTTCTTATATTAAACCAGCCTTGCATACTTGGTATAAATCCCACTTGGTCATGGTGAATTATTTTTTTGATATGTTGTTGAATTCTATTGGCTAGAATTTTGTTGAGGATTTTTGCATCTATGTTCATGAGGGATATAGGTCTGTAATTTTCTTTTTTTGTAATGTCTTTACCTGGTTTTGGTATCAGGGAGATGGTGGCTTCATAGAAGGAGTTAGGTAGTATTCCGTCAGTTTCTATGCTTTGAAATACCTTTAGTAGTAGTGGTGTTAATTCTTCTCTGAAAGTTTGGTAGAACTCTGCAGTGAAGCCGTCCGGGCCAGGGCTTTGTGTTGTTGGGAGTTTTTTGATTACCGTTTCAATCTCTTTTTTTGTTATAGGTCTATTTAGTTTTTCTACTTCTGAATGTGTTAGTTTAGGTAGGTAGTGTTTTCCAGGAATTCATCCATTTCTTCTAGGTTTGCAAATTTGTTAGAGTACAATTTTTCATAATAATCTGATATGATTGTTTTAATTTCAGTTGGGTCTGTTGTGATGTGGCCCATCTCGTTTCTTATTCGGGTTATTTGTTTCCTTTCCTGTATTTCTTTAGTCAGTCTGGCCAATGGTTTATCAATTTTGTTAATTTTTTCAAAGAACCAGCTTTTGGCTTTGTTAATTCTTTCAATTGTTTTTCTGTTTTCTAATTCATTTAGTTCAGCTATAATTTTTATTATTTGTTTTCTTCTGGTGCCTGATGGATTCTTTTGTTGCTCACTTTCTATTTGTTCAAGTTGTCGGGACAGTTCTCTGATTTTGGCTCTTTCTTCTTTTTGTATGTGTGCATTTATCGATATAAATTGGCCTCTGAGCACTGCTTTTGCTGTGTCCCAGAGGTTTTGATAGGAAGTATTTTCATTCTCGTTGCATTCTATGAATTTCCTTACTCCCTCCTTGATGTCTTCTATAACCCAGTCTTTTTTCAGAAGGGTATTGTTCATTTTCCAAGTATTTGATTTCTTTCCCCTAATTTTTCTGTTATTGATTTCCACTTTTATGGCCTTGTGGTCTGAGAAGATGCTTTGTAATATTTCGATGTTTTGGATTCTGCAAAGGTTTGTTTTATGACCTAATATGTGGTTTATTCTAAAGAATGTTCCATGTGCACTAGAAAAAAAAGTATACTTTGCAGCAATTGGGTGGAGAGTTCTGTATAAGTCAATGAGGTCAAGTTGGTTGATTGTAGCAATTAGGTCTCCCGTGTCTGTATTGAGCTTCTTACTGGATATCCTGTCCTTCTCCGAAAGTGGTGTGTTGAAGTCTCCTAATATAATTGTGGAGGTGTCTGTCTCACTTCTCAGTTCTGTTAAAATTTGTTTTATGTATCTTGCAGCCCTGTCATTGGGTGTATAAATGTTTAATATGGTTATATCTTCCTGGTCAATTGTCCCTTTTATCATTATACAGTGTCCTTCTTTATCCTTTGTCATGGATTTAACTTTAAAGTTTATTTTGTCAGAAATTAATATTGCTACTCCTGCTCTTTTTTGCTTATTGTTTGCTTGACAAATTTTTTTCCATCCTTTGAGTTTTAGTTTGTTTGTGTCTCTAAGTCTAAGGTGTGTCTCTTGTAGGCAGCATATAGACGGATTGTGTTTCTTTATCCAGTCTGAGACTCTCTGTCTCTTTATTGGTGCATTTAGTCCATTTACATTCAGGGTAATTATAGATAAATAAGTTTTTAGTGCTGTCATTTTGATGCCTTTTTATGTGTGTTGTTGACAATTTCATATTTCCACTTACTTTTTTGTGCTGAAACGTTTTTCTTTGTAACTTGTGTGTTCCTCATTTTCATAGTATTTGACTTTATGTTTGCTAAGTCGTTACGTTTTTCTTGGTTTTTATTTTGAGTTATGGAGTTGTTATACCTCTTTGTGGTTACCTTAATATTTACCCCTATTTTTCTGAGTAAAAACCTAACTTGTATTGTCCTATATTGCCTTGTATCCCTCTCCATATGGCAGTTCTATGCCACCTATATTTGGTCCCTCTTTTTGATTATCGTGATCTTTTACATATTGACTTCAATGATTCCCTGTTTTGAGCGTTTTTTAAAATTTTTTTTTAAATTAATCTTAATTTGTTTTTGTGATTTCCCTATTTGAGTTGATGTCAGGGTGCTCTGTTCTGTGAGCTTGTGTTGTGCTGGTATCTGACATTACTGGTTTTCTGACCAAACAATTTCCTTTAGTATTTCTTGTAGCTTTGGTTTGGTTTTTGCAAATTCTCTAAGCTTGTGTTTATCTGGAAATGTCTTAATTTCGCCTTCATATTTCAGAGAGAGTTTTGCTGGATGTATGATCCTTGGCTGGCAGTTTTTCTCCTTCAGTGCTCTGTATATGTCATCCCATTGCCTTGTTGCCTACATGGTTTCTGCTGAGTCGTCTGAACTTATTCTTATTGATTCTGCATTGTAGGAGATCTTTCTTTTATCCCTGGCTGTTTTTAAAATTTTCTCTTTATCTTTGGTTTTGGCAAGTTTGATGATAATGTCTTGGTGATTTTCTTTTTGGATCAATCTTAAATGGGGTTTGATGAGCATCTTGGATAGATATCCTTTCGTCTTTCATGATGTCAGAGAAGTTTTCTGCCAACAGATCTTCAACTATTTTCTCTGTGTTTTCTGTTGTCCCTCCCTGTTCTGGGACTCCAATCACATGCAAGTTATTCTTCTTGATAGAGACCCACATGATACTTAGGGTTTCTTCATTTTTTTAAATTCTTTTATCTGATATTTTTTCAGCTATATTGGTGTTAATTCCCTGGTCCTCCAGATCTCCCAGTCTGCATTCTAATTGCTCGAGTCTGCTCCTCTGACTTCCTAATGTGTTGTCTAATTCTGTAATTTTATTGTTAATCTTTTGGATTTCTGAATGCTGTCTATGGATTCTTGCAACTTATTAATTTCTCCACTATGTTCTTGAATAATCTTTTTGAGTTCTTCAACTGCTTTATCAGTGTGGTCCTTAGCTTTTTCTGTAGATTGCCTTATTTCATTTCTAAGGTCATCCCTGATGTCTTGAAGCATTCTGTAAATTAGTTTTTTATATTCTGTATCTGGCAATTCCAGGATTGTACCTTCATTTGGGAAAGATTTTGATTCTTTAGTTTGGGGAGTTGTAGAAGCAGTCATGGTCTGCTTCTTTATGTGGTTTGGTATCGACTGCTGTCTCCGAGCCATCACTAAAATATTGTAGTGACTTATTCTGTATTTGCTCCCTGAGTCTTGTTTTGTTTCCTTTCAATACACGTAGATGGGCTACTAGATTGTGCTGTCTTGATTATTGTAGCCCTTGACTCACTTATGTCCTATTACCAGCTGGTTTGGGCTGTTACCAGGTATATAAGCCTGAGTTCATTCACTATTCTTGAGTAGAATCTGATTTTGGGTCATCAAGTGTGTGATGCAGACTGTCACCTATCCACCTCGAGAAGTAGTGGTGATAGTTGTGTGCACCAGATTCTAGTAGCAGCTGGGGTTCACACTCCGGGGGGGCAGGATGCTGACAGGCTTCCCCCAAGTGTCAGTAAGGTAGGTGTGTCTCTATTCCTAAAGCACCTTGGTGGGTGGGCTCTGCAGCTGTACCTTAGATCCCCAATGCAAGTACCTCTACAGATTGGTAGGTGTCACCCTCCTTAGACCCCTAAGGCAGGAGGCTAGGTGGACTGTGGGAGCTTCAGCCCTCAGTTCCCTGTTGTGGGTCAGTGAGGGCTCTGTTGAATCAGCAGAGATATCAGACCTGGGAAACTTGTTTTTCCAGTAAATCCGCTAAAACAATTGCAGTCAGATCCCTATCAAAAATGCCTTTGCATTATAATAGCCACCTTGTTCCCTGTAGGGATGAAAGCCCGAGACTGTGGATCACATATGCTCAGCTGGAGCTGGTTCTGTGTTTTTAGTCCAATTAGGGAAGGATTTTTGGTCCCTGGGTTTTTTGTAGTTGCTTCTCTCAGGCCAGGAGAATGGGTTAGGAAAAGACAAAAACAAAAAGAAAGAAAGAAAAACCGCAGAGCAGTTTACTTTCTGGCTCAGGAAATTCCAATGTTAATGAAGCTGCCTGGGAAGGTGAGGGGAGGGTTCAGATAAATAGGAGAGAGTAGCACCCGGGAATATAGACAAAGTTACTTATCTTGGTTGGGATGACTGTTTTATCTGAGATTCCTGAGGGGCATGTCGTGGACTGTGTGCGCTGGCTGGGTAGAGATTGCCCCCTCGAGGGTCAGGCCCGAGTCCCATGCTTGCTCTGGCTCAGAAGCTGCGGTTTGTTCCTCTGCTCCCAGTCCAAAGCCCAGTGCCAAGGTTCCCCGGCAGGGACCCCGCACTCCGGGCTCCAAAACCAGTCGCTTCCTCCCAGTGACTTCTCCTCCTGTCAGCCGCGTTGCTGCGCTGCCTGCGTGCACTGGCTGGGCTTCCCCGAGGTCAGTTCAGGGGGTTAGGGCTGCACCCCGTGATTGTGCCGTCTCATGATGCCGTGCTCAGCTCCCCTGCACCCAGTCCAAAGCCCGGTGCCAAGGTTTCCTGACTGGGACGCTGGCTCCAGGCTCCGAAAACAGTCACTGCTTCCCCGTGGTTGTTTGTTCTCAATCTCTGTCACTCAGGTCAACTCTTTAAATCTGTGTTTGTTGGTCAGGGTTCGTAGATTGTCATGTATGTGATTGATTCACTTGTTTTTCCGAGTCTTTGTTGCAAGAGGGATCCGAGGTAGCATCTACCTAGTCAGCCATCTTGGCCCCACCTCCTGACACTTTCATTTTTAATTAAATTTTTTATTTTGAGGTAGATGTAGATTCACATGCAGTTGTAAGAAATAACACAGAGAGATCCCCTGGTGTATCTTTTACCCAGTTTCCCCCATGATACAATACCAGGGTATTGACATTGATAAAACCTACCAATATTATTCACATTTTCCCAGTTTTATTTGTACGTATTTGTGTGTGCGTGTATTCAGTTTTATGAAATTTTATCATATGTGTCAGTTCTGGTATCAAGATACAAAACATTTCCATCAACACAAAGATCCCTCATGTTACTTTTTTATAATCATACGCACCTCTCTCCCACCCCCATCTCTAACTATCCCTAAAACCTAGCAACCACTAATCTGTTCTCCAGCTCTATAATTTTGTTATTTCAAGAATGCTATATAAATGCAATCATAGGACCTCTAACATTTTATATAGATGACAAAACACAATTAAGGATGGGGGGTATCCCTTGAGAAGATAATTGAGACCCAAAATTTGAACTACCCCCTCTCACAAAGCATCACTTACTTCTGAAGCAGTTAGGATTTCTGATATTCTCAGGACATATGTAGCAACTTTAATGGATACGGCAGGATACAGGGGAGGGGCTGGGGCTAGGAACTGGATTTGTCCCCCAGACGGTTAATGTATTGGGGACAGGATCCCCATAGATGATGGAAGAGGTGGCAAGAAAATGTAGCATCTGAAAGGTCAGGTGTAGACTGCGGTTGTTCAGCAGATGGCCAGATCTGGGATGGGAATCAGGCTGGTCCTGAAAGGCCTTAAAGCTGAAGTTGACCACTGCCCTCAATACGAGAGCCAGACCTTATGTACAAGGATGTGTGTAAAAAAGATTGCAAGACACTGAACTTATTGAGGGCAAATCATTTTCAAGTTCTTTAAAAACCACTTTAACTTCACCCACCTGCACTAAATAA
Source organism: Loxodonta africana (assembly GCF_030014295.1). NCBI lineage: Eukaryota > Metazoa > Chordata > Mammalia > Proboscidea > Elephantidae > Loxodonta > Loxodonta africana. The sequence continues at coordinate 45,321,197 of NC_087353.1, forward strand.
TAATGGTTCCAAATAATTCTAAGGGTCAGAACAAGCACCAAAGAGAGCTGTGAGGAGCTCACAGCAAAATCGTAGGAAGAAGGAGAGAACCTGAACTGAGATGATGACAGAGAAGAGAGGGGTCAGCTTGTGAAAAAAAACAAAGAGACTGGGAGGGTGAAGGAAAAGTCACACATGTATCCCAAATTTCAGGCCTGAATGACCCAGAAGATTGAAATGTCCAGATGTTTCCAGCCTGAGTGAACAGAAAACTCAGGGGGTAGAAGACCTGGGAAAGAAGATGGTTTGGTTTTAGTCAAGCTGAGACTGAGTTGCTGCTAGGACTTCTTCTAGGAGGAAATGACCATGGGACAGGTTGTGAAGTGTGGAAAAGAGCTTGAAAAATGTAAAAGTTAGGGATACTGATTTTACAATCATGTACTTAGTTGAAGTCAGTAAAATTTTGAGGGAAAAAGTGTTAACAGAGTCTTAGGGGTCTCAAAGGATGGGACAAAACAAAGTCAACAAGATGTGTGGAGATGGACCAAAGGAAGGAGACGGGAGTTGGGACAAGAATTGAAACAGCAGGTACTCAGGGAAGAGAAGGAGGTTAAGAATTTCAAGGAGAGGGTAAGCAATATTGACTGCTTCCCAGTGGTTGAAGAGAACAAAGATACAGAAAGACCTACAAGGATAGATCTTTGAAATCTTCCCCTATGGCTTGGGAACTGTGATCTGAGACTCATCCCAAAGTAATAAATTCTTAATGATGGATATTCTGCCAGTGTGACAGGTTTTCTTAAGAAAGGGTAACTTAAGTGATTGTCTTAGTCATCTAGTGCTGCTATAACAGAAACACCACAAGTGGATGGCTTTAACAAAGAGAAGTTTATTTTCTCATAGTAAGGTAGGCTAAAAGCCCAAATTCAGGGTGTCAGCTCCAGGGGAAGGCTTTCTCTCTCTCTGTTAGCCTTCTCATCAGTCTTCCTCCAGACTAGGAGCGTCTCTGCACAGGGACCCTGGGTCCAAAGGACACGCTCTGCTCCTGACACTGCTTTCTTGGTTGTATGAGGAACCTCCTGTCTTTCTACTGGCTTCTCTCTTTTATATCTCAAGAGATGCCCTCAAGACACAATCCCATCTTGTAGGTTGAGTCCTGCCTCACTAACACAACTGCCGCCCATCCTTCCTCATTAACATCATAGAGGCAGGACTTAGAACATATAGGAAAATCAATACCAGGAATCATGGCCCAGCCCAATTGATACACATTTTTGGAGGGACATAATTCAATCCATGACCGTGGTATCTCTCATATCCCACCATTATGGCTACTGTCTACTCTGTCTCTTGCTGAGAACCTCTTTGCTCAACCACAAGGATGAGTAACATCCAGAGGTCCTATCAGATAGCTCAGAAAGCAAGGGAGAAAGAAACAGAAAAGGAAACACAAGAAAAGAAGGATGAGACAACAAATAAGTATTAAGATTGGTTGGAGGTTTGAATCTACCCTAAGTCACCTTGGAAGAAAGGCCTGGTGTTCTACTTTCAAAATTTCAGGAATTGAAAACCCTATGGAGCACAGTTCTACTCTGACACACATGGGGTCACTATGAGTCAGAATAATAATAATAACAAATCTATAACACCAGGGAATCTGCTCAGCCCATACTACTGGCAGCCATGAAAATATACTGCTTAGATCCCCTGTTATTGGGAGCATGGTTGACTGACAGTCCCAGGAACCATCCCTCCGCATCCATCTCTGAGTTCATGGCAAGGCCACATCTCTCTCTGGACTGTTTCCTGCCAGTGACTGAGCACGGCAGTAATAGAAGTATAGGCCTATTCCTGTGAGTTGCAAGACTCCTCCGAACAGGCCACTCTGGCTCAAGGACTCCAGTTCAGCCTGGCCCAATCTCTCTTGGAACTCCTTCCTTCCCCCATTCTTTCATGGGTGTCAGATTTGCAGCCATCGAGGTCTGAGGCTCTCTCTACCTTTTCTGGACTTTACCCCGTTGAATAATCATGATAACCCGAGACATAAGTACTATCATCTCCATTTTCTAGATGAGAAAACTTAGGCACAGAGTGGTTAACGGCTTGTCCAGTCATCCAGATAGCACATGGGCAGAGTTGGGATTCAAACCCAGGTCTGTCTGATCCATAGTCTGCATTCTTCCCCCTGGCTACCCTCACTTGCCACTCCCACTTTACTTACCACAGTGCAGTCATCTGGTCATCCCCCAGTTCTTCCTGCCTCAGGGGACTTTGCCCACACTGTTTTTCTGCCTGGAATGCTCTTCTCCTGAAGAGCTCACTCCTTCTCATCTTTTGAGTCTCAGCAGAGGACTGCTTCTTGGCATTCCCATAAAAGTAGACCATTTCTGTTTTTCTCTACCCCTGCCCCTTGTTTATTTCCTTTATAACAGTCACTTCAATATACAATTGTTTCATTTGCTTTCCTGCTTAGTATTTTTGTCTGTTTCTGTCCCTAGAATGCAAGTTCCTTGATACCAGGAGTCACATCTTTCCCTTTACCATTGTACTGATAAATTTTAGTACAGTGCCTCGTACATAGCCAATAAGTATTTGTTGAATAAACGATGAATGGATGAATAAGGAAATGTACTGGCAAGGCATTTTCCCTTGTATAATACCTCACTTAATTGTAGGAGAAAGAGAACAGGAAAAAAAAAGAAAAACAAAAAGGTTAAACCCACAGGATGGGAAAAAATATTTCTCCAATATCCGCCAAATGGTCTCATATGGCAGGTTGTTTCTAATGATGGTGAGTCTGTCACTGACAAGGACACATCTCATCTTTAGAGAAATGGCCATGTTTTTCCTAGAAGAGATGCGTAGGAGCTAACAGTTTGACATGCAAGTCACATCGTGATGACAAATACCTCCCGTCCTCTCCTCTGAAGGACACTGGAGATCAACCAGGACTGATATCCATCAAATGTTTCAGAGATGTCAGCCAACTTCTCTTGGCTTTCCGCTACTGAGTTCAGTGGGTTAGCCCCTGTCAGTCCAAGACAGAACTCTGCTGCTGACAAGTATTTTAATAGAGCTGGGGCTGGGGCAGTCTGGCTCACTGAAATCTTTCCAACATCGCATGACCTCCTCACCATCTGAGGTGATTTTCTCAGGGCATGTGAACTCCATGGGACTGATATTTAGCCACCCATGCTTACTGAGCAGCTGGCCACAGCAAGTTCAAGGTAGAATTCAAGGTAAAGGGTTGAGTTGGAGTGGGGGTTACCAGCAGCAGGAGGAGGAAACAAACCCTTTTCTGGGAGGGAAAAATTAACTCTGGCAGAACTAGCACAATAACACACAGAGTTCTTTTGGCTCCCAGGTGCCATTCTCACTAAGCTGAAACTTCTAGATTATCTAAGTCATCCCGGAAGCCACTATATCCAGCCCTGAATCCAGATCTACCTCCACTTAACACCAGCACATTCTGCCTCTATTGGAAAATTCTTCTCTTCTCACATCTTAAGGACAGCTTAACTTGTCTATTGTTAAGTGGTGATATTAATCATCATGGTCATCCGATAAGAACTTACATTTCAAATAAAACTTACCTGCTTTCTGACTCATGGTCTCATTTAGTTCTGACCATAACTCTCCACTTTGCCTAAGAAAAATGTAGTATATAAGACTTTTATTTTTTTTTTTTACAGTAGTTGGATATCCAATTCAAATTAGCTCCAGCCAAAAAGGGAACTTCTTGCTAGAACACAGGCTGTCTCACAGAACCCAAGAGCAGGCAAACAGATGGGCATCCAAGGAACTTGGACCTGAGGCATCCCAAGACCCTCTCACCTTCTTTTGTCTCTATGTTTCTGCCTATTTTGTTTCTTATTTAGACTGGCTTCCTCTGCCCATCAGCTGCTCCTGATCTTTACATGTGACTGTTGCATAACTAGAGACCCACGGATTCATATCCTTCCTCTCTCTCTTAGCACAGCTCACTCTGGTCTCAAAATTCCTGTTAAGGAACTGTTGGCCCATCTTTGCTCACACCTCCCTTCCTAGATCACTTGACTACGGCCATGGGGGCTGGAGGGTAGGAACTGTGGTGGAGGGAGAGCCAGGCTGACAAAAATACTTCTAGTACAGGGAAATTAATGTTTGGAAAAGCAAACCTACTTAAGTAAATAATGTGTGTGAAGTCACCTAACATTTTGCCTGGCACAGAGTGCTCTATAATTGAAGTGGTTATTATTATTACCGTTATTGCTATTATTGCTGTAAGTCGTGTTGCTAGTAAGTGAGGAAGCAGATCTTGAAACCAGGTTTCTGCTGCCCGAGGTTTTTCTCTCTGGTCCCAAAGGTCTCTCTGAGCAGGGTAGGGACCAGTCTATCAAGCCTTGTATCCTCGGCATCTAACACTGTGTTTGGCAGGGAGTTGGTTCTTCAATGGCATTTTTTTTTTTTTAAACTAAACTAACAGTTGTTTCCACTGTTTCTAGAACCACAGCAACAGCAGTGCCCTCCAGGGCAGAGGAGAAAAGAGTATTGGGGGGAAGCGAGAGGAAAACTAAAGACTGACCCCCTGGCCAGCCCAGAGGCTGCAGAGGGGCTCCTCCCACCCTCAGGAAGTGGAATGAAGCCATCTTGCCCCTCAGGAGACCGGCTGTCCCTCCTCCACATCATTTCTCATCTCTAGTACAGCTCCAGGAATTGAACTAACCCCCACTGACTCTCTGGTAACTGAGTGAAAGCGAGGGTAGTGAAATCCATTCGTGTTTACAGAGCAGTATTTGACATCTCAGGGTATACAATACACTTGGGGCTGCGTACAGTGGAGCTGCCAACACTGGATGCCTTTCACAGGACAGTGCCAGTTCAGTATGTGGCAAGCAGTAGGAATTGGAGGCTTTAGTGGACCCTGTCTAAGGACCAAACCTGCATGTGCCTGGAAGCATGACAATCAGGAGCTTAAACTCCAATTCTGTTTACAGGCTAAATTTATGAACTATATCCCAATGCCCCAGGGTGATAACTATGACATGCAGATTTAGCCAGGGCCTGGGAATGACTAAAAAGAACCTACATGAGGAGGAATTAGAGTTAGAAGACGAACAGAACATCATGATTAAAGGGTTGAGGGATACTGAAACAGAGAAGGAACTGAAGGAGAAAGACCTATTGAAAATGAGCCACATAGAGTACAAATCATGAGCTGGAAACTCCAAAGCTCTTCCAACAGCCCCGTAGGCAAGGCAAGTGTAGCAGGAGCCCCGATGAGGCTCCTGGGACTCTCTGCTTCTGCTTTCTCTAATCCGTGGTTTACAGATGGCAGCGCACACCAGAACCCTGGGGCACCTGTTAAAACTGTAAATGTCTAGTCCTTTCTGCCATTTACAAAAATGCCAGTTTTGGCTGAAATATATACTGGCTTAGTATTTAAGAGACAAAATTCCAAATCTGTCTGGCACTGAAGTGTGAAAGGATTATTATAATCATATGATGAAAGCCTCCAGCCAAAGCCACGTTCCATAGGACACGCCATTACATGACAGTAGAATGTTAGATTCTACTCAGCTGGCTACTAGCCAGAAGTTTGGTGGTTTGAACCCATTCAGAGGTACCTCGGAAGAAAGGCTTGGTTATCTGCTTCTGAAAGGTCACAGACTTGAAAACCCTATGGAGCAGTTCTACTCTGAAACACATGAAATCACCATGAGTCAGAATTGACTCAATGGCAACTGGTTTGGTTTTGTGGGGGGTGGTTTCCAGAAAATAGTTTCCCATTTTATTGAGGCCCAGAATTCAAATGAGCATGTCAAAGGTGGTGAAGTGATTTTTTTGTGTCCTCACCTCCCTTCAAGGAAGGTTAATCCTTTGTGATGGTTAAGGTTTGAGTCAACTTGGGTGGCCATGATTCTCAGTGATTTGACAGTATTGTAATGATGTAATTTGACAGCTATGTAATGATGTAATCATCCTTCATTTTGGAGCTGATGAAGCCAGTCCCATTTTGTGATCTGATGTACTTGTCTACCATTTTGTGGTAGTGTGTAATTATGTGTTGTAAATTCTAAAACTCTACATGTAATGAGGCAGGATCATTATGGGGTGTGTCTTCAGTCACAGCCTTATTAAATGGTGTGATTCAAGTCACAGCCTTACTCATTTCACCACCTTGCTCTGGTAAGGTGAGGCTCCTTGAGGGTGCGGCCTGAATCTAATATATGCTCTGGCATACTCTCTCTTGCTCTGGATCCAACATGTAGTTCATCATCATCTGACCTCCAGTTCTTAGGACTTGAGCCAGCAGCCTGCCACTTGACCTGCTGATTCTAGGATTCGTCGGCTTCTGCAGCCCTGTGCGCAAGCAGCCTATCATCTGGCCTGATTTGGGGGCTTCTACTGTCCTGTGAGCCAGCAGTCTGCTGTCTGATCTAATTTACCAGCTTCCACAGCCCTGTGAGCCAGCAGCCTATCACATGGCCTGATTTGCCAGCTTCTACAGCCCTGTGAGCCAGCAGGTTGCCATCTGATCTGCCAACTTGGTTTTGTCAGTCCCTGAAGTTACGTGAGTCAGAAGTCTCCAATCTTACACCTGACCCACAGATTTGGAACTTACCAGCCTCTACAACCAAATAAGCCATTTCCTTGACAAAAATCTCTTTAACTATATAAAGTGATCCTACATGACTTCTGAGGCTATGCCATATAAGGTAGCAAAGCTTCTGCCTACTTCTTTTGGGGCACTCACTCTTGGAACTCAGCCTCCATGCTGTGAGGAAGCTCAGGAAGAGACTATATGTAGGTATTCTGGCTGACAGCTCCAGCCGAGGTCCCAGCTGACAGCCATCATCAACCAGTAGACATGTGAGTGAACAACTTTCAGATGACTCCAGCCCCCAGCCATCAAGGTTGCCCCCAGCCTTTGAGTCTTCCCAGCCCTAGGTATCATGAAACATAGACATCTTTGCTGTGTTCTTTACAAATTGTTGACTCATATAATCAGTGGTTATAATAAAATGGTTATTTTATGCCTAAGTATGGGTGGTTTGTTATGCAGCAAGGGGTAATTAGAGCATCTACATTAAAGTGTACAACCCCCAGAAGCCTGGCAATCTGCTTCCAAAAAGTCACAGCCTTGAAAACTGCAGAGCACAGTTCTACTCTGACGCACCTGGGGTCGCCGCAAGTTGGAATCAACAGCAATAACATACTTTGTAGAATTAGAGCTGGAGAAGCTGCTTCAGGGGTCAGAATTGAATGGAATTAGAATAGAATTAGGAGACCCCGGGTAGCACATAACGGTTAAGCGCTCAACCACTAGCCAGAAGGTTGGCAGTTAGAACCCAGCCCGAGGCACCTCCAAAGAAAGGTCTGGTGACCTGCTTCTGAAAGGTCACAGCCTTGAAAACCCCACAGAGCAAAGTTCTACTCTGACACACACGGGATTCACCATGAGTCGGAATTAACCAGAGGGCAACTGACAACAACAACAAGAAGGAGTAGCCAACACCAAAGTTCACAGTCGAAACAGAGTTTGGGGGAGAATTTCCGTCTTCGCAGACACTTATACATAACACACAATTTGTGTTTTCCGTGGGGTGGGGAAAGGGTTTTGAATCACAAAAACAAAACGTGTATTCAACAGCTACAACAAAAATTAATTATAAAACTAAAGAAAAAACACAGGCAGAAGAGAAAGGGCATTTTCCACAAACCACGAACTTAACTTTAGCAACCTGTTGATAAAGGCATACATGTTTACATTTTAATTTAGGTGGGAGCCTTGCCTCAGGAACTCAGAAAACATCCCTTAGCAACAATGCCCCTGGAAAAGAGATGAGTTGTAAATTTGGCAGAAAAAAAAAAATGTTAAAACTCAGCCTAAAATGCAAACACTCACAAAAAAAAGCAAAAGAGGCAATAAATAAATAAAAATAAAGTGTAGCGCCCCAGCCCAACTAATAATAAAAGGTTACTTCAATTTTCTTTTTCCTTGTGCATATATCTTCCTCAAGGACCTCAAAGGGAGGAGTGTTGGTTAGACTAGAGTAGGATTGATATCTTTCTATGTCCCTTGATCTAGTAACTACCTAACAGTCTTGGCATTACCCCTAACAGAGATTGAGGAAAAAGAATAGCCCAGAAATAGAGCTAATAAAAGTTAAAGCATCAGAAATCAGTAAGGAAGAGAATCACTATTTCAAAACTGATAGTGGAACAATTGGTAACTATTTGGAAGAAAATCAATTTAGATCCTACGCTGAAATAAATTCAGTATGAAACAAAGAACTTAATATTAAAAAACAAACAAAAAAAAGAAAATATGGATAAAGGTGTATTTGATCTCTTTGGGGGAAAGGTTTTCTAAATTTAAGAACAAAGAAATTACAGAAGAAAATATTGATAGATCAGATTGCACGCCAAAAAGTTATGAGCAACATTAAAAGACAATGAACTAGGAATAATAACTACAACAAAGATTATAGGCAAAGAAAAAAATACCTACAAACAAACAAACCAAAAGTACGAAGACCTCAGTTCATTAATGGACAAAGGACAAAAACATAAAAGTTCCAAATGAGAAAATTCAATTGGTAAATGACAAACCTGATAAATTATCAAAGAATTTCAAATTTAAATAATAATGAGATAATAATGATCTTCATCTACAATAATAGTGGAATGCTCATACTGGTGTATTGTGAAATGAATAGTCTCATATATTGCTGATGGAAAAAAAACTTTTTTTTTTTTTTTGATGGAAGCGTCATTTAAATAACCTCAGGTGAAGCAAGTTGGCAGTGTGTGTAATGGAAAGCAAAACGACAGAAAAAGACTTAAAAAACAATCTAGGGTAAATTTCTATCACTAGGAAAATAGTTAAGCCAATTATGACACACCTATTTTAGAAAATATTGAGTATTTATTAAAACCATGTTTACAAAGAGTTTTTGATGATGTAGAAAATGTAACCAAACTTTAAAAAATACAAAAATATAAAGATATGTGTGTCCATGCATAGAAACGAAGTCTAAGAATATGTACCTCAAATTAATAGTGCTGGTTATCTCTAGGGATTGCTGGTAAACTTTCTTAACTGCTTTATACATTTCTATTTGTTAGAATTTTATAGAAGAAAAAAACAAGAACTCAGGGCAAGACTGTTGGAGGTTTGAGTTCCAAATTTTCTGCAGATGAAGATCAATCGTCATTGCCCACAAGGAACGACATGGTCATGCAGGATCATTAAAAAAAAAAAAAAAAATTTTTTTTTTTTTTTTTTTTTTTATAGGGCAGTTCAAATAACCACCTTGGTAGGAATGCGGACTAGGTGTGATGAATCCAGAATGTGTTTAAACATTAGCCCTCAGTTTGTGAATGGGCATGCTTCGCGTTCCTTTTCAGTCCATCTTAGGTATGTGAACTTCGGGAAAGTCAATAGAAGCCAAGTGCTGAGGGATGGGATGGCTGACTGCAGAAGAAAGATCCCCTGGCAGATCAGTACTGCAACCAACCACCACTGCAGACATTCTCTGGCCTAGAGGAAATCTGTCTCTAGACTAGGCCAGGCTCCCCTGGGTTATTTCCAAGAGCAACTAGTACCCAGGCTATGACATATCCAGTCAGCTACTCTGGACTGACTCCTTGAATCTTATTGGAGGAAATGTGTTAGAGAGGTTTATGCGTTATCCTATGGGGGTCCTCCAGTCTTACCTGTTCAGTCCCCATAGGTAGGAGTCCAAGGTCGGTCACAGGCTGAGCAAAGAGCAGTGGGAAGCTTGGGCTCATCAGGCAAAAGCAGCATAAAAATGGAAAACAACAACAACAACAACAAAGCAGGGGTAGGCAACAAAACCTCTGATTCTAGAATCTACTCTCAGCCAGTGGCTCCAATTACATGACAAACAATAAGAAGCCTATGAGACATGTAGAGACTGAAGATGTGTTTTTAAAAAGGCTTTGGATCACCCTACATTGAGTATTACCAATATCACACAAATCATTGAATGGCAGATCCCCTAAACACCTTAGATATCAGCCACTTCCCTTGTTTTATAGAGGAGAAAAACTGAAGCCCAGAGATAGAGACTTGTCCAAGGTCACACAGCTGGTTCATAGCAGATCCTAAACCAGCCCTGATAAAAATCTAGCATTCACTTTGAAGAAGCAATTACAAGTTGAGAACAATGATAGTATCTGCCTCATCAGTTGAAGAGAAACCACCCCTGCCTGCTAGAGAGGTGGGCCTTCTATCCTGCCCTCCTGGTCACAGAAACCATGCAGCCTGTTGCCCTCCAAGCCCTAGATTGTATATCATTAAGATCTTGTGCCCATGCTGGACACACTCACCCACAGACCCAATCTCTGGAAACCTCACATACTTCACCTACCTTCTTTTTGAGATTAAGTTCCAGGTGCTTCAGGAGCAAAGACTCCAGCATAGTTGAACAATGACAGGGGTCATCGTTCTGAACTAGTCTCCAGAACATTCTTAATTTGGAAGACCTGGGAATATCATAAGCCTAAGGAATGTCAGAAGAAAGCTGGGCAGGGAATGCAGCTGACCGGTGGAGAGCAGTGTGACATAAAAAAATTCTGCAATCTTTCTAGACCCATTTCCTCATCTGATGAGTAGATAATGCAGGTGGACAAACTAGACATTTACTAAGGTCTCCTATAACTACATACATATTTCTCTAATTATTTTCATCTCTAATATAGACTTTTTCAAAAGCAACTCTTCTCATTTTCAAGCTGGCTGGAGTATTTACCACTCAAAAAGCATGCAGTCTAACAGACACACAGCATCTGCTTTGGTGGGTGGAAGAGGCCCAGGGAATTCCTAATGGCTTCTTTGGAAGCAGCTCAGACTATGTGGGTACCTCAGATCACTGTGTCCACTCACCATCCCATCCACTCTCCATCTAGGAATCAGGGGCACTGGTGGTACCCATGCCAAGCTGTGGCTCTGGCCACTGACTTTGACGTTTCATTAAAGTGACAGCAGAGTGCTACCAGCTCCTATTTCAAATATACAAGAGATCCAAGTATCATTTCTGATGATTAATGATAAAAAGTCAAGAATCCTATCCAGAGCGAGGATGAAATGTGAAGTCAGTGAAAGAGGTGGCAGAGGGGAGAGGTGTAGTGGGATCCAGAGAGCTTCTGAGGCCCAGTCCATGTGTGTCAGCATGTGCCCCAAGGGAGCAATAGAAGCTCAGGTGCGCCCAAAGACTGGCATTTGGCAGGTACAGGCCCTAGGATAGAAAGCCTGGTGGTGATGATGGGGAGACTATGCTCAAGAATTCGTTACAGGTTGGGAATAGGTGGTATAGGGGCAGCTAAAATCAGTGCAGCAAAACAAAGACGCTAGAAATCTGCCCAGAATCAGAATCCATAAGGTGACTAAAGCCAAACTCTAGGAAAAGAATTTCAAATCAGTAGTCAAAACAGAGCCCAGAAGAAAGTTAGGCAGATGTCTCACTGTGGCATTGTCCTGGGCAAAGCAAGGACCATGGAGCTGAAGCCACCCTCCCTAGGGCTTCTGATATGGAAAAGCCACCAGAACAGCCAGAACACCCATTGTTTTTACTCTACCCAGACTGCAGTCTCCTGATAACCACTTCTGCTCTGCCTCAGACCTCAAAGACCTGATCCTTTTTATGTCCCCTACAAGGTAATGGCCTCTAGCCAATAAAGCAGATATATCCTCATGTGTCATGGGAACCCATATACACTGGAAGTGTTCTCCTTCAACATGGCTCACATTTAGCAGTGGAAGACTTACTGGCTCCATAAAGGGGCATTCAGACCTCTCCCACTCTGAATAGAAATGACCCCACCAAGTAAGCATCCATTAGCTACTCATCAAATCTACGAATGCAAAGAAATACGCATACAAATCCTTTGGTCCCATCTTACCAGGATTTTTGCATCCTGAAGCACCTGTTGGTGTGATTCCTTTTGTGGCTTCTAAAGAATGTAACATGATTTGCTTCTCTATGGCTTCCTTCACTGGACCCAACCCCACCACCACCACCTAGGACCAAGCAGCACTTGACATCTGTCAACTTAAGCCAAGCACAGAAAATGCTCTGTTGGTGTGACAAAGGCTGAAACACTTGAAAGAATCTCAGCAATGACAAGCTGAATCCAAAGAGACCAAGTGAAATACCAGGTACATCAGATAAGACATTTTCCTCCCTTTGAGAGGAAATCAGAAACCAACATGAAAATTCAGATGTTCAAAGTAAGGAACGCTGCTGGAACCCTTACCTAAAACAGTTACCGTGCCACAGGCAGGACCTCCTGGCACGTGCATCTGGAGAAAACACCACTTATATTTCTCAAGCACTCTGTTCTTCAGGGATTTTGTCTCCACATTACCAATGTCATTTCAGAATATCCCAAGAAGGACAAAGGAGAGCAGGCATGATATCACAGGTTCTCAGGCAGGGCAACTGTGATTCATATAGGGAAATCGTTTTTAGGGAAGCCAAGAGTGGATTCTAGACACACCAGCAGTCAGTTTCTATTTCAGAAGGATCTTTGTAAATCATTTTGGAGGTGGGTTTCCACAGACACAAACACGTTGGACTTAACTACCAAGACCCACCTTTATGCCTAGCTCCGCTCACCCATCAGGTGAACATCCTTGCAGGCTTCACCTACAGTCCGTCCTTCTCCACCCTGGCTGCACATTAGAATCACCTAAGGAGCTTTGAAAAACATACCTGTGCTCAAGTTTCATCTAAGACGAATTGAATCATAATCTCTTGGGGGTAGACCGGGTATTTTTTAAATATCTGACAACTCACTCAACCTTTTGACCATCCATTCTTGCTTTTTCTCTCGAATAAACAAATGTTTATCAAGTGCCTGCATGTTTTTAACAGTACGCTAAGAGCTGGAAATAAGTACCTGTGAATCAAAAGTTAATTATTTGACGTCTCATAGTTGTTGGGTGTTTTTAGTTAAAATACGTAGTGATTTTAAAATGTCCACTAATGCTTTGCTACTCTTCCCACCCTGCCCCCACCCCCCCAACCTTAAGTATGGGCTGAACTCCATGTCTGGCTTCTAATGAATAGAATAAAGCACTGCTACTTCCTGCTTGTCCTCTCACTCTTATTTCTCAAGCAGGTGAAGCTAACTCCAACGTTGTGAAGACCTGGGCCAGAACTTGCCTCACCCTAGTCCTGGTCCTGGGGAGGACACTCCAGCAATCCTGTGGAGAGGCCTGTTGGTAAGGAACTGAGGCTTCCTGCCAACACCATGTGAGTGAGCCATCTTAGAAGGGACCCTGCAGCCCTGCCTGGTATCTTTACTGCAACCACACGACAGACTCTGAACCCTAGATAGGCCACTTCTGGATATCTTATCTTAGAAATGCTAGGGGATCATAAATGTTTGGTGTTGTAAGCTGCTGCTAAATTTTGGGGGGTTGCAGCAAAACCCATATTCAAACACTGGGGTTGAACTAGATTATCAGGACTGAGAAGGATCTTAAAGGTCACCAAGTCCAACCTTCTAGCCCCTTCATTCCCAACCACATGCTCCACTGCTGCCTTTAGCTTTTCCTCCTGGCCCTCATCTGTCCGCCTGACTCTTACGTTATTCATTCAGCAAACATTTACTAAAAAAGAAAAAACCTGTTGCCATCAAGTCGATTCCAACTCATAGCAACCCTATAGGACAGAGTATAACTACCACATAGGATTGCCATGGAGTGGCTGGTGGATTCAAACTGCTGACCTTTTTAGTTAGCAACTGAGCTCTTAAACCACCATGCCACCAGAGCTCGGCACCTCTTATTTGCCAGGCATGGATATTAAAGGGTTAAACAAACAAAGACACCACACTTAAGTGTCATGCACTGTGATAGTACTGCATGGGGCTGGTGACACAATGGCAGTGGAGACTTGGGGAGTGTGGGGAGAGTTAGAGTAGTTCCCTCAGGTGAGGTTCCCTTAGTAGAGACCTAAAAAATGAGTATAAGTACTCAGATGAAAGGAAGAAAAAGGACATTTCAGAGGGGACTGACTTCATGTTGTATTTGGGGAATGATTGTCGGTCCAATGTATGCATATGAAGCAGTGACCAGCAGATGCAGCTGGAGACAGGTCAGATCATGGAGGGCCTGGAATGCCACTTTGAGGCACTTGCACCCCATCCCACCAACAAGGGAGTCTTAAAGGTATTGGAAGTTTCCAGGTTTGCATTTTACATAGTTCACCCTGTGCCAGGGTGGAGAAGCAGTGAGACAGGGAAGAAGAGGAGGCAGAGAAATCAGTAAGAACCTGCTGCCATACCCAGGCAAGAGAGAAGACAGGAGCAAACCAAGCAGGGATTAAATTAATGGAGGAAAGGAGATGGATCCAAGAAATAATTGAGGGTGAGGGAAAAGAGGTGAGGTTAAGTCCCAGCTTCCTGTCTTCTCCTACCTATACCCAGAGTTAAAATCAGTCTCCCAGTTAGAAGGGAGATTAGAGGCAACCTAATCCCACACATTTATATCATAAATGAGTACACTGAGGGCGAATGAAGCAACAGGCTTGAGGATCAGAGTCTCATTAGGCCCCTGTGGTATCACATTTAGGTATCAGAAGTAGAAATATAACATTTTTGAGGGCCCCCCCTTTTTTTTAAGTTGAAGTTGGAAGTTAATATGGACCAAAATACCCTCCCACCTCAGGGCCTCTGTACCTGCTGTTCTCTCTGCCTGGAGATCTCTTCTCCTGAATCCTCAGTGCTCTGTCTCTCTCTTCACTCACATAGCTGCTTTAGCATCAGCTTGCACAGAGGCCTCCTCTGCCAATCCTAAATAAACAAGCTGCCACCCCACTACTCCCTGCCCCCTCCTCAGGCCTCATTTCTCTGTAACTCTTGTCACCACCTGACATGCTGTGCATTTCTTGGTTTTTAGTGTTCTCTTCCTTCTAGAATATAAACATTATGATAGCAGGAACTTTTTCTGTTTTGTTCACTGATATGCCCCTAGTGCCTAGAATGGTGCCTGGCACATGCCAGATATTAAATAAATAACCATTCATTTGTTCATTCCTTCATTCAATGTGGTTCATTGAATGCATGAATTCCCAAGGCTCTAGTCCAGCACCTATTTCTTTGGTTCAACATTGGTTCATAAAATATAGCAGCAAATACGGGCCAGACACCCACTTTCCCGTTCCTCCCACACAGAGGCTTTAGGAATGCTAGGGCTGTAGTGGACTGCCCAGGAGGCTACTGTTCCCATGGAGTAGCCAGCTGCCACCTGGCTCCCACTGAGCAGAGGCTGGGAAGACCCTCTTCCTTTTTCCCAGACTCAGAAGAGAGAAATGGACTACCAGATCAGAGGGTGGTGGGCCCACCTGTTAACTATAATTTGTAGAGGCCATTATTTCATCCATCCCGACTTAGGAGATGAGCTGAGTAGAGCATCTTCTGCTAAGAATGGCTTTTTTGCCATCTTGCTATTGTACTGAGTAAAAAGCTCTTTCAGTGCCACATGAACCAGAGACTTACATCATCCTGAGACCAGAAGAACTAGATGGTGCCCAGCTACAACCGATGACTGCCCTGACAGGGAGCACAACAGAGAACCCCTGAGGGAGCAGGAGATCAGTGGGATGCAGACCCCAAATTCTCATAAAAAGACCAGACTTAATGGTCTGACTGAGACTAGAGGAATCCCGGCGGTCATGGTCCCCAAACCTTCTGTTGGCCCAGGACAGGGACCATTCGCGAAGACAACTCATCAGACATGGAAGAGACTGGACAATGGGTAGGAGAGAGATGCTGATGAAGAGCGAGCTACTTGTATCAGGTGGACACTTGAGACTGTGTTGGCATCTCCTGTCTGGAGGGGAGATAGGAGGGTAGAGAGGGTTAGAAACTGGCAAAAGTGTCACAAAAGGAGAGATTGGAAGGGCTGACTCATTAGGGGGAGAGTATGTGACAGACTGATTTGATTTGTAAACATTCACTTAAAGCTCAATAAAAATTATTAAAAAAAAAACTCACTCTGTTGGATTGCAGGATAAGTCAAGTACACAAAGTCATAGAAGCTTCCTAGACATATACGAATACCTCAAGGGACCAAGTTACTGGGCTGAGGGCTGGGGACCGTGTTCTCAGGGGACATCTAGGTCAAATGGTATAACACAGTTCATAAAGAAAATGTTCTACATCCTACTTTGATGAGTTGCATCTGGGATCTTAATAGTTTCGTCCATTTGGAGCAAGGAAAAATAAAGAAAACAAAAGACACAAGAAAAATATTAGTCCAAAGGACTAATAGACCACATGAACCACAGCCTTCACCAGCCTGAGCCCAGAAGAACTAGACGGTGCTGGCTACCACCACTCTGACAGGGATCACAATAGAGCGCCCCGGACACAGCAGGAGAAAAATGTAGAACAAAATTAAAATTCACAGGGAAAAAAAGAAAAAGACTGGACTTACTGGTCTGACAGAGACTGGAAGAACCCCTGAGGCTCTGGCTCCTGTACACCCTGCTAACTCAGAACTGAAGCCACCCCCAAAGTTCACCTTTCAGCCAAAGATTAGACAGGCCTATAAAACAAGCAACAACACACTTGAGGAATGTCCTTCTTCGTTCAGTCAAGTATATGAGGCCAAATGGGCAACACCTGCCGCAAAGCAGACACAGGAAGAATAGGAAAACTGGATGAATGGACTTGGGGAACCGGGGGGTGGAAAGTGGGAGAGTGCTGACACAATGCAGAGATTGCAATCAATGTCACAAAACAATTTGTGTATAAATTTGTGAAGAAACTGATTTGCTCTATAAACTTTCACCTAAAGCACAATAAAAGTTTAAAAAAAAAAAATCAAGTACTCAGCTTTTTGTTTACCAAGAAACCACTTGTTTACCATTTGCAAAGGGACTTGATTGCCTCTGAGACATACTGGTGTGGGGCCGCAGTATTATATCCACAGAAATCCAAGGGAAAAGACAAAGGGAAAATCTATGCGCAGTTAGGGAAATTAAGTCTCTAAGATGTTGAATAATAATAAGGGGAACTATTTTAAGCCAACTGTTGTGTTAAGTACATTGTCTATTGCATTTATTATCCTCACAACATTTCTGTAGTTACCTGCATTTTTCAAATGGAGAAATTGAGGCTCAGAGGTCACATGACTTGCCTGAGGACTCACAACTGATAAACTATAATAACCCCAGATTTAATCCTAAACCTAAATTCTTGTTCTTTGACCTTCATTCCTAGGAAAATGCACTGAACTGTTCTGCTGGGGCACTTCCTAATACAACTTCACCCAGTTTAGATCAGAACTAGGAATTTCCATGCAACTGGAACATGAGCCAGTTGTCAACCACTATGATGAAGGCATTCCCTTTATCGTGGGATTAGGGAGCAAATAGAATTCAAAATAGAGGAGTCAGACGAGCACGTGGCACTGAGCACACCAGAGAGCTAGAGTGTGGGACTGGGGAGCATTACGGTTGTCTGGCACGTGGGTTGTAGGATCGGCAGATCTGTGAAGGAAGTGGCATTAGGAGATAACATTGCCCAGAAATTCAGTGTCCGGAGGTGAGGCTGGTAGATGGAGCAGCGAGAGAGGCTAGGGCAAAGGGCTGTACAGGAACACAGTGGGCTGGTCGTGTAGAGTCCAGGCAGAGGGAACAAGCAGTGAGCAGATGAGAAACATGACTGATGCCAGGAATCATCAAATTGGTGGGCTCAAGGTCCCCCAGCGAAGGCAATTCCACCCAGCAGACTTTGTCAACAACACCTCCAGAACCACAAGGCCCTTTGAACTCAGTGAACTAGGGCGCTGAGCTCTCTCCTGTATGGTCCTAAAAGGCTAGTGTCCACACATGGCCTGAGCCTTCACAGCAGACCCGGGACACACAGAAGGCCTGGAGGCCAAGAATCCCTCCTCCAGTCAATCCACATGGATTCTGAGAACATGTGGCCTGGAAACTTCCAGCCTTTTGACAAAGCACCTCAAGGAAATACTTTCATTTTGGACTGTAAAAAACCCGTTGCCACTGAGTCAGTTCCTACTCATAGAGACCCTATAGGGCAGGGTGGAACTGCCCCATAGGGTTTCCAAGGAGTGGCTGGTGGATTCAAAATGCCAACCTTTTGATTAGTAGCTGTAGCACTTAAGTACTGACCACTGCTTCTCAGAGTGTCTGTCCCAGATGAGATAAGGAACTTGCATGAGAACATGCATCAACATACTGAGAGAAAATCTTGCTGTGAAAAGTCAACTGAATTAACCTGTGAATTTAGTGACGAAGTTGATACGTTCTGGTGCAAGATCCTTATCTCATCAGGCTAGTGAGAGTCCGTGAACTGACAGCCTGTTTTAAACTACTCTGCTCCAGCCCCTTCGTCTAATGCCCTCCCTCTCCCAAATCAATCCAGCAGTTCTGTCCATGTCGTAGGAGGCTGACAATGTGAGCGAGTTGGGGCCCACTTCCTAGACAATGGTCCATTCATCTTGACTCAAAGGATGGGGTGCCTGCAATGTACCAGCTTATTCTATCCTTTTAGCTCCCAGAGGCAACAGGGTTATTATTCCTTGGGAAAAAAAGAGGACATGCTCACTTATGAATTGGAAAGAAAGAGCTCTTTTGAATACTTCTTAACTATTTTTAAAAGTTCTGTTCTTTGTTTTATGAATTGGAAGAGGAAAAAAGATTGCCAGGCCAGTCTTTTAGGGGGGGAAAAAAAAAAAAAAAAACTCCTTTCCCTGTGGCAAGAAGCAGGCAGAAAGTTTCTGTGAATCTGGTAACTAACAAGGCCAAAATTTCACGGGCTGAATCTGTCAAAGAGAAGAAAGGCTGCCTGAATTATTTCAAAGGGACGAATTATTACTTCATAGTCATCTGATGCTAATCCAACTCTTTTTATCACCTGAGATGATTTTCACCGACTGCCAATGTCCCATGGCAGATTTAAAGCAGATCCAAGAGGCTCTGTCCTGCAGCTTTCCTCTGCAACTGTTGAAGGTTGCTGTCTTGTCAGAAAAGGGAGTGGGGAAATGCCATCTTCTCTGCAGACCCATCCTTGGAGAGATGTCAGCCTCATTAATGACAAGGCCACTGTGTCAACTCTCACCGTAAGTTTCTCCCTGGCTGCCTTGGGAAAGAACCTGCTCCTCTCCTCAGCTTTGCACCTTTGCTGCCCATCAGGTCTATCTTGATTTGGCCTGTGGTCATTTTGGAATTTAGCTGTGAAGTGGGAAGAACTACGTGGGAAAGTTGATGTGCTCCATTGCCTTGGAAGGAAGCAAGAGCATGGGATCAGTCAGAGCCCTCTGCTGACTTGCTGAATGACATTGGGGCACTGGTTCTTAGACATCAGGGGCTGTGGATCCTGCTGAAAAGCAGCTGAGGACAATATGGAGCCTCTTCTCAATGAAGAAAAAAGTGTTCATAAGTGCTATACACACACTCAGACACACACATACTCACAGGCATAAACACACACAAACTCACACACACATACTCACACATATGCACACACTCACACACATACATATTTCTCCAACCCACTCTTGGACCACAACTTCAAAACCACTGACTTAGATACTCTTCCCCTAAATCCTACGTAGGCTTCTACTTTTCTATGTCCCCAGAGAGCTATGAATAGATGGATTTGAATTTTCAGTGCTGAAAGGGTAATCTAAGTGAGTTTATTAAAATGATCAGATGGCAGGAAGAGGAGATCTGGGTTTTAATTCTTCCAATATCTAATTGTTTGGGCATGAAAAACCACATTTCCTCTAGTTCCCACCTTAAAAATGAGGATGGTGAGCTAGTTCTTCAAAGTCCTAAGGGTCCCGTAGGGAAATTGCATGGCTATTGCCACAGCCAAGATGGAGGCTGGATAAGCAGGATTTTGTGGCCATTCCTTCACCCCTCCCCTTCAATTAGAGCAACTCCACCGGCTTTAAGAAATTTGAAAAACACTGGGCTGGAGGATCTCTAATTTCTAGAATTCAAAGTCTGGCCAGCACAGATAGATGAGACATGGATGGAGAGTTCAACAATGGTCCTTACTGGGATATGCTGGCTCTCACCTCTACCCCAACTGGGTGCAGGCCCATCATCAACCTCATGCTCTCAGGGGACATTAACAAACACCAGATGCACCTGCAAATTGTATGGAACAAAGCAAGAAGGTAAAACCTTGCTGGAGAAGAAAGACCTTAGCTCTGGCCCACCACCCCTCCACTTACTGGGTGCTGAGCCTTGCAAAGTTCCAGGGGCGCGGTGAATGGTTAGAGAAACAGCAGGCTGCTCCTGATCCATTCAGTGCCGAGCTGTGCTACTGGTATTGTTCTGCTAACTTGCTAAATAGCTGTAATTAAAACTGGGCTATTATCATTAATTATGATCTTCCCTCTTCTGATTGGCAGGTTGGTGCTTTTACCAAGTTTCAA
The DNA here is from genome assembly GCF_030014295.1 of Loxodonta africana. NCBI lineage: Eukaryota > Metazoa > Chordata > Mammalia > Proboscidea > Elephantidae > Loxodonta > Loxodonta africana. Next base: position 45,341,607 of record NC_087353.1, read on the forward strand.
AGAATGGCATTTCTGTATCTTTCAGGAAGCAGGAGAAATAGATGGGGCTGAATTGTTCCAACTCTGGAGCAAAGAGCATCGCAGCATTGTCAGCATGGCAAACTTTTGTCCCTGGGGCACAGGCTCCACTGCCAGCTCATCCAGACACAACAGGCTCTAGGACTAGGCTCAGATTTAGTCATTCCTTGAAGATGAGACTGAATTTTTCTCAGGTCAATTAATGATATTTGAGCCTGTTGCTTAAGAACAATTGATCATATACGTGCAGTATCCTGGCCCCACAACTCTCTATTAACCTGCATCTTGGTCTCATTAGCCCTTCCAACAGAGAGCTGGTGTGAAAAAAGCTGGCACTCAGGCTGCTGATGCCAGCCACCTCTGTTTCCTTCCAGGAGGGAAAGACAGGAGCAAGAGCACCCTTATCTGGCAGTACCTCTTCTGGCCTGAGTGCAAATGCATCTCAGCCTTATCGCATCAAGAGGTGGCAAAACCTGGGGAAGAGAAGCTACCTACATTTAACTTCTAGCTGGTTGACCTTGAGTAAGTTATATAAGGAGCCATGGTAGCACAGTGGTTAAAGCACTTGACTACTAACCAAAAGATCGGCAGTTCAAACCCACCAGCCACACGACAGGAGAAAGATGTGGCAGTCTGCTTCTGTAAAGATTCGAAACCCAAAAAAACCAAACCCAGTGCCATCGAGTTGATTCCGACCCATAGTGACCCTATAGGACAGGGTAGAACTGACCCATAGAGTTTCCAAGGAGCCCCTGGCGGGTTTGAACTGTCTACCCTTTGGTTAGCAGCCATAGCACTTAACCACTACACCACCGGGGTTTCCTCTGTAAAGCTTACATCCTTGGAAATGCTATGGGGCAGTTCTACTCTGTCCTACAGGGTTGCTGTTGAGTCGGAATGGTTGCGACGGTAGTGGGCTTGGTTTTGGAAGTCATATAAGCCCTTTTGGCCTCAGCTCCATCATTCATAACATAGGAAAAATTATGCCTAACTCATAGGGTTGTTAGGAAGATTAACCAATATAACACAGTAAAGCACCTAGCTCAATGCCTTGCAGAGTAGATGCTTAATAGATGCCAGTTTTGTAATTCTTATCGTGAGGCTTGCCATGTTTCACACAGTAAACATGAGAAAAGAAAGACCAAAAGAAGAACATTCCCACTTAAAATCAGGAACATCTTCTCCTCTATAGACATTTCTTTCAATGCCTCCCTGTGTAATGTTATTTTGTTCAGTGTATCTCAAATTGGTACTGGGCAAACTATTCACCTGGAGCCAGGGATCTTGCTGCCTAACAAACTACTGCCAAAATTTTATCATATCTCACAAAATCTGTGGTTCTAGAATTCAGTCGGGGCTTAACTAGGCTGTTCTTCTGCTCCATGTGGCATCAACTGGTCCTGGAGGGCCCAAGACGGCTTCACTCGTATGTCTGGAACTTTGGAAAGGGTGGCAAGATGTCTGGGCTTAGTTGAGATTGTCACCCATAGTGCCTTCATGAGGCCTCTCCAGCATGGCTGTCTCAGATTACCCAGACTTCTTATATGGTGGACGAATCCCCTCAAGAGGGAGTAGCCCAAGAGAATTGGGAGAAAGCTGCACAGCCTTTTATGACCTACTCTCAAAAGTCATGCAGGATCACTTCCACCATTCTCTATTGATTGAAACAGTACAAGATAGCCCAGATTCAAGGGAAGGGGACAGAGACATCAGCTCTCAATGAGAGCAATATCTAAGACTTTGGGACCATATTTTAAAACTGCCATGCCTGGAGATCTTGTCAAAATGCAGATTCTGGTCTGGGGCGAACCCTGAGATTTTGCATTTTTTTTTTGATTGCCAAACCTTTGTGGTGACAGGGCTCCTCAGATGACCATAATATAAAGCCCAGTTTACTGGAGAAGTGGTGGTATTATTGATAGCCATCAATAAGAGTTAAAAGTTTGGAGGGGAAAGGCAATGCATTGTTTTGTTTTGTTCTCCTTCAAAAATCTATACACAAATTGTTCTGTGATTTTGCATTTTTAACAAATTCTTGGCTAATGTTGAACCTGCTGCATTAGCATCCCCTGAGAATTTTTAAAAGTGCAAAATCACAAAACAACTTGTGTATAAATTTTTGAATGAGAAAAAAGCAGTACTTATATACCTGCTAGCTACTAACCAGTAAAAATCGATGACTTTAGTTCTATAATATAAATTGATCATACAATTATCATGGCTATTCCCAGGAGTGGAGGGTTGAGCCTAGAGGCATTGGGCACATGGTCCAATCAATTATGTATTTTCTATAAAAAAAGGAACCTACGTCCATGTTAACACAACTTACTAACATTTCCTTGCATTTTTAAAGAAATGATACAATTCAAAGCAGGATTTAAAAAAAAAAAAAAAAACATAAACCTGTAGATAAAATATGACTTCCAGATCATTTTCCAATTATTATAAGCTACTATCTTTTTTTTTTTTTTTTACTATCTCCAGAGATCCCACTTTCTTTAAAGGAGCTTTTCCCCTTTGTTCCATCAAAACAAGTGCAGGTTTTGTCCTGCGTTGAACTTCCAGAGGCTGTGTCGCTCTAACTATTGAACCCATGTTAAAGCTTAGAGGCATCTGGGTACCAGGGCCTTGGAATGTATGCTGTAATTACTCAAAAGAAGTCATCAATGCTTCTTTTGGAAACCCTGGTGGCGTAGCGGTTAAGTGCTACGGCTGCTAACCAAAGGGTCGGTAGTTTGAATCCACCAGGCGCTCCTTGGAAACTCTATGGGGCAGTTCTACTTTGTCCTATAGGGTCGCTATGAGTTGGAATTGACTCGAGGGCATTGGGTTTGTTTGTTTGTTTTTGGGGGGGGTAATTATATCTGGAGCACTCTAATGTCACAGAAGTGAAGTTTGAGACATGTACGTAACTTCTGATTAATTTCTCAAAAAGAATTAACTCTTACCATATCCACAATCTGCATCTTTTACACTTTCATTAAAAACCGCTTTAAAAAATACCAAGTTACATGCCAATTTCTAAGATGGCTTCTTTGCAGTCAGGAACATGTTACTATAACAGGCAGTACACCATCTTCTTTTGACTCTTTTTTTTTTTTTTTCCAGTATTGTGAAATTCTAAGAGGAATCTCAATGTATAAAACTAATGCAAATAAGTAGCTATGGCTGAGTCAAAATGGGGCCACTGTGCCTCAGAACACAGTTTGGAAACCACTGGGTAGGAGTTAATCTGAACTGAAAAGTTATTTTGAATAGAAAACTAGTCTGGCAGCTCCCTCTTTGAAAAGTTCTGTCATTTAAACCCCCAGTGTATGGCCCCTGGATACCCTTTTAACTCAGTACTGAAGTCACTCTTGAGACTCACCCTTCAGCCAAAGATTAGACAGGCCCATGAAACTAAATGGGCACATCAGCCCAGGGGAAAGGGCTAGAAGGCAGGAGGGAACAGGAGAGCTGGTAATGCAGAACTCAAGGTCAAGAAGGGGAGAGTGTTCACATGTCATGTGGTTGGGAACCAACGTCACAGAACAATATGTGTATTAATTGCTTAATGAGAAACTAATTTGCTCCGTAAACTCCCTCTAAAGCACAATAAAAAAGGAATAAATAAAAAATAAAGTCTACTTAAAAAAGAAAAATTCCTGTCTTTTTACTTCATTAACGTTTAGAAGCACATTTTGATAGAACAAAATGTTTCCAGAGCTGTACAATGGCAGAGGGAAGAGAGAAAAGAAGGAAGGATAGAGCTAGAGCTAGAGATGATGGGTGGATGGATGGATGGATGGATGGATGGATGGATGGATGGATGGATGGATGGATGGATGGATGGATAAGTAGGTAGGTAAGTAGACAAACACACAGACACACAGAGAGACTTACAGACAGGCAGACAGACAGATGGGCAAACAGAGAGAGAGAGAGATAAGTAGATAATGAAACCTGTAGGGTAGATGATCAGGTGAGGTGGAGAGAGACCCATCTCATGAAGACGGTCTCAAGCACTCCTAGTCCTGGATGACAGAGCAGTTATTTCATCTCTTTATACTCCGCTTTCTCCCACGTGGCTGTCAGTTTGTGATACTATGGGGGTATGTGTGTTGCTGTGATGCTGGAAGCTATGACACCTGTATTCAAATATCAACAGGGTCTCCCATGGCAGACAGGTTTCAGCTCAGCTTCCAGACTAAGACAGACTAGGAAGAAGGACCCGGCGGTCTACTTCTGAAAAGAATTAGCCAGTGAAAAACTTATGAATAGCAGCGGAACGTTGATCTAGTGCCAGGAGATGACCCTCTTAGGTTAGAAGGCACTCAAAAGATGACTGGGGAAGGGCTGCCTTCTCAAAGTGGAGTCAATTTTAATGATGTGGATGGAGTCAAGCTTTCAGGACTTTCATTTGCTGATGTGGCATGACTCAAAATGAGAATAAATAGCTGCAAACATCCATTAATAATCAGAACATGGGATGTAAGAAGTATGAATCTAGGAAAATTAGAAATAGTCAGAAATGAAATGGAACACATAAACATCAATATCCTAGGCAACAGTGAGCTGAAATGGACTGGTATTGGCCATCCTGAATGGACAGTCATATGGTCTACTATGCTGGGAATGACAACTTGAAGAGGAATGGCATTGCACCCATCATCAAAAAGAACATTTCAGATCTATCCTGAAATACAACTCTGTCACTGATAGGATAATATCCATATGCCTACACACCAACCACTAAGGCCAAAGATGAAGAAGTTAAAGATTTTCACCGATTTCTGCAGTCTAAAATTGATTGAACACCCAATCAAGATGCATTGATATTTACTGGTGATTGAAATGTGAAAATTGGAAACAAAGAAGGCAGATCAGTAGTTGGAAAATAGGGTCTTGGTGATGACGCTGGAGAGAGCATGATAGAATTTTGCAAGACCAGTGATTTCTTCATTGCAAATACTTTTTTTCAACAACAGAAATGGCGACTATACACATGGACCTCACCAGATGGAATACACAGGGATCAAATTGACTACATCTGTAGAAAGAGACAATGGAGAAGCTCAATAAAGAGACAATGGAGAAGCTCAACATCATCAGTCAAAACAAGATCAGGGGCTGACTGTGGAACAGAACATCAATTGCTCCTATGCAAATTCATATTGAAACTGAAGAAAATTAGAATAAGTGCACGAGAGCCAAAGTATGACCTTGAGTACGTGCCACCTGAATTTAGAGACCATCTCAGGAATAGATTTCACACATTGAACACTAATGATGGAAGACCAGGTGAGTTGTGGAATGACATCAAGTATATCATACATGAACATAGCATAGCAAAAGGTGATTAAAAGACAGGAAAGAAAGAAAAGACCAAAATGGATGTCAGAAGAGTCTCTGAAACTTGCTCTTGAATGTAGAGTAGCTAAAGCATATGGAAGAAATGATGAAATAAAATAGTTGAACAGAAGATTTCATAGGATGGCTTGACAAGGCAAAGTATTATAGTGACATTTGCAAAGAGCTGGAGATAGAAAACCAAAAAGGAAGAACACACTCAGCATTTCTCAAGCTGAAAGAACTGAAGGAAAATTCAAGCCTCAAATTGCAATACTGAAGGATTCTACAGGGAAAATATCAAATAACACAGGAAGCATCAAAAGCAGATGGAAGGAATATACTGAGTTGCTATACCAAAAAAAAATTGGTCAACGTGCAACCATTTCAGGAGGTAGCATATGATCAGGAACCAATAGTACTGTAGGAAGAAGTGCAAGCTGCACTGAAGGCATTGGTGATATACAGGGCTCCAGGAATTGACAGAATAACAACTGAGGTGTTTCAATAAATGGATGCAGTGCTGGAAGCACTCACTCATCTATGCCAAGAAATTTGGAAGACAACTACCTGGCCAACTGACTGGGAGAGGTCCATATTTATGCCTGTTCCCAAGAAGGGTGATCCAAATGAATGCAGAAATTATCAAACAATATCATTAATATCATATGCAGGTAAAATTTTGCTGAAGGTCATTCAAAAGCAGATGCAACAGTATATCAACAAGGAACTGCCAGAAATTTAACCTGGATTTAGAAGAGGATGTGGAACCAGTGTTATCATTGCTGATGTCAGGTGGATCCTGGGTAAAAGCAGAGAATACCAGAAAGATGTTTATCTGTGTTTTATTGACTACGCAAAGGCATTCAACTGTGTAGATCATAACAAATTATGAATAATATTACAAAGACTGGGAATTCCAGAACAATTAATTGGAGGAACCTACACATAGATCAAGAGGCAGTTGTTCAAACAGAACGAGGAGATACTGCGTGGTTTAAAGTCAGGAAAGGTGTGCATCAGGGTTATATCCTTTCACCATACCTATTCAATCTGCATGCTGAGCAAATAACCCAAGAAGCTGGACTATATGAAGAAGAAAGCATTATCAGGATTGGAGGAAGACTCATTAACAACCTGTGTTATGCAGATGACACAACCTTACTTGCTGAATGTGAAGAGGACTTGAAGCACATACTGATGAAGATCAAAGACCACACCTTCACTATGGATTACGCCTCAATGAAAAGAAAACAAAAATCCTCACAACTAGACCAATAAACAACATCATGATAAGCAGAGGAAAGACTGAAGTTGTCAAAAACTTCATTTTACTTGGATCCACAATCAACACCCATGGAAGCAGCAGTCAAAAAATCAAAAGGTGCATTGCATTGGGCATATCTGCTGCAAAAGACCTCTTTAAAGTGTTGAAAAGCAAAGATGTCACCTTGAGGACTAAGGTGCACCTGTCCCAAGCTATGGTGTTTTCAATCACCTGGTATGGATGCGAAAGCTGGACAATGAATAAGGAAGACCAAAGAAGAATTGATGCCTTTGAATTGCAGTATTGACGAAGAATATTGAATAAACGATGGACTGCCAAAAGAACAAACAAATCTGTCTTGGAAAATGTATAACCAGAATGCTCCTTAGAAGCAAGGATGGTGAGACTTCTTCTTACATACTTTGGACATATTATCAGGAAGGATCAGTCCCTGGAGAAGGACACCATGCTTGGTAGAGGGTTAGCAGAAAGGAGGAAAACCCCCAACAAGATGGATTGACACAGTGGCTACAACAACAAGATCAAACATAACAATGATTGTGAGGATGGCATAGGACTGGGCAGTGTTTCATTCTGTTGTATGTAGGGTCACTATGAGTTGGAACCAACTCAAGGAGGCACCTAACAAAAACAACAACAACATACTCAGCTTGTTAAAGGGAAAGAACAGCATCCAGCTTCTGCTGTACTCTATTGTGAAAGTAAGTTAATAAAACAAGACAGCATTATTTGTGTTTCACAAGGATGCTGTAGGGAAATACTTTAAAAAAGTGTACATCCTGAGTTTTCAGTCCCCTAAACCAGTATTTCCAAGTCACTCCCACTTTCAGCTAAAACATAGAGCATCTACAGGTAGGAGAGTGACATGCTTTCCCTCAATCTTTAACCAGGTATTCATTTTGGTAATGGCCCCATACCACTTTACACTGTTATGGAGCTGTTTTATGTTTCCTCCTCCAATTAGACTGTATCCCACTAGAATGAAGGCAATCAAGTCTAATAGTTGGTGACTGCCTTAGGCTGGGTTCTCTGAAGAAGCAAAACCAGTAAAGTGTATAAATGCCTGACTCGGCTGTAGAGGCTGGAAGGTCCCAAATCTGTGGGTCAGGATAGAAGCTTCTCCTGATTCACATAACCAAAGAGGCTGGCAAACCTAAGATCCGGCAGACCAAAGAGCAGGGCTGGTGTTCACAGGCTGTGAAGATCAATGAATCCCAAGATCAGCAGGCAAGACTACAGGTAAGCAGCTAGTTTAAGTTCCAAGAAGCAGAGGTGAGATGAACAGCGGCCAGCTGCAGGATACAGAATGAGCAAAAGCCCACAACCCTTGCCAGAATATCCACTTATATTCAATGCAGTCCATACACCCAAGGAAACTCCCTTTCAATTGATGGGCTACTCATAGCAGATTCCATCATGGAGGTGGTCACATCATATCAAATCTCATGATGGAAGTGATCACAACATCATACGACTGAGAATCACGGCCCAGCCAAGTTGACACACAACCTTAACCACCATAGTGACCCCTTCAGTAGCTAACCTAAGCAGCCTTTTATAACAAAAATGTGGAAGTTTCCAAGGTCAAACAAGCCTGGGCCTGAATCTCAAACGCCTTTTACAGAAATCTGGATTTCTGTGCACTGGATTTTCTAAAAGTGAGTTTGAAATTCTATCTTTTGTTGTTCTCTACTACAAAGAAGTGAGAGACCTTACACTCATGCCCCTGTGTCCTGGAACCCTCAAAACAAGCATTTCTGGGGGTGGAATTTCTTTTTCAGGCAGAACCCCTCTTTCAAAAGAGAAGTGGCAACAAGTTTGTTCTCATTTCCTTCCATGAAGAACCAACAATGATGTCATATATTCAAATAATGTTAAGCAGTTTACAAAGTATTTTCACATACACTCTTTCCCAGACACTTTCAGAATCTCTGTGATATACGAAGGGTAGGTATCATAAATCCTGTTTTATAAATGTGACTAATCCAAAGTCATTGAATTAATAAGCTGTGAACCTGGATCTAAAGACTATCTCTTCATAACCAAACGTTCCTTTATCTCAATTCCACATTGCCAATGACTAGCTTTGTGCCACATGGAGCAGAAGTAGGCTGAAGTCTTGGGAGGAGGACCCCAACTCTTAGCTCAGTGCACATCTCATCAAAACCTAATATAGGGGAATGGAAATTGAAGTTAAAGAGACCTAACTTTGAATCCTAGGGACTGTGGTGGTTTAGTGGTAGAATTCTTGCCTTCCAAGATTGGGTTCAATTCCCAGTCAATGCACCTTATATACAGCCACCACCTATATGTAAGTGGAGGCTTGCGTGTTGCTGTGATGCTGAACAGGTTTCAGTGGAGCTTCTGGACTAAGAATGACTAGAAAGAAAGGCCTGGAGATCTACTTCTGAAAATCAGCCAGTGGAAACTCCACGGACCACCATGGTCCTATCCACAACCAAGTATGAAAATGGCACAGGGCCAGGAAGCATTTCATCCCATTGTGCATGGGTCACCACGAGTCAGGGGTCAACTCAATGACAGGCAACAATAAGAATTTTGAATTCTAGATTTGTCATTCTTGCTGTATGACTTTGCTTAAATTAATTTCTCTAGATCTCGGTTTTCTCATCTGTAAAATGGGGATGCTAATACTTCTTTCATGTTGTATTCTCTGAGGATTAAGTTAGATAACTTAAATAAAAACACATCACTTGGTGAAAAACATAATGGGTGCTCTGTAAACATTTATCAAATTGGAATTAAGGAAGAGGAGGTGGCTGTCACAATTCCATAATGCAAAGGGACCTTCCTGCCCTAAAATGTCTTCTTCCAAACATCTGTCTCATTATGGTATTTGAAAGTCATTTCTTCGGGCGTAAAGACTCATCTCTTCCAAGAATGTAAATAATGACCAGTCAGGTACAGCTTAGTGACACCTTGCAGGAGATTTTTTTTAAGGTGATGAAGAGAAGAGAAACCAGCACCCCAGCATGACAGGAGGCTTAGAAAGGATCCTCAGTGACAGGGAAGGCTCTAATACAATCATTCTTTTATAGTAATGTGGATAATGCAATCCCTTTTTAATGAGCATAATGTCCACATTAACAATTACCTACATTATTCGTTACTACAATTTTTCTCAAAAAAATTTTTTTTTTGATGGCGTGTGTTTTCAGCATTGAAATCCAAGCTTACTAATTGAGTGTGTTTAAATTTTTGGTTGGTAATACGGATTTTGAGAAATACGATCTGATAATACAAGCCACCAATGAGGCGAGTGGCACTGTGGCGCCACTAATCTGTGCTATAACAATATACCAACGAGAGCTATATAAATAACTTACTGTGGGTGCCTTCCCATCAGGTTACATGGGAGACCTCTGATTTTCCAAATATTACACAGAATAACCATAACAAACCCATCAGGACTCCCTAACTGTCACACAGGAAAGCCATAATTACGCTTGTAAGCCTTATCTCACAGAAATAATGGAAATAAAGGGGGAAAAAGGCAAAAGTTTACAAAACTAGCACATCCAGGAAGCATCATCTAATAGAATCCCCAACCTACACAACAATGAGGCTCCAACTCTGGTAGGCTGAGCTTCATGCATATCAAAAGGGACCCACCTTCACACTAAATGTATTAGACCCTGAATAACGCCTGAGGCTCAGAGGCAAAAAAGTAAGTGGCTGCTATACGGTTAACCTAATGGTAATGAAAAAGTTAATAAGTTTCAGATCACGTAATTAATACATGCCTCCTATACACTTGTCATGTCATCATGGTCACAGGCCATAGGGACTGGAAATGGATTTAAAGATCACTGTACCACATATCATTTAAAAACGACAAGTCCGAGGCCCATAAGGAAGAACATTTTATGGTTCTGGGGATCACTACAAGAAAACTCTGAATTTTGATTCTGCCTGGGAAACAAGTGTCAACATTTGTGTCAAACTGCTGAGAGAGACACTGACTCACCACCAAACCCCACAGACCCAGAACTGAAGGCTACCTGAGGGCTGACAGCTGAAGGGCTTGGCCATTGTTAAGTCACGGGTAGAAGCATAGAAGCACCAGGATCTGAGGGTGGTGGGGAGAATGCGAGCACAGCCCTCTGACACCCGGCATCTCTCTACACGATGCCAGGGTCCAGACAAGATTCAGCAAAAGCCCATTCCCTGACCTCATGCCTCTTTCAGGGGCTTTACTGAGTTCCACCAGTTTTTCCCTGATCAAATTTTACTTGTGTGTGATATTAAGGATATTGTTCAACATTTCCACATTCTGTTGGATTGTCTTTTTTTTTTTTTTTTAATAGGCACAAATACGAATCTCTTCCAGCTGGTTCGCCAGGCAGCTGTCTTCCAAATTTCTTGGCATACGTAAGTGAGCATTTGCAGGGCTGCTTCCGTTTGTTAAACATCTCAATTGGTATTCCGTCAATTCCTGAAGCCTTGTTTTTCATCAATGACTTCAATGTAGCATGGACTTCTCCCTTCAGTATCATCAGTCCTTGATCATATCCTACCTTCTGAAATGACTGAACGTCAATAAATTATTTTTGGTACAGTGATTCTGTATATTCTTTCCATCTTCTCTGGATACTTTCTTCATCGTTCAGTATTTTCTCTGTAAAATTCTTCAATATTCCAACTCAAGGTATGAATTTTTTCTTCAGTTCTTTCAGCTTGAGAAATGCTGAGCGTGATCTTCCCTTTTGGTTTTCTAACTCCAGGTCTTTGCACATTTCAGTATAATACTTTACTTTGTCTTCTCAAGCCATTCTTTGAAATCTTCTGTTCAGTTCTTTTACTTCATCATTTCTTCAATTTGTTTTAGCTACTCTATGTTCAAGAGTGAGTTTTAGAGTCTCTTCTGACATCCATTTTGGCCTTTGCTTTCTTTCCTGCCTTTTTAATCACCTCTGTTCATGTATGATGTCCTTGATGTCCTTTCACAATTCATCTGGTCTTCCATCATTAGTATTCGATGTGTGATATCTATTCTTGAGATTTTCTCTAAATTCAGGTGGGATGTACTCAAGGTCATGCTTTGGCTCTTGTGGACTTACTCCAATTTTCTTCAGTTTCAATTTGAACTTGCACATGAGCAAATGATGGTCTATTCCACAGTCAGTCCCTGGCCTTGTTCTGACTGATGATATTGAGCTTCTCCATTGTCTCTTTCTACAGATGTAGTCAATTTTATCCCTGTGTATTCCTTCTGGTGAGGTCCACTTGTAGAGTTGCCAGTATGTTGTTGAAAAAAACTATTTGCAATGAAGAAATCACTGGTCTTGCAAAATTCTATCATGCTCCCTCCAGCATCGTTTCTATCACCAAAGCCATATTTTCCAACTAGTGATTCTTCTTCATTTCCAACTTTAGCACTCCAATCACCAGTTATTATCAATGCATCTTGATTGCATGTTCAATCAATTTTAGACTGCAGAAATTGGTAAAAATCTTCAATGTCTTCATCTTTGGCCTTAGTGGTTGGTGCATAAATTGGCATAATAGTTGTATCAACTGGTCTTCCTTGTAGGCATGTGGATATTATCCTATCACTGACAGCATTATACTTCAGGATAGATCTGAAATTTCTTTTTGACAATGAATGTGACACCATTCCTCTTCAATTTGTCATTCCCAGCATAGTAGACCTTATGATTGTCCATTCAGAATGGCCAAAACCCATCCATTTCAGCTCACTAATACCTAGGATATCAATCTTTATGTGTTCCACTTCACTTTTGACAACTACAAATTTTCCTAGTTTCATATTTTGTACATTCCATGTTCCAATTATTAATGGATGTTTGCAACTGTTTCTTCTCATTTTGAGTCATGTCACATCAGCAGATAAAATTCCCAAAAGCTTGACTCCATCCACATCATTAAGGTCGACTATACTTTGAGGAGGCAACTCTTCTCTAGTTGTCTTTTGAGTGCCTTCCAACCTGATGGCTCATCTTCCAGCACTATATCAAACAATATTCTGCTGCTACTCATAAGGTTTTCACTGGCTAATTTTTTCAGAAGTAGACCGCCAGGTCCTTCTTCATAGTCTGTCTTAGTCTGAAAGCTCCGCTGAAACCTATCATGGGTGACCTTGCTGGTATTTGAAACGCCAGTGGCATAGCTCCCAGCATCACACTAAACCGTAAATCACCACAGCAAACAAAAAACTGACAGAGTGATGGTGGAATATGTGTAGAAGTGGCAATATGCCAGTCCCAAGCAGAGGGTCTCAGAGGAACCACAAGTCTTCACCAGTTCTTGTGCACTAGTTTTCTCTAGAATGAGAACATCGAGGCTCAGATGGGAAGTACTCCTTCTGCCTTGATCCCAAAATGAGAAGACCATGGAGCAGATCTGACCCTACTGAGAGCCTGGAGCAAAGCAGCAGCAGCCATCCCACAGCACTATCAAGAAACATTAGCGAGAAACAAGTAAATGCTTTTGTAAAGCAATGAGAGTGTGAGGTTTCTTATGCAGCGTTACTAAGTGGAAAATGTCTCCTTAACTCTATCTGTCAGATTGTGATGACCAAATGAAATAAAGCCCCTCTTCTCCCCTCCAATAATTGCTTCTGATCACTTACTTTGTAATCATTTGCTCATTTAATCCTTACAGCGAGCTACTACAGATATATTATTGCCCTAACTTTACAGATGAGAAAACTGAGGGGATTCAGCCACACATCCAAGGTCACATGACTGGTAACCAACAGATCTGGGACTTGAAACCAAGGCCGTAGCCACAGCCCAAGCTCCACCACCACACTGCACTGCCTGTATAGACACTGATGGAATCAGAATGCATAGGGGCCTGGAGACCCAAAACCTCTCCTCTACTCCAACAGAATATCATCCTTTTTCTTTTAAGTACACTCTTGAGAAAGAAAAAAAAAAAAATTACTTGTGCATCTTCAGAATAATCTAAGCACTCCACAAGCCCATTTTTAAGAGTGAGTTGAATTTTGAGCCTTTCCAAGGTTGACACAGTCAATTCTATCATGCCCAGAGCCCTGCCAACCCAGCTTTATAAAGTCCTCCAGCCTATTCTCCGTTAGGACAGAGCAATGCCTTGTGATGGCCATAACGTTTCCCCCCTTGATTTATTACACCATCTATTATGGGCCACTCCTGATGTGTCATTGTCACCCCTGATGCCTGACAGCTTTAGGAATTCTTCTTAGGCCATAATTTCTGAATATTTCCACCACCCCTCCTTCGCTGACCCTGGAATTTCAGCTACTTTCCATTCAGAAAAAGATTGCTCAATTTATTCTCAGCTTCATGGTCCTTTTTATGTTTATCTACTGCTCAGCCACCTTTCTGATCAGGTATTTAAAGATAAGCCCATCTGCTTCTGACAAGTGACCCTCCTTCTTTTTCTCATTTCCGAGTTTCTCCCTTACAGACTCAATATCATTCATTTTCTATGTTTGCAGGCTTCCAGCTCATTCCATTATTCTTTTCCCCTTACCACATGAGATAATGGGTGTGGAAAAGTCTGGACAACTATAAAAAAAGGTATACGAATATTAGCTCTTTTTGTTGTGGTTGTTGTTGCAATAACTAACAACCTCCCAAGTTCAGTTCCCCGTAGTGAAATGTCAACTCTCACTGCTGCGAATGTTCTGGGATTCATTCTCATCTTCAAGCAAGCAACCAAACACCAGAGTTTAAGCTCTTCAGATCTGAATTCTCTGGCACACAATATCACATATAATAAACAAACTGCTGCCCAGGCTTCAAGATTGCTTGATTACATAAATTTCTGTCTCCACGATATCTGTGGTCATAGGAATTGGCTTGATCAAATGAACAAACTTATGAAATTTCAAGATCAGTAGCCCAAGAAGTGAGTTACATGGAGAAAAGCACAGCACTTGAGACTAACAGTCAGGTTCAAATCCCAGCCCTGCTATTTACAAGCTGTATGACCTTTACCAAAGTAAACTCCCTGGACTGGTGTGAGGAAAAAATTCAATAGTCCTATAAAAACCCTTTGCAGGGTGCCTGGCATATGGCAGTCATCCAATGGAAGTGTGTGAATAATAGCATTATTAAAGAATGGAAGATTCTTTGAAAATGGTTTAAATGTGCCTAAGTTTTCTAAGTTGAAAGGGATATAAAGGACACAAACCCTTTATCTTACATTAGTAGACCAAGAAACCCAGAGTGCCTAGTTGTCCTTGTCTGCAGACTCTGAGAACAGAGCCATGCCCTCACTCACAGTGCCTGGCTCAAAGTGATCATACAGTGAGTATTTGCTGCTGCTGTGGGTGGTGGTGTTGAACTCAGATGAGGAAGCATAGCATGGTGGTCGGCAGCATGTATTTGGGAGTCTGCAAGACTTGCATGTGAGCTCCAGGTCCACCTCTTAGTATTGAGACTTTGGACAACTAACACCTCTAAGCCTCTGTGAAAAGGCAATAGCAATAGTGCCTCCTTCTTAGATCTGCTGGAGGGTTATGTGAGAAAATGGAGGTAAAACTTGGCTCCTCAGGGAAAAGAAACTCAATAAAATGTTAGCTATTATAACTGTCAATAGCTTGTCTAAGATCACCTAGTTAGTTAATGGCGGAACAGGGAGACCCCAAATAGCATGACTTCTAGTCCAAGATATTCTACTGCAGAAGAAAAAAAAAAAAAAAAAACAGGGTGATCTAACCTTTCTTATGTTAAAGCACATTTTTTATGCAGTGTATTTTTTGACCCTGGACTCCTTTTAAATTATCAAGTATTTCGCTTTTTCATCAGGAGGAAAACAAGGGGAAATGCCAATATCAGTGACAATAGTGATGCTTCAAACACATACACACACACACAATCACGCCACTTATATACACTCCTTTTAAATTGTGCTTTTTGGGTCAATAACTCTTATAGAAATATATAGTATTTGTTTAACAATCAATGGGAACATAAGAGCCCTAACATTTCTATCAGTGGTAAAACCTCAGTATGTCAAGTCACACGCCCAGGCTACTTTCTGAAAACTCAATATCAAGGTGTCATAATTATCCATAATACATTTTTGAATCAGGTCTTAAAACTTTAATGTGGCTTTTATGCCTGGAGATAAGGCAGGATTTGGGCTTGGCAAGTTACAGTGGCACACATGAGGGCTGCTGGTTGATACTAATTCTAGAGGATGATTTAAAACCTTAATTACTGAAAGTTATTACCATGCCATCCTCCTCAACATTTCACACTGTGAATGGGTGACAACCTGGGAAGGCATACCATACTAGAGTGAATCAGGGTCCCATTAGAATTTTTTTTCTTTCTGAGAGACATGGAAAGTACACAAGGGTTGAAGACAAAGCTTTTCTTTAAAAAGGAATGGGCTGTGAGCTGAAAGTTATAAGATGGAAAGATTTGGCAGATAGACAAGAACTGAGAATGTAAGCAGGGAGCTGTAGCCCTAAGAATCCCTGATTGTGAGCTGGCCGGCCCATGGCCCAGCTCAGTCCTATACCATCCTCGCTGAAACCTACTGGGAGGCTGGTTAATAAGATGGAAAAGAATTCATGGCCTCTATAAATGAGGGTAGGATGATCAATTATAGTCTCTTACTTTATTTCTTTTAGATAATATTTGCATTTTAATAGTCCTTCCTGTGGCTTAACCCAGGAAATTTCTAACCATCTCAATTCAACAGTTAATTTTGGGCCCCAATCTAGTCAATTACTGGTTTATTGGCTTTCCTAGCCCTCTCCTTGGCCAATGGACATTTGAAAGGAGGACCACAGGAGGGAGCCTATGGCTCTTCAGCACTGCCAGTGACTCCAGATGAAGAAAGGGAGCAGGCTGCGGGTTAAGGATCTGTCTCTTTCCCTGGCCTTCTATGCATTTTTTGGGTACTGTGTTCACAGCCAGAAGACTCCAGCACAAGTCTTTCCAGCTTGAAGCAAGGGACACTTGTTGAGTGTCCTCTTAGTAACCGCACACTGTTGTCCATGATGGGAGAGTGGGAGTGGTAGAGGAGCACAGGAAGACAGAGTAGCCACAGACAGCAGTACAAGGAATGGGATCCAAGCCCTTGAGGAGCACAAAGCTGTGACAAGGCATTTCTCGTGTGGAGGCAGGAGGAACGATGAAGGACATACATCTTGGAGGAGTTGACACTTGAGTAGAGACTTGAGGTATAAAAGATTTCACTATCCACGGGGAGCCTCTTTCCTATCACCTTCCCCAGCCTCAGGCACACCTAGCAACCTCCGTCTCTTTCTGTCACCAGTTTTCTAAGTGAGATCATTTGGTTTCTTCATCTGGGTTTTAGGTTTAAAAGGACAGGGAAAGGCCACATTCCTAAGCAAAAGTAGAAGAAAAAAAAAAGATTTCTTTGAAACCGATCAAATGCAATTAAGGCAGAGTACCCAGCTCATATACCTTTGATTAACCTTTATCTGGAAAGAAATGATTGGTGATTAAGAATTAGATGAGGTGACTAATTACATCAGGAATCTTCCTTCAAAGAAATCTCTTTCAGCACCAGTGAAAAAGCTGATAAAAAAAAAAATCATGGCCATAATGGTGCCTTTTAAGGAGAATAATTATCCTGTAATAACAATTTTGGCCTCGACTTAAGCCCTGTAAAATAATCCTTTTTCATTAACTTCAAGTTCAATTAGCATCAATAATGAGCACTCTTTTAGAAGAAACCATAGCATCGAGCTCCCTGATAGCTGAACATGTAGCTGCTCAGCTTCCAGCTCAAAGGCCATTATTGCTTGCTGTAGTAGGAGGTGAATAAGCCCAAAGTGGGAAGCCTTGGATACGCCCTTTCCAGGGCAAGAAAGACTTCAGTTTTCTGAAAGATATGTTTCAGAGGCACTGAATTTTCCAGGGAGAAAGTAGAAGAAGGATAAAAACTAGGAAGGGAAGAAAGGGGAAAGAGAAAGAAGGGGAAGAAGAAGAAGCACTGCTGGTGGAATGTAAAATGGTATAACCACTACAGAAAATGTTATGGTGCCTCCTTAAAAAGCTAGAAATAGAAATACCATATGATCCAGCAATCCTACTCCTGGGAGTATAATATATCCTAGAGCAGTAAGAGCCATTGCAGGGATAGACATATGCACATCCATGTTCATTGCAGCATTATTCACAACAGCAAAAAAACAAACCTAAGTTAGGAAACAACCTAAGTGCCAATCAACAGATGAATGGATAAACAAATTATGGTATGTGCACAAAATGGAATACTACACAGTGATAAAGAACAATGATGAATCCACAAAACATTTCACAACATGGATGAATCTGTAGGGCATTATGTAGAGTGAAATAAGTCAATTACAAAAGGACAAATATAGTATGAGACCACTATTATAAAAACCCAAGAAAAGGTTTACACACAGAAAAAAAAAAAAAAAAAGCAATGGTTCAAGGGAGGGGAAATCACTAACAAGTGTTAATTTTGGTGAAGGGAAAGACAACATACAATATAGGGGAAGACAACACAACTTAACCAAGACAGAGCCATAGAAGCTTCCCAGACACATCCAAACACCGTGAGGGACCAAGTTACTGGGGCTGAGGGCTGGGGACCTTGCTCTCAGGGAACATCTAGGTCAATTGGCATAACATAGTTCATAAAGAAAATGTTCTACATCCTATTTTGATGAGTAGCATGTGCAGTCTTAAAAGCTGGCAAGTGGCCATCTAAAATACATCTATTGGTCCCATCCCATTTGGAGCAAAAGATAATGAAAGCGAGGACACAAGGAAAATATTAGTCCAAAGGACTAATGGACCATATGAACCACAGCCTCTACCAGCCTGAGCCCAGAAGAACTAGACGGTGCCTGGCTACCACCACTGACTGCTGTATTAGGGATCACAATAAAGAGTCCCAGACAGAGTGGGAGGAAAATGCAGGACAAAATTCAAAGTCACACACACACACACACACACACACACACACAACGGACTTATTGCTCTGGCAGAGACTGGAGGAACCCCTGAGACTATGTCCCCAGACAAACTGCTAACACAGAACTGAAGCCACTCCTGAAGTCACCTTTCAGCCAAAGATTAGATAGGCCTATAAAACAAACAATAACACATGTGAGGAACATCCTTCTTTGTTCAATCAAGTACACAAGACCAAAGAAGCTACACCTGCCCAAAAGCAAAGCGAAGAAGTCAGGAAGGGACAGGAAAACTGGATAAATGGATGAGGGGAACCTGGGGTATAAAGGGAAAGAGGGAGAGTGCTGACACATCGTGGGGATTGTAACCAATGTCACAAAATAATTTGTGCATAAATTTTTTAATAAGAAACTAATTTGTGCTGTAAACTTTCTCCTACGACACAAAAAAAATTTTTTTTAAAAGATTACAGCCAAGAAAACTCTGTGGGGCAGTTCTACTGTCACATGAGGTTTCCATGAGTCAGAATCAATTCAACAGCAACAACAAATATAAATTCATGAACATGAAGTGTTCTTTGACGTTAACACTTATTACAGGAGCCTGGACAAGAGTGCCTGTCTCTCTGGTTCAATTAAAAAAAAAAAAAAAAAAGAAAGAAACCTATGATTAAATTCTAGTTCAGCCACTCACTAGTGGCATGACCTAGGCAAATCACTTAACCCTCAGAGCCTCATTTGTCAAACAGAGATCAAAATATCTATCTCTTGCAGTTGTAAAGATGAAATGAGAGAATATCTATAAAGTGTCTGGCATAGAAGGATGCTCAATGAATGCTAGAGCCATATGTCTTTCCTCTCCAACTCCCTCCCACCACCAGCCCTCAATCATTACCTCACTAAGGCAAATCTGACACTGCTTGTGCCAGGTAATGCTTAAGAATGTCTATGTAAATTGCTGGGAAAATTTTCTCTTTGAATGAGAGGAAGAAGATTAAAATGAGGAAAATTTGACTTCTGACCACTGTACTCCTGTTTCTGCTAACTCAGTTCAAACCGCAAATGAAAGCTTGGTGCCAAGAAGGGATACTCAGCTTCAAGTCCCTCCACCAGGTCTGAGAAGCCTTTCTTCAGCTGATCACATTATGTGCCAAGCAGCTGGTCTCTTCTTGAGAATCAGTGCTTTACTTAAGAAAAGCTGCAAATCAAACAATGGGGCTGTCCAGGGAGCTGAGAATTTAGCTCTTTAAACATTTCTTCTTATAAATATAAACGGTTGCTTTCCTCTAGAGAAAGCTTCCATTCCTCTGATCTCTGAAGGATAGGAAAAGGTGCCAGGAGGGCCCTTATATCTTCTGGTGAACATTCCTGATCACCTTAATCCCTTCACCGACAACCTTCTGATCTGACAGAAATAGAGGTTATCCTGTCCCTTAGTTTATAAAGCAGCAGGGAAAGGGGGAGAGAATCAGAGAGAAGAACAGAACATAGAAGTCACCAGGGATGCAGAAGGGAGGGAAAAAGGGAGAATTACTTTTAACACAGTTGCACAATCCATAATTCAGCAAGCTCTTCATTTCTATTATCTTCTAAAAAACACGAAATTAAGTTCTAAGCAAAGTGCATAATTTATGAGAAGTCTCTGTGTTAATGATTCCCAAATACCCATGCCTAGTGCTGATTTTTAACATAAGTTCTAGTCCCACATTTCCAACTGCCTATAAGATGTCTATAGGAAACCCTGGTGACATAGTGGTTAAGAACTACGGTTGCTAACCAAAAGGTTGGCAGTTCGAATCCACCAGGCGCTCCTTGGAAACCCTATGGGGCAGTTCTACTCTGTCCTATAGTGTCAATATGAGTCAGAATTGACTGGATGGCAACAGGTTTTTATGGGTATAGGATGTTGCTGCCCAGGCGCACATGGAACTAAACTCTTCTTCCCAAATGTCATTCCAAATTTCTCTTTCCTATCGCTATTTTTCTAATCTTTCTGGCAGAAAGTTCTAGAAAAACCTAGATTCCTCCTTCTTCTGCCTCTGATATCAAGGTTTATAAGTTTTTCCTAGAATCATTCTTTCCTCTCCCATCCCCCTCAGTTTACGCCTTTCCATACTCCCCCTCTTCCCACCCAAGATTACTGCAACAGGCTCCTACCTGGGTATTCTAGCTCAAGTCTCTACTTGCTAATCCAGTCTGCAAACGATTACCAGTTTCATCTCCCTAAGATGCTTTTCACATCATTCCCCTCCTCTGAGTGAGATGACTGCCTATTTCCTGTTACGAGAAGGTCAGCTACCGCTGCTTGCTTTCTAAGTCCCTCCTGTCATGTTCTGACCCCACCAACCCATCCAACTGTACCTTCGAACGCAAAATTTCTACCCCAGAGTGGTCCCAGTGAGCCTGAAGCTCATATTAGGTACTCCAGAAGACTAACTGATTTAATCAAACTGAATGGAGCAGTCTTCAATTTGTACTTAATGCTCTCTCTTACTGCTCCCTGCTTCCTACCTGGGATGCTCCCCTCTCTCATCCTAGCTATCCAAACTCTACTCATCCTCCAGGACAATCAAGCCTCAGCTCTATTCGGAAGCTTCTACTCACAGCTCTTCTCTCTGATATACTTGCCCTTAAGTCCACCCCATCTTGTAATATTTTTAATTAAATAGCTGGCATAATGCTAATAGTGCTTTCAATTTTACAGAGCACTACTCTACAAGCAAAGGAGCCTTGGTGGAACAGTGGTTAAGCACTCAGCCGCTAACTGGAAGGTGGCAGTCTGCTTCCTAGATTAAAAAAAAATTTTTTTTTTTTTACAGGAAATACTACAGGGCAGTTCTACTCTGTCCCATGGGGTTGCTGTGAGGTGGAATCAGCTCGGCGATAACGGGTTTGGTTTTTTTGATTATTCTACAAGCAAGAAACCCTGATGGTGAAATGGTTAAGTGTAAGGCTGCTAACTGAAAGGTCTGTGGTTCAAACCTACCAGCAGCAGCTCCATAGGTGAAAAGACCTTGCAATCTGCTTCTGTAAAGGTGGGGCAGTTCTACTCTGTCCTATAGGGTCACTATGAGTGGTAATCAACTTGACAGCACACAACAACATTCTACAAGCAAAGATATCACTTTGATGACTAAGGTATGCCTGACCCAAGTGATAGTCTTTTCGATCGCCTCATATTCATGCAAAAGCTAGACAATAAAAAGGAAAGAGCAAAGAATTGAGGCATTTGAATTGTGGTATTGGCAAAGGATATCGCATATACAATGGACTGCCAGAAGAATGAAAAAATCAGTTTTGGGGTTAGTACAGCCAGAATGCTCCTTAGAAGCAAGGATGGTAAGACTTTGTCTTGCTTACTTTAGACACATCTTTAGGAAAGATCAATTGCTAGAAAAGGATATCATGTTTGGTAAGGTGGAGGGTCAGCAAAAATGAGAGAAATCCTCTATGAGATGGGTTGACACCATAGCTGCAACAATGGGCTCAGACATAACAATAATTGTGAGGATGGTAGAAGACCGGCAATGTTTCATTCTGTTACACATGAGTCAGAGCCAACTAACAACAACAACATTCTACGTGTATAATCTTATGCTCTCAACAACACTATGACGTTGGTACCATCCACTGCATTTCACTAGGACTGGTAATTTAAATGAAAGTCGTGAAGCTGACTAATGCTGGTGTCAAGTCTTGGATTTCTAATTTTTAACTTCAAATCCTGTTTTTGGTCTTTCTTATTAGACTGCAAGTTCTTTAAAGTCAGGGACCACCTCTTGTAACTATTGTGTTTTCCCCTGTAGAATACTTTAAAGTTCTAGACATACATGAAGTCTCAAGGATTATTTGTCGAATGGAGAATTGAAGTTAAGAATCAAGGAGCCATTAAGACGTAAGTGAACTTGACACACACTGTGCTCACTGGGGCCTAGGTTATGTGGACTAGCTCAAGTCATCCTTTTCATATGCCGTATTTATGTCTCTCATTCTTTTTTTATCCTTTTCTTCATGGATTCAGCAAATATTTACTGGACACCTCCTGTAAATATTTACTAAGTCGAACACTCCCTTATCTTTCAACCCCACTCCTAACATAAACACTTCCCAAATAAGGGATTAGAAGTACAGTTTTATTTATCTATTTATCTATCTACCTCCTATTGATCTGCTGCCTGATTGATTGCTTCTGTGCACACAATCGGTCCATAATTGGCTGTAAAGATTAGAGCTGAAGATCAGAACTGAGCTGCTCAGGTGAGTTTACTATGCATCCAGAAAAGAGCCAAAACAACTTGGGTTTTCCTTTTAGCTGGAAAAGAAAAGAAAGCTCTTTAATCTTATCACAGTTTCTAAGGTATATTAGTTATAGCTCTTATCACAACCTATTAGTTGCCAGTTATCATTTCTTATCACTGCTCTGTGAAATTCTAATTGACCCTGCAACTGTTTGTATAGACATAACACCTTCCCAGTAATGCTTCAGGTTAAAATCATAGAATTTTAATATGATTTTAATAAGGAATAGTAGAGATTAGAACCCATTTAACTTGATATGATAAAAACTTTGTTCAGAAAATTTACACGACTTGCCCAAGTTCAAACAAGACAACCTGGCTCATTCTAAAATGAAAACCTGATCCTATGACTCCTAATTAGGAACTTCCTCCCCTCCTTCAGTTGTCTCAGCTAATATTTTAGTTTTTCAAACTTCACAGTTAATTATTGAAAGAAGAACTTTTTTGCTGTGAAAGTATAAGATTTTACAATGACTACAGTAAGAGTTTGAGTTTAGAAATATCCTTCATGAGTTAGTTAAAATCCTTTGACACTAAAGAAGTAACTAAAAGGGTTGCTGGCTCTATATGGGCCCTCAGGTAATGTATGACATAGGGGGACAGTGCTGATTTTTGGACAGCTTTAACTCTGAGCACATAAGGTTGTGTTAGTCCACAATGTCTAAAGGGGCTTCTCTTCATTCATTTAATCAGATTACTTTTTTTGTAAAATGAACTCTAATTTTGAGTATAATTAGTTCTAGCCAAGATGATATGGAGGGGAAACCACCAAAAATAATTAGGGGAAAGTTTTATTAATAGCAATAACAATAAAATAAATGAAAATGGATATTTTCAGTGCTTTAACCATGTGCCAGGTGCTGTACTAAAATCTTTATAAAAATTGTCTCTTTTACTCCCCGTAAGAACCCTGTAAACACCATAATCATCCATATTTTACAGGTGAGAACGTTAAGAGCAGAAAAATTATTGCCTTACTAGCTTAAGAACTTACAACTGGAACTGGGTACCAAAGCTAGAATTAAACCCAGATTCTATTTTCTTAACACTATGCAGTGCTGTCTCCTTTCAGAAGAAAATGGGTTAATTAATATTCATAGTTCTAAAAACAAAAAACGAACAAACAAAAATCAACCCAACTTTCAGAGTCACTACCCTGAAAGGAACGCTACTGATGATAATTAAGTACGAGGTTGAGTAGAGAATTACATTCCGGGCTAGAGGATTGTACATCTATTTACACAGCCGGGGTAAGATGATTCTCTGATTCTCCCCCCTTCGGTTTTAACAATAAAAAGTCTCAGTGAAATGGGGATAAATCATACAAGTAAACACACATATATATAACATTAAATCAAAGAAGGGGGGAGCATGGATTGTGGGCCTTTCTCTGGAATGCATACCACTCCATACTCAGATATGAAAAACTCAAAGACAATTTTGTGCAGCAAACCACTTTCTCAATGTTATCAAACATTCCCACTACCTATCAGGGATTGTTTACCACTTCATTCTATTCTGATGTTTCACGTTTGCTGTTTTCTGAAATGTAAACATCACTGCTTGT
Organism: Loxodonta africana; assembly: GCF_030014295.1. Classification (NCBI taxonomy): domain Eukaryota; kingdom Metazoa; phylum Chordata; class Mammalia; order Proboscidea; family Elephantidae; genus Loxodonta; species Loxodonta africana. The sequence goes on from NC_087353.1 coordinate 45,366,005, forward strand.
ACTTCTGCTTTAGAAGTGCTCATGACTTGCATAGGTCAGAAACTTCAGGCAAATTAGACTTAAGTCCAAACTGTATTTCTTGCCTAAATGTTTAAGCACAAAGATAATCTCTAGCCATCCTGGCTGTCATCGTAAGCTATTTGACATTTATTGTCCTGAAGAAAAGAAACGTCAGAATGTATCAAATCTGCAGTTGTGCTTCATGACATTTTTCTCCAACCAAATTCTTCCAAATTGTGATATTGAGTCTAAGACTATGAGAGAGAGAGGAGAAATATTTCCCTGTTGCACGTTTCCCACCTCAGCTGCCACAGCGACATATGCGTATTCAGTAAACCTCAGTGTTTCCCCTCAGCTGCATTAGTCAAGCAGATGTGTGGGTACAGGGGGGCTGGAATACGAAGGGAAAGGTGGGACCTGTGGAAATGGAAGGGGATGCATGGCTTTGTGATCTATTTAGCATGACCTTTGGTCATACTTCATGGAACAGACTGAGACCATCTGGCCCTACTCCTGGGCTCTCCTCACTTCGCCTCAGCCTGGCCCTCTGCACATTTGTCTCTTCCTCTAAGAAAATGAAGTTGATTTCCTTCTCTCCAGTCACCCCTGCCTGTGGTTCTACCATTGCTACCTCCAGACTGCAGTAACATAAGTTTTTCCAGCTTGAGAGCCCCACTGTGCTCTGGGATGGTCAGATCACATTGGATGTATCTTTTCCTCTTTGGAGGGCTGCACCTTAAGAGGAGAGGGTATTGGGAGGAACTAATTCAGAATAATACATGCTCTGAAAGCCACAGTTTGTGAGAAAGAGCTACAAGGGGAGCTAGAGAGATTCATTTCTTTTGCAGCACTCATCATCATTTCTTCTTACATATTTATTTGCTAATTTTCACATTTAGCGTGTCCCCTCCGTCAGTCTGTAAACTCGATGAGGTTAAAGCTCTTGTCTGTTTTGTTTATTGCTGTATCTGCAGCAGCCAGCACCTAGCACAGTGTCTGACACACTGAAGGTGCTCAATAACCATGTGTTGGATTAGCAATTGGGAAAAAAAAGGGAGGAGGAGAGGGTAGAGAAGAGAAAAAGAAGGAAGAGATGAAGGGCCATCTGGCTTCACCCCTAGGCATGTGGAATAACTGACTTCAAACATTTGAAGGACCCTCGTGTTAGAAAGAGGAAAACTCTTGAGTTCAGAATTTAGGGATAAAGCATTGAGATTATAGGCGTGGAGTTAAACAAGCTGGGATTCAAAAAGCAGATTCTTCACTTACTAGCTATGTGAACTTGGCAGGTTTCTTTATCTCTAAAATGGGGATAATAATAAAATCAAACTTACTGTGTTATACCAAAAAACAAAAAAATCCATTGCCATTGAATCAATTCCAAGTCATAGAAACAATATAGGACAGAATAGAGCTGCCCCATAGGGTTTCCAAGAAATGGCTGATGGATTCAAACTGTCAGCCTTCTCGTTAGAAGCCAAGCTCTTAACCACCGTGCCGCTGTGTTATAAAAAAAAAAGTGAAGATTAAATAAAGTAACCTTCATAAAACTGTTATCATTAGTATTAAGTTACAGAGAAGTAGAATTCAACCAGTACTAAATATTTTTCCAGCATATCTGTACAGGAAGCACAGAGCAGCCTTGTAAAATAGTGATCTCCACCTCCCAGGAAATATTTTAAAAGGTCTATTTTAAGAAGAGGTTCTCGAAGTGGATGGGGGCCTGGATGCAATGGCATCTAAAGCCATATAAAAGTCTGCAATGTCTAGATTGAGTGGTTTTTCTATACAATTATTTCCTCTCTCCCTGAAAACTGAAATTTCCTTTTTCTTCAACTTTTTTTCTCCTGATTTTCAACCTCAATAAGTTTCATCTGTCTTTAGTATGTATTTTCATTCTGCTGAGCCCTTTAGCATCACTGAGATTTTATCCTCTTTCTTTTCTCTTCTTCCTTTTGTAAGTATACTCCTTGAATCACTACTTTAACACCTTTTACTTTTATTTATTCAGCACCCCTTTTCAACCTCTTTCTACCTATGGCTGCTCTCCATAATGCCACATGATGAATTGCTCTTGGCCACACATGTTAGAAACATCTGCTTTCCTTAGCTTCCATGACACCACATAATCCTGAGGCCTGTCTTCCTACTTTTCAGAAAGTTTTTTCCTGGCAACGTCAATGACTCCCTTCTACTATCTAATTATGAGTCATCCTAAAGCCAAGGCGTGACCTTCCTTCCTCTCTCTTCTTCCTCAGGAAAATCCGTCTCCTTTCAAGAATTAAACCACTCACTCAGACCACTAGGTCCATGTAAATAACTCCCACATCTATATCTTTAGCCTCGACCTCTTACCTATTCATGCTTCAGTCCAATATTTTCATTAACCTGATAACCTGATCTTCAAATGGATGCCACACTATAATCATTATCATACCAGCAACTCTCCCCTAAAGCAAGATCCTCTTTGTCAGTAATACCACCAGTCTTCAAGGTTCACAGGACAACCCTTAGACTTTTGATCCCTTCCCATTCTTTTTTCCCGTTACACCTGTGCTTTTCTTGGCCAAGCTCTGATCCTCTCATTCCAAAGCCAGTGCAACAGCCTCTCAGGCTCCACTCAAGCCACCAGCCCTTTCTGCACTCCAGGGCTGAGACCCACTACCAAACTACATTTTCTGAAGATTCTGCAGTCACTCTGTAGTCAACATGCATTTCCCTTACTCAAGAAATAATTTTCTGATTTCTTCAGTATCAAATCTAAATTCCAGACCAACAAGCCATCCCTGACTCTAGCCAAGGAATCTGACCTAGCATCCCCTTCCTCCCAGTACTCTTTAGACCAGAGGTATATGCACACATGCACACATAAGAGTCTTTCTCCCTCTGTCCTATCTCCCTCTCTCTAACTAGTTTTTCCTCCTCTGAGCATTTTTTTGTGCTCTTGTTCCAATTTGTGAAGGACAAACAACTTCTAAGTCAAATTGTTCTCAAATCACCTTCCTTCTAGAAGTTTTTCCTAACTCGTTTGAATCTCAATCCTAAAAGGAAACCATCATTCTCAGCAGATAGCCTTTGACCTGACTCCCTGGCAAAAGGCAATAAGCTTATTCTTTCTAAAATTCCAGAGCTATACTTTCCTGTCTCAGAGGAACTCCACCACTCCCATTACTAAATTTGGGGGCCTGAAAATACAGAATGAAGCTTTCCCTAATCATCATAGCAGGAATTGGCCTTTCCATGCCTCCACTGAAAAACTGTAACCACTTGTACTGATTGTTCACCATTTGAGCACTGTCTTTTACCCTAGATATTTATTAGCATGCCTTGTCTGCTTTTTCTTCCCAACTATTTTGTGAACTCCTCCTGGGGGAAAGAGATTGTCCTTCACTGAACTTGGTAATTATATTTTATTATAACTGTGGAAGCACTGGTGGCATAGTGGTTAAGAGCCATAGCTGCTAACCAAAAGGTTGGTAGCTCGAATCCACCAAGAGCTCCCTGGAAACCCTATGAGGCAGTTCTACTCTGTCCTATAGAGTCGCTAGGAGTCAGAATTTACTTGACAGCGATGGGTTTGGTTTGGTTTATTATAACTATATTCCGTGAGCTAAAAGTAAACACTCTGAAAATGAATGGAAAAGTAGAAATTATCAACTTAGAAACAAAAATCATTTTTAAAAATGGAAAATTTAGAACTGGGAAATACAATATCTAAAATAAAAATTATAACAAAATGAAGACAACAGAGGAGAGATCATAGAAATTGTCCATTCTTCAGAACAGAGAGAAAAAAAAATTGAAAAAAGTTAACAGAGTCTTGGGAGCACATGGAACGACATCAAAAGGTCTAACAACTGACTGGAGTTGCAGAAGAAAGGAGAAATATATTGTGCAGAAAAAAGATATTTGAAGAATTAATGACTGAAAACTCCCAAATTTGATGAGAAATATAAAGTTACATATTTCAGATTCAAGAACATCAACGAACTGAAAACTGGATGAACTCAAATAAAACCTATGCACAAACACATCATAATAAAACTTCTGAAAGACAAAGAAAAAGAAAAAAATCTTGAAAACAACTACATATAGGGTAACATAAATTCAAATGATGGCAGATTGCTCCTCTGAAATGATAAAAGGGGAAAGAAATAACTCTTTTAAAGTGATGAAAGAAAGAACTGCCAAACCAGAATTCTATACCCAGTAAATATATCCTTCAGAAAGGCAGGTGAATCTATGACATCAAATGGTCAACAAACACTCTAGAGCATAGATGAGGAGGAAGGAAGACTAGCTTATTAGAAATGAAACAACTAGAGTGGAAATAATGAGAATGTTGACACAATGTGAAGATTGTAACCAATATCACTGAGCAATATGTGTAGAAAATGTTGAATGGGAAACTATTTTGCTATATACACTTTTATCAGACTATAATAAAGTATTTTTTAAAAAGCGTTCTCAAGATTCTGGTGATATATGTGTTCACATAAACACACATACACACATGCACACAAACATATCCTAATACAAAGAATCTACATAAATATATTTTTAAGCATATCAAATATTCAGGAAAGATGCACACTAAGATTTTCATAATGGTCACCACTGAAAGATGCAACTAGAAGGGATATGTGGTATGTGCTGATATTCATTGTCTATACTTTAGACTTCTGCATTATTAAAAATAAAATAAAACAAAAAATGTAAAAAAATAGAAATGAAGGTGAAATAAGGACATTTTCTCAGTTTTCTTTAGAAGGATAAAGAAAACAGAGAATATGTTGCCAACACACCTGTTCTAAAAGAAATGCAAAGAAAAAAAAAACTTCAGGTTAAAAGAAAATAATGAAATAGGAATAATGGAACTTTGGGAAAGAAGGAACAGCAAGAAAAATGGTATATATCTAAGTAAATATAGAGGACTAATGAGTCATTTCAAATACATATTACTTTTCAAAGCAAAAAAATTATAAATCTGTCTGGCATGGTTTTCAATTACGTAGCTATAACACATATGACAACTATAACATAGAGCAGGGAGGATAAAGGGATCTTTAAGGTTGTAAGGCTTCTATATTTTACTTGAAGTGGTAAAATATTAACTCTACATAGACTGAAAGGTCAGGTGTATATATTGTAATCCCTAGAGAAACAATTAATAATAAGACGATATAGACAAAAAAAAAAAAAAGATAAATTAAAACTAAAATACTAGAACATATTCAAATAACCCAGAAGATGTAAGGAAAGAAGAAAGGAAGAATGAAAAGCATAAGGAACACACACACAAAAAAATGGTAGACCTAAATACAACTAAATCAGACAGAAATGATCGGACTGAATTTAAAAAGAAAGAAAGAAAACAAGATCTGACTATATGCTTTCTATAAGAAATTTTCTTTAAATATAAAGACACGTTAAAAGTACTAAAAAAATATACCATGCAAACACCATGTAATTAATCAAAAGAAAACTGAAGTAGCTATATTAACATCATTCAAAGTAAGCTTGAAGACATGAATAATACCAGGGATAAAAATGAATATTATATACTGATAAAGGGTTCAAATCATCAATAAGATGTAATAATCCTAAATGTGTATGCATTTTAATAGGTTTTAAAATACATGAAGCATAAACTGATAGAATTTAAAGGAGAACTAGCCGAAACAAAAACCTGGAGACTTTAGCACTCTTCCATCAGTAATCCATATAATAGACAGAAAATCAATAAGGATACAAAAGACCTGAACAACACTATTAACCAAATTGGCCTAACTGACATTGATGAAGAAAAGAAAGATAATGCAAATTACCAATGTCAAGTATGAAAGAAGGGCCATCACTACCGATCCTACAGACATAAAAAATAATAAAGGAATATTATGAACATCCTTACTTACATTAATTCAACGTCTTAGATGAAATAAACCAATTTCTTGAAAGATACAAACTGTTAAACTTTGCTCAAAAAATACAAAATCTGAATAATTCTAAAATCATTAAAGAAATAAAATTAGTAGTTAAAAACTTTCCAGCAAAGATTATGTCAGGTGAAGATGGCTTCAGTGAAAGAGCCTAAAAAAAAAAAAAAAGCAGAAATTCAAGAAAGAAAAAAATTCCAGTGCTACCCAATCTCTTCCAGAAAAAAAAATAGAAAAGGAGGGAGCACTTTCCAACTCATTTTATGAGGCCAGAATTACTCTGAGCAAAAGACAAGAAAAGAAAACTGCAGGCTAATAATCCTCATAAATACGAATGTAAAAAATTCTCAGCAAGATATTAGTTGATTTAGCAATATGTAAAAAGACAGTACTTCATGACCTTTTTTTTTTTCATGACCACGTTGAGTTTATTCTAAGAATGTAAAGCTAATTCAACTTTTGAAAATCAAACAAGGTAATGCACCACATTCACAAAATAAAGAAGAAAAACCATACGGTCATCTCAAGAGATGGTTGTTCTGAGGGAGGCCAGATACTATGGTGTGAGGATGTTCAAGCACAGGACTAAGGAGAGGACTCAACTGGGCTAGCCATGTGAGTAACCTACCTTGTAAATGGATTCTGTAGCCCCAGTCAGACCTTAAGATGAATTCAGCCAAACCTCATCCATTGCTGATGAGACTGTAAAATAGTCTAGCCACTGTGTGGAAAACAGCTTGCTGGTTCTTCAAAAAGTTAAGCATAGATATTCCATATGACCCAAAAAAACCCATTGCTGTCAAGTGGAATTCTGACGTATGGTGACCCTAGAGGACAGAGAAGTACTGCCCCATAGTTTCCAAGGCTGTAAATCTTTACAGAAGCCAACTGCCACATCTTTCTCCCACAGAGTGGCTGGTGGGTTCAAACCGCCAGCATTTTGGTTAGCAGGTGAGCACTTAACCACTGTGCCACCAGGGCTCCTTCCATACGACCTAGCAAGCCCAACAGGGACATAAACAGAAACCTGTACACCACTTCTCATTGCAGCACTTTTCACAATCACCAAAAGGTGGAAACAATTGAAATGTCAACAGATGAATGGGTAAACAAAATGTACTAGGTATATGCACACAATGGAATACTACTCAGCCATAAAGAGAAATGAAGTGCTGATGCATGCCACAACATGGATGAACCTTGAAAATCTCATGCTGAGCAAAATAAGTGAGTCACAAAAGAACACATACTGTCTGATCTCACTTATAAGAAATAAGCAAATACACAGAAACCAAAAATTATTAGTAATCGCCTAGGGTAGGAGAGAAGGGAAAAGGGGAAGTTTTTGCTTTTGCTTAGGGGGCACTGAGTTTATGTTAATGGTAGTGGAATGAGTTGGAAAAGGATAGAGAATGGTAGTACAACTTGAAGAAGTTAATCAGTGTCACTAATTTGTACATGTAGAAATTGTTGAGATGGCATTTGTTTTGCTATGTATATTTTCACCACAATAAAAAAAAAAATGGAGGCAGGGCCAAGATGACAGAACAGCCAAATGCTTCCAGCGATCCCTGTTACAAAAAAGATCCAAAAAATCAAGTGAAATGATTATATTTACGACAAGCTAGGACCCCTGAACATCAAAGGCAAAGTTAGAAAACGGACCGAGCAGCAGGGGAAGAGAAACACCATTCAGAAGCAGAGAGGAGTTGCCCAACCTGAATCACTGGAATCCTTCAGGCACCATTCCCAGAAGCGGCTGCAGCAGGCTGGTGGTAGCATTCGGCTGCAGTTTTCTCAGGGAGAAGCAGCCAGCTGCTCAGCCTACTCATACCTCCTAAACCAGAGAAGAATGGCGCTCTCAGCAAAAGCTAAGTACTTGCATATATTTTACCATGCCCCTACCCCCAAGCAGGCATCAGTGGCTTTAGATTTCTCTGGGCCTGAGATAGGCCCTTTTGAGTGCCCTGAGCCATGCTCCTGGACATGGAGAAGGAATAAATTTATAACAGGGGGAAAAGATAATTTGCCAGCTCCTCTAACCTGGGGAGCTCAGGACAGAAGTGGCTACTGTCCAGGCATAAAGCATCTGTGGACTTTGAATACCTTACCCCGCTGCATGTACCTGTGTGGGCCTATTTCAGGATAGGCCCTTGCTGGCAGACTGTGACTGTTTAAGCTATGCGCTGGAGAGGTGGGTGTTTGATATTTGACATGGCTTTGCCTATTTAACAGAGTCCTCACCTATGCACATCCGGGACTAAGGACTGGTAGCCCCACTAAGGTCACCCAGCCACCCAAGATGGGGTCCAAGGATAACTGGTACCTCCCAGTGCTTACAGCCAAAACCACTGGGTGCCCATGGTCCGTCTGCAGAATCCACCCACCTGTACACTCTAGGGAACAGGGACATGAGTTCCTCAGAGACACTGGGGGGACGGTTCTCAGCCCCCTGCCTTGTTCAGAGTGTACCCCCTGCTGCAACCAGATACCAGTACTTACACCAATCACCCCTGCCCCTCTAAGACTGTAGGACAGAGCCTGTGCCACACACTTGATGACCAGCTACCTGGACACCTGAGCTGAATCCACACAAGAAAAGTGAATGGACTCATGAGCTCATATACCTGATAACAGCTCTAGCCATCTGGTGACAGGACGTCAGAGCCCCAAAGGCAAAGATAATCAAAGCTAGCACACTCAAGCAACACATTTAGGCAAATCAAAACAAAACAAAGCAAGAAACTAGGATACGGTAAGCAAGCATAAAATAAACTAATACAATAACTTATAGACGGCTCAGAGACAAGAGTCAATATCAAACCACATAAAGAAACAGGCCATGAACACTTCAACAAGCTCTCAAAACAGAGAATCAAAGGATCTTCTGGGTGAAGGTGCCTTCCTGGTATAACCAGATGCAGAATTCAAAAGACTGATATACAGAACACTTGAGGACATAAGGAAGGAGATCAGGCAACATGTAGAACAAGCCAAGGAACACACAGATAAAACAGTCAAAGAAATTAAAAAGGTTCTTCAAGAACATACTGAAAAATTTAATAAGCTGTAAGAATCCATAGAGAGACAGCAATCAGAAATTCAGAAGATTAAAAATAAAATTACAGAATTAGACAACTCAATAGAAACTCAGAGGAGCAGAACTGAGCAAGTGGAAGGCAGAATTGATGACCTTGAAGATAAAGCATTTGGTACCAATATATTTGAAGAAAAATCAGATAAGGGAATTTTTTTTTTTTTTTTAAATGAAGAAACCTTAAGAATCCTGTGGGACTCTATCAAGAGAAATAACCTATGAGTGGTTGGAGTACCAGAACAGGGAGGGATAACAGAAAATACAGAGAGAATCATTGAAGATGTGTTGGCAGAAAACTTCCCTGATATCATGAAAGATGAGAAGATATCAATCCAAGATGCTCATTGAACTCCACATAAGGTAGATTTTAAAAGAAAGTCACCAAGACATATTATAATCAAACTTGCCAAAACCAAAGATAAAGAGAGAATTTTAAGAGCAGCTAGGGATAAACAAAAAGTCCCCCACAAAGGAGAGTCAATAAGAATAAACTCAGACTTCTCAGGAGAAACCATGCAGGCAAGAAGGCAATGGGATGACTTATATAAAAAATTGAAGGAAAAAAAAATTGCCAGCCAAGAATCATATAGCCAGCAAAACTGTCTCTCAAATATGAAAGTGAAATTAGGACACTTCCAGAAAAACACAAGTTGAGGGATTTTGTGAAAACCAAACCAAAACTACAAGAAATACTATATAGGGAGTTCTTTTTTTTTTTTTAGAAAATCAATAATATCAGGTATCAACCCAAGACTAGAACACTGGACAGAGCAATCAGATGTCAACCCAGACAGGGAAACCACAGAAAGATGTCAACGTAAAAAAAATGCTCAAAACAGGGAACCAACAATGTCATTCTGTAAAAGAAGACCACATTAAAATAATAAAGAGGGACTAAGAAATGTAGTCATAGGTCTTTCATATGGACAGGAAGACAAGGAGATATAAAGAAATAGAAGTTAGGGTTAAACTTAGAAAAATAGGGGTAAATATCAAGGTGACCACAAAGGAGACTAGCTATTCTACTCATCAAAATAAAGTACAAGAAAAAAATAGATACCTAGAAGAAACAAAATCAACAATGACAATAAGAGGAAAAGACAATATATGAAGATAAACTACACATCACAAAAAAATTAAATGGGAAAAAGAAACTGTCAACAACACACAAAAAAAGACATCAAAATGACAGCACTGAACTCATACCTATTCATAATTACCCTGAATGTTAATGGGTTCAATGCACTGATAAAGAGACAGAGAGTGGCAGAATGGATTAAAAAACAAAATCCATCTATATGCTGCTACAAGAGACACACTTTAGACTCAGAGGCACAAACAAACTAAAACTCAAAGGATGGAAAAAAATATAACAAACAACACTCAAGTAAGAGTAGGAGTGGCGATATTGATTTCTGACAAAATAGACTTTAAAGTTAAATCCATCACAAAGGATAAGGAAGGACACTATATAATGATTAAAGGGACGATATACAGGAGAATATAACCCTATTAAATATTTATGCAGCCAACCACAGGGCTGCAAGATACATAAAACAAACTCCAACAGCATTGAAAAGTGAGGTAGACAGCTCCACAATTATAGTAGGAGACTTCAACACACCACTTTCAGTGAAGGACAGGACATCCAGAAAGAAGCTCAAGAAAGACACGGAAGATCTAAATGCTACAATCAACTCTACCTTGTAGACATATACAGAACACTCCACTCAACAGCAACCAAGTATACTTTTTTTTCTACCGCACATGGAACATTCTCTATAATAGAGCACATATTAGGTCTTAGAGAAAGCCTTAGCAGAATCCAAAACATTGAAATATTACAAAGCATCTTCTCCAACCATAAGGCCATAAAAGTAGAAATCAATAACAGAAAAAGCAGGGAAAAGAAATTAAACACTTGGAAACTGAACAATACCCTGCTCAAAAAAGACTGGGTTAAAGAAAACATTAAAGATGGAATAAAGAAATGCATAGAATTAATGAGAATGAAAACATTTCCTATCAGAACCTTTGGGACACAGTGAAAGCAGTCCTCAGAGGTCAATTTATATCAATAAATGCACACATACAAAAAGAAGAAAGGGCCAAAATCAAAGAATTATCCCTACAACTTGAAAAAATAGAAAGACAGCAACAAAAAAAACCTTTAGGCACTAGAAGAAGGAGAATAATAAAAATTAGAGCAGAACTAAATGAAATAGAAAACAGAAAAACAATTGAAAGAATTAACAAGACCAAAAGCTGGTTCTTGGGAAAAAATGACAAAATTCATAAACCATTGGCCAAACTGACAAAAGGAAAACAGGAGAGGAAGCAAATAACCCAAATAAGAAATGAGATGGGCAATATTAAAACAGACAAAACTGAAATTAAAAGAATCATATCAGATTACTATGAAAAATTGTACTCTAACAATTTTGAAAAACCTAGAAGAAATGGATGAATTCCTAGAAACACACTACCTACGTAAACTAACACAAACGGAGGTAGAACAACTAAATAGACCCATAATAAAAGAAGAGATTGAAAAGGTAATCAAACCCCTCCCCCACCCCACCCCCCCAAAAAAGCCCTGGCCCGGATGGCTTCACTGCAGAGTTCTACCAAACTTTCAAAGAAGAGTTAACACCACTACTACTAAAGGTATATCAGAGCATAGAAAAGGATGGAATACTCCCAAACTCATTTTATGAAGCCAGCATATCCCTGATACCAAAACCAGGTAAAGACACCATAAAAAAAGAAAATTACAGACCTATATCCCTCATGGACTTACATGCAAAAATCCTCAACAAAATTTTAGCCAATAGAATTCAACAACATATCAAAAAATTAATTCACCATGACCAAGTGGGATTCATACTAGGTACGCAGGGAGAGTTCAACTTTAGAAAACAATTAATGTAATCCATCATATAAATGAAACAAAAGACAAGAACCACATCATCTTATCAACTGATGCAGAAAAAGCATTTGACAAAGTTCTACACCCATTCATGATAAAAGCTCTCAGCAAAATAGGAATACAAGGAAAATTCCTCAACATAATAAAGGGCATTTATACAAAGCCAATAGCCAACATCATCCTAAATGGACAGAGCCTGAAAGCATTCCCCTTGAAATCCGGAACCAGGCAAGGATGCCCTTTATCACCACTCTTATTCAACGTTGTGCTGGACGTCCTGGCCAGAGCAAGTAGGCTAGGTAAAGAAACAAAGGGCATCCAGAATGGCAAGGAAGAAGTCCAATTATCTTTATTTGCAGATGACATGATCTTATACACAGAAAACCCTAAAGAATCCTCAAGAAAACTACTGAAACTAATAGAAGAGTTCAGCAGAGTATCGGGATACAAGATAAACATACAAAAATCATTTGGATTCCTCTCCACTAACAAAAAGAACATCAAAGAGGAAATCACCAAATCAATGCCATTTACAGTAGCCTCCAAGAAGATAAAATACTTAGGAATAAATCTTACCAGGGATGTAAAAGACCTGTGCATACAAAACTACAAGACACTACTGCAAGAAACCAAAAGAGACCTACATAAGTGGAAAAACCTACCTTGCTCATGGATAGGAAGACTTAACATTGTGAAAATATCTATTCTACCAAAAGCGATCTATAGATACAATGCAATTCTGATTGAAATTCCAATGACTTTTTTTAATGAGATGGAGAAACAAATCACCAACTTCATATGGAAGGGAAAGAGCCCCTGAATAAGCAAAGCATTCCTGAAAAAGAACAAAGTTGGAGGCCTTACCTTACCTGATTTTAGAACCTATTATACCTCCATGGTAGTCAAAACAGCCTGGTCCTGGTACAACAACAAATACATAGACCAATGGAACAGAATTGAGAATCCAGATATAAATCCACCCATATATGAGCAGCTGATATTTGACAAAGGCCCAAAGTCAGTTAAATGGGGAAAATACACCCTTTAAAAACAAATGTTAAAACAAATGATGCTGGTATAACTGGATATCCATCTGCAAAAAAATGAAACAAGACCCATACCTCACACCATGCATGAAAACAAACTCAAAATGGATCAAAGACCTAAAAACAAAATCTAAAACAATAAAGATCATGGAAGGAAAAATAGGGATAACTTTAGGAGCCCTAATACAGGTAATGAACTTTATACAAAACATTACTAACAATGCAGAAGAGAAACCAGATAACCGGGAGCCCCTAAAAATCAAACGCCTATGCTCGTCCGAAGACTTCACCAAAAGAGTAAAAAGATTACCTAGAGACTGGGAAAAAGTTTTTAGCTTTGACATTTCCGATCAGCATCTGATCTCTAAAATCCACATGATACTGCAAAATCTCAACTGCAAAAAGACAAATAACCCAATTAAAAAATGGGCAAAAGATAGGAACAGACACTTCACTAAAGAAGACATTCAGTTGGCTAACAGATACATGAGGAAATGCTCACGATCATTAGCCATTAGAGAAATGCAAATCAAAACTACAATGAGATTTCATCTCACTCCAATAAAAAAGGCTGGCGTTAATCCAAAAAACATAAAATAATAAATGTTGGAGAGGTTGTGGAGAGACTAGAACACTTATACACTGCTGGTGGGAATGTCAAATGGTACAACCACTTTGGAAATTGATTTGGCACTTCCTTAAAATCTAGAAATAGAACTACTATACAATCCAGCAATCCCACTCCTTGCAATATATCCTAGAGAATTAAGAGCCTTTAAACAAACAGATACATGCACACCCATGTTCATTGCAGCACTGTTTACAATAGCAAAAAATGGAAGCAACCAAGGTGCCAATCAATGCATGAATGGATAAATAAATTATGGTATAGTCACACAAAGGAATATTACACATCGATAAGAACAACAATGAATCTGTGAAACATTTCATAATGTGGAGGAATCTGGAAGGCATTATGCTGAGTGAAATTAGTCAGCTGCAAAAGGACAAATATTGTATAAGACCACTATTACAAGAACTCGAGAAGTAGTTTAAACAGAGAAGATAATATTCTTTGATGGTTACGAGACGGGGGAGGGAGGGAAGGAAAGGGGTTTTCACTAATTAGATAGTAGATAAGAATTATTTTAGGTGAAGGGAAAGGCAACACACAATACACAACTGGACTAAACAAAAAGCAAAGACGCTCCCTGAATAAACTGAACACTTCGAAGGCCAGTGTAGCAGGGGCGGGGGTTTGGGGACTATGGTTTCAGGGGACATCTAAGTCAATTGGCATAATAAAATCTATTAAGAAAACATTCTGCATTCCACTTTGGAGGGTGGCATCTGGGGTCTTAAACACTAGCAAGCGACCATCTAAGATTCATCAATTGGTCTCAACCCACCTGGATCAAAGGAGAATGAAGAACACCAAAGACACAGGGTAACTATGAGCCTAAGAGACAGAAAGGGCCACATAAACCAGAGATTACATCAGCCTGAGCCCAGAAGAACTAGATGGTGCCCAGCTACAACAGATGACTGCCCTGACAGGGAACACAACAAAGAAGCCCTGAGGGAGCAAGAGAGCAGAGGGATGCAGACCCCAATTTTCGTAAAAAGACCAGACTTAATGGTCTGACTGAGACTAGAAGCACCCCAGTGGTCATGGTCCCCAGACCTTCTGTTAGCCCAAGATGTGAACCATTCCTAAAGCTAACTCTTCAGACTGGGATTGGACTGGACTATGAGATAGACAGTGATACTGGTGAAGAATGAGCTTCTTGGATCAAGTAGACACATGAGACTATGTTGGTATCTCCTGTCTGAAGTGGAGATGAGAGGGTAGAGAGGGTCAGAAGCTGGCCACATGGACATGAAAAGAGAAAGTGGAGGGGAGGAGTGTGCTGTCTCCTTAGGGGGAGAGCAATTAGGAGTATATATATAGCAACATGTTTATAAATTTTTGTATGAGAGTCCAACTTGATTTGTAAACTTTCACTTAAAGCGCAGTTAAAAAAAAAAATGACTGCAGCCTTGGCTGACATCTGACTATCTCATGAGAGACTCCAAGCAAAAATTACCCAGCCCAGTTATTCCCAAACTGCTAACTCATAGAAACCATGAAAGATAACAAATTATTATTGTTATTTAGGGTCACTAAGTTTTGGGGTGATTTTTATGGAATATTAGATAACCAGTACAAAAGAAATGTAAATCAAAACCATGCATTGACAATTTTAAGTATTCTCAAAGATGTGGAGCAAGGAGAGCTCTCACATATTACTGGTGGAAATGTAAAATGGTGCAACTACAGAGAAAAGATTGAAGTTGTCAAGGATTTCATTTTACTTGGATCCACAATCAACAGTCATGGAAGCAGCAGTCAAAAAATCAAGAGACGCATTGCACTGGGTAAATCTGCTGCAAAGGACCTCTTTAAAGTGTTGAAGAGCAAAAATGTCACCCTGAAGACTAAGGTGCACCTGACCCAAGCCATGGTATTTTTAAACTCATCATATGCATGTGAAAGCTGGACAATGAATAAGGAAGACTAAAGAAGAATTGACGCCTTTTAACTGTGGTGTTGGCGAAGAATATTGAGTATACCATGGACTGCCAAAAGAAAGAACACATCTGTCTTAGAAGAAGTACAACCAGAATGCTCCTTAGAAGCAAGGATGGTGAGACTGCATCTTACATACTTTGGGCATGTTGTCAGGAGGGATCAGTCCCTGGAGAAGGACATCATGCTTGGCAGAGTACAGGGTCAGTGGAAAAGAGGAAGACCGTCAATGAGGCTGCAACAACGAGCTCAAGCATAACATCAATTATAAGGATGGTGCAGGACTGGGCAGTGGTTAGTCCTGTTGTGCATCAGAGTCATTATGAGTCGGAACCGACTCGACGGTACCTAACAACAACAACTTTGAAAATCACTTTGGCAGTTTCTTACAAAGTTAAACATACATTTACCACATGACTTAAATTTTCTGCAGTGTATTTAAGACAAGACACAACATAAGCTCACATAATAATTTGTATACAAAATGTTCATGGCAGCTACATTCATAAGAACCCCAAACTGGAAACTACTCAAATATCCATTACCAGATATACCAAATCATGGTATATACAATGGAAATACTATTCAACAATAATAAGAAACAAACTACTGATATATACAACAACCAAATAAATCTCAAAAGCAATATTTTAAGTGAAAGAAGCTAGGCTTAAAAGAAAACATATCATTTGATTCTATTTATGAATCTCTAGAACAGACAAAACTAATCTATTGGGATAGAAATCAAATCAGAAAGTGCCTGGGGCAGGATGTGTAGGGGTTCATTGCAAAAGGTCTTGAAGGATCTTTTGGAGGTTGACTGGTGGTGGTTACACAGGTGTACATTTCCTAATTCAGGTGGTGATTATACAGGTGTATACATTTATCAAAATGAATCAAACCGTATGCTTAAAATGGGCCTATTTTATTGTATGTGAATTATACTTCAATAAAGTTGGAAAAAAAGCTATCATATAATGTTGGCCGTAGATGCAGAGCGCAGATTTTGGCACCAGATCAGAATCCTGCCAGGCCAAGAATAATCAATTTTACCCTTTTTCTTGAAATCAGGGGAGAGACTAGATGACTCCTGAGTACCCTCCACAGAAAAGGTGGAAATTCCTTGACCTCTTCTTAATTTGGCCTGTATCAGAAAGAAGGATGAGGAAAGTCACCAAGCATTACAGCTACTACATATGACCATGGTCATGGAAGACCAGCACAACATTCCATAGCAACTCAGATAGGGCCAAGATGACCCCCCAAACCCTTAAATCTTTCTGATCTCTCTCTCTCTCTCCCTTCACAATTCCCCCACTGCCTCATTGTCTTTCTCTCATTGTTGAATGGTGCCATTGTTTTTATTTCACATAATGCTCATAATGACTCATATTTTTCTATGTCTATGTCTCTCGGCGTCCAGCAGAGAATTCCTTCCATTTTCCTGAGTTGCTTCTTCTTCCACATTCCCTTCTCAGCTTCTCCACTCACATCTCTGCCATCTCAGTCATTTCTGCCCCATCCTTTATCTAAATATGGTTGTGTTTCTGTCCATCTTTGTCTGCCCCCTTTACACCTTTTTCTCTCCCCTTTAACTGACTTGGGTATAAGACCAAAGCATTTTTAAATTTAATTGATTTATTGAATAGTTCATTTTCTCTTTTAATTTTAAAATCAAACACAAGAAATATTTGTGTTTTTATTAAAAATGCAAAGTTAAGTTAAATTTAATGTGCTTGATACTTGGTTGTTATCCTCTGTTAATGACCTCACTTGTAAAAAAATTAAAAAAAACCCTCTTCATCATTCCAGGAAGAGTTTTTGAAGCTTCTGTTCTGGTCACCAAGGGGAAAAATATAATCAAGAGCTGGGAAGAAAAACTAACACTTATTGAACACTGACTATGTGTCAGGGCCTACTGTATGCATTTTCCCATTTAATTCTCACAATAACCCTTGGAGTTGGGTATTATTTTTCTCACTTTACAAATAAGAAAACTGAAGTTCAGAAAGAAGAAAATAAATAGCCTCAGGCCAGTAAATGGTAGAATAGTGCTTCACCCCAGATCTGTGACTTATTCTATCCATTATTTGGAATGGGTTCTTTTAGTTTTGATTTCCCATAAACCCAACTCCTTGATAGGGGGAAAAAAAAAACAGGAAAATTGATAAATAAATGAAGTTAGGTTCACACAAAAAAATACAACAGCAATTTTTAAAAGATGGTAAGAAAGATCACTGGAACATACAACAGCACTGATAACACACAGAAATCAGTTTGAGTAAAAGAAATTCTACACAAAAGTATAGACATGATGTGATTCTATCTATATGAAGTTCAAGAATAGAAAAACCTAATCAATGACATGGAAATGGGAAGCATGGTTATCTTAGGCTACGGGTCGGGTAAGGGTGGATATAGGTTGGAAAGGAGCAGGAGGCAACATCCTGGCATGCTAGAAATGTTCTGTATCTTTGTCTTGGTAGTGATTATATGAATTTTACATGTGTAAATTATCATTAAGCTGTACGCCAGATTAATGTACTCAATGCATTTTATTGTATTTGTCTTCCTTCAACTTAAAACAACCATTTTCTCTTGTTAAAATGAATATTCCTGTGTCCCGTTACCAGAGATTCTTTTGCAGCAAGGTCTAGTGTTGGGTGAGATTATTTCAGTGCAAAGACCTCATTCTGAGAAACCCTGAGGAGGGGTCACACAGTCCCTTTTCAGTGCTGCTGGGTCAAGGCAAGGCCTACCTCAAAATCTGGGACCCATACTGCTGGTCCTACTGCTGTGAATAGATGAAGCTGAATCTCAGTATGTTTATTATCTTGGGCATTCATTTCACCCTGCCTTATATATTCATTTCTGAATAATTCAAACTGGAGCTTTCCATACATGTTATCTCATATAATGTTCATAATGACTCCATGAGGTCATCAAGACAGGTCTATATTATCTCCTTTAGAACAAAGGCCCAGAGTCTCAGTGAATTTAAGGGAGTTTCTCAAGGCTTCAAAGCTAATAAAAGGCAAACATCAGATTAGATTTAAGTCTTCAAGCTCCTAAACTAGTGTTCTTTCCACCACAGAACACTTACTTTAACTTTCTGGACTGAGAATGTACAAAGGGCTTATAAAAGAGTCCTGTCCATACCTACCCTTGTTAGCCCATATTTCAATGAAAACTCAATAGAAGATAAATAGAAAGAAAAGAAAAACTATTCAATAGTTTAAATTGGACTTCTTATTTCCTTTGACTAGTTTCCTAATTTCTTCGAAGTCTGCCCAGATTTTCTTTATCCTCTGAGCTCACGCTTTTTCATACTTCCCTTTAGCCTTTTCTTTACTCCTGGGGAAAGACTCAAGCTCAAAACAGACCAGCTGGAAAGTTCATCACAAAATTTGCCTGAAAAAAAAAAAAAGTTATTTCCAGAAATCCAGCTCACCAAATAGGATACTGGGATCCCTCCCACTACCCCTCCCCCTCACCACCAGACAGCACTGTTATCAGCTCCTCTCTCGCACCTTGGCCTGTGTGAAAGAACTCAGGTCATCACTAGGTTAAGAAACACTGACTCCACCCTAGACTGGAGGACAGCACAATGGTTCTAAGGAAGAGGGCATCCACAGGACTCTTTGATAGCTTTATTCTCAACTCTCTACATGTGACTTCTGGACCTACAACCATCCTCCAACACTCCCTATACTTCATCTTTTCCTAAGCAGAGATGATATTCACGTGCATCCTTTGAAAGTAACAGCTTAGCAATAGCTCATAAAAACCACTACCTACAAAATGCTGTGTGGATGCTTAACAGGTTTTGGCATTTTCCTGAGGCAGCCTCCCACTCAAGTCCCCGGGTTATATGTCTCCATGGATTCTCAAAGCTATACTGCTCTTAATGGGCTCGTGTCAATTACCCAGGTAGTACTTTATATTTCTCTCCATGCCCTCCACTTGACAATTAATGGTGAAGACTGGAAATGTGAGGGAAGGGTACAACTTCAGCTAATTTCAATAAAAGAGTTACCAGAGGCCAGAAGACCAGCACCTCTCTGGACGCAGAGGGGCTTGGATTGGACAGATGTCTTGGATTGAATTGTGTCCCCCCAAAATATCTGTCAATTAGCTAGGTCATGATCCCCAGTACTGTGTGATTGTCCACCATTTTGTCATCTGATGTGATTTTCCTATGTGTTGTAAATCCTATCTCTATGATGTTAATGAGATGGGATTAGCAGCATTTATGTAGATTCAATCCATAAGATTAATCTACAATTTAAGCCAATCTCCTTTGAGATATAAAAAAGAGAAGTGAATAGAGAGACAGGGAGACCTCATATCACCAAGAAAGCAATAGCGGGAGCAGAGCATGTCCTTTGGACCTGGGGTTCCTGTGCAGAGAAGCTCCTAATCCAGGAGAAGATTGATGACAAGAACCTTCCCCCAGAGCTGTCAGAGAAAGCCTTCCCCTAAAGCTAGCACCCTGAATTTGTACTTCTAGCCTTCTGGACTGTGAGAGAATAAATTTCTCTTTGTAAAAGCCATCCACTTGCAGTACTTCGGTTATAGCAGCACTAGATGACTAAGACAACAGATAACTCTCAAACTCTCAGTTAAGGAAGAGCCACTATCTGAAAACTACTCTTCTGTGGTGCCTATATCTCACTCTTCCCCAATATTAGCTTTCATACTTTCATAAAGTTGAGGCTTGGCTTCTTTCTGGAGGAAAAAAAAAATTGGATTTTGAGTATGCTATTTGAATCTTTGGACTGAATACAAGATCAAAAGACCTACAAGAGGATACTAGTTGATGGAAATGAAGTAAACACCACACTTCAATCCTCCTTCTCATCCACATTTCTGGAAATGACAGGCCTCCCATGGTAAGACAATAGAAACTATTACCCTGGTCACACTCATCATTTTTCACTGATCCATCTATCATCTCTTGGAAGTTAGAAGTTAGTTTCATGGGAAACCCACAGTATTCTAACTGCTGCTGTGAGCGTTATGGCACCATTCACATAGACTAAAATGTATATGGAACTCTTGGAGTTGTAGAGTATGTAACCAGCCTAACCATATCCAGAAGTCCTGAGTGTTGCTGCTACTAGAAAAACACATAATGGTTCATAGTAATGGAACACTTTATTATGCGTCAGGCAGTAGGCTCAGCATTTAATCTTCAAATAACACCTTGAAATAGAAATTTTTACTATCCCCATTTTTCTCATGATGAAACTGGGCCTCAAAGATCTTAAAGAACCTTTCCAAGACTATGGCAACTGCCCGCCAAATATTTGTTGGATGCCCTTCTGACAAGGATAATGTGAAGTTTTTATCTATTTAAAAGCTTGTTGGTTGTTTGTAATATGCACCTTGAGATAATTTCCTTAGTGAAAAGAGCCCTAATTTGAAGGCAAGGAGAACTGCAGTCCTAGTCAGTACCTAGGACACTATTTGGAATCTCTTAACCTCTCAATACATAAATGAAAGTTTCTAGGTTATCAAACATCTGGGTTCCAGTTAATCCATTTGTAAAATAAATCAAATACATCCCTGCCTACTGTATAGCCTTGATAAAAATAACAAATGTGAGAGTGCTTTATAAATTGTAAAGTCCCATACAACTGTAATAGAATACTAATAATGGTTATAACATAAGGCAAAATGTCCTTTACAAGTCAAACCGGAAAAGTTTCTATGAAGTGAGGTTATCTGGCAGTAATCCTAAGGACAGCAGGGCACCTCAACTTCTGCTGACTCACCCCTCACTCTCTTCTCTTCCCACCCACAGTGTACTCTCTCCTAACCTTCAGCAGACCAACTTCTTTATGGAGACATTTATTTTTATTAATGGTAATGCTCTCCTTCCATACTCCACACCACACACCCAAAACCCACATGGATCTTATTTTTCTTTTGTAAATTTGTGAAATGTTCAATTGGATGTGATTGAAGTTCTTCTTTCAGATGTCAGTATCCATTTTCATCATGTCAAAGGGTTTTCAGGCAGGCAGCATGTGTCTGCCAAATCTAGAACTGATCAATATAGAACTAAATACTTCACTGCCATCTTATCAAGACCCAAGTCACCTTCTGCCCCACCCAATGATTCGATGCTACACATGCCTATAGATGTGTCTTAGATACATAATGCTCTGGTAAGTGTGCCTGCCCATAGGATATACAGATGACATAAAGCACCCCAGAGAAATACTATATGTTTTTAATCAAAGTATTTTGATGAGTGGGGGGAGTAAACATAGTAATTTCAAAATATTTTTTTCACTAACAATCTTCTTGTAAGCTCTTCCCACCACCTTCAAAGATAATCCGCAATTCTTTTCTTTTCCCCCTGGAAACACCAAAGCCTCTCAGGAATTATATCTCAAAAGATCCTGATTCCTGCTGCTGTTCCCCATCCCAGCTCTCCTGTCAGTTGTGTCTTCTCAAAATTCCAAAATACAGAGCTGATTAATTATGAATGCTGTGGCTTGTCTGACCCACATCTTACCTTACTCCCTGCTCCCTTGGAATTCCTTTCCATAGTCAGAGGAATATCAATTTCTGAAAATAAGAAGGTTTTCCTGATATCTAACCTGAAGTTTCCTTCTACAAGTCTCATCCTATTACTTCCATGGACCACACTAAATAACTCCTCTCCTTCATTGCCACTCTCCCTCTTCAGAGATTTGCAGATTGTTACCATGGCTTTCCCTTTATCACCACTTAGCCCAGCCATATATATTTAATTATTTTCATCTATCATCATAAATCAGTCCCTTCAACTCTTAAATCAGCTTTCTGCTCTTCTCTGGACTAGTTCCAACTCATCCAATTCACCTCCAATAAATGATATCTCTTTTGGGAGCTCCAATTTCCCCTCTATTTTCCCTTGCTCTCTCCACCCTCTCCAGAAATGAAATGAGAAGGGACTGACAGATATGTGAGGTCAAGGGTCAGGTGTACTGCATTGCACACATCTATTCTAAATAGCTCAGGCCTCCCCATAGTACACGTAAAGCCCAAAGCCATATATTCCTTTTCCTGGAGTGGAGAAGGGGGTGTGCTTACAAGGAAAGAGCCCATACTATCCCACAGTTCATCATCCTCCAGACCTCTGCATGGGGTATGGGAGAAGCAAGAACTCAAAATACTTACAAAACAGAATACAAACCAGAGATACAGGCAATGTGCTAACCTCAAGACAGATGTTATTTCCTGTGATTTGAGCTGTCCCAGGAGGGCATATCACCATTCATACAGTCCTAGAAATTGCCTCTCTACCTCTTCATCATGAATGGATACTTTGGGGAACACTGATCCCACTTATGAATTCAAAGTAACCCACAAAGAAAAATCATTAGCACATCATGTATTATAATGCCTCTCCGACATCTTTTTGTCCTCTCAGAGAGCCCAAACCACATGTAACACAAAGGTATTGATTCGCCCTAACTGGATGCTTTTCCACTTTTACCACATCCCTAGTCATTGTTCTGCTCAGGTTTAGGAAGCTATCTTCAGCCTTTCCCAGGCCCCTCACCAAAAGGGATGACAGGACAACTATGTCTTCCACTCTTCTGCCCACGAATAGCTCCATCAGCATGATCATACACCTCTAGGCCAGACCACCAGTCATTTGAGCAGAAACATAGCTGAAGATCCCATGTCACAGAAGAGTTAAATATCTTTTCTATAAATCAGGGCCTATATAAAGAATAAATCCATTTTCCTAAACATGATAAATAGAAAAATCAATCCAAGTGGCAAGACCTAAGCTTGAATTTTCATACAAGAAAATTAATAAGATCACAATGATATATGTTTCTCCAAATGAGAATCATGATACAGCAGGGTGTGTCTACTTCATGGGGAAGACTGCACTGGAGACTGTATTTGGATAAGGCTAGGGTGGCAGGGGTAGTAAGGCATAAGACCAGTCTTGCATGGCCAACTGCCTAGCTGCATGCAGCTTATGTGCTCAGAGACAGGGAAGTTCATTCTGTTCCAAGTGTGATCACCTCGAGGCCCAAAGTGTTTTTCAGTAAGCTTCCTGTCTCTCTAGAGGTCATGGGAAGCTCATCCAGTTACACTTAGTGTCTTATTTGATCTCATCAATAATCATTTGATCCTCATCCTGTTGAAAAACACTTGGCCAAAATTTCCAGCCTTTTAATGGCAGAATCCTGGCTCTTTCTGAAACCAGTCCTACTAGATGTGTCAAATGATGCATAAGGGCTTGGTCCAGCTGCCAAATAGACTGTACTGCTGAGAGAAGGATTGGGATGATCACAATGCTTCTCTACTGCCAGTAGTGGAGCAGCTCTTGGGGTGTGCTCCTTTCTACATGAAACACCCCCAATCAGCTGCTCCAAATCCTTATCTAAGACTTGACTGGAGTATATTCTTCAAATGCATTAAGCAGTGACTCTTCAGAGACGCCCACTGATAACTTCATGCAGAGCTTGCCTGTTTATTGTAGGCAAGTTTAGGGTTGCAGAAAGGACCACTGTTGCCTTTCACCAGCATCTGGCAACAGTTGACATAGGTTGCTGAGGCTTATGGTCATTTATCAGGGGATGATGGGGGAAGGTCCAGTGATGCTCACAGACATGAATGTGAAAGGAAATCTACATTTCCAGAGAAGTCATTTTTATACCCATTACAAAAACATTGGGAACAAAAAGAGAATGTTTTATTATAAACCACAGAAGCCACAATGACATTAAAGCCCATCTGTTCTTTGCAAAGCTATTCTTGATAAGACAACAGTACTGGTCTCCCACCTCAGTCCATAGAAGGAACTAGCAAACTCATCAGACCTTGTCTCTTACTCTTACTATGAACTACATAAATTTCAGCACTGGCCAACAAAGGGTCATTTTAGGTGCCAATGCCATTAATGCTAATGGTGAAATATGCATCCATATTGTTTTCCTTAAATACCACATGCCCCTATGTTTTCTGTGTAATGACTATGAAACCTCAGCTTCTGAATATCCCTGCTGCATGAGAGCATCGGGTGTGTGGGGGAGTTTCTGTGTGTGTCAGGACAAGCATGGGAGATACTTGTAGCTCTACAATGGGCATTTTTCAATGCTTTCCATCCAATTAATGTTAGACATTAGTAACCCGTGGAGCATAAAAATTTCATTTATTTCTGACGATAAGAATGATAGAAAAGAAACTGGATTTGCTCAATGGAATTAGTGCAGGTTTTTAAAACGCATGATTTCTTTTTTGTGCTTTCCTCACCATTTACATTGTATATTTTATTCACAAGTCTTTCCCCAGTGATCTTACAAGAGAAACATCCATTCAAAACCACTTGGTCTTCCAGTCAAAGGATACTCTGGGACGAGTTAGGAGTACGTACTTGCACCAACTCCTGCAACTCGATAAATACGAGAAGAAAATGAGGGAGTAATGAAACAGAAACCTCATTTCAGGAGTCTTCAGCAGAGAGCTCTGCAGCGAAACAGGGCTGCCAGAGACTGTCATCGAGAGCTACTGCTGCAGACGTTTAAGGTAAGAATACAAGGGAAAAGAGGAAGGTGGGGAAAGAAAGGCTGGAAAACTAACTATTGTCTCTCCCTGGTCCACAGTAACTCCCCCAAAGACAATCTTGGCAATTTTCCTCTCTCTCTGCACATCTCCTTCCTCTGAGGCTCTCCCAATGACATCGGAGAGAAAGAATGAAAGTTCGAGAGCAGATAGTAGGCAGGAGAGTGGGGTAATGAATTAATAAAGAAGAGGTAATCCTTGGAAAAGCCAACATTTTGGGGGACAGTTGGACAGGATTCAATAATATGGCCAGGAATTCTATATTCCCTGAGAAACTGTACTGCATTCCCAAAATCTGTGGTGACAGGGGGAGAAAGAAGGGCAATAGTTTTGAGACACAGAACTAAGCTTGGAACCTTAGAACTAATAGGAATATGTCAACCGTCCCAGGGGCCCAGGAGGAAGGGCATCCAATTTTGGCTCTGACCATGTGTAAGTGGGTAGAAGGAGGCATTCTGCTAAGAGCAGGAAACTCCCCCCACCCCACCCCACCCCCGCCAACTTGGTTTCTAAAGAGAAAGGAAGGCCTTTGGGAAGTGACGGCATTTAGGGAGAAAACAAGAAAATATGGTGGAACAGGGGAAAGAGGTTTGTAGAAAGAGGAAAGAGGGGTAAAAACCAAAGGCTTGGATTGGAAACGAGGGTTTGTTAATAGTGATTGCAAATTGGTGTGACTAAAAAACCAAATCCCGGCACCCTCAGGCGGGAGCTGCTCACCGGTCTCAATGATCTGGAAGAGAAGGCGGGGCTGGGAGGCGCGGATCGCAGCGGAGAGTCTTCCCTCTCTGCCCACTTCCAACGCCTTCTTCTCGGGCATCAGGCGGATTCTCAGCCGCCCTTCGCCGTGGAGAATCCACCAGTTGAACAGCTCGCTGAGGTTGAACTGGAGCAGTCCCTCAGCCCCCTCCTCTGGGAGCCCTACGCACCCCTCAATAATTGTCTCCTCGCCCAGCTCCAGCACCAGCTGCTTGGCTCGCCGGAGTTTACGCACCGAGCCGCCCTTCAGCACCCTGGACAGTGTCCGGGCTGGAGCCGGGGAGCCCGCGCCTGCAGTCCAGGATATCCCGGGCGGCCGCCCCAGAAGCCTAACTAGAGGGGCGCAGTCTAGAGCCAGCGAGCCGCGCGCCTCAGGCCGTCCAGCCCTCATTTCTGAGAGGAAAGACGGTGGCAGCAGCAGGTCTCTGGCGTAGACGCGGAAAAGCGAGGGCACAACGAAGTCCACCGCCAGGCTCTTCCTCTGCAGGCGAGAATAGCTGAGCGGCTCCCGGGGCTGCAGTGGCGGCCCCCCGGCGAGTGAGCCCGCAAACTGGCTAGTCCCGGTCCCGGAGCTTGAGGCCGCCGCAAACACCGGCTTCAGGGGCAGCAGCAGCCACAGGAACCCAATGGCACCCATCCCGCCAGAAGGAAGCTGTTTATATTTGTCTCCCGACTCTCCCTCGCCCAGACCAGTCCTTCAATTCCCCCCAAGTGGGAAGAGTCTCACAAGAGCCCTTGGCCCTGAACGGCTTCTTCCACCTACCTCTGAGGGATTGGGCGTGCACTGGACCCTCTCACTTTTCCCCAACTTCAAGGATGCAAGCAAGAATCTGAGGGAAATGGGGCTGGCAGCTCAGAGGGGGTTCCAGAAACCCTGAAGCGCGCTGAGCTCAGCAACTAGGACCTTGTGTCGCGCCCCCGTCTGTAGCTCGCTGTGCTCCAAATGAGAGAAACTACGAAGGTTCCAAGGCAGGCGGCAATTGGGTACCGTCCTCTCCTGCCCCCAGGGGCCGGAACCGGGTTCCGTCCGCTCTCCTGCCGGCTTCCAATCCTCCGCAACTTTCCGGAGCTGGTGCCCGCTCTCCTGGCCGCCTTCTGAGTACCCCTCGGCTCCTCAGCGCTCCTTTCCCCTCGTCTGGGCGGGAATCGAGGGCAAAGCTGCCTTCTAGCTCACCCTCATCTGACCTTCCGCAACGGGAAGCCTTCGGACTGCATGCCCGGTGAACTTCTGGGCTTGAATGTGAGCCCTAGCGCTGCGGATCCGAGGCTCAGGTCACCGCCGCGCAAGTTTGCAGCGTCCTCGTTCGGTTCCTCGGAGTTCGCACCGAGGCGGCCCCGGCGGCAGCAGCTGAATGAAAGCATTCAGCGCAGCGGAGTCCGAATTGCTGCCCCCTCCTCACCCATCGCCAGGCTCCGCGGCTTTGGGTGGCCTGCCAGAAGGCGGCCGGAAGGCGCTTTGATGCCCCGCGACCCTCAGGAAAGCGGCAGCGGGAGGTATCAGCTGCTGGGGCCGCTGCCTCCCCCGGAGCCGCTGGATCGCATCTGCCTGGCTGCCCGCCACTTGCAGCTGGCGGGGCCGCGAGCGCGCGCCTGGAGGGGGCGGGGCCGCGGCGGGAGCGGGTCTCGTTGGCCAACTCCGCGCCACTGCCCGGCCCGCGCCGGCCCGCTCCGCCCCGTCCGCGCCCGTCGGCCAATGGCACTTCCAGACCAGCTCCTATGCAAATCTGTAGCACTCATTGAGAAAAGCACAGAGCCCGCCCCTCCCTTCCTTTCTCCCTTCCTCCCTTTCCCCTCCCTTCTCCCTTCTCTTCCTCCAGATTCCCTGCCCTATTTCTCTGTTGTGTGAACAGTCAGGGGGTGTGATTTGGACAAATGGGAGGACTGGAAAAGGCCTTTGCAAACAAGCGCTCTCCCTAATTATGCATTTGGGAGATTAAATGGTTCCGACTTCAAAAAAGCAGGTTCCGGAATAAAACTGGAGGCGAAGGGAAGGGAGAGGGGAGGGGTGACAGCGCGACGTTGCCAAATCCAAGAACAGCTTGGATTAGGTCCCTGAGACAGAATCTTCTCTGACCCTTTCATTATTTGAATGCACCTTCCACACAGGAAAAGTCTGCAGATTGAGGGGTGGGGGAGGTGGGGGTGGCGCGGGTCTTACAGTTAGTTGTTCTTCAGTTACAACAAATAAATTTCAGAGCTTCAGTCAGACGCTCTCCCCCCGTCCCCGCCCCCCGCCCCCCCCCGCTTTTTCTCGCAAAGGTGCCACCTCCTCTAGTCCCTGCAAGATAAATATTTTTAATGCTGTCTTTACAAATGCGAAAACTGAGTGGCAGTGAACTTGATTGATTTTCCCTGAGTCACGGAGCCATGTGTGGCTCCCAGCCTCTCACTCGTGTGCTCTTAACCACTGCTCTCCCATTCCCCTCCATGAGCAGTTCTGCCACACTCCTCCACAGTCCCCTCAAGGAAGACCTAGGGGCGAATTTGCTGGAAGGAGGAAAGGCCAGGTGCTCTCACAGCCTTGGGAGTGAGAGTTCAGAATCCCAGACTTTTTGACGTACTGTGAAATACCTCTGATCTCTTTTCCCTCCCTCTATCCCAAGCTGCCAACACAGGACACAGACAATGGCTGTGTTTAAAACGAGAGGTTCACTAGAACCATAAGCAAGACTGCAATCTTTGGTTCACATGAATCCCTCCGTTCCTCACAAAGGTTCATTCCAGGAGTGGTACCAACAGTCAGAGCTCAAAATGAGGCAAGATACTCCTTCCACGAGTTCACAGCCTGGCAGGCAGTAGAGGAGCCTCCTCATAGAATCACTGGGCTTCGGAAGGGGACAGTGACTTGACCAGGGCCCTACAGGAGGTGGCGGCCAAGCAGAGCCTCTGCTGTCCCAGGTGGGTTTTTCTCAGCATGGTGGCATTGACTTTTGGCAACTGGAAGATCTAATAACAAAAAGAATACCAGTTCTCAGAATGACTTGTTTATGGCTCTATGTTTGGCAACTAGCTTAATTTGACAGGCATCTGGCCTTTTCCTGGAACTAAGACTGGGTACACTGATTTTACAAGCTTAAGGGCAAAGAATTATCTGACCCAAGGAGAAAGTACTAAAATATAGGCCCTTTTGTCTCCCACCCCACTCATCTCTTAATTATATAATTCTACCCCCAAGCAAAATAAGGAGTATTTTTCAGGATTTATAAATCTTCAGCTGCAATCAATGGCCACTAGGGGGCTGCAGAGACTTGCAACTCCAAATGAGCCACCAGGTTTAACAGTTCCCTGATGATGTCCCTGAGCTTTGCACCTCATGGACTCAAGGGACTCCATGAATCCTTCCACTTCTATAAATTCTGTCAAACTTCCTCAACGAAGAGACAGATGCTTTTCCCTGTAGATTAACTCATACTCAATCTAAAAGGTTTTGCTTACCTTTTTGTTAGATAATTTTAAAAAGGAGGCAGAGATGAACATTTATAGAATCTATCAGGCTCCATACATATGCATCTGTAAGTATGTATGTGTGTGTGTGTGTGTGTGTGTGTGTGTGTTACAGTGACCTTTTGGGACAAGAGCAGCCCAGAGAAGTTTCCTCAAGTCAATTCCAACTCATGGTAACCTCATGTGTGTCAGAGTAGAACTGTGCTCCATAAGGGTTTTCAGTGGCTGCTTTTTTTTCAGAAGTAGATCTTCAGGACTTTCTTCCTAGGCAGCTGGGTTACCTTATACCATTGCCATCTAGAGGACAAGAGACAGCACAGTGGAATAAAAAGCAAACGGGGGAAATGGAGTGAGAAAGATCAAGTGTGGGCAACTATAGCTAGCATGTCTTTGTACATACTATGTGCCAGCATATTTTAAATAATTCTTGTGCATTATTGGATTAATATTCACAGTAACCCTACAAGGTGACATAATATTGTTATCTTCATTTTACAGATCAGTAATTGAAGCTCATAGAGGGCAAATGCCCAATAGCAAGGATGCATAAGTAATAAGAGTTACAGCCATGATTTGAACTCACATATCTGACTAAGAAGCCCATCACCTTAAACTCCTAATGACCTTTGCTCTGAATGAAAATGGAGTATGATTGAGCAGGCTGAGAAGGACAGAGGTGAACAGAGGAAGAAACCGAAAAAGCGATATGGAGGGAGATGCACAGAGTCAGACACAGAAGGTACTGGAAGCCCTGTGGAGACAGTTGAGTGAAGTGGACTGGGTAACCCTATAAATGACTTAGGCAGCTAAATTGGGGGCAGAGGAAAATGGCTAGACCTCATACTGGGAGAAGAACAGCCAAGGAGGGCATTGAAGCCACCAAAACCCTCCTCAGGAAATTCCTAATTTCTGGAAAGGGGGAAGTGAACCACTCAAGCAAAGAGGATGGGTTTGAATTCTTCTCTATAAGGGGAGCAGTAATAAAAATGGCATTTCAAATCCAGGCAATGTGACTACAGACAAAACGTGACTGACACCTTTAAGGCTAATTAAGTCAGGCACTCACTTGATCAATAAACATTTCTTCAGTACCTACTATATACAGGATGCTGTTCTAAGCTACAGGAATAATGCTATGAACAAGAAAAAGACTGCCTAACCTCTAGAGAGTTACATTACAATGGGTGGGAGATAGACAATAAACATTCAAATATGTTTACCTAAGATAGTCAGAGAAGGCCTCTTTGAGAAGGTGAAATTTGAGTTAAATTTCGATTGGTGGAAAGGAGGCAATCATGCAAAGATCTGGATATAGCATTCCACACAAAGGAACAACAAGTGCAAAGACCCTGAGGTGGGAATATGTTTTTTCTCCCAGGGGACTGCAAGGTCAATATGGCTGGAGCACAATGAATGCTAGAGTTGAAGAGGTCTAGATCATTTAGGGTTGCATAGGCCATTGTAAAGAGTTTGAATTTTATTTTGCTTGCAATGGGAAGACACTAGATAATTTAATGGAGAAGTCACATGGTCTGATTTATGCTTTAGACCCTTTCTGTCCAATATGGTAGTCATTAGTCACATGTGGCTATTGAGCCCTTAAATTGTGACTAGTCCAAATTGAAATGTGCTGTAAGCATAAAATACACACCAGATTTCAAAGAAGTAGCATGAAAAAATATACAAAATGCCTCATTCATCATTTTTCATATTGATTACATGTTGAAATGATAATACTTGGATATACTGGGTTAAATAAAATATATTATTAAATTGATTTTACTGATTTCTTTTTTAATGTAACTACTAGAAATATTGTTTGTATTATTTGTTCAGCATACAGATTAAATAGATATGGTGAAAAAATACAACCCTGGTGTATGCTGAACAAATAACACGAGAAGCTGGACTATATGAAGAAGAACGGGGCATCAGGATTGGAGGAAGACTCATTAACAACCTGCGTTATGCAGATGACACAACTTTGCTTGCTGAAAGTGAAGATGACTTGAAGCACTTACTAATAAAGATTAAAGACCACAGCCTTCAGTATGGATCACACCTCAACATAAAGAAAACAAAAATCCTCACAACTGGACCACTGAGCAACATCATGATAAACGGAGAAAAGATTGGAGTTGTCAAGGATTTCATTTTACTTGGATCCACAATCAACAGCCAGGAAGCAGCAGTCAAGAAATCAAAAGACACATTGCATTGGGTAAATCTGCTGCAAAGGACCTCTTGTAAGTGTTGAAGAGCAAAGATGTCACCTTGAAGACTAAGGTGCGCCTGACCCAAGCCATGGTATTTTCAATTGCATCATATGCATGTGAAAGCTGGACAATGAATAAGAAAGACCGAAGAAGAATTGATGCCTTTTAATTGCGGTGTTGGCAAAGAATATTGAATAAAACCATGGACTGTCAAAAGAACGAACAAATCTGTCTTGGAAGAAGTGCGGCTAGAATGCTCCTTAGAAGCGAGGATGGCGAGACTGTATCTTACATACTTCGGACATGTTGTCAGGAGGGATCAGTCCCATGAGAAGGACATTATGCTTGGCAAAGTATAGGGTCAGCGGAAAAGAGGAAGACCCTCAATGAGGTGGATTGACACAGTGGCCGGAACAATGAGCTCAAGCATAACAACGATTTTAAGGATGGCGCAAGACCGGGCAGTGTTTTGTTCTGTTGTGCCTAGGGTTGCTATGAGTCGGAACCAACTCAACGGCACCTAACAACAACAACAACACTAGAAATATTGTTCATATTATATTTCTATTGGACAGTGCCTGGTCTTGGGCAAGGATTTAACCTCTTGGGCCTTATCCTTCAGCTGTACAGTGGATTATAACCTCTTTCTGACAAAGTTGATGTGAGGATTAAATACGATAGCACATGAGAAATTTCCTTCCCAGAGCCTGACATCTGATAAGTACTTGCCAAGGTAAAAGAAGAAGCAATTATGATCAAATTTCAAAAATGAGGGTCAGGATTGGAATGTGTTCTGGCTGAGGAAACCATGTGCTATATGGACCTGACAGGGACCAGGCTGACTAAGGCTTTCTGGCTACCTTGGGATGAATAGATTAAACTGGGAGTGATCTGGAAAATAAATCTGAGGTTCCCAGGCATCACAGAGAGACAGAAAGAGGAGACACATAAGACATAATGGTGGAAAGAGGAAAAACAAAACAAGATTTCTTTAGAAAGGATGTCTCTAGTCATATATACATTATACTCTAATAATCCTCATGCTGAAAGGAAAGTACTTAAATTTATTAAATATTAATTCAGTCATTACTTACTAGACCTGGTGGTGCAGTGGTTCAGAAATTAGCTGCTAACTGTTTACAATAGCAAAAAGCTGGAAGCAACCAAGGTGTCCATCAATGGATCAATGGATAAATAAATTATGGTATATTCACACAATGGAATACTATGCATTGATAAAGAACAGTGATGAATCTGTGAAACATTTCATAACATGGAGGAACCTGGAAGGCATTATGCTGAGTGAAATTAGTCAGATGCAAAAGGACAAATATTGTATAAGACCACTATTATAAGATCTTGAGAAATAGTATAAACTGAGAAGAACACATACCTTTGTGGTTACGAGGGGGGGAGGAAGGGAGGGTGGGAGAGGGTTACTTACTGATTAGTTAGTAGATAAGAACTACTTTAGGTGAAGGGAAGGGCAATACTCAGTACACGGAAGGTCAGCTCAACTGGACTGGACCAAAAGCAAAGAAGTTTCTGGGATAAACTGCATGCTTCGGAGATCAGCAGAGCAAGGGCGGGGGTTTGGGGACTATGGCTTAACGGGACTTCTAAGTCAATTGGCAAAATAATTCTATTATGAAAACATTCTGCATCCCACTTTGAAGTGTGACATCTGGGGTCTTAAAAGCTAACAAGTGGCCATCTAAGATGCACCAATCGGTCTCAACCCACCTGGATCAAAGAAGAATGAAGAACACGAAGGTCACACGAGAACTATGAGTCCCAGAGACAGAAAGGGCCACATAAACCAGAGACTTACATCATTCTGAGTCCAGAAGAACTAGATGGTGCCCGGCCACAACTGATGAGTGTCCTGACAGGGAGCACAACAGAGAAGCCCTGAGGGAGCAGGAGAACAGTGGGATGCAGACCCCAAATTCTCATAAAAAGACCAGACTTAATGGTATAACTGAGACTAGAAGAATCCCGGCGGTCATGGTCCCCAAACCTTCTGTTGGCCCAGGACAGGAACCATTCCTGAAGACAACTCATCAGACATGGAAGGGACTGGACAATGGGCAGGAGAGAGATGCTGATGAAGAATGAGCTACTTGTATCAGGTGGACACTTGAGACTGTGTTGGCATCTCCTGTCTGGAGGGGAGATGGGAGGGTAGAGAGGGTTAGAAACTGGCAAAACCATCACGAAAGGAGAGACTGGAAGGAGGGGGCAGGCTGACTCATTAGGGAGAGAGTAAGTGGCAGTATGGAGTAAGGTGTATATAAGCTTATATGTGACAGACTGACTTGACTTGTAAACTTTCACTTAAAGCACAATAAAAATTATTTAAGAAAAAAAAAAGGTAAATAACTGGGAGCTCCCAAAAGTCAAACACGTATGCTCATCCAAAGGCTTCACCAAAAGAATAAAGAGACTACCTACAGATTGGGAAAAAGTTTTTAGCTATGACATTTCTGATCAGCGCCTGATCTCTAAAATCTACATGATATTGCAAAAACTCAACGGCAAAAAGACAAATCACCCAATTAAAAAATGGGCAAAAGATATGAATAGACACTTCACTAAAGAAAACATTCAGGTAGCTAACAGATATATGAGGAAATGTTCATGATCATTAGCCATTAGAGAAATGCAGATCAAAACTACAATGAGATTTCATCTCATTCCAACAAGGCTGGCATTAATCCAAAAAACACAAAATAAGAAATGGTGGAGAGGCTGTGGAGAGATTGGAACACTTATACACTGCTGGTGAGAATGTCAAATGGTACAACCACTTTGGAAATCAATTTGGTGCTTCCTTAAAAAGCTAGAAATAGAACTGCCATACGATCCAGCAATCCCACTCCTTGGAATATATCCTAGAAAAATAAGAGCCTTTACACGAACGGATATACACACATCCATATTTATTGCAGCACTGTTTACAATAGCAAAAAGATGGAAGCAACCAAGGTGCCCATCAACGGATGAATGGATAAATAAATTATGGTATATTCACACAATGGAATACTATGCATCAATAAAGAACAGTGAGGTATCTGTGAAACATTTCATAACATGGAGGAACCTGGAAGGCATTGTGCTGAGTGAAATTAGTCAGTTGCAAAAGGACAAATATTGTATAAGAACACTATTATAAGAACTTGAGAAATAGTTTTAACTGAGAAGAAAACATTCTTTTGTGGTTACAAGGGGGCGTAGGAGAGGGGCATTCTGTAATTAGATAGTAGACAAGAACTATTTTAGGTGAAGGGAAAGACAGCACACAATACAGGGGAGGTCAGCACAATTGGACTAAACAAAAAGCAAAGACGTTTCCAGAATAAACTGAATGCTTCGAAGGCCAGCGTAGCAGGGGTGGGGGTCTGGGGACCATGGTTTCAGGGGACATCTAAGTCAACTAAAAAAAAAAAAAAAAAGTCAACTAGCATAATAAAATCTATTAAGAAAACATGTTGCATCCCACTTTGAAGAGTGGCATCTGGGGTCTTAAACGCTAGCAAGCAGCCATCTAAGATTCATCAATTGGTCTCAACCCACCTGGATCAAAGGAGAATGAAGAACACCAAGGACACAAGGCGATTACGAGCCCAAGAGACAGAAAGGGCCACATGAACCAGAGACTACATCATCCTGAGACCAGAAGAACTAGACGGTGCCCGGCTACAACCAGTGACTACCCTGACAGGGAACACAACAGAGAAGCCCTGAGGGTGCAGGAGAGCAGTGGGATGCAGACCTCAAATTCTCATAAGACCAGACTTAATGGGCTGACTGAGACTAGAAGGATCCCGGTGGTCATGGCCCCCAGACCTTCTGTTGGCCCAGGACAGGAACCATTCCCAAAGCCAACTCTTCAGACATGGATTGGACTGGACAAAGGGTTGGAGAGGGATGCTGGTGACGAGTGAAGTTCTTGGATCAGGTGGACACTTGAGACTATGTTGGCATCTCCTGCCTGGGGGGGAGATGAGAGGGTGGAGGGGGTTAGAAGCTGGTGAAATGAACCGAAAAGATAGAGTGGAGGGAGAAAGTGGGCTGTCTAATTAGTGGAAGAGTAATTGGGAGCGTGTAGCAAGGTGTATATGGGTTTTTATGTGAGAGACTGACTTGATTTGTAAACTTTCACTTAAAGCACAATAAAAATTATTAAAAAACACACAACCTAAAAAAAAAAAAAGAAATTAGCTGCTAACCAAAAGGTCAGGAGTTCGAATCCACCAGCTGCTCCTTGGAAACCTTATGGAGCAGTTCTACTCTGTCCTATAGGGCCATTATGAGTTGGAATTGACTCAATGGCAATGTTTTTTGTTTTGGTTTTTTATGTGCTTGGCTTTGCTGAGCTACTAAGGAAAAATATTGTGGTGAATAAAACAGCCTATGTTACTACCCTCACAGGATCTTTTTTTTTTTTTTTAATTTTATTGTGCATAAGTGAAACTTTACAAATCAAGTCAGTCTCTCACACAAAAACACCTTGCTACATACTCCCAATTGCTCTCCCCCCAATGAGACAACCCGCTCCCTTTCTCCACTCTCTTTTCATGTCCATTTCGCAGCTTCTAACCCCCTCCACCCTCTCATTTCGCCTCCAGGGACGAGATGCCAACATAGTCTCAAGTGTCCACCTGATCCAAGGAGCTCACTCCTCACCAGCATCCCTCTCCAACCCATTGTCCAGTCCAATCCGTGTCTGAAGAGTTGGCTTTGGGAATGGTTCCTGTCCTGGGCCAACAGAGGGTCTGGGGGCCATGACCATCGGGGTCCTTCTAGTCTCAGTCAGAATATCAAGTCTGGTCTTTTTACAAGAATTTGAGGTCTGCATCCCACTGCTCTCCTGCTCCCTGAGGGGTTCTCTGTTGCGTTCCCTGTCAGGGCAGTCATCTGTTGTAGTTGGGCACCATCTAGTTCTTCTGGTCTCAGGCTGATGTAATCTCTGGTTCATGTGGCCCTTTCTGTCTCTTGGGCTCATAGTTACCCTGTGTCTTTGGTATTCTTCACTCTCCTTTGATCCAGGTGGGTTGAGACAAATTGATGCGTCTTAGCTGGCCACTTGCTAGCATTTAATACCCCAGATGCCTCGCTCCAAGGTGGGATGCAGAAAGTTTTCTTAATAGATTTCATTATGCCAGTTGACTTAGATGTCCCCTGAAACCATGGTCCCCAAACCCTCACCCCTGCTGTGCTGGCCTTCAGAGCATTCAGTTTATTCAGGAAACTTCTTTGCTTTTAGTTTAGTCCAGTTGTGCTGATCTCGCCTGTATTGTATGTTGTCTTTTTTGTCACCTAAAGTAGTTCTTATCGACTACCTAATTTTTTTTTTACCTAATTAGTGAAAACCCCTCTCCCACCTCCCTTCCTCCCCCCTCTCGTAACCATCAAAGAATATTTTCTTCTCTGTTTGAACTATTTCTTGAGTTCTTATAATAGTGGTCTTATACAATATTTGTCCTTTTGCAACTGACTAATTTCACTCAGCATAATGCCTTCCAGATTCCTCCACATTATGAAATGTTTCACAGATTCATCACTGTTCTTTATTGATGTGTACTATTCCATTGTGTGAATATACCATAATTTATCCATTCATCCGTTGATGGGCACCTTGGTTACTTCCATCCTTTTGCTATTGTAAACAGTGCTGCAGTTAACATGGGTGTGCATATATCTGTTTCCAAGTGTTTGATTTCTTTTCCCTGCTTTTTCTGTTATTGATTTCCACTTTTAAGGCCATGTGGTCAGAGAAGATGCTTTGTAATATTTCAGTGTGTTGGATTCTGCTAAGGCTTGCTTTATGACCTAATATGTGGTCTATTCTACAGAGTGTTCCATGTGGACTAGAAAAGAAAGTATATACTTGTTTGCTGTTGGGTGGAGTGTTCTGTATATGTCTACAAGGTCAAGTTGGTTGATTGTGGCATTTAGATCTTCCGTGTTCTTATTGAGCTTCTTTCTGACTGTCCTGTCCTTCACTGAAAATGGTGTGTTGAAGTCTCCTACTATTATTGTGGAGCTATCTCATTTTTCAATGCTGATAGAGTTTGTTTTATGTATCTTGCAGCCCTATCATTGGGTGCATAAGTATTTGATATGGTTATGTATATTGTCCCTTTAATCATTATATAGTGTCCTTCCTTATCCTTTCTGATGAATTTCACTTTAAAATTTATTTTGTCAGAAATTAATATTGCCACTCCTACTCTTTTTTGATTGCTGTTTGCTTGATATATTTTTTTCCATCCTTTGAGTTTTAGTTTGTGTCTCTAAGTCTACAGTGTGTCTTGTAGGCAGCACAGAAATGGATCGTGTTTTTTAATCCATTCTACCACTCTCTGTCTCCTTATTCGTCCATTTAGTCCATTTACATTCAGCGTAATTATGGATAGGTATGAATTTAGTGCTGTCATTTTGATGTCTGTTTTTCTGTGTTGTGGACAGTTTCTTTTTCCCACTTAATTTTATGTGCTGAGTAGATTTTCTTTATATTTTGTCCTTTCCTCATATTCATTGTTGTTGAATTTGTTTCTGGTGAGTCTCTATTTTTTTCTCATATTTTATTTTGATGTGTAGGATAGTTTGTCTCCTTTGTGGTTACCTTATTATTTACCCTATTTTTCTAAATTTAAACCTAACTTTTATTTCTTTGTATTGCCGTGTCTTCATCTCCATATGGAAGGTCTATGATTACATTTCTTAGTCCCTCTTTATTGTTTTAATGTTGTCTTCTGTTATATAATAACATCTCTGTTACCCTGTTTTGAGCTTTCTATTTTTAAATCTTGCTTTGTTTTTTTTATTTTCCTGTCTGGGTTGACTTCTGATTGCTCTGCCCAGTGTTCTAGTCTTGGGTTGATGCCTGATATTATTGATTTTCTAACCAAAGAACTCCCTTTAGTATTTCTTGTTGTTTTGGTTTGGTTTGTACATATTCCCTAAAATTCTGTTTATCTGGATATGTCCTAATTTCACCTTCATATTTGAGAGAGTTTTGCTGGATATATAATTCTTGGCTGGCAATTTTTTTCCTTCGATGCTTTATATAAGTCATCCCATTGCCTTCTTGCCTGCATGGTTTCTGCTGAGTAAAAGTCCGGGCTTATTCTTATTGGCTCTCCTTTGTGGGTGACTTTTCATTTATCCCTTGCTGCTCTTAAAATTCTCTCTTTATCTTTGGTTTTGGCAAGTTTGATTATAATATGTCTTGGTGACTTTCTTTTAACATCTACCTGATGTGGAGTTTGATGAGCATCTTGGATAGATACCTTTTCATCTTTCACGATATCAGGGAATTTTTCTGCCAACACATCTTCAACAATTTTCTCTGTATTTTCTGTTATCCCTCCCTGTTCTGGTACTCTAATCAATCGTAGGTTATTTCTCTTGATAGAGTCCCACACGATTCTTACGGTTTCTTCATTTTTTATAATTCTTTTATCTGATTTTTCTTCAAATATATTGGTGCCAAGTGATTTATCTTCAAGTTCAGAAATTCTGGCTTCTGCTTGCTCAATTCTGCTCCTCTGACTTTCTACTGAGTTGTCTACTTCTGTAATTTTATTGTTAATCTTCTGAATTTCTGATTGCTGTCTGTCTATGGATTTTTCCAGCTTATTAAACTTTTCATTATGTTTCTGAATAATCTTTCTAATTTCTTCAGTTGCTTTATCTGTGTGTTCCTCGGCTTGTTCTGTGCATTGTCTCATTCCCTTCCTGATGTCTTGAAGAGTTCTGTATATTAAATCTTTGTATTCTGGCTCTGGTAACTCCAGGAATGCACTTTCATCTAGAAGATCCCCGGATTCTTTGTTTTGAGAGCCTGTTGAGGCAATCATGGTCTGTTTCTTTATGCGACTTGATATTGACTGTTGTCTCCAAGCCATCTATAAGTTATTGTATTAGTTTATGGTTGCTTACTGTGTCGTAGCTTCTTGCTTTGTTTTGTTTTGATGTGCCCAAATGGGTTGCTTGAGTGAGCTAGCTTGATTATTTTTACCTTCAGAGCTCTGACGTCCTGTCCCCCGATGGCTAGAGCTGTTATCAGGTATATCAGCCTAGGAGTCCGTTCAGTTTTCTTGTATGAATTCAGCTCAGGTTTCCAGGTAGCTGATCATCAAGTATGTGGTATAGCTCTGTCCTACAGTCTTAGAGGGGCAGGGGTGATTGGTATAGGTACCAGGACCTGGTTGCAGCAGGGAGTCATGCTCTGAACAAGGCAGGGGGCTGAGAACTGACTCTCAAGTGTCTCTGAGGAAAGCATGTCCCTGTTCCCTAGAGCATGCAGGTAGGTGGGTTCTACAGATGGACCATGGGCACCCAGTGTTTTTGGTTGTAAGGACTGGGAGGTACCAGTTATCCTTGGACCCCTGTCACGGGTGGCTGGGTGACCTGAGTGGAGCTATCATCCTTAGGCCCCTTATGTGGGTAGGTGAGGACCCTGTTTAATGGCAAAGCAATGTCAAACATCAAACACCCACCTCTCCACCACACAGCTGAAATGGTTGGAGACTGACAACAAGGGCCTAGTCTCCTGAAATAGGCCCACACAGGTCCATGCATAGGGGAAAGTTGCTCAAAGTCCACAGACCATTTATGCCTGGACAGGATCTGCTTCTGTCCTGAGCTCCCCCAGTTAATAAAAAAAAATAATGGGGCTGGCAAATTATCTTTCCCCCCAAAATGCAAATTTTTTCCTTCTCCAAGGCTGGGAGGATGGCTCTATGCACTCAACAGTGCCTATCTCAGGCCCAGGGAATTCAGCCGCTAAAGCCGGCTTGGGGGTGGCGGGGGGGGGGGGTCGTGGTGAAATATACACAAGTACTTAGCTTTTGCCAAGAGCACCATTCTTCTCTGGTTCTGGAAGTGTGAGTAGGCTGTGTGACTGGCTGCTTCTCCCTGAGGAAACTACGGCCGAATGCTAGTACCAGCCCACCGCTGCCACTCCTGGAATGGTGCCTAGGGCTCCCCGTCATTCAGGTCCAATAACTCCTCTCCGCTTCTGAACCCTCTCTTCCTTCCCTTGCTGCTCAGTTCATTTTCTAAGCTTGCCTTTGATGCTCAGGGCTCCTAGCTTGTCATAAATATACTCGTTTCACTTGTTTTGGAGGGTCTTTGTTGTAAAGAGGTCTCGCCAGAAGCATCTTTCTATTCTGCCATCTTGGCTCCACCTCCTTTAACACTCCCATCATAAGATCTTGATAAATTTAATTAAAAAAATCCTGATTACAAAATTAAATCCATACCTTTGCTACAACTAACAAAAATTACAAACTCAAAAAAATAGCATAAGGATGCACTGAAAAATAAAAATGGTTTGACTTATTAGCGTGGCAGAATTGTGGGTGTTTTTTTTTTTTAATTTCTTTTTTGTTTTTACAGCTGACTTTCAATGGTGTGTTTAGTAAATAATCCTTGACAATCACCCCTTGTTGAAGTTGTCCAGAATTTCATTCTACTTTTCATGGATGCAGCAGTTACAAAGCCAAGCATTTGCATTGGGGAAATCTGCTGCAAAAAAAATCTCTTTAAAGTGTTTAAAAATATGTATATCATTTTGATGACTAAGGTGTGACTAACCCAAGCCATAATCTTTTCAATCACCTCATATGCATGTGAAAGCTGGACAATGTAGAAAGAAGATTG
This sequence comes from Loxodonta africana, assembly GCF_030014295.1. NCBI lineage: Eukaryota > Metazoa > Chordata > Mammalia > Proboscidea > Elephantidae > Loxodonta > Loxodonta africana. The sequence continues at coordinate 45,407,252 of NC_087353.1, forward strand.
AAGAAGAATTGATGCATTTGAATTGTGGTTTTGGCAAAGAATATTGAATATACAATAGATTGACAGCAGAATGAACAAATCTGTTTTGGGGTAAGTACAGCCAGAATGTTCCTTAGAAAGGAGGATGGTGAGACTCCATCTTGTGCACATTGGACATGCCATCAGGTAAGATCAATCTCTGGAAAAGGACATTATGTCTGGCAAAGTGGTGGGCCAGCAAAAGCAAGGGAAGCCTTCCACAAGATGGACTGACACAGTGACTGTAACAATGGACTCAATCGCATGAATACTTGTGAGGATGGTGCAGGACCAGATAATGCTTCATTCTGTTATACGTAAGGTTATGTATAAGGTTACCATGAGTCACAGCCACCTCGACAGCAACTGATAACGGTAACTCATGCTGATGCCATGTATGCAAATTAGAACTGCTCCATATCATTTTCCTGGCTGTGACCTTTTGGAAGCAGATCACCAGGCCTGTCCTCCAAAGCACCTTCTGGCGGGTTCGAACCAGCAACCTTTTGGCTAGTAGGTGAACACTTAACAATTTGTGCCATCCAGGGACTCCTAACAACAACACAGTGAATAATAAAATTTGACCCCCATAAGGAAAGTGGGTCAATCAGAATAGCTAATTATATTGTAATAACAAAAAAACAAATCTCAGTCATTTTAAAACAATGGAATATATTCTTGCTAATAGTCCATGTCCATTCCAGGTGAGCAAAGGGCTCTAGTCACCATAATCACTGAGGGACCCAGGCTGATGGAGCAGCCACTATTGTGAACTTGGAGGGTCTTTCACCATCAACTATATACTCCAGCCAGGAACCGGCACTTGCCACTTCCACTCACATTTTTTTTGGCCAGAAAGAGTCACAGGACTCTACTCTATCACAGATGGCCAGGAAGTTTAATGCCACCTGCAAGGTGGAGAGCCAGAAATACCTAGCCAACAGCCCTATTGACTCCCAAAGAAGGGAAAAACCTATGAGTGTTGCATTGGATTACTTAGACCAGAAGGAATCCAGAAGACTGGAGTTACCCAGAGGAAAAATGATGTTAGCTCCCCAGGTATCCACAGCCAAGCTGGGGTGTCCAGCCAGCATCAGACAGAGCAGACTCTTCTTGACATGCTCTCGTTCTGTGCATGGAAACCATGAGAGATCAGCCTGCTTTCATCCCTCCGAAGACACGACATAGGAGGCAGCACAGACACACAAAAAGACCTTCCCAAACACCAAAGAGAAACAGCTCACTTTTGGAAACTATAAATGACCTCACATCTACTGAAGAAAGGAGAAACAAGAGAGGTAAAAGCAAACTATGTTCACCACTATGTATGTCTCAGCAATCCCTGTGTTTGCCAAAACACGGTACATTAGGGAAGAAGAACGTGATTACTGTAACTAACAAGTGTTGTTCTTACCACCTGCTGTTATTCTAATGTTTTCTTGCCCTTTTAAATACACTTTGAAGCTGAGAAAGATGAAAGAAAAACATTTGGGGCAATTTGGTTTTCAATACAGCCTCTTGAAAAACCTTTTAAACGTCTCCAAGCTGATACTTAGTATCCATTCCATTTAGTTCTTTCTGACTTTCAGAAGAGACAGGTAGGTTAGTGCCCTATCCTGTGACTTTAGAGTGGTATCAAAGAAAAGGCTTTGGTATCCTGGAGCTGAGTCATGTCTACATGATGGATCGGCTCGACAATTAGCAAGTCAGTTTCTGAGCAATGGGTTACAATCAATTGATCTGCCCTGTTGTCTTAATGATCAAAATAAGACAGTTCCCAGTGGCCAGTCTTATCTGATCTATTATTTCACATCTGCACCATCATACCTGGGCTTTTTCCCTTTCCCCCTTTCCTATCCAGGCCCAGGGCTGACTAAGCCACTTTGACTGAGCCCTGTACAGATTCAGAGTCCAATCTTGGTTCTACTTGTTGTTGTTGTCAGGCGCCGTCGAGTCAGTTCCAACTCATAGCAATCCTGTGTACAACAGAAGGAAACAGTACTGGTCCCTGCACCATTCTCAAAATCATTGTTATGTTTGAGACCATTATTGCAGCCACTGTGTCAATACATCTCATTGAGGGTCTTCTTTTTCACTGACCCTCTACTTTATTAAGCATGATGTCTTTCTCCAGGGACAGATCCCTCCTGAGAACATGTTCAAAGTATGTGAGACAAAGTCTCACCATCCTTGCTTCTAAGGAGCATTCTCTCTGTACATCTTCCAAGACAGATTTGTTCGTTCTTTTGGCAATCCATCATACAGTCAATATTCTTCACCAACACCATAATTCAAATGTGTCAATTCTTTTTTGGTCTTCCTTATTCATTGTCCAGTTTTCGAATATATATGAGGCAACTGAAAACACCATGCCTTGGGTCAGTCTCACCTTAGTCTTCAAGGTGACATTTTTGCTTTTAAATACTTTAAAGAGGTCTTTTGCAGCAGATTTATTCAATGCAATGTGTTGTTTGACTTCTTGACTGCTGCTTCCATGGGTGTTGATTGTAGATCCAAGTAAAATGAAATCCTTGACAACTTCAATCTTTTCTCTGTTTATCACGATGTTACTTATTGGTCCAGTTGTGAGGATTTTTGCTTTCTTTATGTTGAGGTGTAACCCATACTGAGGGCTGTGGTTTTTGAGTCTTCATCAGTAAGTGCTTCAAGTCCTCTTACTTTCAGCAAGCGAAGTTCTGTCATCTGCATAATGCAGGATGTTAATGAGCCTTCCTCCAATCCTGATGCAATATTCTTCTTCATAGAGTCCAGCTTCTCAGATTATTTGCTCAGTATACAGGTTGAATAGGTGTGGTGAAAGGATACAACCCTGACACACACCGTTCCTGACCTAGTTCTGTTTGAATGACTGCCTCTTGATCTATGTACAGGTTCCTCATGAGCACAGTTAAATGTTTTGGAATTCCCATTCTTCCCAAAGTTATCCATAAGTTGTTATGATCCACCCAGTTGAATGGCTTTCCATAGTCAATAAAACACAGGCAAATATCTTTCTGATATTCTCTGTTTTCAGCCAGGATCCATCTGACATCAGCATTGATATCCATTGTTCCACACCCTCTTCTGAATCTGGCTTGAATTTCTGGGATTTCCCTGGCAATGTACTGCTGCAGCCACTTTTGAATGATCTTCAGCAAAATTTTACTTGTGTGTGATATTAATGATATCTTTTGATAATTTCTGCATTGGTTGAATCGTTTTCCTTTGGAATAGGCATAAATATGAATCTCTTTCAGTCAGTTGGCCAAGTAGCTGTCTTCCAAATTTCTTGGCACAGGCACATGAGCACTTCCAGCATCTGTCAGTCTGCCATACTGTACTGTGAGGGCTTGTGTGTTGCTGGGATGCTGGAAGCTATGCCACTGGTATTCAAATACCAGCAGGGTCACCCATGGTGGACAGGTTTCAGATGAGCTTCCAGACCAAGAAAAACTAGGAAGAAGGACCTGGCAGTCTACTTCCAAAAGGAATTAACCAGTGAAAACCTCATGAATAGCAGCAGAACATCATCTGATATAGTGACAAAAGACAAGCCCCTCAGGTAGGAAGGCACTCAAAAGATGACTGGGTAAGAACTGCCTCCTCAAAGTAGAGTTGACCTTAATGACATAGATGGAATCAAGCTTTTGGGACCTTCATTTGCTGATGTGGTATGACCCAAAATGAAAAGAAACAGCAAACATCCATTAATAATTGGAAAGTGGAGTGTACAAAGTATGAATCTAGTTGGAAATCATAAAAAAGAAATGGAAAGCATAAACATCAAAATCCTAGGCATTAGCGAGCTGAAATGGACTGGTATTGGCCATTTTAAATCAGACAATCATATGGTTTACTATGCCAGAAATGACAAATTGAAGAGGAATGGCATCACATTCATCTTCGAAAGGAACATTTCAAGATCTATCCTGAAGTACAATGGTGCCAGCAATAGGATAATATTAATATGCCTACAAGGAAAACCAGTTAATATGACTATTACTCAAATTTACACACTAACTACTAAGGCTAAAGATTAAGACATTGAAGATTTTTACCAACTTCTGCAGCCTGAAATTGATAGAACATATAATCAGCATGCATTGATAATTACTGATGACTGGAATGCAAAAGTTGGAAGCAAAGAAGAAGGATTGGTAGTTGGAAAATATGCCTTAGTAATAGAAATGGTACTGGAGATCCCATGATAGAATTTTGCAAGACCAACTTTTTCATTGCAAATACTTTTTTCTACAACATAAATGGCGGCTATATACATAGGCCTTGCCAGATGGAATACACATGAATCAAATCAACTACATCTGTAGAAAGAGATGATGGAAAGCTCAATATCATCAGAGGTCAACTGCAGAACAGACCATCAATTGCTCTTATGCATGTTCAAGTTGAAGATGAAGAAAATTAGAACAAGTCCACAAGAACCAAAGTTTGACCTTGAGTGTATCTCACCTGAATTTAGGGACCTTCTAAGAATAGGTTTGATATGTTGAACACTGATGACCAAAAATCAGACGAGTTGTGTAAGGACATCATGCATGAAGAAAGCAAAAGGTCATTAATAAGACAGGAAAGAAAGAAAAGACCAAAATGGCTCTACTTAGGAGGAATTAAAATCAAGTGGCTCAGTATCATCACTCTCATGCTAATCCCCTCTCACCTTGAATCCTTTTCCCGATAACTGTTATTTTGTCTTGCCCCTGTGACCAAGTGACACTTTGTCTGTATATTCTTAAATGGCTGGGCTTAGTCTTGTGCTTACAGGAGTCTCCCTTTAGGTACACTTTCCCTCTGTGGTCTGCTACCCACTGCCAGGCTTCCCTAATGCCCATTCCTTGCCAGCCCAGTACTCTTTCTAGGGATGTGAACTAGGGATGTCCATATTTCCTTCCTTTCCCCCTTCTTTTGACTGAGCCCACAGCCAGGAAGGGACATGAGATCCCAAGCCATTGCTGATTAGCTCAGAGGTGAACACCTGACTCCAGATACTAGCCAAGCTCTGGAGCCTTTCCTACTACTTCAAACAGCAAGTGTACACCTGTGGTGATCAGGCTCAAAGACAGCCCCCAATTAACCCTGCCTCCTGATATTTACACCCTTGTACGTTGCCCTCCCACACTTAATAGGGCTGACCGATGTCACTAATAAGATATGAGGAAATTATAGAGTGTGACTTCTGACCTTGGCCATAAAAGGTGTTGTGGCTCCCTTGTGTTACTCTTTCTGGGGAAAGCCAGTTGCCATGTTAATGAGCAGACTCAAGCAGCTGTATAGAGAGGTCCAGGTGGTGAGAAACTGAAGACTCCTGCAAACAACCAGGCCAACTTGCCAGGCATGTGAGTGAGCCATCCTGAAAGTGGATCCTCCAGCCTTAGTCAAGTCTTTAGATGACGCAATCCCAGCTGAAATCTTGACTACAACCTCATAAGAGACCCTGAGGCAGACCCACCCACTTAAGTTTCTGATGCACAGAACCTCAGAAATAACAAATGCTTGCACAAACAGTTAAGCACCTGACTACTAACCAATAGGTTGTAATTTTAACTCACCTAGAGGTGCTTCAGAAGAAAGGCCTGGCAATCTGCTTTCAAAAGGTCACAGCCTTGACAACCTTATGGAGTGCAGTTCTACTCTGCACACATGGCCTCACCATGAGTCAGAACTGACTCTACAACAATGTGATTTGTTTTTTGGTTTATTAGGTTGGTAATTTTGGGATTAATTTGCTATGTAGTAATATATAACTGATACACTATGTCTTCCAATTCACCCCACCACCCATCTGTCATTTTGTTTTAACTGTGGTGGCTTGTGTGTTGTTATGATGCTGGAAGCCCTTCCACTAGTATCTCAAATGCCAGCAAGTCACTCATGGTAGACAGGTTTCAGCAGAGCTTCCAGACTAAGACAGACTAGGAAGAAAGGCCTTATAGTCTACTTCCAAAAACTAGTCAATAAAACCTTATAGATCACAACAAAACATCGTTCTACTCACTTGGCTTTGAACATGTCATCAGGAGAACACGTCATCAGTAGGAATCAATCACTAAAGGAGGACATGTTCAGTGAAGTAGAGTGCCAGCAAAGGCAAAGGAGACCCTCAGTCAGATGGATTGGCACAATAGCCAAACAATGGACTCAAAGATGCCTGCAATCACAGATTGATGCAGGACTGGGCAATGCTTTATTCCGTTGTACATAAGGTTGCCATGAGTCAGAGTCAACTCTGTCTCCAGTTCATCAGGTTCCTCTGTCTTCGGTTTGATCTGCTTCCCCAGCCGAGCTATGCCATTGCAAGGCATTTCACATGGCTGGTGCTGCATGTACCTAAACATCCACCAAGATTGGGTTCAAGCAAGCCACATCCCCTCAGTCTCAGCAGCCAGAGGCAGGATTCCCCTCAAAAACCTTTCACTGTTTCATTAGCACCATTGTCAGAAACTGCACATCCCCTAAGTCCCTTAAATTTCTTATTATTTCTTTTATGGCATTTTTTCTGATTATAAAAGTGGTATATAGGTTTTTTTGTTAGGTTATATATTAATTGTAGGAAATTTGGAAGATTCAGAAATACATTAAAAAGGAAATTTAAATAACCATTATTTTCACCACCCAAAAATAATGACTCAAAAATTTCATGTATTTCCTTCCAGTATTGCTTTAAATTAATACAACTCAGTTCATGCAAAGTTATATCCTGTGCTATTTTTTTTAACTTTAACATTACATAGTGAAACATTTTCCCATATCACAGAACTTTCTGGAAATTTATGATTTTTAATGACTGCATAGAACTACAATGTATAGTTGTACCATAATTTGTTTAACCAGTCTCTATTTTTGGACATGTGGGTTGTTTCCTAGCCTTTGCTATTATAAATAATGCTGTGACAAATATTCATGTACATCAATCTTTGTCCCCTACTCTGATTAATTCTATAGCTTAAATCTGTTTGCATCTCAATGCATTTCTTTAGATCCATAAATTTCTTTTTAAAAAATGTAATTGCTAATGCACGCATAGAATTGAAAACTTGCAAAAGAGTCTGCAGTGAAAAGCACATCTTTCTTTCACCAGGATTCCCTGGTTCCCCTAGTTCCTTTCTCAAGGAGCAACCATTGTTACCTATGCTAGGCTATTTGTACAGAGCTTTTTTATGCTTATACAAGCACATCTGTGTAGATCAGCAGTTCTCAAAGTGTGGTACAGGGACCCTTGGGGTCCCCCCAAGAACTATTCAGGGAGGGTACAAGGTCAAAAAAATATTTTCATAATAAATCTGAGGTGTTATTTGCTTGCTTCATTTTCATTCTCTCGCAAGTGTTCCATGGAGTTTTCCAGAAGTTACATGACATTTAATGACTTCATCACTTCGACAGCGAATGCAATGTGTGCTTGCATATTCTTAGGTTTCCTAGAATTTTCTAAGATAATCTCTTTGGGGCCCTTAAGTTTTTAAGTTTAAAGGTGTCCTGAGACCAAAATATTTGAAAATGTCTGGTATAGATCTCAAAACACATATACATGCACACACACACACAATTGGTAGCATGTTATACATAATATTATGTAGCTTTTTTTAATATGACATTATATCTTTGAGATTATTTCATATCCACCCAACACCCATTGCCATCAAGTAGATTCTGACTCGTGGCACTATAGGACAGTGATGAACTGCTCCATAGGGTTTCCAAGGCTGTAAATCTTTATGGAAGCAGACTGCCACATCTTTCTCCTGAGGAGCAGCTGGTAGATTTGAACTGGCAACCTTTCAGTTAGTCAAGCACTTAACCACTGTGCCACAGGGGCTCCTTTGCTTCATATCAGTACCTATAAAAAGCTTGCTGTTTTTAAGTGGCTTTCATACTATTTTATGGTTGTTTCACATATATTCGAGGAGCTCTGGTGGTGCTGTGGTTAAATGCTCAGCTGCTATCTGAAGGGTCAACACTTTGAACCCACCAGCCACTCTGTAGGAAAAAGATGTGGCAGTCAGCCTCCATAAAGATTTATAGCCTAGGAAAAACCCTATGGAGCAGTTCTGCCCTGTTCTGTAGGATTGCTACGAGTCAGAATCAACTGAATGGCAACAGATTTTTCACATGTGTTCAACCAGCCCCTATTGATAGAATTTAGTGGGTTTTTTCCCTCCAAATCTTTGCTTTCATTATTATTATTATATAAAAATAAACCTCACTAGTCTGTCAGTTTGTCGTATTGTGGTAGCTTGAGTGTTGCTGTGATGCTGGAAGCTATGCCACTGGTATTCCAAATACCAACAGGGGTAGAGGGCAGGTTTCAGGAGAGCTTCCAGACTAAGATAGACTAGAAGAAGGACTTGGTGGCCTACTTCTGAAAAAATTGTCCAGTTAAAACCTTATGAATAGCAGCAGAACACTGATATACTGCCAGAAGACAAGCCCCATGGGTTGAAAGGCACTCAAAAGATGACTAGGGAAGACCTGCCTCCTCAAAGTAGAGTTAACCTTAATAATGTGGATGGAGTCAAGCTTTTGGGACCTTCACTTGCTTTGTGGCCTGACTCAAAATGAGAAGAAACATCTGTAAACATCCACTAATAATCAGAAGATGGAATGTAAGAAATACGAACCTAGGAAAACCGGAAGTCATTAAAAATGAAATGGAATGTATAAACATCAATATCCTAGGTATTAGTGAGCTGAAATGAGCTGGTATCGGACATTTTGACTCAGACAATCATATGGTCTACTATGTTGGGATTAACAACTTGAAGAGGAATGGTGTTGCATTCATTGTCAAAAAGAGCATTTCAAGATCTACCCTGTAAGTACAATTCGGGATAGGATAATATCCATATGTCTACAAAGAAAGTCAATTAATAAGACTATTATCCAAATTTACACATCAATTACTCATGCCAAATATGAAGAAATTGAAGATTTTTATCAACTTCTGCAGGCTGAAATTGATCAAACATGCAATCAAGATGCACTGATAATTACTGGTGATTGGAATGAGAAAGTTGGAAACAAGAAGGATCAGTAGTTGGACAATATGGCCTTGGTGATAGAAAGGACACTAGAGATCTCATGATAAAATTTTGCAACACCATCAACTTCTTCGTTGAAAATACCTTTTTTCAACAACATAAACAGGTGGACTTCACAGAATGTGATACACAGGAATCAAATCGACTACATCTGTGGAAACACAGTGGAGAAGCTCAATATCATCAGTCAGAACAAGGTCAGGGCTGATTACAGAACAAATCCTCAATTGCTCATAAACGACTTTAAGTTGAAGCTGAAGAAAATTAAAGAAAGTCCAAGAGAGCAAAATATGACCTTGAGTATATCCTACCTGAATTTAGAGACCATCTCAAGAATAGATTTGAAGCATTGAACACTAATGACCAAAGTCCAGATGGGTTGTGGAATGACATCAAGGACATCATACATGAAGAAAGCAAAAGGTCATTAAAAAGGCAGGAAAGAAAGGAAAAACCAAAATGGAAGAGACTCTGAAACTTGCTCTTGAATGTAGAGTAAAGTAAATGGAAGAAATGACGAAGTAAAAGCACTAAACAGATTTCAAAGGTCAGCTTGAGAATACAAAGCAAACTATTATAATGAAATGTGCAAAGACCTGGAGTTAGAAAAGCAAAAGGAAAGAACATGCTCAGCATTTCTCAAGCCAAAAGAACTGAAGAAAAAATTCAAGCCTCGAGTTGCAATATTGAAGAATTCTATGGGGAAAATACTGAACAATAGGAAGCATCAGAAAAAGATGAAAGGAATACACAGAGTGGTTACCCCTAGCCCCTTGGCCTCAGCTGGCCATGTTCTTCTGCTCTTTGGGCATGGCAGCCCTGCCCGCAATCTTTGGGCGGTGGATATGGCCCCATCCTGCTGGCATTCATAAAAGGCAGCCCCACATTCCAGAACTGAGCTGGTCAAGATCTGACCAGCTGAAAGTTAGGAGGTCATGGCCGCACCCTTTGAGACCCAGCAGGCCATGGTTCCACCCTATCCTCTGAGACCCAGGCAGTTTTGCTTCCTGTGCTCCTCGTCTCTTCAGTATCTGTTTCCTGTTCACTTAGCTTCTGGGACCCTCGGGCCTATTGAGCCAGCCTGGCATCTGCTCTGCTCAGTCAAGGGTTTCAAAGCTCTTTAGCTCCACCAGTAAGTGCCTGGAAGCACCTCACTCCTTCCCAAAGTCTCTCAGCTCTCTTGCTCCACGGTTCAGTCCCTGTGCTGTCTCAAACCAGTCTCCTGGTTCTGCTGCTGCCGTTTCTCTGTTGCTACTTCTCACTGTCTTCACCATCTCCATTGTTACAACTCTCCTCACTTCCTTCTGAGCTGTCACCATAGTTGTCTGACATCCATAATTCCATCAACAGTCTCTTCAAGGCAATCTAGGCTTTTACTGTTAGGTATCTTAAAACTCTTCCAGCCTCTACCCATTCATAATTTTAAAATTGCTTTCACATTTTAGGTACCTGTTAAAGCAGCACCCCACTCTCAGTACCAAATTCTGTCTTAGTTATCTAGTGCCGCTATAACAGAAATATCACAGGTCAATGGTTTTAACAAACAGAAATTTATTCTCTCACAGACTAGGAGGCTAGAAGTTCAAATTCAGGGCATCAGCTCCAGGGGAACACTTTCTCTCTCTGTCAGCTCTGAAGAAAGGTCTTTGTCATCAATCTTTCCCTGGACTAGGAGCTTCTCAGCACAGAGACCCCAAGTCCAAAGGATGCCCTCTGCTCCTGATTCTTCTTGCTTGATGGTAATGAGGTCCCTATCTCTACTCATTTCTCTCTTAAAAGAAATTGACTCAGGATACAACCTAATCATGTAGATTGAGTCCTGCCTCATTAACATAATGTAGATTGAGTCCTGCCTCATTAACATAGCTGCCTCTAATTCTGCCTCATTAACATCATAGAGGTTAGGATTTAGAACATATAGGATTGTCAGATCACAAAATAGAAGACAACCACATGATACCGGAAATCATGGCCTAGCCAAGTTGACACATTTTGAGGGGACACAATTCAATCCATAGCACCTGACAATCTGCTTCCATAAAGATTATAGCCTAGAAAACCCTATGGGACAGTTCTACTCTGTCACATGGGGTTACAATAAGTCAAAGTCAACTCGATGGAACCTAACAACAAGGACAGGTATCCCTGAAAGTGAAGGCCCATATTTACTAATTGCCACTCACATCACAGAATCCAGGGCCACTTTGGAAAGTGGCTTAGAAGCCTGAGGAGATCCACAGGCAGCATTCTTGTGATCGGAGTCAGGGGTGATGTGAAGGTGACAGAACTGTTGAACTGTTTTTGGATTGGTCTTTAAGCCAATGGGTAAAGCAGCTCTCCAAAAGCCAGCCTATTAAGGAACTCACACTCAGAAGCCTTCCCACTCATATGCCTCCAGGGGACTTTGGGGACTGGGCTAATGAACCTGCAGCACTGCCATCAACTACTTCCCTGCAAGTCACACCACATCAAGGTGAGTTTTCTGAGACACAGGCACTCCTGGCCCATCGAGGGAGCCAAAGCCCATCTGGTGAGTTTCTCCTCTCTCTCTCAGTGAGATACAATGAAGGAGGCTCCTTTGAGGAAAGCAAAGCATTTTTCCAGTCTGTCTCTCCACCTTCTTCACTGCAGAGGTTTTCCAAGCCTGCAAATTTAAGTCTTCACTCTCTCATCCTTCTAGGAGTTGGTGACCAAGTCTGTAGACTTTCATGTTGGCATGAGACAAGGGGCTACTTAGTGACAAACTGAATTATCAAGATTATTGAATTTTGGCATTTGTCAGCTAAAAATGGAAACCCTGGTGATGCATTGGTTAAGTGTTTGGCTGCTAACCAAAAGGCTGCTCCTTGGAAACCTTGCGGGGCAGTTCCACTCTGTCCTATAGGGTCACTATGGGTTGGAAACGACTCAATGCCAATGGATTTGTTTTTTTTTTAGAGGGGGTTAAACTAAAAATAATTAATTATTAGAGTTTCCCCAAGAGTCTAATTCAGCAGCCGTTAAAAACTGAGGATGTCTCCTGCAGCCTGGCCACACTACCCAGCTCCTGCTGCGCATGCACTGCCTTGGAGGTAGTTGTACTCCAACAGTTTTGAGGAAGTTTGCTTTTCTTATCACTGTGTCTTCAGTGCTATTGTGAGTTGGTAGGGTTTTCAAGAGCTGCTACTTTTTCTTTTTTAAGATAATAATAAATTGCCGTTCATTTAACATCAATGTTATCAATTTAGGGTGTTAGCAATTATTTGGTTAACCCTATGGTGTTAACAGCATTAACAGTACTTTGACACCATAATTTTCCCAGTAATTAAAGTTAAAATTAATCATCCATATCCTTGTGCTAATTTACTTTTATAAGGACACTTTACTTATAATGTACTACCTGTGAATTTGTGCCATTTGAATAATCTGAACCTTCTATCAAAGAAAGTGTAGTAAAATCACTGAGCTATTTTAAGATGACAGGGCATTTTGCTTTAGCATATATATAAACTAAACCAAACCAAATCAGCTGCTGTCGAGTCAACTCATGGCACTTCCATGTGTGTCAGAGTAGAACTGTCTCTGTCAATAGCTGTGATCTTCTGGAAGTAGATTGCCAGGGCTTTCTTCTGAGATGCCTCTGGGTAGACTTGAACTGCCAACCTTTCATTTAGTAGCTGAGCACTTAAGCATTTTCACTACCCAGGCAGATTTGGAAGAGATGGGCTCATGTATATACTTGTTTTCTTCATTTACAATGCAAAGAATCCACAATATGCCTTCTTGTTAGCAACAGGTTAACAGGTTTACCACAATTTATTGATTTTGTTCATCTCCGATTCTTTTTTATCCCTATCAGCTCTTATTCATCACTGCAAGAGGGAGCAGGTGGGTTATGGAGCCTTTTGCCTCACTCAAGTGGATGATGATCACAAACATTAAAGGACCTGAGAGGAGCACTGATGGAGAGGCCGGTACCTGGGGTCCAGGCCCTCCCACCACTCTGTTAAGCATAGCAACTTGCCTCTAATTTGGGTGCACACTGGGTTTCCATGTTTGCAGAAAGAATCCTGCTGCCAAAAAATGTTTGAAATCACTGCACTATACTTCCCTGTTTATTCAAATGCAATAACCATTTAAAACAATGTTAGGAAACTCCATAAAGAAAACACTACCTCGTTAGTTGTGGGATTTGCTTTATTTTAAGAAAATAAAGGAAGAAATGAATAGTCAAAACAATAAATAAAACAAAGGTGGAACTAGGCACTAAAGAACAGTAAAGTTTAATTCAGTTCAATTTAAGCAAGAAAAGCACCCAGTTGGGCACTGGGAGAGTTGGAAATTCTGAGATGGATGGGATAAGATCAGATCCTAGATCTCCTGGGTGGAGAGACGTTCAAAACTGACTATGACACTGAAAAGAGAGATGCAAAGGGCATGGAGGGGAGGGGTGACGTAAGGGATTAGGGAGGAAGCTTCTCCCTTGGCATTATTACTCAGTCATTCATCAGAAATTTACCAAATGACAAGGTAAGAACAACTCAAGGGAAGGATACTAAGAGCCAGGAATTCCCATGTTCATCTTGACACCAAGGAAAGTGATCTAAGACAATGCTTCTCAAATTTGATTATACAGACAGATTACCTGTGGGTCTTGTTCAAAAGCAGATTCTGAATCAGTAGGTCTGGCGTTGGCCTGAGATTCTGCATTTATAACAAGTTCCCAGGTGATGCTGATGCTGCTGGTCAGATGATCACTTTGAGTAGCCTGGACCTCGTAAACCCACGTTATACTCAGGTGTTAGTAATGCATCATAAGGAATTAACTTATGTGACAAACAGTTATTTGCCCACCCATATCTGTTCTTCTATTTTACAATCAGAGCCTCAATTTTGTTTGGCAGGGCAATATACCCAGCTAAAATTATTTCACCCCTCAGTATCTATTGTAGCTGAGGTGGTATGGAATGACATAATTCTGGCAAAATAGGTGCAGGCAAAACTCCCTTGAGAAGACATCCTGTTCCTTCTTGTTTAAAATGGTAGAATCTCTGAAGGAGGAGATTTTTGTCTTTTGTGTTGGCTTTTAGTGTTTTGCCCTTTTTCCTGCCTGAGACACAGGCGTGGTTCCTGAAGGCACAGCATCTTACTGCCATGACATTGAAAACCACAGACTCCAGATGGTGAAGCTGAAAGCAGTACCCTGGGTCCTTCATACCCTTCTTGGGTCCCTCATGATCTGCCCTTCTGATCCCTAAAGTGCTTAACTTCAGATTTGCTGTTACCTAATGTTTCAATTCAGGTTTCCCAAGAAGCAGCTCTGAGACAAGAATTTGACTACAAGTAATTGATTTGGGAGGTAATCCCAGGAATCTCTGGTAGGAAGATGGGATACAGGGAAGGAAAGGAAGCCAATTATGGTGTGATCAGGCCAGTTACCACAGTGGGAAACTGGAGCTGAATCCCACAGGAAAGTCAGGACAACAGTGCAAAACACAGGTCAATATTATTCTACTGAGTGGGGGGAGGCTGGGGTGTGCTTCCACCAAATCCCTTCCATCTTGTTTCTGTAAAGTGTTCATTCTCCAGCACTCTAGCTGGCCCTGCATACAGGCCAAGCATGCCCCCACAGCCACCAAAAGCCCAGGACTATGAGTCAGGGGTATTTGCAGCAGCAGTATGAGGCTTGTAGACAAACACAGGTGGAGAACTGAAAGCATCTGCTACACCTGGGAAAACTAAATCCTGACTGCGTTACCCCAGTCAAACTCAATTCTAATAACCGCCTTAAAAGTATTCTGATTTTAGCTGTTCTCACCCCAACAAACACAGAGTGCAATACTTATCACTAGACTATACAAAGTATGTGTAGTGGAAGAATCCAAGGCAACATATTTTAGAAGCAGGAAACTTTTCCTAGTAAATGTTAAAACACATTCTATAGGCAACCACTTACTCCACCAACGGGAGCAGCCAGCAGGCCTCTACACAATGTGGGGATTCTGCTCTAACACTCAGAGCTTATAAATATGTTACACGGAATATTTTCCCACTAGATTTTATTTTTTTAGTTCTTGGGAAAATCAAAGAGACTTTAAATGAGTTCAGAAATAAGCATTCTTCGGTAGTGAAAACTCCCATCCTTTTAAATGATTAACATCCTTATGAATGACCTAGAAGATGAAATAAGAAGAACATTACTCAGAAGGGCATATGGTACCAAGCTGAGACAAGTAGAAATGTGAAGCAAGATTAAAAGAATGTGTTCGTAAAGTTCTTGAAGGTGGTAACTGGCAGAGACAGCACAGAGGTCTTTTATTTTTGTCTAAGCCCTTTGCCTGACCCGGGAGAAGTGAAGGTGATGTGGAAAGGGGAGACCCAAGGCTCAGGGCTCCACTCCACTGTCCATTCCTGACTCTACTCTGCCTAGCGCCTGGGCTACCTGTTGGCCAAAGCAACACAGATCGAAGACCAAGATAGTCCAGAATTTCAAAGGTTAAATGATTTCAAAGAAAACTTCAGAAAAAGGAGCCATCACTGAGCAGAGTAGCTGCAATGATACAGCAAAGCTGCCTCAGCTGACCGCAGGAGTGAATTTTGGGGAGACAGGGCCAGAGTCCTACTAGGACAGAAACACAATAAGCCAGGGTCCTGGGGTGGAAGGTGAGCAGATTTCTTTGTATTCTGGGAACTTTTCATGGCCTTGAATATTTCCAAACCAGGTTTCAACATAGCCGAAGAGTACATAATTAAACAAATGCTTTTACCATAGGAGAGTAAACATTGTTTTCTTTGTGCTGTACAGATCTCAGTGATAGAATTTCCCCTCTCAACTCTCCAATGCAATCCCCCTCTTCATTGATTCTTTCCTGCATGTTTGTTGGCCCCTTACTTCACCTGAGAGTCTCAATTTCCTTACTGATAGAATGAAATACATCCAGTTATTCACTTCTCAGGTTGTTGTCAAAATCAAAACAGGAAGTATATCATAGACGAGCAATGGCTTATAACTGGAAATAAATGTCAAATAGTATTATTATTAGCAATATTACTGCCCCCGTCATGATTGAATTGTGTAACTCTCAAATATGTGTCAACTTGGCTAGGCCATGATTCCCAGTATTGTATGGATGTCTTCTATTTTGTGACGAGGTAATTTTCCTACGTGTTATAAATCTTAATCTCTGCCTGTGGTTAATGAGACAAGATTAGGTTATGTTAAAGAGGATTAGGATGGGATGCAATACCCTTACTCAGATCACATCCCTCAACTGATTTAAGGGGAGTTTCCCTGGGGTGTGGCCTGTATCACCTTAAGGAAAGAGAAATGAGCAGAGAGATAGTGACCTCATGCAACCAAGAAAGAAGCCCCAGGAGCAAAGCAGCATGTTCTTTGGACCCAGGGTCCCTGTGCCAAGAAGCTCCTAGATGAGGGGAAGATTGATGACAGGACCTTCCCCCAGAACCAACCCCCATTGCTGTCAAGTCGATTCCTACAAATAGCGACACTATAAGACAATGTAGAACTGCACCATAGGGTTTCTAGTGAGCGGCTGGTGGATTCAAACTGCTGACCTTTTGGTTAGCAGCCAAATGCTTAACCATTGTGCCACCAGGGCCCAGAACTAACAGAGAGAAAGCCTTCCCTGGGAACTGGTGACCTGAATTTGAACTTCTAGCATCCTAGACTATGAAAGAATAAATTTCTCTTTGTTAAAGCTATCCACTTGTAGTATTTCTGTTACAGCAGCACTAGATAACTAAGACACCATCTAAGCATGTCTGGATTTATTGTTTAAATAGTATCATTGCTGATGCACAATGACCTTGGATATTACAATGTGGTGAGGATTAAATGAGATAGCATAGATATAGACTTGGTATAGTTCCCAGCACATAATAAACATCTACAAGTGTTGACTATTGCTATTAGCACCACCACCACCATCATCATCATCACCATCATCACCTCCATCACCACCATCACTCTTATCATCATGGCTGGTTCATTTTTCATTATAAATGCTCCCAAATCAGTGAGCATTCTCTTCTTTTGATTCATGGGCATTTGCCTGCTTGTGTTTCCTTCTCTAGCCAGTCTCTGAACCACCAAGCAGCCGAAGAAACTTGAGTAGTAAGGCCTTCTCTGATACCCTGGGCGATTTTTCTCCTCCAAGAAATGAAAATGAATGACTGAGAAATTACTTTGAAAACAAATAGTAAAAAAAAAACAAACCCTGCTACCATCGAGTCGACTCCGACTCATAGTGACTCTACAGGGCAGAGTAGAACTGCCCCATAGAGTTTCCAAGGAGCACCTGGCGGATTCGAACTGCTGACCTTTTGGTTAGCAGCCGTAGCACTTAACCACTACGCCACACCAAATAGTACCCCCTACATGTTGTTATTGCTTTTGCCTAGCTTTCTGTTTTGTTGACAGCACTCACACATGTGTTCTCACCACCAAGCCGGGGGGAGATATAAATCCTTAGGCTGATCTCCACCAAGTAGCCACTAGGCAGATTTTTTGTTAGCACTGGAGCCAAAGGTGGTTTATCTGCCTGTGGACAAATCAGATACATCCCACCTGTCATCCTCCCATGGACTCATAGCATCATAGAATGAAAGTGCTGGATAAGGCTTTAGTGATCTAGTCAACCTTTCCATCTTATACATGGGGAAACTGGGACACAGAAAAATTAAATGCCTTGCACAAGAATATACAGATAACAAGAAGCAGGAACAGGCCCAGAACCCATGTCTGCTTAACTCCCAAACCAGTGTTCTCTCCACTACCCAGTGCCACCTCTTCTAAGAGTCAGATGGCAATGTGAAAGCTCCGCCATAGAGGTGGCCAAAAGTCTGTTCAGGTGAAAGAAGCCAAGAGCAGCTAGAAATTAGCTGGCTGGGATGAAGATGAAACGACCACCAGAACAAGCCCCAGAACCAGGTAGAGGCAGGCAGGCATGAGACAAGGCAGGAACTGAGTGGGCATGTCCAAGGGGTAGGTACAACAGACGGACTCCAAACTCAGCTGGCAGTGACATGGGGCAGAGCAGCTCAGCAGCAATTACCTAAGAGCCAGACTCAGAGCTCAGTGTGTCAGTGTCACCTGCATCCCCAGGAAATCCCACCATGACCTGGGGTGACCAGTGTTGAGGACTGGGCCCATCAGTTCTGAAACATAAAGGGCTGGCTTTGATTTCTGATGTAATTGTGGCAGTGGCTGTTCCAGCCTCATCCTTGTAAAGGGCCCAATCTGATTAAAGTACAGGTAGAGGCAAGAAACCACAGGCTGGGAGTAAGGACTCCCAAAATCTGAGTATTAAAGCCTGGAAACATGGAACAAGAGTTTTTCCCTAAGCCCTGATACTGAGCAAATTATTCACAAGAGACTGAGTTTCTTCAAGAGCTGACCAATTAGAAGGAACAGAATAAATAGATTCTTACTGAAAAGACTCAGTAAGATCTGAGTTGGAATCAAGTCGACAGGCAGTGGGTTGGTTTGTTCATTTGTTTCATGTTTACTGAAAAAGAAAGAAGTTTCCTGGGTGGTGCAAGTAGTTTGCAACTGGCTGCTAACCTAAATAAAGGTTGGAGTAGAAACCCAAACAGCAGCTCTTCAGAAGACAGACCTGTCGATCTGCTTCCATAAAAATTTCAGCAAAGAAAACCCAATGGAACAGTTCTACTCTGTCACACATAGGGCTACCATGACTCGATGGCAACAGGTTTGGTTTGTTTTTTATTTTATTTTATTGATTTAATGAAAAGAAGTTTTCCCTTGCTTATCCCATGACTTACGTGTGCCTTTAAACATAAATCTTTAAAATCCAACCCTTTTATTCTGAGCCAAATATAAAGGTAGCTCACCACTGTGTGAGGGACCAGGTTTCCTAGCCTTTGGTTTCCCCCGAGAATAATAACAGTTTAGTTTTGCTGGTATAAAGAGGGCGTTTTATGCAGAAGATACAGTGTGTACAATGGCACAGAGGCAAGAAACAGCATCCCCTGATCCGAGAGGAGCAAGGGTGTCTGGAGTATGCGTCAGGAGCAGCACAGAGGGAGCGGAAAATTGGCAGGGACAGATTGGTGATGGCTCTGCACACTAGGTGGGGTAGGTCACCCTTTATAACAGTAGATCTCACAATGACCCTCTCAAGTACTTAGAACTGCTTCATTTTATTTCACTCTTAAATCTCCATTTCCCAACAGAGGAACATAAGTCTCAAACGGCTGAGACTTGCCCAGACCCCATATCTACTAAGTGACAGAGCCAGGACTTGAACCCAAATGGTTTGACTCCAACTCCTATCATTTTTTTACTCTGAAATGCAGCAGATGCTAACGTAATAGAAAGTGTAGTGTCCAGCAGACTAGTTCTTAGAAATCTACAGTCAGCCATGCCATGGTAGAAAAAAAAAAATTTTTTTTTTTTTTTTTGATAATTCAGACAGGTCTGCCAGGATGCCTTAGCTGGCTCTTTACTGGAAGAAATGGCCAGGTAAAGGCCTAGAATCCATCCAGGCTCCACTTGGGCTGGATTTACGAGGGCTTGATTTATCAGTGGGCTGTTATGGGATCCAAAGTGACATATTTGCAGCCCTTGGGAGAGCCCCGGGTCTTAACATTCTAGATGCAGCAGTGCCTGGCAGCCTAGTCAGATAACAGCAGCCTGGGTGTATCCACATTTAAAATTCCCTCCAGCAGCCCCAAATGGTACCCCCTGCTCTGAGGCCCTGCTGCACTTTTCAGGAAGGCTGAGCAAGTAGGGGGAAAAATTTTTTTTTTTTTTTTTCCAGCAGGCAGGAAGGAAGCCCAAAAGAGATACAGTGTTCTGGGGGACCAAGCCATGATGAGGAGGCCCTGGGGCAAGACAGAGCTGCAGCTTTCTACTCAGGCTGCAAGCCCCTTTGGATTATTGGATGCCTTTTCTGAATTCAGCTGGTCTGCATGAAGATGTAAACACAACTAATGAGTGGGGTGTGTGCGTGTGTGTGTATTGGGCAGGTGTGGTGAGGGGGGAATCAAAATACTAGAAGAAAGAAGAAAGGAATTTCTCTCTATCTGATATATTGGTAATTGACCATTTCCATGGAACCCCTTCAAATCTGCCAAAATTGTACAAGCAGAGAATCTTCCCCAGACAATGTTCCTTCAACGAAAGAGGAATCAAAGCAAAAAAGTGTCAAATTAGACTGCAGCAGCCCCAGATTAATTGTGGAGTTTGCCATATGAGCCCCCAGATTCTCCTTCTAAGGTCCCCTCTGCTTCTAACATACTAGGGACCCCATGGTCTCTCCCTACGTCCACTTTAGTAACATCATGGAATTTAGCATTCAAGGGATTAAGGGTTAGCTCATTCCTGGTCAGATAATCAGAACTCCCATCAAGGTAGAAGCATACACCCTGACACTATCGATAGAGGATCTTTCAACCTCTCCTAACACACTGTCCTCTTTGTGGTGGGGTGGAGAGTGGCTTACCACTGACTTTCAACAACCACCGCCCCGCCATCCCACAGGTGCTCCTCTAGTGCAGAGGCCAGCAAACTATGGCCTGTGGGCCAAATCCAGCCTGCCATCTGCTTTTGTAAAGGATTTATTGGTACACAACCATGCTTATTATGTATTGTCTACGGCGGCTTTCACACTACAACAGCAGAATCAAGTAATTGTGGCAGAGACTTGATGGCCCACAAAGCCTAAGGTATCTACCATCAGGTCCTTTACAGGAAATGTTTGCCAACACCTGCTGTAACAGAAAGGATAAGTTTTCTCACATTTCATGGAAACCTGCCCATTTGTCATAGTTCTTACCTTAGAGTGCTATGGGAGTTTACACCTCCCTCATCAGACAGCCCTAAACCCTCCTCCATCAGATATCCCTATACCCTTCTCCATCTGACAGCCCTACATCCTCCTCCATCAGATAGCCCTATAGTTATGTAGAATCAGTGGCTGTGGCTTGCTTTTGGTTCTCCTTTCCCAGGGTGGAAACCCCTGCTTGTATGACAGAGGAGGACCCATCTACACAGAGGCCTGGTCACACTCTGCCTTCTGAGGAAGCTCTGCATTTTTCATGCCCTCCCCTTTTCCCTCCCACTCTACCCCAGAAAACTTTGGGCTCTTAAACTTAAATTCTTAAACATATAGTGCTAGATATAGCTTACATTTGTTCAACCATCAATCCGCATTACGAGGAGCTTGCCTGGTGAGGTTTGCTTTTCCTGTTAATCATTTTGTAGCTCCCAGCCAACTGGGTAAGGTAGCAAGTAGATGTAGACAAGAAGGAAAAAAAATGTTCAACTCAGTCTGGCTTTGTGTTAGAATCAATGTTTGTTGTAGCCAAAAAAAAAAAAAGACCTTGCAAACCACTTCTTTCCTTGACAGATGAGTGATCCGAGACCCAGAGAGCATTTGGAACTTGCTCAAGGTCAGAAAACTGAGCAGTGATGGAATTTAGACCAGAACTCAGAAGTCTTGAGTCCAGGATCACTCTTTCCACTGGGTTTTTCTCCCATAGTGCTTATTCCCTTAGATCCACAGTGACAATACTTTGAGGGGCTTAATGAACATAATCTGGAGGGTGGGGTAGAGGGGATCTTTTCTATGCCGTGTTGCCCTATATCCAAGGTTTCCTTTCATCCCGTCTCTTCACCCTACTTTCTGAGGCTCCAGAGTCAGGCCCAGGACACTCAGAAAAAAAAAAAAAAAATCAACAATTATATAATTTATTGGAAGGAATACATAGAGTCACTGCACCGAAAAGAATTGGCCAACATTCCATCATTTCAGGAGGTAGCATGTGATTAAGAACCGATGGTACTGAAGGAAGAATTCCAAGCTGCACTGAAAGCACTGGCAGAAAAAACAAGGCTCCAGAAATTGACAGAATACCAACTGAGATGTTTCAACAAACAGATACAGCACTGGAGGCACTCACTCGTCTATGCCAAGAAATTTGGAAGACAGCAATCTGGTTAACTGACTGGAAGAGATCCATATTTATGCCCATTCTGAAGAAAGATGATCCAACAGAATGCAGGAATTATTGAACAATATCATTAATACCAAACATGAGAAAAAAATTTTTTATCCTGCTTTAGGTGAAAGTTTACAGAGCAAATTAGTTTCTCATTAAACAGTTAATATACCAGTTGCTTTGTGACATTGGTTGCCAACCCTGAAACACTCTTCCCTTCTCCACCCCAGGTTCCCTGTTTCCATTCGTTCAAGGTTCCTTTTTCCTGTCCCTTCCTGCCTTCATGTCTTTGCTTTTAGGCCGGTGTGCCCATTAGTATCGTATACACGATTGAACTACGAAGTACGTTCCTCACTTTTGTTATTGTTGGCCCTATAGACCTGTCTAATCTTTGGCTGAAGGGTGAACCTCAGGAGTGATCTCAATACTGAGTTAAAAGGGTGCCCAGGGGCCATACTCTTGGGGTTTCTTCTGTCTCTGTCAGACCAGTAAGTCTGGTCTCTCTCTTTTTTTTGTGTGTGAATTTTAATTTTGTTCTACATTTTTCTCTTACTCTGTCTGTCTAGGACCCTCTACTGTGATCCCTGTCAGAGCAGTTGGTGGTGGTAGCTGGGCACCATCTAGTTGTGCTGGACTGGTGAAGTCTGTGGTAGTTGTGTTGTGTCTGGCAGAGGCTGTGGACTAATCTTTAGACTAATCCTTCCCTTGTGTCTTTGATTTTCTTCATTCACCTTTGCTCCAGCTGGGATGGGACCAGTAGATGTATCTTACATGGCTGCTCATAAGCTCTTAAGACCCCAGAGCTACTCACCACAGTTGAATGTAGAACATTTTCTTTATAGTGTATGTTACATCAATTGAGCTAGATGTCCTCCAAGATCATGGTCCCTAGCCTTCTGCCCAGTAGCTCGGTCCCTCAGGGAGTTTGGGTATGTCTATGACACTTCTACAAATTTGCCCTGGTCTAAGTTGTGCTGATTTCCCCAGTATTGTGTACTGTCTTACCCTTCACCAAAGCTACCACTTATCTACTACCTAGTTAGTGCTTTTCCCTCCCCACTCCACCCCTCCCTCATAACCATCAAAGATTCTTTCTTTATGTATGGAAACATTTTCATGAGTTTTTATAATAGTGATCTCGTACAGTATTTGTCCTTTTGTGATTGCCTTATTTCACTCAGCATAATGCCCTCCAGATTCATCCCTGTTGTGAGATGTTTCGCAGATTTATCATTGTTCTTCATTGTCACATAGTATTCCATTGTGTGTATGTACCAGAGTTTATTCATTTATCTGTTGATGAGCACTTAGGTTGTTTCCATTTTTTGCTGTTGTGAATAATGCTGCAGTGAACATGAGTGTGCATATGTCTATTTGTGTGATGGCTGTTATTTCTCTAGGATATATTCCTGGGAGTGGGATTGATGGATCATATGGTATTTCTATTTCTAGTTTTGAAGGAAGCATCATATCATTTTTCACAATGGCTGTACAGTTTTGCATTCCCACCAGCAGCGCATGATTTCCAATCTCCCTGTAACTCTCCAACATTTATTATTTTTTGTTTTTTTAATTAGTACCAGTAATATTGGGGTGATGCAGTATCTCATTGTAGTTTTGATTTACATTTCTCTTTTTTTTTAATGGCTAGTGATCAAAATCATTACCTAATTTGTCTGTTAGTCACTTGAATGTCTTCTTTGGTGAAATGTCCATTCATATCCTTTGCCCATTTTTTAATTGGGTTATTTGTCTTTTTATTGTAGAGGTGTTGGATTTTCCTATAGATTTTAGGGATTAGACCTTTGTCCAATATGTCATAGCCAATTTTTTTTTCCTAATCTGTAGGTTCTTTTTTTACCCTTTTTGTGAAATCTTTTGGTGAGCATATGTGTTTAATTTTTATAAGATCCTATTTAATCTAGCTTGTCTTCTGGTGCTTGTGTATTGTTAATTATGGTTTGTATCCTGTTTATGCCATATATTAGGGCCCCTAATGTTGATCCTGGAAACCACGGTGGCGTAGGGGTTAAGTGCTATGGATGCTAACCAAAAGGTTGGCAGTTCAGATCCGTCAGGTACTCCTTGGAAACTCTATGAGGCAGCTCGGCTCAACAGCAATGGTTTGGGTTCAGTTTTGGTTTAATGTTGATCCTATTTTTTCTTCAATGATCTTTATAGATTTTGGTTTTATATTTAGATCTTTGATCCATTTTGAATTAGTTTTTGTGTGTGGTGTGAGGTATGGGTCCCGTTTCATTTTTCTATGATCAACATCCAGCTTTGCCAGTACCATTTATTAAAAAGACTGTCTTTTCCCCATTTAATGGGCTTTGGCCCTTTGTCAAAGATCAGGTGGCCATAGACAGATGGATTCACACCTGGGTTCTCGATTCTGTTCCATCAGTTAATGTGTCTGCCATTGTACAAGCACTAGGCTGTTTTGACTACGGTGGATGTATAGTAGGTTCTGAGGTCAGGTAGTGTGAAGCCTCCTACTTTTTTCTTCTTCAATAATATTATCCAGGGCCTCTTTCCTTTACATATAAACTTAATTATTAGTTTTCCCATCTCGTTAAAGAATACTGTTAGTATTTGGATTGGGATTGCATTGTTTTTGTAGATTGCTTTGGGTAGAGCTGACGTTTTCACGGTGTTGAGTCTACCGATCCATGAGTATCCTATGTTTTTCCATTTATGTAGATCTCTTTTGGTTTCTTGCAGTAGTGTTTTGTAGTTTTCTTTGTATAGGTCTTTTTACATTCCTGGTTAGATTTATTCCTAAGTATTTTATTTTTGAGAGGGGGGCAGTATTATAAATGGTATTGCTTTCCTGATTTCCTTTTTGCAGTTCTCTTTATTGGTGTATAGGAATCCAACTGATTTTTGTATGTTTATCTTCGTATCCTGCTACACTGCTGAATCCTTCAATTGGTACCAGTAATTTTCTTGTGGAGTCTTTAGGTTTCTCTACATGTAATATCTAAGCCCTGGTGTGCAGTGCTTAAGAGCTCAGCTGCTAACCAAAAGGTTGGCAGTTTGAATCCATTAGCTGCTCCTTGGAAACCCTGTGGCCCAGGACTTTTTTTGTTGGAAGTTTTTTTTTTTTTTAATTATCTTTTCAATCTCTTCTTTTGTAATAGGTACGTTCAGGTTTTTTGACTCAGTTTTTGTTAGTTTAGGTAGATAGTGTATTTCTAAAAATTTCCACATTTTGTCTAGGTTTTCAAATTTGTTGCAATACAGTTTTTCATAGTACTCTGTTATGATTCTTTTTATATCATTTGGGTCTGTCATAATGTCCCCCATTTCATTTCTGTCTTTTTTTAATTGTGCAAGTTTACAATTCAAGTCAGTTTCTCACACAAAAATTTATACACACAGTTATGTGACTCTAGTTGCTCTCCCTACAATGTGACAGCACACTCCTTCTCTCCACCCTGCATTTCCCCTGACCATTCAACGAGCTCCTATTCCCCTTTGCCTTCTCATCTCACCTCCAGACAAGAGCTGTCCACATAGTCTCATGTGTCTACTTGAGCTAAGAAGGACACTCCTCACCAGTATCATTTTATGTCTTATATTCCAGTCTAATACTTGTCTGAAACATTGGCTTTGGGAATGCTTTTAGTTTAGGGCTAACAGAGAGTCTGGGGGCCAAGATCTCTGAGGTCCCTCCAGTCTCAGTTAGACAATTAAGTCTGGTCATTTTACTAGAATTTGAGGACTGCATTCCACTTTTCTCCTGCTCCATCAGGGTTTCTCTGTTGCGTTCCCTGTCAGGGCAGTCATTGGTGGTAGCCAGGCACCATCTAGTTCTTCCGGTCTCAGGCTGATGAAGTCTCTGGCTTATGTGGCCCTTTCTGTTTCTTGAGCTCATATTTTCCACATCTTTGGTGTTCTTCCTTCTTCTTTGCTCCAGGTGGGTTGAGACCAATTGATGCATCTTAGATGGCCGCTTGCCAGCTTTCAAGACCCTAGATGCCACTCACCAAAGTGGGATGCACAATATTTTCTTAATACACTTTCTTAGGCCAATTGATCTAGATGCCCCCGGAAACCATGGTCCCCAGGCCCCACACCCCTGCTACTCTGTCCATCAAGGTGTTTGGTTGTATTCAGGACACTTCTTACTTCTTGGTTTAGTCCAATTGTACTGATTTCCCCTGTTTTGTGTGTTGTCCTTCCCTTCACCTAAAATAATTCTTGTCTACTATCTAATTAGTGAATACCCCTCTCCCTCCCTCCCCACCCTCATAACCATCAAAGAATGTTTTATGCTGTTTTTAAAACTTTCCTTGAGTTCTTGTAATTGTGGTCTCATACAATATTTGTCCTTTTGTGACTGACTAACTTCACTCAGCATAATGCCTTCCAGATTCCTCCATGTTATGAGCTCTTTCATGGATTCATTGTGGTTCTTTATCGTTGCATAGTATTCCATTGTGTGAATATACCATAATTTGTTTATCCATTCATCCACTGATGGGCACTTAGGATGTTTCCCTCTTTTTGTTATTGTAAATAGTGCTGCAGTGAACATGGGTGTACATATATCTATTCGTGTGAGGGCTCTTATTTCTCTAGGATATATTCCAAGGAGTGGGATTGCTGGATCATATGACAGCTCTATTTCCAGCTTTTTAAGGAAGCACCTAATCAATTTCCAGAGTAGTTATACCATTTGCAATTCCCACCAGTAGTATATAAGTGTTCCAGTCTCTCCACAACCTCTCCAAGATTTATTATTTCGTGTTTTTGGATTAATGCTAGCCTTGTTGGGGTGAGATGGTACCTCATTGTAGTTTTAATTTTTATTTCTCTAATGACTAATGATTGTAAGCATTTACTCATGTATCTGTTAGCAGTCTGAATGTCTTCTTTAGTGAAGTGCCTGTTCATATCCTTTGCCCATTTTTTAATTGGGTTATTTATCTTTTTGTTGTTGAGGTTTTATAGTTCCTTATAGATTTTAGATATTAGACACTAATCAGATTTTTCATAGCGAAAAATTTTTTCCCATTCTTTAGGTTGTCTTTTTACTCTCTTGGCGAAGTCTTGGATGAGCATAAGTGTTTAATTTTTAGGAGCTCACAGTTATCTAGTTTCTTTTCTGGTGTTTGTGCACTGTTAGTAATGTTTTGTATACTGTTTATGTCATGTATTAGGGCTTCTAGAGTTGTCTCTATGTATTCTCCCATGATCTTTATCACTTTAGATTTTATATTTAGGTATTTGACCCATTTTGAGTTGGTTTTTGTATATGGTATGAGCACTGCGTCTTGTTTCATTTTTTTTGCAGATGGACATCCAGTTATGCCAGCACTGTTTGTTAAAGAGACTGTCTTTTCCCCACTTAATGGACTTTGGGCCTTTGTCAGATATCAGCTGCTCATAAGTGCACGAATTTACATTCAGATTCTCAATTCTGTTCCACTGGTCTAAGTATCTGTTGTTGTACCAGTATCAGGCTATTTTGACTACCATGGCAGTATGATAGGTTCTAAATCAGGGAGTGTGAGGCCTCCACTTTTTTCTTCTTTTTCAGTAATGTTTTACTTATCTAGGGCCTCTTCCCTTTCCAAATGAACTTGGCGATTTTTTCTCCATCTCATTAAAAAATGTCACTGGAATTTGGATCAGGATTTTGTTATATCTATAGATTGCTTTGGGTAGAACAAACATTTTCACAACACCAAGTCTTCCTATCTGTGAGCAAGGTATGTTTTTTCCACTTATGTAGGTCTCTTGCTGTAGTGTCTTGCAGTTTTCTTTGTATAGGTCTTTTATGTCTCTGGTTAGCTTTATTCCTAACTATTTTATCTTCTTGAGGGATGTTGTAAATGGCCTTGATTTGGTGATTTCCTCTTCAACAATCTCTTTGTTGGTGTGGAGGAATCCAACTGATTTTTGTATATTTATCTTGTATCCTGATACTTTGCTGAAATCTATGTTAGTTCCAGTAGTTTTCTTGTGGATTCTTAAGGATTTTCTATGTATAAAATCATATCATCTGCAAATAGAGATACTTTTACATCTTCCTTACCTATTTGGATACCCCTTATTTCTTTTTCTAGCCTAATCATTCTAGCTACGACCTCCAACACAATGTTGAATAAGAATGGTGATAAAGGGTATCTCGTCTGGTTCTAGTTCTCAAGGGAATGCTTTCATACTCTCTCCATTTAGGATGATGTTGGCTGTTGGCTTTGTATAAATGTCCTTTATTATCTTGGGGAATTTCCTTTCTATTCCCATTTTGCTGAGAGTTTTTATCATGCACGGGTGTTGGGCTTTGTCAAATGCCTCCTCTGCCTCAATTGATAAGATCATGTGGTTCTTGTCTTTTGTTGTATTTATCCGATGGATTACATTGATTGATTTTCTAATGTTAAACCATCCCTGCATAACTGGTATGAATCCCACTTGGTCATGATATCATATGCTGTTAAATTCTATTGGCTAAAATTTTGTTGAGGATTTTTGCATCTATGTTCATGAGGGATATACCAAACTACTGCCGAGTTGATTCCGACTTGTAGCGACCCTGTAGGACAGAGTAGAACTGCCCCATAGAGTTTCCAAGGAGCACCTGGTAGATTTGAACAGCTGACCTTTTGGTTAGCAGCTCTAGCATTTAACCACTGTGACACCAGGGTTTCCTCATGAGGGATATTGGTGTGTAATTTTCTTTTTTTGTGGTGTCTTTAGCTGGTTTTGGTATCAAGTTATGCTGGCTTCATAGAATGAGTTTGGGAGTATTCCTTCCTTTAGTATGCTCTGAAATACCTGTAGTAGTAGTAGTGTTAACTCTTCTCTGAAAGTTTGGTACAATTCTCCAGTGAAGCCATCAGGGCCAGGGCTTTTACTGTTGAGAGATCTTAAATTACGTTTTCAATCTCTTCTATTGTTATAGGTTTATTTAGTTGTTCTATCTCTGTTTGTGTTAGTTTAGGCAGGTAGTGTGTTTCTAAAAATTTGTCAATTTCCTCTAGGTTTTCAAATTTGTTAGAGTACAATTTTTCATAGTATTCTGTTATGAGCCTTTAATTTCAGTTGGGTCTATTGTGATATCACCCATCTCATTTCTTATTCAGGTTATTTGCTTCCTCTCCTGTTTTTCTTTTCTCAGTTTGGCCAGTGACATCGATTTTGTTGATCTCTTTAAAGAACCAGCTTTTGGTCTTGTTAACTCTGTTGTTTTTCTGTTTTCTATTTCATGTAATTCCGCTTTAATTTTTACTATTGCTTTCTTTTTTTTTTTTCTTCTGGTGCCTGAGGGCCCTTTTTGCTGCTCTCTTTCTATTTGTTTGAGTCGTGGGAATAATTCTTTAATTTTGGCCCTTTCTTCTTTTTGGATGTGTGCATTTATTGCTGTAAATTGACCTCTGAGCACTGTTTTTGCTGTGTCCCAAAGGTTCTTGTAGGAAGTGTTTTCATTTTCATTTAATTCTATGAATTTCTTTATTCTATCCTTAATTTCTTCTATAACCCAGTAGTTTTTAGGCAAGGTGTAGTTCAGTTTCCATGTGCTTGGTTTCTTTTTCCTTGTTTTTTCTGTTATTGATTTCTAGTTTTATGGCTTTATGGTCAGAAAAGATGCTTTATAACATTTCGATGTTTTGGATTCTGTTAAGGCTTGCTTTATGACCTAATATGTGGTCTGTTCTGGAGAATATTCCACGTGCATTGGAAATGAAAGTATGCTTGGCCACTATTGGGTGAAATGTTCTGCATATATCTATGAGGTCAAGTTGGCTGATGGTGGCATTTAGATCTTCCGTGCCTTTAATAAGCTTCTTTCTAGATGTTCTTTCCCTGAAAGTGGTGTGTTGAAGTTTCCTACTATTATTGTGGCACTGTCAGTCTCTCTTTTCAATGCTGTTAGGGTTTGTTTTATGTATTTTGGATCCCTTTCGTTGGGTGTGTAAATATTTACTATGGTTATATCCTCCTAGTATTTTTTTTTTTAATCATTATATAGTGTCCTTCCTTATCCTTTGTGGTGGATTTTACTTTAAAGTCTATTCTGGCAGAAATTAATATTGCTGCTCTTTCTCTTTTCTGATGGTTATTTACTTGATATATATATATATCAAGTAAATATATATATAATTTTATATATATATAATATATATATAATTTTCCATCCTTTGAGTTTCAGTTTGTGTTTTTAAGTCTAAGATGAGTCTTCTGTAGGCAGCATGTAGATGGATCTTTTTTTTTTTTTTTTTTATCCATTCTGCTGCTCTCTGTCTCTTTATTGGTGCAGTTCATTTACATTCAGTGTAATTATGAGTTTAGTTTAGTGCTGACATTTTGATGTCTTTTTTTGTTTGTTGTTGAGTTTCTTTTTTACTCTTAATTTTCTGTGCTGACTAGTTTTCCTTTATGTATTGCCTTTTCCTCTTTTTCTTTGTTGTTGCTTTTGTATTTGCTGAGTCTTTATGTGTTTCTTGGGTTTTATTTTGATGTGTAGGATTGTTAGTTTCCTTTGTGGTTACCTTAATACTTACCCCTATTTTTCTAAGTTTAAACCAAGCTTTCATTTCTTTATATTGCCTTGACTTCCTTTCCATATGAAAGGTCTGGCTACATTTTTTAGTCCCTCTTTTTTTATTTATTGTTGTCATCTTTTAAATAGTGATGTCTCTGTTACCTGGTTTTGAGTGTTTTAGCTTTGACTTATTTTTGTGATTTCCCTATCTGGGTTGGTATCTGGTTGCTCTGTCCTGTCTTCTAGTCTTGGGTTGTGAACTGATGTTATTTGTTTTCTAACTGGAGGACTCCCTTTAGTATTTCTGACAATTTCAGTTTGGTTTGATACAAATTCCCTAAACTTCTGTTTCTCTGGAAATGTCCTAACTTTGCCTTCATATTTGAGAGACAGCTTTGCTGGGTGTTTAATTCTTGGCTGGCAATTTTTATCCTTCAACTCTTTGAATATGTCATCCCATTGCAATCTTGCCTGCATGGTTTCTGCTGAGTAGTCCAATCTTATTCTTATTGACTCTCCTTTGTAGGTGACTTTTTGTTTATCCCTAGCCAATCTTAAAATTTTATCTTTAGTTTTGGAAAGTTTGATTATAATATGTCTTAGTGACTTTCTTTTGGGATCTACCTTGTGTGGAGTACAATGAGCATCTTGGATATCTTCTCACCTTTCACAATATCAGGGAAGTTTTCTGCCAACAAATCTTCAACAATTCTCTCTGTATTTTCTGTTATCCACCTCCTGTTCTGGTACTCCAATCACTTGTAGGTTATTTCTCTTGTTAGAGTCCCACATAATTCCTAGGGTTTCTTCTTTTTTTTTTTAATTCTTTTATCTGATTTTTCCTCAAATACGTTGATGTCAAGTGCTTTATCTTCAATCTCACTAATTCTGACTCCATTGCCTCAGTTCTACTCCTCTGACTTTCTATTGAGTTGTATAATTCTGAAATTTTTTTGCTAATCATCTGAATTTCTGATTGCTGTTCGCAGCCTATTAAATTTGTCATTATGCCCTTCTCTAATCTTAATTTCCTCTAATGCTATGTCTGTGCATTCCTTGGATTGTCCTGCATTTTGCCTGATCTCCTTTCTGATCTCTTGAAGAGTTCTGTATATTAATCTTCTGTATTCAACCTCTGGTAAAAAAAAAAAAAAAAAAAGTTCAAAGAAATTCTTTTTATCCAGAAGATTTCTTGATTCCTCTCTTTGGGAGCTTGCTGAAGCCATCATGGTCTGCCTTTTATGTGATTTGATATTGACTATTTCTCTGAGCCATTAATAAGTTATTGTATTTATTTATTTTATGTTTGCTTATTGAGTCCTAGCTTCTTGCTTTGTTTTGTTTTAATATGCCCAAATAGGCTGCTCAAGTAAGCTAGTTTGATTATTGGCACCTTTGAAGATCTACCATCCTGTCACCAGGTGGTTAGGGCTGTTACTAGATATATGAGCCCAGGAGTCCATTTACTTTTCTTGTATGGATTCAGCTCAGGTGTCCAGGTAGTCACCCAGTATGTGGTGCACGTTATCACCTTCAGTCTTGGGCAAGCAGGGGTGATTGGAATAGGCACAGGTATCTGGCCGCAACAGAGGTTCATGTGTTGAGCAAGGCGGGGGACTGACAATCAACCCTCAGTGTCTGCAGGGAAAGCATGTCCCTGTTCCCTAGAGCGCCTAGGTAAGTAGATTTTGCAGCTGGACTGTGGGTACCCAATGCTGTTAGCAGTAAAGACTGGGAGGCACCACTTATCCTTGAACCCCTGTCGAGGGTGGCTAGGTGGTGTGGGTGAAGCCACCAGATCTCAGGCATCTGATGTGGGGGGGTGGGGACCCTGCTTAATAGGCAGAGTGGTGTCAAACGTCACCTTTCCACCATATAGGTAAAACAGTTGAAGTTAGACTTCAGGTATATGCCCTATTGTACTGTGCTAACAAGGGCCTACACTGCTGAAATGGGCCCACACAGGTTTATGCAGCAGTGAAAGGTATTCAAAGTCCATGAGCCGCTTATGCCTGTGCCTCAGCAGAGGAGCTGTTTCTGCCCTGAGTTCCCACTTTAGGGGAGCTGACAGATTATTTTTTCCCCCTGTTTGTTAATTTGTTCCTTCTCCAAGGCCAGGAGGACGGCTCAGGGCATGCAAAAGGTCTTACTTCCAGTCCACGGAAAGTGACTATCACTGAAGCTGGCTCAGGAGCCAGTGCAGAGCTGGGAGGGGTCAGTCAAATGGGAGAGTTTTTTTCCAAAGGGGTATTTTTTGGTCCATGTGGTAGATTAGACACAAGTACTTACCTTACGATGAGAGTGCTGCTTTTTGCTGATTCTGGAGGCATGAGTGAACTCTCTGCTGCTCAACCTCTCCTGATGTGGAAAATATTTCCTGAAAACCACTGTTTATCTCATTGTGCTTGCACCAGCGGACCTGGTCCGCAGGGTGCTGGTTCCCTCCAGGTCAGGTCTGGCAACTCCTCTCTGCTTCTGAACCATCTTTCCCTCCCCCGTCACTCAATTCAATTCCTCAACTTTGCCTTAAATGTTCAGAGCTCTTCGATTGTCATATATTATCAACTGATTTGTTTTTTCGGATCTTTGTTGTAAGAGGGACCACTGGAAGTGTCTGACTACTCTGCCATCTTGGCCCTGCCTCCTCCGTTTCATTTCTTATTTTGGTTATCTGCTTCCTTTCCTGTTTTTCTTTTGTCAGTTTGGCCTGTGATTTGTCGATTCTATTGATCCTTTCTCAAAGAACCAACTTTTTTGTTTTTTAATTCCTTCTATTGTTTTTCTATTCTGTATTTCACTTATTTCTGCTCTGATCTTTGTTCTGTCTTTTCTTCTGGTGGCTGTGGGCTTTGCTTGTTGTTCTCTTCTATTTGTTTGAGTTGTAGTGCTAACATTTCTTCTTTTCTGTTGTGTGCACTTATTGCTATAAATTGACTGTTGAGCACTGCCTTTGCTATGTCCAAAAGGTTTTGGTATGATGTGTTTTCATTCTCATTTGATTCTAGAATTTTTTTGATTCCATCTTTCATTTCTTCTATTACCCAGTGTTTTTTAAACAAGGTGTTATTCAATTTCCACATATTTAATTTTTTTCTTGCTCTTCCTGTTATTAATTTCTACTTTTATGGCATTGTGATCAGAGAGACACATTTTGTATTATCTCAATGTTTTGGGTTTCATTGAGGGTTGTTTCGTGGCCTAATATGTGGTCTATTCTGGGGAATGTTCCATGTGCATTGGAAAAGAATGTATACTTTGCTGCTGCTGGGTTGAGTGTTCTATATATGTCTTTGAGGTCAGGATGGCCAACTGTGGCCTTTAGATCTTCTGTATCTTTGCTGAGTTTCTTTCTAGATGTTCTGCCCCTTACCAAGAGTGGTGTGTTCAAGTCTCCTATTATTATTGTGAACTGTCAATATCTCTTTTCAGTGCTGTTAGAGTTTGCTTTATATATTTTGGAGCTCTGTCATTGGATGCATAGATATTTATTATTGTTATATCATCATGGTGGATTGTCCTTTCTTATCTTTTATAGTGGATTTTGCCTTTGTTGTTGTTCTTAGGTGCTGTCCAGTCAGTTCTGACTCATAGTGACCCTATGCACAATGGAACAAAAAACTGGTCCTGCACCATCCTCACAATTGTTCTGTGCTTGAGCCCATTGTTGCAGCCACTGTGTCTATCCATCTCATTGAGGCTCTTCCTCTTTTTCACTGACACTCTGCTTTACAAAACACGATGTCCTTCTTCAGGAACTGGTACTTCCTGACAACATGTCCAAGGTATGTGAGATGCAGTCTCACCATCCTTGCTTCCAAGGAGCATTCTGGTTCTACTTCTTCCAAGACAGATTTGCTAGTTCTTTTGGCAGTCCATGGTATATTCAATATTCTTTGCCAACACCACAATTCGAAGGTGTCAATTCTTCTTTGGTCTTCTTTATTCATCATCCAGCTTTTCCATGCAAAATCTATTTTATCTGAGATTGGTATTGCCATTCTTGCTCTTTTTTAGTTGCTGTTTGCTCGATGTATTTTTTCCATCCTTTGATTTTTAACGTATTTATGTCTCTTTTTTTGTGTGTGTGCTTTAGGTGAAAGTTTACAGCTCAAGTTAATTTCTCATACAAAAATTTATACACATATTTTTTTGTGATATTAGCTATAATCCCCACAATGTAACAGCACACTCTCCCTTTCTACCTCAGGTTCCCTGTGTCCATTCAACCAGTTTCTGTCCCTTCCTGCCTTCTCATCCTACTTTTGGACAGGAGTTGCCCATTTGTTCTCTTATATCTGGTTGAACTAAGAAACACATTCCTCTCATGTCTTTTTTTGTTTTATAGTTTTGTCTAATTTTTGTCTGAAGAGTGAGCTTCGGGAATGGTTTCAGTTCTGGGTTAACAGTGCATCCAGGGGTTATAGTTTTGGGGGTTCCTCCAGTCTCTTTCAAACCATTAAGGCTGGTCTTTATGTGAATTTCAGTTCTGTTCTACATTTTTCTCCTGCTCTGTCTGGGACTCTCTGTTGTGTTCCCTGTCAGGGTGGTCATTGGTGGTAACTGGGCACCTTCTAGTTCTTCTGGTCTCAGGCTATTGGAGTCTCTAGTTCATATGGTTCCTTAGTCCTTTAGATAATATTTTCCTTGTGTCTTTGGTTTTCTTCATTCTCCTTTGCTCCAAGTGGGATGAGACCAATTGATATATCTTAGATGGTGACTTCCAAGCTTTTAAGACCCCAAACACCATGCACCAAAGTGGGATGCAGAACATTTTCTTAATAAACTCTATTATGCTAATTGACCTAGATGTCTCCAAAACTATGGCCCCAGGCCCCAGCCCCAGCTATTCTGTCCCTCAAAGTGTTTGGATGTTGTCTTAGTCATCTATTGCCACTGTAACAGAAATACCACAAGTAGATGGCTTTAACAAACAGAGGTTTATTCAGTCACAGTCTAGTAGGCTAGAAGTTCAAATTCAGGGCATCACCTCCAGGGGAAGTGTTTCTCTGATGGTTGTGAAGAAAGGTCCTTGTCATCAATCTTCTTCTGGACTAGGAGCTTCTCTGTGCAGAAACTCCAGGTCCGAAGGACGTGCTCTGCTCCCGGTGCTGTCTCCCTGTCTCTCTGCTTGCTTCTCTCTTTTATATCTCAAAAGAGATTGGCTCAAGACACAGTCCAATCTTGTAGATTGAGTCCTTCCTCATTAACATAGCTGTCACCTATCCCACCTCATTAACATCATAGAGGTAGGATTTACAACATATAGGAAAATCACATCAGATGACAAAATGGTAGACAATCACACAATACTGGAAATCATGGCCTAGCCAAATTGATGCACATATTTTTGGAGGACACAATTCAATCCAGAACAGATGTGTCCAGGAAACTTTTAGCTTTTGCTTTGGTCTAGTTGTGCTGACTCCCCTCTATTGTGGTTGTCCTTCCCTTCACCAAAGTTTATCCTGGTCTACTATCTAGTTAGTAATTTCCTCTTTCCCTCCCTCCCCACCTTTGTAGCCATCAAATAATGATTTTTTCTGTGTTTAGTGACTCTCTTGAGTTCTTATAATAGTGGTCTCATGCAATGTTTGTCCCTTTGTGGCTGACTAATTTTACTCAGCATAATTCACTCCAGATTCATCCATGTTGTGAGATGTTTCACAGATTCCTCATTGTTCTTTATCCTTGTATAGTATTCCATTGTGTTTGCGTACCATAATTTGTTTATCCATTCATCTATTGGTGCACATTTATGTTGTTTTCATCTCTTTGCTATTGTGAATAGTACTGCAATGAACATGGGTGTGAATACATCTATTCATGTGACAACTCATTTCTTTTGGGTATATTCCTATGATGGGATTCCTGAATCCATAGTATTTCTATTTCTAGCTTTTTAAGGAAGCACCAAATAGTTTTCCAAAGTGACTGTACCATTTTACATTTCCACCCGCGGTACATAAGAGTTCCAATCTCTCCACAACCTTTACAACATTTATGATTTTGTGTTTTTTGGATTAGCACCAGCCTTGTTGGGATGAGACGGTATCTTATTTTAGTTTTGGTTTGCATTTCTATAAAGGCTAATGATCCTGAGAATTTCCTCAAGTGTCTGTTAGCTGTCTGAATGTATTCTTTGAGGAAGTGTCTGTTCATATTTTTTGCCCGTGTTTTAATTGGATTATTATTTAATTGATAATTTGCTGTTGAGGTGTTGCAGTATCTTGTAGATTTTAGAGATTAGACCCTTTTCAGATATGTCATAGACAAAATTTCTTTCACAGTCTGTAGTTTCTCCTTTTTACTCTTTTGGTGAAGTCTTTGGATGAGCATAAGTGTTTGATTTTTAGGAGCTCCCAGTTACCTAGCTTCTCTTCTGGTGTTTGTGCATTGTTAGTTATGGTTTGTATACTATTAATGCCATATATTAAGGCTCTTAGCATTGTCCCTATTTTTTCTTCCTTGATCTTTATTGTTTTAGATTTTATATTTAGGTCTTTGATCCATTTTGCGTTAGTTTTTGCATATGGTGTAAGGTATGGATAATGTCTCATTTTTTTACAGATGGATATTCAGTTATGCCAGCACCATTTGTTAGAGATTGTCTTTTCCCCATTTAATGGACTTTGGGCCTTTGTAAAATATCAGCTGCTCATAGGTGGATGGATTTATGTTTGGGTTCTCATTCTGTTCCATCGGTCTATGTGCCTGATGTTGTACCAGTACAAGGGTGTTTTGACTACCATAGTTGTATAATAGGTTCTAAAATTAGG
This sequence comes from Loxodonta africana, assembly GCF_030014295.1. Lineage (NCBI taxonomy): Eukaryota > Metazoa > Chordata > Mammalia > Proboscidea > Elephantidae > Loxodonta > Loxodonta africana. The sequence goes on from NC_087353.1 coordinate 45,444,559, forward strand.
TACCGTGAGTCCTCCGGCTTTGTTCTTCTTTAGTAATGCTTTACTTATCCAGGGCATCTCCCTTTCCGTATGAAGTTAGTGATTTATTTCTCCACTTTGTTAAAAAATGCTATTGGAATTTGGATCAGGATTGCATTGTATCTGTAGGTTGCTTTGGGTAGAATTTACATTTTCATAATGTTGAGTCTTCCTATTCACAAGCATGGTATGTTTTTCCACTTATGTAGGTCTCTTGGTTTCTTGCACTAGTGTTTTGTAGTTTTCTTTTTACAGGTCTTTTACATTTCTGGTTAGATTTATTCCTAAGTACTTTATCTTCTTGGGGGCTATTGTATATGGTATTGATTTGGTGATTTCCTTTTCGAAGTTCTCTTTTTTGGTACAGAGGAATTCAACTGGTTTGTGTATGTTTATCTTGTGTCCTGATACTTTGCTGAAACCTTATATTAGTTCCAGTAGTTTTCTTGTGGTTTCTTTGGGGTTTTCTGTGTATAATATCACATCATCTGAGAATAGGGATACTTTTACTTCTACCTTACCAATTTGAATGCCCTTTATTTCTTTTTCTTGCCTTATTGCTCTGGCAAGGACCTCCAACACAATGTTTAATAAGAGTGGTGATAAAGGGCACCCTTCTGTGGTTACCGTTCTCTAGGGGAATGCTTTCAGTCTCATTCTGTTTAGAATGATGTTGGCTGTTGGCCCTTTATTATGTTGAGGAATTTCCCTTCTATTCCTATTTTGCTGAGAGTTTTTATCAGGAATGGGTGTTGGACTTTGTCAAATGCCTTTACTGCATCAATCGATAGGATCATGTGGTTCTTATCTTTCATTTTATTTATGTGAAGAGTTACATTGATTTTCTAATGTTAAACCATCCCTGCATACCTGGTATGAATCCCATGTCATGATGAATTTTTTTTGATATGCTGTTGAATTCTATTGGCTAGAATTTTGTTGAAGATTTTTTGTGTCTATGTTCATGAGGGATATTGATGTGTAATTTTTTTTTTGGTGGTGTCTTTGCCTAGTTTTCGTATCAGGGTTTGCTGGCTTCATAGAATGAGTTCAGTAATATTCCTTCCTTTTCTATACTCTGAAATACCTTTAGTCATACTGGTGTTAACTATTCTCTGAAAGTTTGGTAGAATTCTCCAGTGAAGCCATCCGGACCAGGGCTTTTTTTCTTTGTGTAGGGAGTTTTTTTGTTTTGTTTTCTTTTAGCTTCTTCTATCTCTTCTTTTGTTATGGGTTTATTTACTTTTTCTACCTTAGTTTGTGTGAATTTAGATAAGTAGTGTGTTTCTAGAAATTTGTCCAATTCATATAGGTTTTCAAATTTGTTGAAGTACAATTGCTTCATAGTATTCTATTATGATCCTTTTTAGTTCAGTTGGGTCTGTTGTGATCTCACCAGTCTCGTTTCTTATTTACTTTATTTGCTTCCTCTTCTGTTTTTGTTTTTCGTCAGTTGGGCCAATGGTTTGTCTATTTTGTTGATCTTTTCAAAGAACCAGATTTTGGTCTTGTTGATTATTTCTATTGTTTTCTATTCTCTTTTTCTTTATTTCTGCTCTAATCTTTATTATTTCCTTTCTTCTGGTGCCTGAGAGCTTCTTTTGCTGCTCTCTGTTTGAGTTGTAGGTTAATGTTTTGATTTTGGCCGTTTTTCCTTTTTGGAGGTGTTCATCTACTGCTATAAACTGACCTCTGAGCACTGCATTTACTGTGTCTCGAAGGTTCTGATATGTTTTCGTTTTCATTCAATTCAATGAATTTCTTTATTTGGTCCTTGATTTCTTCTATAATCCTGTAGTTTTTAAGCAAGGTGTTTTTCAGTTTCCATGTATATGATTTTTTTTTCCTTGCTGTTTCTGTTACTGATTTTTGTTTTTGTATCATTATGGTCAGAATAGATGCTTTGTAATATTTAAATATTTTGGATTCTGTTAAGGCTTGGTTTGTGGCTTAAAATGTGGTCTATTCTGGAGAATGTTCCATGTGCATTAGAAAAGAATGTATACTTGGCTCTTATGACCTCATATGTCTATGAGGTCAAGGTGATTGTGGCATTTAGATCTTCCACAACTTTATTGAGTTTTTTTCTAGATGTTCTGTCTTTCACTAAAAGTGGTGTGTTGAATTCTCCTACTATTATTTCTGAGCTGTCTATTTCTCTTTTCAATGATGTTTGAGTTTGTTTTACGTATTTTGGAGCCCTGTCACTGGGTGCATATATATTTATTATGGTTATGCCCTCGGTGTATTGGCCCTTTAATCATTATACAGTGTCCTTCCTTCCACTTTGTGATGGATTTTGCCTTAAAGTCTATTTTGTCAGATATTAATATTGCTACTCCTGCTCTTTTTTGATTGTTTTTTGCTTGATATATATATATATATATACATATTTCCATTCTTTGAGTTTTAGTTTGTGTCTTTGAGTCTAAGGTGTGTCTCTTGTAAACATCGTATAGACAGATAGCGCTTTTTATCCATTCTGCAACTCTTTGTCTCTTTACTGGTGTATTTAGTCCATTTACATTTGGTGTAATTATGGATAAGTATGAGTTTATTTCTGTCATTTTGATTTTTTTTTTGTGGTATTGTTTCTTTGTTCCACTTAATTTTCTCTGCTGAGTCATTTTTCTTTATGTATTTTCTTTTCATCTTTTCCATTATTGTTGATTTTGTTTGCTGAGTCTTTATGTTTTTCTTCTTTTTTGTTTTGATGAGTACGTTTGTTAGCTTCATTTGTGGTTACCTTAAAATTTGCCTTTATTTTCTAAGTTTAAACCGATCCTTTATTTCTTGATATCACCTTAAATTCCTCTCCAAATGAAAGTTCTATGACTACACTGTTTATTCCTTCATTTTTGTTTTGACGATATCATAGTTTACATATGGTTCTATGACTACACTGTTTATTCCTTCATTTTTGTTTTGACGATATCATAGTTTACATATGGACATCTCTGGTTCCCTATTTTCGGTCTTTTAGCTTTGACTTGTTTTTGTGATTTCCTTATCTGAGTTGATAACTGGTTGATCTTTCCTGTGTTCTAGTCTTAGAGTGTTGTCTGATATTGTTGGTTCTCTAACCAGAGGACTCCCTTTAATATGTTTTGTAATTTGGTTTGATTTTTACAATTCTCTTAGCTTGTGTTTATCTGGAAATGACCTAATTTTGCTGTCGTATTTGGAGATATATATATATTCTTAGCCGGCAATTTTTTCCCTTCAAGGCTTTATATATGTCAGGCAATTGCCTTCTTGCCTGCATGGTTTCTTTTGTGTAGTCAGAACTTAGTCTTATTGGTTCTCCTTTGTAGGTTACTTTTCATTTATCGCTAGCTGTTCTCAAGATTCTCTCTTTGTCTTTGGTTTTGGCAAGTTTGATTATGCTATGTCTTGGTGATTTTCTTTTGGGATCTAACCTGTATTGAGGTTCATTGAACTTCTTGAATAGATGTCTTCTTGTCTTTCATGATATCAGGGACGCTTTCTGCCAGCAAATCTTCAACAATTCTGTGTTTTCTGTTAACCCTTTCTATTCTGGTACTGTGATCACTCTTGATAGTGTCCCACATGATTCTTAGGCTTTCTTCATTGTTTTAAATTATTTTCTCTTATTTTTCCTCAAATATATAGATGTCAAGGGATTTATCTTCAATCTCACTAATTCTGACTTCCATTGCCTCAATTTTGCTCCTATGGCCTTCTATTGAGTTGTCCAATTCTGAAATTTCATTGTCAATTTTTTGGATTTCTAGTTGTTGTCTTTCTATAGTTTCTAGCAGACAAAATTTGTCATTTTGTTCTTGTATTGTTTTCCTGAATTCCTCTATTGCTTTGTGTCCTAGGTTCACGTTGTTGTCTGATGTTGCTTCTCTAACCAAAGCACTCCCTCTAATAATTCTTGTAAGTTTGGTTTGGCCTTTCAAATTCCCTTAATTTCTGTTTGTCTAAAAATGTTCTAATTTTGCCATCATATTTGAGAGTTTTGCAAGGTATATCTTTCTTGGTTGGCAATTTTTTTCTTTCAACTTTCTATATATATATATATATATATATCATCCCATTACCTTCTTGCCTGAATGGTTTCTGCTGAGTAATCAGAGCTTAGTCATATTATTTCCCCTTTGTATGTGACTTCATTTTTCTCGAGCTGCTCTTAGGATTCTTTCTTTGTCTTTGGTTTTGACAAGTGTGATTACGATATGTTTCAGTGACTTTCTTTTGGGTTCTATCCTGTATGGGATTCATTGAGCTTATTGGACGGTCAGCTTTTCATCTTTCATGATGTGAGGGAAGTTTTCTCTCAACAAATCTTCAATAATCCTCTCCACATAAGTCTTAGGGTTTCTTAAATTTTCTTCATTCTTTTCTCTGATTTTTCCTCAAAGTGGCATCCATGGATTTGTCTTCAGTTTTGCTGTCTCCCTTATTGTTTCAGATTTGCTTCTATTGTGTTATCAATTTCTGAAATTTTGTTGTTTATCTTTTGGATTTCTAATTGCTGTTTTTATATGAGTTCTTATTATTTACTTATTTTGAAATTTTGTTCTTGTATTATTTTCCTGAATTCTTCCTATTGTTTTGTCTGTATTTTTCTTGATTTTGGCTATGTTTTGGTTGGTTTTGTCTGTGTTTTCCATGATTTTGTCTGTGTTTTCTTTGATCTGTTTCATAGTCTTTTGGAGAGCCCTGAATATTACACTTTTGAATTCCCTATCAGGTAGTTCAAGTGCCCTTTCTTCTGCCAGAAGGTCAACTGGTGCTTTGTTCTGGCTGCTTATTGGAGCCATCTTGTCTCTCTCTCTCTTTTTTTTTTTTTATGTTTGATATTGTCTGTTGTCTCTGAGACTTTCAGGTATTATTTTCTTTATTGATTATAGGTTCATTTGTTTCATCCTACTTTTTGTTTTGTTTGGTTATGCCTGGGTGGGTGGGCCATGCATGCTTTCTTTGTTGCATGCTCATCTGTAGTCACGATAGTTCTCACCACCTGGTCCAGGGGCACCTGCTCAGCTATGGTGCAGCAGAGTAGGTACAGAAGAGGGGAAGGGGTGGAGATGAGTTATTTGTCCTCAGCATGAACTGAGCCAAGGGCTGGAGTAGGGCTGTGGAGATTGGTCCTGAGCTGGTGAGGAGGGGTCTGGGATCTGGGCCGGACCCCTAAGCACTGCAGCAGTTGGAAGAGGTGACCTGGAGCTTCAGGGAGGAGACTGGGGTCTAATCTGGTCCCCTTGGGGCCATGGCAGCCAGCAGGGAGGCCTGGAGCCAGTGGGGAGGGGCCTGTGGTCTGGGTCAGGTCCCCTTGTGGCCATAGCAGGTGAGGGGTTTAGAACCAGTGAGAAGCAATCTGTTGTCCAGCCTGAGTACTCTTGGGGCTCTGGCAGAGGGGATCTGGAGCGGGCAGGGAAGGGCCTGGAGTTTAGGACAGGGTCTCCTTGGGGCTATGGTGGGCAGCAGAGCGGTCTGAAGCCAGCAAGGAGGGGTCTGGGCTCTGGACCAGTCCCCTTGGGGCTGTGGCAGGCAGTGGGAGGGTTTCAGAGCCCAAGGAGAAGAGCCTGGGTCCAGTTTGAGCCTGTTCCCCTCAGAGCTGTGACTAGAGGGGCAGAGGTGAGAGGTAGGAGGGGGCAAAGGCAGGGACAGATGGGGCTAGATGGAGGTGGGCCATAGGGTGGGTTGGTATTGTGGTTCCTGTAGATAGGGACTGCTGGGATGGGACAGTTACAGCCGCTGTTCACCAGAGAGGTGGGGGTTGTAGAAGCATGCTCCCGTGGTTACTGGGTGAGAGTGTCTGGGCTCTCCCTTGAGTTGTAGCCAGCAAATGTCTTACATAGCCCTGCATGTGTCTGCACCATATCTCTATTCCTGTGGAAATTTCATGAAGGTGACTTTTGTGTGTGTGAGGCTGTTGGTTTTATTCCAAGGTGGCCATGCTTAGTCATGCCATTTGGCCGGGAACCCCTGCTCCATATTTCTATTCCTTCCCCATTTTTCTATCGGCTTCTTCTTCTCTTCAGCGACTTCTAATATTTTATCCCTTCATTTAAGGTTCAGAGTTCCAGTACTGATGTCTGTATCTGTTTTACTTGGTTTGGAGTAATTGTTGCAGCAGGATAGCTTAGTGCATCTGACTAGTTTGCCACCTTGGCTCTGCCTCTCCACACAAGTAAAATTTGGCTGAATATAGTTCAAAAGGGGTTGCAGCACTACATTGACAGGGAACTGCCAGATATTCAAGCCAGATTCAGAAGAGGATCTGAAAAAACGGATATCGTTGCTGATGTCAGACAGATGTTGGCTGAAAGCAGAGAACACCAGAAAGATATTTACCTGTGTTTTATTGACTATGAAAAGGCATTTGACTATGGAATCATAACAAATTATAGATAACATTGTGAAGAATGGGAATTCCAGAACACTTAATTGTGCTTATGAGGAACATGTACATAGACCAAGAGGCCTTCAAACAGAACTGCATGGTTTAAAATTAAGAAAGGTGTGCATCAGTGTTGTATCCTTCCACCATACTTATGCAATCTGTATACTGAGCAAATAATCTGAGAAGCTGGACTATATGAAGTAGAGCAGGGCATCAGGATTGGAGGAAGACTAACAACATGCATTGCGCAGATGACACAAACGAATCACTTACTGATGAAGATCAAAGACTACAGCCTTCAGTATGGATTACACCTCAACATAAAGAAAACAAAAATCCTCACATCTGGACCAATAAGCAACATCATCATAAAAGGAGAAAATATTGAAGCTGTCAAGGATTTCATTTTACTTGGATCCCCAATCAATACCCACAGAAGCAGCAGTCAAGAAATGAAATGATGTATCATACTGAGGAAATCTGCTGCATAAGACCTCTTTAAAGTGTTAAAAAGGAAAGATTTCATTTTGAGGACTAAGGGGTGCCTGACCCAAGCCAGGATATTTTCAATCACCTCATATGCATGCAAAAGCTGGACAATGAATAAAGAAGACTAAAGAAGTATTGACTCCTTTGAATTATGGTGTTGGCAAAGAACATTGAATATATCATGGACTGCCAGGAAAACAAACAAGCCTATCTTGGAAGAAGTACAGCCAGAATGCTCCTTAGAAGCAAAGATGGCAAGACTTTGTCTCTCATACTTTGGACATGTTAACAGGAGGGACCAGTCCCTGGAAAAAGACATCACGCTTGGTAAAGCAGAGCATCAGAGAAAGAGACGAAGAAACTCAATGAGATGGATTGACTCAGTGGCTGCAATGATGGGCTCAAGGATAGCAACGATTGTGAGAATGGTGCAGGTCTGAGTAGGGCTGCATTCTATTGTACATAGGATCACTGTGAGTTGACACCAACTGGACTGCATCTAACAACAACACTGAGTGCTTACTATGTGGCTGACCACTCCAGTAACTGCTTCTACATTGATCATCTCATTTAATCCTTACAAGAACCTATGAGATTGGCATTATTATTATCCGCATAGAGTTTTAATGAGCTGCCTGAGTAGTTGTTTGGTGGATATAGGATTCCAGGACAATCTGACTCCAGAGCTGCAGCCCTTAGCCTCCACACTCTCCTGCATCCACTGATTGAAGGAAGCTTCTACTAGGGCTTGTCTACTGTGCTGTATGGAGGCAAGTCTTTCGCAGAGATGGATGTGAGTCTTTAACAGAACTTGATTATCCTCCAATCCTAATGCTCTTCTCTTTTTCTTCTACTTTCAATCTCAATCAGGAACTACTGGTTAAAGATCTATAATGGACTCATTACAATCTACTTTTCCTCTTCCTTGTTTTACTCTTCTATTTTTTCCTTTCCCTTTGACGGCTTAGATCTGCCAAAGGCCCCCCCACAGGAATTGTTAGTTCAGACAGGGGTATGTAGGGCTAAAATTTTGCTCCCATTTGGGATCCTGTTCTGTGACAGGCACAGCTGAGGCTCTGGATCTACCTCCTTCAGCAGGTACCTTGCAGAAAGCAGCTACCTGCACACAGGGACTGTCTCAGACCTTGAATTCATTTCTGTTCATATTGGACCCTTTTGTGCCATGCACTATTTGTGATGCTGGGGATACAAAAGAAAAAAATATAATCCCTGCCATCCTGGAGTTCCCAACCTAATGGGAGGAAAAAAAAAAAAAATCAACAGATAATTTTAAAACTATGTGGCATATAAGGCAAACTATGGACACCCAGACAAGGGACATTCAGCTCATCCTAGTGGGCGGTCAGGCAAGTTCCAGAGAGAGATATACTTGAGCTGAGTAATTTTGAGCTGACTCAGACCCATCCAAACCCAAGAAGGGGAAGAGTTCAGTCTCTGACTGATATGATTCTTAGTCTGGGCCCAATGAGGAGCTAAGGAATCTCTTGGGCCTGTTCACAGCATGAGACTGAGTGTTAACTTTGTTTCTTTGCTAATATAATAGCCGCAGTAATGAGATTTTACTACGTATATGTGTCCTTTAAATGTTATCTCATTTAACCTTCACAAAAAATTGCTAGGTAGGTAGCATTAAACAAGTTGCCATCAAGTCGATTCCAACTCATGGTAACCCAATGTGTTGCAGAGTAAAACTGCTCCATATGGTTTTCAATGCAGTGGCCTTTTGGAAGAAGACCTTTCTTCCAAGGTGCCTCTGGGTGGGTTCAAACTGCCAACTGTTCTGTAAGTAATCAAGCTCTTGACTGTTCATACCACAAGCCTTATTATACAGATAATGAGGCGTAGAGAAAGAAAGTTCTTGCCCAAGTTCACACTGATAGGAAGTGATAGCGGTGGAGTTGGAAAAGTGTTTGTTCTGATTTGAAAGTTCCTGTTCTTAACTTCACACATCTTTCTGCCCTCCTTGGAAGAGTGTGAGCTTCTCTCTTACCCAACCTGGGACATACCTGTCATTCACTCAGAGTATTCATAAGAGGTGGAGATTGGGGATCAAATATGACATCTCAGGAGGGTTATGTGAACGCTGAGGGCAAATTATCAGGAAGGGCTAGGCAGCTTTGACCTCCCGGCAGCATCCTGCCTCCAGAGGTCCTCTCTCTGCTCATCAGCAGAGCAAGAAATGCACTTGGTGACAAAGCACAATGTCACGTGCAATAACTTAAAAAAGTCCTGAAGCAGAGCTGCCTCTGATTCAAAGCCCAGATCCAGAGCAGCACTGGGTGAACTGCAGGATGGAGCCTGTGTCTGCACCTCCCTTTGGGCCCAGCAGCTGGGGCCTGGCCGTGTCAGTGTGAGGGCCAGGTGCGAGATGGGAAAATTGGCCTTCTTAGAACAGAAGACAGTTGTGAGGCTGAGGGAGCCTTGGGAGGCTAATAAACAGGGGGTTGTTTTTCCCCTAAAGGCTCCAAGTGTGCTAGTTATGCAGGCAAGACAATCTTCTTAAATCAAGGCATGTGTTTTCTTCCATCTGATCTTATGTCTCAGCAGGTTTAAGCTCTGGAAGTTGGTTACCTGTGTCAGGTACCTGACCTGACACTGGGAAGTATGGGAGGGTTTAAAGTCACAAGAGCTGGATATGAGTGATGCCTCTGTCACTTATGGGCTATCTGATCCACAGCAAAACCATTCATCTCCTTGAGCCTGTTTTCTCACCTGTAAAATGAACAAAGGATGTACCTATAGACCACAAAGATGTTGCTCTGAGAATCAGCTGAGATAACACATGCAGAGCACAGGCACATGGTAGGAGCTTAATCCCTCCTCCCCTTGGGTGAAGGCTCCCTTGCCTTCACTGGGGCTTCTCTTTTACTTTCAAGGACTGTCTACAAACACACAGTGCTTATTGTTTTATAGGTATTGCTTTATAAGTCCATTTGATTTAGAATCCCTTAGAGAGGTTGTGTCTTATCTTTCTTTGTATATCTAACACTTTAATATATAGCAAATGTGACAAAAAAAAGTTTTGTTTTTTTTTTTTTAAGTGAATTCATGTATCCATTTACTTTGTGGAATAGTTAATAAAAGAAAAGAAAATTTTTAGCAAGAAATTCCCACATGTATTTAATTAAAATCCCTATCTCCATTGCTTTCTCCTTCTCTTGCCCTTCCATCTTTTTATTGATGATTCAGCAAACATTCCTTGAATAGTTCTTTTATCATCCACACCAAGACATTGATAAGATGGCGTGTAAGGCACAGCCCCCACCCTCTTCTGATCCTGTAGGAGCAATAACATGGGTCTGAAAGCCAAAACAAAGTCCATGGGTGGTGCAAATGGTTAACATGCTCAGCTGCTAACCAAAAGATTGAAGGTTTGAGCCCACCCAGAGGCATCTTGAAAGAAAAGTCTCGTGATCTACTTCTGAAAAATCAGCCATTGAAAATCCTGTGGAGCACAGTTTTACTCTGACATACATGTCATCGCCATGAGTTGGAATTGACTCAACCACAACTGGCTTCAGAAAGCCAAAACGTGGACAGCATACACCATGTTCTAGAAGACTTTCTGAGTTTAGAGGAAGGGGACATCCCTGGGGTTGCAGGGGCAGCTTTCTGGAGCACTTGGCCTTTGCATAGTGCCTATTGGTTTGTTCCACTCTAGCCTGGTCTCTAAACCTTACCCACATTACTTCCGGGCAATTCAAAGCTAATTAAAGGAATGCAGGCAGGAAAGAAGAAAAAGGCTCCTAGCCATCTAAGCCTTAAGAGGAGAACAGACCCATGGCACAACTGATCTTCACAGAGTCTGGAGCCAGATGAAGGTCACTTGGGACCCAAAACATCTCCAGCAACTGCCTTCTCTGCTCTGTTGCTGATTAGTGCCCCGCCATTAATGTGACTCAGCTTGTCTCTCTGTGTCTGCTTCTCTGCATGTTTCTGCCTCTGCTCACCCTTCTTACTATCACCTAACTACCCAGTAGAGAGCAATGGACCCAGTTTAGTCACCATGAATCTGACTAGGCAAAACAAGGCAAGGCCACTTTATTAGCTGCCATCATGGCTAAGCCTTGTACAATCCGCAATGATGGAGGAGAAGAGTGGGCTCGCATGGTCCCAACATCACCACACTTGTTTAAGGAGCCTCAAAGATTACCTCCTTCAGCAGAACTCTGGGCAGGGACTCTTTTAGAAGGAAGATATTGGTAGGGCATACACTTTAAATGGCTTCTCTAGTTCAACTTTGAAGCCCAGGTGGGATATTTATGGGAGGAAACAACAGGTGGAGTGGAGGAGAAAGCAGTAAGCATTCTAGTGAAAAGAACAGTTATGGGCAAAGGCTTGGTGACAACAATGTTCAGGACAGAGATATCACGCTGTCTGAGCTATGGCTCAGCCTCAGGAAAACCAAGGGTTTGGGAAGGTTCTAGAAAACCAAGTTTAACTCAAATGATAAATATTGATCCTTGGTTTAAAAAAAACACTAATTTAGGAATTAGTAGGTTTATCCCTATGAAAGCTAAAAAACTAGAATGCACTAGTAGAGTATTAAACAATGTTTTTGGAATCCCAACCTCTAAATTTAAACTAAGGATTAGTTCAACTAGCATTGCCTGGAGGCAGTGAGCTTGGCAAATGACCCCTGTTAACAAAACTGGTGGTGAGTAAAACTTACTCCCAAATACAGAGACAGAAACACATGCCTTATATCTTCCAAAAAAAATTTTTTTTCTTTCTTTTTTTTTTTTTTAAGACCTCATTAAACATCAAAGAGAACAGAAGGGGGCCATTAGCAACCACAGAGTTCAACAAAGAGAGAAGGAACTAATTTGGATGGCTATTGGCTGATAACAGGAAACTGCAGCCTAGAAGACATATAGAATTTGCTAGAGATAAAGAAGAAGTCAAAATTTTCAGCCAGAGGGGGCAAGTATAGCAGAACCTGGAGTCAAATGGGCAAAGATTATAACTGTGTTTGGAAGTTTACCTTCACTCTCATAAGAACACTGGATGCTAGGCATTTACCCCACACAAAGAAGGAAAAAAGAGGCTCTTTTTTAAATGAATTGAAGCAACTCTCTGGGAAGCACTACAGTCTCTATTGTGAGTCTTTTCTGCCCCTGAGCAAAGCTTTTCACATTTGAGCATTTTGCGGGGGAGGGAGCCTAGAATAAGGGCTTCCAGCATGGGCACCCTAAGGAAAGCTTCCAGTCCAGAAGCCCAGACAAGTACTGAGAACTCTCAGTCTTTCTTCAGCCTCAATCAAAAAGATGACTGTACAAGCAAAGCCTGAAACATACAGCAGAAACATCAAGATTAAAAGAAAACATGCGCAATGGAATTAAAGAAAATACTGAATCCATAAAGTAAGATCAAGGTGCCATTTTTTTTTTAAAGGGGGGATGATCACAGAACCATAAAGATCTCTAGGAAATAAAAAAAAAATATGATTCTCCAAGTAAAAATAAATAGAATAGTTTGACGGTAAAGTCAAAGAATGCTTTCAGAATATAGAACAAAAAGACAAAATGTGAGATGCAAAATGTAAGAGAAAAGATAAGAGACACACTGATCAATTCAGAAAGTCTATTTACTGGAGAGGGTTTCTAAAAGAGAAAATATAATGTCAAGAAAAATGAACAAAACTGACCCACACCCAGATGTATTACTGTCAGATTTCAGAGTACAAAGGCTAAGTAAAAGCTAATAAAACTATCCAGAGTCAGGGTGTTAGAGGTGGGGAAATTACATATAAAATGCAAAGGTTCAGGTTGACACTGTATTTCTCATCAGAACATTGGATGCTAGAATATAATGGAAGAATATCTTAAAAGTTCTGAGGAAAAATTATTTTTAATTTAGAATTCTCTAACCAGGTTATAACCAGATTAATCAAATGTAAAAGAAATTTGATAAATGTGAAACCACAGATATCCTCCATGGAAAGCTACTTTATGGTCACGTCAACAAAATAGGGATGGAAATAAAGAGGAAGCCATGGAATCCAAGAAACAATTAATGAAACCTGGAATAACAGTATGAGGAAGTATAGGAAAATAGCTGTGAAACAAGCTTAGCAACCAGTCCAGAATGAAACAAGGGAACATAGGACTCCAAGAAGGAAGGCTCTAAGAAAAAAAAGCAAGAGTGGGGGAAGAAGAAGGGACTCAACTCAATAAAAGAGAGAATTTGAAAACATTAGAAACAATAAAAGCAAAAAGAATGTGGAAGTAAATAAAAAAAGGCACTTAGATACTCTAGAAAAGAAAGCTCTCAAGAAAGTTATGGTCCAAATATTAAGCAGCTAGTTCAAAAAAAAAAAAAAATTTTTTTTTTTTCAAATTAGGACAGGAGGTCAATGTCCTTGAAGAAGAATGAGATAGATTCTGAGCAAGAAGGAGGTGAGGAATAAAAAGAATAAAATGAAAGGGGTATTTTCTTCCCTTAACAACAACAAAAAGTAATCAGGAATTTCAGGATGGAGGATGGGGAGGGGCAAATATAAGAAAAGGCTAAGTCTAAATATGAAGTCAGCTAAAATGTGATATGATTTTGAGCAACTGGTAGAATATAAGAAAGAATAATCCACCAACAAAGAGATTTTCGAAAAGCAAATCAGGAAAACAGTACTATTTATAATAACCCATTAAAAAAGATAAAATACTTATGAATAAATCTAACCAGGGACATAAAAGACCTATACAAAGAAAACTACAAAACACCATTTGCAAGAAACCAAAAGAGACCAATGGAAAAACACAGTATGCTCATGGATAGGATTACTCAACATTGTGAAACTGTCAGTTCTGCCCAAAGCGATCTAGAGATACAACAAAATCCCAATCCAAGTAGCAACAGCATTCTTAAATGAGATAGTAAAATTAATCACCAACTTCTTATGGAAAAGAAAGAAGCCCTGGATTTAAAAAAAAAAAAAAAAAAAAAAAAAGTCATTGAGGAAAAAGAACAAAGCAGGAGGCCTCACACTACCTGACCTCAGGACCTACTATACAGCCACAGTAGTCAAAACAGCCTGAAACTGGTACAACAACAGACGCATAGACCAATGGAACAGAATCAAGAACACAGATGTAAATCCATACACCTAGAGTCAACTGATCTTTGACAAAGGACCAAAGTCCATTAAATGGTGAAAAGACAGACTTTTTAACAAATGGACTGGCAAAACTAGTTGTCCATCTATTAAAAAAAAAACTGAAAGAGGAACCATATCTCAAACCATACACAAAAACTAACTCAAAAAGGATCAAAGCCCTAAATATAAAACCTAAGATGATAAAGATCATGGAAGAAAAATAGGGACAACATTAGGGGTCCTGATATACAGCATAAATAGAATACAAACAACAACTCACAATGCACAAATGCCAGAAGATAAACTACATAACTGGGACCTCCTAAAAATTAAACACCCTCATCAAAAGGCTTAACCAAAAGAGTAAAAAGAGAAACTACAGACTGGGAAAACATTTTTGGGTATTGCATATCTGACAAAAGTATAATCTCTAAAATCTATAGACTACTTCAACACCTCAGTAACAAAAATACAAATAAGCCAATTAAAAAATGGGCAAAGGGTATGGACAGACACTTCACCAAAGAAAACATTCAGGCAGCTAACAGACACATGAAGAAACGCTTGCAATCATTAGCCATTAGAGAAATGCAAAGCAAAACTACAATGAGATACTATCTCAACCCGACATCACTGGCACCAATAATAATCATAATAAAAAAAAAACAGAAAATTACAAATGTTGGAGAGGTTGTGAAGAGATTGGAGCTCTTATGTACTGCTGGTGGGAATGTAAAATAGTAACCACTATAGAAAACGATATGGAGCCTACTTAGAAAGCTAAAAATTGCAATACCATACAATTCAGCAAACCCACTCCTAGAAATATATCCTAGAGAAATAAGAGCCATCACAGGAATAGACATATGCACACCTATGTTCATTGCACCATTATTCACAACAGCAAAAAGATGGCAACAACCTTAGTGTCCATCAACAGATGAATGGATATACAAATTAAAGTATATACACAAAATGGAATACTATGCAACAATAAAGAACAATGATGAATCCACGAAACACCTCACAACATGGATGAATCTGAGGGCGTTATGCTGAGTGAAATAAGTCAATCACCAAAGGACATATATTGTGTGAAACCACTATTATTAAAACCCAGGAAAAGGTTTACACACACAAAAAAACAATCTTTGATGGTTACGAGGGAGCAGAAGGGTGCGGAGGGGAAGTTTCTAATAGATAATAGGCAAGTGTTAACTAAACTTCCTAGACACATCCAAATGTCTTGAGGCATCAAGTTACTGGGACTGAGGACTGGAGACCAAGGTCTCAGGGAACATCTAGGTCAATTGGCATAACATAGTTCATAAAGAAAATGTTCTGTGTCCTACTTTGGTGAGTAGTGTCTGGGGTCTTAAAAGTGTGGTAGCGGCCATTTAAAACACCGTTCTTGGGCCCATCATGTTTGGAGTGAAGGAGAAGAAAGTAAACCAAAGACGCAAGGAAAATATCAGTCCGAGGACCAATGGACCACATGAACTACAGCCTCCACCAGCCTGAGCCCAGAAGAACTAGCTACCACTACCTATCACTCTGACAGGGATCAAAACAGAGGGTTCCGGAGAGAAGGGGGAGAAAAATGTGGAACAAAATTCATATTCGCAAAAAAGATGAGACTTTCTGGTCTGACAGAGACTGAAAGAAACTCTGCAACTATGGACCCTGGACACACTGCTAACTCAGAACTGAAACCACTAATGAAGTCCACCTTTTAGCCAAAGATTAGAAAGGCAATAACACACGTGATGAATGTGCTTCGTGGTTCATTCAAGTATACGAGACCAAATGAGCAACACCTGCCCAAAAGCAAAGACAAGAAGGCAGGAAGAGACAGGAAACCTAGACAAATGGACAGGGGAAACGGGGGATGCAAAGGGAAAGGGGGAGAATGGAGAATGCTGAAACATTGTGGGGATTGCAACGAATGTAAACACAATTTGTGCATAAATTTTTGAATGAGAAACTAATTTGCACTGTAAACATTCACCTAAAACACAATAAAATTGAAAAAAAAAGTGAAAGAATAATCCATTTGAGAATTTTTTGAGTTTCACAGGAGAAAGCACATTGCAATATTAAATGACACGTTCTGGAGTTGAGTTACAAAAATTTTAACGAGCTAAGATTTGGGAACACGGCTCATCTGTCTGTTTGTCATATTGTGGTGATGTGTGTTGCTGTGATACGGGAAGCTATGCCACCCATATTTCAAATACCAGTAGGGTCACCCATGGATCAGTTTCAGCTGAGCTTCCAGACTAAGAAAAACTAGGAAGAAGGACCCGGTGGCTTATTTCTGGAAAAAATTGCCAGTGAAAACCTTATGGATAGCTGTGGAACATTGATATAGAGCTGGAAGATGAGCCCCTCAAAATGGAAGGCACTTTAAATATGACTGGGGAAGAGCTGCCTCCTCAGAGTAGAGTCAACCTTAATGACATGGATGAAATAAAGCTTTTGAGACCTTCATTTGTCGAGGTGGTGTGACTCAAAACGGGAAGAAACAGCTGCAAATATCCATTAATAATTGGAAAGTAGAATGTACAAAATATGAATTAAGGAAAACTGGAAGTGATCAAAGATGAAATGGAATGCTTGAAGATAGATATCCTAGGTATTACTGAGTAGAAATGGACTGGTATTGGCCATTTTGAATCAGACAGTCATGCCTTGAATGACAAATTGAAGATGTATGGCATCCCATGCATTGTCAAAAAGAACATGCCAAGACATACCTTGAAGTACAACGATATCAGTGATAGGATAGCTATACGCCTACAGGGAAGACCAGTTAATATGACCAGTATTCAAATTTACACACCAACCACTAATGCGAAAGATGAAGAAATTAAAGATTTTTACCAACTTCTGCAGGCTGAAATTAATCAAACATGCAATCAAGATGCATTAATAATTACTGGTAATGAAAGCACAAAAGTTGGAAACAAAGAAGAAGGATGAGTAGTTGGAAAATAGGGCCTTCATGTTAGAAACAATGCCAAAGATTGCGTGATAGAATTTTGCAAGACCAACAACTTAGTCACTGGAAATATCTTTTTTAAACAACATAAACAGTGACTATAAACATGGACCTTGTCGGATGGAATACACAGGAATCAAATCAATTACATCTGTGGAAAGAGATGATGGAGAAGCTCAGTGTCATCAGTCAGGCTGACCACAGAACTGACCACCAACTGCTCATATGCAAATTCAAGTTGAAGGTGAAGAAAATTAAATAAGTTCATGACAGACAAAGCATCCCACCTGAATTCAGAGACCATCTCAAGAATAAACTAGATGCATTGAACACTAATGACCAAAGACCAGATGAGTTGTGGCAGGACATCAAGGACATCATACATGTTGTTGTTGTTAGGTGCCATAGAGTCGGTTCCAACTCACAGCGACCCCATGCACAACAGAACAAAACACTGCCTGGTCCTATGCCATCCTCACAATAGTTTTTGTGCTTGAGATCATTGTTGCAGCCACTTTTGGCAGTCCATGGTATATTCAATATTCTTCGCCAGCACAATTCAAAGGCATCAATTCTTCATCAGTCTTCCTTATTCATTGTCCAGTTTTCACACGCATATGATGTGGTTGAAAATACCATGTCTTGGGTCTGGCACACCTTAGTCTTCAAGGTGACATCTTTGCTCTTCAACACTTTAAAGAAGTCCTTTACAGCAGATTTACCAAATGCAACGCGTCTTTTGGTTTCTTGACTGCTGCTTCCATAGCTGTTGATTGTGGTTACAAGTAAAATGAAATCCTTGACAACTTCAATCTTTTCTCTGTTTATCGTGATGTTGCTCATTGGTCCAGTTGTGAGGATTTTTGTTTTTTTAAGTTGAGGTGCAATCTATACTGAAGGCTGTGGTCTTTGATCTTCATCAGTAAGTGCTTCAAGTCCTCTTCATTTTCAGCAAGGAAGATTGTGTCATCTGCATAATGCAGGTTGTTAAAGAGCCTTCCTCCAATCCTGATGCCCTGTTCTTCTTCGTATAGTCCAGCCTCTTGTATTATTTGTTCAGCATACAGATTGAATAGGTACAATGAAAGAATGCAACCTTGACGCACACCTTTCCTGACTTTAAACCAATCAGTATCCCCTTGTTCTGTCCGAACAACTGCCTCTTGATCTATGTAAAGGTTCCTCATGAGCACAATTAAGGGTTCTGGAGTTCCCATTCTTCGCAATGTTATCCATAATTTGTTATAATCCACACAGTCAAATGCCTTTGCATAGTCGATAAAACACAGGTAAACATCCTTCTGACATTCTCTGCTTTCAGCCAGGATCCATCTGACATCAGCAATGATATTCCTGGTTCCACGTCCTCTTCTGAAACCAGCCTGAATTTCTGGCAGTTCCCTGTTGATATACTGCTGCAGCCGTTTTTGAATGATCTTCAGCAAAATTTTGCTTGGTGTGATATGAATGATAAAAAAATTAATATAAAAATAATGATATTAGTGATAAAAAATTAATGATATTAATGATACTGTTCTGTAATTTCCACATTCAGTTGGATCACCTTTCTTGGGAATAGGCATAAATATGAGTCTCTTCCAGTCAGTTGGCCAGGAAGCTGTCTTCCATATTTCTTGGCATAGACAAGTGAGCACCTCCAGCACTGCATCTGTTTGTTGAAACATCTCAATTGCTATTCCATCAATTCCTGGAGCCTTGTTTTACACCAAGGCCTTCAGGGAAGCTTGGACTTCTTCCTTCAGCACCGTTGGTTCCTGATCATATGGTACCTCTTGAAATGGTTGAACATCGGCTAATTCTTTTGGGCATAATGACTCTTGTACTCCTTCTATCTTCTTTTGATGCTTCCTGCATCGTTTAATATTTTCCCCATAGAATCCTTCACTATTGTAACTCAAGGCTTGAATTTTTTCTTCAGTTCTTTCAGCTTGAGAAACGCCGAGTGTGTTCTTCCCTTTTGGTTTTCCATCTCCAGCTCTTTGCACATGTCATTATAACACTTTACTTTGTCTTCTTGAGATGCCCCTTGAAATCTTCTGTTTAGTTCTTTTACTTCATCTATTCTTTCCTTTGCTTTAGCTGCTCGACATTTGACAGCAAGTTTCAGAGTCTCCTCTGACATCCGTCTTGGTCTTTCTTTCCTGTCTTTTCAATGACCTTTTGCTTTCTTTATACATGATGTCCTTGATGCCATTCCACAACTCATCCAGTCTTCAGTCACCAGTGTTTAATGTGTCAAATCTATTCTTCACATGGTCTCTAAATTCAGGTGGGATATACTCAAGGTCATATTTTGGCTCTTGTGGACTTGCTCTGATTTTCTTCAGTTTCAGCTTGAACTTGCATATGAGCAATTGATACTTTGTTCCACAGTCGGCCCCTGGCTTTGTTCTGACTGATGATGTTGAGCTTTTCCATCATCTCTTTCCACAGATATAGTCAATTTGATTTCTGTGTGTTCCATCTGGCGAAGTCCATGTGTATAGTTGCCGTTTATGTTGGTGAAAGAAGGTATTTACAATGAAGAAGTTGGTCTTGCAAAATTCTATCGTTCGATCTCCAGTGTTGTTTCTATCACCAAGGAAATATTTTCCAACTACTGATCCTTCTTCTTTGTGTCCAACTTTCGCATTTCAATTGGCAGTAATTATCAATGGATCTTGATTGCATGTTTGATCAATTTTGGACTGCAGCAGCTGATAAAAATCTTCTATTTCTTCATCTTTGGTCTTAGTGGTTGGTGCATAAACTTGGATAATTGCCGTATTAGCTGATCTTCCTTGTAGGCATATGGATATTATCCTATCACTGACAGTGTTGTACTTCAGGATAGATCTTGAAATGTTCTTTTTGATGATGAATGCAACACCATTCCTCTTGAAGTTGTCATTCCCAGCATAGTAGACTATATGGTTGTCCAATTCAAAATGGCCAACACCAATCCATTTAAGGTCACCAATGCCTAGGATATCAATGTTTATGTGTTCCATTTCATTTTTGACAATTTCCAATTTTCCTAGATTCATACTTCATACATTCCAGGTTCCAATTATTAATGGATGTTTGCAGCTGTTTCTTCTCATTTTGAGTCTTTATACATGAAGAAAGCAAAAAGCAGGAAAGAAAGAAAAGATTGAAATGGATGTTAGAAGAGACTCTGAAACTTGCTCCTGAATGTAGAGTGGCTAAACCCAAAGGATGAAATGATGAGGTAAAAGAGCTGAACAGAGGATTTGAAAGGATGGCTCGAGAAGACAAAGCATTATAATGAAATGTGTGAAGACTTGGAGTTAGAAAACCAGAAAGGAAGAACACTGTCAGCATTTCTCAAGCTGAAAGAACTGAAAAAAATTTCAAGCCTCAAATTGCAATATTGTAGGATTGTATGGGCAAATTATTGAACAATGCAGAAAGCATCAAAAAAAGATGGAAGGAATACATGCAACCACTGTACCAAAAAAATTTAGTCAATGTTCAACCATTCAGGAGATAGTATATAATCAAGAACTGAAAGTATTGAAGGAAGAAGTCCAAGCTGCACTGAAAGTGTTGGCAAAAAACGAGGCTCCAGGAACTGACAGAAGAACAACAGAGATTTTTCAACAAAGGAATGCAGCACTGCAAGGGCTCAGTTGTCTATACCAAGAAATTTGGAAGACAGCTACCTGGCCAATTGACTGGAAGAGATTCATATTTGTGCCCATTCCAAAGGATGGTGACCCAACAGGATGCAGAAATTGATAATATCATTATTATTACATGCAAGTAAATTTTTCTGAAGATAATTTAAAAACGGCTGCAGCAGTACATTGACAGGGAAGTGCTAGATTTCAAGCTGGATTCAGAAGAGGATGTGGAATGAGAGACATTGCTGATGTCAGATGGATCTTGGCTGAAAACAGAGAATACCTGAAAGATGTTTACCTGTGTCTTATTGCTTATGCAAAGGTATTTGACTGTGTGGATCATAACAAATTATGGATAACATGGCAAAGAATTGTGCTCATGCAGAGCCTATACATAGATCAAGAGGCAGTCATTTGAGCAGAACAAAAGGATACTGCATGGTTTAAAATCAGGAAAGGTGTTATGTCAAGGTCGTATCCTTTCACCATACTTATTCAATTTGTATGCCAAGCAAGTGTTTGGAGAAGATGGACTATACGAAGAAGAACATGGTATCAAGATTGGAGGAAGACTGATTAACAACCTGTGATATGCGGATGACAAAACCTTGCTTGTTGAAAGTGAAGAGAATTTGAAGCATTTACTGAAGAAGATCAAAGGCTAAAGCCTTCAGTTACACTTCAACTTAAAGAAAACAAAAATCCTCACAACTAGGCCAATAAGCAACATCAATGATAAATGGAAAAAAGTTGTTAAGGATTTCATTTCACTTGGGTCCATAATCAATGCCTATGGAAGCAGCAGCCAAGAAATTAAACGATACATTGCCTTGGGCAAATCTGCTGTAAAAGATATCTTAAAGTGTTCAAAAGCTGTCACTTTGAGGATTAAGGTGTGCCTGACTCAAGTCATGGTATTTTCAATCACCTCATATGCATGTGAAAGCTGGTCAGTGAATACGGAAAACTGAAGAAGGATTGATGCCTTTGAATTGTGGTGTTGGCGAAGTATTGAATATACCATGGACTTCCAGAAGAACAAAACAATCTGTCTTAGGAGAAGTACAGCCAGAATGATCCTTAGATGCCAGGGTGGTGAGACTTCATCTCACATAGTTTGGACATGTTATCAGAAGGGACCAGTCCCTGGAGAAGGACATCATGCTTGGTTAAGTAGAGGGTAAGCGAAAAAGTGGAAGACCCTCAGTGAGATGGCTTGACATAGCGGCTGCATCAATGGGCTCAAGCATAGCAACAATAGTGATGATGGCACACAATCGGCAGGGCTTGTTCTGTTGTACATAGGGTCACTATGAGTCAGAAACAATGGCATCCAACAACACCAATTATTTCAGAAAAAGGAGCCCTGGTGACTCAGTGGTTAAAGTGCTCAGCTGCTAACTAAAAGGTTGACAGTTCCAACCCACCAGCTGCTCTGGGGAGAAAGATGTGGCAGTCTGCTTCTGTAAAGATTTACAGCTTTGGAAACCCTGTGGGCAGTTCTTCTCTGTTCTATAGGGTTGCTATAAGTGAAAATCAACTAGACAGCAATTTTTTTTTTTTTTTTTTGGCTTATTATCTTGGAGTAAACCAAATTGCTGCAGCTTGTCTCTCAAGAGGAGATACCAAAGATTTCAGTTTGAGAAAGATAGCAGGCTCCATTTATAAGAAGCTGTGAAGAAGTTAGTTGGGAAAAGATAATAGGTTCTGCAAAGCTGTCATTTAAGCAAAGGTGGGTGCTTACGAAAGAGGGGAGGCAGTAGGTTTTTGATTGGGCCAAGTGTCCTTTCTTTCATTTGTAATAGCTGTAAGAGTTCTTGACTTTACCCTGATGAAGTCTCAAGTGAGTGTGGGCTTGGAAAATACCAGTTAGTAAGGTTTACATAGGTGTTAGAAGGAGGCCTGGTGGCATAATTGTTAAGTGCTTGAACCTACAAGCAGCTCCCAGAAGAAAAGACCTGATGATCTGCTCTGGTAAAGATTATAGCATACGAAATCCTATGGGGCAGTTCTGCTCTGTGATATAGGGTTGCTATGAGTCAGAATCAACTCGAAGACACACAACAGCAGCATATGTGGAAGAATGTGGGCCTGGTCTTTTTGGGTTGACAGCGACCATAGAATGTAATTGGTGCACAGTAACTGGCTCTGCAATAAGTCAAACCCTCCTCATAATAACATAAAGGCTTTGTGTTTGTTTCAACTTTTGAAATAAACTTAACAGTCAAAGAAAACTTAATTACAATTTGAAAACATTACATAACCCTCAAATTTGACAATATAGAAGAAAAAGTTCAGCTCACAGAAACTGAGAACTGAAGGAAGAGGAATAAGGAGTGTTCGTGTTCTCATTTTACAAAGTGGAAGTTAAGTGGTATGGTCTTGATTTGCTATCATGAGATCGGTTTAAGGACACTATTTAAAATTTCCAAGAAATAACATAATTCTTCTAAAAGGAGAAAAAAGGGGAAGATGAGAATGTAAATAAGCTAAATCTTCATTAACCACAGGCAGAACTCAGTTGAAACTGTCTCAAGTTGAGAGTGGTATTGATAGTCATTTAACATGTGGTGGGAACCAGACTAAAACCAGGAAGGGTTCAAATTGATTGTCCTTGATTTACACTTCAGTGCAAAACTGAAGATGGGGGTGTATGCCCTTTTCAGGGTATCACATCCAGTGCTGCATGATGTCCATTTGTCCCTGATTCATGGTAATGTTAGTTCAGATCACTTGGGTTAAGTGTTATCTAGTTTGCTACTCCAATGTTAATATTTTTCCTTTTATAATTAATATTATATTTGTGCAGAGATACTTTGAAACTACATAAATATCCTGTTCCTCATAGAATTCCCCCACCCAACCAATGCCAGATTAGTACCACTCACGATTCTTGCCTGAATCAATTTGTACTATAATGGTTGCCAAATGCTGATTTTCTTATTCCATAATTTCTTCTATAATTAATAGTTGACATTCTATAGCCAGGAAACCCTGGTGGGTTGCTATGAGTCGGAATCAACTCGACGGCAATGGGTTTTTTTTTTTTTTTTATTCTATGGTAAAAAGAGCTTTCCTTTCTTCCTCATTTACTTGTTTACTTATATATGTTTGTTATCATTACGTACTCATGGGTTCTTATTTATAATCCATTTCTGCCCTTATTTATTTAGATGATCAAATTTTCCCTGATTTGGCCAGTGAGAATCCCTTCAAGGTGCCCTCAGTATCATTTTTTTTAATATAATGGCTTTATTGAGATAGAATTCCCATACCATACAATTCACTCATTAAAAGTGTAGAATTCAATGGTTTTAAGTGTATTCATAGAGTTATGTAACCATTACTACAATTAATTTTAGGACATTTTTGTCACCCCCAAAAGAAGCCCCATATACATTAGCAGGCCCTCTCCCTTCTTCATAGACTTCCCTACCCAGTTCTAGGTAACCACTAAACTAATTTCTGTCTATACAAACTTACACGTTCTGCACATTTCGTATCAATGGGGTTGTACAGTATTTGGTCTTTTGTGACTGGCTTTCTTCACTTAGCATGTTTCAAGGTTCATCCACGTTAGCATCAATCAGTACTTTATTCCTTTATATTGCTGAGTAATATTTCATCATGTGTATATACCAGTTTTGTTTATGCATCAGTTGATGGAGCCCTCAGTGTCTTTTTGATATGTCATCTTTTTTTTTTTTTTAGCACTGTTTAATTTTGCTGCACAACATGATATTCCAGGCTCATCTAATACTTTTCCTGCCCCAATCCTGAAATTAGCCATTTTTCCAAGAAGGCTTATTTGCTTTGAGTGGGAATTATGTTGAAAAATAAATATCTGGGCTCTGAGTTTGCTAATTGGTTCTGAGGAGTCATTGCTTATAGGCCTTTCAACATGGATGGATGGATGGATGGATGGATGGATGGATGGATGGATGGATGGATGGATGGATGGATGGATGGATGGATGGATGGATGGATGGATGGGTGGATGATAGATGGATAGATGGATGATAGATGACAGACAGACAGACAGACAGATAGATAGATGATAGAACAAGTTTATACTGATAGCTCCTATTTCAATCTAATCAAACTCAGGGTTCTTCCATGCCTTCTGCCTTCTTTCACAGAGAGAACCCTGGCTCTCAACAACATCAACAGTGTTATTCATACTCAGTCCTCCAATATTCACAAATTTAGGATTGCTATACCCACACCGCTATGAAAATCAAATTGATTAAATGTTTGGTATTTGTTTGCAGGGTGTGGTTTTGTTTTGTGTTTGGTTTATTTTATTTTTATTTTTTTAGATTGAAGATATAGTCAACTTACTCTGTTCAAAAGTTATTTGGGGTAGTTCTCACCTTTTTCATGTGGTATTGTTATTCATTTGAAATACACTGGGCTCTTTTGTTTCTGTTTGAATTCAGTTTTAGGTTTTTTTTTTTTTAATTCATTGATGATTTAATTTTTTTTTAATATGTAGGACATTAACAGAACTCCAATTATATAAAAAGATAGACTCAGAGAAGTGTCATACCCTCCTTATTTCCCATCCTGTTTCCAGTCCCACTTGATAACTGACTTCATTCATTTCTGGTTTATCCTTCTTGTATTTCTTTTTGTAAAAATAAGCAGAAATATTTATGTTTTCTTATTTCTCTTTCTTTCTTACACAAAATGTAACCTGTATATTTTCTTTTGTGCTTCTTTTTTCTCGCTTTAAAGTATCACCTTGAAATCACCCCATATAAGTTCATAGATATCTTCCTCATTCTTTTTTTTACAGCTGCATAGTACTCCTTAAAGTAAGTGTGCTGTACTTTATTCAACTAATATCCTGGTTCCCAATAGTTTGCAATTACAAATAACACAGTAATGAATAACCTAGAACATATGTATTCTTTATTGTTGGAGGTAGGTATATCTTAAGGGGAACCCTGGCGGCGTAATGGTTAAGAGCTGGGCTGCTAACCAAAAGGTCGGCAATTCAAATTCGCCAGCTGCTCCTCAGAAACCCTATGGTGCATTTCTGCTCTGTCCTATGGGGTCGCTATGAATCAGAACCTACTCGACAGCATATAACAACAACAACAATATGTCCGAAGGGATATCTGCATCGAAGGTAAATACATATATAGTTTTGGTAGATACTGTCAAACTTCCTTCTATAGGTGTACCATTTTTCATTGCCATCAGCAAAGTATGATAGTTTCTGTTTTCCAATCCTATTTCTGAAGGGTAAGAAATGGTATCTCAGTATAATTTTAATTGCTTTTATTATGAGCAAAGTTGCATGTGTGATTTTTTTGTTGGTGGTGGTTGTTGACTCCAACTCATGATGACTCCACGTGTGCAGAGTAGGACTGCTTCATAGGATTTTCAAGGCTGTGACCTTTCTGAAGCAGATCACCAGCCCTGTCTTCTGAGGCACCTCTGGGTGGTTTCAAACCACCAAACTTTTGCCTAGTAGTTGAGCGTTTAGCCATTTGCATTACCCAGGGACTCCTGTTTTTCCTTTACTATCACTGAAAAGTTTTTCTTTTTTTTATGTCTACATAGTCATATTTGGAGTCTGTGGGTGGCACAAATGGTTAAGTGCTCAACTACTAGCCGAAAGGTTGGTAGTTTGAATCCATTCAGGGGTGCCTCGGAAGGCAGGCCTGGTGATCTGCTTCTGCAAGGTCACAGCTTTGAAAACCCTATGGAACACAGTTCTACTCTGAAACACATGGGGTCACCATAAGTTGGAATTGACTCTATGGCAACTAACAACAACATAATCAAATTTACTGGTCTTTTCTTCTGTTGCATCTGGATTTACAGTCAAAGTAGTTATTTCCAGCAATATAATCCAAGTGTCTTAGTCTGGGCCCTCTACAGGAACAAAACCAATGATGATATATATGGACAGAAATTTACTTCAAGGAAACGGCTCACACAATTGTGAGGAAATGGCTCATGTAATTGTGGGGGCTGGCAGGTTGCAAATCCATGGGTCGGGCAACAGGCTGAAGACCTCTGCTGGCTCACAGGGCTGCCAGGTTGGCAAATCCCTAAAATCTGCAAGTCGGGTGGCAGACCACAGACTTCTGCATGCTTACGTCCCAAGAACCGGAGGTCAGGTGACAAGAAGAGTGCAGGGTTGAAAAAAGAAAGCGAACTTTGACAGAACATCCACTTATATGTTGGACACAGGCCATACCCCTAAGGAAACTCCCCTTTCACCCAATTGGCTGCTCATATCAGATCACAAAGTACACAGTGATTACATAGTGTCTGCCATACCACTGAGAATCATAACCCACCCAAGGCTGCATGTAACATTAATAATGCCGGGTTATAGTGAAATTTACCATGTTTTGTTCTAACATGTACAGTTTTGTTTTTTTACATTTAGGTCTTCAATCGATTTAGACTGCCGATAAATCTCATATAGTCACCATGAATAATCTTTTTTATGTTACTGGATTTGGTTAAGGACTTTTGCGTCTATTTTCACGAGAAATATTGCTCTGTAGTTTTCTTTCCTTGAAACATCTTTACGTTGCTTTGAAGCCAGGATAATACTCATCTCACAGAAAGAGTTGAGAAGTGTTCCCTTTTCTATTTTCTGAAAGAATTTGTGTAGGTTTGGGATGTATTTGATATAACTCAGCAGTGAATCTATCTAGGCCTGGGCTTTTCTTTTGGGGGATTTTTTTTTTTTTTTTAATGCATGCTTTCAGTGAAAGTTTACAAATCAAGTCATTCTCTCATGCAAAAACTTATATACATCTTGCTATATACTCCTAGTTGCTCTCCCCCTAATGAGACAGAACACTCCTTCTCTCCACCCTGTATTTCCATGTCCATTCAGCCTGCTTCTGTCCTCCTTGGCCTTCACATCTACCCTCCAGGCAGGAGCTGCCCACATAGTCTCATGTGTCTGCTTGATCCAAGAAGCTCACTCCTCACCAGTATAGTCCAGTCCAATCCCTGACTGAAGAGTAAGCTTTGGGAATGGGTCCTGTCTGGGGCTAACAGAAGGTCTGGGAACCATGACCTCCAGACCTTCTAGTCTCAGTCAGGCCATTAAGTCTGGTCTTTTTATGAGAGTTTGAGGTCTGCATCCCACTGCTTGCCTGCTCTCTCAGGGATTCTCTGTTGTGTTCCCTGTCATGGCAGTCATTGGATGTAGCCAGTCACCGTCTAGTTCTTCTGGTCCCAGGCTGATGTAGTCTCTGGTTCATGTGGCCCTTTCTGTCTCTTGGGCTCATAATTACCTTGTGTCTTTGGTGTTCTTCATTCTCCTTTGCTCCAGGTGGGTTGAGACAAATTGATGTATCTTAGATGGCTGCTTGCTAGCATTTAAGACCCCAGATGCCACTCTCCAAAATGGGATGCAGAATGTTTTCTTAATAGATTTTATTATGCCAGTTGACCTAGATGTCCCCCGAAGCCATGGTCCCCAAACCCCTGCCCCTGCTACGCTGGCCTTCGAAGCATTTGTTTTATTCTGGACACTTCTTTGCTTTTGGTTTAGTCCAGCTGTGCTGACCTCTCCTGTGTTGTATGTTGTCTTTCCCTTCACCTAAGTTAGTTCTTGCCTACTATCTAATTAGTGAAGCGCTTCTCCCTCCTTCGCTCCCTCCCCTCTTTTGTAACCATCAAAGAATTTTTTCATGTCTGTTTAAACTATTTCTTGAGTTCTTTTAATAGTGGTCTCATACGATATTTGTCCTTTTGCTACTGGGTAATTTCACTCAGCATAATGCCTTCCAGATTCCTCCATGTTATGAAATGTTTCACAGATTCATCATTGTTCTTTATCAATGCATAGTATTCCATTGTGTGAATGTACCACAATTTATTGATCCATTCATCCATTGATGAGCACCATGGTTGCTTCCATCTTTTGGCTATTGTAAACAGTCCTGCAATGAACATGGGTGTGTGTGCATATATCTGTTTGTGTGAAGGCTCTTATTTCCCTAGGATGTTGGAGTACATCTTTTCATAGTACTCTGTTATGATTCTTTTAGTTTCAGTTAGGTCTTCTGTGATATCACCCATCTCATTTTTTATTTGAGTTATTTGCTTCGTCTCCTGTTTTTCTTTTGTCAGTCTGGCCAATGGTTTATCCACGTTGTTAGTCTTTTCAAAGAATCAGCTTTTGGTCTTATTAACTCTCAATTGTTTTTCTGTTTTGTAATTCATTTAATTCCGCTCTAATTTTTATTTGCTTTTCTCTGGTGCCTGAGTGTTTCTTTTGTTGCTCTCTTTCTATTTGTTCACGTTGTAGGGATAATTCTTTGATTTTGGCCCTTTCTTCTTTTTGGATGTGTGCATTTATCGATAAATATTGGCCTCTGGCCACTGTTTTCGCTGTGTCCCAAAGGTTCTGATAGGAAGTGTTTTCATTCTTGTTGGGTTCTATAAATTTCTTTATTCCGTCCTTAATTTCTTCTATAATCCATTCGTTTTTGAGCAAAGTGTTCTTCAGTTTCCATGTGTTTGATTTCTTTTCCCTGATTTTTTTTGTTTTTGACTTCTAGTTTTATGGCTTTATGGTCAGAGAAGGTGCTTTGTAATATTTCAATGTTTTGGATTCTGTTAAGGCTTGCTTTATGGCCTAATGTGTCGTCTCTTCTAGAGAATGTTCCGTGTGTGTTGGACAAGAGAGTACACTTGGATGCTGTTGGGTGGTGGAGTGTCCTGTACATGTCTATGAGGTCAACCTGGTTAATTGTGGCATTTAGCTCTTCAATGTCTTTATTGAGCTTCTTTCTGGATGTTCTCTCTTTCACTGAAATGGTGTGTTAAAGTCTCCTACTAATATTGTGGAGCTATCTATCTCACTTTTCAATGCTGTTAGAGTTTGTTTTATGTATCTTGAAGCCCTGTCATTGGGTGCATAAATATATAATATGGTAATATCCTCGTGGTATATAAAAAAAATTGTCCCTTTAATCATTATATAGTGTCCTTCCTTATCCTTTGTGGTGAATTTAAGTTTGAAGGCTGTTTTTGTCAGAAATTAGTATAGCCACCACTGCTCTTTTTTGGTTATTTGCTTGATATATTTTTTTCCATCCTCTGAGTTTTAGTTTGTTCGTGTTTTTAAGTCTAAGGTGTGTCTCTTGTAGACAGGATATAGACGGGTAGTATTTTTTTTAATCCATTTTGCAATTCTCTGTCTCTTTATTGGTGCATTTAGTCCATTTATATTCAGCATGATTATAGATAGGTATGAGTTTAGTGGTGTCATTTTGATACCTTCTTTGTGTGTTTTTGACAGTTTCATTTTTCCACTTATTTTTTGTGTTGAGTTGTTTTTCTTTGTAAATTGTGTGTTCCTCTTTTTCTTTGTAGTTGTTTTTTTTTTGCTGAGTCTTTATATTTTTCTCATTTTTACTTTGATGTGTAGAATTATTAGTCTTCTTTGTGGTTACCTTAATATTTACCCCTATTTTTCTCAGTTTAAACCTAACTTGTGTCTCACTACATCACCTTGATTTCCTCTCCATATGGAAGATCTATGCCTACTTTATTTAGTCCCTGTAATTGATTTAATGTTGTCGTCTTTTACATAAAGACATCACTGATTCCCTGTTTTAAGCATTTTTTTTAATCTTGATTTATTTTTGTTCATATTTGGTTGCTCTGTCCTGTGTTCTAGTGTTGGGTTGATATCTGATATCATTGATTTTCTAACCAGAGAACTCCCTTTAGTGTTTCTTGCAGTTTTGGTTTGGTTTTTGCAAATTGCCTAAGCTTCTATTTATCTGGAAATCTCTTAATTTTGCCTTCATATTTGAGAGACAGTTTTGCTGGATATACGATTCTTGGCTGGCAGTTTTTTTCCTTCAGTGCTTTATATCTGTCATCCCACTGGCTTCTTGCCTGTATGTTTTCTGCTGAGTAGTCCGAACTTATTGATTCTCCTTTGTAGGTGACTTTTAGCTTATCCCTGACCGCTCTTAAAATTTTCTCTTTATCTTTGGTTTTGGCAAGTTTGATTAGAATATGTCTTGGTGACTTTGTTTTGGGATCTACCTTGTATGAGGTTCGATGATCATCTTGGACAGATATCCTTTCACCTTTCACGATGCCAGGGAAGTTCTCAGCCAACAAATCTTCAACACTTCTCTCTGTATTTTCTGTTATCCCTTCCTGTTCTAGTGTTCCAATCACTCACAAGTTATTCTTCTTGATAGGTTTCTTCATATTTTAAAATTCTTTTATCTGATTTTTCTTCGAATATATTGTTGCCAAGTGTTTTATCTTCCATCTCACTAATTCTGCCTTCCACTTCCTCAATTCTGCTCTTCAGACTTTCTACTGAGTTGTTTAATTCTGCGATTTATTGTTAATCTTCTGAATTTCTGATTGCTCTCTCTCTATGGATTCTTGCAGTTTATTAAATTTTTAATTATGTTCTTGAATAACCTTTTTTAATTTCTTCAACTTCTATATCTATGTGTTCCTTGGCTTGTTCTGCGTGCTGCCTGATTTCATTCTTGATGTTGTTCCTGATGTCTTGAAGAGTTCCGTATATTAATCATTTGTATTCCACATCTGGTAATTCCAGGAATACTTCTTCATCTGGAGAGTCCTTGATTCTTTGTTTTCGAAGTTTGTTGAAGCAATCATGGTCAGCTTCTTTAGGTGATTTGATATCTACTGTTGTCTCCAAGCCATCTATAAGTTATTCTATTTATTTTTTGTTTGCTCACTGTATCCTAGTTTCTTGCTTTGTTTTGTTTTGATATAACAAAATAGGCTACTAGAGTGAGCTAAC
The DNA here is from genome assembly GCF_030014295.1 of Loxodonta africana. Lineage (NCBI taxonomy): Eukaryota > Metazoa > Chordata > Mammalia > Proboscidea > Elephantidae > Loxodonta > Loxodonta africana. The sequence continues at coordinate 45,475,996 of NC_087353.1, forward strand.
TTGATTATTGGAGCCTTTGAAGTGCTAATGTCCTGTTACCAGATATACAAGCTAGAGCTGCTAGCACATATATGAGCCTAGGAGTCCATTCACTATTGTACAGATTCAGCTCAGGTGTCCTGATAGTCGGTCACCTAGTGTGTGGTGTAGGCTCTCACCTACTATCTTAGAGAAGCAGTGGTGATTGGTGTATGCACAGGTTTCTGGTAGCAGCTGGGGGTCACACTCTGAGGAAGGCAGGGGGCTGACAACCTTTCCCCAAGTGTCTGTGAGGAAGGCACATCCTTGTTCTCTAGAGCACTCTGGTGAGTGGGCTCTGAAGCCGTACCATAAAGGCACCCAATATTTTACCTGTAAGGACTGGTAGGCACCACTTATCCTTGGAGCCTTTTTGCAGGTGGCTAGGTGGTGTGGTTGGAGCCTCCAGTCCCCAGGCACCTGCTATGAGTAGGTGAAGGCCTTGTTTAATAGGCAGAGTGGTATCAAATGTCCAAAACCTGTCTCTCCACTGCACAGCTGAAACAGTTACAGTCAGGCCTCAAACAGATTCATCCTTGCAATATAAAAGCCAGATCCTATCTGGTGTAGTGGAGCCACCTGGATCCATGCAGGAATGAAACACAAAGTCTGTGGATCACTTGTGCCTGGACTGGAGCTGCTTCTGCTCTGAGTTTTCAGATTAGGGGAGTGAGCAGAGTATTTTCCCCCCAGTTTTTAATTTGTTCCTTCTCCAAGGCTAGGAAAATGGCTCAGGGAGTGCAGCAGCACCCATCTCAGGGCCAGGGAAATCAACTGTTAATGGAGCTGGCTGGGGCAGAGGGAGGAGGGATCAGATAGTTGGGAGACAGTTCTTTCAAAAGGTGGAGATATTAGATCTGCATGGTAAATTAGAAAAAAACACTTATCTTGTGCCAAGAGCGCTGTTTTATTTCAGATTCCAGAGGAGTGTGTAGCCTGTGTGCACTGGCTTGGTCCCTGCCAAGATCGCCCCAGGGAGTTAGGGCTGTGTCCCACACTTGCCTTCTTTCACTGAGGGGGCCACATCCTAAACATCATGGCCAACCCCACTGCAGTCACACCACAGGGTCAGGGGTGTGCCACTTTGCTTGCCTTCTTTTGCTAAAGTGGCCATGTCCCAGAAAACTACCATCAGCCCTCCCACAGTTGCACCAAGGAATCAGGGCTGAGGCACTGCAGTGGGCTCAGCAACTCGTTGCTGCTTCTGCATGGTCTCTCCCTCCCCCCATCACTCAGTCTGATTTCTTAACTTTGCCTTTGATGCTCAGGGTTCCTAGCTTGTCATGCATATAATTGATTCACTTGTTCTTTCAGGTCTTTGTTGTAAGAGGGACCGCCGGAAGCATCTCACTACTCTGTGATCTTGCTGGGGTATGATTTTAAATTACTGATTCTATTTCTTACTTTTTACAAACCTATTCAAATTTTCTATTTCTTCTCGAGTCACTTTTGGTAATTTGTGTCTATCTAGGAATTTTCTTATTACATCTAACTTGTGAAATTTGTTGGCATAAAGTAGTTCATAATATTCCCTTGTAATTCTTTCAATTCTTGTAGCATTTCTAGTGATGTTCCTTTTTTGTTCCTGATTTTGGTAACTTGATCTTCTGTTTTTCTCTTGGTCAGTCTAGCTAAAAATTTGTCAATTTTTAAAAAATCTTTCAAAGAATCATCTTTATTGTTTTTCTGTTTTTTATTTCACTGAAAACATTATTTCTTTCCATATATGATACTTATTTTGGTTCAATTTGTTCTTCTGTTTATAGTTTCTTGAAGTGGGAATTTAGATTGTTGATTTTAGATATTCCTTTGTAATATAAGCATTTTAAAGCTATAAATTTTCCCCTAAGCACTGCTTTAGCTGCAATCTGTAACATTTGATAGATCATGTTTTCATTTCCATTCTCTTCAGAGTATTTTCTAATTTCTTCTGCGATTTCTTCTTTGACACATAGGTTATTTAGACATATGTTGCTTAATTTTCAAAGGTTGGGGAGTTTGCAAATTTCTTTCTGTTGTAGATTTCTAATTTATTTCTGAAGTGGTTTGGAGAACATATTTTGTATGATTTGAATCCTTGTAAATTTACTTAGATTTGTGGTATGGTTTTGCATTAAGTTTATCTTAGAGAATATTCTCTGTGCCTTTGAAAACAGTATTTTCTGCTGTTGTTGGTTTGCATGCTCTATAAATGTCAGTTAGTTTAAGTCTTCCACGTCCTTACTAATTCTCTGTCTAGTCCATTTATTATTGAGGTTGGGTATTGAAGTTTCCAGCTATTGTTATTAAATTGTCTATTTCTCCTTTCAGTTCTGGAAGATGTTGTTTCATGTATTTGGAGGCTCTGTGGTTAGGTATGTATACTTTTATAATTGTTATATTTTCCTGATGTGCTGACATTCAAATCTTTATGAAATATCTCTCTGTCTCTATTTATAGTTTTTGCCTTAAAGTTTATTGTGTCTGGTATTATTTGTAGCCACTCCAGTTCTCTTATAGTTATTGTTTTTATGCTATATTTTCCATCATGTTTGTGTCTTTGAATCTAAGGTGACTTGTTTATAGACAGCATATAGTTGGATCTTGCTTTTTAAATCCAGTCTGATAATCTCTGCTGTCTAAGTGAAGTGTTTTGCCCATTTATATTTAATGTAATTATTGATACAATTGGATTTATGTCTGTCATTTTGCTATTTTCTATACATCTCCTGTATCTCTCATGTTCTTTAGTTTCTCTGTTCCACTTTTATGGCTTTTGCTTTAAACAAATAATTTTTAGGGTACCATTCCTCAACAGATCTATTTAGCTTTTTGTTGTTGTTGTTATTTTCTTAACGGTAGCTCTAGGGGATTACATGCCTTTAACTAACAACGATCTATTTTCAGGCTAATATTATCCTATTTCCAATAAAATATAACTTTGCTCTAATATATCTCCTTTTCCTCCCCTCTCTTTCATACTTTACAGACATATTTACCATTTCTGGTGCTCTTCATTTCTTCCTGTTAATTCAGATTAACATCTGGTGTCATTTCATTTCATTCTGAAGAACTTCCTTTAGAATTTCTTGTGGGGTAAATATGCTAACAATGAATTCTCTCAATTTTTTTTTTCTTTTAAATCTGGGAAATATTTTTGTTTTCATTTTTGAAGGATGGTACCTATGAGCATAGAACTCTTGGTTGACACATTTCTGTTTTTGTTTTTCTATAATACTTTCAATATGTCATTCCACTACTTTCTTTCATTTTATTTTTTCAGATGAGAAGTCAAACATTAATTGTACTGTTCACCTATGTATCATTTCTCCCTTGCTGCTTTCAAGATTTTCTGTCTTTAGATTTTATCATTTTCTAGGTGTGGTTCTCTTTATGTTTATACAGTTTGGGTTCACTAAGCATCTTTGATCTCTAGATGCATTTTTTTTAAATCAAATTTGTGACATTTTCAACTATTATTCAAAAAAAATTTATTCCTGTCTTTTCTTTTACAGATATGTTGGTATGTTTGATGTTGACATTATCTCCTATGTACAGTTCATATTTTTCAATATTTTTTCTTTCCATTTGTCTTGGTTTCATAGAGATTCCATAAAAAAAATACTACAAAGTGGGTGGCTTTACAGAACAAAAAATTGTGTTCTCTCAGTTCTGGAGGCCATTGTTTTTGTTAGGTGTTGTCAAGTCAGTTCTGACTCCTGCTACCCTAAGAACAGTAGAACAAAACACTGCTCAGTCATGTGCCATCCTCACAATTGTTGCTATGTTTGAGCCCATTGTTGCAGCCACTGTGTCGATCCACCTCATTGAGGGTCTTCCTGTTTTTTGCTTACCCTCTACTTTATCAAGCATAATGTCCTTCTCTAGGGACCAATTCCTCCTGATAACATGTCCAAAGTAAGTGAAACAAAATCTTCACCATCCTCTCTTCTAAGGGGCACTCTGGCTGTACTTCTTCCAAGACAGATTTTTTCATTCTTCTGGTAGTCTAGGGTACATTCGATATTCTTTGCCAACACCATAATTCAAACGCATCATTTTTTCTTCAGTCTCCCTTTTTCATTGTCCAGCTTTCACATGCATATGAGACAATTGAAAATACAGTGGCTTTTGACAGGCACACCTTAGTCCTTAAAATGACATCATTGCTTTGGAACACTTTTAGGAGGTTTTTTGCTGCAGATTTGGCCAATGCAATACGTTGTTTGATTTCTTGACTGCTGCTTCTATGGGTGTTTTGTAGGTCCAAATAAAATGAAATCCTTGACATCTTCAATATTTTCTCCATTTATCATGATGTTGCTCATTGGTCCATTTCTGAGGATTTTTGTTTTCTTTTTGTTAAAGTGTAATCCATACTGAAGGCTGTAGTCTTCGATCTTCATCAGTAAGTGCTTCAATTCCTCTTCACTTTTCAGCAAGCAAGGTTGTGTCATCTGCATATCGCAGGTTGTTAATGAGGCTTCCTCCAATCCTGATGTCACATTTTATCATATTATTTGCTCAGCATATAGATTGAAAAAGTATGGTGAAATGATACAACCCTGACCCACATATTTTCTGATGTTAAACCACACAGCATCCCCTTGTTCTGTTTGAACATCTGCCTCTTGATCTGTATAAGTACAATTAAGTGTTCTGGAATTTTCATTCTTTGCAATGTTATCCATAATTTGTTGTGATCCACATAGTTGAATGTCTTTGCATAGTCAATAAAAGACAAGTAATCATCTTTCTGGTAGTCTCTGCTTTCAGCCAAGATCAATCTGACATTAGCAATGATATCCCTTGTTCCACATCTTCTTCTGAATCTGGCTAGAATTTCTGGAATTTTTCTGTTGATGTACTGCTATGACTGTTTTTGAAATCTCTTCAGCAATATTTTACTTGTGTGTGATATTAATGAAATTGATGATTTTTGCATTCTGTTGGATCGCCTTTTTTCTTTCTGTTTGTTCTAGTTTCCTAGGGCTGCCATAACAAAATACCACAAAGCGAGTGTCTTTAAAGAACAAAAATTTGTTTTCTCACAGTTATGGAGACTAGAAGCCTGAATTCAGGGCATCTGCAGGATCATGCTTTTTCACTCTTTCCTTTTGATCTCTCCAGGGGAAGATTCTTTCTTGTCTCTTTCAGCTTCTAGTTGCCCCATTCATTTCTAGGAGTCCCTTTGCATGTAGATGGATCCTAATATGCTACAGTCTCCCTATGTGTGACTTTTCTCTGTGTCTGCTCTCTCCTTTATAAGGCACGACTAAGAAGGAATTAAGATTAGGATCCAACTCACTCAGGAATGACCTCATTTAACTTAACTGATAGTAAAAGAAAACTCTATTTCCAAACAAGGCCACTTGCACAGGTACAGGGCTTAGAACTTCAACATACATTTTGGGGGGATACATTCATTCATAGCACTGTTCATCTTAGATAATTTCATCGAACTATTCATTCTTCTGCTATCTAAAATCTTTTTTAGAGAAAATCTAGTGAATTAAAAAATATATATATTATGTGTGTGTGTGTGTAGTATTCTTCAATCCTAGAAATTCCATTTGGTTCTTTTTATAGTTTCATTTTCTTTATTGAGAGTCTCTATTTGTTGAGTCATTGTCACCATATTTTCCTTTAATTGTTTGAACATAGTTTTGTTTAATTATTTGAGCATATTTGTAATAGCTATTTAAAGTTATTGTTTGCTAAATCCAACATTCTGGGTCCACTATGAATTAACTTCTATTGACTTCTTTTTCTTGTGTATGGTTTGAACTTTCCTATTTCTTTGCATGCTTTGTAATTTCTGTTGAAAACTTAACATTTTATAACTTGACCCAAATTAAGCTACAGAATCTTCTCCATAGTGAGCAGCCACTAATGTGTCTGCTTAGTTTTCTTTTCCTTGATTTCATTTTTTTTTTAAATCTGGTTGTCTAGGAATTATATAGCTTAGTAGAAAACCAATGGTTTGAGAAGAGGTTTTTCAAACATCTTGATCCCATAGAGCTTCCACCCTCTCCTTTGTTCATTTATCTATGAATAGTTTGGGAAGCGCTTTCAAAGTTCAGCCAGTTCTCCAGTCTGCCTTGGCTTTCATTTCCCGCTTGTCTGTCTTGGATCTCCCCTGAGCATACACATAATTTCCTGGTCAGTCAGGGCTAGGCAAATTGCTTATCCAGACCCATGACTCTCTCACTTCCAGGGTCTTCTTGTTAAACTACTGACTGGTCCAACACTTGCCCCAATTTGCCCTGGAACCACAACCTCAGATTAGCAGAACTGTAGGTTTTCCCTGTTCATATTCTACTGAGTTTGCTGTTTTTACTGACAACACCATGAGATTTCATCCTCTGCCCCTTATCAAGTCTAGTCCTCTGGACACTAAAGCTGCAGTTTTTCCTGGACAATTCTGCCGTGGTAAAACTACAATTCTTGCCAGCAGATCTGTATATGTGTGTGGGGAGGGGGGAGGGAGAAGAGGGAAGAGTCCCACAAGTAAGTTGCAGATTCCACTGTTCTTACCTAGAGCCTAGAGCTCTAGCAGTTTTCCATAAATAAATGCTTCTCAATTTTTTGTTTGCATTTGATTTATTTCTATATCCCTTACAATTTTGTCCGGTTTTATACTTATTGTTGGGTGAGAGGATATGCCAATTTCTTGATGCCATCGTAGCCAGAAGTTCCATTCCCACTCTAATCCACTTGGAGTTTATTCCTGTGTATGATATGAGGTATTGATCTAATTTTATCTTTTACTATATGGCTAGGAGCCCTGGTGGTACAGTGGTTAAGGGCTCAGCTGCTAAATGAAAGATCGGTGGTTCAAACCCACCAGCTGCTCTCTGGGAGAAAGATGTGGCAATACACTCCCATAAAGATTACAGCCTTGGAAATCCTATATGGCCGTAGAGTTGTTCCACATTGTTTATTAAAATATCCATCTTTTCTCCAGTGATAAGAGATGCTACCTTTAGCATATACTGAATTTCTACATGTACTTGGTCTGTTTCTAGACTTTCTATTTTATTCCTTTGGTCTATTTGTGTGCCAGTACTATACTATTTAAATCAAAGGGATTTTGTAATGTGTTTGAATATTTGGTAGGCCTGGTTCCTTTATCTCTCTTCATACCTCTTCCTCCTTACCCTCACCTCTTGCTCCTCACCATATAGCTATTTCTTTTTATGTTTCCTGGATTTTTTTGCATATTTGTTTTTATACATGAACTTCTAGTATCATCTTGTCTAGCAACAGGAAAAAAATACTAGCATTTTTATTGAGGTTATGCTAAATTTATAAATTATTTGAAGGAGAACTGACATATTGATGATATTTAGACATCCTTTTTATCCAATAACATATAGGGTCACTTTGAGTTGGAATCGACTCGACAGCAATGGGTTTGGTTTTTGGGTTTTTTTTATTCAAGAACAAGAGATGTGTTTTCATTTGTTCAAGCCTACCTCTATGTCTCTCAGAATTTTGTAGGATTTCTTTCATATAGAATTTGGACTTTTTTGTTAAGTTTACTGCAAAACATTTTATCTGTTTTATTTTCCTAACCATATTTAGAAGTCTAACAGCATTGACCTTCAGCCTCAAATCAGAACTAAAGCATAGTGGGTATCTTAGGATTCTCTAGAGAAACAAAACCAGTGAGAAGAGAAAGAGAAATTTACTTTAAAGAATTGGCTCATGCTTTTGTGGGGGGGCTGGCAAGTCCAAATTCTATAGATCAGGCAGAAGGTTAAAATGCTAGAAACTCCTGCAAGCTTGCATCCCAAGTCCTGAAGGTCGGGCGACGGAAAAAAATAAAGAAAGAGAAAGAGTTCTGCCAAAATATCTATTTACAGCCTGGAGGCAGAACACATTCTAATAAAACTTCCTTTTCAACAGATTTATTGCTTATATTACATTAGATTACATTGTGGAAGATGATTACATTACATTACATTACATTACATTACATTACATTACATTACATTACATTACATTACATTACATTACATTACATTACGGAACAGCAACTAGACTGGTGTTTACCAAACCACTGGGAACCATAACTAGCAAAGTCGGCACTTAATATTAGCCATTATAAAAAAACCAAACCCGTTGCCATCAAGTCAATCCTGACTCCTAGCAACCATATAGGACAGAGTAGAAATGCCCCATAGGGTTTCCAAGGAGCAGCTGGTGGATTTGAACTACCGAACTTTTGGTTAGCAGCCGAGCTGTTAATCACTGTGCCACCAGGGCTCCATTAACAATCATAGTGGGATAAAAAGAATGTGAACCTTGGAATCACCTAAACTTAGATTTAAATCCTGGGTCTTCCTCTTCTTTACCATGTAACCTAGAATAGGTTATAACCTCTCCAAGCCTCAGTTCTTCACTTGTAAAATGGGAATGATGATACCTATACCAAAGGATTTTATGAGGATGAAATAAAATAACCTATTTAAAATGACCAGCACACAATGTCCCCCACCTTCACCCTCATTTTATTTGCTGATGTAATTGTTGACTCTTGGACTCTGAACTTTTACTGTTCTGTATCTCAGATCCTGTTGCTTATCCTCAAAGATGTGTCTGCTAGGTCTCTTGTTGAGGCCTTAACAATGAATTGGGAGGGTAGATGAGTGAAAGGGAAGCATGGTGCATTTTCAATGGTTTCATATCAGAAGCTATTCAAAGGGTAGAATGTCTTTGCTTTTCAGGTTCCTTAGCGATCACCTAGCCCCCACTTCAGGATTGTTTCAGGAGATAATTTGAGGAATGAGAAATGAAATTCAGATTCTAAAACATGTGCTCTCACCTCTCTTAGTTTCAAGCTCCACAAGCAGGGATGAAAAATAAAAAGAAGAATTGCCATCAAATTTCAACCTCGTCTCAAGCTCTCTTTCAGCCCCAGGATTTATTCACGACTCACCATTCTCTACTATTTTATCCGGCAGGCTCTTTTCTCTCCTGTCTCTATTTTCTCTCTGCACAGATGAAGTAATCACCCTCAATGCCAGGTAAGGTGCTTTGAGATCCTAAAATGAAACGATTTGTGCCCATAAAACATGGAGTTTGGGACCACTTAATGGTGTGTGTCTCTAAGCCCTTCATTTGGCCCTGAACATGTCTTTAATCCTGCTCCCTTTCAAAGTAATGCACCGTGTCGGGGGCTGGGAGTGTACTGCCTTTAAAGACACCAAATGTCCCATTTTCAGAATACAGCCTGTTTGTTTCTGATGCAGGCCTTGGCTACTGCTCTGGCTTCCCTAAGCTAAACATCACCTCCCAGAGCAGCTGGGGAGGCAAGTGTTTCCTGCTCCTCCAGCTTCACACCAGGAGTGAGAATATTTGTGTTCCCACTCTTTGCTGGCTTCCCTGCATCCTACCCTCAACTGGAAACAACAGCTGCCCCCACCCTGTGCTATCCACCCACCCTGACCCCCCCCAACCTCAGACTTGGCAGTGACAAAGGGGGTGGTCTCCTCTAAATGGTGGTTTCATTCTCTTTTTTTCTGTCAATGAAATCCTCTTTTCAAATTCAGTTTTCTTCAGAAACACAGGCTGTATGACAAATAATAGTAGAGGCGCTCTGGATAAAGTGGTGGGTGTAGGGGGTGGAGGATGCAGGACCCTGCTGATTTGACACCCTTTTATCCCCCTCTAGGAGCTCTGGTGGCACAGTAGTTAAAATGTTCATCTGCTAACTGAAAGGTTAGCAGTTTGAATCCACTACCAGCTCTGCGCAGGAGAAAGATGTGGCAGCCTGCTTCCTTAAGGATTACAGGCTTGGAAACCCTAGAGGGCAGTTCTACTCTGTTCTATAAAGTTGCTATGAGTCAGAGACAACTCGGTGGCAGTGGGTTTGATTTTGTTTTGGTGGCCCCCTTTGCCACCACATGGTTGGGCACTGGGGGTGAATCACATTCTCAAAACCCTGAGCACATAGTCTGAAAACTCCTGGGAGGAAAAAAAAAAAAAGAACACAAATGATATATATATATAAAAAAAGGAGACTGTAGCACCAGATGATATTCCTAACATATGCATGGCAAAAAGCAGCATGTAAGCTTATAAACCAACATAGAGCTTGGAAGTTAAGATACTTAGGGTTCAGGGTCCCCTCTGCCACTCATTCACAACCTGACCTTGGGGGGGTTACTCAAATTTTCCAAGCTTCAGTTCCTTCTTCAGGTAAAAGGGAATGACATTGAGCCATTCCTGTAGGTATTTCTAATGAGCAGCTGGTAACTTGAACTATTGACCTTTTGGTTAGTAGCCAAGCTCTTAACCACTGTGCCCCCAGGGCTCCTATTTACAAGCAGTCATTGGCAAATAACACTTATTCCCAATAATATGCTATGAGGAATAATGGAACTGATGACAAAATGCTTTTGCTGCATAAAACTTATGTTATACAATATTTGGTTTGAGCCAAAATGTAATTAAAATAAATTATAAATTTATTCAAAATAATTATTTACTCACATATAAATATTCTCCTTTATTGGAGCCTAAACTTGTCCTTGCAAATAATTAAGGTTTCTATATTTTATGACTTTTCTCTGTAATGTATTTATTTCCTTTGCTTAGCAAAATGTCTCCATTAAAACATGTTGAAGGTAATTCTGACATTTTTTAGGACATGATTTTTAAGTGGTACCTGCGTGCAAATTACATTACTACATCCAAATTAGATTGTTTTCACTTTAACACATAGTGTCAAATAGATAATACAAATAGATAATTTGTATTATTGGGTATACAGCCAGTGGTATTAAAAATACCAATATAGGAAGCTGGGCCAAGATGGTGGAGTAGTCAGACACTTCCAGTGAACCCTCTTACAACAGAGACCTGAAAAAACAGTGAAACGGTTATATTTATGACAAGCTTGGAGCCCTGAACATCAAAGACAAAGTTAGAAAATGGACTGAGTGGCATATGGAGGGAGAGACAGTTCAGAACAAGAGAGGAGGTGCTGGACCTGAATCACTAGAAGCCTCAGGCACTATTACTGGGAGCAGCTGTGGCAGGCTGGTGGTAGCGTTCTGCTGCAGTTTCCTTAGGGAGAAACAGCCAGCCGCACAGCCTACTCACAACTCCAGAACCAGAGAAGAAGGATGTTGTCAGCAAAAGCTAAGTACTTGCATATATTTTACCACACCCCCCCACCCCCAAGCCAGCTTCAGTGGCTGTCGATTTTTCTGGGCCTGAGATAGGTTCTGCTGCATGTCCTGAGCCATTCTCCCTGCCTCGGACAAGGAATAAATTTGCAATTGGGGGAAAAGAAAATCTGCCAGCTCCACTGACCTGGGGAGCTCAGAACAGAAGTGGCTCTTGTCCAGGCATAAAAGGTCCATGGACTGTGAATCCCTTTCTCCCCCTGCATGGACCTGTGTGGGCGTATTTCAAGAGAATAGGCCCTTTTTGGCAGACTGCAACTGTTTCAGCTGTGCAGTGGAGAGGTGGATGTTTGATGTTTGACATCACTTTGCCTATTAAACATGGTCCTCACCTACCCACATCAGGGCCCTAAGGATTGGGGGCTCCACTCAGGTCACACAGTCACCCATGTCAGGGGTTGAGGGATAACTGGTACCTCCCAGTCCTTACAACCAAAACCATTGGGTGCCCATGATCTGTCCACAGAACACAGAGCACACCCACTTGTGTGCTCTAGGGAACAGGGACACACTTTCCTCACAGACATTTGGGGGATGGTTGTCATCCCCCTGCCTTGTTCAGAGCGTGACCCCCTGCTGCAACCAGACACTGGTACCTACACCAATCACCCCTGCCACTCTCAGACTGTAGGACAGAGCCTGTACCACACACTTGATGACAAACTACCTGGAAACCTGACCTGAATCCATACAAGTGAATGGGTTTCTAGGCTCATATCCCTGATAACAGCTCTAGCCATCTGATGGTAAGACACTAGAGCTTCAAATGTGAAAATAATCAAGCTAGCTCCCTAAAGAAACCCATTTGGGTATAGCAAAACAAAACAGAGCAAGAATCTAGGATACAGTAAGCAAACATAAAATAAACTAATATGATAACATAGGTGGCTCAGAGACAATAGTCAATATCAAATCACATAAAGAAGCAGACCATGATCGCTTCAACAAGCTCTCAAAACAAAGAATCAAGGGATCTTCTGGATGAAGGTACCTATCTGGAATTACCAGATGCAGAATACAAAAGGTTAATATACAGAACTCTTCAAAACATCAGGAATGACATCAGGAACGAGATTAGTCAATACGCAGAACAAACCAAGGAACACACAGATAAAGAAGCTGAAGAAATTAAAAAGGTTATTCAAGAACATAATGAAAAATTTAATAAGCTGCAAGAATCCAGAGACAGCAATCAGAAATTCAAAAGATTAGCAATAAAACTACAGAATTACACAACTCAGTAGAAAGTCAGAGGAGCAGAATTTAGCAAGTGGAAGGCAGAGTTGGTGAGATTGAAGATAAAGCACTTGGCACCTATATATTTGAAGAAAAATCAGATAAAACAGTTTAAAAAAATGAAGAAACCCTAGGAATCATGTGGGACTCTATCAAGAGAAATAACCTATGAGTGATTGGAGTTCCAGAACAGGGAGGGATAACAGAAAATAGAGAGAGAATTATTGAAGATTTGTTGGCAGAAAACTTCTCTGATATCATGAAAGATGAGAAGATACCTATACAACATGCTTATTGAACTCCACATAAGGTAGATCTTAAAAGAAATCGCCAAGACATATTATAATCAAACATGCCAAAACCAAAGATAAAGAGAGAATTTTAAGAGCAGCTAGGGATAAATGAAAAGTCATCTACAAAGGAAAGCCAGTAAGAATAAGCTCAGAGTACTCAGCAGAAACCGTGTAGGCAAGAAGGCAATGGGATGACATATATAAAGAATTGAAGGAAAAAAATTGCCAGTAAAGAATCATATATCCAGCAGAACTGTCTTTAAAATATGAAGGTGAAATTAGGACATTTCCAGATAAACAGAAGTTTAGGGAATTTGTAAAAACCAAACAAAAACTACAAGAAATACTAAAGGAAGTTCTTTGGTTAGAAAACCAATAATATCCAGTATCAACCCAAGACTAGAACACTGGACAGAGCAATCAGATGTCAACCTAGATAGGGAAATCACAAAAATAAGTCAAGATAAAAAAAAAAAATACAACAGGAAAACAACAATGTCATTATGTAAAAGAAGACAATATTAAAATAATAAAGAGGGACTAAGAAATGTAGTCTTAGACCTTTCGTATGGAGAAGACAAAATGATATAAAGAAATAAAAGTTAGGTTTAAATTTAGAAAAATCAGGGGTAAATATTAAGGTAACCACAAAGGAGACTAACTCTCCTACTCATCGAAACAAAATACAAGAAAAAAATAGACACTCAGCAGAAACAAAATCAACAACAATGAAGAAGAGGAAAAGAAGGCATGTAAAGATAAACTACTCACCACAAAAAATTAAGTGGGAAATATAATCTGTCCAAAACACACAAAAAAAGACATCAAAATGATAGCACTAAACTCATAAAAAATACCTATCCGTAATTACACTGCGTGTTAACGGGCTAAATGCTCCAATAAAGAGACAGAGAGTGGCAGAATAGATTAAAAAAAAAACACGATCCATCTATATACTACCTACAAGAGACACACCTTAGACTTAGAGACACAAACAAAAACTCAAAGGATGGAAAAAAATATATCAAGCAAACAACAATCAAAAAACATCAGGAGTGGCAATATTAATTTCTGACAAAATAGACATTAAAGTTAAATCTGCCACAAAGGATAAGGAAGGACACTATAAAATGATTAAAGGGACAATGTGCCAGGAGGATATAACCGTATTAAACATTTATGCACACAATGACAGGGCTGCAAGATATATAAATCAAACTCTAACAGCATTGAAAAGTAAGATAGACAGCTCCACAATTATAGTAGGAGACTTCAACACACCTCTTTCGGTAAAGGACAGGACAGCCAGAAAGAAGCTCATTAAAGACATGGAAGATCTAAACGCCACAGTCATCCAACTCGACCTCATAGACATATACAGAACACTCCACCCAACAGCAGCCAAGTATACTTTCTTTTCTAGTGCACATGGAACATTCTCTAGAATAGACCACATATTAGGTCATTAAGGAAGCCTTAGCAGAATCCAAAATGTTGAAATATTACAAATCATCTTCTCTGACCATAAGGCCTTAAAAGTAGAAATCAATAACAGAAAAAGCCAGGAAAGTAAGTCAAACACTTGGAAACTGAACAATACCTTGCTCAAAAAAGACTGGGTTATAGAAGACGTTAAGGATGGAATAAAGAAATTCATAGAGTTTAATTAGAATGAAAACACTTCCTATCAGAACCTTTGGGACACAGCGAGAGCAGTGCTCAGAGGTCAATTTATATTGATAAATACACACATACAAAAAGAAGAAAAGGCCAAAATCAAAGAATTATCCCTACAACTTGAATAAACAGAGAGAGAGCAACAAAAGAAACCCACAGGCACCAGAAATAAAAAAAATAATAAAAATTAGAGCAAAATTAAATGAAATAGAGAACAGAAAAATAATTGAAAGAGTTAACAAGACCAAAACCTGGTTTTCTGAAAAAATTAACAAAATTGATAAACCACTGGCCACATTGACAAAAGAAAAACAGGAGAGGAAGGAAATAACCCAGATAAGAAATGAGATGGGCGTTATCACAACAGACCCAAATGAAATTAAAACAAACATACAAGCCTAGTACGAAAAATTGTACTCTTAAAAATTTGAAAACCTAGAAGAAATGGACAAATTTCTAGAAACATACTACCTGACTAAACTAACACAAACAGAGGTAGAACAACTAAATAAACCCATAACAAAAGAAGAGATTGAAAAGGTAATTTAAAAATTCCCAAAAGAAAAAAAAAAGCCCTAGCCTGGACAGCTTCACCAGGGAGTTCTACCAAGCTTTCAGAGAAGAGTTACTACTACTAAAGGTATTTCAGAGCATAGAAAAGGATGGAATACTCCCAAACTCCTTCTATAAACCCAGCATATCCCTGATTAAAAAAAAAAAAAAAAACAGGTAAAGACACCACAAAAAAGAAAATTACAGACCTATACCCCTTATGAGGAAACCCTGGTGGCGTAGTAGTTAAGTGCTACAGCTGCTAACCAAAGGGTTTTTTGTTGGGTTACCCCTCATGAACTTAAATGCAAAACTCATCAACAAAATTCTAGCCAATAGAATTCAACAACATCAAAAAATAAATTCACCGTGACCAAGTGGGATTCATACCAGCGATGCAGGGATGGTTTGACTTCAGAAAAACAATTAATATAATCCATCATATCCATAAAACAAAAGACAAGAACCAGATGATCTTATCAATTGATGCAGAAAACACATTTGACAAAGTCCAACACCCATTCCTGATAAAAATTCTCAGCAAAATAGGAATACAAGGAAAATTCCTCAACATAATAAAGGGCATTTATACAAAGCCAACAGCCAACATCATCCTAAATGAAGAGAGTCTGAAAGCATTCCCCTTGAGAACGGGAACCAGACAAGGATGCCCTTTATCACACTCTTATTCAACATTGTGCTGGAAGTTCTAGCCAGAGTAATTAGGGTAAATAAAGAAATAAAGGGCATCCAGATTGGTAAGGAAGAAGTAAAATTATCTCTACTTGTGGATGACATGACCTTATAGACAGAAGATGCTAAAGAATCCTCAAGAAAACTACTGAAACTACTAGTTCAGTAAAGTATCAGGATACAAGGTAACCATACAAAAATCAGTTGGATTCCTCTACACCAACAAAAAGAACATCGAAGAAGAAATCACCAAATCAATACCATTTACAGTATCCCCCAAGAAGATAAAATACTAAGGGATAAATCTTACTAGAGATGTAAAAGACCTATACAAAGAAAACTATAAGACACTACTGCAAGAAACCAAAAGAGACCTGCATAAGTGGAAAAACATACCTTGCTCAGGGATAGGAAGACTTAACATTGTAAAAATGTCTATTTTACCAAAAGTCATCTATAGATACAATGCAATTCCAATCCAAATTCCAACCACATTTTTTAATGAGATGGAGAAACAAATCACAAACTGCCTATAGAAGGGAAAGAGGCCCCAGATAAGTAAAGCATTACTGAAAAGGAAGAACAAAGTGGGATGCCTCACTCTACCTGATTTTAGAATCTATTATACCACCACAGTAGTCAAAACAGCCTGGTACTGGTACAACAACAGATACATAGACCAGTGGAACAGAATTGACAATCCAGACATAAATCCATCCACATATGAGCAGCTGATATTTGACAAAGGCCCAAAGTCAGTTAAATGGGGGAAAAAAACAGTCTCTTTAACAAATGGTGCTGGCATAACTGGGTATCCATCTGCAAAAAAATGAAACAAAACCCATACCTCACACCATGCATGAAAATGAACTCAAAATGGATCAAAGACCTAAATATAAAATCTAAAATGATAAAGATCATGGAAGAAAAAATAGGGACAATGCTAGGAGACCTAATACATGGCATAAATAGTATACAAAACATTACTAACAATGCAGAAGAGAAACTAGATAACTGGGAGCTCTTCAAAATCAAACACCTATGCTCATCCAAAGAATTCACCAAAAGAGTAAAAAGATTACCTACAGACTGGGAAAAAATTTTAGCTATGACATTTCTGATCAGTATCTTATCTCTAAAATCTACATGATACTGCAAAACTCAACTACAAAAAGACAAATAACCCAATTAAAAAATGGGCTAAGGATGTGAATAGGCACTCCACTAATGAAGACATTTGGTTAGCTAACAGATACATGAGGAAATGCTCACGATCATTAGCCATTAGAGAAATGGAAATCAAAAGTACAATGCGATCCCATCTCACTCCAACAAGGCTGGCATTAATCCAAAACACACAAAATAAGAAATGTTGGAGAGACTGGAACACTTATACACCGTTGGTGGGAACGTAAAATGGTACAGCCACTTTGGAAACCAATTTGGAGCTTCCTTAAAAACTAGAAATAGACCTACCATATGATCCAGCAATCCCACTCCTTAGAATATATCCTAGAGAAACAAGAACCTTTACACAAACAGATATATGCACACCCATGTTCATTGCAGCACTGTTTACAGTAGCCAAAAGATGGAGGCAACTAAGGTGCCCATCGATGAATGAATTTCATAAATAAACTATGGTATATTCACAAAATGGAATACTATGCTTCGATAAAGAACAATGATGAATCCGTGAAACATTTCATAACGTGGAGGAATCTGGAAGGCATTATGCTGAGTGAAATTAGTCAGTTGCAAATGGACCAATATTCTATGAGAACTCAAAAAATAGTTTAAATGAAGAAAATATTCTTTGATGGTTATGAGAGTGGGGAGGGAGAGAGGGAGAGGTCTTCACTAATTAGATAGTAGACAATAACTAATTGAGGTGAAGGGAAAGACAACACACAATAGTGTCATCACAAGTGGACTAAACCCAAAGCAAAGAAGTTTCCTGAATAAGCTGAATGCTTCAAAGGCCAGGGTAGAAGGGGCTGGGGTTTGGGGACCATGGTTTTAGGGGACATATAAGTCAAATGGCATAATAAAATCTATTAAGAAAACATTCTGCATCCCATTTTGGAGAGTGGCATCTGGGGTCTTAAATGCTAGCAAGCGGCCATCTAAGATGCATCAGTTGGTCTCAACCCACCTGCAGCAAAGGAGAATGAAGAACACCAAAGACACAAGGTAATTATGAGCCCAAGAGACAGAAAGGGCCACATAAACCAGAGACTACATCCACCTGGGACCAGAAGGACTAGATGGTGCCTGGCTATAACCAATGACTACCATGACAGAGAACCCTTGAGGGAGCAGCAGAGAAGTTGGATGCAGACCTCAAACTCTCATAAAAAGACCAGACTTAATGGTCTGACTGAGACTAGAAGGACCCCGGATGTCGTGGTCCCCAGACCTTCTGTTAGCCCAAGACAGGGACCATTCTCAAAGCCAACTCTTCAGACAGGGATTTGACTAGACTATGGGACAGAAAACGATACTGGTGAAGAGTGAGTGCCTTGGCTCAAGTAGACGCATGAGACTATGTGGGCAGCTCCTGTCTGGAGAGGATATGAGAGGGCAGAGGGCGTCAAGAAGCTGGCTGAATGGACACAAGAATACAGAGTGGCGGGAAGGAGTGTGCTGTCTCATCAGAGGGAGAGCAACTAGGAGTATATAGCAAGGTATATATAAATTTTTCCCCCACGTTTCTCAGTTTGTTGTACTTTGGAGGCTTGCGTGTTGCTGTGATGCTGGAAGCTATGCCACTGGTATTCAGATACCAGCAGGGTCACCCATGGAGGAAAGGTTTCAGCTGAGCTTCCAGACTAAGACAGACTAGGAAGAAGGACCTTGCAGTCTACTTCTGAAAAGCATTAGTCAGTGAAAACCTTATGAATAGCAGTGGAACATTGCCTGACATAGTGCTGGAAGATGAGCCCCCCAGGTTGGAAGGCACTCAAAAGATGACTGGGGAAGAGCTGCCTCCTCAAAGTAGAGTTGACCTTAATGACGTGGATGGAGTGAAGTTTTTGGGACTTTCATTTGCTGATGGGCACAACTCCAAATGAGAAGAAAGAGCTGCAAACATCCATTAATAATTGGAACCTGGAATGTATGAAGTATGAATCTAGGAAAATTGGAAATCGTCAAAAATGAAATGGAACACATAAACATCGATACCCTAGGCATTAGTGAGCTGAAATGGACTGCTATTGGCCATTTTGAATCGGACAATCATATAGTCTACTATGCTGGGAATGACAACTTGAAGAGGAATGGTGTTGCATTCATTGTCAAAAAGAACGTTTCAAGATCTATCCTGAAGTAAAACACCGGCAATGATAGGATAATATCCATATGGCTACAAGGGGGGCCAGTTAATATGAGTATTATTCAAATTTATGCACCAACCACTAGAGCCAAAGATGAAGAAATAGAAGATTTTTATCAGCTGCTGCAGTCTGAAATTGATGAAACATGCAATCAAGATCCATTGATAATTACTAAGCGATTGCCATGTGAAAGTTGGAAACAAAGAAGAAGGATCAGTAATTGGAAAATATGGCCTTGGTGATAGAAACAATGCCAGAGATAGAATGATAGAATTTTGCAAGACCAACGACTTCTTCATTCCAAATACCTTCTTTCACCAACATAAACGGTGACTAAACACATGGACCTCACCAGATGGAACACACAGAAATCAAATTGACTACATCTGTGGAAAGAGACGATGGAAAAGCTCAACATCATCAGTCAGAACAAGGCCAGGGGCCAACTGTGGAACAGACCATCAATTGCTCATATGCAAGTTCAAGCTGAAACTGAAGAAAATCAGAGCAAGTCCACAAGAACCAAAATATGACCTTGAGTATATTCCACCTGAATTTAGAGACCAGCTGAAGAATAGACTTGGAGCATTGAACACTAGTGACCGAAGACCAGACAAGTTGTGGAATGACATCAAGGACATCATACATGAAGAAAGCAAGAGGTCACTGAAAAGACTGGAAAGAAAGAAAAAGCAAGATGGATGTCAGAGGAGACTCTGAAACTTGCTCTTGAGTGTCGAGCAGCTAAAGCAAAAGGAAGAATTGATGAAGTTGAAGAACTGAACGGAAGATTTCAAAGGCCGCCTCGAGAAGACAAAGTAAAGTATTATAATGACATGTGCAAAGAGCTGGAGATGGAAAACCAAAAGCAAAGAACACCCTCGGCATTTCTCAGACTGAAAGAACTGAAGAAAAAATTCAAGCCTCAGGTTGCAATAGTGAAAGGGACAGTATTAAACGATGCAGGAAGCATCAAAAGAAGATAGAAGGAATACAAGAGTCATTATACCCAAAAGAATTAGATGATATTCAACCATTTCAAGAGGTAGCATAAGATCCGGAACCGATGGTACTGAAGGAAAAAGTCAAAGCTGCCCTGAAGGCCTTGGCAAAAAACAAGGCTCCAAGACTTGATGGGATATCATTTGAGATGTTTCAACAAACAGATGCAGTGCTGGAGATGCTCACTTGTCTGTGCCAAGAAATATGGAAGACAGCTTCCTGACCAACTGACTGGAAGAGATCCATATTTATGCCTACTCCCAAGAAAGGTGATCCAACCGAATGTGGAAATTATAGAACAACATCATTAATATTACACACAAGTAAAATTTTGCTGAAGATCATTCAAAAGCGGCTGCAGCAGTGTGTCGACAGGGAACTGCCAGAAATTCAGGTTGGTTTCAGAAGAGGATGTGAAACCAGGGATATCATTGCTGATGTCAGATGGATCCTGGCTGAAAGCAGAGAATACCAGAAGGATGTTTACCTGTGTTTTATTGACTACGCAAAGGCATTTGACTGTGTGGATCATAACAAATTATGGATAACATTGCAAAGAATGGGAATCCCAGAACACTTAATTGTGCTCATGAGGAACCTTTACATAGATCAAGAGGTGGTTGTTCGGACAGAACAAGGGGATACTGATTGGTTTAAAGTCAGGAAAGGTGTGCATCAGGGTTGTATTCTTTCACCATACCTATTTAATCTGTATGCTTAACAAATAATCCGAGAAGCTGGACTATATGAAGAAGGGGGCATCAGGATTGGAGGAAGACTCATTAACAGCCTGCATTATGCAGATAACACAACCTTGCTTGCTGAAAGGGAAGAGGACTTGAAGCACTTACTGATGAAGATCAAAGACCACAGCCTTCAGTATGGATTGCACCTCAACATAAAGAAAACAAAAATCCTCACAACTGGACCAATGAGCAACATCATGATAAATGGAGAAAAGATTGAAGTTGTCAAGGATTTCATTTTACTTGGATCCACAGTCAACAGCCATGGAAGCAGCAGTCAAGAAATCAAAAGATGCATTGCATTGGGTAAATCTGCTGCAAAGGACCTCTTCATAGTGTGGAAGAGCAAAGATGTCACCTTGAAGACTAAGGTGCGCCTGACCCAAACCATGGTATTTTCAATCGCATCATATGCATGTGAAAGCTGGACAATGAATAAGGAAGACCGAAGAAGAGTTGATGCCTTTGGATTGTGGTGTTGGCCAAGAATATTGAATATACCATGGACTGCCAAAAGAATGAACAAATCTGTCTTGGAAGAAGTGCAGCCAGAATGCTCCTTAGAGGCAAGGATGGCGAGACTGTGTTTTACATACTTTGGACATGTTGTCAGGAGGGATCAGTCCCTGGAGAAGGACATCATGCTTGGCAGAGTACAGGGTCAGGGGAAAAGAGGAAGACCCTCAACAAGGTGGATCGACACAGTGGCTGCAACAATGAACTCAAGCATAACAACGATTGTAAGGAGGGCGCAGGACCCGGCAGTGTTTCGTTCTGTTGTGCATAGGGTCACAATGAGCCGGAACCAACTCGACGGCACCTAACAAAAAAAAAAAAAAAAATTTAAATTTTTGTATGAGAGACTGACTTGATTTGTAAACTTTCACTTAAAGCAGAACAAAAAATTTTTAAAAATCAATATGTTAACATGCTTGAAATCTGAAATTTGAAGGAAGTTAGAAACATGCTTTGAGGTTTTGCCTCACAAAATCATTTTCATCTTAAACTGATTTTGAGGTTTCTGGATCAAATAAAATATGCCAGCACATTCCACACAGAAAAAGAAGACGGTATTTAGGCAGAAGATGTGGAGAGAGAGAAGGAAAGAGAACACTTTCCTGTCTTCTACTTTTTTGTTTTCCTCCTTAAGTGCCTGGTGGGGCAGTGGTTAAGAGCTACAGCTGCTAACCAAAAGTTGGCAGTTTGAATCCACCAGCTGCTCCTTGGAAACCCTATGGATTGTTTTGTTTTCTTTTGTTTTGTTTTTGTTTTATAAGCACCTGACTACTAGCCGAAAGGTTAGAGGTTCAAACCCAACCCAGAGGCATCTCAGAAGACAGGCCTAGCAATCTACATCCAAAAGGTCGTAGCCTTGAAAACTCTATGAAGCAGTTCTGCTCTGCCCCCATGGGGTCACCATGAGTCTGAATTGCCTCAGTGGCAACTGATGTTTCCCTAACCTGATTTCTTTCAGTTTGACTCTGTGTTTTTTATGCCACTCATTTTTGTCATTGCTTACAGTTTGAAAACACTTTCACACTCATCTCACTTTATTCTCATAAGAATCCCAGGGCTTCTGGGGAATAGCTCTTTATGCCCATTCCTCTTTTGGGCTCAGAGGAAAAAACAGGCGCTGTAGAGTAACTGACCACCCATGTTGCCCCACCAGATGGGATCCAGAGCTCTTTTCATACCCGGCCCAGCCTCCCAGATACGCAGTAGCAGCACTGATGTCACAGGTGCTGTCTTTCAGGCCCTCTCTGAGGACTTTCCCCCAAAGTAGGGAAAACTTCTGATGGGCGCGCTTACAGGGCAGCCTGCTACCCTAGGAAGAGCATGGGCTAGAGTCAGAAGGCCTAAGTTCTCTTGGTCCTGCCTCCATTCAGCATCCTTAGGCATGCCACTCATCTTGTCTAGGCCTTAGTTCTCCTGTTCATAAACTGGGGGTGTAAATGTGCTCTACCTACCCCACAGGCACATTATGGAACTCAAGATGCTATATAGCACTAGTGACTTTATGTGTTTTCATTTCAGTGTGTCCCATAGGTCCTTGGAAATGCCCTCTTTGAGGCCTTATATCTTAGGAGCCATCATCCTTCAGAGTCACCCCAGGCCTCTGGGGGACGGCCAGGAATTGTACCTTGTGAAGAGAGAGTACAGCATTAGTGCCTGACCTTGCCCAGGGGACTCAGCCAAGGAGGCTTCTCCCAAAGTACCCTTCCTGCCCTGTCAATCCTGCCAGTGGCTTCCCAGTGATATCATGGGTCTGGTTGTGACCCTGAACATGCCTCCATGAGGGGGGATCAGTGACTTGACATGACAGCCACAGATCCAGGATAAGGTGTCAATCCAGCCATGCCCACATCAACCTGCTGGGTAGCCAAGACTCTAGGTGAGTGGATAGGGAGAGGGTGCGGAGCAGGGAGATTCCATTGGCAGCTTCTTCTCTTGCTTGTGTCCTGGGGATCTGTTCCCCTCCCTCCTGACATGCTGGAGACAAAGAATCCACAGAGCTCTGGCTCATTAAATATTTATCTGGATGAAACTTCAAATGCTGGGATTAGGCAGGTCTGGACTTGGGAAATCTGTAATGCTAATCAGAGAACCAGCCCAGCAGGGATGCAGGGTGCTGCGGGTGGATAGGAGGATGGAAGTGTCCTGATTCCTGAGCTTCTACAGCTTTGACCATGGTGGGGGGCCCCCTGGGTTACGGGGCTGGGAAGAGGAATTCTGTGCTTGGTTTATGGACATGTTGCCCAGCTCTCAGACACACCTGTGGGGGTGTTACAGACGTGGGGCTGACACATATTAGACATCCTGGAAGAAGAGGCAGTGGCCACAAAGTCCCCTTCATTTTCTTAATGGCTGGAGAAACCATCCCAGAGAGGCAGCAGGAGGCATCTGTGGGACACTCAGAAGGTACAGCCTGAGAGCTGTGCCCAAGGCAGAGTTACCGGTCTGTTTCAGGGAAGATTCTCTTTGTTGTCTGTATCAATTCCTTTAATGAAGTGATAATACTGCCAGTAATAGCTGGCATTCATGGAGAGCTTACAAGGCACTAGGCACTGAGCCTGCTAAACACTTTGTGCGCAATATTTCCTTTAATCTTAACAATAGGAACAATGAGGAAACTGAGGCTCAGGGATGTAAGTCAACACCACCTGTAAGTGGCAACGAAGTCAAGATTTGACTGAGGGCCTGGGTCTGACTTCAGAGCCTGCATGCCTCCCCAGTGTGCTGATCTGAACTGCCTCCCAGACCTTGACAGGCAATACTAAACGATACCTGGGGGCTGTTTTAATGGGAAAGGCAAACGTGTCTGTTGATCACCAACTTTGCACTAGGTATTTTATGTTCATTATGTCACATAACCCTCATGACAATCCCATAAGGTAACTACTCTTTTTTTTTTTTTTTAATTGAACGGAACATTTTATTTTTCCCCCTCTCATTTTTTTATTCACTTTTTTTTTTTTGTACTTTAGATGAAGGTTTACAGAACAAACTAGTTTCTCATTAAACAGTACGCATATTGTTTTATGACATTGGTTAACAACCCCACAACATGTCAGCACTCTCCCGTCTGGATCTTGGGTTCCCTATTACCAGCTTTCCTGTCCTCTCCTGCCTTCTAGCCCTTGCCCCTATGCTGGTGTGCCCATTTAGTCTCCTTTTGTTTTATGGTCCTGTCTAGTCTTTGAATGAAGGGTAAACCTCAGGAGTGACTTCATTACTGAGCTAAAAGGGTGTCCAGGGGCCATACTCTCAGAGTTTCTCCAGTCTCTGTCAGGCCAGTAAGTCTGGTCTTTCATTGTGAGTTAGAATTTTGTTCTGCATTTTTCTCCAGCTCTGTCTGGGACCCTCTATTGTGATCCCTGTCAGAGCAGTCAGTGGTGGTAGCTGGGCACCATCTAGTTGTACTGGACTCAGTCTGGTGGAGGCCACGGCAGTTGTGGTCCATTAATCCTTTGGACTAATCTTTCCCTTGTATCTTTAGTTTTCTTCATTCTTCTGAAGAGCTGAGACCAGTGGTACCTTAGATGGCTGTTCACAGGCTTTTAAGACCCCAGAGGCTACTCACCAAAGCAGAATGCAGAAGAAGTAACTACTCTTATCTTCACTTGACCGATTAGAAAACTGAGACTCAGAAAGGGTAAATGACTCACTAAAATTACCAAACTGGGATCCAAACCCAGGTCTTTCTGACGCCAGCACCTATACTCGTTCCTGATCTATGTGTGTTTATTTGTGATTCTCACTCAGCTTCAGGGGCTCTCACAACCTCTCATAAAACCATTAAAAAGGGAGGAAGACCCTGGGGACATCACAGGATTAAGGGTGGAAAGGGTCATGAGTTCAACATGGGCAGTGACATTCCAGGGAATTTTCTACAAATCCCCAAATCCTGGAGTCAATGACCCACATTTCGAGAATCTGGATTTCAGAGCTGTTAACCCAGAATGCTCTGAAGCATAAAGGCACATGTTTTGAAAAGTCCCACAGTGGGGAAACATCAGACCAAGAGTCAGCAGTTAGCTTAGCTTCTCCCCGCAACACTCTGAGTGCCCGGGTAAATCACTCGTCCCTTCTGAGCCTCAGGTTCCTACTGAGACCTCTTAAAGACCCTTTCAACTC
The DNA here is from genome assembly GCF_030014295.1 of Loxodonta africana. Taxonomy (NCBI): domain Eukaryota; kingdom Metazoa; phylum Chordata; class Mammalia; order Proboscidea; family Elephantidae; genus Loxodonta; species Loxodonta africana. The sequence continues at coordinate 45,501,363 of NC_087353.1, forward strand.
TGTTCTCTGATCCTGCAGTCAGATCTATCTTAGTCTATGAAAAAAGTTTCCAAGATAGGTGTCCTGACACGGTAATTGTGGAGCATGTTGTAAATAATGTGTTACTTATAATAGATGTGCCCAATTGGAGCCCATTCAACTCACTCTCACTTATGATATCACTCTCACTTATGATGAGTGAGCAAGAGAGAAAGGAGTAGAATTACAGCTAGCACTAGGAATGGCACAGGTACAAATTATTTGTGACCCAAGGTAGATGTAGGTGAAGGGTCAGAGAATTGCAGAGTTGAGGCATGAGGAAGGCAGCACAGACGTGCCATTCGTGCTGAATGACAGAGAAGTTTTCCAGGGAAGAAAGGCCTTCCAGCAGAGGACACATTAGATCCACATGGTCTTCACCAACCATGATGATGTTACTCTGTCCAGCCCAAGATGGTCCAGCCACTCCCAGAGCACCCTCAGGGGAGGCCTCTGAGTTTGTGCTACTCTTGCCAGGGTTCACATCCCACAATGGACGCAAGACGGCCAGGCTCCAGATACCTCGGGAGGATGAGTTCTGGACTTGCAGTTTCTAGGGGCTGCTGGGAGCCGAAAACATTCTCCTCTCTTCAGAACCTCCTTCCATGGGTCCAAGATCCTGTCCTTCTATGCCTTGTACTCTCCCCAGGCCTTCCCAGCCCTGCTTTACTCTGTCCTGCTCTACTCAGCCCTACCAATCCTGCCTAATTCTGCCCTGACTTGCCCAGCTCTGCCCGGTCCAGTTGTGCCCTACCTAGTTCTGATTAGTTCTGCCCAGGCAAGAAATCCCCGCCCAGTCCCGCTTCGTACAGCACAGCCATGTCCTGCCCAACTCTGCCTTGCCCAGCTAAGCCCTGTCCTGTCCTGCCCACCCCTGCCTGGCCTAGCTCTGCTCCACCATGCCCTGCCCAGCCCTGTCCAGCCCAATTTTCTGCCCTCCTCTGCCCTGCCTTGTCCTTAATCAGCACCTTCCTTCCCTTCCCCCTCCTTCTAGGGATTTAAAGAAAGCCTCCTACTCTATCTAAGGCTATCTTTAGGGACATTGTAAGAAACAGCCCTATGAAATCACGGCTGCACCTATTGTAAGAATGTTTTTGAGGACTTTGTTTACTATGTGGGTTTTCTTTATGGAAATTCTTGGAAGAAATTTCTCTCTGGGTGCAATAGCAGGAATGGTTGTGCTTCCCTCAATACACTGAACTGTTTTTACCTCAGGGCATTGTGACCTGAGGATTGTTCTTCCTGCATGGTCTTGCAATAAAGCCAAGACTCAAATAAACTACTCATGTTTACAAGTATATAGGTATTTACGGTGTGCAGTTTTTGTACTAACCTTTCTCTATCTTAAAAAAAAAAAATCTTAAAAGGATAAACTTTTTCCCTTCTCTTACACTTTGTTCTTTTTATGGCCATATTATTTATCTTTGTGAATTTCCTGAATTCTTCTTGGATGGAAGTTGGGCACAAATAATGAGACACTTTTATTATCTCCCACCCTGTGCACTGTTGCACATGCAGGAGGCCCCTACTCTTTCACACACCTGGATGAGGCACGTGGAAACACTCTCCTGATGCCTGTGGTGTTCCCTCCACACACAATGCCTGCACCAGACGCAGCCTCCAAGCAGAGGGTAGAACTGCATTCTGCAGGGAAAGATTACTCCCATGAAAGAGAACAACCTGTTCTAAGTGCTTAAAAACTTGTAGTACATGTTGTAGGGGCTTTAAAAGAATCAGGTTTGAAAAAAATCACAAAATATAAAATAATTTAGAGCTATAAGTCTCCTAGAGGCAGAGCTCACAAAGCAAACATTAACTGTCTCATAATTTTTTTTTAATTATCTTAAGGCAGAGGGGAGGAGGAACTGAGCAGACACAGGACAGAAAAAAAACCCAGATGAATATAAATTTGTATACACTGGGCAAAATGTACACTTCAGTGCACCTTCATCATCGACAAGGACTAGAATTCATGGGGCCCCTACCCTGGGCATAGTCTGAGGATATGGAGGATAGAAGAGGTGATCTCTACCTTCAAAGATCTCATATTCTGGATGGGGAAAGTCAGAGAAAGAAAAAATTATATAGTACAAAGTTGTCTGTTCTGAGTGTCCAATCAGCAATGGGGACGAGGGAGGACCTCTAATCAAGGAGGTGATAATTTCAAAGTCAAGTTTTAAGAGCTTTATCCAATTCTCATGGGAAGAATGGCTGGGACGATGGAAGACCACAATAGGAGGCCAGCTCTCCAGGACCCTAACAGCAATCCAGGGGCCCACAGCACAGAGGTGATGGAGATGGCAGAAAGAAGTGAGGAATGCCAACAGGACCAGAGACAAAATAGAAGGAAGTCTCATCATACATGTATTTAATCTACCCAGAGTCTACTTTAGGAGTGTGTGTGTGTGTCTGTGTATATCTGTGTGTGTGTCTGTGTGTACAAGCAGGAGAGACAGGAAGAGAGCAATTTTTTTAAAAACTTTATTTTGTTGTTGCTGAGAATATACACAGCTAAACATACACCAATTCCAACAGTTTCTAAGTGTACAATTCAGTGATATTGATTACATTCTTCAAGTTGTGCAACCATTCTCACCCTCCTTTTCCGGGTTGTTCCTCCTCCATTAACATAAGCTCACTGCCCCTTAAAGTTCCTATCTGATCTTTTGAGTTGCTGTTGTCAATTTGATCTGATATAGAAAGTTCTTAAAAGAGCATAATGAACAAGGAAGACATTTCTTACTAGTTAAGCTAAACTATTGTTTGGTTTTAAGAAGACTTCAGGGGATGTTTTTGATTTAAGGTTTAAATATTATTTCAAGGCAATAGTTTCAGGATTTCATCTACTCTCCATGGCTCCAGAAAGTCTGGAATCCATGAGAATTTGAAATTCTGTTCTGTTTTCTCCCCTTTGAGGATGAGGGCAATTTAAAATGTGCAGGCTCATCTGCCTGCTACTTCCCTCCTTGAGCATTTGGAAGGGAGTGAGCATGAACCAGAAGATATGAATCTGTGACTCCTTCACTTGGTTGCAGTTCCCACACACCTCTCACAGTGTGAGCATCTCACAGCAGGACTCTGCAGTATAATGTTTAAGGGTACTTTTTCACATGCAATATGGATCCCAAAATCAAGTCTCTGCATGTTTGTAAAACCATATACACTGTACTTTATGGAGCCCTGGTGGCGAAAGTAGTCTGTAATCAGCTGCTAAGCCAAAGATTGGTGGTTTGAACACACCCAATGGCGCTGGAGAAGAAAGGCTAAGCAATCTGCTTCCATAAAGATTACAGCCAAGAAAACTTAATGGGACACTTCTATCCTTAACAAATGGGGTCTCCATGAATGGGGGGCCAACTCTACGGCAGCTAACAACAACAACAATTGTACTTTGTGGGTGATCTAAGGAATTTTCAGGGGTAACTCTAGCTTCATATAATTACATACCTTCGCCACTTCAGACTTCAGAGCCCAACCCCTGAGTAAGATGAAACTCAGTAAAAATGTCCAATAGGCGCTTAACAAAATTTTGATGAATGAATGGCTTGCTAAAACGGAGAAGGCAGAGATGAAAATAAGTCTCAGACTGTGATATGGAGTGATTAAAAGAGCCACTGACAGAATCATAGAAGCCCAGAGTTGAAACTGGCTTTGAAGAAATGTTTTCAGGTTTTACTCTTTGTGTCATTGCACATAGTATTAACCTTCTTTCTTCACCTGAACTACTTCTACTCATCTTTCAAAGCTCAGTGTAAACATCACATCCTCAGTTAAATCTTTTGTGAACCCACTGTGGAGGTTTATCTTAGCACACAGTAAATAGTTCTATTATAGACCCAATTTATAAGTGCTTTATGATTTTTTTTTTTTATGATAATTCATCGCAATGAGTCCAGCCTCTACCAGTCTAGGAACACATCAGGAGCCAAATTTTATTCACTGTTTATTATTGAGTCCCCAAAACAGTGTCTAGAACACAATGTAAGTTTGGTTAGATTTGGGTTACAGACGAGCTGAGATTGGTAGGATCCATTGTATTAGACTAAATTATTGGTCCTAATTCTTCACTCCTTGTGGTAGTACCCATGCATCATCACCTCAGAGAGAGCACACTGTACGTCCCCTGCCACGTGATTTTTATCTTGTCCAGGCTGTTTTCAAGTGTGGGATGCAAACGTTGAGGGGGAGTTGAGACACTTTCAGGAGGTTGTAAGGTCAAAACTATTCTCCTAATACTACTAAGACATATTACTTGCCCTTTTCACTGAATTGATGTTTTCATGGATGGTGCAGAAGCAGCCTTAACAGGAATCAAGGCATTATACCAGCAGTCACTATATTCTTCACCACCATGCACTCATGGTAAAAGAAAATGCCAGCTTTACTATGACTACCCTTGCTGAAGCAGTACTAACTTTATTAAATTTTTGTTACTAACTTTATTAAATTTTGTTACTAACTTGTTAAATCTCAAAGCTTGAGTAAACATCTTCTTAATATTCTGTCTGAGGAAATCGGAAGCAAGCATAAAACACTCTGCTACCTACCAAAGTACAGTGGTTGTCTCAAGGAAAAGCACTTGTGCTAGTGAATTACAAGCTGCACTAGCTACTTTTTCCATGGAACACCATTTTACTTGAAAGAATGACTAACAAACTATGGTTATTCAGACTTGTGTATTTGACAGACCCTTTTTTTTTTTTTTTTATCAAAAACAAAGCAAGACTGTCACCTCTAGGAAAACACCTGACAATACTTGTTGCTAATGATATAATTTGAGCTTTCAGACCAAAATTAGAATTTTGAACAATGTGTTTTATCAGTGTAATAAAGAGTCTAGCTCCACTTTTCATGTTTGACAGCCTCCACCACTCCCTATTCTGCTCTTGTGTCACATCTGGACAAACTGATAAGAAAGCCTGGGTGTGCTCTCCTGTGTGCCAGTGAAATTCAAACCACACAAGCCACAGCCTGTGCACAACAGTTATTCTGGTCCTGTACCTAACCACAATAAAAACCAAAGCCAGCCAAGATACCAGAAACAAGACCATGGAGTAAGAAGCTCCATGCTCATTTCCTCCCCTAAATTAAAAAAGAAAAAAGGGAAAAAGAAGAAGAAAATGATAATACTAGCCAGGTCAGAACTGTGGTAAACAATCAGGAGATCACTGGAGCTGGGTGAAGGACTGCAGAATGGTAGGAAGACTAAGACTTGAGCACCACTCTAACTCTGCTCGGCAACCAGCTTGAAGCAGCAGCCCCACGTCCAGCTTGGGATCTTGGTCCCCGGTTCTAGAGTAAGAAAAGCATACTTTATCAACAAAGTATGGTGTTTGCCTGTTCAAATCAGTCAAGTGACTATTTGAAGGACTAAAGCAAAGTGTTTGTCTCTGTTTCATCCACCTGGAAGGTTACTCAGGGTAGAGGAATACCAGGTACTGCCTGAGAGGTGAGCAGGGGAGCCTGTGGCAGCCTGGGGCAAAGGACGGCGATCCAGATGCTGGGGTCAAAGCCCTGGGGAGATAGTTTCCTTGGAAAATTGGGGCATTTAAAGGCACCCAAGTATGTATACAGGAGCCTTGGTGGCACAGTGTCTAAACACTCAGCTGCTAATACACCAAAATATCATTGGCTTGAACCCACAAGCCGCTCCATGGGAGACAGATGTGGCAGTCTGTTTCTGTAAATAATGACAGCCTTGAAAACCCTATGGAGGCAGTTCTGCTATGCCTTATAGGGTCACTATGAGTTTGAATCAATTCAATTGCAATGGGTTTTTTTTTTTTTTTTAAAGTATGTAGAATTCAGACAGCTACACACAATACAGTACAAGACACATGTCCAAAAAGATCTGAGATAATCCTAAACTTTCTCCTTGGGTAGATCTCTCAGCTCAGTGTAAGCCTGGTTAAGGATTGCTCCAGCATAGGCTCATTTTGCAAAGCATGCAAGAGGTTGTTTTTTGTTTGTTTGCATGTGTCAAAATGGCACGGGGCGGGACAGGGGGGTGGGGGGTCTGACCTTCTCTAACTTCAGGAAGGTGAGAGAGAATCACTGTGAGCATTAGCCCATAGCTGACTCCTATTCAGTAGAGGTCAGACATATCTCCTCTCTCCAACATTTTTACCAATTCTGACAGCTGTCCCTCCCATGTCACTCTCTACTTCTCTTCTGGGTTCGATAATTTGTTGCAATGGCCATACAGAACTCATAGACCATACTCACGGTTATGAGGTTTATTAAGGAAGTAACAGTTTACAATTCAGGATCAGGAATGACTCAGGATACAGTTATTTCATCAGGACAGCGTCTTTTCAGCTATGCCCATAGGCAAGCCTCTCTCTGGCCTTTGGTCCCTCTGCCTGACCTCTGTCTCACTTGAGCAAGTGTTTCAAAGCTCTTTAGCTCTCTCAGTAAGTGCCTGGGAGCTCCTTACTCCAACAGTAAGCCTTGGCCTGAAGGCGCTCAGCTCTCTCTGTGGGTCAGCACACCCACTGTAACTGCTTTACTCTGCAGACCAGGAAGTCCACTGCACCATTTCATGCCAGTCTCTTGGTCCTGCCGTCGCCGTTTCTCTGCCACTGCTTCTTGCTATCTTGAGCCATCTCTGGTTCTGCAGCTGTCTCTCTCTCTGTCTCCTGGATCAAGGAGGTTCTCAGCACAGGGACTTCTAGTTCAAAGGACACACTCCACTCCTATCTCTCCTTCTTAGTGGTAGTGAGGTTCCCCCTTTCCACCTCTGGGATGGCTCATTTTAAGCCTAGTGGTATGGTAAAACTGATCAATCCTCTCAATAGGGCTCCATATACCTTATTTGCATAATCCCACCCCCCCAAGTGTGCCATGCACCTTACTTGTATTATTAGCAAGCTTTTCAATCCCTTTAGTGGGCCACAATCACCTTATTTGCATAATCCCACGCAATCATTTGGGGGAGTTACAAGATCATGGCTAGAAAGGCCATTTAAAGTGATCCTTCACACCTCAGTTTGTGTTTAAACTGTTTTTCATTTGTTTCTGTACAAACAGTTTGGAAAAGCCACGAAGCTAATGAACTCTCACAGCCTTCAATGAAATAAAAAGAGACGAAAGGAGGAAGGAAAAGAGAGAAAGAAAGAAAAAAAGCAAAAACCCTAGCAAACCTTGAGGAAGAGGAAGAACCTGAGTTCTAGAACTACCATATTATATTATTTAAATATCCCATTTTAAATAAACAAACAAAATATCTGGTCCTGGAAGGATAGCCCATTTCAAGGAACAAACTAAAGCAACACAAACTATCCTTGAGGAAGACATTGGCTGACTAGAAACAGATTTTAAAATAATTGTTTTAAATATGCTCAGAGAACTAAAGGAAAATACAGAAAAACAACTAAAGGAAATTAAGAACAAAACGAGAAGGTTAACAGAAAGACAGAGATTATAAAAAGAAGCCAAGAGGCGGGGCCAAGATGGCGGACTAGGTAGAGGCTACCTCGGATCCCTCTTGCAACAAAGACTCGGAAAAACAAGTGAATCGATCGCGTACATAACAATCTATGAACCCTGAACAACAAACACAGATTTAAAGACGGAAAACGAACAAATACGGGGAAGCAGCGATTGTTTTCAGAGCCTGCAGCCAGTGTCTCAGTCAGGGGATTTTCTGGAAAAACTAGTTTCCCAGTGATGGCTCAGAGACAGCAGTCCATATCAAACCACATAAAGAAGCAGACCATGACAGCTTCTACAACTCCCCAAACAAAAGAATCAAAATCTTTCCCAAATGAAGATACAATCCTGGAATTATCAGATACAGAATATAAAAAACTAATTTACACAATGCTTCAAGACATCAGAAACGAAATAAGGCAAACTACAGAAAAAGCCAAGGAACACACTGATAAAACTGTTGAAGAACTCAAAAAGATTATTCAAGAACATAGTGGAAAAATTAATAAGTTGCAAGAATCCACAGACAGACAGCATGTAGAAATCCAAAAGATTAACAATAAAATTACAGAATTAGACAACGCAATAGGAAGTCAGAGGAGCAGACTCGAGCAATTAGAATGCAGACTGGGAAATCTGGAGGACCAGGGAATTAACACCAACATAGCTGAAAAAAAATCAGATAAAAGAATTAAAAAAAATGAAGAAACCCTAAGAATCATATCGGATTCTATCAAGAAGGATAACTTGTGTATGATTGGAGTCCCAGAACAGGGAGGGAGGACAGAAAACACAGAGAAAATAGTTGAAGATCTCCTGACAGAAAACTTCCCTGACATCATGAAAGACGAAAGGATATCTATCCAAGATGCTCATCGAACCCCATTTAAGATTGATCCAAAAAGAAAAACACCAAGACATATTATCATCAAACTCGCCAAAACCAAAGATAAAGAGAAAATTTTAAAAGCTGCCAGGGAGAAAAGAAAGGTTTCCTTCAAGGGAGAATCAATAAGAATAAGTTCAGACTACTCAGCAGAAACCATGCAGGCAAGAAGGGAATGGGACGACATATACAGAACACTGAAGGAGAAAAACTGCCAGCCAAGGATCATATATCCAGCAAAACTCTCTCTCAAATATGAAGGCGAAATTAAGATATTTACAGATAAACACACGTTTAGAGAATTTGCAAAAACCAAACCAAAGCTACAAGAAATACTAAAGGATATTGTTTGGTCAGGAAACCAATAATATCAGATACCAGCACAACACAAGGTCACAAAACAGAACATCCTGATATCAACTCAAATAGGGAAATCACAAAAACAAATTAAGATTAATTAAAAAAAAATACTCATAACAGGGAATCACGGAAGTCAATATGTAAAAGATCACAATAATCAAAAAGAGGGACTAAATACAGGAGGCATAGAACTGCCATATGGACAGTGATACGAGGCGATATAGAACAATACAAGTTAGGTTTTTACTTAGAAAAATAGGGGTAAATAATAAGGTAACCACAAAGAGGTATAACGACTCCATAACTCAAGATAAAAGCCAAGAAAAACGTAACGACTCAACAAACATAAAGTCAAACACTACGAAAATGAGGATCTCACAATTTACTAAGAAAAACGTCTCAGCACAAAAAAGTATGTGGAAAAATGAAATTGTCAACAACACACATAAAAAGGCATCAAAATGACAACACTAAACACTTATTTATCTATAATTACGCTGAATGTAAATGGACTAAATGCACCAATAAAGAGACAGAGAGTCTCGGACTAGATAAAGAAACACGATCCGTCTATATGCTGCCTACAAGAGACACACCTTAGACTTAGAGACACAAACAAACTAAAACTCAAAGGATGGAAAAAAATATATCAAGCAAACAACAAGCAAAAAAGAAGAGGAGTAGCAATATTAATTTCTGACAAAATAGACTTTAGACTTAAATCCACCACAAAGGATAAAGAAGGACACTACATAATGATAAAAGGGACAATTGATCAGGAAGACATAACCATATTAAATATTTACGCACCCAATGACAGGGCTGCAAGATACATAAATCAAATTTTAACAGAATTGAAAAGTGAGATAGACACCTCCACAATTATAGTAGAAGACTTCAACACACCACTTTCGGAGAAGGACAAGACATGCAGTAAGAAGCTCAATAGAGACACGGAAGACCTAATTACAACAATCAACCAACTTGACCTCATTGACTTATACAGAACTCTCCACCCAACTACTGCAAAGTATACTTTTTTTTTCTAGCACACATGGAACATTCTCTAGAATAGACCACATATTAGGTCATAAAACAAACCTTTGCAGAGTCCAAAACATCGAAATATTACAAAGCATCTTCTCAGACCACAAGGCAATAAAACTAGAGATCAATAACAGAAAAACTAGGGAAAAGAAATCCAATACTTGGAAACTGAACAATACTCTCCTGGAAAAAGACTGGGTTATAGAAGACATCAAGGAGGGAATAAGGAAATTCATAGAATGCAACGAGAATGAAAATACTTCCCATCAAAACCTCTGGGACACAGCAAAAGCAGTGCTCAGAGGCCAATTTATATCGACAAATGCACACATACAAAAAGAAGAAAGAGCCAAAATCAGAGAACTGTCCCTACAACTTGAACAAACAGAAAGTGAGCAACAAAAGAATCCATGAGGCACCAGAAGAAAACAAATAATAAAAATTAGAGCTGAACTAAATGAATTAGAGAACAGAAAAACAATTGAAAGAATTAACAAAGCCAAAAGCTGGTTCTTCGAAAAAAATTAAAAAATTGATGAACCATTGGCTAGACTGACTAAAGAAATACAGGAAAGGAAACAAATAACCCGAATAAGAAATGAGATGGACCACATCGCAACAGAACCAACTGAAATTAAAAGAATCCTTTCAGATTATTACGAAAAATTGTACTCTAACAAATTTGCAAACCTAGAAGAAATGGATGAATTCCTGGAAAACACTACCTACTTAAACTAACACATTCAGAAGTAGAACAACTAAATAGACCCATAACAAAAAAAGAGATTGAAACGGTAATCAAAAAACTCCCAACAAAAAAAACCCTGGCCCGGACGGCTTCACTGCAGAGTTCTACCAAACCTTCAGAGAAGAGTTAACACCACTACTACTGAAGGTATTTCAAGGCATAGAAAATGACGGAATACTACCCAACTCATTCTGTGAAGCCACCATCTCCCTGATACCAAAACCAGGTAAAGACATTACAAAAATAGAAAATTATAGACCTATATCCCTCATGAACATAGATGCAAAAATCCTCAACAAAATTCTAGCCAATAGAATTCAACAACATATCAAAAAAATAATTCACCACGACCAAGTGGGATTTATACCAGGTACGCAAGGCTGGTTTAATATCAGAAAAACCATTAATCTAATCCATGACATAAATAAAACAAAAGACAAAAACCACATGATCTTATCAATTGATGCAGAAAAGGCATTTGACAAAGTCCAACACCCATTTATGATAAAAACTCTCACCAAAATAGGAATTGAAGGAAAATTCCTCAACATAATAAAGGGCATCTATGCAAAGCCAACAGCCAATATCACTCGAAATGGAGAGAACCTGAAAGTATTTCCCCTGAGAACAGGAACCAGACAAGGATGCTCTTTATCACCGCTCTTATTCAACATCGTGCTAGAAGTCCTAGCCAGGGCAATTAGGCTAGACAAAGAAATAAAAGGCATCCGGACTGGCAAGGAGGAAGTAAAATTATCTCTATTTGCAGATGACACGATCTTATACACAGAAAACCCTAAGGAATCCTCCAGAAAACTACTGAAACTAATAGAAGAGTTTGGCAGAGTCTCAGGTTATAAAATAAACATACAAAAATCACTTGGATTCCTCTACATCAACAAAAAGAACACCGAAGAGGAAATAACCAAATCAATACCATCCACAGTAGCCCCCAAGAAGATAAAATACTTAGGAATAAATCTTCCCAAGGATGTAAAAGACCTATACAAAGAAAACTACAAAGCTCTACTATAAGAAATTCAAAAGGACATACTTAAGTGGAAAAACATACCTTGCTCATGGATAGGAAGACTTAACATAGTAAAAATGTCTATTCTACCAAAAGCCATCTATACATATAACGCACTTCCGATCCAAAATCCAATGTCATATTTTAAGGTGATAGAGAAACAAATCACCAATTTCATATGGAAGGGAAAGAAGCCTCGGATAAGCAAAGCATTACTGAAAAAGAAGAAGAAAGTGGGAGGCCTCACTCTACCTGATTTCAGAACCTATTATACAGCCACAGTAGTCAAAACAGCCTGGTACTGGTACAACAACAGGCACATAGACCAATGAAACAGAATTGAGAACCCAGATATAAATCCATCCACGTATGAGCAGCTGATATTTGACAAAGGCCCAGTGTCAGTTAATTGGGGAAAAGATAGTCTTTTTAACAAATGGTGCTGGCATAACTGGATATCCATTTGCAAAAAAATGAAACAGGACCCATACCTCACACCATGCACAAAAACTAACTCCAAGTGGATCAAAGACCTAAACATAAAGACTAAAACGATAAAGATCATGGAAGAAAAAATAGGGACAACCCTAGGAGCCCTAACACAAGGCATAAACAGAATACAAAACATTACCAAAAATGACGAAGAGAAACCAGATAACTGGGAGCTCCTAAAAATCAAACACCTATGCTCATCTAAAGACTTCACCAAAAGAGTAAAAAGACCACCTACAGACTGGGAAAGAATTTTCAGCTATGACATCTCCGACCAGCTCCTGATCTCTAAAATCTATATGATTCTGACAAAACTCAATCACAAAAAGACAAACAACCCAATCAAGAAGTGGGCAAAGAATATGAATACGCACTTCACTAAAGAAGATATTCAGGCAGCTAAAAGATACATGAGAAAATGCTCTCGATCATTAGCCATTAGAGAAATGCAAATTAAAACTACGATGAGATTCCATGCTGGCATTAATCCAAAAAACACAAAATAATAAATGTTGGAGAGGCTGTGGAGAGATTGGAACTCTTATACACTGCTGGTGGGAATGTAAAATGGTTCAACCAGTTTGGAAATCTATCTGGTGTTATCTTAAACAGAAATAGAACTACCATACAACCCAGAAATCCCACTCCTCGGAATATACCCTAGAGGAACAAGAGCCTTCACACAAACAGATATATGCACACCCATGTTTATTGCAGCTCTGTTTACAATAGCAAAAAGCCGGAAGCAACCAAGGTGTCCATCAACGGATGAATGGGTAAATAAATTGTGGTATATTCACACAATGGAATACTACGCATCGATAAAGAACAGTGACGAATCTGTGAAACATTTCATAACATGGAGGAACTTGGAAGGCATTATGCTGAGCGAAATCAGTCAGAGGCAAAAGGACAAATATTGTATAAGACCACTATTTTAAGATCTTGAGAAATAGTATAAACTGAGAAGAACACATACTTTTGTGGTTACGAGGAGTGGGGAGGGAGGGAGGGAGGGAGAGGGTTTTTTATTGATTAATTAGTAGATAAGAACTGCTTTAGGTGAAGGGAAGGACAACACTCAATACATGGAAGGTCAGCTCAATTGGACTGGACCAAAAGCAAAGAAGTTTCCGGGATAAAATGAATGCTTCAAAGGTCAGCGGAGCAAGGGCGGGGGTTTGGGGACCATGGTTTAAGGGGACTTCTAAGTCAATTGGCAAAATAATTCTATTATGAAAACCTTCTGCATCCCACTTTGAAATGTGGCGTCTGGGGTCTTAAATGCTAACACGCGGCCATCTAAGATGTATCAATTGGTCTCAATCCATATGGAGCAAAGGAGAATGAAGAACGTCAAGGTCACACGACAACTAAGAGCCCAAGAGACAGAAAGGGCCACATGAACCAGAGACCTACATCATCCTGAGACCAGAAGAACTAGTTGGTGCCCGGCCACAATCGATGACTGCCCTGACAGGGAGCACAACAGAGAACCCCTGAGGGAGCAGGAGATCAGTGGGATGCAGACCCCAAATTCTCATAAAAAGACTATACTTAACCGTGTGACTGAGACTAGAGGAATCCCAGTGGCCATGGTCCCCAGACCTTCTGTTGGCACAGGACAGGAACCATCCCTGAAGACAACTCATCAGACATGAAAGGGACTGGACAGTGGGTGGGAGAGAGATACTGATGAAGAGTGAGTTAATTCTATCAGGTGGACACTTGAGATTGTGTTGGCATCTCCTGTCTGGAGGGGGGATGGGAGGATAGACAGAGTGGGAAGCTGGCAAAATTGTCACGAAAGGAGAGACTGGAAGGGCTGACTCATTAGGGGGAGAGCAAGTGGGAGTACGGAGTAAGATGTATGTAAACTTATATGTGACAGACTGACTTGATTTGTAAATGTTCACTTGAAGCTCAATAAAAGTTAATAAAAAAAAAAAAGAAGCCAAACAAATTCTGGAGCTTAAAAATACAATAAATAAAATTAAAAATTTACTAAGAGGGTTAAGTAGCAGATCTGAGCTAGCAGAAGAAAGGTCTTCTGTGAACTGAAGACAGGACATTTGAAATGATCCTGTTTGAAGAACAGAAAGAAAAAAGATTAAAATGAACGGGGGGAGGGAGGGGCGAAGTTAACATGGTGTTGTAGACAGGCACATCATGCCCACCCTCTGCAGCAAAGACTTGGAAAAACTAAGTAAAACAGATACAAATCTCAATCCTGGAACCCCAAGCATCAAATGAAGGAATAAAGAACTAGATCAAACACCAAATGGAAGAAGAAACTGACAGAAAACTGAGAACGAGGAGAGATATGAACCGGAGGTTCCCTGCCAACTAACATGGCACAGTGTTGCCATCTTGGAACAGGGTCAGCAAGTACCCTGGACAGGGAGTACGTGAAGGCACTTCACGGAGCTCCCAACAGGAGACAGAGCACCCAGTCACCAGAGAAACAGGCTTTCCCATCCCTCACCCTACTACCCCATACACCACTTCTACCCCTTGCCAGTGGGCAAAACAGCACCGCTTGGCTACAGACCAGTGGCCCGTCACCACCTCGGGTCCACCCCACCCCCCTCAGTCAGTTCCCAGGGCACTATTTTTCTTCCCTTTCTCCCTTTTCTTTCTCCCTCCCACCTAATCCATATGCCACCTCCTCTCCTTCCCAGCAGGCCACATTGCACCACTCAGCTAGAGAGCCCCACCTTGCTACCACCCCTGGTCCACCCTGCCCCCACTTCCTAGCTCCCGCCATGCCATTTTTTTTCCTTTCCTTTCTCCCTCTCACTTAGCCCCATACACAACCTCCACCCCTTCCCTTTGCAAAGGGTCACACGGCACTGCTCGGCTAGAGAGCCACTGGCCAGCTGCCACCTCTGGTCTACCATGCCCCTACCCACTGACTCCCACTGTGTCATTTTTTTCTTCCTTTTCTTTTCTTTCTCCTCCCTATCTAGTCCTGTATGCCAACTACACCTCTTTCCATTGGGCCACATCATTCTGCTCAGCTACAGAACCACTGGCTCAATATCACCCTGGTCCACAACTCCCCCATCCTCACTGGCCTGCTCCTGCCATGCAAATTTCTTTGTCTTTTTTTCCCCTCTTTCTTTTCTTTCTTCTTTCACCTAGCCCTATACACCATCTCCATCTCTTCCTGCTGGGCCACACGCATTGCCTCTGCTAGAGAGATATCAGCCCACTGCCAACTTGGATCCGCCCCACCCCCACCCACCAGCTCCTACTATGCCATTTTTTTCTTCTTCTTCCCTTTCTTCCTTTTCTTTCTCCTTCCCACCTAGCTCTATATGCCACCTCCATCCCTTCCCATCAGAGCCACACTGCATGCCTCAGCCAGAGAACCACCAGCTCCATGCCGCCCCAGCCCCCATCCACCAGCTCGTGCCATGTTATTTATTTTATGTATTTTTTCTCTTTCTTCCTTTTCTTTCTCCCTCCCACCTAGCCCCGTACATCACCTCTAGCCCTTCCCACCAGGCCACGCTGTGCCACCTCTGCCAGAAAGCCACCAGCCCATTGCCACCTGGGTCCACCCTGCCTCCACCCACCGGCTCCCACTGTGCCACCGTTTTTTTTTTCCTTTTTTGCTTTTATTTCTTTCTATCTTTCCTTTTCCTTCTCCCTTTCATCTAGCCATGTGACCTCCCCTCCCTTCCAAGTGGCCCTCAGATCTGCCCTGCCCCTACTCACCAGCCCCCAAAGCACTATCAGTTCTTTTTATTTTTAATTTTGTTATTTTTTAATCTATATTTCTCTTTTCTTTCTTCCTTTTCTTTCTCCCTTTCACCTAGCTCTATATGCCACCTCTTCCTCCTGCTGCTGGACCCTGCCACACCACCACAGCTAGAGAGCCACTGGCACACCACTGCCCCAGGCCTACCCTCCCCCACCTGCTGACTCCCACTGCACTGCCATTTTTTTTTTTTTTTTTGCTGTTCTCTTTATTTTTTTTCATTTCTTTCCTCCTCCCAACTAGGCAAGTAAACCACCTCCCCTTCCTTTCCACCAGCTCTTGGGTCTACCCTACCCCCACCCTCTGGCCCCCACCCCAAAGCCATTTCTTTATTTATTTTCTCTCTCTCTCTTTTTTCATCTCCCTCCCATCTAGTCCTGTACGCCACCTCCCTCCATTTCTCACAGGTTGTGCTGTGTCGCTGTGGCTAGAGAGCCACAAGTGCACTGGCCTGCCACTGTTCTGGGTCCACCCTGCTCCCACCACAGCCCTAACGATGCCACCAATGTTTTTTTATTTTTCTCTTCTTTCTTATCTCTTTTTTCTTTCTACCTCCCATCTAGCCCAGTATGTCACTTCCCCTCCTTTCCCACCAGCCTCTGCGTCCACCCCACTCTCACTAACTGGCCCCACCACAACCACCATTTTTTTCATCTTTTTCTTTTCTATTTTTTCCCTTTTCCTTCTCCACCCCCACCTACCCCTGTATACCACACATCCTTCCTGCTGGCCTCCACTGTGCTGCCATGGCTAGAGCATGTCCAGTGATCAGGGCCACCACTGCACTGGGCCCACACTGTCCCTCTCCCCCATGATTCCACCAGCTGCTGAACAGTGGGAAGAGAACCCATACCACTTCCCATCTGAACCTGCTGCCTATCTGGTAAGGGGCTGTGAACACTCCCACATAGCAGGACCAACATCAGGAGGCAGATAGCACCCACCCAGTTCACCCTCAGCCACCTTGCCAAAACAGTGTACAGTGAAGGTGACTTGCCCTGCCTGCTGCTTCCTTGGTCACCTGGAAAACGTGGTGAGAGCTATTGTGCTCACTTATGAGCAAACAGCAAAGCACACCTGGACTACCCACCATGGTACATCAAAACAAAACAAAAATCAGGATGAAACAAAAGAACATACAATCAAAAATAAAGAAAATATAGCGTAATGTCTCAGAGACACGAGACACAATCAAAACATATAGAAAAGTGGTATAAGATGGCTCTAGCAAATGCCCAAAATAATCAGGAGATTCCTGTAGAAGAAAAAGCTGTAGAACTACCTGCTATGCAATTCAAAATAATAATATTTAGGGCTCTCCAAGAGATTAGGAAAGAGATCAAGGAAAACACAGACAAAACCAAGGAAAAAATAGACAAAACCATGGAAGACAGACAAAACCAACCAAAACATAGCCAAAATCAAGGAAAACACAGAGCAATAGAAGACTTAAGAAAAATAATACAACAAAAAGTCAAAAAAAAAAAAAAGAAATTGTACAAAAATCGCAAGTAGAAATCCAAAAGATGATAAACAACAAAATGTCAGAAGTGGACAACTAAATAGAAGGTTTTAGGACCAAATTTGAAAGAATGGAAGACAGAATCAGAGAAATTGAAAACAAATCCATGGATGCCACTTCGAGGAAAAATGAAGAAAAGAATGAAGAAAGCCTAAGAACTATGTGGGACACAATGAAGATGAAAAATTTGCGTGTGATTAGAGTTCCAGAACAAGGGGATAAAATGGATGACACAGAGAAGATTGTTGAAGATTTGATGGCAAAGAATTTCTCAAATATCATGACAGACAAAAAGCTTACCACCCAAGAAGCTCAGCAAACCCCATGTAGGATAGACCCCAAAAGAAAGTCACCAAGACATATCATAATCACACTTGCCAAAAGCAGACAAAGAATCATGAGGGCAGTTTGAGAAAAATGAAGTCACTTACAAAAGGGGAAAAAATAAGACTAAACTCTGATTAAAAAAAAAAAAAAAGATTACTCAACAGAAATTATGCAGGCAAGAAGGCAATGGAACGACATAGATAAAAAAAAAACCTTGAAAGAGAAAAACTGACAACCAAGAATAATACAACCTGCAAAACTGTCTCTCAAACATAATGGAGAAATTAGGAAATTTTCAGATAAAAAGAAATTAAAGGAATTCATAAAAAACCAAACCAAACTTACAAGTAATATTACAGGGAGTCCTTCGGTTAGAGAACTGACAACAACCAGAGTCTAGGACACAGGACAGCATCAGTCCAATACCAACCTCAGTAATAAATTCTCAGTAACAAAGCAAAGCTAAAAGACTTGAAACAGAGAAGTCAATCTGTAAATGATGATGACAAAACAATAAAAGGGGAGAATAAACAGTGTAGGTATAGAACTTTCAAATGGAGAGAAAGTCAAGGTGATATCAAGAAATAAAAGACTGGTTCAACTCAGGAAGATAAAGATAAATTCCAAGATAATCACAAAGAAAGTTAACAAACTTACTCGTCAGAATAAACAAGACAAACACAAAGACTAAGTTAACAAAAATTTATAACAACAAAAGAAAATCCACAAACAAAAGGAACTCAGCACAGGAAAGCAAGAGGTTAAAAAAAAAAAAGTCAGCACAGCAATATGACAGCAATAAACACATACCTATTGATAATCACACTGAATATAAATGGCTTAAATCCACCTATAAAGAGACAGAGAGTGGCAGAATGGGTTTTAAAAAAGGCCCATCAATGTGTTGTCTACAAAAGATACACCTTAGACACAGAGTCATAAATATATTAAAAATCAAAGGATGAAAAAATATATCAAGGAATCAGTAACCAAAAAAAAGGACAGAAGTGGCAATACTAATCTCAGATAAAATAGGCTTTAAGGAAAAATCAACCATAAAACACAAGGAAATACCTAATGTAATGATTAAAGGAACAATCCACCAACAACCTTAAGAAATATCTACACACTCAATAAGAAGGCTCTAAAATACATAAAACAAACTCTAACAGCACTGAAAAGAGAAATAGTTCCACATTAATAGTAGGAGACTTCAATACACCATTCTCAGCAAAGTACAGAACATCTAGAAAGAAACTCTACAAAGAATATCTAAAGGCCAAAATCAACTGACTTGACCTCATAGATATATGTAGAACACTCCACCTAACAGCAACAACAACAAAACATTCTTTTCCAACACACGTGGAACTCTCTCCAGAATAGACCACATTTTAGGTCACAAAGCCACCGTCAATAAAATCCAAAACATCAAAATAATACAAAGCATTCTCTCTGATCACAGTGCCATAAAAGTAGAAATCAATAACAGGAAGATCAAGGGAAAAAATTAATTACATGTTAATGAGCAACACCTTGCTTAAAAACAACTGGGTAATAGAAGAGATCAAAGAGGGAATAAAAAAATTCATACAATCAAATGAGAATGAAAACACATCATACCAAAACCTTTGAGACACAGAAAAGACAGTGCTCAGAGGTCACTTTATAGCAATAAATGCACACATCAAAGAACAGAAACAGGCCAAAATAAAAATGTTAGCTCTACAACAAGAAAAAATAGAGAACAGAAGAAGCCCACAGGCACCAGAAGAAAGAAATTAATAAAGATTACAGCAGAAATAAATGAAATAGAGAACATATGAATAATAGAATGAATCAATAACAATAAAATTCAGCATCATATCAATAAAATAATACACCATGACCAACTGAGGTTCATACCAAGTATGCAACAAGAGTCAACATTAGAAAATCAATCAATGTAATCAACAACTTAAATAGAACAAAATGAAATATTCACATGATCATCTCAATTGTCAAAGAAAAGGCATTTGATAAAGTCCAACAACCATTCCTGATAAAAACTCCCAATAACATAAGAAAAAAAAAATTTTTTTTTTTTAATAGAAGGGAAATTCCTCAACAAAACCAGCAGC
Organism: Loxodonta africana; assembly: GCF_030014295.1. Taxonomy (NCBI): domain Eukaryota; kingdom Metazoa; phylum Chordata; class Mammalia; order Proboscidea; family Elephantidae; genus Loxodonta; species Loxodonta africana. The sequence continues at coordinate 45,521,110 of NC_087353.1, forward strand.
CAACATCATTCCCAATGGAGAGATGCTGAAAGCATTCCCCCGGAAAATAGTAATAAGACAAGGATGCCCTTTATCACCACTCCTATTTGACATTGTGCTGAAAGTCCTAGCAAGATCATTAAAGCAAGAAAAAGAAATAAAGTGCATCCAAATTCGAAAGGAAGAAGTAAAACTATCCCTATTTGCAGATTATATGCTCCTATACATAAAGAGGAAACCCTGGTGCTGTAGTGGTTAAGTGCTATGGCTGCTAACCAAAAGGTCAGCAGTTCGAATCCACCAGGTGCTCCTTGGAAGCTCTATGGGGCAGTTCTACTCTGTCCCATGGGTCACTATGAGTCAGAATTGACTCAACTGCAATGGGTATATATAAAGAATCCCAACGATTCTACAAGAAAAAAAGTCCATTAAATGGGAAAAAAAAAAAAAAGTCTTTTTAACAATTGGTGGTCAAAAAACTGGATGTCCATCTGTTAAAAAAAAAAAAAAAAAGGATCTATACCTCACACCATACACAAAAACTAAATCAAAATGGATCAAAGACATAAATATAAAACCCAAAATGATAAAGATCATGGAAATAAAAATAGGGACAACACTAGGGGCCCTAATACATGGAGTAAATACAATAAAACTATAAGTAACAATGCACAAACACCAGAAGATGAACTAGATAACTGGGAGCTCCTAAAAATTAAACACTTATGTTCATCAAAAGAGTAAAAAGAGAAACTACAGATTTGGAATAAGTTTTTGGCTACAACATACCCAACAAGGGTTTTATCTCTAAAATCAATTTAAAAAAAAAATTTTTTTTTTTTTTAGAATATAACAATACCTCAACAACAAAAAGTCAAATAATCCAAGTAAAAAATGAGCAAAGGATATGAACAGACAGTTCATCTAAGAAGACATTAAGGCAGCTAACAGACATATGAGGAAATGCTTGTGACCATTAGCCATTGGAGAAATGAAAACTGAAACTACAATGAGATACCGTCTCACCCTGACATTACTGGCACTAATCAAAAAAACAGAAAATAACAAATGTTGGATAGTTTGCAGGGAGATTGGAACCCTTATGTACTGCTGATGGGAATGTAAAATGGTAAAACTACTATGGAAAATGATATGGCACCTCCTTAAGAAACTAGAAATAGAAATACCATACCATCCAGCAATCCCACTCCTAGAAATATATCCTAGAGAAATAAAAGCTGTCACACAAATAGATATATGCACACCTATGTTCACTGCAGCATTATTCACAACAGCAAAAAGATGGAAACAATCTAAGTGCCCATCAGCAGATGAATGGACATATAAATTATGGTACATACACACAATGGAATACTACACAACAATAAAGGACAAGGATGAATCTTAGAAACATCTCACAATGTGAATGAATCTGGAGGACATTATGCTAAGTGAAATAAGCCAATCACAAAAGGACAAATACTGTATGAGACCACTATTATAAAAACCCAAGAAAAGGTTTATACCCAGGAAAAAACTACCTTTGATGGGTGCGAGGGAGGGAAGGTGTTGGGGGGGAAGTCACTAAGTAAATAATAGACAAGTGTTAACTTTGGTGAAAGGAAGACAACACACAATACATGGGAAGTCAGCACAACTTGGCCATAACAAAGCCATGGAAGCTTCCTAGACGCATCCAAACACCTTGAGGGACTGAGTTACTGGGGCTGAGAGTTGGGGAACATGGTTTTAAGGAATATCTAGGTGGACTGGCATAACATAGTTCATGAAGTAAATGTTCTATAGCCTACTTTGGTGAGTAGCATCTGGGGTCTTAAAAGCTTGTGAGCAGGTATCTCAAATACATCTATTGGACAACCACATTTGTAGCAATGAGAGTGAAGAAAACCAAAGACACAAGGAAAATATAAGTCCAAAAGACTAGAGGACCACATGAACCACAGCCTTTGGCAGCCTGAGTCCAGAGAACTAGATGGTGCCCAGCTACCACCAACAACCTCTATGACAGGAATCACAATAGAGAGTGCCAGACAGAGTGGGAAAAAAAATGTGGAACAAAATTCAAATTCACAAAAAAAGACCACACGTAATGGTCTGACAGAGACTGGAGGAACACACGAGACTATGACCCCTGGACACCCTGCTAACTGAGAATGGAAACCACTCCCAAAGTCCACCTTTCAGCCAAAGATTAGACAGGCCTATAAAACAATATATGTGCAGAACATGTTTCTTAGTTCAATCAAGTATTTGAGACCAAATGGGCAACACCTGACCAAAAGCTAAGATGAGAAGGCAGGAAGGGACAGGAAACCTGAACAAAAGGACACAGGGGGAGATTGCTGACACATTGCAGTGATTGCAACTAATGTCACAAAACAATTTGTATATAAATTTTTGAATGAGAAACTAATCTGTATTGTAAACTTTCACCTAAAATACAATAAAATTAAATAATAAATAAGTAAATAAAAAGATAAAACAAGCATTTCTTTTTAAAGTAAAAAGAAAGGAAGAAAAAGAAACATGAAAAGAGCATCGGAGGCTTGTGGGACACTATTAAGCCAACCAATATATACCTCAAGGGAGTCCCAGAAGGAGAGGGGAAGTAAAAAGGGCCAGGGAAAATACTTAAAGAAATAATGAGTGAAAATATTCCAAACTTGATGAAAGAAATGATTTTGCACGTTCAGGAACCTCAACAAACTCAAAATATGATAAACTCAAGGCAACCCACAATGAAATACATTATAATCAAACTGCTAAAAAGCAAAGATAAAGATAATTTTGAAAGCAGCAAGAGAAATGTGAATCATCATGTACAAGGAAGATCCAATAAGATTCTCCTCAGAAACCATGGAGACCAGAATGCAGTGGGATAATATATTCAAACCATTGAAAGAAAAAAAAAACGTCTTCTAAGAGTCCTATACCCGGAAAAACTGTCCTCCAAAAACGAGGGTGAAATTAAGACATTCCCAGATAAACAAAAGCTGAGGGAGTTTATTACTACCAGACTTGCCCTAAAAGAAATGCCAAAGGGAGTTCTCCGGCTTGAAAAGTGAGGACACTAGGTAATAACTTGAAGCTGTATGAAGAAATAAAAACCTTTGGTAAATTAATGCTAAGGACAAATATGAAGGTCAATTGTACTGTATTTTTGGTGACTGTATTTGTTATGTTCTACATGATATAAAAGATAAAAGTATAAATAATAACTATAAATATATTATATTAGCCACATAATGTCTAAAAATGTAAAAAGTGGCAACAATGGCATAAAGAGGTCGGAAGGAGCAGTGTAGAAACAGAGTTTTTGTATGTTACTGCAGTTAAATTGGTATCACTGTAAACTAGGTTGTTATAAATTTAGGATGGTAAAGGTGATCACAATGTAACCACAAAGAAAATTTCCATAGAAAAATGTACACAAAAGGAAATGAGAAAGCAATCAAAAGGATTTATCACACATACACAAAATCAATGAAGCACACACAAAAAGGAAGTATTTGAGAAAATGAACAAAAAAGGTAGACACACAGACAACAAACAGCAAAATGACAGAAGTAAGTCTTTCTTTCTTGGTAATTACTTTAAGTATAAATGGATTGAGCTCTCCAATAAAAAGGCCCAGATTGACAGAATGGGTAAGATAAGAAAACATGATTCAACTACATATTGTTGACGAGAACTGAGTTTAAGTCAAAAGACACAAATAGGTTGAAATAGAAATGCTGGAAAAAATATCTCATGCAAATACAAAGGGAGCTAGGATACCTACATTAATATCAGACAAAATAGACTTTTAAGTCAAAGGCAGAAGAGGCAAATACAGATGTTATGTAATGATAAAAGTATCAATTCATCATGAAAACATAACAATTACAAATATATATACACCTATTACCAGAGCTCCAAAATATATGAACTAAACACTGACAGAACTGAAGGGAGAAATATATAGTTTGGACAATAATATCTGAAGGTTTCAACATGCCACTTTCAATAACGGAGAGAACATCCAGACAGAAGATCAAGAAAATAAAGGTTCTGAATGAACTATAAACCAAGTAGACATAACAGATATTTATAGAAGAGTTTACCAAACAACAGCCTGATATACATTCTTCCCCAGTGCACACAGATTATTCTCCAGGATAAATCATATGTTAAATTACAAAACAAGCCTCAATAAATTCAACAAGATTGAAATCATACAAAGTATTTTCTACAACCATAGTGGAATGAAACTAGAAGTCAATAATAGAAGGAAAACTGGAAACTTCACAAAAACGTGGAAATTAAACAACACACTATTGAGCAACCAGTGGGTCAAAGAAGAAATCATGAGGGATATCAGAAAACACTTAGAGACAAATGAAAATGAAAGCACGACATACCAAAATCTATGGGATGCAATGAAGGCATTACTCAGAGGGAAACCTATAGCTGTAAATGTCTACATTAAAAAAAGAAGAGTGAGCCCCAGTCAATAACCTAAATTCACACCTTGAAAAGCTGGAAAAGAAACAACAAATGAAGCCAGAAGCAATGATATGGAAGCAAATAATAAAGATTACAGCAAAGAGAATAAAAAATAGAACAACAGAATCAACAAAACCAAAAATTGGTTCTTTGAAAAAGTCAATAAAATTGGCAAAGCTCTAGCTATACTGATAAAAAAAAAAAAAGAGAGAGAGAGAGAGAAAGAAGTTGCTAGTAACTAAAATCAGAAATGGAAGTGGCAACATTACTACCAACCATACAGAAGGTAAAAGAACTATAAGAAAATACTATGAAAAATTATATGCCAGCAAAATAGATGAGATGAAATGAATAAATTCCTAGAAACGTAAAAACTACCTAAACTTACTCAAGAAGAAATAGAAAATCTCAACAGGCCTATAAAAACTGGTTGCCATCAAGTCAGTGCCAGCTCATGGCAACCTCATCTGTGTCAGAGTAGACCTACACTCCACAGGGTTTTCAAGGCTGTACCTTTTGGAAACAGATTTCCAAACCTTTCTTCCAAGGTGCCTCCGGATGTGTTCAAACTGCCAACCGATTACACCACCCAGGGATTCCCAACAGACCTATAACAGTAATCAGAGACCAGCCAATAAAGAAAATTCCAGGACCAGATAGATGACTTCACTGGTAAATTCTAACAAACATTTAAAGAAAAATTAGCACCAATTCTCCTCAAACTTCCAAACGATAAAGGAGAGAACACTTCTTAACTCATTCTGTTGTTGTTGTTAGGTGCTGTCTGGTTGGTTCCGACTGATAGCAACCCTATGTACAACAGAATGAAACACTGTCCGGTCCTTGCCATCCTCATGATCATTGTTATAACTGTTATGCTTGAGCCCATTGTTGCAGTGTCAATCCATCTCGTTGAGAGTCTTCCTCTTTTTCACTGACCCTCTACTTTACAAGCATGATGTCCTTCTCTAGCGACTGATTCCTCTTGATAACATGTCCAACGTATGTGAGACGAAATCTCACCATCCTTGCTTCTATGGAGCATTCGGGTTTATTTCTTCCAAGACAGATTTGTTCATTCTTTTGGCAGTCCATTGTATATTTAACATTCTTTGACAACACCATAATTCAAAGGCATCAATTCTTCAGTCTTCCTTATTCATTGTCCAGTTTTCACATGGATATGAGGTGATTGAAAATACCATAGCTTGGCTCAGGCAGCCCTTAGTCCTTAAGTGACATCTTTGCTTTTTAAAACTTGAAGGAGATCTTTTGCAGCAGATTTGCTAAATGCAATGTGTCATCTGATTTCTTGATTGCTGCTTCCATGGGTGTTGACTGTAAATCTAAGTAAAATGAAGTCCTTGACAACTTCAATCTTTTCTCCATTTATTATGAGGTTGCTTATGATAACTAATTCTATGAGGCCAGTATTATCTTGAGGCAAAAGCCAGATAAAGACACCATAAGGAAAAAAAAAAAGACTACAGATCAATATCCCTTATGAATATAGATGCAAAAATCCTCAGCAAAATACTAGCAAACCAAATCCACATATAAAAAGGATTATACCCCATGATCAAGTGGGATTTATTCCAGGAATGCAAGGGTGGTTCAATATAAGAAAATCGATCAATATAATACACTACATAAATAGAATGAAGGAAAAAAATATATATGATCATCTCAATTGATGCAGAAAGGCTCTTTCATGATAAAAATTGTCAGCAAACTAGGCATAGAAGGAAAATTTTTCAACATGATGGAGGGCATTTATGAAATTCCTGCAGCAAACATTATACGGTCTTAATTTAAGGCACTGGGTTTATAACAGAACTACCACAAGCGGATGGCTTTAAAGAAGAGAGGTTTATTTTTTCACATTTTAGGAGGCTACAAGTCTGAACTCAGGACACCAGCTCTAGGGGAAGGCTCTCTTTCTGTCCTCTCTGGGGGAATATCTCTTTCAGCTTCTTTCAGACCTGGTATTGCTTGGCTCCTTGGTGATCTGCAAGTGGCATGCATCTTCCCCTCCATTTGTGCTTGCTTCTCTGTGCCTAATCTACTCTTTTTATATCTCAAAAGTGAGTAGGTTTAAGACACACCATACACCTATATGGTCTCATTAATATAACAAAGAAATTCCTATCCTCAATGGGATTACATCCACAGGTAAAAAGTTTAGGATTCCAACAAATATTGTGGGATGACACAATTCAATCCATAACATACTTTGTGGTGAAAGGCTGAAAGCTTTTCCCCTCAAGATCAGGAACAAGACAAGGGTGCTTACTTTTGTCAGTGTTATTCAACCTTGTACTGGAAATCCTGGCCAGAGCAATTAGGCAAAAGAAATAAAAGTCATCCAAATTGAAAAAGAAGTAAAACTATCTCTATTTGCAGATGGCATGATACTATATAAAACAAAATCCCAAAGAATTCATAAGACAGCTACTAGAGCTGATAGATAAATTTAGCAAAGTTTCAGTATAACATTAGCACACAGAAATCCATTGTGTTTCCATATGCCAGCAACAAACTGAAAAGGAATTTAAGAAAACCATTCCTTTTACAATAGCATATAAAAGAATAAAATACCTAGGAGTAAAGTTAACCAAGGAGGTGAAAGACCTTTATACTGAAAACTATGAAGTATTTTTAAAAGAAATGGAAGTTTTTTGTTTTTTTTTTAAAGAAATGGAAGGTCTAAATAAATGGAAAAAACATTCCATGTTCATGGATTGGTAGACAATATTGTTAAGATGTCAATTCTACCAAAGCAATATACAGACAGAACACAATTTCTATTAAAATTCCAATAGCCTTTTTTGCAGAAATGGAATGCCAATCTTCAAAATTCATATAGAATTTCAAGGGGCCCCAAATAGCCAAAATAACCTTAAAAAAAAGAACAAAGTAGAAGAAATCATACTTCCTGATTTCAAAACATACTACCAAGGCTACATAATAAAAACAGTATGATATTTGTATAAGGATAGCAATATAGACCAATAGATAGAATTGAGAAGCCCAAAATAAAACCCCATACGTCTATAGCAAGTTAATTTTTTATAAAGGTGCCAAATCCATTCAATGGGAAAAAAGCCTCTTCAACAAATTCTCCTGGGACAAGTGGATCTCCAGATGCAAAAGAACGAAGCTGGACTCATACCTCACATCATATATAAAAATTAATTCCAAATGAATCAATGACTGAAACGTGAGATCTAAAAGTATAAAATTCTTAGAAGAAAACATAGGGATAAAGTTTCAGAATCTTCTTTTAGGCAATGGATTTCTACATATGACACCAAGAACACAAGCAGTAAGAGAAAAAAATAAACTGGACTTCATCAAAATTAAAATCTTTTGTGTCCCAAGGAATGTTTTCAAGAAAGTAAAAAGACAAATTACAGAACGGAAGAAAATATTTGGAAGCTATGTATTAGATAAGGATTTAATATATAGAATACATAAAGAACTCTTTCCACTTTTTAAAAATAATTTATTTTTTGTTATAGTTAAGAATATACACAACAAAACATACACCAATTCAACAGTTTCTACATGAACAATTCAGTCTGTAAAAAAAAAACTCCTAAAAGTCAAAAACAAAAAGATAACAACTCAATTTAAAAATACACAAAGGACCTAACAGACATTTTTCCAAAGAAGATAAACAAATGGCTAACAAGCACGTGAAAAGATGCTCAACATCATTAGTCAACAGGCAAATGCAGATCAAAACCACAATAAGATACCATTTCACATCCACTAAGGGATGGACTGGCATGCAGTGGTTAAGAACTCAGGCTGCTAATCAAAATGTCAGCAGTTTGAATCTACCAGCAACTCCTTGGAAACCTTATAGGGCAGTTCTACTCTGTCCTATAGGGCTGCTATGAGTCAAAGTCGACTCAAAGGCAATGTGTTTAGGTTTTTTAAGGGAAGAATGGAGAGAGGAAAGACAGTCCTACCACTACCCCAGCTGGGTAGGTATTTAAGTCACTTGAACCTCTTGGGGCCTTTTCAACCCGTAAAATTGGGTTATTCCTCCCTCACAGGCCACTGTGATGCTCAGATATGGTAATGAAAGTGAAATTGTAAGTGTTTGGGCATACCAAAACTAAAAACCAAGCCCATTGCCACTGAGTCGATTCAGACCCATAGTGACCTATGGGACAAAGTAGAACTGTCCTCCACTGTGCCACCAGGGCTCCAAGTAATAAACATAAGATGTGTTTATTAATTTCCTTCCCTAATCTTCAGGTGCATAGCACCTTCCTAGAGACCATTTTCTGGTCAGAGAGCCTCACACTCCTTCCTCAAAAAAGAAAACAATAATAATAATCATGCTGCCACGCCTACCTTCTTCCCAGGTGTTTGGAGAAAGGGGAATAATGGGATAACAGCTGTGAAAACGTCTTTTAAACCAAAGTGTGGTACACATTTGAAGTACAAAGAGATGAAAAAAGTGAATTTTGTCTTTGACCTCCCCTTGGTGGCACAGTGGTTAAGAGCTCAGCTGCTCTTAACCACTCCTTGAAAACCCTATGGGTTAGTTTCACTTTGTCCTATAGGGCCACTATGAGTCGAAATCAACTCAGTGGCAAAGGGTTTGGGTTTGGTTTTGGTATGCCCATTCCTCCTCTTTGTCCTCTAGCTTTCTCTAGGTATCCAGCCTCCTGCTGCTGAGTAAGTGCCCAAAACAGATCTCCACACAGAGGATTTTTAGGGCAGTGAAAATATTCTGCATGGTGCTATAATGGTGGATAAAACTAAACAAAACCCTCCTCTGTTGAGTCAATTCCAACTCAGCGATCTTACAGGACACAGTAGAACTGCCTTACATGGTTTTCAAGGCTGTAAATCTTCACAGAAGCAGACTGCCACATCTTTCTCCTGCAGAGTGGCTGGTGGGTTCAAATCTCTGACTTTTGGTTAGCAGCCGAGTACTTAACCACTGTACCACCAACCAAAAAAAAAAAACCAAACCCAGTGCCATCGAGTTGATTCTGACTCATGGCGACCCTATAGGACAGAGTAGAACTGCCCCATAGAGTTTCCAAGGAATGCTTGGTGGATTTAAACTGCCGACTCTTTGGTTAGCAGCCATAGCACTTAACCAGTACACCGCCAGGGTTTACACTGTACCACCAGGCTCCTTATAATCTTTATAATGGTGGATACATGACATCATACATTTGTCAAAACCAGTAGAGCTATATAACCCAAAGAGTGAATCCTAATGTAAACTATGGATTTAAGTTAATAATAATGTATCAATATTCAGTGATCAGTTGTAACAAATGTACCACACAAATGCAAGGTGTTAATAAAGGGAACAGTGTGTGGGGCAGGGGGTGGTATACGGGAACTCACTGTACTTTCTGCTCAATTACAAAGAAAAAAAGTCACTTGACCTTTACTTCACTCAAGCCATTTCAGATCATCTGGGAGGCGTACCCTGCTCTCACCTGAAAGCTTCAATATATTGGTAAAAAACGTTTCATATCCTCTTGGTGTGAATATAGTATCATCAGTCTTGACATATGAACCAATTTTGAATTGGGAGGTTGAATCAGCCCTCCAAGGGCAACCACAAGAGCATGATGGTCTAGGACCCACCTAAAGGGTCTTCTCTTGCTTTTGGCTTACTAGCCAGCTCTGCTGCAAGGTCCAAGCCTTAAAGGGCACCTGGATCACCAGGTCTCTGTGAGGCTTAAAATGTCTTTGCTCTTGTTGTACTTTGATTCTGTTGCAAATACAGACCCTAAATTTTAGTGTTATAGAGGGAAAACCCCTGATATCTTGAGGCACAGACTCTAATGAAAAATGGGCCGGAATGTTTCACCCCAACTCTCCTGAAAGGGACCAGAAGGGAACTATAAATTTATTGTAAAACTGACCACCAAAGATTGGTGTTATTTAATGCTGCCACCTATCAGCATGCTAAATAGCTATTCCAGCTCCACCACGGAGCATGGGCCCCAAAGTCTACAAAACAGGTGGGAGGGCAGGGAGGAGGTGTGGGGGAGGGTGAAATCCCTCACCCTGAAGACATTTACTGGGATTTCCATGGAGAGAAAAACTTACAAATATGAATAGGGTAAAAATCCCCCTGAAATGTTCCCTATAATTACTTTAAAAACTTTTATTTAGGTGGAAGAAGAAACAAAAAGTGAAACAGAGGTTCATAATTTGACCTGATTGGAAAACCAAAATTTACTAAAATTTATGTAACAGGAAGATAAAAAGGGAGCCGATCGGCTTTTGGGCCTATATAACAGTGGTTCAGAATTAACTTTAACATCTGCTGAGATTTGCCAATTGGCAGGCATGTCTCATGAGCATAAAATTTATAATTTATTAAGCAATCCATTCCATGAAAAAGGACCTCCGCACATGCCCTCCACAGCATTTTAGAGCTCATCTCCCTGTCTTTCCTCTCCTCCAGTAGGTGTTTATGGCATAGAGACTAGCCCATCCTACTGCCCCATTAAAAATCTTCATGCCTTCACTAATTAGACATCTTAGGGAAGTAATGATACCTATTGAGGAAAACTGGCATGGTATAATGGGTTTATTATTATTATTTTGCTGAATATTCCAGTGGCTGAGAGGCCCTTACTAACCCTGAGAAGGCTCCTTTTGGTGCCAGCACAAGGTATTCATTTTTTAAAAGGGCACCCTAAAATTATCAGGTAGACTTACTTCCCCTTTTTAGCCAGGTCGCTACTAAGGAATCATTACACGGCCTAGAAGTACTATGAGCTGCCTGTGAAGAACAAGATGAAACCCAAAGAAATTTTTGTTCTGAAATAATCAAGGGATTAAGAATTATAAAGGAGGCAGCCATCTTCATAAGGAACCCTCAGGCAATCAGCCTCCCCATACCAGGATCCTCATCAAAATGTCCGGAGGTGGAGGCTCCAAGATCTGCATTTCTCAAATCATTTAATTTCAGGAAATACCCCTGAGGAGTTATAAACATTATTACAGCAAACTATATAGGTCCCCAACGCCACGGCACACTGAATATACAACAAAGTACCTTCAGGCCTCCCATGACCCCCATGCCTCTGCTACCCCAAGGGCCCACAACTGACTATCTTCATTTTAGGCGATGTCAGCTGCCACAAGTCCGAATGGAACTCAGCATGTCCCCGTAACCCCAGCTACCACCTGGGGACAATCACCCTTACATCTCCCTGATTGTTCTTTGGCCTCCCCACTGCTGAAAAGTCTTCAAAGTCTTAATCAATACAGGGGCTCAAGTTACATGTATACCTGGGGGTCCCGCTAAATTTAAACAAGGTACCCCTCCATGCTCTTAGGGGAGTTAGTGGACATAAAATAAAAGGCAAAAAAGGTGTGCTTCACTTTAACTAGAACTATTATCTTGCCTAAATTCCCCATGGTCATAGCACCCATTGTCCTAATACATCTGATAGTGGTCAAGGATGCCCTGACCCAATGAGTAATAAATTGAAATAAAATTATGTTTTGGTACTTACATTTGGCCTGGCAAAATGGGGCTCCATAGACCTCTTGCCAACTTCCACCCAGGTAAAATAGTTATCATGGCCCAATATAGACTGAAATAAACCTACAGGAATGAAGGCCCATTATCCAAGACTTACTGAATGAAGAGGTCATGTTCTACTGTTGCTCCCTTTTAATAGTCAATAAAAATGAATGATGCCTAACAGTGGCTTACCATAACCTTAATGTCATGGTATGCCCCAACTAAAACCTTGATTTCTAATACCATTAAAATTACTGACTCCATCCAATCAGCACTGAAAAATATTTTGCTGTTATACATTTGGCTAATATGTTTTCTTCAGTGCCTATTTCTACCAACTCTCAGACATAATTTGCCTTCACGTTAGAAGGAACGGAGTATACAATATAGCTTCACTTGCCTCACAGTCTTGCCGTTGCACTCAATCTTTGAGGCAACATCTTAATTGCCTCCAATTTTCTTCAGGAACATAGGTATGATATCAAACTGACGACATCCTCCTCTGAGGAGATTCAAAGGGTACACTCACACAACATATAAAAGCATGTGTCACAGAACTTTCCAAGGTGGGGCTGAGCCAAGTCCCTGCTGCTTCAGTAAAATATCTGGGCACTATCTGGTAAGCTGAGGAATGATTCGTACCCAGTGAGGTGAGGCAACAACTCCTCATCTTATCGGCACCCACTTTTTAAAGAAGTCCAAACTATTATATTGGGTCTACTTGGATTTTAGAGACAACATATTCCTCATTTACAAATTTTACTTAAGTTCATTTGTGCTGTTATTCACAAATCAGCCCACTTTGAATGGGCACCCTATAACAAGAGGCTCCAGAATCTGTCCAAATTGTCATACAACAGGCACTCTCATTAGTGCCCACCCCCAGACTGCAGATGGATTAGAAACCTCCTTTCATGCCTTCTGGAATCTCTGGATCATAATGATGACCATAAATTGCCCATGGGCTTCCGGCCACATACTGGGCCCTCTTGGAGATGAAAGCTCTCACAGACCCTGAGCCTGTGACTCTCTGTGCCTAGTTGCCTATTATGCCTTGGGTCAGGGAGGCAGCACCCTGGAAGACTCAGCACAGAAGCCTCCATATTGAATCAGAAATAGTACGTACAGGATAGAGCCAAGCTTGGACCATGTGGCATATCCCACCTACAGTAGCAAGTGGCTTCACCTGTCCTCAGTACCTTGCCAGATACAACAGAGTCAGAAAAGATTACTCTTCTCCCAGACACACTGGCCACCACTGGGATTAATTGTGTAATCAGAAAAGGGAGTCTATACACTTTTTTTTTTTTTTAAAGAGAAATGGGACCCTCATTTATTGCTGCTGGGATTGTGAAATGGTGTAGACATTGTGGAAAACATTTTGACGGTTCCGCAAAAAGTTAAACATAGAATTACCATATGATCCAGCAACTCCACTACTAGGTGTATGCTCAAATGAATTGAAAAAGTACTCAAAAAAATATACATGGATGTTAATACCAGCACTATTCACAATACTCAAAAGGTGAAGGCAATCCAAATATCATCCAATGGATGGATAAACAAAATATGGTCTACACAAACAATGGAACATTATTCAGCCATAAAATGGAATGAAGGTCTAATACACACCACAAGGATGGACCTTGAAAACATCATGCTAAATGAAGCACCATATTTTTCCACAAAGATCTTGCCCATGTAAATAACATATCCACAGATATAAAATACAGGGAAATGATGAAATTAAGTAAGACAGTTCTGGCATGGCATGCCCATGCATATACCACACATGTCTCGTGACACTGACAGAAGTGAATGGCAATCTCATTCACTGGCCCTCCCGTATTACATGGAAATCATACTATTCTGTTAATTTACTTTAATCTCCTACTTATGCATATAAAAATAGGTCAAAAATGTTACTTTTGATCATAATTGTATGTCGTTGTTGTGGTTAGGTGCCGTCGAGTGGGTTCCAAATCCTAGAGACCCCATGTACAACAGAAAGAAACACTGCCTGGTCCTACGCCATCCTCACAATTGTTGTTATGCTTGAGCCCATTGTTGAAGCCACTGTTTCAGTACATGTCCTTGAAGGTCTTCCTCTTTTTTGTTGATCCTCTACTTTACCAAGCATGATGCCTCCTCCGGGGACTGGTCCCTCCTGATAACATGTCCCAAGTATGTGAAATGAAGTGTCACCATCCTTGCTTCTAATGAGCATTCTGGCTGTACTTCTTCCAAGATAGATTCATTTGTTCTTCTGGCAGTCCATTGTATATTCAATATTCTTTGCCAACATCATAATTCAAAGGTATCAATTCTTCTTCTGTCTTCCTTATTCATTGACCAGCTTTCACATGCATACGAGGTAATTGATAACACCATGGCTTGCAGGCACACCTTTGTGTTTGGTAGCGCCCTGGTATTTGAAAAATAAACAATTGAAACTGTGCATTTGTTTCTATTAGTTCATAATTACAGTGCATTAACTTAACAGTTGAATGCAAAAACCTAATCATATCGTCTTAAGTGAAACCATTAGGTTATGTTAGGTCTGCTTATCTCATAGGTTAACTATGTCTTCTTAATATCAATTGAAGTCAACGACGTGTAAAAAAAAATTGGCATAGTATGCTTATGGAAGTAACAGGGGGATTGCATGGTTGGCAAAAAATGTATACTTTATTTGCAAAAAAGTATGGTCAGACATAGAAGGACAAATAACATATGATCCTACTTATATTAGATATCTAGAAGAGACAAATCCATAGGGACACCGTGGGCTGGGGAAGGACAGAATGGAGAGTATTAAAAAACAACTCTGTCTTCCAGGTACTTACTACTTAATTAGTGGGAGATACGAATGAAACACCATGGGGAGGAAATAAAAATCATGTCCCAATAATTAGCATATTTGAAGAAATTATCAAATTCCAATAAATGACTTTTTTGTCCTTTTTCCTCAGACTGGGGAGAGGAGGGAGAATACGGAATAATGTACTTCAAATTCAGTATAGCCTTTACCCATGATGTTTTGATGAAAGTGATGCTATAGCCCTTAGAATGCAATCACATCAAAGCTGGATGGGAATATGAAGAATGAGAAACCAATAAACAATTCAACATTTGCTTTAAAATGTTTGTCATATTAGCATTTCCTGACACTTTCCAAGTGTTACAGTAAGTCCTTGCCTTAATATTGTTGAAAAAAATTCAACCATGTAATATGCAGTATCATGTTATATCAAGATTAACAAAATTCACTTTTCAGTCAGTCTGTATTGTCACAAACGATAATTTATACTGCATGCAAGTGTTAGAACACTAGACAAAATCCAAAATAAGGACCAAACTTGATAAAACAAGCTAGGGGAGGATAGGAGCTAATCACAAGACGGTAATGCCAAATTAATATTGCATTTTGCAGTAATAACTGGTTTTCTACATTTCAACTCCTTGTGTCCCTATATTAATTTTATAAAGTCTGTTTAAGGTTTCCTGTTATCAATACAAATATATATAAAAATTTAGAGATAAACACAATACAATTTTCAAATACACATTTGTTCCAATTTATAACAGATATTGAGTACCTAGGAGCAGTGGTTATGTGCTCAGCTGCTAACCAAAAGGTTTGTGGTTCAAACCTACCAGCCACTCCACAGGAAAAAGATGTGGCAGTCTGCTTGGCAACGATTTACAGCCTTAGAAACCCTAGCAGTTCTACTCTGTTATATGGGGTCACTGTGAGTCAGAACTGACCCAACAGCAATGGGCTTGTGTGTTTGTTTTTGTTTGTTTTGTTTTACTAAGTGCTGGGCAATGTTAAGGTTGTATAGATTCACCAGTGAACAAAATTTCTGCCTTTATGAAGCTTACATTCTAGTGGACATTAATTTTGACATGTCTGTCATTATACTTCTGCAAAAGCACTGAAAATTCTTGTCTTTCTAAGTCCTCTCTCTGGAGTAATATTGGATAAAGATCAAGGTTGTTACTGAAGCCCTTACTGCACCACTTCCAAAGGTACACGCTGTGAGGTCTCCCGACTACTGAGATATGCTGTACTATGTTGAAATATTTACTTATATGGAAGAAATTGTTTTCTTTTATGAGAGCTGATGATTGGAAGAATTTACATCACACTTAGGTCTTTAAAAATCATTTTATAGAGCTTCTTTCCTGTGTGGACTCTCTGATGTTCTTACCACCTCGATCACTTTTATAGGATTTATCACCAGCATGAATTCTGTGGTGAATTGTAAGATTTGACCTCCAACTGAAGCTCTTACCACGTATCTCACACCTGTAATGTTTATCCCCTGTGTGAACTCTCTGGTGAAATTGTAGTTGTAGAGATTGACTGAAGTCTTTACCACACATATCACATTTGTATGGTTTCTCTCCTATGTGGAGACTTGAGGCCTGACTGAAGTATTTACCACACTCCCCACACTTACATAGCTTCTCTCCTGTGTGGACCCTCTGATGCTTGTCAGGATTCATGCTCCATTTGAAGCCCTTCCCACACTCTTCACATTTGCGTGGCTTTTCTCCAGTGCGGACTCTTTGATGGGCTTGGAGGTATGAACTCCGACCAAAGCTCTTTCCACACTCTTCACTTTTAAATGGTTTTTTCTGCTGTGGACTCTCTGGTGGGCCAAAAGATTGGAGGCTTGCCTGAAGACCTGCCCACCCAAAAAAAGGAGTCTTATACACTTGCTAGAGAGCTGCTGCTTTCTATCCTCTAACCAGGACATCCCTAATCAAGGACGGGGCCCAAGAGTCAACATAATTGGTCAAACTTTAGGCAATTATTTTAGCACTATAGGGTATCCTGGCCAACAATCAATTCCATCTGCACATTTTTACAGAATCTTGGGCCATTGTCAATGGTTTGGCCGTCTCGTATGACCAATGGCAACAATTCCTTGCTAATTCAGGTAAAGAATTCTAGAAACTTCTTGCCTTACAGATATCCAAAATATAAAGGTCACACATGTCTCCGTACATACTAAAGCCACAATACAAGGCCTCACCAAGACACTCCTTATCTCCTTCAGAGTTCCAGAAATTATAGATAGTGGCCAAATCACTAATTTCACTTCTCAAAATACATAATTCTGGGCTCATAACCATGTTTTACACTTACTACAATTCACTCATTCTTCAGTTATTCATTGAGCCCCTTCTATATGCCAGGCACCAGGTTAGGCTCTGGGGATATAACAACAAAAAAAGGAAGATGGGTCCTTTACCTGCCAGGAGCTGATAATTCCAAAGGGAAAATGTCAAGTCAACGGTAAATTAATGGACTGATAAGGTGAGCATGGAGTGTTAAGGGAGCCCAGACGGGAGATACCTATGCTGAGAACTGAAGAATGAATAGAAGTTACTCATGTTTAGCAGGGAAGAGAGAAAACTGTTTCAGGCAAGCAAAAAAGAACATGACTTATCTCAAGAACTGAAAGACATTTATACTAGCTTTTTTTTAAAGAATAGAATACTAGAAGGGTATAACAGTCAGGAAGACAGAAACCTCCTTAGGTATTTCACCAAATAGAGGAAATTTAATAGGGGAAGCTTTTTATGCTGGTGTTAGAAGAGTTGAGAAGATAACCAGTGGATGGTGAAACAACTCAGAGTTCAGGAACAGCGGGAATCCAGGGGAAAGGTGGGGTTACCAAAGCCCAGAGCTAAAGCCACTGGAAGGAGCCACATCATGGTGGTGACTGCCTTGTGGGGGTGGGTCTGCAGAGCTCACAGTAGTCTGGTAGGAACTGGAGCCACAGAGAATACAGACACATGTAGCCAATTCTGGAGACACCATCTGAGATAGAGTGGTGGGGGAGTAGAAATACCTTCTGACCTGCATCTCCCACCCGTGCTTTCGGTAGACCAAGCCTAGTGGGAACCCAGATGATATGGGAGGGTGAAAATGCATCTACTGTGATACTGAGCAGAACAGGGGAAGGAACAGGTCAAAGGATAAACAGGCAAATGACTAAAGCTGGAAAAGTAGGCAGAATTTGGATCACTTAGGGTAAATTAAGTTTTTTATCCTGAAAACAACAGGGAACTATTGAAAGGTTTTAAGCAGGGAGCATATGATTGGATTTATGTGTTTAAAATTATTACTAAATATTTTAACTTTTCTTATTTTAATGTCTGAGCAAAAATAAATAAAGATTTCATTGAAGTAGATGTGGTCAGGAGGGATCAATCCTTGAAGAAGGACATTATGCTTGGTAAAGTACAGGGTCAGCGGAAGAGAGGAAGACCCTCAATGAGATGGATTGATACAGTGGCTGCAACAATGGGCTCAAGCATAACTATGATCATAAAGATGGTGGAAGGCTGGGCAGTGTTTCATTCTGTGGTACATAAAATAAATAAATAAATAAATAAGTCAGAACCGACTCGATGGCACCTAACAACAACAACAGATGTTGTCAGAAAACATCTAAAACAATAATGTTCCAGTTTAAAAGCTACACTGGTAAGTTAGAATGTATCTAGAGACTGGAAACAAGAAAAATGAGGCATCTGGGAAACACATCATCAAAGAAACCACTTGAGGATGTTAGTCTCATTCTGCCTGGAGGAGAGAGCTGGGAGGGGAGACATGACAGCTGTCTCACACCGCGTGAAGAGCTGCCACATAGAAGGAGGTGCAAGTTTCTCCCTGGATACTCCAGACGGAAGAGTAAGGAATCAGGGGGAATGATATGAAAGCAAATTTCGTTTCTATTTTGAAAGAAGAGCTTCCCAACACTTAGAACTTTCTAGCAATAGAACACACTCCATCCAAGATGCTAAGTTCCTGCAAAAGATAGTAAACTCCCAGTGAGGAAAGGTGATCAGATGGAACCTTGTGTTAGTTGGAATGGGCCAGGTTATGGGGCAGTTGCGACACTGCAAAATTTCAGTAGCTGAATATGACAAAAGTTTAACTTCTCACTCACAATACAGCCGAGGTCTTTGCTTACTGTGGCTACTCAGCAAGCTGGTTGTAAGGACATGAGTGCCCATGATCACTACAAAAGTGGAAAGGTAAAGGTCCTTTTAGAACTTTTCCTCTTGTGTTATTTTTCCCCTCGAATTTCATTGGCCAAAGCATGTCACGTGGGCACAACTACTTAAAAGAGCTTTACTTAGAAAGCAGAGAGCCAGAAATATTTAGAGAATAGCACCAACGGAAATTATAAAAATCTCCTGAAGTATACTTGTCCTGCCTACTTCACAGGATGGTGGAGAGGATGTGAATGTAAGTTCTTCGTGAGCTGTAAATTCTATGAAAATGAACTGTATGCTATGAAAATAATGTTCTGCATCTTGTTCACTGCTCTGTCCCCAGTGCCTTGCACCATGCCTGGCACATAGTAGAGGTTCAATAAATGTCTGATGAGCAATTATATGGATTAACAAACATTTTTAGCTGACCTGATTTCTTTGGAGGGAATGAAAGTTAGTATAAGTCAAGACGTACCTAGGAATACGTGGCTCATCATCAGCATTTATTAGGATGGCTCATCACTACCATTTATTAGGATGTTCCATCCAAACACAGATTCCTGGCCAAAGGGGCTGATGCCAGATTCCTGTGTTTGGATGGAAGATGAACTAAATGATTTCAAAGGTACTTTTTAACAACTCCACAGTTTCCCCCTTGAGGTGTAAAAATAGAGTAGTTATCCTGAAACTAGGGCCTGGGCTTCATGGCTTATGAAAGAGTTTTTATTCTTTCTAATAAACCCCTCCCCCAGCCACTCTTTACTAGGTTGCCTTGATAGCTCAAAACACCTTCTGAACTTTATTTACTGTCTCCCCATCTAGCTAAGTAGCAATATGAAGCAAAGACATTATTTTGCTCTCTCTGGTAATCCGAATGTCAAAAGATAGATGTTCCGTATTTGTTGAATAGATGCTGCTTGACCCACTAAGAAATGAAAAATTTGAAGCTTAGAAAAACAAATCAAAAGCCACATAACATAGAGAACTATACCACAAAAGAGGTAGCTGAGCCTCTTGGACTATAAAACAGAACCTCCAGCCTCCAAACACCCAAAAAAAATGTCCTGGGCAAAGGAAGCTTCACTCCCAAGCCCACTCATTTCACCTACCAAAAGGGAAGAAGAACCTCACTGGTAAACACAATCCTTTTGAAGAACAAAGCTTAGCCCTCACAATGGCAGTTTTCTGCCGAGGTAGCATTTTTCCCAACACATTATGCAAAAGCCAGTTGGAGAAGATGCTGAGGACTGTTATTTCCTAATTTGATTCTGCCATTTCCAGTAATGGAAAGCTGTACTCTAGCCATCCATCTTAATAAGTGACAGATCCATTTCATGAAAACTTCCTTAAATAATTTCCTCTGGTTTTAGAGGGAGGAGAAAACAAGAAAGAGTGTTGTTTTGTGCTCCCAGGCATGTCAACATTTTGAGAGCCATTAAATGTAGCAAGAACTCATCTTAGGTTGGGGATTAAGTGGTCAACTGATGCCAACCCAAGTGTGTTTCTCAAATGCAGTTGCTCATTGGACAAAGTCATGAAAGGCTGTTAGACTGGCTATTGGCAGATGAATAATAATAGTAATTACACATGACTTGATAATTCGTATTGCACTTTCTGTCCCTAAACATACTGCAGGGTGGAGATAGGTAATTCTATAAATGGATTCCTCCCAACTTTGCAGCTCTCTGTGGGCAAATAAGTATATAAAAATCCAGTATAGTGAAATGAACATTACACTGAATTCAGGAGATTTCAATTCTAGTCTTGTTTCTACTGCTTAGGAGCTCTATGACCTTGGCCAAGTCAATAAATTAATCTCTCTGAGTTTTAATCTCCTCCTTTTATGGTGACGATATAATACTTGTCAAAACAACCTCAAGGGATTATTGTGAGGATTAAATGAGACAGTAAAGAGAAGGAATTCATTAAATTTTGTGAAAGTTTTACAAAAAAAAAAAATCCTTCAAGAGAATAGGGATTTTCTTTTCTTTTTTTTCCCCTACTTTCAGATCCCTAGAGCCTGGAGCCCTGGTGACACAGTAGTTAAATGCTCAGCTCCTAACCAAAAGGTCAGCAGTTCAAACCTACCAGCTTCTCCATGGAAGAAAAATATGGCAGTCTGCTTCTGTCAAGATTACAGCCTTAGAAACCCTATGGTACAGTTCTATTTTGTCCTATAAGGTTGCTATGAGTTGGAATCGACTCAACTGCATACAACAACACATCCCTAATGCCTAGAACAATACGTGGCACACAGGGGGCATGGGGACTCAATAAGTATATTTGGATTAATGAATAAAAAACAGTAAAGTGTTGTTATTAATAAGCCATTTGAATTGACCTGATCTTCTTTTTTTTTAGTTTTTTCTAAGAAGGTAGACAAAAAGAACTTAGTGTTGAACCTATGAAAGCTCAGTTAAGTTAGACACTGCATTTTACACTTGGAATCCTGGGCAGGACCTTTCCAGGTTGTGTAGTTTAAGTCAGTACTATTACACAACTCTTCATTGAGCTCTCACTATACGCTTAGCAGTTCGTATGCATTATATCGCTTAGTCCTCACAAGACTGTTATTACCCTTACACTATGTATGAAAAAGACTGAGTCTCAGGAAGTTTAAATAACTCACCCAGTATCACAAAGCTAGGATGAAGGAGTAGAACCAGACTTAAGTTGCTAACCACCACATCACCACCTCTCAGTTTGCAACTTTAATGGCAGAATTATGTCTCCACCACTTAGCGTATGTTCTGAGCATTAAAAAATCCAAATCCAACTGGCTTAATCTATGAAGAGAATATACTGATTCATAATGGAATATACTGATATATTTGAATATATTGATTCTAAAGCACAATGTAGAGGTGTCTTAAATACAGTTTGATCTAGGCTGCTGGTCCATTTCTCTGGTTCTGCCCTTCTCCATGTCCTGGCTTCGTCTCTGACTGGCTTCCCTCATGGAGGCAAAGTGGGTACCGTGATTCCAACATAATAGGCACACTCTACATCATCCAGAAGGAAGAGAGAGAGAATGAGTTTTCTCTTCTCCAACCTTGGAACAGATGCTAAACTTCACCCTAATTGGGACAAATCTGAAAGAATCACAGTGGCCCAGGTATGGTCATGCACTGATTAACTTAGGCCTGGGTTATCACCTGGCCAACGCCGAGGCAAGGAAGACAAGATTACACTGATTGGCTGAGGGAAAAGTAATCCCTACCTAAGCCACCTGAAGGAAATTCTGGATGCAACTGGAAGGGCAGGAGTGGATCCTAGGTGGACTACCAATTAATGTCCACTACAACATCAAAACCATTGTTCTCCCTCCACCCCACCAAGGTGCCAGGACACTTTTTTTTTTTTGAGTAGTGACAAATAGCCAGTATTTTCTCATTCCTCTGAGGGAGCTATGGCCTGACCACTCAACATCCATTCTCCCTTCTAGTCACTCAATAGCCCAGCAAACATGAACTCAGAACCTTACTACATATATGCACCAGTGGATTGATACTCAAAGGCAAATAAGATATGATTCTTGTCTTCACAGGATGTGCAGTCTGGTAGAACTGGAAATTGACACCAAAGACTGTGGAGGGGAAGGGGAGAAAATAGCTGAGTGGAGGATGAATGAACATGCATGCAGTAGACATTTGGAGTCTTATAAACCTGAAACCAAGGCAGAGCCTTCAACTTTTTCTTCTGCAAGGGAATCAATCCGAAGCTTTTACCTTCCTTCAGGACTCATTTTATCATTTTCACTGCTTTCCTTTGGACTGTTGCCTAGTTTCCCACCTCTTTCTCAGACTTACAGCCCCATGGCATATGAAGTGACCTGGAGGTCTCCTGATTCATGCTAAGTCTAATCCTACTCTGTTTTTCCCTTAGTGCATCTATCCATTTATTCACATTTGGCTTGTTTTCTGATCTCCTTTAATTGTAGACACTGGGGAGTGAACTATGTTTAAATACTGTTATTTGTAGCCTACCTAGAACATAGCTATTGTTCAATATGCATCTATTAACAATATTAACTATGCTGATAAAGGATTCCAGTCCCTGGAATTGTTAATCAAATGCATTTTGACCAATTATAAATTAATTTCATACTGAAATATTTACAGTTCTTGATTATTGTCAGATTGCTCTGGTTGGTTATTTTCTACTCACTGGTACAGTGAGATGAGAGGCCAGTCCTCTTCTCTTCCTCATTATTCTAGAGATTTTTTTAGCCCTAGAAGCTCAGTGCATTCACCAAACCTCAGGAGGTTAGGATAGAGTTGGCCTGACTACCCACCCTTTTATGGATGGGAAAAAACAAATGCATAGAAATAGGACACATGTTGTCCAGGGCAACAATGACAGACCCAAGGCTACAATTTCAATTACCAGGGATGCCTAACCTACCTTCAGTGTCTTTAACCTCAGGGACAGAGCCAGAGAGTAGCTGGATGCAGGAAAAGGGAAGGAAGTATTTACTGAGCACTTCCTATGTGTTACATACTCTTCCAGATGTTTTCACATGAACCATATCATTTACTCCTCTAAACAGTTTTTGTCATTATTTGCATTACACAAAGAAGAAAGTTTGATTCAGAATTGTTTAACCAACTAGCAGAGTTAATAACCAGTAGAGCTAGGATCCGAACCCAAATCTCACTCCAAGCTCTGCCCTTTCCTCTGCACCCTGATATTTCCCATTGTCAATAAATCTCTGAACTTCATGACACTTAGAAAATGGCATATGGGGACTGATGGAGATGGGCAGCCCTCGTAGCCTGACCACACCATCTTTCACGAGGCTCTGTGTCAATGGATTGATGATGGTGAGAAGAGTGGCTAAGGAAGTGATTATGTTCTAATTCTGTCTCTGCCACTAACTGGCTGAGTAGCTTTGGGCAACTCACATCCTCAGTACCCTTTCCCACCCCTCCCCCCACTGGATTTTTAAATGAAGAGGTTGAACTGGTTGATTAAAATGTCCCTTCTAAGAACAAAGTGTGTGGCTCAAGATAGGCTGAGCCATTTGTTGCCATTCCTCTAGGGGAGTTTTGGGGTGACCATTCACTTCTGTTCCCACACTCCCCAAAGAAAAGGCAGTGACTTCATAAACTGCAGAGGCAAAAGTGGCTCTGACCTTTGGATGAATACTGCTCACCTCAATCAGGAGAGTTGGCAGACACCCAGGAGCTCTGTACTTGAATGCATCTTTGGGAAACTGGAACAGACACTGGAACAGAGTCTGAGCCTCAGAGGAAATAAAAGATGTGACACCCCTAACTTCATAACTCACAAAACAGTCTCCAGAGAAATGGTGTGGAGTGTTAATTAAACCTGTCAGAGCTAGAAGGCACTAAAATGATTACCTACTTCAGGGAACAGCAAATTTTTTCTGTAATGTGCCATTACAGAAAGAAAATGTTTTAGAGCTTCTGGGCCATATGGCTTCTGCTGCACCTACTCAACTTGGCTATTGTAGTGCAAAAACAGCTATAGAAAATACGTAAACTTTATTTACAAATACAGCCAGTGGCAGGACCAGGTTTACAGGCTATAATTAGCTGAGCTCTGGTCTAGCCCAACCTTCTCATGCTGCAAATGAGAAAACTAAGACTCAGGGTGGTCAAGTCACTTGAGTCTCACTCCCTGTCCAGTGTTTCCTCCGCTTCAGCACACTTATCTATACATGTTTTGTAATAGCTAGGAGAAAGGTTACATTACTGAGTGCTCGTTGAGGGCCTATTGGTGACTTTGGCTCTTTCTGCCCCTCACAACTCAAGAAGACACTTGGGAGTTTGATCATGTCTTTAAGAGTGAGTTTAGACTTCATCAGTTGTTGTGAATAGAAACATACCGGTTAGAGCATGGAATTTAGAGCATCTACACGCAGCAAAGGAAAGCAGGCTGAAACGCTCACACAACTGCTCTGTGCTGGTTTTCCTTGGTCATCCCTAAAAATACCTCAAAGTACCAAGCTTCAGTCAAAGAACAGGCTGGAAAGGAAATGACACAAGGACAGGACAGGGAAAATAGAAATCCCCTAGGCCAGGAAAAGAAGGAAGAAAGAGGAGACAAAAACAAACTTCAAGATTTTGACAGATGCAGGAAATTCATCTGCCCCAGGAAGAGGCCAAGAGAATGCGGAGGAATGAGGATTAGGTAAAGGAAAGAACACTGGATTTGGAAACATGAGGTAGAGCTCAAGGGATGGCTCCATAGTGACCCCTAGGTGACTTTACAGGGGTCACTTACCCTCTCTTCGACTTCCTTTCTCCGTCTGTAAAATACAGATAACTGGCCCATCCCACCTGCTTCACAAAGTTACTCTAAGAATTCAATGAGATAAACCAGAATAAGAAAGGCAGATTATTGCATCTTTTAGCTTGCTCTGTCTGTCATTTCAATTATCCTTTCTCCCCATAGAATATAATTGGTATGTGAATATGTTTACTTTCCTCACTTACTTTTTTTTGGGGGGAGGGGTGAGGAGGGGAATAACAAACATTTATTGAGTATTTCCTATGTGCAAAACTTGTAGAGGGATACAAAAGTGTGTAAAACATTTTCTCAACTACCTATACTCTCTTCCCATATTTGATAGTAAATCTAGTTTGGAATTGTTTTTAATTTAGAGATTCAGTCCTTCAGACTATCTTGTATTTCTTTATAAGTAAACCTCTTTTCTAATTTTTTTTTCTGAATCTGACAGCTGCCACATAAGAATTAATTGTATACCAATGAAATGGCAATCAGAATACAAAGCATATATTCTGGTTATTATCTGTAAGAAGTTACAT
Source organism: Loxodonta africana (assembly GCF_030014295.1). Lineage (NCBI taxonomy): Eukaryota > Metazoa > Chordata > Mammalia > Proboscidea > Elephantidae > Loxodonta > Loxodonta africana. The sequence goes on from NC_087353.1 coordinate 45,546,937, forward strand.
CACAATTTAGTGACATAAAACAGCCACTTATTATGCTCACAATTTCTGTGGGACAAGAATTCAGAGAGGGAAAAATGTGGATGGTGTGCGTCCGCTCATGAAGTTTGGACCTCAGCTGGAAGACGAAGACTGGATGTGTCTTGACAGCTGGGGCTAGAATTATCTGAAGGCTCATACACTTACATGTCTAGCAGTTGATACTGGCTGCCAGATGGCCATTAGCTGGTGTCATTGGCTGGAACATCATCATGTAACTCTCTATGCAGCGAGGGTTTCCTCATACCATGGTAGCTGGTTTCCAAGGGTAAGCATCTGAGCAGAGAAAGACTAAGTGAAAGCTGTACTGGTTTTTCCAATCTAGCCTTGGGAGTGACACAGTGCCATTTCTACCTCATTCTTTTTGTCAAGACAGTCATAAAGTTCCACATAGCAGGCAACCATCTGGGTGGCACAAACTAATATGCACTCCACTACTAGTCAAAAGGCTGGTGGTTCGAACTCACCCAGAGTAGCCTCAGAAGACAGGCTTGGCAATCTGCTTCAGAAAAGTCACAGCCTTGGAAACCCTACTCTGTACAATGAGGTCACCATGAGTCGGAATCAACTTGATGACAACTAACAACAACAACTTGAGGCAAGGGTAGCAAGGTTCTGGAGGAGCATATGGGATCAAAAATATTGTTGTAACCATTTTTGGAAAATATGATCTGCTACACTTTATTAGTGCAGAGATTTTTGCTTATTTGTGTTCGGCTGTATCCCCACAACTAGAATAAACCAAAAGCAAACAAATAAACCCATTGCCGTCAAGTTGATTCAGACTGATAGCAACCCTATAGGACAGAGTAGAACTGCTCCATACAGTTTCCAAGGAGTGCCTGGTAGATGCAAACTACTGACATTTTGGTTAGCAGTAGAGCTCTTATCCACTGTGCCATCAGGCCTTAGCATATAAAAGGTGCTCAATAAACATTTTATTGTATGAATAAGTGAGTCTTCCTGACTGACATATCCAACCCAGCACTCTATATCTTCATAGTCATTACCCTGCCCCCAATCTCTGGCACAAACTCAGAGGGAGTGGTTTCTACATTTACTTGGACCTCTCTGGTGGAACTTGGAGCCTGAGGCTAAAACCCTTCATGGGGGTAGCTGTCACACACATGCTCAGCCCATTTCTTCTTAGCAGTATCATAAGTAGGGTGCAGACCTCTTCCTCTCCCCTGGCATTCAGGGCAGGCATCTGTCTTCGATGACGAGATTCCATGTGCCCACAGTTGGAAAAGGTTACCTCTAAAATCCCCTGTTGACATCTGTTCCCCATGCTCATCACTCCTTACCTGGGACTCTGGTTACTTTGGTCTCTGGTGCCACTGTATCCTCGGAAGAGGTTCGAATTTATTTTTTGAAATACAATCAGAGATAGGGCCTTTAAGTCCTCCTTCTATGATACCAAATTTTCTAACTATTCTCTTGGGCATTTTAGAGAAATCAATATTGTCAGTATGCTCTAACAAGGAAAGCTATACTTCTATACTTCTTTTTTCTGAATAATTTTTATTGTGCTTTAAGTGAAAGTTTACAAATCAAGTCAGTCTCTCACACAAAAACCCATATACACCTTGCTACACACTCCTAATTACTCTCCCCCTAATGAGACATTTTTTTTTTAATGAGACAGCCCGCTCTCTCCCTCCACTCTCTCTTTTCGTGTCCATTTCGCCAGCTTCTAACCCCTTCCACCCTCTCATCTCCTTCTATACTCTTCCTTCCAAACATTTTGTAAACCACCCTGTATCAACCTAGTAGTTTTAAAACATTCTATAGCACTCTTCCAAGCTCAGTTTCATCACTGGTCCATGGTGTTTTCCAAATCAGCAGTGACTTTTGAGAGCTCACACTCATTTCTGCCCACCAGTTTTCCAACAGGGAAACAACCAATTGGTCCCACTGCTAGGGTTGCAGTCAATCTGTCATGCAGATGTTTTCTGCACAGGGATTCTTAGCAGCCTGGGATGAAGTCCCCACTTATAAAAAAAAAAAAAATTTTTTTTTTTTTTACTTATAGCAGACATGAATTTTATTCCACAACATAGGACATAAGAAATTTCATACTATTTTTATCTCCTGAAATAAAATTTAATCTTCTCTGGGCCCCATCCCACTGGGTTGGTGGGAAACTTCATTTTAGTCACTACTGGGGTATACGTTTTTCACTATGAGTTGGCAAAGTTCCCAGGGATCTTACATATTTGTCATTCAGGAATCGTTCTCTGGTTCCTGATTCATCACGAATATGTTCACTGTTCAACCCCGTGAAATTCCACAAAGGTGAGCTTCTCCTCTGTCCTGGGCTTACAGCCAAGGCTGAGCATCCAGAGTCTCAGGTCTAGCCACCTTGGGTACCCCAAGTAGCCATTCTTTTCTGAGATCCTGCCACCTCCTTGTAGTACTGGGGCCTTCTACCCTATGAAACTGGAAGCTTTTCTTTGCCTCCTGGTCTTAGGGCATGTTCTAAAACCTCTTCCTCCTATAGCATCCTCAGCATCTTGAGCCTCTTGGATGCCAAACACTTGCCTCCACCTTCATCCTTTCTCTTGCAGCTCAGCACTTCCCACTCTGAAGCACAGACTTTAGGAAGGCAAAAGTCAGGAGAGACCCCATGTGTGTCAGAATAGAACTGTGCTCCATAGGGTTTTCAATGGCTGATTTTTTTAGAAGTAGATCGCCAGACCTTTCTCCCGAGGTACCTCTGGGTGGCCTCCAACTTCCAACCTTCTGGTTAGCAGCTGAGTGAGCTGGCCATTTGCACCACTCAGGAACTCCAAAAGAGATGAGAGAGGCCCAGGATAATGGAACCCAGCAGAAAGAGTGGGGCTGAGTTACTTGTCAGGTCACAGTGACCACAGGGAGAGAGCCATGGAATACCAATGTTCTGGCCTCACTCTCCTCCCTCCCTCCCTTTGACCAGGGCTCCCCATTGGCCAAACCCAACCTGAAGCCAGAAGGCATGTTGTCATTAGTGCTTCCAAATCAATTTTCAACTCATAGCAATCCCATGTGGCAATTTCGCTGCAATCTTTACAGGAGCACATCACCAGGACTTTCTCCCATGGAGCCAATGGGTGGGTTCAAACCACCAACTTTTTGATTAGCCCTCAAGTGCTTAACTGTTGCACCACCAGGGCTCCTTCCAGGGGGCATAAACAGAACCAAAACCCATTGCCATCAAGTCAATTCCAACTCATAGCAACTCTATAGGACAGAGTAGAACAGCCCCACAGAGTTTCCAAGGAGTGGCTGGTGGATTGGAACTGCCGACCTTTTGGTTAGCAGCAGTAGCTCTTAACCACTGTGCCACCAGGACTCCATTCCAGAGGGCATAGGACTCCATTAATGAAATTCACAGTTTGACCTTGGGGCAGAGAACAAGGTGGCTTCTGTGGGCTCTATATTTTGTGAGTGGTTCTTCTCTCAGTTTCGATCAACTCTAGTCTGCACCCTCATGAGTCTTATACTCCAGTGATAGAGAAGGGAGTCAGCCCAGGTCTTTTCACTGTGACTCCAGGACTTGTTCATTTCCCCTTTACTGCAATGAATCACCCTGGTGATTCTGAATCCTATAAGTACTTAATCTGAGGGATACAATCCTTTACTTGATTATAATCTCTTTGAAATTCATGTGGGTTGTTTTGTTACCCAACTTGACTATAATGTCTGTGAGAACAAGAATTGTGTCTTATAAGTTTCTTATTTTTCTTATAGCTCTGAACATAGTGCTGGGCCCAGAGGTGGTGCTTGATAACATGTCAAATGAGTAAGCCATTGAAGAGATCTTAGAGTATACAGACAGGTTTGAGCTCTAGGGGCAGGGGGCCGGGTAGCCTTTGAATAATAGCTACATCTTGCTCCTATAGAGATTTCTCAGGGAAAGAATTACCTAAAAATAAAATTAAATTAAAAAGTTACCATTGAATTGACTCCATTATATGTGTCAGAGTAGAACTGTGCTCCACAGGGTTCTCAATGAATTTTTTAATATTTTTTTGGAAATAGATCTACTGCCTTTCTTCTGAGGCACCTCTGGGTAGACTTGAGCCTTCAATCTTTTGGTTAACAACAGCCAACCAAGTTAACCATTTGCACCACCAAGGACTCCAAGAATTAGGCATAACTTCCCCTCAGTAATAAAGCCCCAGAGGCAGTCCTAGACATGCCCTCAAAACAGAAAGCTGATGCAGGAGCATGAAGTCATTCATTCAGTCAGTCATTAATTCATTAACTTAACAAATAATTATTGAGGGTGTCCTAGGTCCCAGGCACTGACTAGGTACTGAGTATACAGTAATAAACAAGACAGATATTGGCCCTTCTTTTGTGGAAAAGCATTAGACATAAAAACTTCCAAATTAACATAAAATTGAAAAGTGTGGGAAGTGCAGTGAATTTAAAACAAAAAAAGTGAGAAAGTGCCTTGAAGAGACTAGCAGAGATGAGGCCATGGCTATCAGAGCCCTGTCCAAACCCCAGCTTACACAGCAGGTCACTGCAGACACTTCCATCCATGTAGATGGCTTTCTGCATAGGGAGGTGCGGGGCAGAATTTCCAAGGAGTTGGTGGCCCTGGAGCCTCCTTCACCTAATGAGATATGGGCATTGGTAGATAAATACCCTAACCCCCATGCCCTTTAGTCAGGTAGTTCTTGGCATGTTGCACACTGGCTCTCAGAGGACCCCAGAGGGCTGGAGACCCCAGGTACCCATAGCAGTAACCTGCTCATTAACCCACACTTCACTGGCTTGTCCTCCTCCTTGTATCACTTCTCCACTCCCTGAATTGTGCTTTCTGTAATAACCTACTTTCATTCATATGTTTGGCTCATGGTTTCCTTTTGGGAGAAAGCAAACTAAGCCAATAGAAAACCCACTTACAGTAAGGTAAACACCAACTCATATTGACACTCTCCCGAAATCAAGGATCTGTGGTACCAGTTAAACAGACTCTGAGAGTCTAATCATTGGGATTCTGGAAGAAAGGTGAGCCAAAATCTTGTGGCCCTTCTTTATAAGGGAGAAGGAGGAAAAGAGATGCTGTGTGCTAGAAGGGAAGTGTGAGGGGGAGGCAGAAGGGACACAGGAAGTGATCACAAGAGTGGAATAGTTGCCAGGCAAGGGGAGAGGGAGATAATTGCCCCATTCTCTCCACATAAAAACAATACAGTTCCTTTTCATGGCCTCATGGGTGATTTGGAGTGTGCAAGGCTGATGTGAGTGTACTACTATAGCATATGGTACTACATGTAGATTTTCTTCAAAGGACTTAAAGCACAGAAAAAGGTATTTTGTGGACAACTGATTGTCTTGCTTAGAATTTATGTTGAATAAGTCCTTTCTCAATGTTGAACTTCGGGGAAAATACCGTTAACTAAGGTACTGCCTTCTCTGGTGACCAAGAACACATCTCATTTCATCCTTGAATCTCAGCCACGCAGCACAGAGAAAGAGAAGGTGGTCAAAAGTGTGTTTGATGGACAAATGAGTTCAAAAGGTGGGTTTTGGGGATGTGTCTCTTCCCCCTCCTAGTGATTCTTTCTTGTGGAGGGAGTCCCATTAAACAAGCACTCCTGGCTTCTCCCTGCCTCCCTCACTGTTCCTGGGAAATACTGAGTGATCCATTTGATTGTTGAGCTTGGAAGAAGAACCTGGGCAGAGGTAGCCCATCTCTTTCCTCTACCTTTTCTCTTGGAAGTGAGCTATCCACAGGGTGCCTGAATCCTCTCAGCTCCAGCACCTCTGGGGCAGGGTGGTCAGGCCTGCTCAATTCTGAAGTTCAGCCTTCACCTACAGATTGTAGCCACGTTCTCCTGTATGAGTTGTATTTTGGCTCACACCTATTAACTCTTTCATCTTAATATTCAATTGGTTCAACCTCCATTATAGAAAGTGAATTACGTAACCCTAATGAAATAGAGGAAACCCTGGTGGCGTAGTGGTTAAGTGCTATGGCTGCTAACCAAGAGGTTGGCAGTTCAAATCCGCCAGGTGCTCCTTGGAAACTCTATGGGGCAGTTCTACTCTATCCTATAGGGTCACTATGAGTCGGAATCGACTCGATGGCAGTGGGTTAGTGGTGGGTAATGAAAGAGAGGAAACCCTGGTGGTGTAGTGGTTTAGTGCTATGGCTGCTAACCAAAAGTTGGCAGTTTGAATCCACCGGGCACTCCTTGGAAACTCTATGGGGCAGTTCTACTCTGTCCTATAGAGGTGCTGAGTCAGAATCGACTGAATGGCAGTAGGCTTGGTTTGGTTTGTAATGGAACAGGGTAGTAGACCAAAATAAAGAGGTCTGAAGGAAGGAACCAAGATGGCAGCTTAGTCATACACACACGCCATCTCTCTGTAGCAAAGGCCCATGAAACCAAGTGAAATAGTTACAGATGACAATCCTGGAACCCTGAGCAGCCAAATGAAAGGATAAAGAATTAGATCAAACACCAGTTGGAAGAATAAGCTGAATGAAAACAGTGAATGAGGAGGAAACAGAGTGAAGGTGCCCTGCCAGCTGGCCCAATACAACTTGACCATCTTGAGCCAAAGCCAGCAGCAATCCTAAGTGAGGAGCACAGGAAGGCAAACTTCACAGAACTCCCAATAGGAGGCAGAGAAACTGTAGACATATCCAGAGCAAAGCGCAACATGAACTGGAGCTAAGGAGGAAAAGTACAGGAAGGAGGGCAAGAGCTTCAGGGATCCCTGCATCCACAGAGCAGGTAGGGAGCCAGGACCCAGAGACAGAGCAATTCTCCAGGGATAGCTCCTGACCAACAGGGCGGGTAGCACACATAGAGTAATAGATACATAGACAGCAGGGATTTCCCTGGCTGGGCCCTAGAAAGCAACCCTCCCCCCCAGCATTTGGTCAGGGTTAGGTTCCAATTATTGGATGCACCCAATAGGAAGTACCCAGGCACCCTTGTCTGGAAACCAAAGGAGAATGCTCCCTCTTTCATACCCTCTTGGTGATTAGCAGCATGAAAATACCCCATCTCAGCCACCCAGGCCACCAGGGACCACAGTCAAGCCTCCCCCTTCTTCTCCTGCTCACCGAGCTCCACCTGCCACCCCCTTCCCACCCAGTGAGCAGTGGAGAGACATCACTCCATGGCCACCCACCTCACCCCACCCCTTCCTGCCACCCTGCCAAGTGGGTCAAGCAAGCATCACCATGCTCCCTGGCTGCCTGCCCCCCTGCCCCTCATCCACTGCCCCACCAAGCATACCAAGTGAGTACCACCATGCACCCTGGCTAACCATCCCACCCCACCCCACTCCTCACCTGCTGTCCTGCCAAGCAGGCAGAGAGAGTGCCTCCACAGCTGTGAGCATTCCCAAACCACTGGATTGATGACAGATGGCAGCCAGCACCTGCCCAGCACACCCTCAGCCATCTCACAAGCACAGTAAACAGTGGCATGTGCTTGCCCTGCCTGCCATGGCAATGCCCACACAGAGACAGGTGGTGAACACACCCATACCACAAGATGAGTAATCAGCAAACCATGTCCAACCTGTCCATACTGATATACCAAAACAAAACAAAAAATCATAAATAAATAACACCTTAATGCCTCAAAGACAGCAGAAAATATAAAATTATATAAAGAAACAGGTCAAGGTGGCTCAAGCAAGTGACCAAAATAAAGATGCAGAAAATCCTCCTGAGGAAGAAATGGTAATGGAACTAGCTGATAAGGAATTCAAAAGATTTGTGTGTAGGGTCCTTAAACAGAACAAGGAAAACACAGACAAAACCAAGGAAAACACAGACAAAGCTCTAGAAGAATTCAGGAAAATGATACAGGAACAAAAAGAAAAAACAGACTAGAAGGCATACAAAAACAGCAACTAGAAATACTGAAGAATAACAAGGAAAAAATTAGAAATAGATAACTCAATTGAAGGACATAAGAGTAGAATTGAATCAATGGAAGACAGAGTCAGTAAAATAGAGGACAAATCCCTTGATACTAATTTGTTTGAGGAACATTTAGAAAAAAGAATGAAGAAAAATGAAGAAAGCCTAAGAGTTATGTGGGACACTATCAAGAGGAATAACTTATATATGATAAAAATTCAAGAACAGGAGGAGACAAAAAAAAAAAAAAAAAGCACAGAAAAATTTTTTTTGAAGATTTGATGGCAGAAAACAGCTAATATCATAAAAGATGAGAAGATATCTATCCAAGAATCTCAATGAACCCCATACAGGATAGATCACAAAAGAAAGTCACCAAGACATATCATAATCAAATTTTCCAAAACCAAAGACAAAGTAAGAATTCTGGGAGCAGCTTGGGAAAAACAAACTGTCACCTACAAAGGGGAATCAATAAGTCTAGGTTCTGATTTCTCAGCAGAAACCATGTTGGTGAGAAGGCAATGGGATGGCATACATAAAAACCTGAAAGAAAAAAATGGCCAACCAAGAATTACATATGCAGCAAAATTATCTCTCAAATACAACGGCAAAACTAGGAATTTCCAGACAAACAGAAATTAAGAGAATTTATAAAAACCAGGATAACTTTACAAGAAATAATAAAGGGAGTCGTTTGGACAGAGAAACAATACCAGACAACAACCTGCGATTAAGACACATGACAGTATCAACCAGATACCAACCAAGACAAAGAATTCTCAAAAATTAAATAAATCTACAAGACTTAAAAAAGAGAATCAGAGACGTCAATCTATAAATGACGTCAACTTTAAAATAAAAAGTGGGAATAAATGATGTGATTACAGAACTTCTATATGGAGAGAAATTCAAGGGGATATCAAGATATAACAGACTATTTTAAACTTAGGAAGATAAAGGTAAATTTTAGATAACCACAAAGAAAATTAATAAACTTACTCATCAAAATAAAAGAAAACCACAAAGATTCAGTAAACACAAATCAACAACAATGAGGGAAATGACAAAGAAACTCCATAAAAAAAAAAAAGAACTCAGTACAGAAAAGTAAGTGGGACAAACTGTCAACACCACACATACAAAAGCACAAAAATATGACAGCAATAAATTCATACCTATCAATAATCACACTGAATGTAAATGGCTTAAATGTACCCGTAAAGAGACAGACTGACAGGATGGATAAAAAACCAAAATCCATCAATGTGCTGTCTTCACTCCTTAGACACAGAGATATAAATAAGCTAAAAATCAAAGGATGAAAAAAACAACAAGCAAATGGTAACCAAAAAAGAGCAGGATTAATAATATTAATCTCTAATAAAATAGACTTTAAGGCAAAATCCACCTCAATAAACAAGCGTATTATATAATGACCAAAGGCTCAACTGGCCAAGATGACATAACCATAATAAGTATTTTACGCACCCAATGACAGAACTCCAAAATACATAAAATAAGCTCTAACAGTGTTGAAAAGAGAAATAGAATGTAACAACTAGAAAGAAATTCAGCAAAGATACAGAAGATCTAAATATCACAATCAAATAACTTGACCTCATAGGCATATAGAGAACACCCTGCCCAACAGCAGCACAGTTCACATTCTTCTCCAACACACATGAAACATTCTCCAAAACAGACCATATTTTAGGCCACAAAGCAAGTCTGAATAAATTTACAAAAATATCAAAATAGTACAAAGCATCTTCTTTGAATACAATGCTATAAAGTTAGAAATCAATAACAGAACAAGGAAACTCAAATACATGGAAACTGAGTAACACCTTGCTTAAAAACCACTGGGTAAAAGATGATTTTAAAATATAATAAAAAATTCCTAGAATCAAACAAGAATGAAAGCACAACATACCAAAACCTTTGCAATACAGCAAAAGCAATACTCAGAGATCAATTCATAGCAATAAACGCATACACATCAAAAAAGAAGAAAGGGCCAAAATCAATACCTTAACCCTATAACTTGAACAAAAAGAAAAAGAGCAGTAAAACGAGGCCACAGCTGCCAGAAAATAATAAAGATTAGAGCAGAAATAAATGAATCAAAAAAGAGAAAAACAATAGAAAGAATCAACAAAACTAGAAGTTAGTTCTCTGAAAAAAATCAATAAAATCAACAAGCCATTGGCCAAACGGACAAAAGAAAAGAAGGAGAAGGTGCAAAAAACCCAAATAAGAAATGAGGTGCGTGATATTACAACAGAACCAACTGAAATAAATAAGAATCATAACAGAGTAGTCTGAAAACTATACTCCAACAAATTTGAAAACCTAGAAGAAATGAGCACGTTTCTAGAAACTACCTACTCAAACTAACACGAACTGAGGTAGCAAATCTGAACAGACTCGTAACAAAAGAAGAAATTGAGGAGGTCATAAAAAAAAAAAACAAAAAACTCCCACCTCCCCCCACCAAAAAAAAATTGCATTGGCCCAGATGGCTTCACTGGAAAATTCTACCAAGTTCAGAGAAGAGTTGACACCAATTCTACTCAAACTATTCCAGAGCACAGAAAAGGAAGGACTACTCCCAAATTCATTCTATGAAGCAAGCATAACCCTGATACCAAAATCAGGCAAAGACACCACAAAAAAAGAAAATTACAGACCAATATCTCTCATGAATATAGATGCAAAAATTTTCAAATCATATAAAAAAAAAATACGCCATGACCAAGCTGGATTCATACCAGGTATGCAAGGATGGTTCAACACTAAAAAATCAATCAACACAATCTGCCACATAAAGAAAACAAAGGACAGGAATCATATGATCATCTCACTCAGTGCTGAAGAGGCATTTGATAAAGTTCACTATTCATTGTTGTTAAAACTCTCAGAAAAGTAGGAATAGAAGGAAAATTCCTCAACATAATTGAGGACATATGTACAAAACCAACATCCAACATTATTCTCAACAGAAAGAGACTGAAAGCATTTCCCCTGAAAACAGGAACCAGACAAGGATGCCCTTTACCACCACTCTTATTCAATATTGTACTAGAAGTCCTAGCTAGAGCAATAAGGCAAGACAGGGGAATAAAGCACATAATATTGGTAACGGAGAAGTAAAACTATCCCTATTTTCAGATGACATGATCATATACAGAGAAAATTCCAGAGACTCCACAAGAAAGCTACTGGAAGCAGTAAAATCATTCAGCGAAGTGGCAGAGTTCAAGATCAACATACAAAAATCAGTTGGATTCCTCTACGCTAACAAAGAGAACTCTGAAAAGGAAATCAGGAAAACAATACCATTTACAATAGCCCTCAAAAAGATAAAATACTTAAAAATAAATCTAAATAGGGATGTAAAAGACTTATACAAAGAAAACTACAAAACACTACTGCAAGAAACCAAAAGAGATCTACATAAATGAAAAACAGACCATGCTCATGCTGACTTAACATTGTGAAAATGCCAATACTAACCAAAGCAATCCACAAATATAATGCAATCCTGATCCAAATTAAAACAATATTCTTTATGGAAATGGAAAAACTAATCGTCAACTTTATATGGAAAGGAAAGAGGCCTCAGATAAGCAAAGCATTGTTGAAGAAGAAGAACAAAGTAGGAGACCTCACATTATTTGATCTCTGAACATACTACACAGCCACAGTTGTCAAAACAACCTAGTACCAGTACAATGACAGACACATAGGCGAGTGGAACAGAATTGAGAACCCAGATGTAAATCCATCCACCTATGGACAGCTGATCTTCAACAAAGGGGGGAAAGAAAGCCTCTTTAACAAATGGCGCTGGCAAAACTGGATATCCATTTGCAGAAAAATGAAACAAGGTCCATACCTCACCCTATACACAAAAAGTAACCCAAAATGGATTAAAGACCTAAACTTAAAACCTAAAACTATATATAAAAACCATGGAAGAAAAAACAGGGACACTAGGGACCCTAATATATGGCATAAATAGAATACTAAACATGACTAAAAATGTACAAACACAAGATAAACTGATAACTGGAATTGCCTAGAAATTAAACACTTGTGCTCATCAAAAAGACTTTGCCAAAACAGTAAAAGGAGAACCTACAGACTGGGAAAAAAATTTTTGGCTATGAAATATCCAATAATGGTCTAAACTCTAAAATTTATAGAAAATTTCAACACCTCAATAACAAAAAAAAAAAAAAAAAAAAGACATTCCAATTTAAAAATGGGCAAAGGACATGAACAGACACTTCTCCAAAGAAGACATTCAGGCAGCTAACAAACACAGGAAGAAATGCTCACAATAACTAGGAGATATGCAAATTAAAACTACAATGAGATACCATCTCACTTGGCATTAATGACACTGATCATAAAAACAGAAAATAAATGCTAGCAAGGTTATGGGGAGAATGGAACTCTTATACACTGCTAGTGGGAATGTAAAATGGTACAACCACTATGGAAAACAGTATAGCACTTTCTTAAACAGCTACAAATAGAATTTCCATATGTCATGGATTGAACTGTGTCCCCCTCAAAATATCTGTCAACTTAGGCAGGCCATGAGTCCCAGTATTGTGTGACTGTCCACCATTTTATGTGACTTTGCTGTGTCTTGTAAATCCTATCACTATGATGAAATGAGATGATGAAATGAGATGGATTAGTGGCAGTTATATTGATGAGACCCACCCGTTATAGCAGCACTAAATAACTAAGATAGAATTGGATACTGAGAGTGGGGTGCTTCTCTACCAGATGCCCAAAATATGGAAGTGGTTTTGAAACTGTGAATGGATAAACGACTGGCAGCAGCAGAGAAGCGGCAGTGGCAGAACTAGGAAACCAGTACCAGAGAGCACTGGAGCTGACTCATAGAGTGAGAGAGCTGAGTGCCTGTGTGCAGGAGGCTTCTTGGTGGAGTGGGCTGCCTCCAGGCACTTAGCAGTGGAGCTAGGTTTGCTGACCCACAGAGCAAGACAGCTGACTGCCTTCCAGCCAAAGTTTACTTGTGGAGTGGGGTGCCTTCGAGCACTGAGCGGTGGAGCTACAGAGCTTTGGAGCAGTTGCCACAGCAGGGCAGATGTGGGCATGAGGCCTGAGGAGCTGAGAGGCCAAGACACCAGGAAGCAGAAGCTGAAGAGAAACAAAACACAGGAAGCCGAGGTGCCTCAGTCTCAAAAGGTATGGAGTAGACCTCTGGGGTTTCAAAGAGTGGAACCATGGCCTCTGGTGTTTCTAAGGGTGGAGTCGCCACTCAGATGGACCATGAGAATGACGCGCCTGAAGCCGAGGGAGCAGAGTTGCTGTTCCAGTGGACCTGGAAGGTGGAGCTGAAGCCCAGAGCCGAGGGTCCTCCACTCAGAATCTGGATAGTGTAGCCAACACCTAGAGTCTGGAAGGCAGGGCCATTGTGTAAATGGTCTTAGAGAACAGAGGATTATTTGCAAAGCCTTGAGAGCTAATGTAATGTGTTCTGCTGACTTGCTTGGTGCCTGTTATGCCTTCTTTCCCTCCAGTTTACCCTATTTGTGATGGAAATGTCTAGCTTGTGCCTGTTCTGCCACTGTACATTTGGAAGCAGATAACTTGCATTTTAGATTTCACAGATAAAGAGGAATTTTTATTTTTTAGATTTGGAGTTGATTTAAGATTTTTGCTATGATATGATGTGGTGAATATGTTTTACATGTGGCAAGGACATGAGTTTTGGGGGGCCAAAGGGTGGAATGTCCCCCCAAAATGTCTGCCAACTTATGTGGGCCATGAGTCCCAGTATTGTGCGACTGTCCACCATTTTACGTGATTTCCCTATGTGTTGTAAATTCTATCATTATGATGAAATGAGATGGATTAGTGGCAGTTATACTGACGAGACATACAAGATTAGATAGTGTTTTAAGCCAATCTCTTTGAGATATAAAAGAGAGACACAAGCAGAGAGACAGGGGGACCTCATGCCACTAAGAAAGAACTGGCAGGAGCAGAGCACATCCTTTGGGCCTGAGGTTCCTGTGCTGAGATGCTCCCAGACCAAGGGAAGACTGATGACAAGGACCTTCCTCCAGAGCTGGCAGAGAGAGAAAGCCTTCCCCTGGAGCCAGCACCCTGAATTTGAACTTCTAGCCTACTGGACTGTGAGAAAATAAATTTCTCTTTGTTAAAGACATCCACTTATGATATTTCTGTTATAGCAGCACTGGATGACTAAGATACCATATGATCCAGTAATCCCACTCCTAGGTATATATCCTACAGAAATAAGAACCATAACATGAATAGACATATGCACATCCACATTCATTGCAGTATTATTCACAATAGCAAAAAGGTGGAAACAATCTAAATGCCCATCAATGGATGAATGGATTGACAAACTATGGTACTTACATACAGTGGAATACTACACATCAATAATAATAATGAATCCATGAAACATCTCACAAAATGAATGAATGTGGAGGACATTAAACTGAGTAAAATAATCACAAAAGGACAAATACTGTATGAGATCATTATTATAAAAAGTCAAAAGTAGGTTTACATACAGAAAGAAGCTTTTATTGATGGTTACCAGGGATGGGAGGGGCAGAGAGGGAGAATCACTAACTAGATAGTAGACAAGTGTGTTAATTCTGGTGAAGGGAAAGGCAATGCACAATATAAGGGAAGTCAGCATAGCATGACCTAGGCAAAGGAAGACCCTGAGAGGCACACAACAATAAAGGGCAATATAAATGCTAATGCTATAACATATACAATCCTGCAATAACAGTAATAACAAATGATAATTTGTGAAGTAAATACATATGCTAAATAGGTGAAGGAGGTGGTACAGAAGTACACCCACATACATATATATGTATGTTTGTGGATATTTCTATATACATATTTTTAAGTGCTGCATGTATACTCATATATACAAGAGAGTACATGGGGGCAGGGGGCACAGTTATAGAAACTACTTAGACATTGGGGCTAAACTACTGGACTTGAAGGCTAAGGACCATAGTCTCAGGGGACATCAGGTCGATTGGCAAAACACAGATTGTAAAGATAATGTCCTACATCCTAGCATCTGGGGTATTAAAAGCTTGCAAGTAGCCATCTAAGAAGTAACTATTGGTCTCTTCCTGCAGGAAACAAAGGAAAACAATGAAAACCGAAGACCCATGGCCTACACGAACCATAGTTTCCTCTAAACTGAGACCAGAAGAACTAGATGGTGCCTGACTACCACTACTGACCACTCTGACTGGGATCACAATAGAAGGTCCCGGGATTAGAACAAAATTCAAATGAAAAAAAAAAAAAAACAGACTTACTGATCTAAAAGAGACTGGAGGAACCACCAATTCTACTGCCCTAAGACAGTCTTCTAACATGAAACCAAAGATATTCATGGAGGCCACCTTTCAGCCAAATAATAGACAGGACTATAAAATAAACAATAACAACCATGAATAATGTGCCCCTTAGAAGAATCAACTATACGAGACCAAACGGGCAACATTTACCAAAACCAAAGATGAGAAGGCAGGGAGAGAAAGGGAAACCGGACTAATGGAAACAGGGAACCCAGGGAGGAAATAGGGAGAGTACTGACACACTGTGAGGATTGCAACCATGTCATGGAAAAATTTGTCTAAGAATCATTGGTTTGAAAACTATTTTACTATGTAAACTTTCACCTAAAGCACAATAAAATGTTAAAAAAAAAAAAAAAAGAGGCCTGAGTTCTGCTTTGTCTTCCATTTACCAGATATATAAACTTGGGATTTTACTTTATTTCCTTGAGACTCAATTTCCTAGTTGCTGCAAGTGTTGGACTAGATGAATGCCATGGTCCCTTCTAAGCATCTAGGATTCACAGGATTTTCTGCTTCTGGGAGGCTTTCTCTGTCCCACCTGGTCTGGGTCAGATGCCCGTTCTTTGTGCAGCCCTCACACTGTACTTTTCCTCTTGACAGCACTGGTCACATTGTTTGCAACTGCCTGCATCCTCCGCACGTTGGTTAGCAGCACTGGGGCAGGAAGATCACCTCTCTTATTCCCTGCTGTATCCCCAGCACCTAGTACATCTCATGGCAGATGCTTATGGAATACTGGCTGAATTAATAAATTTAATATGATTCAGGGGGCCAGAGGCCCCTGTGGCTCGGGCAGCCATCTCTCCCCTCTGTGCTAGGGAAGGAAATCATCTCAGCGGTCAATCTAGCCACATCTTTCATGACATATGTCTTGCTAAACCTTACTTCAAGAAATGTGAGAAAAAGATCAAATGCTAGAGAGGAAGGGCCTGAATTTTGTGTCTATTTCTGGAAGAAAAAATATCTTCTCGTTTGGTAGTTTGCAGATTAATTTGCTAATGCTGGAGAAAGAGCAAGCCATCTTTAGGAGATGGGCAATCACCTCATTCCCATTGATTCATCCATATTTATGGGCATCTGGGTTGGGGCTATTTGCTGTGTGTGTGCTCAGAATGTCAGTGAGGCTTTTAGCCATTTGGAAAGCACAATAAACTTCCCTCCTTTTCTGTCTGCACAACCCATGCTGTAGTAATTCCCCTCAGCAAGCCCTACCTGCCGTCATGAGACTTTCCTTCCCCGGGATTGGATGAAATGAGCAAATCAACCATAATCAGGCTTCAGGCAGCTCTGTGATCTTACATTCCTTCCGGTGACCTCTCTCATGCTGCTCTTTGCATGGACAATTCCAGCCATTACACTGGCAACACACAATTACACCTCCAAGGTAGATTCAAGTTCAGGCTCTGCCGGGACATAAATACCTTAATGAGATGACAGTCATGCAAAACTTCTAAGTAGTATAAATCAGGCATCTGACAGGTTGTAAAGACATGCAGGCAGGTTCATGCGCAAGCACACACACGCCAAGAAAAAAAGAAAGAAATGAAAGAGGGAAGGGGGGGGCGGGGAGAGAAGAGAGAAAAAGAAGGAGGGAGAGGTGGAGAAAGAAGAAAAAGAGAGTAAAAGAATAGACAAAGACCTTTCTATGGTTATGCTGGTGGTTGCTTGCAGCATGGTGTTTTTAAAAGACATTTCTACTGTTTTCATACAACACTCTTGCATTCTTGTCCCTACTGTCTTTATTCCTCTCCTGGTTAAATTTCCTGCTTGCACACTCAGGGCTAAACACTCAACAGATATTCAACAGGTGCTTCCCAGCTGACAGAGCACACTTTAGCTCTAGATTTTCCTTGCCTCTATCTGGTATCCGCCAGATACCTCTTGACCCATAGGGTGAGGAATGGGGTAGGGTCTCTAGAACACAGACTCCTAACATCTGTCAGGGCTCTAAAGGAATATAAAACTCTCACCCCCAATGGCATTTGGGGTACACTATTTGGCCTCCAAGAGCAGCCAGGAAAGGAGACCCCATGCTGGTGCCCTATGAGATGATAGAAGGGCCTTCAGGTATTGACATCCCTGATCCTGCTTACTGAAAATCTAACAGCATTTGGACCAGTGTTGTATTATCTGCAGAACTGAATGGCTATTACTCGAAACAGCCCTGGCCACTCCCTCAAATGGTTTGGTTCAAAGATGTGTGCCTATGATTAGTCAGATTCCAGGATAATAGTGAGAGATAGAATCTATGGTCAGTGGTTAAAATAAAAGGAAATTTAAGTATCGGCTCTATGGAGCTGTTGCCAATCTGGGTCATCTCCTTGGACTCATTTCCTCTAAGGGTTTGGTATTCACCCTCTGTGGGTACACATATGCCCATCTCACAGGCATGGCTGTCTAAAGTGATGTTGACATTTCTAGGCCTGGTTATCTTCCTCACAATAGCCCCACAACCTCCCCTTAGTTGCAGTAGTTGTTCCCATGATGATGAGAATGGAATGAGCAATCACCCAAACCCAATTTGCCACAGAAGTCAGAGTGGTCCAGTGCAGGGCTGTCCAGTGCAAATATCACATGAGCCACATAGGTAATTTTAAGTTTTCTAGTAGCCACATTAAAAACATAAAAACAGAGGCAGGGCCAACAGTGCTCCCTGGACAGACACACTATTTTGTCCCTCTGCAGCAAAGACCCAAAAAACTAAGTAAAACAAATACAAACATCAATCCTGGAATCCAAAGCATCAAAAGAATGGATAAAGAACAAGATCAAAACACCAAATGGAAGAAGAAACTGATGGAAATCAGAGAACAAGGAGAGATACAGGGAGGAGGTCCCTGCCAGCTACCATGGCACAGAGTCACCATCTTTAAGCACAGCCAGCTATGACCTCGGACAGAGAGTATGGGAAGGCAACTTCATAGAGCTCCTAACAGGAAACAGAGCTCCCAGTAACCACAAAAACATGCTTTCCACACCTCACCCTTTTGATGAGTAGAAACAAGAGCCGCTATATCCCAGGAGCCCCCACCACCAGGGTCCACCATATGAGCCCCATCCTCCCAGGACCACCCTGCTCCCTCCCATAGCACAGCATTTTTTCTCTTTTTTCCTTTTCTTTCTCCCTCCCACCTAGCCCCATAGTTCACTTACCCCTCTTCCCACTGGACCCCACCACACTGCTGTGGCTAGAGAGCCAATGGCCCACTGCTGCCCCGGGTCCGCCCCATCCCACCCACCGGCTCCTGCTGTGTCACCATTTTTTTTAGCTTTTTTCTTTCTCTTCTTTCTCCCTCCCATCTAGCCCCACAAGTCCCCTCCTCTTCCTTCCCACCGGCCCTCAGTTCTCCCTGCCCCCACCATGCTGCCAGATTTTTTAATGTTTAAATTTTTTTTAATATTTTAACTTTTTTCTCTTTCCTCCTTTTCTTTCTCCTTCCCACCTACCACCCCCTCCCTGCCAGCCCCCCCCATGCCACATGGCTAGAGAGCCACTGGCCCATGCCACTCCAGGTCTGCTATGCCCCTACCCACACACTCCAGCCTCACTGCCATGTTTTTTTTTTTTTTTTTTATCCTTTTCATACATTTATTTTCCCTTCCCACCTAGCCATGCAAGGGACCTCCTCTTCCTTCCCACCAGACCCTGAGTCCAGCAGCCCCCACTTGCCAGTCCCTGCTATGCCACCATTTTTCCTCTTTTTTCTTTTCTTACTTTTCTTCATCTCACCTAGCCTTGAAAGCCACCTCCTGCCATTTCCCACTGGCCCCTGCCACACCACTATGGATAGAGTGCCACTGGTGCACCAGCCTGCAGCTTACTCAGGTCTACCCTGTCCCCAACCACCAACCCCCACTGCACCATCATTTTTTTCTGTTTTCTTCTACTTTCTTTCTTTTCTTTCTAACTCCCACTTAGCCCCATATGCTACCTCCCACCCCTCCCCATGTCTCTCCTGCCCCCACCTACTGGCTACCTTTTTTCTCTCTCTTTTCTTTCTTCCTCTCACTTACCCCCTTTAAACCACCCCCCTTCCCACCAGTCCCTGCTGTGCTACCATAAATAAAGAGTCCCTAGCAGTCAGGCCTACCATGACACCAGGCCTGCACAACCCCTTGCCTCCCGCCATAGAACCAGATGCTGAATGGTGTGAAGTGAGCCCATACCACTCCATGACCAATACCCACACCCATCTGGCAAAAGGCTAGGAATGCTCCCACACTATTGAACCAACATCAAGAGGAAGACGACATTCATCCACTCCACCCACAGCCACCTTACCTCACCAGTGTACAGTAAAGCAGGCTTACCCTGCCCACGGCCGACCTGCCTATCCAGAGAAGATGGTGAGAGTTATCATGCCCACTGATAAGCAAGCACCAAAGCATGCCCAGTCCATCGACCCTGACATACCAAAACAAAACAAAAAAGCAGGACAAAATAAATGAACATACAATCAATAAATAAAGAAAACAATACCTGAATGCCTTGGAGACAGCAGACAATATAAAAACATATTTAAAAAAAAAAAAAAGCAGGACAAGATGGCTCCAGCAAGTGACCAAAATAAAGAATAAGATGACCTTCCTGTAAAAGAAAAGACAGTGGAACTTCCTGATATAAATTCAAAAGACTAATATTTAGGGCTCTCCAAGAGATTTCTTTTTTTCCAAGAGATTAGGAAAAAGATCAAGGAAAACACAGACACAGTCAAGAAAAAAAATAGACAAAATCATGGAAAACACAGAAAAACCAATGAAAACATAGACAAAATGAAGGAAAACAAAGACAAAGGAATAGAAGAATTCAGGAAAATAATACAAGAACAAACCATCAAAATAAATCATTAGAAATTATACAAAACAATTAGAAATCAAAAGATAAACAACAAAATTGAGAAACAGACAACTCAATAGAAGGTTTTAGGAGCAAATTTGAAAAGATGGAAGACAGAATCAGTGAGATTGAAGACAAGTTCATGGATGCCATTTTGTTTGAGGAAAAATTAGAGGAAATAATGAAGAAAACCTAAGTATTATGTGGGACACAATCAAGGGAAAAAATTTATGTGTGATCAGAATTCCAGAACAGAAGGAAAAAGTGGAAAACACAGAGAAGATTCTTGAAGATTTGCTGGTAGAAACTTCCCAAATATCATGAAAGACAAAAAGTCGACTATCCAAGAATGTCAACGAAACCCACATGGAACAAACCCCAAAAGAAAGTCACCAAGACACAGCACAATCACACTTGCCAAAATCAAAGAAAAAGAATCCTGACAGCAGCTTGAGAAAAGCCACTTACAAAAGGGAAACAATAAGACTAAGCACAGATTACTCAGCAGAAACTATATTGGCAAGAAGAAAATGGGAGGACATATATAAAACCTTGAAAGAAAGGGGAAAAAAAGACCAACCAAGAATAATACATCCTGCAAAACTGTCAAACACAATAGAAAAATTAAGATATTTTTCAGACAAAAAGAAATTAAGGGAATTCATAAAAACCAAACCAAACTTACAAGTAATGTCAAAGAGAGTTCTTCAGTTAGAAAATCAACAACATCAAAAAACAACTGGCATCTAGGACAGAGGACAGCTTCAGCCAGATACCAATGTAGGTAAAGAGCTCTCAATAATAAAACAAAGCTAAAAGACTTGAAACAGGGAACCAGAGACATCAATCTGTAAATGACAATGTCAAAACAATAAAAGGGGGGAATAAATGATGTAGGTATAGAACTTTATGGAGAGAAAGTCAAGGAAATACCAAGTAGTAAAAGACTAATTTAAACTTATGAGGTAAAGGTAAATTTCAAGGTAATCGCAAAGAAAGTTAACAAACCTACTTATCAGAATAAAAAAAGAAGGAAAACAAAGATTCAGAAAACACAAAATCTATAATAATAAAAGAAAAGAAAATGCACAATAGGAACTCAGTACAGGAAAGTAAGAGGAACAAAAAAGGTCAGCACTACACACACACACACACACAAAAAAACAATATGACAGCAATAAACTCATGCCTATCAGTAATCACACAAAATGTAGCTGGCTTAAATGCACCTATAAAGAGAAGTGGCAGGAGGCGGAGCCAAGGTGGCGGAATAGATAGACGCTTCCCGTGAGCAGTCTTTACAACAAAGACCCTAAAAAACAAGTGAAATGAGTATATTTGTGATAAGCTGGGAGCCCTGAGCATCAAAGGCAAGCTTAGACAACGAACTGAGGGGCGGGGGAAGAGGCCGTTCAGAAGTGGAGAGGAGTTACTGGAACTGATTCATGGGGAGCCCTCAGGCACCATTTCTGGAGCAGCAGCAGCGGTGGCGGTGGGCTGGTACTAGTGTTTGGCTGCAGTTTCCTCAGAGAGAAGCAGCAAGCCACACAGCCTACTCACACATCCAAAACCTGAGAGGAACGGCACTCCAGGCAAAAGCTAACTATTTGCATATATTTTACCCTCCTCCCCAAGCCGGGTTTGGTGGCTGAATCCCTAGGCTGGAGATAGACCCTGGTGAGCACCTAGAGCCATCCTCCTGGCCTTGGGGAAGGAAAAAATTTGCAACTGGGGGGAAAAGATAATTTGCTAGCTCCATTAACTGGGGGAGCTCAGGACAGAAGCAGCTCCTGTCCAGACATAAACCATCTGTGGACCTTGACCACCTTTCCCTTCTGCATGGACCTGTGTGGGCCTATTCTGGGAGCATAGGCCCTTGTTGGCAAACTCCAACCATTTCAGCTGTGAGGTGGAGAGGTGGGTGTTTGATGCTTGATATTGCTTTACCTATTAAACGAGGTCCTCACCTACCCACATCAGGGACCTAAGGACTGGTAGCTCCACTCAGGTCACTCAGCCACCCGTGACAGAGATCCAAAGATAACGGGTACCTCTCAGTCCTTACAACCAAAAACTTTGGGTGCCCGTGGTCCCTCTGCAGAACCCACCCACCAGCACGCTCTAGGGAACAAAGAAGCATTTTCCTCAGAGACACTTGGGGGTCAGCTCCCAGCCCCCTGCCTTATTCAGAGCATGGCCCCCTGCTGCAATCAAATACCGGTATATACACCAATTACCCCTGCCCCTCTAAGACTGTAGGACAGAGCCTGTACCACACACTTGATGATCAGCTCCCTGGAAACCTGAGCTGAATTCATACAAGAAAACTGAATGGACTCCTAAACTGATATACCTGATAGCAGTTCTAGCCAGCTGGGGACAGGACACCAGAGCTCCAAAGGTGAAAATAATCAAGCTAGCTCACTCAAGCAACCCATAGGGGTATACCAAAACAAAACAAAGCAAGAAGCTATGACACAGTAAGCAAGCATAAACTAATACAATAACTTATAGATGGCTCAGAGACAACAGTCAATATCAAGTCATATAAAGAAACAGTCCAGGATCTCCTCAACAGACTCTCAAAACAAAGAATCCAGGGATCTTCTAGATGAAAGTGCATTCCTGGAATTACCAGAGGCAGAATACAAAAGTTTAATATACAGAACCCTTCAAGACATCAGGAAGGAAATGAGGCAATACGCAGAACAAGCCAAGGAACATACAGATAAAACAATTGAAGAAATTAGAAAGATTATTCAGGAACATAATGACAAGTTTAATAAGCTGGAAAAATCTATAGGCAGACAGCAATCAGAAATTCATAAGATTAAAAATAAAATGACAGAAGTAGACAACTCAATAGAAAGTCAGAGGAGCAGAACTGAGCAAGTAGGAACTAGAATTTCAGAACTCAAAGATAAATCACTTTTCACTAATACATTTGAAGAAAAATCAGATAAAAGAATTTTAAAAAATGAAGAAACCTTAAGAATCACGTGGAACTCTATCGAGAGAAATAACCTATGAGTGATTAGAGTACCAGAAAAGGGAGGGATAACAGAAAATACAGAGAAAATTTTTGAAGATTTGTTGGCAGAAAACTTCCCTGATACTGTGAAAGATGAGAACATATCTATCTAAGATGCTCATCAAACTCCACATAAGGTAGATCTGAAAGAAAGTCACCAAGACATATTATAATCAAGCTTGACAAAACCAAAGATAAAGAGAGAAATATAAGAGCAGTGAGGGATAAACAAAAAGTCACCTACAAAGGAGAGCCAATAAGAATAAACTCAGACTACTCAGCAGAAACCACGCAGGCAAGAAGGCAATGGGATGACATATTTTAAAAACTGAAGGAAAAAATCTACTTGCCAAGAATCATATATCCAGCAAAACTGTCTCTTAAATATGAAGGTGAAATTGAGACATTTTCAGAAAAACACAACTTTAGGGAAATCGTAAAAGCCAAACCAAAACTACAAGAAATACTAAAGGGAGTTCCTTGGTTAGAAAATGAATAATATCAGGTATCAACCCAAGACTAGAACACTGGGCAGAGCACTCAGAAGTCAACCCAGACAGGGAAATCCAAAAAAAACAAAGCAAGATTAAAAAAAAAAAAGCCCAACACAGGGTAATGGCGATGTTATTATATAAAAGAAGACACCATTAAAATAATAAAGAGGGACTAAGAAATGTAATCATACACCTTCCATATGGAGAGGAAGATACGGCGATACAAAGAAATAAAAGTTAGTTTTAAATTTAGAAAAATAGGGGTCAATAATAAGGTAACCACAAAGGAGACAAACTAACCTATTCATCAAAATAAAATACAAGGGAAAAATACAGACTCAGAAGAAACAAAATCAACAACAACAAATATGAGGAAAGGACAATATATAAAGAAAATCTACTCAGCACATAAAATCAAGTGGGAAAAAGAAACTGTCAACAACACACAAAAAAGACATCAAAATGATAGCACTAAATTCATACCTATCCATAATTACCCTGAATGTCAATGGACTAAATGCCCCAATAAAGAGACAGAGAGTGGCAGAGTGGATTAAAAAACAAGATCTGTCTATATGCTGCCTACAAGAGACACACCTTTGACTTAAAGACACAAACAAGCTAAAACTCAAAGGATAGAAAAAAATATATCAAGGAAACAACAATCAAAAAAGAGCAGGAGTGGCAATATTAATTTCTGACAAAATAGACTTTAAAGTTAAATCCATCAGAAAGGATAAGGAAGGACACTATATAATGATTAAAGGGAAATATACCAAGAAGATATAACCATATTAAATATTTATGCACCCAATGACAGGGCTGCAAGATACATAAAACAAACTCTATCAGCATTGAAAAGTGAGATAGACAGCTCCACAAAAACAGTAGGAGACTTTAACACACGACTTTCGGTGACGGACAGGACATCCAGAAATAACCTCAATAAAGACACGGAAGAACTAAATGCCACAATCAAACAACTTGACCTCATAGACATATACAGAACACTCCACCCAACAGCAACCAACTATACTTTCTTTTCTAGTGCACATGGAACATTCTCTAGAATAGACCACATATTAGGTCATAAAGCAAGCCTTAGCAGAATCCAAAACATTGAAATATGACAAAGCATCTTTTCTGACCTTAAGGCCATAAAAGTGCAAATCAATAATGGGAAAAGATATCAAACACTTGGAATCTGAACAATACCCTGCTCAAAAAAGACTGGATTATAGAAGACATTAAGGATGGAAAAAAGAATTCAGAGAATCCAATAAGAATGAAAAACTTCCCATGAGAATCTTTGGGACAAAGCAAAAGCAGTGCTCAGAGGCCAATTTATATCAATAAATGCGAACATTCAAAAAGAAGAAAGGACCCAAATCAAAGAATTATCCCTAAAACGTGAACAAATAGAAAGAGAGCAACAAAAGAAACCCACAGGCACCAGAAGAAAACAAATAATAAAAATTAGAACTGAACTAAATGAAATAGAAAACAGAAAAACAATTGAAAGAATTAACAAGACCAAAAGCTGGTTTTTTGAAAAAATCAACAAAATTGATAAACCACTAGCCAAACTGACAAGAGGAAAACAGGAGAGGAAGTAAATTACCTGCATAAGAAATGAGATGGGCGATATTACAACAGACCCAACTGAAATTAAAAGAATCATATCAGATTACTATGAAAAACTCTACTCAAACAAATTTGAAAACCTAGAAGAAACGGATGAATTCCTAGAAACACACTACCTACCTAAACTAACACAAACAGAGGTAGAACAACTAAATAGACCCATAACAAAAGAAGAGATTGAAAAGGTATTCAAAAAACTCCCAACAAAGAAAAGCCCTGGTCCAGAGGGCTTCACTGCAGAGTTCTACCAAACTTTCAGAGAAGAGTTAACACCACTACTACTAAAGATATTTCAGAGCATAGAAAAGGATGGAATACTACCAAACTCATTCCATGAAGCCACCATATCCCTGATACCAAAACCAGGTAAAGAAACCATAAGAAAATTATAGACCTATATCCCTCATGAATGTAGATGCAAAAATCCTCAACAAAATTCTAGCCAATACAATTCAACAACATATCAAAAAAATAACTCACCATGATCAAGTGGGATTCATACCAGGTATGCAGGGATGGTTCAACATTAGAAAAACAATTAATGGAATCCACTACATAAATAAAAGACAAGAATCAGATGATTTTATCAATTCATGCAGAAAAGGATTTGACAACGTTCAACACTCATTCATGATAAAAACTCCTGGCAAAATAGGAATAGAAGGAAAATTCCTCAACATAATAAAGGGCATTTATACAAACCCAACAGCCAACATCACCCTAAATGCAGAGAGCCTGAAAGCATTCCCACTGAGATTCGGAACCAGACAAGGATGCCCTTTATCACCACTATTATTCAACATT
Source organism: Loxodonta africana (assembly GCF_030014295.1). Taxonomy (NCBI): domain Eukaryota; kingdom Metazoa; phylum Chordata; class Mammalia; order Proboscidea; family Elephantidae; genus Loxodonta; species Loxodonta africana. The sequence continues at coordinate 45,573,080 of NC_087353.1, forward strand.
GTGCTGGAAGTCCTAGGCAGAGCAATTAGGTTAGATAAACAAATAAAGGGCATCTAGATTGGCAATGAAGTCACAGTATCTCTATTTGCAGATGACATGATCTTATACCCAGAAAACCCTAAGGAATCCTCCAGAAAACTACTGAAACTAATGGAAGAGTTCAGCAGATTATCAGGATACAGGATAAACATACAAAAATTAGTTGGATTCCTCTACACCAACAAAAAGAACATCAAAAATGAAATCACCAAATCAATACCATTTACGGTAGCCCCCAAGAAGGTAAAATACTTAGGAATAAATCTTACCAGAGATGTAAAAGACTTATACAAAGAAAACTACAGTACACTTCTGCAAGGAACCAAAAGAGACTTACATAATTGGAAGAACACACCTTGCTCGTGGATAGGAAGACTTAACATTATAAAAATGTCTATTCTAGCAAAAGCGATCTATACATTTAATGCCATTCTGATCCAAATCCCAACAACATTCTTTAATGAGATGGAGAAACAAATCACCAACTTCATATGGAAGGGAAAGAGGCCCCGGATAAATAAGGCATTACTGAAAAAGAAGAACAAAGTGGGAGGCCTTACTTTACATGATTTCAGAACCTATTACACTGCCACAGTGATCAAAACAGCCTGGTACTGGTATAACAACAGATACATGGACCAATGGAACAGAAATGAGAATCCAGACATAAATCCATCCACATATGAGCAGTTGATATTTGACAAAGGCCCCAAAACAGTTAAATGGAGAAAAGACAGTCTTTTTAACATATGGTGCTGGCATAACTGGATATCCATCTGCAAAAAAATGAAACAAGACCCACACCTCACTCCATGCACAAAAACTAACTCAACATGGATCAAAGACCTAAATATAAAATCTAAAATGATAAAGATCATGGAAGAAAAAATAGGGGCAACGTTAGGAGCCCTAATATATGGCATAAACAGTATACAAAACATTATAAACAATGTAGAAGAAAAACTAGATAACTGGGTAAAAAAAAAAAAACAAAACTGGGAGCTCCTAAAAATCAAACACCTCTGCTCATCCAAAGATTTCACAAAAAGAGTAAAAAGACTACCTACAGACTGGGAAAAAGTTTTTAGCTATGACATTCCTGATCAGCGCCTGATCTCTAAAATCCACATGATACTGCAAAAACTCAATTGCAAAAAGATAAATTACCCAATTCAAAAATGGCAAAAGATATGAATAGATGCTTCACTAAAGAAGACATTCAGGTAGCTAACAGATATATGAGGAAATGTTCATTATCATTAGCCATTAGAGAAATCTGGATCAAAACTACAATGAGATTTCATCTCACTCCAACAAGGCTGGCATTAATCCAGAAACACAAAATAATAAATGTTGGAGAGGCTGTGGAGAGATTGGAACACCTCTACACTGCTGGTGGGAATGTCAAATGGTACAACCACTTTGGAAATCGCTTTGGGGCTTCCTTAAAAACTACAAATAGAACTACCATATGATCCAGCAATCCCACTCCTTGAAATACATTCTAGAGAAGTAAGAGCCTTTACACGAACAAATATATGCACACCCATGTTTATTGCAGCACTGTGTACAATAGCAAAAATTTGGAAGCAACCAAGGTGCCCATCAACAGATGAATGGATAAATAAATTATGGTATATCCACACAATGGAATACTACGCATTGATAAAAGAACAGTGAGGAATCTGTGAAACATTTCATAACATGGAGGAACCTGGAAGGCATTATGCTGAGTGAAATTAGTCAGTTGCAAAAGGACAAATATTGTATAAGACCACTATTCTAAGAACTTGAGAAATAGTTTAAACTGAGAAGAACACATTCTTTTGTGTTTACGAGAGGGGGGAGGGAGGGAAGGTGGGAGAGTGGTATTTACTAATTAGATTGTAGACAGCACACAATACAGGGGAGGTCAGCACAATTGGACTAAACCAAAAGAAAGAAGTTTCCTGAATAAACTGAATGCTTCGAAGACCAGTGTAGCAGGGGCAGGGGTCTGGGGACCATCGTTTCAGGGGACATCTAAGTCAATTGGCATAATAAAATCTATTAAAAAAACATTCTGCATCCCACTTTGAAGAGTGGCATCTGGGGTCTTAAACGTTACCAAGCAGCCATCTAAGATGCATCCATTGGTCTCAACCCACCTGGATCAAAGGAGAATGAAGAACACCAAGGACACAAGGCGATTACGAGCCCAAGAGACAGAAAGGGCCACATGAACCAGAGACTACATCATCCTGAGACCAGAAGAACTAGATGGTGCCCAGCTACAACCAATACTGCCCTGACAGGGAACACAACAGAGAACCCCTGAGGGAGCAGGAGAGCACCAGGATGTAGAACCCAAATTCTCATATGACCAGACTTAATGGTCTGACTGAGACTGGAAGTACTCCCGTGGTCATGGACCCCAGACCTTCTGTTGGCCCAGGATAGGAACCATTATGGAAGCCAATTCTTCAGACATGGATTGGACTGGACAATGTGTTGGAGAAGGATGCTGATGAGGAATGAGCTTCTTGGATCAGGTGGACACTTGAGACTATGGTGGCATCTCCTGCCTGGAGGGGAGATGAGAGTGTGGAGGGGGTTAGAAGCTGGTGAAATGGACACGAAAAGAGAGAGTGGAGGAAGAGAGCGAGTTGTCTCATTAGGGTGAGAGTAATTGGGAGTGTGTAGCAAGGTGTATACGGGTTTTTGTGTGAGAGACTGACTTGATTTGTAAACTTTCACTTAAAGCACAATAAAAATTATATATAAAAAAGAGAGGTGGCAAAATGGATTAAAAAAAAAACCCAGACCACCAATATATTTTCTACAAGAGACACACCTTACACACAAGATCATAAATGTAATAAAAATCAAAGGACGGAAAAAATACATATTAAGCAAATTAAAAAAACAAAACAAAGCCAAACCCACTGCCGTCAAGTCGACTCCGACTCATAGCGACCCTATAGGACACAGTAGAACTGCCCCATAGAGTTTCCAAGGAGAGCCTGGTGGATTCAAACTGCCGACTTCTTGGTTGGCAGCCATAGCACTTAATCACTACATCACCAGCAAACAGTAACCGAAAAAGAACAGGAGTGGCAACACTAAACTCAGGTAAAATAGACTTTAAGGGAAAATGAACTGTAAAAGACAAATAAGGACATATATAATGACTAAAGGGACAATCCATCAAGAAGATATAACCTTAATAAATACCTGCGCACCCTAAAACAGGGCTCCAAATACATAAAATAAACTCTGTTATTGTTAGTGCTGTCAAGTCGATTCCAACTCATAGAGACCCTACGCACAACACAACAAAACACTGCACGGTCCTGTGCCATCCTCACAATCATTGCTATGTTTGAGCCCACTGCTGCACCACTGTGTCAATCTTGTCGAGGGTCTTCCTCTTTTTCGCTGACCCTCTAGTTTACCAAGCATGATTTCCTTCTCTAGGGATTGGTACCTCTTGATAACATGTCCAAATTATGTGAGATGAAGTCTGTTATCCTTGTTTCTAAGGAACATTCTGGTCATACTTCTTCCAAGAAACATTTGTTCATTCTTTAGGCAGTCCATGGTATAGTCAATATTCTTCACTAACACTATAATTCAAAGGCATCAACTCTTCTTTGGTCTTCCTTATTCATTGTCCAGTTTTCACACACATATAAGGCAATTGAAAACACCATGGCTTCATTCAGGCACACCCTAGTCGTTAAAGTGACATCTGTGCTTTTTAATACTTTAAAGAGATCTCTTGCAGCAGATTTGCCCAATGTAATGTGTCATCTGATTTCTTGACTACTGTTTCCGTGGGCATTGATTGTGGATTCAAGCAAAATGAAATCCTTGACAACTTCAATCTTTTCTCCATTTATAATGATGCTGCTTATTCGTCCACCTGTGAGGATTTTTGTTTTCTTTATATTGAAGTGTAAACCACACTGAAGGCTGTGATCTTTGATCTTCATCAGTAAGTGTTTCAAGTCCTATTCACTTTCAGCAAGCAAGGTTGTGCCATCTGCATAACACAGATTGTTAATGAGTCTTCCTCCAATCCTGATGCCCTGTTCCTCTTCATATAAATCCAGCTTCTCAGATTATTTGCTCAGCATACAGATTGAATCAGTAAGGTGAAAGGATACAACCCCAACACACACCTTTCCTGACTTTAAACCACACAGTATCCCCTTGTTCTTTTCCAAAGACTGCCTCTTGGTCTAAGAACATGTACCTCACGAGCACAATTAAGTGTTCTGGAAGTCCCATTCTTTGCAATGTTATCCATAATTTGTTATGATCCACACAGTCAAATGCCTTTGTCAACAAAATCCAGGTAAACATCTTTCTGGCATTCTCTGCTTTCAGCCAGGATGTATCTCACATCAGCAATGATATTCTTCATTCCACATTCTTTTCTGAATTGGGTTTTGAACTTCTAGAAGTTCTTTGTTAATGCACTGGTACAACCATTTTTGAATGATACTCAGCAAAATTTTACTTGCATGTGATATTAATGATATTGTTCAATAATTTTTGCATTCTGTTGGATCACCTTTCTTTGGAATGGGCTCAAATATTGATACCTCATTTTTTTTTCCAGTCAGTTGGCCAAGAACCTATCTTCCAAATTTCTTAACGTAGACAAATGAGTGCTTCCAGAGCTGAATCTGTTTGTCGAAACATCTCTATTGGTATTCCGTCAGTTCCTGTAGCCTTGTTTTTCACCACTGCCTTCAGTGCAGTTTGGACCTCTTCAGTACCATCGGTTCTTGATCCCTTGCTACGTTCTGAAATGGCTGAACAGCAACCAACTCTTTCTGGTACAATAACTGTGTGTATTCCTTCTATCTTCTTTTGATGCTTTCTGCATTGTTTAATATTTTCCCCATGGAATCCTTCAACATTGCAACTTGTCACTTGAATTATTTCTTCAGTTCTTTCAGCTTTAGGAAAGCCAAGCATGTTCTTCCCTTTTGGTTTTCTAACTCCAGGTCTTTGCACGTTTCACTATATTTTACTTTGTCTTCACAAGCCGTCCTCTGAAATCTTCTGTTCACCTCTCTTACTTCAACATTATTTCACTTCACTTTAGCTACTCTACGTTCAAGAGCAACTTTCAGAGTCTTTTCTGACATATATTTTGGTCTTTTCTTTCTTTTTTGTCTTTTTAATGACCTCTTCCTTTCTTCATGTATAATGTCCTTGATGTAATTCCACAACTCATCTGGCCTTCGGTCATTAGTGATCAATGCATCAAATCTATTCTTGAGATGGTCTCTAAATTCAGGTGGGATATACTCAAAGCCATACTTTGGCTCTTGTGGACTTGTTCTAATTTTCTTCAACTTCAACTTGAACTTGCATATGAGCAATTGATGGTCTGTTCCACAGCCAGCCCCTAGCCTTGTTTTGATTGACAATATTGAGTTTTATATTGTCTCCTTCCAGCAGATGTAGTCAAATTGATTCCTGTGTATTCCACTTGGTGAGGTCCACATGTATAGTTGCCATTTATGTTGTTGAAAAAAGGTATTTGCAATGAAGAAGCTGTTGGTCTTGCAAAATTCTATCACAGGGTCTCTGACATCATTTCTATCAGCAAGGCTGTATTTACCAACTACCAATCCTTCTTCTTTGTTTCCAACTTTTGCATTCCAATCACTAGCAATTATCAATGTATCTTGACTGCATGATTGATCAACTTCAGACTGCAAAAGTTGTTGAAAATCTTCAATTTCTTCAACTTTGGCCTTGGTGGATGGTGCATAAATTTGAATAATAGTCATATTAACTGGTCTTCCCTGTAGGCTTATGGATATTATCCTATCACTGACAGCATTGTACTTTAGGATTGATCTTGATTTTTTTTTTTTTTACCACGAATATGATGTCATTTCTCGTCAATTTTTCATTCCGAGCATAGTAGATAGTCTGATTCAAAATGGCCAATACCAGTCCCTTTTGGCTTACTAATGGCTAGGATATTGATGTTTATGCATTCCATTTAATTTTCAGTGACTTCCAGTTTTCTCAGATTCACACTTATTAATTCCACATTCTGATTATTAATGGATATTTGCTGCTGTTCCTTCTGATTTTCAGTCATGCCACACCATCAAATAAAGGCCCTGAAAGCTTGACTCCATCCACATCATTAAGGATGGCTTTACTTTGAGGAGGCATCCCTTTCTCAGTCGCATTTTTAGTGCCTTCCAGCCTGACACACTCATCTTCTGGTACTATGTCAGACAATGCTGCGCTGCCATTCATAAGGTTTTCACTAGCCAAATTTTGCAGAAGTAAACTGCCAGGTCCTTCCTAGTCTGTCTTAGCCTGGAAACTCAGCTGAAACCATCCACCAAGGGTGACCCTGCTAGTATCTGAAATACTGGTGGCAAAGCTTCCAGTATCACAGCAACATGCAAGCCATCACAGTACAACAAACTGACAGACATGTGGTAGAAATCAAACTCTAACAGCACTGAAAAGAGAAACAGACAATTCCATAATAATAGTAGGATACTTCAACACACCACTCTCAGTAAATGATGAAGCATCTAGAAAGAACTCAATGAAGGCATGAAGATGTAAACACCAACAACCAACTTGACCTCATAGATATATGTAGAACACTCCACCCAACAGCAGCAAAGTACATTCTTTTCCAATGTATAGGGAACATCTTTCAAAATAGACTACATTTTAGGCCACAAAGCAACCCTCAATAAATTCCAAAATATCAAAATAATACAAGACATTCTCTCTGATAACATCATAAAAGTATAAATCAATAACAGGAAAAGCCAAAAAAAAAAAAATCAAATTGCATGACAACCGAATAACTCCTTGCTTAAAAACAACACGGTAATAGAAGAAATAAAAGAGGGGGGAAAAAATTCCTAGAAACAAATAAGAATGAAAATACATCATACCAAAACCTTTGGGAACCAGCAAAAGCAGTGTTCAGAGGTCACTTTATTGCAAACAACATACACATAAAAAAGAACAGACCAAAAGCAAAATGTCAGCCCTACATAACAGGAAGGGGAGGGGTGGTGAGGGGAAATCACTAACTAGACAGTAGACAAGGGTTAACTTCAGTGAAGGTAAAGACAACACACAATACAAGGGAAGTGAGCACAACTTCAAGGCAAAGCCATAGAAGCTTCCTAGACACACTCAAACACCTTGAAGGATCTAGTTACTGGGGCTGAGGGCTGGGAACCATTTTCTCGGAGGACATCTAGGTCAGTTGGCATAACATAACTCATAAAGAAAATGTTCTGCATCTGGGGCGGGGCGAAGATGGCTGAATAGTCAGACACCTCCTGTGGTCCCTCATACTACAAAGACCCAAAAAACAAGTGACTCGATTATATGCCAGTCTAGGAGCCCTGAACATCAAGGACAAACGTAAAGAGTAGGCTTGAATGGCAGGGGGAGGGGGAGACAGTTCAGAAGCAGCAAAGAAGTGCCAGACCTGACCTAGCTAGCACTCTGCAGGCTGGATTGTTTGGCGCATGCCAGCTGAGAGATGGAGCGGTGGAGAGTATTCACAACCCTCTGGAACCAGGAAGAAGTAGCACTGAATCTGTGAAAGTTAAGCACAAGCATCTAACTTACCACGCAGGATCAAAATAACCCTTTTCCCTCTGGGACTTCCATAAGGGAGAAATGCCTCTCTTTCTTCTACCCGCCCAAAGACAGGGCTTCAAAATACATAAAACAAACTCTAACAGCAAGTGGTGCCTCCCAGTTCTTACAGCCAACAGCACTGGGTATCCCAACGTCTGGCTGCAAAACCCACACACCTATACACTCTAGGGGACAGTGATACCCCTTCCACCTAGGCACTTGGAGGCAGCCATCAGCCTCCTACCTCGCTCAGAACATAACACCCTACTGCAGCCAGATACCTGTGCCTGCTTCAATCACCCCTACATAGCCCCGCCCATCCCTGACTGTAGGACAAAGCCTGTACCACACACTTGGTGATCAATGACTTGGACACCTGAGCTGAGTCCACACACAAAAAAAAGTAAATGGACTCCTGGGCTCACACATCTAGCAGCAGCCCTAACCACCTGGTGACAGAATGTGAGGGATTCAAAGATGCCAATAACCAAAGTAGCTCATACTCCTAGCCTATTTAGGCATATCAAAACAAAACAAGAAGCTAGTACACAGTAAGCAAACATACAATAAATAAATATAATAACTTATTGCTAGCTCAGAGAAAACAGTCAATATCAAATTACAGAAAGAGGCAGACCATGATAGCTCCAACAAGCAACCAAAACAAAGAACCAAGAAACCTCCCAGAGAAAGATAAAGTCTTGGAATTACCAGAGGTAGAATTCAAAACATTAATATACAGAATTCTTCAAGACATCAAGAAGAAGATCAAGCAAAACTCTTACCAAGCCAAGGGACACACAGACAAAGCAATGGAGGAATTTAGGAAAGCTATAAAAAAAAAAAAAAAAAAAAAAATTTTTTTTTTTTTTTATACAGAAGCAGAATGACAAATTTAATAGGCTGTTAGAATCCATACAGAGACAGCAAATAGAAATCCAAAAATTAACAATAAAAGTTTAGAACTATACAACTCAATAGAAAGTCATAGGAGCAGAACTGAGGCAATGGAAGTCAGAATTAGTGAGACTGAAGATAAAGCACTTCACACCAATTTATTTGAGGAAAAATCCGATAGAAGAATTTTTTTTAAATGAAGAAACCTTAAGAATTATGTGAGACTTTATCAAGGGGAATAACTTATGAAGGATTGGATTACCAGAACAGCGGAGGACAACAGAAAATACACAGAGGATTGTTGAAAATGTTCTGGCAGAAAACTTCCTTGACATTGTATAAGACGAGAAGATGTCTATCCAAGAAGCTCATCGAACTCCACACAAGGTAGATCCCAAAAGAAAGTCACCAAGACATATTACAATCAAAATTGCCAAAACCAAAGATGAAGATAGAATTTTAAGAGTGGCTAAGAATAAACTAAGTCAGTGCCATGGATTGACTTATGTCCCCCAAAATGTGTGTATTAACTTGACTAGGTCATGATTCCCTTGTATGATTCTCTACCATTTTATTTTCTGATGTGATTTCCTTATGTGTTGTAAATCCTATCACTATGATGTAATAAGATGGATTAGTGGCAGTTATACTGATGAGGTCTACAAGATTAGATAGTGCCTTAAGCCAATCTCTTCAAGATATAAAAGAGAGAAGCAAGCAGAGAGACATGGGGACCTCATACCACCAAGAAAGCAGCGCCAGGACCACAGCACATCCTTTGGACCAGACATTCCTGTGCTGAGATGCTCCCAGACCAAGGTAAGACAGATGCACCACAAGGACCTTCCTTCAGAGCCAACAGAGAGAAAAAGCCTTCCCCTGGAGCTGATGCCCTGAATTTGGACTTGTAGCCTACTAGACAGTGAGAGAATAAATTTCTCTTTGTTAAAGCCATCCACTTGTGATATTTCTGTTAAAGCAGCACTAGATGACCACGACTGTCACCTACAAAGGAGAGTCAATAAGACTAAGCTCTGACTACTCAGCAGAAACCATGCAGACAAGAAGGCATATGGGATGACACATAAAGCCTTGATGGAAAAAAATTTCCAGCCAAGAATTATATATCCAGTAAACCTGTCTCTCAAATATGAAGGTGAAATTAGGGCATTTCCAGATAAACAGAAGTTAATGGAATTTGTAAAAACCAAACTAAAATTATAAGAAATACACAAGGTAGTCTTTCAGCCAAAGAATAAATAAAACCAGAGAACAAGCCAAGAACAGAGCACAGGACAAAACAACCAGATATTAACACAGATAAAGAAGTCACATAAATAAGCCAATGCTAAAAAACTGAAGATAGGGAAACAGAGATGACAATAGGTAAAAGACGACTAATAGTGTTGTTATAGAACTTTCATATGGAGAGGAAGTTAAGGCAATATCAAGAAATAAAAGATTGGTTCAAACTTAGAAAAATAGAAGCAAATTTTAAGGTTGCCACAAAGGAAACTAACAAATCTACACAGCAAAACAAAAAAGAAGAAAAACATAAAGGTTCAGCAAATACAAAATTAACAATTAAAAGGATGAAAAGAAAATACATAAAGAAAAATGACTCAGCACAGAAAATTAAGGGGAACAAAAAAACTGTGAACAACACAAAAAAAATTCAAAATGACAGCACTAAACTCATACCTATCAATAATTACACTGAAATTAAATGGACTAAATGCACCAATAAAGAGACAGAGAGAGGTAGAATAGATTTAAAAAACACTATCTGTCTATATGCTGCCTAGAAGAGACACACCTTAGACTCAAAGACACAAACTAAAACTCAAAGGATGGAAAAAATATATCAAGCAAACAATCAAAAAAGAGCAGGAGTAGCAATTATAATCTCTGACAAAATAGATTTTAAAGCAAAATCCACCACAAAAGATAAAGAAGACAATATATAATGATTAAAAGGTCAATACATCAGGATGACATAACCATAATAAATACTACACACCCAAAACAGAGCTCCAAAATACATAAAACAAACTCTAACAGCACTGAAAAGAGAAATAGACGTCTCCACAATAGTAGTAGGAGACTTCAACACACCACTTTTGGTGAAGGGCAGAACATCTAGAAAGAAGCTCAGTAAAGACACAGAAGACCTAAAAGCCACCATCAACCAACTTGGCCTCACAGACATGTACAGAACAACCCATCCAACAGCAGCCAAGTAGACTTTCTTTTCCAACACACATGGAACATTCTCCAGAACAAAACACATATGAGGCCACAAAGCAAGCCTTAACAGAGTCCAAAACATCAAAATATTACAAATTACCTTCTCTGACCATAAAGCCATAAAAGTATAAATTAATAACAGAAAAAGCAAGGGAAAAAAATCAAATACATGGAAATTTAACAACATCATGCTCAAAAACTACTGGGTTATAGAAGAAATCAAGGATGGAATTTAAAAAAAGATATTCATAGACTCAAATGAGAATGAAAACACATCTTACCAGAACCTTTGGGACATAGCAAAAGCAGTGCTCAGAGGTCAATTTATAGTAGTAAATGCACATATCCAAAAAGAAGAAAGGGCCAAGATCAAAACATTAACTGCACAGCTCAAACAAATAGAAAGAAAGCAGCAAAAGTCCGCAGGTACCAGAAGAAAAGAAATAATAAAAATTAGAGCACAAATAAATGAAATAGAGAATAGAAAAACATTGAAAGAGTTCACAAGACCAAAAGCTGGTTCTTTGAAAAGATCAACAAAATCAATAAACTACTGGCCAAACTGACAAAAGAAAAATGGGAAAGGAAGCAACTAACCCAAATAAGAAATGAGATGGGTGATATCACAACAGACCCAACTGAAATTAAAAGAGTCATAACAAAAGAAAAATTGTACTGCAATAAATTTGAAAACCTAGAGGAAATGGACAAATTTCGAGAAACACACTACCTAAACTAGTATAAACTGAGGTAGAAAAATTAAGTAAACCTATAACAGAAGAAGAGATTGGAGAGGTTAAAAAAAAAAAAAAAAAAAAAAACCCAACAAAAAAAAAGTCCTGGCCCTGACAGCTTCACTGGAAAATTCTATCAAGCATTCAGAGAAGAGTTAACAGCAGTACTACTGAAAGTATTTCAGAGCATAGAAAAGGATGAAATACTCCCAAACTCATTCTGTGAAGCCAGCATAACCCTGATACCAAAGCCAGGTAAAGATATTTCACAAAAAAGAAAATTACAGACACATATCCCTCATGAACATAGACATAAAACCCTCAACAAAATTTTAGCTAATAGAATTCAACAACATATCAAAAAAATAATAATTTATTGTGGCAAGTGTGATTCATACCAGGTATGCAGGGATGGTTAAACATTAGAAAAACAATCAATATAGTCCTTCACATAAATGAAACAAAAGATAAGAACCACATGATCTTATCAATCAATGCAAAAAAAGCATTTGACAAAGTCCAACACTCCTCATTCATGATGAAAATTCTCAGCAAAATAGGAATAGAAGGGAAGTTTCTCTACATAATGAAGGGCATTTATACAAAGCCAACAGCCAACTTCATCCTAAACGAAGAGTCTGAAAGCATTCCTCTTGAGAATAGGAACCAGACAATGATGTCCTTTATCACCACTCTTATTCAATATTGTGCTGGAGGCCCTAGCCAGAGCAGTAAAGCAAGAAAAAGAAATAAAAAGCATCCAAATTGATAAGGAAGAACTAAAAGTACCCCTATTCGCAGATGATATCTTATATACAGAAAACTTCAAAGAATCCACAAGAAAATTATTGGAACCAATAGAAGATTTTAGCAAAGTATCAAGATACAATATAAACATATAAAAATCAGTTGGATTCCTCTACACCAACAAAGAGAATTTTGAAAAGGAAATCACCAAATCAATACCATTTAAAATAGCCCCAAGAAGATAAAATACTTAGGAATAAACTTAACCAGAGACATAAAGACCTATACAAAGAAAACTACAAGACACTACTGCAAGAAATCAAAAGAGACCTACATAAGTAGAAAAACATTCCACGCTCGTGGATAGGAAAACTCAACATTGTGAAAATGTCAATTCTACCCAAACCGATCTACAGATACAATGCAATCCGAATCCAAATTCCAGCAACATTTTTTAACAAGTTGGAGAAACAAATCATCAACTTCATATCTGGGAAAAGGCCCTGGATAAGTAAAGCATTACTGAAGAAGAAAAACAAAGTGAGAAGCCTTATACTACCTGATTTTAGAATCCATTATACCATCATGGTAGTCAAAACAGTCTGCTACTGGAACAACAACAGATACGTAGACCAATGGAACAAAATTGAGAATCCAGACGTAAATTCATCCACCTATGGGCAGCAGATATTTGATAAAGGCCCAAAGTCCATTAAATGGGGAAAAGACAGTCTCTTTAACAAATAGTGTTGACATAACTGGATATCAATCTGCAAAAAAAAAAAAAAAATGAAACAAGACCCATACCTCACTCCATGTACAAAAACTAACTCAAAATAGATCAAAGACCTAAATATAAAACCTAAAACAATAAAGATAATGGAAGAAAAAATAGGGACAATGCTAGGAGCCCCAATAAATGGCATAAACAGAATACAAACCATAAGTAACAATGTACAAACACCAGAAGAGAAACTAGAAAGTGGGAGCTCCTAAAAATCAAACACTTATGCTCATCCAAAGACTTCACCAAAAGAGTAAAAAAGACAACCTACAGACTGGGAGAAAACTTCTGGCTATGACTTATTTCATAAGGGTGTAAGCTATAAAATGTACAAGATACTGCAACACCTAAACGATGAAAAGACAAATAACCTAGTTAAAAAACGGGCAAAGGTTACGAACAAACACATCACCAAAGAAGACATTCAGGCAGCTAACAGACACATGAGAAAATGCTCACAATCATTAAACATTAGAGAAATCCAAATCAAAACTACAATGAGATACCATCTCACCCCAAGGCTGGCACTAATCCAAAAAACACAAAATAATAAATGTTGGAGAGGTTGTGGAGTGACTGGAACACTTACGTACTGCTGGTGGGAACGTAAAATGGTACAACCACTTTGGAAATCGACTTGGTGCTTCCTTAAAAATCTAGAAATAGAGGCTCCATATGACCCAGCAATCTTACTCCTTGCAATATATCCTAGAGAAATAGGAGCAGTTACATGAATAGATATATGTACATCCATGTTTATTGCATCACTGTTCACAATAGCAAAAAGATGGAAACAACCTAGGTGCCCATCAACAGACAAATGAATAAACAAATTATCGTATATACACACAATGGAATACAAAGCAACGATAAAGAATAATTATGAATCCGAGAAACGCCTCACAACATGGATTAATCTGGAGGGCATGAGACTCAGTGAAATTAAAACCCAGTGCCGTTGAGTTGATTCCGACTCATAGCGACCCTACAGGACAGAGTAGAGGCAGTCGCAAAAGGACAAATATTGTATGAGACCACTATTATAAGAACTCAAGAAAAGGTTTAAACACAGAAGAAAACATTCTTTGATTGTTAAGAGGGTAGGGAGGGAGAGAGAGGTGAGTTCACTAACTAGACAGTAGAAAAGAGTCGTCTTCAGTGAAGGGAAGGACAACATGCAATACAGGGACTAAACCAAAAGCTAGGAAGTTTTCTGAATACAGCCAAATACTTTGAGGGACAGAGTAGTCTGGGGACCATAGTTTTGGGGGACATCTAGGTCAATTGGCATAAAAAGTTTATTAAGAAAATGTCCTGCATCCCACTTTGGTGAGTGGCATCTGGTGTCTTAAAAGCTTGCAAGCAGCCGTCTAAAACACATCAATTGATCTCAATCCACCTGAAGCAAAGGAGAATGAAGAACATCAAAGACACAAGGAAAGCATTAGCCCAGGAGACAAAAGGGCCACATAAACCAAAGACTCCAACAGCCTGAGACAAGAAGAATCAGATGGTGCCCGGCTGCCACCAATGACTGCCCTGACAGGGAACATGATAGACAGTCCCTGACAGAGTGTGAGAAAAGTGTGGAGCAGAACTCAAACTCATGTAAAAAGATCAGACTTAATGGTCTTACTGAGACTGGAGGAATCCCCAAAGCTGGGGCCCCCAGAGTCTCTGTTAATCCAGAACTAAAACCATTCCCAAAACCCACTCCTTAGGCAAAGATTAGACTGGACTATAAAACATGAAATAATACTTGTGAAGAATATGCTTCTTAGTTCAAGCAGATACACAAGACCAAATGGGTGGCTCCTACCTGGAGGAGCTGGCTGGACGGACACAGGAAACGCAGGGTGGAAAGGGGAGTGTGCTGTCACATTATAGGGATTGCAGCTAGTGTCACATAACTACATGTGCATAAATTTTTGTATGAGAAATTAACTTGAGCTGTAAACTTTCACCTAAAGCACAATTTAAAAAAAAGAAAAAGAAAATGTTCTACATCCTACTTAGATAAGTAGCATTTTGGCATCTTAAAAGCTTAGAGAGGTCATCTAAGATATGTCTATTGGTCCCATCACTTCCAGAGCAAAGGAGAATGAAGAAAACCAAAGACACAAAGAAAATACTGGTCCAAAGACTAAAGGACCACATGAACCACAGCCTCCACCAGCCTAAGCACAGAAAAAACTAGATGGTGCCCGGCTACCACCACCAACCACTCTGACAGTGATCATAATAAAGGATCCAAGATAGAGGGGGAGAAAGATGTAGAACAAAATTCAAATTCACAAAAAATAACAGACTTACTGATCTGACAAAGACAGGAGGAACCCCTAATACAATGGCCCCCTGGGCACACGCTAATTCAGAACTGAAGCCACTCCTGAAATCTACCCTTCAGCTAAGATTTGTTGTTGTCAGGGGCCGTTGAATCAGTTCTGACTCATAGCCACCCCGTGTACAACAGAACAAAGCATTGCCTGGTCCTTTGTATCCTCACAATTGTTGTTATGCTTGAGCCCATTATTTCGGCCACTGTGTCAATCGATCTCGTTGATTGTCTTCTTCTTTTTCACTGACTCTCTACCTTACCAAGCATGATATCCTTCTCCAGGGATTGGTACCGCCTGATAACTTGTCTGAAGTATGCGAATGAGGTCTAGCCATCCTTGCTTTTAAAGGACATTCTGGTTATACTTCTTCCAAGACAGATTTGTTCATTCTTCTCAGAGTCCATGGTGTATTCAATATTCTTTGTCAACGCCATAATTCAAAGGTGTCAGTTCTTCTTTAGTATCCCTTATTCATTGTCCAGCTTTCACATGCATATGAGGCACCTGAAAACACTATGGCTTCAGTCAGGTGCGCCTTAGTCTTTAAAGTGATATACTTGCTTATCAGTGTTTTAAAGAGGTCTTTTGCAGAAGATCTGCCCAATGCAATATGTCATCTGATTTTTTGACTGCTGCTTCCATAGACGTTGATTGTGGGTCCAAGTAAAATGAAATCCTTGACAACTTTGATGTTTTCTCCATTTATCGTGATGCTGCCTATTGGTCCAGCTGTGAGGATTTTTGTTTTCTTTATATTGAGGTATAATCAATCCATACTGAAGGCTGTGGTCTTTGATCAATAAGTGCTTCAAGTCCTCTTCACTTTCAGCAAGCAACGTTCTGTCATCTGCATACTACAGGCTGTTAATGAGTCTTCCTCCAATCCTAATGCCATGTTCTACTTCACATAGTCCAGCTTCTTGGATTATTTGCTCAGCATACAGATAAAGTCAGTGTGGTGAAAGGATACAACCCTGACACACATCTTTCCTGACTTTAAACCACGTAGTATCCCCTCGTTCCATTTGAGTGACTGCCTCTTGGTCTAAGTACAGGTACCTCATGAGCACAATAAAGTGTTCTGGTAGTCCCATTATTTGCAAAGTTATGCATAATTTCTTATGATCCATACAGTTGAACGCTTTTTTCAGTAAAATCCAGGTAAACATCTTTCTGGTATTCTCTGCTTTCAGCCAAGATCCATCTGACATCAGCGATGATATCCCTCGTTCCATGTCCTCTTCTGAATCTTGCTTGAACTTCTGGCAGTTCCCTGTCAATATACTGCTGCAAGCATTTTTGAATGATCTTCAGCAGAATTTTACTTCTGTGAGATATTAATAACATTGTTCAATAGTTCACATTCTGTTGTATTACGTTTCTTTGAATGGGCACAAATATGGATCTCTTCCAGTCAGTTGGCCAGGTATCTGTCTTCCAAATTTCTTGACATAGACGAGTGAGCACCTCCAGTGATGCAACCACTTGTTGTAACATTTCAATTGGTATTCTGACAATTTCTAGAGCCTTGTTTTTTTCAATGCCTTCAGCGCAGTTTGGACTTCTTCCTTCAGTATCATCAGCTCCTGATCATATGCTTCTTCTTGAAATGGTTGAACATCAACCAATTCTTTTTGGTATAATGACTCTGTGTATTCCTTCCATCGTCTTTTGATGCTTCCTGCATAGTTCAATATTTTTCCTGTAGAATCCTTCAATATTACAACTTGAGGCTTGAATTTTTTCTTCAGTTCTCTCAGCTTGAGAAATGGCAAGTGGGTTCTTATCCAAGATTAGACAGACCTATAAACCAAACAACACGCACAAAGAATGTGCTTTTATTTCAGTCAAGTATTCAAGACCAATTGGGCAACTCCTGTCCAAAACCAAAGATGAGAAGGCAGAAGAGGACAGGAAAACTGGAGGAATGAACATAGACAACCTGGGGTGTAAAGGGAAAAGGGGAGAGTGTTGATACATTGCAGGGATTATAGTCAATATCACAAAACAATCCGTATTTAAAATTTTTTAATTAGAAACTAATTTGCCCTATAAATTTTAACCCAAAGCACAATAAAAAAAATTTTTTTTAATGTAAAAGCGGGTAAAATTAATTATATTTTAATATATTTAACATAGGTGTTCATATATCTATTCGTGTGAGGGCTCTTATTTTCCTAGGATATATTCCAAGGACTGTGATTGCTCGATCTTTATGGTAGTTCTCATATACGAGTCAAAATTGACTCAACAGCAGTTTTTGGTTTGGTATGGTAGCTCAATTTCTAGCTTTTTAAGGAAGTGCCAAATCGATTTCCAAAGTGGTTTTACCATTTTACATTTCCACCAGCAGTGTATAAGTGTTCCAATCTCTCCACAACCTCTCCAATACTTATCATTTTGTGTTTCTGAATCAATGCTAGCCTTGTTGGGATGAGATGGTACCGTATTGTAGTTTCGATCTGCATTTCTCTAATGGCTAATGATCCTGAGCATTTCCTCATGTATCTGGTAGCTGCCTGAATATCTTCTGTGATGAAGTGCCTGTTCATATCCTTTGCTCATTTTTTAATGGGATTATTTGTCTTTTTGTTGTTGAGGTTTTGCAGTATCTTGTAGATTTTAGAGATTAGATACTGATCGGATTTGTCTTAGCAAAAAATTTTGTCCCAGTCTGTACGTTCTCTTTTTACTTTTTTGGTGAAGTCTTTTGATGAGCGTAAATGTTTGATTTTTAGGAGCTCCCAGTTATCTAGTTTTTCTTCTGGTGCTTGTGCACTGTTAGTAATGTTTTATGTACTGTTTATGCCATGTATTAGGGCTCCTAGCATTGTCCCTAATTTTTCTTCCATGATTATTTATTGTTTTAGATTTTATATTTAGGTCTTTGATCCATTTTGAGTTCATTTTTGTACATGGTGTGAGGTATGGGTCTTGTTTCATTTTTTTGCAGATGGATATCCAGTTATGCCAGCACCATTTGTTAAAAAGACTGTCTTTTCCCCAACTAACAGACCTTGGGCCTTTGTCAAGTATCACCTGCTCATAGGTGGATGAATTTATGTCTAGATTCTCAATTCTGTTCCACTGGTCTATGTTTCTGTTGTTGTATCAGTACCAGGGTGTTTTGATTAGCATCGTGGTATAATAGGTTATAAAATCAGGTAGTATGAGGCCTCTCAACTTGTTCCTCTTCAGTAATGCTTTATTTATCTGGGGCCTCTTCCCTTTCCATATGAAGTTGGTGATTTTTTCTCCATCTCATTAAAAAATGTCATTGAATTTGGTTCGGGATTGCATTGTATCTGTAGATTGCTTTGAGAAGAATAGACATTCTTACAATGTTGTGCCTTCCTATCCATGAGCGAGGTATGTTTTTCCACTTATGTAGGTCTCTTTTGGTTTCTAGCAGTAGTGTCTTGTAGTTTTCCTTACACAAGCCTTTTACATCTCTGGTTAGATTTATTCCTAAGTATTTT
Source organism: Loxodonta africana (assembly GCF_030014295.1). Lineage (NCBI taxonomy): Eukaryota > Metazoa > Chordata > Mammalia > Proboscidea > Elephantidae > Loxodonta > Loxodonta africana. Next base: position 45,591,987 of record NC_087353.1, read on the forward strand.
ATCTTCTTGGAGGCTATTATAAATGGTATTGATTTGGTGATTTCCTCTTTGTTGTTGTAGAGGAATCCAACCGATTTTTGTATGTTTACCTTTGCTAAAATCTTCTATTAGTTCCAGTAGTTTTCTTGTGGATTCTTTGGAGTTTTCTGTGTATAAGGTCATGTCATCTGCAAACAGAGATACTTTTATTCTTTCTTACCAATTTGGATGTCCTGTATGTCTTTTTCTAGCCTAATTGCTCTGTCTAGCACCTCCAGCACAATGTTGGATAAGAGTGGTGATAAACGGCATCCTTGTCTGGTTCCCATTCTGAAGGGGAATGCTTTCAGACTTTCTCCATTTAGCATGATGTTGGCTGTTGGCTTTGTATAAATGCCATTTATTAGGCTGAGGAATTTTCCTTTTATTCCTATTTTGCCGAGAGTTTTTATCATGCATGGGTGTTGAACTTTGTCAGATGCCTTCTCTGCATCAACTGATAAGATCATGTGGTTCTTGTCTTCTATTTATGTGATGGTTTATACTGATTGTTTTTCTAATGTTGAACCATCCCTGCATACCTGGTATGAATCCCACATGGACATGGTGAATTTTTTTTTTTGATATGTTATTGAATTCTATTGGCCAGAATTTTGTTCAGCATTTTTGCATCTAAGTTCACAGGGAATATTGGAGTGTAATTTTCTTTTTTTGTGGTGTCACTTTACCTGGTTTTGGTATTAGGGTTATGCTGGCTTCACAGAATGAGTTCCAGAGTATTCCATCTTTTTCTATGGTCTGAAATACCTATAGCAGTAGTGGTGTTAACTCTTCTCTAAAAGTTTGGGAGCATTCTCTGCCGGGGGCCAGCCTCAGCAATGAACAGGGTCACCAGAGGAGGGGTAGAGTTCGGCGAAAAAAGAATGAGAGGTAGTATGTCTTATATTTTCATTCTGCAGAAAAGGAAGCCTCTCTATTTTTTACATGGTCTTTTATATCATAAGCTTACAAAAGCATAACATCGCATGATCAACAAAGGGGCAGTATAACATCATTTCCCAGAGACATAATTTTCCAAGTGACACATAGTACAGTTCCGCATACATACACAAGTACAATGAGTTTTTTGTTTAATTGAAGAGAATATTTTGTTGATATATTTTTACACAAAATAATAATTGACTTCATATTGCTTTATACTTATGCTTAATCTTGCAATACCTTCCACAGTTTTTATAACAATTAATCTTTTTGCAAAATCATTGTTACATAGGCTTTGTCCATCTTGTCCAGGGTGGTCAAGTTCTTGAAGCCCAGCCACTTTGGGTTACGTCATATTGTCCACGATTATGCCAAGGACAATTAGCCCAATCTCTATACCCAAAGACCAGTCAAGCGCAGCAGTGAGCGGAGTGGACGAGAAAGTTGACCTGTAATTGGCTGAGAGATTGGCTGAGAGAACTCACTGCCTTTTTGTTTTTCCACTTTATGGGATCATGTGTGGGTGGTGGTTTAATCACAAAAAAGGGCCTTGGTAAATACCAGGATTTCACCATCCTATTCTTGTTTTCCATAGTCGAGCTATTTGTTTTTTTCCCCTAAGACAACTTCATGTTGATCCCCAAGTAACACACGGGCTGTCCCTACCCGAGATTTCACCAGGGGATTATGAGTAGGACGCCCCCGTCCAAAGGTCCCTAAATCTATAATGGAATTTTATGCTTATACATTCTGCTATATACAGGCTGAAAATGAAATAGAAACATAACACAGATGACAGAGATATTCCTGACTTTTCAGGAATTCTTCGATGTTTATGCTGGGGGCAGTGGGTGCAGAGGGGCCGCCCTTGCAGCCTGGCTCCCAGCAATTCTCCAGTGAAGTTGTCAGGGCCAGAAGATTTTTAATTACTTTTTCAATTTCTTCTTTTGTTATAGGTTTATTTAGTTGTTCTACCTCTTTTTGTGTTAGTTTAGGTAGGTAGTGAGTTTCTAGAAATTTGTCCATTTCTTCTAGGTTTTCAAATTTGTTAGAGTACAATTTTTCATAGTATTCTCTTATGATTCTTTTAATTTCAGTTGGTCTGTTGTGCTATCGCCTATCTTATTTCTTACTCAGGTTATTTGTTTCCTCTCCTGTTTTTCTTTTGTTATTTTGGCCAATGGTTTATTGATTTTGTTGGTCTTTTCAAAGAACCAGCTTTTGGTCTTGTTAATTCTTTCAATTGTTTTTCTGTTCTCTACTTCATTTACTTCTGCTCTAATTTTTATTATTTGCTTTTTTCTGGGGTGCCGGAGGGCTTCTTTTGCTGTTCTCTTTCTATTTGTTCAAGCTGTAGGGTTAATTCTTTGCTTTTGGCCCTTTTTTCTGTTTGAATGTGTGCATTCATGGCCATAAATTGACCTCTGAGCACTGTTTTGCTGTGTTCCAAAGGTTCTGGTAGGAAGTATTCTCATTTTCGTTTGATTCTATGAATTTCTTTATTCTGTCCTTAATGTCTTCCATAACCCAGTAGTTTTTGAGCAAGGTGTTGTTCAGTTTCCATGTGTTTGATTTTTCTTTTCCTTCCTTTTTCTGTTGTTGATTTCCACTTTTACAGCTTTATGGTCAGAGAAGATGCTTTACAATATTTCAATGTTTTGGATTCTGTTGGGCTGACACCAATTGATGCATCTTAGATGGCCGCTTGTTAGCATTTAAGACCCCAGACGCCACATTTCAAAGTGGGATGCAGAAAGTTTTCATAATAGAATTGTTTTCCCAATTGACTTAGAAGTCCCCTTAAACCATGGTCCCCAAACCCCCGCCCTTGCTCCACTGACCTTTGAAGCATTCAGTTTATTCCGGAAACTTCTTTGCTTTTGGTCCAGTCCAGTTGAGCTGACCTTCCATGTATTGAGTATTGTCCTTCCCCTCACCGAAAGCAGTTCTTATCTACTAATTAATCGGTAAAAAACCCTCTCCCACCCTCCCTCCCTCCCCCCCTCATAACCACAAAATGTGTGTTCTTCTCAGTTTATACTATTTCTCAAGATCTTATAATAGTGGTCTTATACAATATTTGTCCTTTTGCCTCTGATTTCACTCAGCATAATGCCTTCCAGGTTCCTCCATGTTATGAAATGTTTCACAGATTCGTCACTGTTCTTTATTGATGCGTAGTATTCCATTGTGTGAATATACCACAATTTATTTATCCATTCATCCGTTGATGGACACCTTGGTTGCTTCCAGCTTTTTGCTATTGTAAACAGAGCTGCAATAAACATGGGTGTGCATATATCTGTTTGTGTGAAGGCTCTTGTTTCTCTAGGGTATATTCCGAGGAGTGGGATTTCTGGGTTGTATGGTAGTTCTATTTCTAACTGTTTAAGATAACGCCAGATAGATTTCCAAAGTGGTTGTACCATTTTACATTCCCACCAGCAGTGTATGAGAGTTCCAATCTCTCCACAGCCTCTCCAACATTTATTATTTTGTGTTTTTTGGATTAATGCCAGCCTTGTTGGAGTGAGATGGAATCTCATCGGAGTTTTAATTTGCATTTCTCTAATGCCTAATGATCGAGAGCATTTTCTCATGTATCTGTTAGCTGCCTGAATATCTTCTTTAGTGAAGTGTGTGTTCATATCCTTTGCCCACTTTTTGATTGGGTTGTTTGTCTTTTTGTGGTTGAGTTTTGACAGAATCATATAGATTTTAGAGATCAGGCGCTGGTCGGAGCTGTTATAGCTGAAAATTCTTTCCCAGTCTGTAGGTGGTCTTTTTACTCTTTTGGTGAAGTCTTTAGATGAGCATAGGTGTTTGATTTTTAAGAGCTCCCAGTTATCTGGTTTCTCTTCATCATTTTTGGTAATGTTTTGTATTCTGTTTATGCCTTGTATTAGGGCTCCTAGAGTTGTCCCTATTTTTTCTTCCATGATCTTTATCATTTTAGTCTTTATGTTTAGGTCTTTGATCCACTTGGAGTTAGTTTTTTAGCTTGGTGTGAGGTATGGGTCCTGTTTCATTTTTTTGCAAATGGATATCCAGTTATGCCAGCACCATTTGTTAAAAAGACTATCTTTTCCCCCATTAACTGACACTGGGCCTTTGTCAAATATCAGGTGCTCATATGTGGATGGATTTATATCTGGGTTCTCAATTCTGTTCCACTGGTCTATGTGTCTGTTGTTGTACCAATACCAGGCTGTTTTGACTACTGTGGCTGTATAATAGGTTCTGAAATCAGGTAGAGTGAGGCCTCCCACTTTCTTCTTTTTCAGTAATGCTTTGCTTATCCGAGGCTTCTTTCCCTTCCATATGAAGTTTGGTGATTTGTTTCTCTATCCCCTTAAAAAATGACATTGGAATTTGGATCAGAAGTGCATTGTATGTATAGATGGCTTTTGGTAGAATAGACATTTTTACTATGTTAAGTCTCCCTATCCATGAGCAAGGTATGTTTTTCCACTTAAGTATGTCCTTTTGAATTTCTTGTAGTAGAGCTTTGTAGTTTTCTTTGTATAGGTCTTTTACACCCTTGGTAAGATTTATTCCTAAGTATTTTATCTTCTTGGGGGCTACTGTGAATGGTATTCATTTGGTGATTTCCTCTTCGATGTTCTTTTTGTTGACGTAGAGGAATCCAAGTGATTTTTGTATGTTTATCTTAAAACTTGACACTCTGCCAAACTCTTCTATTAGTTTCAGTAGTTTTCTGGAGGATTCCTTAGGGTTTTCTGTGTATAAGATCATGTCATCTGAAATAGAGATAATTTTACTTCCTCTTTGCCAATCCAGATGCCCTTTATTTCTTTGTCTAGCCTAATTACTCTGGCTAGGACTTCTAGCACAATGTAGAATAAGAGCGGTGATAAAGGGCATCCTTGTCTGGTTCCCGTTCTCAAGGGAAATGCTTTCAGGCTCTCTCCATTTAGAGTGATGTTGGCTGTTGGCTTTGCATAGATGCCCTTTATTATGTTGAGGAGTTTTCCTTTAATTCCTATTTTTCTGAGAGTTTTCATAATAAATGGCTGTTGGACTTTGTCAAATGCCTTTTCTGCATCAATTGATAAGATCATGTGGTTTTTGTCTTTTGTTTTATTTATGTGGTGGATTACATTAATGGTTTTTCTAATATTAACCAGCCTTGCATGCCTGGTATAAATCCCACTTGGTCATAGTGAATTATGTTTTTGATATGTTGTTGAATTCTATTGGCTAGAATTTTGTTGAGAATTTTTGCATCTATGTTCATGAGGGATACAGGTCTGTAATTTTCTTTTTTTGTGATGTCTTTACCTGGTTTTGGTATCAGGGAGATGGTGGCTTCATAGAATGAGTTAGGTAGTATTCCGTCATTTTCTATGCTTTGAAATACCTTTAGTAGTAGTGGTGTTAACTCTTCTCTGAAAGTTTGGTAGAACTCTGCAGTATAGCCGTCCGGGCCAGGGCTTTTTTTTGTTGGGAGTTTTTTGATTACCGTTTCAATCTCTTTTTTTGTTATGGGTCTATTTAGTTGTTCTACTTCTGATTGTGTTAGTTTAGGTTGGTAGTGTTTTTCCAGGAATTCATCCATTTCTTCTAGGTTTGCAAATTTGTTAGAGTACAATTTTTCATAATAATCTGATAGGATTCTTTTAATTTCAGTTGGGTCTGTTGTGATGTGGCCCATCTCGTTTCTTATTTGGGTTATTTGTTTCCTTTCCTGTATTTCTTCAGTCAGTCTAGCCAATGGTTTATCAATTTTGTTAATTTTTTCAAAGAACCAGCTTTTGGCTTTGTTAATTCTTTCAATTGTTTTTCTGTTCTCTAATTCATTTAGTTCGGCTCTAATTTTTATTATTTGTTTTCTTCTGGTGCCTGATGGATTCTTTTGTTGCTCACTTTCTATTTGTTCAAGTTGTAGGGACAGTTCTCTGATTTTGGCTCTTTCTTCTTTTTGTATGTGTGCATTTATGATATAAATTGGCCTCTGAGCACTGCTTTTGCTGTGTCCCAGGGGTTTTGATAGGAAGTATTTTCATTCTCGTTGCATTCTATGAATTTCCTTACTCCCTCCTTCATGTCTTCTATAACCCAGTCTTTTTTCAGCAGGGTATTTTTCAGTTTCCAAGTGTTTGATTTCTTACCCCTAATTTTTCTGTTATTGATTTCCACTTTTATGGCCTTGTGGTCTGAGAAGATGCTTTGTAATATTTCGATGTTTTGGATTCTGCAAAGGTTTGTTTTATGACCTAATATGTGGTCTATTCTAGAGAATGTTCCATGTGCGCTAGAAAAAAAGTATACTTTGCAGCAGTTGGTGGAGAGTTCTGTATAAGTCAATGAGGTCAAGTTGGTTGATTGCTGTAATTAGGTCTTCCGTGTCTCTATTGAGCTTCTTACTGGATGTCCTGTCCTTCTCCAAAAGTGGTGTGTTGAAGTCTCCTACTATAATTGTGGAGGTGTCTATCTCACTTTTCACTTCTGTTAAAATTTGATTTATGTATCTTGCAGCCCTGTCACTGGGTGCATAAATATTTAATATGGTTATATCTTCCTGATCAATTGTCCCTTTTATCATTATGTAGTGTCCTTCTTTATCCTTTGTGGTGGATTTAAGTTTAAAGTCTATTTTGTCACCAATTAACATTGCTACTCCTCTTCTTTTTTGCTTATTGTTTGCTTGATATATTTTTTTCCATCCTTTGAGTTTTAGTTTGTTTGTGTCTCTAAGCCTAAGCTGTGTCTCTTGTAGGCAGCATATAGACAGATCGTGTTTCTTTATTCAGTCTGAGACTCTCTGTCTCTTTATTGGAGCATTTAGTCCATTTACATTCAGCGTAATTATAGCTAAGTGTTTAGTGTTGTCATTTTGATGCCTTTTTATGTGTGTTGTTGACAATTTCATTTTTCCACTTACTTTTTTGTGCTGAGACGTTTTTCTTTGTAAATTGTGAGATCCTCATTTTCATAGTATTTGACCTTATGTTTGTTGAGTCGTTACGTTTTTCTTGGTTTCTATTTTGAGTTATGGAGTTGTTATACCTCTTTGTGGTTACCTTAATATTTACCCCTATTTTTCTGAGTAAAAACCTAACTTGTATTGTCCTGTATCGCCTTGTATCCCTCTCCATATGGCAGTTCTATGCCACCTGTATTTAGTCCCTCTTTTTGATTATTGTGATCTTTTACATATTGACTTCAATGCTTCCCTGTTTTGAGCATTTTTTTTTTAATTAATCTTAACTTGTTTTTGTGATTTCCCTATTTGAGTTGATATCAGGATGTTCTGTTTTGTGACCTTGTGTTGTGCTGGTATCTGATATTATTGGTTTTCTGACCAATTTCCTTTAGTATTTCTTGTAGCTTTGGTTTGGTTTTTGCAAATTCTCTAAGCTTGTGTTTATCTGTAAATATCTTAATTTCGCCTTCATATTTGAGAGAGAGTTTTGCTGGATATATGATCCTTGGCTGGCAGTTTTTCTCCTTCAGTGCTCTGTATATGTCATCCCATTGTCTTCTTGCCTGCATGGTTTCTGCTGAGTAGTCTGAACTTATTCTTATTGATTCTCCCTTGAAGGAGACCTTTCTTTTCTCCCTGGCTGTTTTTAAAATTTTCTCTTTATCTTTGGTTTTGGCAAGTTTGATGATAATATGTCTTGTTGTTTTTCTTTTTGGATCAATCTTAAATGGGGTTCGATGAGCATCTTGGATAGATATCCTTTCGTCTTTCATGATGTCAGGGAAGTTTTCTGTCAGCAGATCTTCAACTATTTTCTCTGTGTTTTCTGTCCTCCCTCCCTGTTCTGGGACTCCAATCACATGCAAGTTATCCTTCTTGATAGAGTCCCACATGATTCTTAGGGTTTCTTCATTTATTTTAATTCTTTTATCTGTTTTTTTTTTTTTCAGCTATGTTGGTGTTAATTCCCTGGTCCTCTAGATTTCCCACTCTGCATTCTAATTGCTCGAGTCTGCTCCTCTGACTTCCTATTGCGTTGTCTAATTCTGTAATTATATTGTTAATCTTTTGGATTTCTGAATGCTGTCTCTCTATGGATTCTTGCAACTTATTAATTTTTCCACTATGTTCTTGAATAATCTTTTCGAGTTCTTCAACTGCTTTATCAGTGTGTTCCTTGGCTTTTTCTGCAGATTGCCTTATTTCATTTCTGAGGTCATCCCTGATGTCTTGAAGCATTCTGTAAATTAGTTTTTTATATTCTGTATCTGATAATTCCAGGATTGTATTCTTCATTTGGGAAAGATTTTGATTCTTTTGTTTGGGGGGTTGTAGAAGCTGTCATTTTCTGCTTCTTTATGTGGTTTGTTATCGACTTCTGTCTCCGAGCCATCACTAAGATATTGTAGTGATTTATTCTATATTTGCTCACTGAGTCTTATCTTGTTTTGTTTTCTTTCAATATAAATGGATGGGCTAGTAGATTGTGCTGTCTTGTTTGCTGTAGCCCTTGACTACTTATGACCTATTACCAGCTGGTTTGGGCTGTTGCCAGATATATATGCCTGAGTCTATTCACTATTCTTGAGTAGAATCTGATTTTGGGTCATCAAGTGTGTGCTGCACCCTAACACCTATCCACATCGAGAAGTAGTGGTGATAGTTGTGTGCACCAGATTCTATTAGCAGCTGGGGTTCACCCTCTGGGGTGGCAGGATGCTGACAGGCTTCCCCCAAGTGTCAGTGAGGTAGGTGTTTCTCTATTCCTAAAGCACCTTGGTGGGAGGGCTCTGCAGCTGTACCTTAGGCCCCCAATGCAAGTACGTCTACAGATTGGTAGGTGTCACCCTCCTTAGACCCCTAAGGCAAGAGGCTAGGTGGTCTGCGGGGAGCTTCAGCCCTCAGTTCCCTGTTGTGAGTCAGTTAGGGCTCTGTTGAATAAGCAGAGATATCAGACCTGGGAAACTTGTTTTTCCAATAAATCCGCTAAAAAAAAATGCATTCAGATCCCTATCAGAAATGCCTTTGCATTATAATAGCCACTTTGTTCCCTGTAGGGATGAAAGCCCGAGATATGGATCATATATGCTTGGCTGGAGCTGGTTCTGTGTTTTTAGTCCAATTAGGGAAGAATTTTTGGTCCCTAGGTTTTTTGTGGTTGTTTCTCTCAGGCTGGAAGAATGGGTTAGGAAAAGACCAAAAAAAAAAGGGGAAAAGCAAAGCCACGGAGCTGGAGCTGTTCTCCCTTTGGCTCAGGAAATTCCAATGTTAATGAAGCCGCCTGGGAAGGGGAGGGGAGGGTTCAGAAAAACATGAGAGAGTAGCACCCGGGAATATAGCCAAAGTTGCTTATCTTGCTTGGGATGACTATTTTATGTGAGATTCCTGGGGGGCGTGTCGCCTATGTGTGCTGGCTGTGTAGAGATTGCCCCCGAGGGTCTGGCCTGCAGAAGCTGCAGTCAGTTCCTCCGCTGCCAGTCCAAAGCCCAGCATCAAGGTTCCCCGGCTGGGACGCTGCATTCCCGGCTCCAAAATCAGTCACTGCCTCCCAGGGACTTCTCCTCCTGGCACCCGCATGGACCAGGTGGGCTCCCTCCCGGGGTCAGTTCAGGGGGGTAGGGCTGTGCCCCGTGTTTGCGCCATGACAGGATGCCGTGCTCAGCTCCCCTGTGCCCAGTCCAAAGCCCAGCACCAAGGTTCCCTGGCTGGGATGCTGCACTCCCAGCTCCAAAACCAGTCACTGCCTCCCGGGGGCTTCTCCCACCAGGCGCATCACCACGCCGCCCACGTGGACCGGCTGGGCCCCCTCCCGGGGTCAGTTCAGAAGGGTAGGGCTGTGCCCTATGTTTGCGCTGTCACAAGATGTTGTGTTCGGCTCCCCTGCGCCCAGTCCTAAGCCCAGCGCCAAGGTAACCTGACTGGGACGCTGGCTCCAGGCTCCGAAAACAGTCGCTGCTTCCCCGTAGTTGTTCATTCTTGGTCTCTGTCACTCAGGTCAACTCTTTAAATCTGTGTTTGTTGTTCAGGGTTCATAGATTGTCATGTATGTGATCGATTCACTTGTTTTTCCGAGTCTTTGTTGCAAGAGGGATCCGAGGTAGCGTCTACCTAGTCAGCCATCTTGGCCCCCCCCTTTTGCTCTTTTTCATTGTTGTTGCTTTTGTATTTGCTGAGTCTTTATGTTTTTCATTTTGATCTGTAGGATTGTTAGTTTCCTTCGTGGTTACCTTAATATTTACCTCTGTTTTCCTAAGTTTAAGCCAATCTTTTATTTCTTTATATCACCTTGACTTCCTCTCCGTATAAAAGATCTATGACTACACTTTTTAGTCTCTTTTTGTTTTAATGTTTTCATCTTTTACATAATGACGTCTCTGTTTCCCTGTTTTGAGCATTTTAGCTTTGATTTATTTTTGCTATTTCCCTGTCTGGGTTGATATCTGGTTGCTCTGACCTGTGTTCTAGTCTTGGGTTGTTATCTGATGTTATTATTTTCTAACCAGAGGACTCCCTTTAATATTTCTGTTAATTTTGGTTTGGTTTTTGCAAATTCCCTAAACTTCTGTTTATCTGGAAAACTCCAAATTTCACCTTCATATTTGAGAGACAGTTTTGCTGGATATAAAATTGGCTGGCAATTTTTTTCCTTCAAGTCTTCATGTATGTCATCACATTGCCTTCTTGCCTGATGGTTTCTGCTGAGTAGTCTGAGCTTATTAACTCTCCTTTGTAGGTGACTTTTTGTTTATCCCTAGCTGCTCTTAAAACTCTTTATCTTTGGTTTTGTCGAGTTTGATTATAATATGTCTTGGTGACTTTCTTTTGGGTCTACCTTGTGTGAGGTTCTCTGAGCATCTTGGATAGATATCTTCTCATCTTTCACAATATCAGGGAAGTTTCTGCCAATACATCTTCACTAATTCTCTCTCTGTATTTTCTGTTATCCCCGCCTGTTCTGGTACTCCAATCACTCGTAAGTTATTTCTCTTGATACAGCCCCACATAATTCTTAGAGTTTCTTCATTTTTTTTAAGTTCTTTTATCTGATTTTTCCTCAAATATGTTGGTGTCAAGTGCTTTACCTTCTGTCTCACTAATTCTGACTTCCATTTCCTCATTTCTGTTCCTATGACTTTCTATTGAGTTGTCTAATTCTGAAATTTTATTGTTAATTTTCCAGATTTCTGTTTGCTGTCTCTCTATGGATTCTTGCAGCCTATTAAATTTGTCATTACACTTTTTTCTAATCTTCTTAAGTTCCTCGAATGCTTTGTATGTGTGCTGCTTGGCTTGTTCTGCATTTTGCCTGATCTCTTTCCCAATCTCTTGAAGAGGGCTGTATATTATTCTTTTGTATTTTACCTCTGGTAGTTCCAGGAATATCTCTTCATCTGGAAGATTTCTTGATTCTTCATTTTGGGAGGATGCTGAAGCCATCATGATCTGCCTCTTTGTGATTTGATATTGACTGTTGTCTCCAAGCCATCAATAAATTATTGCATTTATTTATTTTTGTTTGCTTACTGTGTCCTAGCTTCTTATTTTGTTTTGATATACCCAAATAGGCTGCTTGAGTGAGCTAGTTTGATTATTGGTGCCTTTGAAGCTCTAACGTACTGCCACCAGGTGGTTTGAGCTACTACTATGTATATGAGCCCAGGAGTCTGTTTACTTTTCTTGTATGCATTCAGCTCAGGTGTCCAGGTAGTCAGTCACCAAGTGTGTGGTGCAGGCTCTCACTTACAGTCTTACAGGATCGGGGTGATTGGTGTAGGCACAGGTATCTGGCTGTAGTAGGGGGTCACACACTAAGCAAGGCAGGGGGCTGAAACCACCCCTAGAAGTGTGTGGAAAGCCTGTCCTTCTTCCCTAGAGCATGTAGGTGGGTGGGTTTTACAGTCAGACTATGGGGCACCCAATACTGTTGGCTATAAGGACTGGGAGGCACCACCTTTCCTTGGACCCCTGTCACGGGTGGCTAGGTGGCATGGGTGGAGCCAGGAGTCCTCAGGTCCCTGATGTGGGCAGGTGAGGACCCTGCTTCAAAGGCAGAGCAGTTTCAAATGTCATGAACCTACCTCTCCACCATTTGGCTGAAACAGTTGAAGTTCGACTTCAAGTATATACCCTGTTGTACTGTGCTAATAAGGGCCTATGCTGTTGAAATGGGCTCACACAGGTCTATGCAGGGGTGAAAGGCACTCAAAGTCTGTGGACCCCTCATGCCTGTGTCTAGGCAAAGAAGTTGTTTCTGTCCTGAGTTCCTGGCTTAAGGGAGTTGGCAGATCATTTGTTAATTTGCTCCTTCTCCAAGGCTGGGAAAATGGCTCAGGGTGCATGACAGGCCCTACTTCCAGTCCAGGGAAAGTGGCTATCACTGAAGCTGCATGGGACCCGATGCAGAGCTGGGAGGAGTCAGGTAAATGGGAGAGAGTTTTTTCCAAAAGGGGTGCTTTTTGCTCTGAGTAGTAGATTAGACACGAATTCTTATCTTTTGCAGATTGTGTGCTGCGTTTCACTGATTCTGAAGGCATGAATGGACTGCCCCTCGGTCTCTCCCAGTGTGGAAAACATGTCCCAAACAACACTGCATGCCTCACTGCACTTGCACCAGCAGATCCAGCCTGCAGGGTGCTGGTTTCTGTAGGGTCCTGTCTGGCAACTCCTCACTGCTTCTGACCCATCTCTCCCTCCCCCTGCTGCTGAGTCCAATTCTTCAACTTTGCCTTTGATGTTCAGGGCTCCTAAATTGTCGTATATAATCGATTCCCTTATTTTTTCAGGTCTTTGTTGTAAGAGGGACCACATGAAGCATCTGACTACTCCATATTGGCCCTGCTCCCAGAATGGATTTTTTTAAAAAAGTGATCCAACTACATGCTGTCTACAAGAGAAATACTTCAAATTCAAAGGCATGAAAAGACTAAAAGTAAAAGATATACCATAAAAATTGTAACCAAAAGAGCGGCTATATTAATATCAAACAAAATAGATTTTAAGACAAAACTGTTACTAGAGACATTTTATAATGATAAAAGTGTCAAACCCCACCTCTGCTCCTCCTAGATGGGCTGTGCAGTGCCACGTGGCTGGGGTGCTACTTCCCCAGTCTGTGTCACCACACCAGTAGGCTCCCTCAGGGCATCTTTTCTTTCTTTCTTTCTTTTTCTTTCCTTTTCTTGATTTCTTGTCTCCTTCTACCTCCCTTCCTTACCCTTCTCCTGAACACCTGATGCTGTGTGGCATCTCTGTTCCTTCTGGACAGGCTGTGCAGCACTGCTTGGCTGGGGGCCTGCTTCCAGTGGGCTCCTTTTGTATAATTCTTTTCTTTCTTCCTTCCTTTTTTTCTCAGTTTCTTCTCTGCCTCCCTTCCTCTGAACCACCTGCCATCTTTATTTTTCTTCTTTTTTTTCATGGTCTCTTGTCTCTCTCTACATTCCTTCCATTCCTTTTTCCCAACTGCCAAGCTGTGTGTGCCTTTCTCTCTCTCCTTTTTTGTTTGTTATTCAAGTATCTTCTCTCTCTCCTTCCCTTTCTTTCCTTTCTCCTGCCCATCTAGATGTGTGTGCCATATCTGTCCCTTCTTCATGGGCTGTACTTCACTGCCTGGCTAGAAAGCTAGTGGCACACAGCTTCTGCAGCTCTGTGCCACTCCAACAGCAGGCTCCCTCAGCTCTTTTTTCCTTTTTGGCTTCTATTTCTTTCTCCTCTTTCTCTTCTTTCCCACCCCCACGTAGCTCCACACATCACAACCTTCCCTCTTCCTCCTGCCTATCTGAACTAGGAGCTAAAAATCACACCCCTGAGTAGCACAGACATGGTCTACCAGAACCTGCCATGCACTGATTCCCCAGCCCTACTCTGTCGGCCCCATTATGTGCCACTAAAAGACCCATCCCAGCCGCTCCCCTTCTGCTGGACCTGCCCTCCTGCACCATAGCTGAGTGGCTGGCTTTGTCCATTGGATAAGGTTGTGAGAAGTATAGTGCCCTCAAACAACAAAGAACGCACAGTACGCCTGCTCAGACATAACCAAATAAAAAAATCAGATTGAAACAAAAAAATCTACAATCAATAAATGAAGAAAACAACTACTGCATGTCCCAAAGACAGCAGATAATATCAAAACATAAAAAAAAAGGACAGGGTGGTTCCAGTAGGCATCCAAAAGAAAACACCAGATGACGTTCCAGCAGGGAAGGTTCCTACCTGATGGGGCATGCAAATCTCTAATATTTAGAGCTATCCAAGAGTTGAAGGAAAAAGCAAACAGAAATGAGGAAAAAATAGACAAAACCATGGAAAAGACAGACAAAACAATGGAAGAATTCAGGAAAACAACACAGGAACAAAACATCAGAATAAATTCACAACTAGAAATCATAAAAAAACAACAATTAGAAATCCAAAAGATAAACAACAGGATTTCAGAAATGAGCAGTGTCACAAAAGGGCTGAGGAGCAGGTTTGAAACAATGGAAGGCAGGATCAGCAAAATTGAAGACAAATCCTTGGATACCACTTTGAGGAAAAATCAGAGAACAGAATGAAGTAAAATGAAGAAACTCTGAGAATGATGTGGGATACAATCAAAAGCAAAAATTTGTAAGTGATTGGAGTTCCAGAACAGGGAAAGAAAACAGAAAACACAGAGAGGGTCATTGAAGAATTCCTATCATAAAACTTCCCTAGTGTCCTGAAAGATGAAAAGTTGACCACCCAAGAAGCTCAATGAACCCCATATAGGATAGACCCCAAAAGAAAACCACCAAAGCATATCATAATCATACTCTCTAAAACCAAATGTAAAGAAAGAATCTTGAGAGCTGTTCAAGAAAAACAAAAAGTCACATACAGAGTGAAACAATAAGACTAAACTCTGATTACTTGGCAGAAACCATGCAGGCAAGAAGGCAATGGGATGATATATATAAAACCTTGAAAGAAAAAAAATTGTCAACCAAGAATAATATATCCTGCAAAATTCTTACTCAAATATGATGGTGAAATTAGGACATTTCCAGATAAACAAAAATTAAGGGAAATATAAAAACCAAACCAAACATACAAGAATTACTAAAGGGAGTCCTTCAGTTTGAGAACAAACAACATCATACAACAGCCTGAATCTAGGACACAAGACTGCATCAGCCAGATACCAACCTAGGTAATGAACTCTCAAGGATTAATCAAAACTGAAAGATTTACAACACGGAACCAGAGAGGTTAATCTGTAAATGACAACAACATCAGAACAATAAAACAGGGAATAAATGGTGTAGGTACAGAACCTTCTAATGGAGAGGAAGGCAAGGCAATACCAAGTAATAAAACACTGGTTCAAACTTAGGAAAGTAAAGTAAATTTCAAGGCAACCACAAAGGAAGTTAATGAACCTACTCATCAAAATAAAGAAGAAAAACATAAATCTCAGTAAACACAAAATCTACAAAAACAAAAGAAATGAAAAAACAAATCACAAACAAAAGGAATTCAGTACAGGAGAGTAAGAGGAACAAAGAAAATGTCAGCACTACAAAATGACAGCAATAAACTCACACCTATCAATAATTACACTGAACATAAATGGCCTAAATGCGCATATAAAGAGACAGAGAGTGACGGAATAGATTAAAAGACAAGATCCATCAATATATTGCCTACAAGAGACAAACCTTAGAAACAAAGACACAAATTTATTAAAAATCAAAGTATGGAAAAAATATATCAAAAAAATAACTACCAAAAAAGAGCAGAAGTGGCAACACTATTCTCAGATAAAATAGGCTTTAAAACAAAATCCACCATAAAAGACAAATAAAGGCATTATATAATGATTAAAGGGATGATCCATCATGATGACATAACCATAATAAATATCTGCGCACTCAATGACAGCGCTCCAAAATACACAAAACAAACTCTAACAGCACTAAAAAGAGAAATTGACAGTTCCACAATAATAGTAGGAGAATTCAACACATCACTCTTGGGAAAGGACAGAAAATCTAGAAAGAAACTCGACAAAGATACAGAAGATCTAAGGACCACAATTAGCCAACTTGACTTTGTAGACATTTATAGAATACTCCACCCAGCAGCTGCAAAGTACATATCCTTTTCCAATGCACATGGGACGTTCTCCAGAATAGACCATATCTTAGGCCACAAAGCAACCCTCAACCAAATCCAAGACACTGAGATAATACAAAGTATCTTCACTGATCACAATGCCATCAAAGCAGAAATTAACAACAAGGAGAGCAAGGGAAAAATCAATTACACGGAAACTGGATAACACTCTGCTTAAGAACCACTGGGTAATAGAAAAAATCAAAGATGGAATAAAAAAATTCCTAGAATCAAACAAGAATGAAAACACATCGTACCAAAACCTTTGGGACACAGAAAAGGCAGCACTCAGAGATCAATTTATAGCAATAGATGCACACATCATAAAAGAAGAAAGGGACAAAATCCAAACATCAGCTACACAACTCAAACAAATAGAAAGAAGACAGCAAAAGAAGCCCACAGCCACAAGAAGAAAGGAAATAATAAAGATCAGAGCAGAAATAAATAAAATAGAGGATAGAAAAACAATGGAAAGAATCAATAAAGTCAAAAGTGGGTTATTTGGAAGGATCAACAAAATCAACAAACCACTGAACAAATTGACAAAAGAAAAACAGGAGAGGATGCAAATAACCCAAATAAATGAAATGGGGGACAATTACAACAGACTCAACTGAAATAAGAAGAATCTACAACAGACTCAACCGAAATAAGAAGAATCATAACAGAATACTATGAAAAAACTATACTCCAACAAATTTGAAAACCTAGAGGAAATGGACAAATTTCTAGAAACACACTACTTACCCAAACTAACACAAACTGATGTTGAAAATCTGAACAGACCCATAACAAGAGAAGAGATTGAAATGGTAACAAAAAAAAAAAGCTCCCAACAACAAAAGCCCTGGCCTGGATGGCTTCACTAGAGAACTGTACCAAATTCAGAGAAGAGCCTACACTAGCACTATACAAACTATTTCAAACACAGAAAAGGAAGCAGTACTTCCAAATCCATTCTATGAAGCCAGCATAACCCTGATACAAAAACCAGGCAAAGACATCACAAAAAAAGAAATTAGCAGAAGAATATCTCTCATGAATATAGATGCAAAAATTATCAACAAAATTCTAGCCAATAGAATTCAGCATCATACCAAAAAAATAATACGCCATGACCAAGTGGGATTCATACCAGGTATGCAAGGATAGTTCAAAATTAGAAAATCAGCCAACATAATCCATCACATAAATAAATAAAATAAAAGAATCAAATGATCATTTCAATCAATGCAGAAAAGGCATTTGACAAAGTCCAACACCCATTCCTGATAAAAACTCTCAAAAAATAGGTATAGAAGGGAAATTCCTCAACGTAATAAAGGGCATCTATACAAAACCAACAGCGAATATCATACTTAATGGAGAGAGGCTGAAAACATTCCCCTTGAGAACAGGAACAGGACAAGGATGCCCTTTGTCGCCACTCCTATTTAACATTGTGCTGGAAGTCCTAGCTAGAGCCATAGGCAAGAAAAAGAAATAAACAGTATCCAAATTGATAGTGAAGAAGTAAAACTGTCCCTGTTTGTAGGTGATATGATACTATACATAGAAAAACCCAAAAGACTCCATGAGAAAACTACTGATAATAACAGATTCAGCAAAGTAGCAGGGTACAAGATAAACATACAAAAATCAGTTAGATTCCTATACTCCAATAAAGAGAACGATGAAAAGGAAATCAGGAAAACAACACTATTTGTAACAGGCCCTAAAAAAATAAAATACTTAGGAATAAATCTAACAGGGATGTACGAGACCTATACAATGAAAACTATAAAACACTACAGCAAGAAACCAAAAGAGATCTACATAAATGAAAAACATACCATGCTCATGGATAGGTAGACTCAAAATTATGAAAATGTCAGTTCTATCCAAAGCAATCTGCAAATACAATGCCATCCCAACCCAAATGCCAACAGCATTCTTTAAAGAGATGGAAAAACTAATCTTTAATTATATATGGAAAGGGAAGAGGCCCTAGATAAGTAAAGCACTATTGAAAAAGAATAAAGTAGGAGGACTCGCACTACCTGACCTCAGAGCCTACTATACAGCTATGGTAGTCAAAACAGCCTCGTACTAGTACAATGACAGATACATTGACCAATGGAACAGAATTGAGAACCCAGATGTAAATCCATCTACCTATGGTCACCTGATCTTGACGAGGGCGCAAAGTCCATCAAATGGGGGAAGAGACTGTCTTTTTAACAAATGATGCTAGCAAAACTGGATGTCCATCTTCAAAAAAAATGAAACAGGATCCATACCTCACACCATACACAAAAACTAATCCAAAATGGATCAATGGCCTATATATAAAACCAAAAACTATAAGGATCATAAAAAAAAAAAAAATCATAGAAGAAAAAAATAGGATCAACACTAGAGGCCCTAATACACAGCATTAACAGGATACAAAACAAAATTAACAACACATAAACTCCAGAAGATAAGCTAGATAACTAGGATCTTCCAAAAATTAAACATTTATGCTCATCAAAAGACTTCTCCAAAAGAGCAAAAAGGGAACCTACAGACTGGAAAAATTTTTTTGGCTATGACAAATCTGTCAAAGTTCTAATCTCTAAAATCTATAGGAAAATCCAACACCTCTACAAAAGACAAATAATCCCATTAAAACATGAGCAAAGGATATGAACAGACACTTCATCAAAGAAGACATTCAAGCAGCTAACAAATATATGACTGAATGCTTTCAATCACTAGCCATTAAAAAAAAATTGCAAATCAAAACCACAATGAGATACCATCTCACTCTGGCATTACTGGCACAAATCAAAAAACAGAAAATAACAAACATTGGAGAGGCTACAAGGAGATTGGAGCTCTTATGCAGTGCTGGTGGGAATACAACCATTTTGGAAAACGATATGGCTCTTCCTTAGAAAGCTAGAAATAGAAATGCCATATCACCCAGCAATCCCACTCCTAGTAATATGTCCTAGAGAAATAAGAGCCATCACATGAATAGACATATGCACACCTATGTTCACTGCAGCAATGTTCACAAAAGCAAAAACATGGAAACATCCTAGATGCACATCAACAGATGAATGAATAAACAAACTATGGTACATACAAAAAATGGAGTTCTTTGCAATGATAAAGAACAATGATGAATCTGTGGAGCATCTCACAACATGGATGAATCTGGAGGGCATTATGCTAAGTGAAATAAGTCAATCACAAAATGACAAATATTGTATGAGATCACTACTATAAAAACTCGTGAAAAGGTTTACACACAAAAAGAAACAATCTTTGATGGTTACAAGGGATGGGAGGTATGGGGACGGAAAAACACTAAATAAACAATGGAAAAGTGGTAACTTTGGTGAAGGATAAGACAGTACCCAGTACTGGGGAAGCAAGCACAACTTGTCCGAGGCAAGGTCATGGAAGGGCCACAGACAAATCCAAACTCCCTGAGGGGCCAAATTACTGGGCTGTGAGCTGTGAGGAACATGGTCTTATATAACATCTAGCTCAACTGGCATAACATAATTTATAAAGAAAATGTTTTACATTATACTTTGGTGAGCAGCATTTGGGGTCTTAAAAGCTTGTCAGTGACCATCTAAAATACTCCACTATTCTCACACCATCTGGAGCAAGGGAGAATGAAGAAAACCAAAGACACAAGGGAAAGATTAGTCCAGAGGACTCATAGACCACAACTACCACAGCCTCCACCAGACTGAGTCCAGCACAACGAGATGGTGCTTAAATACCACCACTGACTGCTCTGACACTCATCACAATAGAGGGTCCCAGACAGAGCTGGAGAAGAATGTAGAACAAAATTCTAACTCACAATAAAGACCAGACTTACTGGCCTGACAGAGACTGGAGAAACCCTGAGAGTATGGTTCCCAGGTCACTTTCAGCTGAGTAATGAAGTCACTTCTGAGGTTTACCATTCAACCAAAGATTAGACAGGCCCATAAAACAAAACGAGACTAAAGGGCACACCAGCCCAGTGGAAAGGATTACAAGGCAGGAAGGAACAGGAAAGCTGGTAATAAGGAGCCCAAAGAAGAGAAGGGAGAGTGTTGATATGTCATGTGGTTCATAACCAATGTCACAAAACAATATGTGTACTAATTGTTTAATGAGAAGCTAGTTTGCTCTGTAAACCTTCATCTAAAGTACAATAATAAAAAAGGGTCAAATCTATTAAAAAGATATAACATTTATAAACATATACGCACCTAACAACAAAACCCTCAAATACACAAATATTGACAAAATTGAAGGGAGGAATAGACAAGTCTAGAAAAATAGTTGGATATTTCAATATCCCACATTCACTGATGGAGAGAACAGCTACAGAGATTATCAACAAGGAAATAGAAGACATGAGCACAATATATGTCCACTAGACCTAAGGGAGGGTTTAGACCTAAAGGACAGCTATAGAACACTTTACCCAATAGCAGCAGAATACTCAATCTTCTCAAGTGTATATAAAACATTCTCCAGAATAAATCATACGTTAGGTTATAAAGCAAGCCTCAATAAATTTAAAAGTGTGTAAATTGTACATATGTTCTCTGACTACAATGGAATGAAATTAAAAATCAACCACAGAATGAAATTTGGGAAATTCACAAATATGTGGAAATTGAACAACATACAACAACAACACACAAGGGAAATTTAAAGGTAGTTTGAGACGAATAAAAACAAAAACACAACATACCAAAACTTATAGGATACAGTAAAGCAGTGTTTGGAGGTTAAATTTATAGCTGTAAATACCTATATTAAAAAAAGATCACCAATCAATAACCTACATTTTCAAATCAAGGAGCCAAAAAAAAAAAAGAGGGAAAGAGCTCAAATTAAAACCAAAGGAAGTAGGAAAAACAAAATAATAATGATTAAAATAAATAAGAATAGAAAACAAGGGGTGGGGCAAAGATGGCAGAGTAGTCAGAAGCTTCCAGTGATCCCTCTTACAACAACAACAACAAAAGACCCCCAAAATAAGTGAAATGATTATATTTATGACAAGCTAGGGGCCCCAGACATCAAAGGCAAAGTTAGAAAACGGGCTGAGAGGCAGGGGGAGGAAGAGACAGTTAAGAAATGGAGAGGAGTTGCCGGACTGAATCACCAGGAACCCTTAGGCACCATTCCCTGGAGCAACCGCTGAGGGGCTCTGGACGCAGTTTCCTCAGAGAGAAACAGCCAGCCACACAGCCTACTCAGACCTCTGGAACCAGAGAATGGCGTGCTCAGCAAAAGCTAAGTACTTGCATATATTTTATCACACCCCCAGGCCCCAAAATGGCTTCAGTGGCTGTCGATTTCCCTGGGCCTGGGATAGGCCCAGCTGAGCACCCTGAGCCATTCTCCTGGCCTTGGAGAAGGAATAAAATCACAAAAGAGGGAAAAGATAATCTGCCAGCACCCCTAACTTGGGGAGCTCAGGGCAGAAGGGGCTCCTATCCATGTATAAACAGCCTGTGGACTTTGAATACCTTTTCCCCGTTACCTGGACCTGTGTGAGCCTATTTCAGAAGAATAGGCCCTTGTTGGCAGACTGCAACTGTTTAACCTGTACGGTGGAGAGGTGGGTATTTGATGTTTGACACCACTTTGCCTATTAAACAGGGTCCTCACTAACCCACTTCAGGGGCCTAAGGACTGGTGGCTCCACTCACGTCATCTGGCCACTCACAATGGAGTCCAAGGTTAACTGGTACCTCCAAGTCCTTACACTCAAAAGCACTGGGTGCCCATGGTCCGTCTGCAGAACCTACCCACCTGTGCACTCTAGGGAAGGGGGACGCGCTTTCCTCACAAACACTCAGGGGATGGTTGTCAGCCTCCTGCCTTGCTCAGAACATGACCCCCTGCTACAACCAGATACCAGTAAATGAACCAATCACCCCTGCCCCCTAAGGCTGTATGACAGAGCCTGTACCACACACTTCATGAGCAACTACCTGGACACCTGAGCTGAATCCGTACAAGAGAAGTGAATGGACTCTGAGGCTGATATAGCTGATAACAGCTTTAGCCACGTGGTGACAGCACGTTAGAGTTTCAAACGCGAAAATAACCAAGCAAGCTCACTCAAGCAACCTATCTGGGCATATCAAAACAGAACAAAGACAGAAGCAAGGATACAGTAAGCAAACATAAAATAAACTAATACAATAACTTACACAACTCAGAGATGACCCAGCCCAGTGCCGTCGAGAGATGACAGCGAATATTCAATCACATAAAGCAGCAGACCATGATCGCTTCAACAAGCTCTCAAAACAAAGAATCAGGAGATCTTCTGGATGAAGGGGTCTTCCTGGAATTGCTGGATGCGGAATACAAAAGACTAATACACAGAACTCTTCAAGACATCAGGAACAAGATTAGGAAGGAGATCAGGCAATACACAGAACAAGCCAAGGAACACACAGATAAAGCAGTTGAAGAACTTAAAGAGGTTATTGAAGAACATAATGAAAAACTTAATAAACTGCAAGAATCCATAGGGAAACAGCAATCAGAAATTCAAAAGATTAACAATAAAAATTATAGAATTAGACAACTCAAAAAAAAAGTCAGAGGAGGAGAATTGAGCAAGTAGAAGGCAGAATTGGTGAGATTGAAGATAAAGAACATGGCACCAATACATTTGAAGAAAAATCAGATAAAAGAATTAAAAAAAATGAAGAAACCTTAAGAATCATGTGGGACTCTATAAAGAGAAATAACCTATGAGTGATTGGAGTACTAGAACAGGAAGCAATAACAGAAAATACAGAGAGAATTGTTGAAGATGTGTTGGCAGAAAACTTCCCTTATATCGTGAAAGATGAGAAGATATCTATCCAAGATGGTCATCAAACTCCACATAAGGTAGATTTTAAAAGAAAGTCATCAAGGCATATTATAATCAAATTTGTCAAAACCAAAGATAAAGAGAGACTTTTAAGAGCAGCTAGGGATAAACAAAAAGTCACCTACAAAGGGAAGTCAACAAGAATAAGCTCGGACTACTCATCAGAAACCATGCAGGTGAGAAAGCAATGGGATGACTTATATAAAGCATTGAAGGAAAAAAAACTTACTAGCCAAGAATCATATATCCAGCAAAACTGTCTCTCAAGTATGAAGGTGAAATTAGGACAATTCCAGATGAACAGAAGTTTAGGGAATTCATAAAAACCAAACCAAAACTACAAGAAATACTAAAGGGAGTTCTCTGGTTAGAAAATCAATAATATCAGGTATCAACCCAAGGCTAGAACACTGGACAGGGCAATCAGATGTCAACCCAAACAGGGAAATCACAAAAATGAATCAAGATTAAAAAAAAAAAAGCTCAAAACAGGGAAACAGCGGTTATTTGGTAAAAGAAGACAACATTAAAACAATAAACAGGAACTAAGAAATGTAGTCATAGATCTTTCATATAGAGAGGAAGAAAAGATGATACAAAGAAATAAAAGTTAGGTTTAAACTTAGAAAAATAGGGGTAAATGTTAAGGTAACCACAAAGGAGACTAAGAGCCCTACTCATCAAAACGAAACACAAGAAAAAAAATAGAGTCTCAGCAGAAAAAAAATCAACAACAATGAATAAGAGGAAAACACAATATATAAAGATAAACTACTCAGCACAAAAAATGAAGCGGGAAAAAGAAACTGTCAACAATACACAAAAAAAGACACGAAACTCATACCTATCCATAACTACGCTGAATGCAAATGGACTAAATGCACGAATAAGGAGACAGAGAGTGGCAGAACGGATAAAAAAACACCATCCGTCTATGTGCTGCCTAGAAGGGACACACCTTAGACTTAGAGACACAAACAAACTAAAACTCACAAGTTGGACAAAAATATATCAAGCAAACAAAAATCGAAAAAGAGCAGGAGTGGCAATATTAATTTCTGACAAAATAAACTTTAAAGTTAAATACACCACAAAGGATAAGGAAGGACACTATATAGTGATTAAAGAGACAATATACCAGGAGGATATAACTATATTAAATATTTATGCACCCAATGACAGGGCTGCAAGAAACACAAAACAAACTCTATCAGCACTGAAAAGTGAGATAGACAGCTCCACAATAATAGTAGGAGACTTCAACACACCACTTTCGGTGAAGGACAGGACATCCAGAAAGAAGCTCAATAAAGACACGGAAGATCTAAATGCCACAATCAACCAACTTGATCTCACAGACCTATACAACACTTCACCCAACAGCAGCCAAGTATACTTTCTTTTCTAATGCACATGGAACATTCTCTAGACTAGACAACATACTAGGTCTTAGAACAAGCCTTAGCAGAATCCAAAATATCAAAATATTACAAAGCATCTTCCATGACCATAAGGCCATAAAAGTAGAAATCAATTAACAGAAAAAGCAGAGAAAGGAAATCAAACACTTGGAAACTGAACAATACTCTGCTCAGAAAAGACTGGGCTATAGAAGACATTAAGGATGGAATAAAGAAATTCATAGAATCCAATGATAATGAAAACACATCTATCAGAATCTTTGGAATACAGTGAAAGCAGTGCTCAGAGGTCAATTTAAATCACTAAATGCACACATTCAAAAAGAAAAAAGGACCAAAATCAAAGAATTATTCCTACAACTTGAACAAATAGAGAGCAACAAAAGAAACCCTCAGGCACCAGAAGAAAGCAAATAATAAAAATCAGAGAAGAATTAAATGAAATAGAAAACAGAAAAATAATTGATAGAGTTAACAAGGCCAAAAACTGGTTCTTTGAAAAAATTAACAAATTTGATAAACCTTTGGGCAAACTGACAAAAGACAAACAAGAGAGGAAGCAAATACCCTGAACATGAAATGAGGTGGGCAATATTACAACAGACCCAACTGAAATTAAAAGAATCATAATAGATTACTATGAAAAATTGTACTCTAACAAATTTGAAAACCTAGAAAAAAATGGATGAACTCCTAGAAACACACTACGTACCTGAACTAACACAAACAGAGGTAGAACAACTAAATAGACCCATAACAAAAGAAGAGATTGAAAACGTAATTAAAAAACTCCCCGCCCCCCTGCCAAAAAAAAAAAAAAAGCCCTGGCCAGGATGGCTTTACTGCAGAGTTCTACCAGACTTTCAAAGAATTAACACCACTACTATTTCAGAGCATAGAAAAGGATGGAATACTCCCGAACTCATTCTATGGAACCAGCATATCCCTGATACCAAAACCAGGTAAAGACACCACAAGAAAAGAAAATTACAGACCTATATCCCTCATGAACTTAGGTGCAAAAATTCTCCAAAAAAATACTAGCCAATAGAATTCAACAATGTATCAAAAAAATAATTCACCATGACCAAGTGGGATTCATACCAGGTATGCAGGGATGGTTCAACATTAGAAAAACAATCAGTGTAACCCATCATATAAATAGAAGACAAGAATCACATGATTTTATCAATAGATACAGAAAAGGCATTTGACAAAGTTCAACACTCATTCATGATAAAAACTCTCAGCAAATCAGGAATAGAAGGAAAATTCCTCAACATAATAAAAGGCATTTATGCAAAGCCAATAGCCAACACCATCCGAAATGAAGAGAGTCTGAAAGCATTCCCCTTGAGATCAGGAACCAGACAAGGATGCCGTTTATCACCACTCTTATTCAATACAGTGCTGGAGGTCCTAGCCAGAGCAATTAGGCTAGATAAACAAACAAAGGGCATCCAGATTGGTAAGGAAGAAGTAAAAGTATATCTATTTGCAGATGACATGATCTTATACACAGAAAACCCTAAAGAATCCTCAAGAAAGCTACTGAAACTAATAGAAGATTTCAGTGGAGTATCAGGATACAAGATAAAAAAAACCAGTGCAAGATAACCATACAAAAATCAGTTGGATTCCTCTACACCAACAAAATAAACATCAAAGGGAAAATCATCAAAGCGATACCATTTACAGTAACTCCCTAGAAGATAAAATACTTAGGAATAAATCTTACCAGACATGTAAAAGACATATACAAGAAACACTACAAGACACTACTGCAAGAAACCAAAAAGAGACCTACATAAGTGGAAAAACACACCTGGTTCATGGATAGGAAGTCTTAACATTGTAAAGATGTCTATTCTACCAAAAGCAATCTATACATTTAAAACAATTCCAATCCAAATTCCAATGACTTTTTTTAATGAGATGGAGAACCAAATCACCAACTTCATATGGAAGGGAAAGAGGCCCCAGATAAGTAAAGCATTACGGAAAAAGAAGAACAAAGTGGGAGGCCTCACTCTACATGACTTTAAAAAAAAAAAAAACATGACTTTAGAACCTATTATACTGCCACAGTAGTCAAAACAGCCTGGTACAGGTACAACAACAGATAACAGAGACCAGTGGAACAGAATTGAGAATCCAGACATAAATCCAACTACATAGGAGTGGCTGATATTTGCAAAGGCCCAAAGTCAGTTAAATGGGGAAAAGACAGTCTCTTTAACAAATCCAGCTGCTGACATAGCTGGATATTCATCTGCAAAAAAATGAAGCAAGACCCATACCTCACACCATGCACAAAAACGAACTCAAAATGGATCAAAGACATAAATATAAAATCTAAAATGATAAAGATCATGAAAGAAAAATAGGAAATAGGAACAACTCTAGGAACCCTAATACACTGAATAAACAGTACATTGTTGTTGTTAGGTGCCATGGAGTCGGTTCCGACTCATAGTGACCCCATGCACAGCACAACAAAACACTGCCAGTCCTGCGCCATCTCTACAATTGTTGTTATGCTTGAGCCCATTGTTGCAGCCACTGTGTCAATCCACCTCATCGAGGGTCTTCCTCTTTTCCGTTGACCCTGTACTTTGCCAAGCATGATGTCCTTCTCCAGAGACTGATCCCTCCTGACAACACGTCCAAAGTATGTAAGAATGCAGTCTCGCCATCCTTGCTTCTAAGGAGCATTCTGGTTGTACTTCTTCCAAGACAGATTCATTCATTCTTCTGGCAGTCCATGGTATATTCAACACTCTTTGCCAACACCACAATTCAAAGGCATCAATTCTTCTTCAGTCTTCCTTATTCATTGTCCAGCTTTCACATGCATATGATGCGATTGAAAATACCATGGCTTGGGTCAGGCGCACCTTAGTCTTCAAGGTGACATCTTTGCTCTTCAACACTTTAAAGATGTCCTTTGCAGCAGATTTACCCAATGC
Organism: Loxodonta africana; assembly: GCF_030014295.1. Taxonomy (NCBI): domain Eukaryota; kingdom Metazoa; phylum Chordata; class Mammalia; order Proboscidea; family Elephantidae; genus Loxodonta; species Loxodonta africana. Next base: position 45,619,305 of record NC_087353.1, read on the forward strand.
AATGCATCTTTTGATTTCTTGACTACTGCTTTCATGGCTGTTGATTGTGGATCCAAGTAAAAATAAACAGTATAGAAAACATTAATAACAATACATAAACACAAGAAAAGAAACTAGATAACTGGGAGCTCCTAAAAATCAAACACCTATGCTCATCCAAAGACATCACCAAAAGAGTAAAAAGATTACCTACAGACTGGGAAAAAGATTTTAGCTATGACATTTCCAACCACCATCTGATCTCTAAAAGCTACATGATACTGCAAAAACTCAACTACAAAAAGACAAATAATGCAATTAAAAAATGGGTAAAGGATATGAACAGGCACTTCACTAAAGAAGACATTCAGGTAGCTAACAGATATATGAGGAAAGGCTCACAGTCATTAGCCATTAGAGAAATGCAAATCAAAACTACAATGGGATTTCATCTCACTCCAACAAGGCTGGCAGTAATCCAAAAAAACAGAAAATAAGAAATGTTAGAGAAGTTGTGGAGAGACTGGAACACTTATACACTGCCGGTGGGAATGTAAAATGGTACAATCACTTCGGAAATCAATTGGGCACTTCCTTAAAAAGCTAGAAATAGAACTACCATACAATCTGGCAATCCCACTCCTTGAAATATATCCTAGAGAAATAAGAGCCCTCACATGAACAGATATATGCACACCCATGTTCATTGCAGCACTGTTTACAATAGCAGAAAGATGGAAGCAACCAAGGTGCCCATCAATGGATGAATGGATAAATAAATTATGGTATATTCACACAATAGAATACTACACATCAATAAAGAACACTGATGAATCCATGAAACATTTCATAACATGGAGGAATCTGGAAGGCATTACGCTGAGTGAAATTAGTCAGCTGCAAATGGACAAATATTGTATGCAGACTGCTATTATAAAAAAAAAAAACTCATGAAATAGTTTAAACAGAAAAGAAAATATTCTTTGATGGTTACAAGAGAGGGGAGGGAGGGGAGGAGAGTGGTATTCACTAATTAGATAGTAGACAAGAACTATTTTAGATGAAGGGAAAGACACACACAATACAGAAGAGGTCAGCATAAACTAAACCAAAAGCAAAGAAGTTTCCTGAATAAAGTGAATGTTTCGAAGGCCACTGTAGCAGGGGCGGCGGTTTGGGAACCATGGTTTCAGGGGGCATCAAGGTCAATTGCCATAATAAAATCCACTGCATCCCACTACCAGACTTAATTGTCTGACTGAGACTAGAGGGACCCCAGTGGTCACGGTTCCCAGACCCTTTGTTAGCCCAAGACAGGAGACATTCCCAAAGCCAACTCTTCAGACAGGGCTTGGACTGGACTATGGGATAGAAAATGATACTGGTAAGGAGTGAGCTTCTTGGATCAAGTAGACATATGAGACTATGTGGGCAGCTCCTGTCTGGAGGGGAGATGAGGGAGCAGAGGGGGTCAGAAGCTGGCCTAATGGACACGAAAATAGAAAGTAGAGAGAAGGAGTGTGCTGTCTCATCAGGGGGAGAGCAACTAGGAGTATATAGCAAGGTGTATATAAATTTTTGTATGAAAGACTGACTTGATTTGTAAACTTTCACTTGAAGCACATTAAAAATTAAAAAAAAAAGAATAGAAAACAAAAATATAAAATCAGTGAAACCAAAAGTTGATTGTTTGGAAAGATCAACAAAATGGACAGAATAAATAAGAAATAAGGATAGAAAACATAAAATCAGTGAAACCAAAAGTTGATTCTTTGGAAAGATCAATAAAATTGCCAAAAATTTTGCTAGAATGACTTAATATTTGTTAGCTCGCAATACTTCCTAAATTGGTCTACAGATTCAGTGCAATCCATATCAAAATCTCAGCTCCCTTTTTTGGCACAAATTTACAATCTGATCCTCAAATTCATATGAACATGTAAGGGACTCAAAATAAAGCAATTTTGAAAAATAGAATTAAATTTGGAAGAATTATTCTTCCAGATTATTTCAAAACTTACTACAAAGGTACAGTAATCAAGATGGTTCAGCAATGGAATAAAAATAGACATAAAAATCAATGGAATAAAACTAATAATCCAAAAATAAATCAACACATTATGGTCAATTGATTTTCAACAAGTATGCCAAGAAAATTAATGGAAAAAGAATAGTCTTTCAACAGATGGTACTGGGACAACTGGATGTCTACATGTAAAAGAATAAATTTGGGTTCCTACCCCACACCATACACAAAAAGCAACTAAAAATAAATCAAAGACCTAAATGTAAGAAAACCTTATGGAACATTTCTACTCTGTAACACGTGGGGCCATCATGAGTCACAATCAACTGGATGGCAACAACAGAATAGGCAAATCCCTAGAGACAGAAAATAAAGTAGTGGCTTCCAGGTACTGGGAGGAGGAGAATAGGAAGTGACTTCTAAGTGTATTTCTTTTGGGGGTAATGAAAATGTTCTGGAATTAGGTACTAGTGATGGTTGTACAACTCTGTGAATATACTAAGCTCCACTGCATTGTACACTTTTTTTTTTTTTAAAGGGTGAATTTTATTATATGTGAATTATATCTCAACAACAAAAAAGACTACCTGCCTTGGAGCCACGTGCCATTCAGCTACCTGCCTTTCCTTGTCACAGCACACTTCCAGCTAAAAGAGACAACAGTGCCTGGCCCCTTTTTTCACAGAAAAGTTTGGGATTTGCTCAGCTTAATGCCTCCGGTCATCTGTTTTCACTTCCTCAACTTCAAAGTGACCCTACTCTCAGCAGATAACCTTATCTCCTACCTATGTGAAACTGAACTCATGTGTGTGATCTTCCTGAAGATTCTCCCATCAATCCTAAAAAACTTCCTCCCATTGTTGGAACACGAGATGCCTTCTTCCTTTCCAAGGCCAGTCTGTCCCTGGTGCCCTTGACCACACCCCTCCAGGTTCCAGGATCTTGTCCCATCCTCAAACTTCTCATTTTATATCTTCAACCTCTCCCTTTCTGGTGGACCCTTTGTTTCTGTCATCCTAGAAATATGATTGCATGGCGCTCATCTCTTCATTGATACTGGGTTCATTTCTATATACTACCCCAACCTTTTCTCTTTTCAGTAAACTTCTCAAAAAATGGCCATAGCTATCCTGTCACATTCAATTCACTCTCAACTCACTCCACTCTGTCTCCTACTCCCATCCTCCTCTAATGAACCCACTCTAAGATCACCAAATGACTTTCTTACTCATAAACACAATAGTTTTTAGTACCATATTTTTTCTTCTACATTTCTCTGTTTATGTGATATTGATGATCACTCCATCCATATTGAAGCCCTATTCTTTTGGCTTCTAGGACACTACACTCTCCTAGTTCTTCTCCTATATTTCTAACTATTCTCTTATGGCCTCTTTTACAGGCTCTTTTCCTCAGCACCAAAATCAGTGCTTCAGTGTTTGTATATCCAGGGTTTTTCCTGAATGCTCTGTACTTTATACACTGCCTTTTCTCCCTACATGATCTCATGGTTTTAACTATATGATGATGATTTCTAAATGTCTCTCTCCTGTCTAGGCCTCTTTATCAGGCCACAGATTCACATATCCAACTGCCTATTGAGTGTGTCTGTTTGGTCATCCTGCATATACATTTAATTCAGCATATCGAAAACAAAGCTCATCATGTCAGTTGGCAATTTTTTTTTAATCACACATCACAATAAAAAAAATTTTTTTTTTTTTCTAATCACACAAGTCAAAAAAAAAAAAAAAAAAGATACTTTTCTCTTCCTCACCCTCACATTCAGGCACCAATACTACAAATCTTACATTGGAAATATTTCTTTAATCTACATTTGTCTCTTTTATCCCTATTTAATTAGGATAGTACTTCTCATAAGGGATTAGGGCAAGAGCCTCTGGTCTCCCTCCCTCCAATAGTATCTTTCTCAGATCTATCCCATATATCTCTGGCATGACCTTTCAAAGCAGTCCCCCGCTCTATATACTTCATGGCTCCCCATGACCTACAAAATGAAGTTAAAATCCTCTAATACGCAAAAGAAGTCCCAAGGCCCTCAAAAAGTTGCCCGTGGCTCCTCTCATCATGCCACCACTTACACTAATCTCTCAATGAGATTTTGAATTTTCACTCCAGAGACTCAGACCTGCTTGTAGTCCTCCTCTGCTCCCCAAATCCTAATACACAGCACACACACACACACACACACACACACACACACACACACACAACATTCTCTGTGTCACAGAGGTAAGAACAAGCAGGTGTCTCTTTCCTCTTCCTCATTCCCGGCTAATTCCTCCTCAGCTCTTACATAGCCTCTCAGGGTTTACCTCCTTGAAGCAGAAGACCTTCCCAGATCCCCCACGCTTTACTTACTCTTAGGTGAGTTAAAGGCTTCCACTTTATGCTCTTTAATACTTCATGCATATATCATTCATTATGTTTAGTATATTGTATTTTAATAATCTGTCTCTTCTACTAGCTTGCAAGTCACATGAGGGGAGAGCTCATATCTTGTTCATTACTATATACAACTTCTCGCACAGGGTCTGGCCCAAGGAAGCACCCAGTTAGAATGTGTAGACTAAAGGAATGAACACAGCCACAACTAGTTATGTGGCTGCATTCATCCTTGACTGGATTAAACAAATAAACAAAAGAAATACTTTGGTGGAGGTAATGGGATAATCCAATGTTGGCTTCAGGCCCAGCTAGATCCAGATGCTCAGAAATATCATCAGGAACCTATTTCTGGTTATCTCAGAGCTGGGGAAAGACACTGTTCTCAATATTTGAGAAAGAGCTGTGGGCCAAATTGACTTTCCAGTCCCAGAACCAATCATCAAAGCTTTGATTAGAAGGCCTAGGTTGTGCACCCTCTTCTGGAGTAGAAGGCTGAGGTCAGAGTCACCAAGATACCATATGGACAAGATTGGGGGAAGAGTGGTTAACAAAAAGAAAACAGGTTTTCTTACCAGAAGGAAAAAAATGAAGGATGGACAGGAAGAAACAACAGTCATGCACTACAGGGTCTCTTAAGTTTCCTATATCTTTATTCGTGTGTCTCTTGTCCCCTCAATTGGCTTGTTAGCTCTTGAGGACAATATTTATCCATCTTTTGTAGTTCCTCACAGATTTCTGCAAGTTGCCTATGCACAGTGGCCCCATACTCTGTGTTGTTGACTGACTGGCAGGCATGTCATTATAGACATCACCAGTGTGGGGCCAGTCCGTCAGCATGTCTGTAAGGCAAGTATCACAGAGCAGGTGGAGGTTTTTGCTGGGAAACATTTTCTTTGTGGAGCACCAAGTATTTATTTAGATTAATGGCTTTCAGGGTTGTCAGGTTTAAAATGTAAATCAAATATTTATTGGTGATAAGTGGCAAGGAGAAAAAGTACAGTTCAGGGATAATTATTCATGTATTACCATTCATCTGTCATTTGAGCACCTGAATTTCAATCCCATAAACTGGGTACCCAAGTGATGATAACCATATTAATAATCCCTTACACTTATATAGTGTTTTAGCATTTACAAATTCTGCACATATGTTATTTCATTTTGGCTTTAAGTCACATTACTGTATAAAGTGGGATTTGTTAACCCTATCTTGTGGATGAGGAATATGAAACTCCAGGGGTTAAGTGATTTGTCTACATGTAGCAGAGCAGGGATTAGAACCCATGTCCCCTCATGCTTAAGCTATAGCTCTCACCAAGACAACGCTCTGCTCCTTCCCTTGCCAGTCCCCTAAAACACAGCAATTAACAGTTGAAAACGTTTCAAGTTGCCATGTCCTTTTATGCACGTAATCTCATTTCACTTTGACAACAATCTGTGTGATGGATATCATCCCTGTTTTTTTTGATAAGGGCTCCCAGATCAGAGATTGTGACTCTGAGTAGACTACACACATGAGCTAGAGAAAGAAGGTATTACTTGATCAGCTACTGTTTTCCTCAAAAATATATTAGTGTGTCCAGTTTCAACTGAAAGATCCAGAAAAATGCCAAGCCCTGGATGTTTCTGATAATTAATCAAATTCACAGCACGATTGTCACAGAAACTTTCCTCGTCAAGCATCCTCACAAAATGAGTCTGCTCTTTCATCTAAATTTAAGTCCTTAGCCATCATTCTCACAGATAATTGTCTATTTATACAAACCAAATTTCTGGCCTTTTTAATTTTTCATCAGTCTTGCAGATGATGGCCACCACTTCATGTATGTGTCTGACCTTCATGAATCCTTCAGTGTCAGGCAAAAACTCTTTTTTCTTGATTCACTTAAGCTTCTTTTTACATGTCAAGTATCTCACTTGAGGATTTGTTTAGCCTCACAGAGAATTCGATATGAGTTCTTTGCTCTTGATAATGGCCAATCATTTCCCACCATCATGAAATCAAGCACTTCTCTTTGCTGTAACTGTAGCACCAGGCTGATTTGCTAACTTTTGATGTCCTGTGTAAGAACAACTGCTTTGCTGCACAACTTTACTGTGACCATTCCCAAGTCCACAAGCAACGAAGGAAGTTAGTTCATATCACACTTTATGTTAGCTTGTTATATCACAGAACACTGGGGTTGTTGTTGTTAGGTGTTGTCCAGTCAATCCTGACTCACAGCAACTCTATGTACAACAGAATCAAACACTGCCCTGTCCTGTGCCATCCTCATAATCATTGTTATCCTTGAGATCATTGTTGCAGCCACTGTGCCAATCCATCTCGTTGAGGGTCTTCCTCTTTTTCGCTGACCCTCTACTTTACCAAGCATAATGTCCTTCTCCAGGGACTGGTCCCTTCTGGTAACATGTCCAAAGTATGTGAGATAAAGTCTTGCCATCCTTGCTTCTAAGGAATATTGTGGCTATACTTCTTCCAAGACAGATTCTTTCATTCTTTTGGCAGTCCACAGTATATTCAATATTCTTCGCCAACACCATAATTCAAAGGCATCAATTCTTCTTCAGTCTTCTTTATTCCTTGTCCACCTTTCACATGCTTATGAGGTGACTGAAAACACCATGGTTTGGGTAAGGCACACCTTAGTCCTTAAAGTGACACCTTTGCTTTTTAACACTTTAAAGAGGTCTTTTGCAGCAGATTTACTCAATGCATCATTTGATTTCTTGACTGCTGCTTCCGGGTGTTGCTTATGGATCCAAGTAAAATGAAATCCTTGACAACTTCAATCTTTTCTCCATTTATCATGATGTTGCTTATTGGTCCAGTTGTGAAGATTTTTGTTTTCTTTATGTTAAGGTGTAATCCATACTGAAGGCTGTAGCATTTGATCTTCATCAGTAAGTGCTTCAAGTCCTCTTTACTTTCAGGAAGCAGTGTTGTGTCACCTGCATATCGCAGGATGTTAATGAGTCTTCTTCCAATTCTGATAAAACGTTCTTCTTCATATAGTCCAGCTTCTCAAATTATTTGGTCAGCATACAGGATGAATAATGGTGAAAGGACACAACCCTGACACACACCTTTCTGACTTTAAACCATGAAGCATCCCCCATTCTGTTCAAACAACTGCCTCTTGGTCTATGTATAGTTTCCTTGCGAGCATGATTAAATGTTCTAGAATTCCCGTTCTTTGCAATGTTATGCCTAATTTATTATAATCCACACAGTCACAGTGTGGATGCATTGATATTTGCATAGTCAATAAAACACAGGTAAACATCTTTCTGGCATTCTCTGCTTTCAGCCAGGATCCATGTGACATCAGCAATGATATCCCTTGTTCCGCATCCTCTTCTGAATTCGGCTTGAATTTCTGGCACTTGATGTACTGCTGCAACAGCTTTTGAATGCTCCTCAGCAAAATTTTACTTGCATGTGATATTAATGATATTGTTTGATAATTTCCACATTCTGTTGGATTACTTTTCTATGGAATAGGCACAAATAGGGATCTCTTCCAGTCGGTTGTCCAGGTAGCTGTCTTCCAAATTTCTTGGCATAGATGAGCAAGCACTTCCAGCACTGCATCTATTTGTTTAAACATCTCAATTGTTATTCCACCAATTCTGAAGCCTTGTTTTTCTCCAGTGTCTTCATTGCAGCTTGGACTTCTTCCTTCGTACCATCAGTTTCGATTATATGCTACCTCTGAAATGGTCAAACACTGACCAATTCTTTTTGGTACATGACTCTGTGAATTCCTTCCATCTTCTTTGATCTTTCCTACATCATTCACTATTTAGCCAATAGAATCCTTCAATATTGCAACTCGAGGCTTGAATTTTTTTCTTCAGTTCTTTCAGTTTGAGAAATGCCGAGCATGTGCTTCATTTTGGTTTTCCATCTCCAGGTCTTTGCACTTGTCATTATAATACTTCACTTTGTCTTCTCGAGCTACCTTTTGAAATCTTCTGTTCAGCTCTTTTTATTTTACTTCATCGTTTCTTCCTTTTGCTTTAGCTACTCTACATTCAAGAGCAAGTTTCAGAGTCTCTTCTAACATTCATTTTGGTCTTTTCTTTCTTTCCAGTCTTTTGATGACCTTTTGCCAAGTTCATGTATGATGTCCTTGATATCATTCCACAACTCATCTGGTCTTTGGTCATTAGTGTTCAATGTGTCAAATCTGTTCCTGAGACGGTCTCTAAATTCAGGTAGGATATACTCAAGGCTGTACTTTGGCTCTGGTGAACTTGTTCTAATTTTCTTCAGCTTCAGCTTGAACTTGCATATGAGCAAGTGATGGCCTGTTCCACAATTGGCCCTTGGCCTTGTTCTGACTGATGATACTGAGCTTTTCCATCATCTGTTTCTACAGATGTAGTCAGTTTGATTCCTGTGTATTCCGTCTGGTGAGGTCCATGTGTATAGTCACAGTTTATGTTGTTAAAAAAAGGTATTTTCAATGAAGAACTGGTCTTGCAAAATTCTATTATGTGATCTCCAGCATCATTTCTATCATGAAGACCGTATTTTCCAACTACTCTTCCTTGTTTCCAACATTCACATTCAACAATCACTAGTAATTATCAATGCATCTTGATTGCATGTTTAATCAATTTCAAAGTGCAGAAGTTGTAAAAATCTTCAATTTCCTCATCTTTGGCATTAGTGGTTAGTGTATAAATTTGAATACTAGTCATATTAACTGGTCTTCCTTGTAGGTGTGTGGATATTATCCTATCACTGACAATGTTCCACTTCAGATAGATCTGGAAATGTTCTTTTTTGGCAATGAATGCAACGAAAACAATGTCATTCCTCTTCAATTTGTCATTGTAGACCATATGATTGCCTGATTCAAAATGGCCATTACCAGTCCATTTCAGCTCACCAATGCCTAGAATGTCGATGTTTATATGTTCCATTTCATTTTTGAGGATTTCCAACTTTCTTAGATCCATACTTTGTACATTCCACATTCCTGTTATTAAGGCATGTTTGCAGCTGTTACTTCTCATTTTGAGTTGTGCCACCTCAGCAAATGTAGGCCCCTAAAGCTCGACTCCATCCACGTCACTACACTCAACTCTACTTTAAAGAGGCAGCTCTTCCCTAGTCATATCTTGAGTGCCTTCCAACCAGAGGGGCTCATCTTCCAGTATTCTATCTGGCCATTTTCCACTGCTATTCATTTTTATTCATAAGGTTTTCGCTGGCTAATTATTTTCAGAAGTATTCCACCAGGTCCTTCCTACTAGTCTTAGTCTCAAAGCTCAGCTGAAATCTGTCCACCATGGGTGACCCTTCTGGTATTTGAATACTGGTGGCATAGCTTCCAGCATCACAACACCACACAAGCCACCACAGTATGGCAAGCTGCCAGACAGGTTTGGACAAACTGGAGTTGGAAAGGGCCAAACATAATCCAACTTTTGGTGGTACAAATGGTTGTTTGCACTAGACTGCTAACCTAAAGGTTGGCGGTTTGAACCCACCAGAAGAATCATGGAAGAAAGGCCTGGTGATCTTTTTCTGTAAAGATTATAGTCAATAAAACCCTGTATAGCAGTTCTACTCTGTAACACATAGGGTTGCCATAAGTCTGAATCAACTCAACAGCAACCAACAATAACAACAGATGCTGAAGATGAAAATAAGTATCTGATGGAAAATTTGGCTAAAGAGTTAAAAACAAAGCCCCTGAGGTTACAGACAGGGTCCTTCTTCCTAAGGTTCTCCTGAAAAATAATAATTTAGGGACATCTTAGTCTATTTTGAACTCCTCTCAACCCCCATCCTGTACATTCCCACACTAGCCTCTTTTTTAGCAGAGCAGTTATCTGTTTTAACAAGGTATGCATTCAGTAATGCTCTCTTCAGTTTTAATGTGGTAGGAACAGTTCTAGGCCTGAACTCATAAGATCTGGGTTATAGTTCTGGTTCTGCCGCAAATGACCTTCAGTAAATTGGAAAGCCTCATGAATCTCCCCTTCCTGATCTCTAAAACAGAGATAATATACTAATCTTCACAGGGTTGTTATGGCATCAAGATGTATATGCATGTGTCTGTGTACATGTAACACCACGTGTGTAGGTAAAAGATCACACATGCAGGTGGAAGACCCCACTGCTACTGCCACCACCATCACCTCTGAAGGATTGTTGTAGACTGGGAGGAAGACACTGCGCTTGAGAATTTTGGACCAATGGTAAAGAAGAGTGATTATTTAAAAAAAAAAAAAAATGTCTGGGGTCTTTGACCATCTTTCTCTTTATAGAAGTCAGCCTGGGGCACAGGAGGATGAACAAGGAGCAACTGACAATGAGCCATCTGGACGGATGACGTTGCAGAAAAGGTAATGCCTCTTTTTCTTTGATAGAGAATTACACCTATCATGTGTGTTTGTGCGACGTCTGTGTATGTATGTGTACGCAGGTCTGAAGAGCAAGAATAAAGAAGGCGTGTATCTTTATAATGACAAAAGGATCTCCAGAGGTCATCAGACCTTGGAGTGCCAAAGCCCCTCTCCACTATTAGAGATTGAGTCCCTGATTTGAGAAGTGGTGAAAGTATGGGGAAAACAACCCTATGGTAGACAGTGTGAGTTTTAATTTTAGAAAGGTAGAAGTTTTTCATGTTGGACAACTGGGAAAGTCGTCTCTCAGAAAAGGGGTGAAAAAGAGACCAAAAGTAGAGGGAGTGAGGCTCGGTATCAGGGTGTACCCAAGAGGGAGCCCTATGAAGACTTTATCTGGTTCCCTTGCATTACAGAAATAATCAATACAAGCTTGGTTCACTTTTATTCTCCAACTCTGTAATTACCTTCAGTTATTGCCCCCAACCATTCAGCCCTGTGTGTTGGCGGCATGGGGGATACAAGGGGCAGGGCAGTGTAGGGAAATGTGGCCTTCCCCCAAGCATTCCCTCTACTGAAGCCTACAAGGCAGTCCCATTATCACTCTGAAGAGGGCGGTAATCCACAAGTTCCAGGTGGTGACAGCAATGAGGTATGGGTCCATGGTGGAAGTGGGAGGGATAGTGCATTCACATCATGGAGAAGTAAATGCCAATGACAACTCAGTAGCAGCTATTAGTCAAACCCTCTTTGACTAATACTGGGAAGGTGGCTCTTCCAGGGGTAGAGGTTGATACAGGTGACAGGTATGTGACAGTGTTCTCTGTGAACTATTAAGCCACTAGTAGGGAAGATTAGCAGAGTTCCAAAGTGATCCTTTCTGTCACTCCCACTGCCAGGGCTCCTATGGTGCAATCTAATTGTCAGGGAGCAACCACCTGCTCCCAACCCCCATCCACAGCCTCTGCCCCTGAAGATTCCCAATGATGCTCTCCTGGTCCCATTAAGATAGAGGAAACTTAGGCTGCTCTGAGGATGTAGGTCAATCCCCAAATTTCTCCATTCCAGTCACTGGGCATGGCCAGAGGACTTCTGGGCACTCATCTATTCCTATCTTAGGTGACCTTGCTATTTCCTTCTGCCTGGAACAATAACCCAGTAACCCAGTAAATCCTGCTGCCTGGAGCGATAGTACACATCAATTATTGTAAAATAGCTCCTGTCCCTTGGCTCCCTGATACCACAAGGCCCTCTTGGGAGCAATAACTGTGTACTGATCTGAGACAATCGCTGCATCCCTCTTGATTAACCTCTTTAAAAACCAAGCCACTATTCCCCAGAGTAGCATTTCTCTCCTTGGAGTACAGTCTTGAGCCATTTCCAGTGCCTTTCTGTGCTCCTATCTTCAACTTGACAAACCTGAATGAAGCCACTGCAGTCATCCTGGGGCAATTTCCTGTCTTGCATAGGCACCAAGGGGTTGTGGGACTTAGCTGAGGTCACAGGGCTGGGGCAAGGGCTCTCATCCTTAGTCCATAATAGGTGAGATATATCCTCATCTATGACGGCAGGGGTCAGTAGATGAAGTCTAAAGTTTATAAAGGAAGAAACTACAATATACACATTATTTAGAGGTATGGAAATAACAACCAGTAGAACTGAAATCAGAGATAGTCGTGAATAGTTGTCTCCAGGGAGTAATATTTGGGAGGAGAAGAAGTGCAGAGCATTTTTTTTTTTTTTGAGCACTTGAGTATTAATCAATTTTTAAACCACATGTATTATTTTTTAAAGCTGATATAAATAAAAATAAATAAGGGGGGTAAAAACAAGTCAAAATATAAAAAAAAAAATGATGAAAAAATATGATCATGTGTGAATTACAGATTTCAAAAATCTATAAAAATAGAGCTAGAAAAGAAAAAAGAAATCTAAAGATCACCTCTTACAGTTCACCTTCAGCTCTGAGGTCTCACATGGAATTATTTCTTACAATAATTTTATTACAACAACACTGTCCTGGAGCAGTGGTTCAAGCAGGGAGGAAGGGCAGAGAAGAACCAAGACCAAAATCGCCTCGGTCATTGTGCCCTGAGGGTCACGTGGGTTGTCTTAGCAGAACTAATTACCACTATTGTGACTGAAGTCTTTGTGGTTGCAGGCTTTAAACTGAGTGGTGGAATGTTGCCCTGGGGAGTTGGGGCAGCTGAAGCTGGGCCCATCGTTGATAAGAAGAGAAGTGTGAGGGAAGGCTTCATATCTGAATTTAAAAAGTCTCAATTTGGCAATGCTTTATTCTGTGATCTTAGAGAAACCACTTAACATCTCTGTGCCTTACTCTCCTGATCTACAAAATAGGGATAAACAATACTACCTAACTCATAGGAATGTTTTAAGGAATAAATAAATTAAACCCCCTAACGGTTATTTTAGAAAATGCATATAAATACAGAAATTTTTGGTGGATCTGAAATGTGAGGAATACTTACAGAAAAAAAAAATTTAAAAAGCAGACAGAGAAGCCTTGTGACAAGTTGAGATTTCACAAGGCACCTGATACTTCCTGGAAGACAATTCAAGTTTTTCCATAGGAAACTGATGGATAATCATGCTAGGAACACAGCTGGACTGTCACACTGGGCACTGTACCAATATGCTGTCTCAACTGTCATGATAAGAAACAATCAGTGCCACAAACTGAGGGCCTACCAGCCATCTGGAAAGAACCAGCATGTCTTAGGATCACAGAGGAGAATATTGTCACAGAAAATAAATGCAAAACCAAGAATCACAAAGTATCAAAGTAAACATAAGAGATAACTCTCCAACAAAGGGAAGAACTTTCATGAGGGGAAAATGTTAACAGAAAAAAAATTAAAGGTAATTTTACAAATATAGTTTATATCCTTTTATAAATGAAATATGAAATTTTATCAGTAAAGTAAGAATAAGCGATAATTTTAAATAATTGATTCCATAAAAGAGCCAATTACAGATTTTGATGTTAAAAATATAATTGATGTGTTTATAGCAGACCAGACATAGCTGAAGAGAAAATTAGAGAACTAGAAAATAAATCTGTAGCAATTATTCAGAATTCAGCATAGGGTGATAAAGAGAATATAAAATAAGAATATAGTAGATTAAAAATTATAGTATCTCCCCATGGGTCTTTATCAATTACAAATTAATTAATTTCTATTAATTACAAACGGTGATTTTACAATGGAGAAATTTGGCCAATTTACCATTCTAATTATGTGATCCAAGTTAACATTACTGGTAATAAGACAAATCAGCATCATGTCGTCCTGATATGGTACACTGAAAGAGCCACAACATCACTTCTGTGATGCTCTTGCCAAAATGCTTAATCTCAATCTACTCATGAGAAAACATCAGAGAAACTCAAACTGAGGGACACTTTACAAAATAATTGGTATGAATCCTTCAAAAGCATCAAGCTTATGAACAGCAAAGAAAGTCCCAGGAATTGTCTCAGGTTGGCGCAGAGAAAAATGCCAATTCAACGTGGAATCCTGGATTAGATCCTGGACCAGAAAAAGAACATTAGTGGGAAAATCAGTGAAATTTTTTAAAAGCGTGTAAGATAGTTAATAGTATTGTGTCAGTGTTAATTTCCCGGTTTTGATAACTGTGCTATAGTTATGTAAAATGTTAACATTTAGGCGAAGCTGGGTGAAAGGAACATTAAAACCCCATGTGCCATTTTTCTCAACTTTTCTGTAAGTCTAAAACCATGCCAAAATAAAAAGTTTAAAAATCACTTTGAACAGTGCTTAACACAGATTAAGCACTCAATATATGGTTGTTGTTGTTTTTATGGCTATTTTTAGAAATGACATTTAAGAAGCATTCACTACATCCATAGTTCCTAGCCTGTGGGCTGAGGTTCTAAAAATCTACCTGCACAGCAAATAATTTGCACAAACTATGTCTTCTACATTTATGTACTAATAAATGTAAAACTTTAAAAAAGTATATAACCCTAACCAAGAGCCAACAACAAGGTCATGGACACAAAAGTGAGGCCATCTTAGACCCTCCAGCCTCAGTCAAACCACCACATGAGGCAACTTAGGTGTGATCAGCAGAAGAACCATCCAGTTGAACCAAGCCAAATCACAAAATCATGAAAAATAACATATTGTTATTTTAAAACAGTAATAACAATACATTTTGTTTTAAGCCACTAAGTTTTGGAGTGTGTTGTTATGTAGCAATATATAACTGATACAAGTACATAAGCAACATGGAGGATAGAGTAAAAGTATTTAATCTATATTGAATCAGGTTTCCAGCAGGAGATGATACAGAAATGGGGTAGAGGCAATATGGGAAAAGATAATGACTAAGAATTTTTCATAGCTGATGAAAGATACAAATCCATACATTCAGAAAACCAAACTCAGCCCAAGTAGCAAAAAAAATATATGTAAAAAATCAATCTTCAGATATATCATAATAAAACAGAAAGCCCCAAAGATAAACAGATCTTAAAAGCTACCAGAGAGACAAGCAGATTGACATGAAGGGGATGACAACCAGACAGCTGGCTTCTAAACAGCAATAATGGAAGTCTGAAGACAGTGGAATAATATCTTCATCAGGTTAAAAGAAAATATATATTAACTTAGACAATAATTTTGAAAAATTATTTTAAGAACAGGGCAAAACAGACATTTTAAGACAAACAAAAGATGAGAGTTTGACACACTAGACTGTTGCTAAGAAGGATTCAAAAGAATCCACTTCAGATGAAGGAAAATGATCTAGATGTAAGAAAGAACAAGAGTACAGATATGGTAAATGTGTAGGTAAATCTAAAGAAATACACTGTGTATAATACAATAGCACATTGTAGAGCTGAAAATAAACAAGAAAAAACTAAAATTTACAACAAAAGTAGTAATGTCAGAGAACAGATTAACAGAGCTAAACTGTTTTAATGTCCTTTTATTATACTAGATGAGCTAAAAGTATTAATAAACTTTAGATTTAATAAGTGTATAAGTTAAAATTTCTAGAGACACTACTAAAAATAGAAGTAGAGAGAAAAAGTGGAATGAAAAACTATATTCAGGAGGCGAAGCCAAGTTGGCAGAATAGACAGACACTTCCGGCGAGCCCTCTTTACAACAAAGACCTGAAAAAACAAGTAAAACGAGTATATTTGTGACTAGATGGGAGCCCTGAGCATCAAAGGTAAGCTTAGACAATGAACTGAGGGGCAGGGGGAGGAAGAGACCGTTCAGAAGTGGAGGGGAGTTACTGGACCTGAATCACGGAGAGCCCACAGGCACCATTCCTGGAGCGGCAGCAGCCACGGTGGTGGGCTGGTACTAACGTTCAGCTGCAGTTTCCTCAGGGAGAAGCAGCCAGCCACAAAGCCTAATCACACCTCCAGAACCTGAGGAGAACGGTGCTGTCAGCAAAAGCTAAGTACTTGCGTATATTTTACAGTGGCCCCCCTGCCCCCAAGTCAGCTTCAGTGGCTGAACCCCTGGGCCTGAGATAGACCCTGGTGGGCACCTAAATCCATCCTCCAGGCATTGGGGAAGGAAAAAAAATTGCAATTGTGGGGGGAGATAATTTGCTAGCTCCATTAACCCGGGGAGCTCAGGACAGAAGTGGCTCCTGTCCGGGCATAAACCGTCCACGGACTTTGGGCTCCTTTCCCTTCTGCATGGACCTGTGTGGGCCTATTTTGATAGAATAGGCCCTTGTTGGCAAACTCCAACCATTTTAGCTGTGCGGTGGAGAGGTGGGTGTTTGACGTTTGACATTGCTTTGCCCATTAAACAAGGTCCTCAACTACCCACAGCAGGAACCTAAGGACTCGTAGCTCCACTCACCCAGCCACCTGCGACAGGGGCCCAAAGATAACTGGTACCTCCCGGTCCTTACAACCAAAAACTTTGGGTGTCCATGGTCCCTCTGCAGAACCCACCCACCAGCACGCTCTAGGGAACAGAGATGCATTTTTCTCAGAGACACATGGGGGTCGGTTCTCAGCCCCCTGCCTTGTTCAGAGCATGACCCCCTGCTACAGTCAGATACCGGTATATACGCCCATCACCCCTGCCACTCTAAGACTGTAGGACAGAGCCTGTACCACACCCTCGATTATCAGAAACCAGGATACCTGAGCTGAATTCATAAGGAAAACTTAATGGACTTCTAGACTGATATACATGATAACAGCTCCAGCCAGCTGGGGACAGGACACCAGAGCTCAAAAGGTGAAAATAATCAAGCTAGCTCACTCAAGCAACCCATAAGGGTATACCAAAACAAAGCAAGCAGCTACGACACAGTAAGCAAGCATAAACTAAAACAATAACTTATAGGTGGCTCAGGGACAACAGTCAATATCAAGTCACATAAAGAAACAGACCATGATCACCTTAATAGGCTCTTAAAACAAAGAATCCAGGGATCTTCTAGATGAAACTGCATTCCTGGAACTACCAGAGCCAGAATACAAAAGTTAAATATACAGAACCCTTCAACACATCAGGAAGGAAATGAGGCGATACGCAGAACGGGCCAAGGAACATACACATAAAGCAACTGAAGAAATTAGAAAGATTATTCAAGAACATAATGACAAGTTTAATAAGCTGGAAAAATCCATAGACAGACAGCAATCAGATTAACAATAAAATTACACAATTAGACAACTCAATAGAAAGTCAGAGGAGCAGAATTGAGCAAGTAGGAGCTAGATTTCGGAACTCAAAGATAAATCACTTCGCACTAATATACTTAAAGAAAAATCAGATAAAAGAATCTAAAAAAATGAGGAAGCCTTAATCATGTGGCACTTCATCAAGAGAAATAACTTACAAGTGATTGGAGTACCAGAACAGGAAGGGATAACAGAAAATACTGAGAAAATTGTTGAAGATTTGTAGGCAGAAAACTTCCCTGATATTGTGAAAGATGAGAACATATCTATCCAAGATGCTCCTCGAACTCCACATAAGGTAGATCTGAAAAGAAAGTCACCAAGACATATTATAATCAAACTTCCCAAAACCAAAGACAAAAACAGAATTATAACAGCAGCAAGGGATAAACGAAAAGTCACCTACAAAGGAGAGCCAATAAGAATAAACTCGGACTACTCGGCAGAAACAATGCAGGCAAGAAGGCAATGGGATGACATATTTTAAAAATTGAAGGAAAAAAACTGCATGCCAAGAATCATATATCCAGTAAAACTGTCTCTTAAATATGAAGGTGAAATTAAGGCATTTCCAGATAAACACAAGTTCAGGGAATTTGTAAAAACCAAACCAAAACTACAAGAAATATTAAGGGAGTTCTTTGGTTAGAAAATCAATAATATCAGGTATCATCCCAAGACTAGAACACTGGGCAGAGCAACTAGAAGTCAACCCAGGCAGGGGGAAAAAAAAAAACCCAAGATTATAAAAAAAAAACAAAACAGGGTAACAGCAATGTTATTATATAAAAGAAGACAAAAATGAAATAACAAAGAAGGACTAAGAAATGTAATCATATACCTTCCACTTGGAGAGGAAGATACGGCGATACAAAGAAATAAAAGTTAGTTTTAAATTTAGAAAAATAGGGGTAAATAATAAGGTAGCCACAAAGGAGACAAACTATCCTACTCATCAAAATAAAATACAAGGGAAAAATACAGACTCAGCAGAAACAAAGTCAACAGCAAGAAACATGAGGAAAGGACAATATATAAAGAAAATGTACTCAGCACATAAAATCAAGTGGGAAAAAGAAACTGTCAACAACACACAAAAAAAGACATCAAAGTGATAGTACTAAATTCATACCTATCCATAATTACCCTGAATGTAAATGGACTAAATGCACCAATAAAGAGACAGAGAGTGGCAGAATGGATTAAAAACCAAGACCCATCTATATGCTGCCTACAAGAGACACACCTTAGACTAAGAGACACACCTTAGACGTAGAGACACAATCAAACTAAAATTCAAAGGATGGAAAAAAATATATCAAGCAAACAACAAGCAAAAAAGAGCAAGAGTGGCAATATTAATTTCTAATAAAATAGACTTTAAAGTTAAATCCATCAGAAAGGATAAGGAACGACACTATATAATGATTAAAGGGACAATACACCAAGAAGATATAACCATATCAAATATTTATGCACCCAATGACAGGGCTGCGAGATACATAAAACAAACTATCAGCATTGAAAAGTGAGATAGACAGCTCCACAATAATAGTAGGAGACTTCAACACACCACTTTTCGGTGAAGGACAGGACATCCAGAAAGAAGCTCAATAAAGACATGGAGGATCTAAATGCCACAATCAACCAATGTGCCCTCGTAGATATAGAACACTCCGCCCAACAACAACCAAGTATACTTCCTTTTCTAGTGCACATGGAACATTCTCTAGAATAGAACACATATTAGGTCATAAAGCAAGCCTTAGAAGAATCCAAAAACACTGAAATATTACAAAGCATCTTCTCTGGCCATGAGGCCATAAAAGTGGAAATCAATACCAGGAAAAGCAGGGAAAAGAAATCAAACGCTTAGAAACTGAACAATGCCCTGCTCAAAAGACTGGATTATAGAAGACATTGAGGATGGAATAAAGCAATTCATAGAATCCAATGAGAAGGAAAACACTTCCTATCAGAACCTTTGGGAAACAGCAAAAGCGGTGCTCAGAAGCCAATTTATATCAATAAATGCACACATCCAAAAAGAAGAAAGGACCAAAGTCAAAGAATTATCCCTACAACGTGAACAAATAGAAAGAGAGCAACAAAAGAAACCCACAGGCACCAGAAGAAAACAAATAATAAAAATTAGAGATGAACTCAATGAAATAGAAAACAGAAAAACAAGTAAAAGAATTAACAAGACCAAACACTTGTTTTTTGAAAAAATCAACAAAATTGATAAACCACTGGCCAAACTGACAAAAGAAAAACAGGAGAGGAAGGAAATAACCCAAATAAGAAATGAGATGGGCGATATTACAACAGACACAACTGAAATTAAAAGAATCATATCAGATTACTATGAAAAATTCTACTTAAACAGATCTGAAAACCTAGAAGAAATGGATGAATTCCTAGAAACACACTACCTACCGAAACTAACACAAACGGAGGCAGAACAACGAAATAGACCCATAACAAGAGAAGAGATTGAAAAGGTATTCAAAAAACTCCAAATAAAAATAAGCCCTGGTCCAGATGGCTTCACTGCAGAGTTCTGCCAAACTTTCAAAGAAGAGTTAACACCACTACTACTAAAGGTATTTCAGAACATAGAAAAAGACGGAATACTACAAAACTCATTCTATGAAGCCACCATATCCCTGATACCAAAACCAGGTAAAGACACCACAAGAAAAGAAAATTATAGACCTATATACCTCATGAACTTAGATGCAAAAATCCTCAACAAAATTCTAGCCAATACAATTCAACAACATATCAAAAAAATAATTCACCATGACCAAGTGGGATTCATACCAGGTATGCAGGGATGGTTCAACATTAGAAAAACAATTAATGTAAGCCACCACATAAATAAAACAAAAGACAAGAATCACATGATTTTATCAATTGATGCAGAAAAGGCATTTGACAAAGTTCAACACTCATTCATGATAAAAACTCTCAGCAAAATAGGAATACAAGGAAAATTCCTCAACATAATAAAGGGCATTTATACAAAGCCAACAGCCAACATCACCCCATATGGAGAGAGCCTGAAAACATTCCCATGGAGATCGGGAACCAGACAAGGACGCCCTTTATCACCACTCTTATTCAACATTGTGCTGGAAGTCCTAGGCAGAGCAATTAGGTTAGATAAAGAAATAAAGGGCATCCAGATTGGCAAAGAAGAAGTAAAAATATCTCTATTTGCAGATGACATGATCTTATACCCAGAAAACCCTAAGGAATCCTCCAGAAAACTACTGAAACTAATAGAAGACTTCAGCAGAGTATCGGGATACAAGATAAACATACAAAAATCAGCTGGATTCCTCTTCACTAACAAAAAGAACATTGAAGACGAAATCACCAAATCAATGCCATTCACAGTAGTCCCCAAGATGACAAAATACCTAGGAATAATTCTTACCAAAG
This sequence comes from Loxodonta africana, assembly GCF_030014295.1. Lineage (NCBI taxonomy): Eukaryota > Metazoa > Chordata > Mammalia > Proboscidea > Elephantidae > Loxodonta > Loxodonta africana. The sequence continues at coordinate 45,640,247 of NC_087353.1, forward strand.
ATGTAAAGAACTTATACAAAGAAAACTACAGTACACTTCTACAAGAAACCAAAAGAGACTTACATAAGTGGAAGAACATACCTTGCTTGTGGATAGGAAGACTTAACATTATAAAAATGTCCGTTCTACCAAAAGCGATCTATACATTTAATGCAATTCCGATCCAAATCTCAACAACATTCTTTAATGAGATGGAGAAACAAATCACCAATTTCATATGGAAGGGAAAGAGGCCCCGGATAAATAAGGCATTACTGAAAAAGAAGAACAGAGTAGGAGGCCTTACTTTACCTGATTTTAGAACCTATTATACTGCCACAGGAGTCAAAACAGCCTGGTACCAGTACAACAACAGACACGTGGAGCAATGCAACAGAATTGGCAATCCAGACATAAATCCATCCACATGTGAGCAGTTGATATTTGACAAAGGCCCCAACACAGTTAAATGGGGAAAAGACAGTCTTTTTAACAAATGGTGCTGGCATAAGTGGATATCACCTGCAAAAAAATGAAACAAGACCATACCTCACTCCATGCACAAAAACTAACTCAAAATGGATCAAAGACCTAAATATAAAATCTAAAACGATAAAGATCATGGAAGAAAAAATAGGGACAATGTTAGGAGCCCTAATACATGGCATAAACAGTATACAAAACATTATAAAGAATGTAGGAGAAGAACTGGATAACTGGGAGGTCCTAAAAATCAAACACCTATGCTCATCCAAAGGCTTCATCAAAAGACTAAAAAGACTACCTACAGACCGGAAAAAAGTTTTTAGCTATGACATTTCTGATCAGCGCCTGGTCTCTAAAATCTACATGATACTGCAAAAACTCAACTGCAAAAAGACAACCCAATTAAAAAATGGGCAAAAGATATGAATAGACACTTCACTGAAGAGGACATTCGGGTAGCTATCAGACGTATGAGGAAATGTTCATGATCATTAGACATTAGAGAAATGGAGATAAAACTACAATGAGATTTCATCTCACTCCAACAAGGCTGGCATTAATCCAAAAAACACAAAATAATAAATGCTGGAGGGGCTGTGGAGAGATTGGAATACTTCTACACTGCTGGTGGGTATGTCAAATGGTACAACCACTTTGGAAATCGATTTGGCATTTCCTTAAAAAGCTACAAATAGAACTACCATAAAATCCAGCAATCCCACTCCTTGGAATATATCCTAGAGAAATAAGAGCCTTTCCATGAACAGATATATGCACATCCATATTTATTGCAGCAGTGTTTACAATAGGAAAAAGATGGAAGTAACCAAGGTGCCCATCAACAGATGAATGGATAAATAAATTATGGTATATTCACACTATGGAATACTACACATCAATAAAGAACAGTGAGGAATCTGTGAAACATTTCATAACATGCAGGAACCTGGAAGGCATTATGCTGACTGAAATTAGTCAGTTGCAAAAGGACAAATATTGTGTAAGACCATTATTATAAGAACTTGAGAAATAGTTTAAACTGAGAAGAAAGCATTCTCTCCTGGTTACGGGAGAGGGGAGGGAGAGAGGGTGTGAGAGGGGCATTCACTAATTAGATAATAGATAAAACTGCTTTAGGTGAAGGGAAAGACAGCACACAATACAGGGGAGGTCAGCACAATTGGACTAAACAAAAAGCAAAGACGTTTCCTGAATGAACTGAATGCTTTGAAGGCCAGCATAACAGGGGCAGGGGTCTGGGGACCATGGTTTCAGGGGACATCTAAGTCAATTGGCATAATAAAATCTATTAAGAAAACATTCTGCATCCCACTTTGAAGAGTGGCGTCTGGGGGTCTAAAATGCTAGCAGGCAGCCATCTAAGATGTATCAATTGGTCTCAACCCACCTGGATCAGAGGAGAATGAAGAACACTCAAGGACACAAGGCAATTATGAGCCCACGAGACAGAAAGGGCTGCATGAACCAGAGACTACATCATCCTGAGACCAGAAGAACTAGATGGTGCCCGGCTACAATTGATGACTGCCCTGACAGGGAACACAACAGAGAACCCCTGAGGGAGCAGGAGAGCAGTGGGATGCAGACCCCAAATTCTCATAAGACCAGACTTCATGGTCTGACTGAGACTAGAAGGACCCTGGTGGTCATGGCCCCCAGACCTTCTTTTGGCCCAGGACAGGAACCATCCCCAAAGCCAACTCTTCAGACATGGATTGGACTGGACAAAGGGTTGGAGAGGGATGCTGGTGACGAGTGAGCTTCTTGGATCAGGTGGTCACCAGACTATGTTGGCATCTCCCGCCTGGAGGGGAGATAAGAGGGTAGAGGGGGTGAGAAGCTGATGAAATGGACACAAAACGGGAGAGTGGAGGGAGAGAGCAGGCTGTCTCATTAGGGGGAGAGTAGTTGGGAGTGTGTAGCAAGGTGTATATGGGTTTTTCTGTGAGAAACTGACTTGATTTGTGAAGTTTCACTTAGGGCACAATAAAAATTATATTAAAAAAACTATATTGAAAGAATCAAAAGAAATGCAAGAAAGGGGAGAAAAATAGCAAAGGCAAAATGAGTAAGCTAGTATAAATAAAATTGTAGAAAGTCAAATAAATTGGTGCTTACAATAAATGTAAGTGGACTAAAGTATTATAGTGAAAAAATAAAGATTACCAAACTCAATAAAATAAAAAATTGATTTAGAACGCTTTGAATCAGTAGGAAAGGGCTGAATCTTTTCAATAAATATTGCTGAGAAAATTGTTTATCTATAATGGAAAAAAACTGAACCACAAACCTCACTCTACATATAAAATTCAATTCTACATGAATTAAAGACTTAATAGGTAAGGGCAAAACTTTTCAAAGACAATATAGGACAATATTAACGTGTTCTCAGGGTGAGGTAAGGATTCTTATAAATGATACAAAAAGCAAAACTTATAAAAGACAAAATTTATAAATCAACTCATAAAATTGAATAACTTTTGATCATCAAAACACACTAAAAAGTAAAAAGATAAGCTTCAAATTTTTAACATATATAACTGGGAAAAGATTAGGATATCATACGTATTTTTTTTTTTAACTTCAAAGCAGAAATAAAAGAAAAGAATAGAATAGAGGAATGGGCAAAATATTTCAATAGGCACTGCACAGGAACCAGGTAATGACTGAGAAACAAATAAAAATATGATCAATTGCACTAATAATCAGAGAAATACAAAATAAACCAGAACAAAATACCACGCTTTACCCACCATGTTGTCAAATATTTAAGAATCTCATAATTCCAAGAGTAATGAAGATGCGGAGCAAACAGAACACATATAGTGCTAGCAGAGATATTATTACAACCACTGCAGAACACAACTTGACATTATATAATTGAAGATGGACATACTGTATGATTTAGTATATGCATGTGCACCAGGGAGCGTGTGCAGGGATAATCATAACAGCACTGTTTTAAGATAATAAAAATGTTCATCAGACATTAAATGGATAAATAAAATGCTACAAAAGCTAGTATTTATGTAGTGTTTATAATATCCAAACGCTGTTCTAAATATTTTCAATTTTAGCTCATTTGTAACTACTTTGTAATGTATTATGCCCATTTTACAGTTTAGAAAACAGAGGCACAAAAAGGTTAAAAATTTTGCCCAATGGGGGCGGGGCCAAGATGGCGGACTAGGTAGACGCTACCCCGGATCCCTCTTGCAACAAAGACTCGGAAAAACAAGTGAATCGATCACATACATAACAATCTACGAACCCTGAACAACAAACACAGATTTAGAGATGGAAAATGAACAAATACAGGGAAGCAGCAACTGTTTTCGGAACCTGGAGCCAGTGTCCCAGTCAGGTAACCTTGGCGCTGGGCATCTGGGCCCAAGGGAGCTGAACTCATAAATCTTGTGACGGCACGAACAAGGGGCACAGCCCTACCCCCGGAACTGAACCCGGGAGGGGGCCCCGCTGGTCTGCGTAGGCGGTGTGGCGACGCGGCTGGTGGCAAAACTCCCCAGGAGGCAGTGACTGGTTTTGGAGCCAGGAGTGCTGCGTCCCAGCCAGGGAACCCTGGCGCCGGGTATTTGACTGGGCAGTGTCACGGCGCAAGCATGGGGCGCAGCCCTACTCCCCTGAACTAACCCCAGGAGGGGGCCCAGCCGGTCCGCGAGGGTGGCGCGGCGACGCGGCTGGCGGGACAAGAAATCCCCGGGAGGCAGCGACTGATTTTGGAGCCGGGAGTAAAGCGTCCCAGCAGGGGAACCTTCACGCTAGGATTTGGACTGGCAGCGGAGGATCTGACTGCGGCTTCAGCGGGTCAGGCCCCGGAGGCAATCTCCACACAGCCAACACACATAGGTGACAAGCCCTGCAGGAATCTCAGATATAATAGTCATTCCAAGCAAGACAAGCAACTCTGGCTATATTCCCAGGTGATACTCTCCTATCTCTCTGATCCCTCCCCCACCCTCCCCAGTCGGTTTCATTAACATCGGAATTTCCTGAGCCAGAGGGAGAACAGCTTCGGCTCCACGGCGGCTTTGCTTCCCCCCCCCCTTTTTTTTTTCTTTTCGTCTTTTCCTAACCCACTCTTTCGGACTGAGAGAAGGAACCACAAAAAACCCAGGGACCAAAAATCCATCCCTAATTGGACTGAAAACACAGAACCAGCTACAGCCAAGCATATATGATCCAAATCTTGGACTTTCATCCTTACAGGGAACAAGGTGGTGGTTATAATCCAAAGGCAGTTCTGACAGGGATCTGACTGCATTTTTTTTAGCGGAATTTCTGGAAAAACGAGTTTCCCAGTTATGGCTCGGAGACAACAGTCGATATCAAACCACATAAAGAAGCAGAAAATGACAGCTTCTACAACCCCTCAAACAAAAGAATCAAAATCTTTCCCAAATAAAGATACAATCCTGGAATTATCAGATACAGAATATAAAAAACTAATTTACACAATGCTTCAAGACATCACAAACGAAATAAGGCAAACTGCAGAAAAAGCCAAGGAACACACTGATAAAACAGTTGAAGAACTCAAAAAGATTATTCAAGTACATAGTGGAAAAATTAATAAGTTGCAAGAATCCACAGACAGACAGCATGTAGAAATCCAAAAGATTAACAATAAAATTACAGAACTAGACAATGCAATAGGAAGTCAGAGGAGCAGACTCGAGCAATTAGAATGCAGACTGGGAAATTTGGAGGACCAGGGAATTAACACCAACATAGCTGGAAAAAAAACAGATAAAAGAATTAAAAAAAAATGAAGAAACCCTAAGAATCATGTGGGACTCTATCAAGAAGGATAACTTGCGTGTGATTGGAGTCCCAGAACAGGGAGGGAGGACAGAAAACACAGAGAAAATAGCTGAAGATCTCCTGACAGAAAACTTCCCTGACGTCATGAAAGATGAAAGGATATCTATCCAAGGTGCTCATCGAAACCCATTTAAGATGGATCCAAAAAGAAAAACACCAAGACATATTATCATCAAACTTGCCAAAACCAAAGATAAAGAGAAAATTTTAAAAACAGCCAGGGAGAAAAGAAAGGTCTCCTTCAAGGGAGAATCAATAAGAATAAGTTCAGACTACTCAGCAGAAACCATGCAGGCAAGAAGGGAATGGGACGAAATATACAGAGCACTGAAGGAGAAAAACTGCCAGCCAAGGATCATATATCCAGCAAAACTTTCTCTGAAATATGAAGATGAAATTAAGATATTTACAGATAAACACACATTTAGAGAATTTGCAAAAACCAAACCAAAGCTACAAGAAATACTAAAGGATATTGTTTGGTCAGAAAACCAATAATATCAGATACCACCACAACACGAGGTCACAAAACAGAACATCCTGATATCAACTCCAATAGGGAAATCACAAAAACAAATTAAGATTAATTAAAAAAAATGCTCATAACAGGGAATCACTGAAGTCAAAATGTAAAAGATCACAATAATCAAAAAGAGGGACTAAATGCAGGTGGCATAGAACTGCCATATGGAGAATGATACAAGGCGATATAGAACATTACAAGTTGGGTTTTTACTTAGAAAAATAGGGGTAAATATTAAGGGAACCACAAAGAGGTATAACAACTCCATAACTCAAGATAAAAGCCAAGAAAAACGTAACGACTCAACAAACATAAAGTCAAACACTACGAAAATGAGGATCTCACAATTTACTAAGAAAAACGTCTCAGCACAAAAAAGTATGTGGAAAAATGAAATTGTCAATAACACACATAAAAAGGTATCAAAATGACAACACTAAACACTTATTTATCTATAATTACACTGAATGTAAATGGACTAAACGCACCAATAAAGAGACAGAGAGTCTCGGACTGGATAAAGAAACACGATCTGTCTATATGCTGCCTACAAGAGACACACCTTACACTTAGAGACACAAACAAAGTAAAACTCAAAGGATGGAAAAAAATATATCAAGCAAACAACAAGCAAAAAAGAAGAGGAGTAGCAATATTAATTTCTGACAAAATAGACTTTAGACTTAAATCCACCACAAAGGATAAAGAAGGACACTACATAATGATTAAAGGGACAATTGATCAGGAAGACATAACCATATTAAATATTTATGCACCCAATGACAGCGCTGCAAGATACATAAAACAAATTTTAACAGAACTGAAAAGTGAGATAGACACCTCCACAATTATATTAGGAGACTTCAACACACCACTTCCAGAGAAGGACAGGACATCCAGTAAGAAGCTCAATAGAAACACGGAACACCTAATTACAACAATCAACCAACTTGACCTCATTGACTTATACAGAACTCTCCACCCAATTGCTGCAAAGGATACTTTTTTTCTAGCGCACATGGAACATTCTCTAGAATAGACCACATATTAGGTCATAAAACAAACCTTTCCAGAATCCAAAACATCGAAATATTACAAAGCATCTTCTCAGACCACAAGAAATAAAACCAGAAATCAATAAGAGAAAAACTAGGGAAAAGAAATCAAATACTTGGAAACTGAACAATACTCTCCTGAAAAAAGACTGGGTTATAGAAGACATCAAGGAGGGAATAAGGAAATTCATAGAATGCAACGAGAATGAAAATACTTCCTATCAAAACCTCTGGGACACAGCAAAAGCAGTGCTCAGAGGCCAATTTATATCGATAAATGCACACATACGAAAAGAAGAAAGAGCCAAAAGCAGAGAACTGTTCCTACAACTTGAACAAATAGAAAGGGAGCAACAAAAGAATCCATCAGGCACCAGAAGAAAACAAATAATAAAAATTAGAGCTGAACTAAATGAATTAGAGAACAGAAAAACAATTGAAAGAATTAACAAAGCCAAAAGCTGGTTCTTTGAAAAAATTAACAAAATTGATAAACCATTGGCTAGACTGACTAAAGAAATACAGGAAAGGAAACAAATAACCCAAATAAGAAACGAGATGGGCCACATCACAACAGACCCAACTGAAATTAAAAGAATCATATCAGATTATTATGAAAAATTGTACTCTAACAAATTTGCAAACCTAGAAGAAATGGATGAATTCCTAGAAAAACACTACCTACCTAAACTAACACATTCAGAAGTAGAACAACTAAATAGACCCATAACAAAAAAAGAGATTGAAAAGGTAATCAAAAAACTCCCCCCCCCCCCAAAAAAAAGCCCTGGCCCGGACGGCTTCACTGCAGAGTTCTACCAAACTTTCAGATAAGAGTTAACACCACTACTACTAAAGGTATTTCAAAGCGTAGAAAATGACGGAATACTACCCAACTCATTCTATGAAGCCACCATCTCCCTGATACCAAAACCATGTAAAGACATTACAAAAAAAGAAAATTACAGACCTATATCCCTCATGAACATAGATACAAAAATCCTCAACAAAATTCTAACCAATAGAATTCAACAACATATCAAAAAAATAATTCACTATGACCAAGTGGGATTTATACCAGGTATGCAAGGCTGGTTTAATATCAGAAAAACCATTAATGTAATCCATCACATAAATAAAACAAAAGACAAAAACGACATGATCTTATCAATTGATGCAGAAAAGGTATTTGACAAAGCCCAACACCCATTCATGATAAAAACTCTCAGAAAAATAGGAATTGAAGGAAAATTCCTCAACATAATAAAGGGCATCTATACAAAACCAACAGCCAACATCATTCTAATTGGAGAGAGCCTGAAAGCATTTCCCTTGAGAAGGGGAACCAGACAAGGATGCCCTTTATCACCACTCTTATGCAACATTGTGCTGGAGGTCCTAGCCAGAGCAATTAGGCTAGACAAAGAAATAAAGGGCATCTGGATTGGCAAGGAAGAAGTAAAATTATCTCTATTTCAGATGACATGATCTTATACACAGAAAACCCTAAGGAATCCTCCAGAAAACTCCTGGAACTAATAGAAGAGTTCGGCAGAGTCTCAGGTTACAAGATAAACATACAAAAAATCACTTGGATTCCTCTACATCAACAAAAAGAATATCGAAGAGGAAATCGCCAAATCAATACCATTCACAGTAGCTCCCAAGAAGATAAAATACTTAGGAATAAATCTTACCAAGGACGTAAAAGACCTATACAAAGAAAACTACAAAGCTCTACTACAAGAAATTAAAAAGGACATACTTAAGTGGGAAAACATACATTGCTCATGGATAGGAAGACTTAACATAGTAAAAATGTCTATTCTACCAAAAGCCATCTATACATACAATGCACTTCCGATCCAAATTCCAATGTCATTTTTTAAGGTGATAGAGAAACAAATCACCAACTTCATATGGAAGGGAAAGAAGCCTCGGATAAGCAAAGCATTACTGAAAAAGAAGAAGAAAGTGGGAGGCCTCACTCTACCTGATTTCAGAATCTATTATACAGCCACAGTAGTCAAAACAGCCTGGTATTGGTACAACAACAGGCACATAGACCAGTGGAACAGAACTGAGAACACAGATATAAATCCAAACACATATGAGCACCTGATATTTGACAAAGGCCCAGTGTCAGTTAACTGGGGAAAAGATAGTCTTTTTAACAAATGGTGCTGGCATAACTGGATATCCATTTGCAAAAAAATGAAACAGGACCGATACCTCACACCAAGCACAAAAACTAACTCCAAGTAGATCAAAGACCTAAACATAAAGACTAAAACGATAAAGATCATGGAAGAAAAAATAGGGAGAACCCTAGGAGCCCTAATACAAGGCATAAACAGAATACAAAACATTACCAAAAATGACAAAAAGAAACCAGATAACTGGGAGCTCCTAAAAATCAAACACTTATGCTCATCTAAAGACTTCACCAAAAGAGTAAAAAGACCACCTACAGACTGGGAAAGAATTTTCAGCTATGACATCTCCAACCAGCGCCTGATCTCTAACATCTACATGATTTTGTTAAAACTCAACCACAAAAAGACAAACAACCCAATCAAGAAGTGGGCAAAGGAAATGAACACACACTTCACTAAAGAAGATATTCAGGCAGCTAACAGACACATGAGAAAATGTTCTCAATCATTAGCCATTAGAGAAATGCAAATTAAAACTCCGATGAGATTCCATCTCACTCCAACAAGGCTGGCATTAATCCAAAAAACACAAAATAATAAATGTTGGAGAGGCTGTGGAGAGATTGGAACTCTTATACACTGCTGGTGGGAATGTAAAATGGTACAACCACTTTGGAAATCTATCTGGCGTTATCTTAAACAGTTAAAAATAGAACTACCATACAACCCAGAAATCCCACTCCTCGGAATATACCCTAGAGAAACAAGAGCCTTCACACAAACAGATATATGCACACCCATGTTTATTGCAGCACTGTTTACAATAGCAAAAAGCTGGAAGCAACCAAGGTGTCCATCAATGGATGAATGGGTAAATAAACTGTGGTATATTCACACAATGGAATACTACGCATCGATAAAGAACAGTGATGAATCTGTGAAACATTTCATAACATGGAGGAACCTGGAAGGCATTATGCTGAGCGAAATTAGGCAGAGGCAAAAGGACAAATATTGTATAAGACCACTATTATAAGATCTTGAGAAATAGTATAAACTGAGAAGAACACATACTTTTGTGGTTACGAGGCGGGGGGGAGGGAGGGAGGTCGGGAGAGGGTTTTTTACTGATTAATTAGTAGATAAGAACTACTTTAGGTGAAGGGAAGGACAACACTGAATACATGGAAGTTCAGCCCAATTGGACTGGACCATAAGCAAAGAAGTTTCCGGGATAAAATGAACGCTTCAAAGGTCAGCGGAGCAAGGGCGGGGGTTTGGGAACCATGCTCTAAGGGGACTTCTAAGTCAATTGGCAAAATAATTCTGTTATGAAAACATTCTGCACCCCACTTTGAAATGTGGCATCTGGGGTCTTAAATGCTAATAAGCGGCCATCTAAGATGCAGCAATTGGTCTCAACCCACCTGGAGCAAAGGAGAATGAAGAACACCAAGGTCACACGACAACTAAGAGCCCAAGAGACAGAAAGGGCCACATGAATCAGAGACCTACATTATCCTGAGACCAGAAGAACTAGTTGGTGCCCGGCCACAATCGATGACTGCCCTGACAGGGAGCACATTAGAGAACCCCTGAGGGAGCAGGAGATCAGTGGGATGCAGACCCCAAATTCTCATAAAATTACCATACTTAATGGTCTGACTGTGACTAGAGGAATCCCGGCGGTCATGGTCCCCAAACCTTCTGTTGGCACAGGACAGGAAGCATTCCCGAAGACAACTCATCAGACATGAAAGGGACTGGACAGTGGGTAGGAGAGAGATGCTGAAGAAGAGTGAGCTAATTATATCAGGTGGACACTTGAGACTGTGTTGGCATTTCCTGTCTGTAGGGGGGATGGGAGGATAGAGAGAGTTGGAAGCTGGCAAAATTGTCACGAAAGGAGAGACTGGAAGGGCTGACTCATTAGGGGGAGAGCAAGTAGGAGTAAGGAGTAAGATGTATATAAACGCATATGTGACAGACTGACTTGATTTGTAAACGTTCACTTGAAGCTCAATAAAAGTTAATAAAAAAAAAATTTGCCCAATGTCACACAGCTAATAAACAGTGAACCCAGTATTTGAACCAAGACAGTAGGGCTCTAGAGGCTCTTCACTACTAATCTATCCTACCTTCCTAAGGTAATTAAAAATGGAATACAATAGAAGAGAGCAAATTAATGAATTAAAGCTACACTCAAAAATGTGAATAATCTTACAGTCATAAAGTTGAGTGCGGAAAAAGTACATTTTAGAAGAATACATACTGTGTGGCTTATTAATATGAAGTTTAAAAACTTCTAAAATTAGGGGGACCAAGAAGGCTGACTAGGTAGAAGCTACCTTGGATCCCTCATGCAACAAAGACTAGGAAAAACAAGTGAATCGATCACATACATGACAATCTACGAACCCTGACCATCAAACACAGATCTAAAGAGTTGACCTGAGTGACAGGGGAGCGAAAAGCTGCGCCCTGAAGCAGCGACCGCCTCTGGAACTGGTGACCGGCCCCACAGTCTTGATCCCTCGTGGTTCCCTGGTGCCGAGTGGCAGGGCTGATTGCAGCTTGCTGAGGCAGAGCAGGCACAGGACACAGCCCTAAACATAGCCATCTGGGGTAACCTCGGTAGAGGCTCAGCCAGCGCAAACAGGCTGCACACTGATGTGGCTAACGAGAGAACGAACAACCACAGAGAAGAAGTGACTGTTTTCAGAGCCTGGAGCCAGCATCCCAGTCAGAAAACCTTGGCGCCAGTCTTTGCACTGGGCACAGGGGAGCTGAGCACGGCTTCGTGAGACGGCGCAAACACGGGGTGCAGCCCTAGCCCCCTGAAGTGACCTGGGGAAAGCCCAGCCAGCGCATGCAGGCAGCACAACGACGCTGCTGACAGGAGGAGAAGTCACCGGGAGGCAGTGACTGGTTTTGGAGTCTGGAGTGCAGCGTCCCAGCCGGGGAACCTTGGCGCTGGGCTTTGGACTGGAAGCGGAGAAGCTGACCATGGCCTCTGAGACAGCACAAGCAGGCGACACGAGCCTGACCCTCGAGGGGGCAATCTTGACCCAGCCAGCGCACACAGGCTACACACCCCTCAGGAATCTCAGATAAAATAGTCATCGCCAAGCAAGATAAGTAACTTCGTCTATATTCCTGGGTGCTACTCTTTCGACAGCACTAGGTTACTCTCTCCTATCTATCTGATCCCTCCCCTCCCTGCCCCAGGTGGCTTCATTAACATTGGAATTTCCTGGGCCAGGGAGTGAAGTGTTCTGTGGTTTTCTTTTTTTTTTTCTTCTCCTAACCCATTCTCCTGGGCTGAGAGAAGCAGCTACTAAAAACCCAGGGAAGAAAAATCCTTCCCTGACTTCCCTAAATTGAAATAAAAATACAGAACCAGCTCCAGCCAAGCATATGAGATCCACAGTCTTTGGCTTTCATCCCTACAAGGGACAAGGTGGCTACTATAATGCAAAGGCAATTCTGATAGAGATCTGACTGTAATTGTTTTAGTGGATCACTAGAAAGACAAGTTTTCCAGGTCTGATATTTCTAACTATTAAACAGAGCCCTCACTGATCCACAACAGGGAACTGAGGGCTGAAGCTCCACCCAAACCACCGAGCCACCTGAAGGGGTCTAAGGATACTGACACCTGCCAATCTTTAGAGGTACACACATTGGGTGCCTAAGGTACATGGGTAGAGCCCATCCACCAAAGTGCTTTAGGAACAGAGACACACCTACCTCACTGGCACATGGGGGAATACTGTCAGCATCCTATCCCCTCTGGAGTGTGACCCCCTGCTGCTACTAGAATCTGGTGCACACAACTATCACCACTACTCCTCTAAGTTAATAGGTGACAGTCTACACCACACACTTGGTGACCCAAAATCAGAACACCTAAACTGATTTTATTCAAGAATAGTGAATGGACTCTTAGGCTTATATATCTGGTAACAGCCCAAACCAGCTGGTAATAGGACATAAGTGATTCAAAGGCTACAACAATCAAGACAGCATAATCTAGCAGCACATGTGCATATAATAAAAGAAAACAGAACAAGATAAGACTCAGTGAGCAAATATAAAATAAATCATTACAATATCTCATAGATGGCTTGGAGACAGCAGTCGATATCAAACCACATAAAGAAACAGACCATGATTGCTTCTACAACTCCCCAAATTAAAGAATCAAAATCTTTCCCAAATGAAGATACAATCCTGGAATTACCAGATGCAGAATATAAAAAGCTAATATACAGACTATTTCAAGACATCAGGGATGACCTCAGAAATGAAATAAGGCAATCTACAGAAAAAGCCAAGGAACATGCTGATACAGCAACTGAAGAAATCAAAAAGATGATTAAAAAACATAGTGGAAAAATTAATAAGCTGCAAGAATCCATACAGAGACAGCATTCAGAAATCCAAAAGATTAACAGTAAAATTACAGAATTAGACAACTCTATTTTTTTTTATAGGAAGTCAGAGGACCAGAATTGAGCAATTGGAATGCAGAGTGGAGGAGGTGGAGGATAAGGAAATTGACACAAATATAGTTGAAGAAAAATCAGATAAAAGAATTTAAAAAAATGAAGAAACCCTAAGAATCATGTGGGACTCTATCAAGAAGAATAACTTGTGTGTGATTGGAGTTCCAGAACAGGGAGGGATAAGAGAAAATACAGTGAGAATAGTTGAAGATCTGTTGGCAGAAAACTTCCCTGGCATCATGAAAGGCGAAAGGATATCTATCCAAGATGCTCATCGAACCCCATTTAAGACTGATCCAAAAAGAAAATCACCAAGGCATATTATCATCAAACTTGCCAAAATCAAAAAAAAAAAAAGAGAAAATTTTAAAAACTGCCAGGGATAAAAGAAAAGTCTCCTACAAGGGAAAATCAATAAGAATAAGTTCAGACTACTCAGCAGAAACTATGCAGTCAAGAAGGCAATGGGATGACATATACAGAGCTCCAAAGGAGAAAAACTGCCAACCAAGGATCATATATCCAGCAAAACTCTCTCTCAAATATGAAGGTGAAATTAAAACATTTACAGATAAACACAAGCTTAGAGAATTTGCAAAAACCAAACCAAAGCTATAAGAATTACTAAAGGAAATTGGTAAGAAAATCAATAATATCAGATACCAGCATAACACGAGGTCACAGAACAGAGCATCCTGATATCAACTCAAATAGGGAAATCACAAAAACAAATTAAGATTAATTTTAAAAAGGAAACATGCTCAAAACAGGGAATCACTGAAGTCATTATGTAAAAGATCACAATAATCAAAAAGAGGGACTAAATACAGGAGGCATAGGTCTTCCATATGGAGAGGAAAACAAGGCGATATAGGACCATACAAGTTAGGATTTTACTTAGAAAAATAGGGGTAAATATTAAGGTAACCACAAAGAGGTCTAACAATTCTATAATTCAAAATAAAAACCAAGAAAAACATAACGACTCAGCAAACATAAATTCAACTACTATGAAAATGAGGAACACACAATTTACAAAGAACAACGTCTCAGCACAAAAAAGTAACTGGAAAGATGAAATTGTCAACAACACACACAAAAAGGCATCAAAATGACAGCACTCCACTCATACTTATCTATAATTACACCGAATGTAAATGGACTAAATGCATCACCAATAAAGAGACAGAGAGTCTCAGACTGGATAAAGAAACATGATCCATCTATGTGCTGCCTACAAGAGACACACCTTAGACTTAGAGACACAAACAAACTAAAACGCAAAGGATGGAAAAAATATATCATACAAACAACAATCAAAAAAGACCAAGAGTGGCAATATTAATTCCTGACAAAATAGACTTTAAAGTTAAATCCACCACAAAGGATAAAGAAGGACACTACATAATGATTAAAGGGACAATTTACCAAGAAGATATAACCATATTAAATATTTATGCACAATGACATGGCTGCAAGATACAAAAAACTAACTTTAACAGAACCGAAAAGTGAGATAGACACCTCCACAATTATGGTAGGAGACTTCAACACACCACTTTCGGAGAAGGATAGGACTTCCAGTAAGAAGCTCAACAGAGACATGGAACACCTAATTGCTACAATCAACCAATTGGACCTCATAGATTTATAGAGAACACTCCATCCAACAGCTGTAAAGTATACTTTTTTTTCTAGTGCACATGGAACATACTCTAGAATAGACCACATATTAGGTCATAAAACAAACCTTTCCAGAATCCAAAACATCAAAATATTACAAAGCATCTTCTCAGACCACAAGGCCATAAAAGTAGAAATTGATAACAGAAAAATTAGGGAAAAGAAATCTAATACTTGGAAACTGAACAATACCCTGCTCAAAAATGACTGGGTTATGGAAGACATTAAGGAGGGAATAAAGAAATTCATAGAATGCAACGAGAATGAAAATACTTCCTATCAAAACCTCTGGGACACAGCAAAAGCAGCGCTCAGAGGTCAATTTATATCGATACATGCACACATACATAAAGAAGAAAGAGCCAAAATCAGAGAACTGTCCCTACAACTTGAACAAATAGAAAGGGAGCAACAAAAGAATCCATCGGGCACCAGAAGAAAACATAAAAATTAGAGCTGAACTAAACGAATTAGAGAGCAGAAAAACAATTGAAAGGATTAGCAAAGCCAAAAGCTGGTTCTTTGAAAAAATTAACAAAATTGATAAACCATTGGCTAGACTGACTAAAGAAATACAGGAAAGGAAACAAATAATCTGAATAAGAAATGAGATGGGCCACATCACAACAGACCCAACTGAAATTAAAAGAATCATATCAAATTATTATGAAAAATTGTACTCTAACAAATTTGCAAACCTAGAAGAAATGGATGAATTCCTAGAAAAACACTACCTACCTAAACTAACACAATCAGAAACAACTAAATAGACCCATAACAAAAAAAGAGATTGAAAACATAACCAATAAATTCCCAACAAAAAAAAGCCCTGGCCTGGACGGCTTCACTGCAGAGTTCTACCAAGCTTTCAGAGAAAAGTTAACACCGCTACTACTAAAGGTATTTCAAAGTATAGAAAATGATGGAATACTACCTAACTCATTCTATGAAGCCAGCATATCCCTGATACCAAAATCAGGTAAGGACACCACAAAAAAAGAAAATTATAGACCTATATCCCTCATGAACATAGATGCAAAAATTCTCAACAAAATTCTAGCCAATAGAATTCAACAACATATCAAAAAATAATCCACCACAACCAAGTGGGATTTATACCAGGTACGCAAGGTTGGTTCAATATTAGAAAAACCATTAATGTAAAACCATATAAATAAAACAAAAGACAAAAACCACATAATCTTATCAATTGATGCAGAAAAGGCATTTGACAAAGTCCAACACCCATTCATGATAAAAACTCTCAGAAAAATAGGAATTGAAGGAAAATTCCTCAACATAATAAAGGGCATCTATACAAAACCAACAGCCAACATCATTCTAAATGGAGAGAGTCTGAAAGCATTTCCCTTGAGAAGGTGAACCAGACAAGGATGCCCTTTATCACCACTGTTATGCAACATTGTGCTGGAGGTCCTAGCCAGAGCAATTAGGCTAGACAAAGAAATAAGGGGCATCTGGATTGGCAAGGAAGAAGTAAAATTATCTCTATTTCCAGATGACATGATCTTATACACAGAAAACCCTAAGGAATCCTCCAGAAAACTACTGGAACTAATAGAAGAGTTCGGCAGAGTCTCAGGTTACAAGATAAACATACAAAAAATCACTTGCATTCCTCTACATCAACAAAAAGAATATCGAAGAGGAAATCGCCAAATCAATACCATTCACAGTAGCTCCCAAGAAGATAAAATACTTAGGAATAAATCTTACCAAGGATGTAAAAGACCTATACAAAGAAAACTACAAAGCTCTACTACAAGAAATTAAAAAGGACATACTTAAGTGGGAAAACATACATTGCTCATGGATAGGAAGACTTAACATAGTAAAAATGTCTATTCTACGAAAAGCCATCTATATATACAAGGCACTTCCAATCCAAATTCCAACGACATTTTTTAAGGTGATGGAGAAACAAATCACCAACCTCATATGGAAGGGAAAGAAGCATTAAGTAAAGCATTACTGAAAAAGAAGAAAGTGGGAGGCCTCACTCTACCTGATTTGAGAACATATTACACAGCCACAGTAGTCAAAACAGCCTGGTACTGGTATAACAACAGAGACATAGACCAATGGAACGGAACTGAGAACCCAGATATAAATCCATCCACATAGGTGCAGCTGATATTTGACAAAGGCCCAGTGTCAGTTAATTGGGGAAAATAGTCTTTTTTTTTTTTTTTAATTTTTATTGTGCTTTAAGTGAAACTTTACAAATCAAGTCAGTCTCTCACACAAAAACCCATATACATCTTGCTACACACTCCCAAATACTCTCCCCCTAATGAGACAGCCCACTCTCTCCCTCCACTCTGTCTTTTCATGTCCTTTCCTCCAGCTTCTAACCCCCTCCATCCTCTCATCTCTGCTCCAGGCAGGACATGCCAACATAGTCCCCAGTGTCCACCTGATCCAAGAGGATCACTCCGCACCAGCATCCCTCTCCAACCCACTGTCCAGTCCAATCCATGTCTGAAGAGTTGGCTTTGGGAATGGTTTCTGTCCTGGGCCAACAGAAGGTCTGGGGGCCATGACCACCGGGGTCCTTCTAGTCTCAATCAGACCATGAAATCTGGTCTTATGAGAATTTGGGGTCTGCATCCCACTGCTCTCCTGCTCCCTCAGGGGTTCTCTGTTGTGTTCCATGTCAGGGCAGTCATCAGTTGTAGCCGGGCACCATCTACTTCTTCTGGTCTCAGGATGATGTAGTCGCTGGTTCATGTGGCCCTTTCTGTCTCTTGGGCTCGGAATTGCCTTGTGTCCTTGGTGTTCTTCATTCTCCTTTGATCCAGATGGGTTGAGACCAATTGATGCATCTTAGATGGCTGCTTGTTGCATTTAAGACCCCAGACGCCACTCTTCAAATTGGGATGCAGAATGTTTTCTTAATAGATTTTATTATGCCAATTGACTTAGATGTCCCCTGAAACCATGGTCCCCAGTCCCCCGCCCCTGCTACGCTGGCCTTGGAAGCATTCAGTTTATTCAGGAAACTTCTTAGCTTTTGGTTTAGTCCAATTGTGCTGAACTTCCCTGTATTGTGTACTGTCTTTGCCTTTACCTAAAGTAGTTCTTATCTACTATCTAATTAGTGAATACACCTCTTCCACCCTCCCTCCCTCCCCCCTCCCATAACCACAAAAGAATTTTTTCTTCTCAGTTTAAACTATTTCTCAAGTTCTTATAACTGTGGTCTTATACAATATTTGTCCTTTTGCAACTGGCTAATTTCACTCAGCATAATGCCTTCCAGGTTCCTCCATGTTATGAAATGTTTCACAGATTCCTCACTGTTCTTTATCGATGCCTAGTATTCCATTGTGTGAATATACCATAATTTATTTATCCATTTTTCCATTGATGGGCACCTTGGTTGCTTCCATATTTTTGCTATTGTAAACAGTGCTGCAATAAACATGGGTGTGCATCTATCTGTTTGTGTAAAGGCTCTTATTTCTCTAGAATATATTTCAAGGAGTGGGATTGCTGGATCGTATGGTAGTTCTATTTGTAGCTTTTTAAGGAAGCCCCAAATCGATTTCCAAAGTGGTTATACCATTTGACATTCCAACCTCCACAGCCTCTCCAACATTTCTTATTTTGTGTTTTTTGGATTAATGCCAGCCTTGTTGGAGTGAGATGAAATCTCATTGTAGTTTTGATCTGCATTTCTGTAATGGCTAACGATCGTGAACATTTTCTCATATATATGTTAGCTACCTGAATGTCTTCTTTAGTGAAGTGTCTATTCATATCTTTTGCCCACTTTTTAATTGGGTTATTTATCTTTTTGCTGTTGAGTTTTTGCAGTATTATGCAGATTTCAGAGATTAGGCGCTGATCAGAAATATCATAGCTAAAAATTTTTCCCAATCTGTAGATAGTCTTTTTACTCTTTTGGTAAAGTCTTTGGATGAGCAGAAGTGTTTGATTTTTAGGAGCTCCCAGTTATCTAGTTTTTCTTCTATGTTCTTTATAATGTTTTCTATACGGTTTATACCATGTATTAGGGCTCCTAACATTGTCCCTATATTTTCTTCCATGATCTTTATCGTTTTAGATTTTATATTTAGGTCTTTGATCCATTTTGAGTTAGTTTTTGTGCATGGAGTGAGGTATGGTCTTGTTTCATTTTTTTTTGCAGATGGATATCCAGTTATGCCAGCACCATTTGTTAAAAAGACTGTCTTTTCCCCATTTAACTGTTTTGGGGCCTTTGTCAAATATCAACTGCTCACATGTGGATGGATTTATGTCTGGATTGCCAATTCTGTTGCATTGCTCCACGTGTCTGTTGTTGTACTGGTACCAGGCTGTTTTGACTCCTGTGGCAGTATAATAGGTTCTAAAATCAGGTAAAGTAAGGCCTCCCACTTTGTTCTTCTTTTTCAGTAATGCCTTATTTATCCGGGGCCTCTTTCCCTTCCATATGAAATTGGTGATTTGTTTCTCCATCTCATTAAAGAATGTTGTTGAGATTTGGATCGGAATTGCATTAAATGTATAGATCGCTTTTGGTAGAACGGACATTTTTATAATGTTAAGTCTTCCTATCCACAAGCAAGGTATGTTCTTCCACTTATGTAAGTCTCTTTTGGTTTCTTGCAGAAGTGTACTGTAGTTTTCTTTGTATAAGTCCTTTATATCTTTGGTAAGATTTATTCCTAGGTATTTTGTCATCTTGGGGGCTACTGTGAATGGCATTGATTTGGTGATTTCGTCTTCAATGTTCTTTTTGTTAGTGAAGAGGAATCCAGCTGATTTTTGTATGTTTATCTTGTATCCCGATACTCTGCTGAAGTCTTCTATTAGTTTCAGTAGTTTTCTGGAGGAGTCCTTAGGGTTTTCTGGGTATAAGATCATGTCATCTGCAAATAGAGACACTTTTACTTCTTCTTTGCCAATCTGCATGCCCTTTATTTCTGTATCTAACCTAATTGCTCTGCCTAGGACTTCCAGCACAATGTTGAATAAGAGTGGTGATAAAGGGCGTCCTTGTCTGGTTCCCGATCTCTATGGGAATGTTTTCAGGCTCTCTCCATATGGGGTGATGTTGGCTGTTGGCTTTGTATAAATGCCCTTTATTATGTTGAGGAATTTTTCCTTGTATTCCTATTTTGCTGAGAGTTTTTATCATGAATGAGTGTTGAACTTTGTCAAATGCCTTTTCTGCATCAATTGATAAAATCATGTGATTCTTGTCTTTTGTTTTATTTATGTGGTGGATTACATAAATTGTTTTTCTAATGTTGAACCATCCCTGTAAGCCTGGTATGAATCCCACTTGGTCATGGTGAATTATTTTTTTGGTATGTTGTTGAATTGTATTGGCTAGAATTTTGTTGAGGATTTTTGCATCTAAGTTCATGAGGTATATAGGTCTATAATTTTCTTTTCTTGTGGTGTCTTTACCTGTTATTGGTATCAGGGATATGGTGGCTTCATAGAATGATTTTGGTAGTATTCCATCCTTTTCTATGCTCTGATACACCTTTAGTAGTAGTGGTGTTAACTCTTCTTTGAAAGTTTGGTAGAACTCTGCAGTGAAGCCATTCGGACCAGGGCTTTTTTTTTTGTTGGGAGTTTTTTAATTACCTTTTCAATCTCTTCTTTTATTATGGGTCTATTTAGTTGCTCTCCCTCTGTTTGTGTTAGTTTAGGTACGTAGTGTGTTTCTAGGAATTCATCCATTTCTTCTAGGTTTTCAGATTTGTTTGAGTAGAATTTTGCATAGTAATCTGATATGATTCTTTTAATTTCAGTTGGGTCTGTTGTAATATCGCCCAACTCATTGCTTATTTGGGTTATTTCCTTCCTCTCCTGTTTTTCTTTTGTCAGTTTGGCCAATGGTTTATCAATTTTGTTGATTTTTTCAGAAAACCAGCTTTTGGTCTTGTTAATTCTTTCAATTGTTTTTCTGTTTTCTATTTCATTTAGTTCAGATCTAATTTTTATTATTTGTTTTCTTCTGGTGCCTGTGGGTTTCTTTTGTTGCTCTCTTTCTATTTGTTCAAATTGTAGGGATAGTTCTTTGATTTGGGCCATTTCTTCTTT
Source organism: Loxodonta africana (assembly GCF_030014295.1). Classification (NCBI taxonomy): domain Eukaryota; kingdom Metazoa; phylum Chordata; class Mammalia; order Proboscidea; family Elephantidae; genus Loxodonta; species Loxodonta africana. The sequence goes on from NC_087353.1 coordinate 45,661,584, forward strand.
TTGGATGTGTGCATTTGTTGATATAAATTGGCCTCTGAGCACCGCTTTTGCTGTTTCCCAATGGTTCTGATAGGAAGGGTTTTCATTTTCATTGGATTCTATGAATTTCTTTATTCCATCCTCAATGTCTTCTATAATCCAGGCTTTTTTGAGCAGGGTATTGTTCACAGCTTCCAAGTGTTTGATTTCTTTTCCTGCTTTTTCTGCTATTGATTTCCACATTTATGGCCTTATGGTTAGAGAAGATGCTTTGTAATATTTCAATGTTTTGGATTCTGCTAAGGCTTGCTTTATGACCTAATATGTGGTCTATTCTAGAGAATGGTTCCATGTGCACTAGAAAAGAAAGTATACTTGGCTGCTGTTGGGTGCAGTGTTCTGTATATGTCTACGAGGTCAAGTTGGTTGATTGTGGCATTTAGATCTTCTATGTCTTTATTGAGCTTCTTTCTGGATGTCCTGTCTTTCACCGAAAGCGGTGTGTTGAAGTCTCCTACTATTATTGTGGAGCTATCTATCTTACTTTTCAATGCTGATAAAAAAAAAAATGCTGATAGAGTTTGTTTTATGTATCTTGCAGCCCTGTCATTGGGTGCATAAGTATTTAATATGGTTATATCTTCTTGGTGTATTGTCCCTTTAATCATTATATAGTGTCCTTCCTTATCCTTTCTGATGGATTTTACTTTTAAGTCTATTGTGTCAGAAATTAATATTGCCACTCCTGCTCTTTTTTGATTGTTGTTTGCTTGATATATTTTTTTCCAACCTTTGACTTTTAGTTTGTTTTTGTCTCTAAGTCTAAGGTGTGTCTCTTGTAGGCAGCACATAGACGGATCTTGTTTTTTAATCCACTCTGCCAGTCTCTGTCTCTTTATTGGTGCATTTTAGTCCATTTGCATTCAGGGTAATTATGGATAGGTATGAATTTAATGCTATAATTTTGATGTCTTCTTTTGTGTGTTGACAGCTTCCTTTTCCCACTTGATTTTATGTGGTGAGTAGATTTCCTTTATACATTGTCCTTTCCTCATATTTGTTGTTGTTGATTTTGTTTCTTCTGAGTCTGTATTTTATTTTGATGAGTAGCATAGTTTGTCTACTTTGTGATTACCTTATTATTTACCCCTATTTTTCTAAATTTATATTTCTTTCTATCGCCATATCTTCCTTTCCATATGGAAGGTATATGATTACATTTCTTAGTCCCGCTTTATTATTTTAATGTTGTCTTCTTTTATATAATAACATTGCTGTTACACTGTATTGGGCTTTTTTTTGTTTTTTAATCTTGCTCTTTTTTTTTTTTTTCCCTGTCTGGGTTCACTTCTGGTTGCTCTGCCCACTGTTCTAGTCTAGGGTCGATACCTGATATTACTGATTTTCTAACCAAAGAGCTCCCTTTAGTATTTCTTGTAGTTTTGGCTTGGTTTTCACAAATTCCCTCAACTTGTGTTTATCTGGAAATGTCTTAATTTCACCTTCATATTTAAGAGACAGTTTTGATGGATATATGATTCTTGGCAGGCAATTTTTTCCTTCAATTTTTTAAATATGTCATCCCATTGTCTTCTTGCCTGCATGGTTTCTGGCGAGTAGTCCGAGTTTATTCTTATTGGCTCTCCCTTGTAGGTGACTTTGCTTTTATCCCTCGCTGCTCTTATAATTGTCTCTTTATCTTTAGTTTTGGCAAGCTTGATTATAATATATAATATGTCTTGGTGACTTTCTTTTAACATCTACCTGATGTGGAGTTCGATGAGCATCTTGGATAGATATCTTCTCATCTTTCACAATATCAGGGAAGTTTTCTGCCAACAAATCCTCAACAATTTTCTCTGTATTTTCTTTTATCCTTCCCTGTTCTGGTACTCCAATCACTCATAGGTTATTTCTCTTGATAGAGTCCCACATGATTCTTAAAGTTTCTTCATTTTTTTTAATTCTTTTATCTGATTTTTCTTCAAATATATTAGTGATAAGTGATTTATCTTCGAGTTCAGAAATTCTAGCTTCTACTTGCTCAATTCTGCTCTGATGACTTTCCATTATCTAATTTTGTAATTTTATTGTTAATCTTCTGAATTTCTGATTGCTGTCTGTCTATGGATTTTTCCAACTTATTAAACTTGTCATTATGTTCCTGAATAATCTTTCTGATATCTTCAGTTGCTTTATCTGTGTGTTCCTTGGCTTATTCTGTGTATTGCCTCATTTCCTTCCTGATGTCCTGAAGGGTTCTGTATATTAAACTTTTGTATTCTGCCTCTGGTAATTCCAGGAATGCACTTTCATCTAAAAGATCCCTGGATTCTTTGTTTTGAGATCCTGTTGATGTGATCATGGCCTGTTTCTTTATGTGACTTGATATTGACTGTTGTGTCCGAGCCATCTATAAGTTACTGTATTAGTTTATGCTTGCTTACTGTGTCGTAGCTGCTTGCTTTCTTTTGTTTTGGTATACCCCTATGGGTTGCTTGAGTGAGCTAGCTTGATTATTTTCACCTTTTGAGCTCTGGTGTCCTGTCCCCAGCTGGCTGGAGCTGTTATCAGGTATATCAGTCTAGGAGTCCATTCAGTTTTCTTGTATGAATTCAGCACAGGTTTCCAGGTAGCTGATATCAAGTCTGTGGTACAGGCTCTGTCCTACAGTCTAAGAGGGGCAGGGATGATTAGCGTATATACCTGTATCTGATTGTAGCAGGGTGTCACACTCTGAACAAGGCAGGGGGCTGAGAACTGACCCCCATGTGTCTCTGAGGAAAATGCATCTCTGTTCCCTAGAGCATGCTGGTGGGTGGGTTCTGCAGAGAGACCATGGGCACCCAAAGATTTTATTGTAAGGACTGGGAGGTACCAGTTGTCCCTGGGCCCCTGTCGCGAGTGGCTGGGCGACCCAAGTGGAGCCACCAGTCCTTAGGTCCCTGTTGTGGGTAGGTGAGGACCTTGTTTAATAGGCAAAGCAATGTCAAACGTCAAACATCCACCTCTCCACCGCACAGCTGAAATGGCTGGAGTTCGCCAACAAGGGCCTATTCTCCCAAAATAGGCCCACACAGATCCATGCAGAAGGAAAAGGTTCTCATTGTCTATGTACAGTTTATGCCTGGACAGGAGCTGCTTCTGTCCTGAGCTCACCCAGTTAATGGAGCTAGCAAATTATCTTTTCCCCCCAGTTGCAAATTTTTTCCTTCCCCAAGGCTGGGAGGATGGCTCCAGGTGCTCACCAGGGTCTATCTCAGGCCTAGGGATTCAGCCGCTGAAGCTGGGTTGGGGGTGGGGGGGGCGGTAAAATATACTGAAGTACTTAGCTTTGCCGAGAGCGCCCTTCTCCTCAGGTTCCAGCGGTGTGAGTGGGCTGTGTGGCTGCTGCTTCTCCCTGAGGAAACTGTGGCTGAATGCTAGAACCAGCCTGCCGCCGCAGCTGCCGCCCCGGGAATGGTGCCTGAGGGCTCACCGCAATTCAGGTCCGGTAACTCCTCTCCGCTTCTGAACAGTCTCTTCCTTCCTCTGCCCCCCCAGTTTGTTGTCTAAGCTTGCCTTTGATACTCAGGTCTCCCAGCCTGTCACAAATATATTTGTTTCACTTGTTTTTTCGGGTCTTTGTTGTAAAGAGGGCTTGACGGAAACGTCTGTCTATTCCACCATATTGGGTCTGCCTCCTCAAGGTAGTCTTTTTAACAAATGGTGCTGGCATAACTGGATATCCATTTGCAAAAAAACGAAAAAGGACCCATACCTCACACCATGCACAAAAACTAATTCCAAGTGGATCAAAGACCTAAACATAAAGACTAAAATGATAAAGATCATGGAAGAAAAAATAGGGACAATGTTAGCAGCCCTAATACAAGGCATAAACAGAATACAAAACATTACTAAAAATGACAAAGAGAAACCAGATAACTGGGAGCTCCTAAAAATCAAACACCTGTGCTCATCTAAAGACTTCATCAAAAGAGTAAAAAGACCACCTACAGATTGGGAAAAAATTTTCAGCTATGACATCTCTGACCAGCACCTGATCTCTAAAATCTGTATGATTCTGTTAAAGCTCAAACACAAAAAGACAAATAACCCAATTAAAAATTGGACAAAGGATATGAACACGCACTTCACTAAAGAAGTTATTCAGGCAGCTAACAGATACATGAGAAAATGCTCATGATCATTAGCCATTAGAGAAATGCAAATTAAAACTACGATGAGATTCCATCTCACTCCAACAAGGCTGGCATTAATCAAAAAAAAACGCAAAATAATAAATGTTGGAAGGGCTGTGGAGAGATTGGAACTCTTATACACTGCTGGTGGGAATGTCAAATGGTACAACCACTTTCGAAATCTATCTGGCATTTCCTTAAAAAGTTAGAAATAGAACTACCATACAACTCAGAAATCCCACTCCTTGAATATTTCCTAGAGAAGTAAGAGCCTTTACACGAACAGATATATGCACACCCAAGTTTATTTGGGTTTTTTATTTACAATAGCAAAAAGATGGAAGCAACCAAGGTGCCCATCAATGGATGAATGGATAAATTATGGTATATTCACACAATGGAATACTATGCATCGATAAAGAACAGTGAGGAATCTGTGAAACATTTCATAACATGGAGGAACTTGGAAGGCATTATGCTGAGTGAAATTAGTCAGGTGCAAAAGGACAAATATTGTAGAAGACCACTATTACATGATCTTGAGAAATAGTTTAAACTGAGAAGAACACATTCTTTTGTGGTTACGAGAGGGGGGAGGGAGGGAGGGTGGGAGAGGGCTATTTACTGATTAGATAGTAGATAAGACCTACTTTAGATGAAGGGAAGGACAATACTCAATACATGGAAGGTCAGCTCAACTGGACTGGACCAAAAGCAAAGAAGTTTCCGGGATAAACTGAATGCCTGAAGGTCAGCGGAACAAGGGCTGGGGTTTGGGGACTATGGCTTCAGGGGACATCTAAGTCAATTGGCAAAATAAATTCTATTAAGAAAACATTCTGCATTCCACTTTGAAGTGTGGCATCTGGGGTCTTAAATGCTGACAAGAGGCCATCTAAGATGCACCAATTGGTTTCAACCCACCTGGATCAAAGGAGAATAAAGAACACCAAAGTCACAATATAATTATGAGCCCAAGAGATAAAAAGGGCCACATGAACTAGAGACTTACATTATCCTGAGAGCAAAAGAACTAGATGGTGCCTGGCCACAACTGATGACTGCCCTGGCAGGGAGCACAACAGAGAACCCCTGAGGGAGCAGGAGAACAGTGGGATGCAGACCCCAAATTCTCATAAAAAGACTAGACTTAATGGTCTAAGACTAGAAGAATCCCGGTGGTCATGGTCCCCAAACCTTCTCTTGGCCCAGGGTAGGAACCATTCCCGAAGACAACTCATCAGACATGGAATGGACTGGACAATGGGTTGGAGAGAGATGCTGATGAGGAGTGAGCTACTTGTATCAGGTGGACACTTGAGACTGTGTTGGCATCTCCTGTCTGGAGGGGAAATGAGAGGGTAGAGGGGGTTAGAAGCTGGCAAAACAGTCAAGAAAGGAGAGACTGGAAGGAGGGAGCAGTGTAACTCATTAGGGGGAGAGTAAATGGGAGTATGTAGTAAGGTGTATATAAGTTTATATGTGAGAGACTGACTTGATTTGTAAACTTTCATTTAAAGCACAATAGAAATTATTTTTAAAAAACTTGTAAAATTAAATGAAGTTCAGGGATACAAACATGTGATGAAGGATGATTTTATTTATTCAGATTCTAAAAAAGAAACTTTTTAAACTTATATTGCTTATAGATATAAATAAAAATTTTAAATATGCAGCAGAACTATAAAGATAAGGAGGAGTGATAAACTCAAAATTGTGGAGAATGCCTACCTCTAAATAGGTGAAAAAAAAAAAAGAACAAGGAGGGTCAGAGAATAGACTTCAAAAGTTATGATAATACTCTTTTCCTTACACTAGGAATTGGGTACTTATATCTCATTGTGTTTTTATTTTGGTTCTAATTCATATTTTATAAATATTATTTTTATATCCTCAGTATTTAATAAAAACAAGTTTAAATAATATTTAGAAAAAATTAATAAGGAAGGAAATTAGAAAAAGGTACTGTTAAGTCTAAGTATTGATTACAGAAGAAAAAAGTATTTAATAAAAATCTGAACCCAAAATTCCAGTCTATTGAAGCATGAGGTTTGAGTAATGGAGATACAAATAAAGTGATGCTTTTTGTCAAATTCAGAGAATGAATTAATTAACTCTAGACTTTGTTAGAAGTATTTTTAGACTTTGTTAGAAATATTTGTATTTATATATTATGTAAAAACATAAGAAAATCTGTTAAAAATTACATAAAACTTATAGCTTTCTAACCAGTAAAGAAAAAATTTCAAAAATAAAAAGTAGCAGTATATGTATGCCATAGTTTGTTGACTTCTGATATATACAACAGATAGATAATAGATAGAGGTTCAAAATCATTTGGATATGCTTCTTATAACCAGTTATTGAGAAGAAAATTCTGTGCCCACAAATAGGCTCTCCCTAATGTCACATCTTTGAGAGCATTGGTGATCCAGTGGTAGAATCCACACCTACCATGCAGGAGACTTCAGGTCAGTTACCAGCCAATGCACCTCATGCACAGCCACCACCCATCTGTCAGTGTTGGTTTGTGTGTTGCTCTGATGCTGAACAGGTTTCAACCAACTAAGACAAAGAGGGACTAGGAAGATCTGCTTCAGAAAATCAGCCAGTGAAAACCCTATGGATTACAATGATCTGATCCGAACATATAATGGAGACAGCACAGAGCTGGGCAGTATTTTGTTCAACTGTGTTGCCATGAGTTGGGTGCTGACTTGACAGCAGCTAAAAGCAACAATAATCCCACATCAAATGGTCTTCTCTCAATACTCGAAGCATCCCATGGCATCCACCCACACCTCTCACTTGTCCTGCGTCCTTTCCACTTATGTATTTTGTGCCTTACAGATATCTGGCTGTAAGTCTTCCAGACTGAGAGCTCACTACAGTGGAAAGATAAGGTTTTTTTTTTTTTTTGGCTAACCAGCATCTATTTTCTTTCTTTTAGTAATACCTAATTCCCTCTTGTGCACTTACCTCTTTTCCAACTCTGGGAAATTGCGTGTGGATGTAGCTGACTCCAACCTAGGTCCGTGAGCAGGCAGGTGTCCTAGGTCTAAGCCAATCAGTGAACTCCATTCCTCTACCTGTGGTGATTGGTTAAGGGATGGGCATGTAACCATATCAGTGTTAGTGAGCATGTTCCATCCTTACATTCCTTATGTATAAGGCTGTAAGTGCTTTATAAACATTGTCTTATTTAATCCTCACAGCAAGAGGTAGATATTATTATATTCATTTAGAAAAGGACACAGAGAGATTAAGTAACCTCCCCCAAGATCAAACATCTATTGAATTATAAAGACAGGACTACAATTCAGCTAATTCCAACACAGCCTTTCATAATTATATAACACTGCTATATGTAATGTACTTGTCCACTAGCTCAGCTTCTAAAATACCACACCTTCCTGAATGCTTCTCTTTGGCCTTCCTGCTTTTTCACTCACTCTTTAAATGTCGGTTTTCCTTATGGTCCTGTCTTGCCTCTTTGACATTTTCACCCCACACTTTCTCCCCAAATATAACATTCACTCTTATAATTTCATTGGCCACCTATCTACTCAGAATTCTCAAATCTATATTTTCAGTTTAGTCTTCTTTCCCAACCTTCAGACTCACATGGCCAATGCCCTACAAGGTATCTCCTCTTGAACATCTGTATCAGTTAAGAATTCTTCGGCTGAGATATCAGACAACTAATAAACAGTAGCTAAAATATTGTGAGGATGGCACAGGACCAGAACTGACTCAACAGCACCTAACAACTAACAACAACAAAAAAAAAAAACAAATTATAGGGATTATGTATCTCATATAATAAATATATCTCAAGGAAGTAGCTGTTGGACTTTATTTAGCAGTTCAAAGATGTCAGGGTCAAGGTCTCTGATATTCCCTTGGCTTTTCCTCATGGTTGCCAGAAGATTGCTTTAGCTCCTATAGTCCTTATTCCAGGGAAGAGGCAAGAGGAAATTATGGTATTGTTTATTATACATATATATAAAATTAAAAAAATAAACTTTTCCTGAATTCCCCAGCTGACTTTAGCTTGTCTCTTATTGGCCAGAACAATGCAAAATGGCTACACCTGGCTGCAATGGAAGCTGGACAATGTAGTTTTTAACTGGGTACACTGCTGTTGATAAGGAAGAATTCCACAGTGTTCCTCAGGCACCTGTAACTCAAAATGGCCAAAAAATACTCCTCATCTGCCCCCCTTAAACTGCTCCTTTCCTGTGCTCTCCATCAATGTCACCCACCTAACTCACATATCTGGGCCTCATCGCTGACTCCTTCTCCTCAGTTTTCACATAGCACGTCGACAAGTCTTTCCAAATACCTCTCACCTTTGTCTACTTCCTCTGTGGCCCCTGGTTCATCATTCTTTACCTGGACTTCTGCCAGCCTTCTCTATGGTCTCCTTGACCTTCTAACTAACCTTTGCTGTCAGCCAGAGTGATCTTTCTAAAAATGCAAAACAGATAAGAAAATAATCTCCCATTGTCATTAGGATGAAGTACAGATTTTTTTTTTTCATGGCCTTCAAGGCTGTGCTGCACACAGAGCTTGTCTTAGAAGCTATCCTAAGATCCTAAGTAGCCACAAGACTACTAGGATAAGAACCCCAACCAGTATGCCCATCTGGTGCAATTGAGCTGCACACACAAGACACAGTGTTGGCAAAGTGAAAGCCATTTTACTACTCATAGAAAACAAACAACAGGAACAGTTCCCTGGTGAGTCAGTCTCACCTAGGCTTAGAAGACTATCCAGGCAGGATGGAGACTACTATATGCATGCCCCCTTTTTGCACCATAGGAGAAGGGGACATGCTCACCCTTCCCAAAAGCCACTGCCTCTAGGCTCTGTGGTCTTCTTGCCACCACTGCATATTACAGCTCTCAGTGGGAGTTTCTGCCATTGCCCAGCCTACTCGTGGTCTCCACTGCTTGTGGTGCTGTTGCAGCCCTAAGCATGTTGTAAGTTTCATCCCACTCCTCTCTGACCACTCTGCTGCCACTTCTCTGTTCAGTTGGTGCTTCTCCTGGATTCTGCTGCTGTTTCTCCAGTTCACTGCTGACTGCTCTGCCTTCTACCATGTACAGGGTTTCTGCAGCTCCTGGTGCCAGTCCTTTGTCTATTTCTCGATGGATTCCCAATCCCCAGGACTGATGTCTCCACTCTGGGGTAAGGGTTGTGGGGGAGGGGTTCTTCAGATGTGCTTACCACTCCCCCAGTAGCCATCTGCTCATATTCGTCAACCAGGGAAGCTCCATTGACCTGCTGTCTCCCAAAGCCTTTATTGGCCTCACCATGTGGCCTTCTGAGAGTTAGGCAGCACTGGGCCCCCAGGTGGTCCCTTTTAGTTGGGTCATCCCCTGCTCATTGGCCTCAAGTGTGGTCCTGCTCTCAGACCCAAGACCAAAAGGCCAAATTGTTCACTGCAAAGGTCCTTAATGATCTGGCCCTTATTTATCTCTCCCACTGCATTTCTTAACATTCTCCCTTTCTTGTTCTTTACTCCAATCATGTTGAACTTTTTTTCCATCCCTCTAATGCACAACCAAGGGGCCCTGGTGGCACAATAGTTAAGCACCTGGCTGCTGACTGACAGGTTGGCAGTTTGAACCCACTGGTGGCTCCACAGGAGAAAAGACCTGGTGATCTGCTCCTGTAAAGATTAAAGCCTAGAAAACCCTATAAGGCAGTTCTACTCTGTCATATAGGGTCACTATGAGTCAGAATCACCTCAACGGCACACAACAACAATGAGCAATATTTTCTTCTCAATTCAAGAATTCCTATTGGCATTCTTCCTATTGGTAAAACCTCCACCTGGAATACTCCCCACCCTACCCATTGTGACTTAATAGTATTTATATAATCTTCAGGGCTCAAATTCTTCTCTGCAAAGAATCTTCCCTAATTCCCCCCTCCTATGAGCTGCAACAACAATGGGCTCAAGCATGACAATGATTGTGAGGATGGCTCAGGACTGGGCAGTGTTTTGTTCTGTTGTACATAGGGTAGCTATGAGTCAGAGCCAACTTGATGGCACCTAAAAACAACGATGACATGATGATTGGTCAGTCCGGCTGCAATAACAAATGACCCCAAAATCTCAGTAACTTAAAACAGTAAGCTTTTAATTTTTTTCTCATGTTACATACCAGCAGCTGCAGGTCAGCTCTGCTCCTGTGACTTCTCATTCTAGGACCCAGGCTGTTGGAGCAGTACCAATCTGTGACATGACATTCTCATGGTGGAAATGTGGAATGCCTCTTAAAACTTCTACCCAGGCATGGTGGACATCGCATCCTCTCAATTCTATTGACCAGAGTATGTCACATGGCCAAATCCATCATCATTAGACTGAGATGTGTACTCCTCCCATGGCGAGACAGCGAAAGAGGATATATAATCCTCTTATTGGGAAGGGGGGGAAAATAACTGAAGCTAATTATAAAATCTACCACAACTAGGAGGCCCATAGAAGAATCAATGCCTTTGAATTACGGTGTTGGTGAAGAATATTGAATATACCGTGGACTGCCAATAGAACAAACAAATCTGTCTTGGAAAAAGTACAGCCAGAATGCTCCTTAGAGGCAAAAATGGTGAGACTTCATCTCATATACTTTGGACATGTTATCAGGAGGGACAAGTCCCTAGAGAAGGACATCATGCTTGGTAGAGGGTCAGTGATAAAAAGGAAGACTCTCAACGAGATGGATTGGCACTGTGGCTGCAACAATGGACTCAAGCACGACAACGACTGTGATGATGCCCATAACCGGGCAGTGTTTCATTATGCTGTACACAGGGCCTCTATCAGTTGGAACCGCCTCGACGGCACCTAGCAACAACAACAATAGTGATGATAGTGATAATAATTAAAAAAAAAAAACCAGTTGCTGTCAATTTCGGCTCATAGTGACCATATAGAACTGTACCATAGGGTTTCCAAGGAGCAGCTGGTGGATTTGAACCACTGACCTTTTAGTTAGCAGCTAAGCTCTTAACCACTGTGCCACCAGGGCTCTGATAGTGATAATAGCTGTCATATATGTTCACTGTTTCTATATGTCAGGTTTCATGCTAAATGTACTACATACAACTTTTTCATATTGCTTTGCAATAGTAGGTACTATAATTGTCTTCATTGTACAGATGAGAAACTGAGGTAAAGGGAGTTTGTACAACTTGTTCTTGGTAACACACTAAGTCATGAAAGCCTGGATTTAAAACCAACTCCTATTCTGTCTGATCAGAATCCATGCTTTAAATCACTATACCATGTTTCTCCCATAGCTCCCCGAGCACCCACAAGCTTAGCCCTTACTACAAAATTGTAATTCCCTGCCATAGCCTCCAAAAGGCGATACACAGCTAGCCCAGTGCCTGGCATGGGGTAGAGCTCAATCAATGTTTGTAAAGTTGATAAAGTCCTTCATCCTTCTCCCCTATTCTTCAGTTAGCTAACTTCCAAAGTTTCAGTTTCAATTTAGGTGTTAATTCTTTCCAGAAGCTTTCTCTGACCACACAGGCTGGGTTAGAATTCCTCTTCCTGTCCTCCCATGGGGACTTATGCATACAGCTATTCTTGTACTTACTGTAATGAACTGTAATGATCCTTGTGACTCTGAGGGCATTCATCTTTGTCTCCAGATGCCTAGCAAAGTCCCAATCGCAAGTGCTCAATAAATATTTGCTGAATGAATGAATGAGTACATGAATGAATGAATAATGAGAAGATACCAGTACCACTTTACATGTCTGTCAGTTTGTCCTACTGTGGGGGCTTGCGTGTCGCTGTGATGCTGGAAGCTATGCCACTGGTATTCACATACAAGCACGGTCACCCATGAAGGACAGGTTTCAGCTGAGCTTCCAGACTAAGACAGACTAGGAAGAAGGACCCAGCAGTCTACTTCTGAAAAGCATTAGCCAGTGAAAACGTTATGAATAGCAACGGGACATTGTCTGATATAGTGCTGGAAGATGAGCCCCCCAGGTTGGAAGGCACTCAAAAGATGACTGGGGAAGAGCTGCCTCCTCAAAGTAGAGTTGACCTTAATGACATGGGTGGAATTAAGCTTTCGGGACCTTCATTTGCTAATGTGGCACGACTCAAAATGAGAAGAAAGAGCTGCAAACATCCATTAATAATCAGAACCTGGAATGTACAAAGTATGAATCTAGGAAAATTAGAAATTGTCAAAAATGAAATGGAACGCATAAACATCGATATCCTAGGCATTAGTGAACTGAAATGGACTGGTATTGGCCATTTTGAATCAGACAATCATATAGTCCACCATGCTGGGAATGACAACTCGAAGAGGAATGGTGTTGCGTTTATCGTCAAAAAGAAGGTTTCAAGATCTAGCCTGAAGTACAGTGCTGTCAGTGATAGGATAATACCTATATGGCTACAAGGAAGACCAGTTAATACGACTATTATTCAAATTTACACACCAACCACTAGGGCCAAAGATGAAGAAATAGAAGATTTTTATCAGCTTCTGCAGTCTGAAATTAATCAAACATGCAATCAAGATGCATTGATAATTACTGGCGATTGGAATGCAAAAGTTGGAAACGAAGGAGAAGGATCTGTAGTTGGAAAATATGGCCTTGGTGATAGAAACAATGCCGGAGATTGAATGATAGAATTTTGCAAGACCAACGACTCCTTCATTGCAAATACCTTCTTTCACCAATATAAACGGTGACTATACACATGGACCTCGCCAGGTGGAACACACAGAAATCGAATTGACTACATCTGTGGAAAGAGATGACAGAAAAGCTCAATATCATCAGTCAGAACTAGGCCAGGGGCCGACTGTGGAACAGACCATCAATTGCTCATATGCAAGTTCAAGGTGAAACTGAAGAAAATCAGAGCAAGTCCACGAGAGCCAAAATATGACCTTGAGTATATCCCACCTGAATTTAGAGACCATCTCAAGAATAGATTTGACACATTGAACACTAGTGACCGAAGACCAGACGAGTTGTGGAATGACATCACGGACATCATACATGAAGAAAGCAAGAGGTCATTGAAAAGACAGGAAAGAAAGAAAAGACCAAGATGGATGTCAGAGGAGACTCTGAAACTTGCTCTCGAACATCAAGCAGCTAAAGCAAAAGGAAGAATCGATGAAGTAAAAGAACTGAACAGAAGATTTCAAAGGGCCTCTCAAGAAGACAAAGTATTATAATAACATGTGCAAAGAGCTGGAAATGGAAAACCAAAAGGGAAGAACATGCTCAGTGTTTCTCAAGCTGAAAGAACTGAAGAAAAATTTCAAGCCTCGAGTTGCAATAGTGAAGGATCCCATGGGGAAAATATTAAACAACGCAGGAAGCATCAAAAGAAGATGGAAGGAATACACAGAGTCATTACACCAAAAAGAATTAGTCGATGTTCAACCATTTCAAGAGGTAGCATATGATTAGGAACCGACAGTGCTGAAGGAAGAAGTCCAAGCTGCACTGAAGGCACTGGCGAAAAACAAGGCTCCAGGAATTGACGGAATATCAATTGAGATGTTTCAACAAACAGACGCAGCACTGGAGATGCTCACTTCTCTATGCCAAGAAATATGGAAGACAGCTTCCTGGCCAACTGACTGGAAGAGATCCATATTTATGCCTATTCCCAAGAAAGGTGATCCAACCGAATGTGGAAATTATAGAACAATATCATTAATATCACACACAAGCAAATTTAGCTGAAGATCATTCAAAAACGGCTGTAGCAGTATATCAATAGGGAACTGCCAGAAATTCAGGCTGGTTTCAGAAGAGGACATGGAACCAAGGATATCATTGCTGATGTCAGATGGATCCTGGCTGAAAGCAGAGAATACCAGAAGGATGTTTACTTGTGTTTTATTGCCTATGCAAAGGCATTCGACTGTGTGGATCATAACAAATTATAGATAATATTGCAAAGAGTGGGAATTCCAGAACACTTAATTGTGCTCATGAGGAACCTTTACATAGATCAAGAGGTAGTTGTTCAGACAGAACAAAGGGATACTGATTGGTTTAAAGTCAGGAAATGTGTGCATCAGGGTTGTACTCTTTCACCGTACCTATTTAATCTGTATGCTTAACAAATAATCCGAGAAGCTGGACTATATGAAGAAGAACAGGGCGTCAGTATTGGAGGAAGACTCATTAACAAGCTGCATTATGCAGATGACACAACCTTGCTTGCTGAAAGGGAAGAGAACTTGAAGCACTTACTAATGAAGATCAAAGACCAGAGCCTTCAGTATGGACTGCACATAAAGAAAACAAAAAATCCTCAGAACTGGACCAATGAGCAACATCATGATAAACGGAGAAAAGATTGAAGCTGTCAAGCATTTCATTTTACTTGGATCCACAATCAACAGCCATGGAAGCAGCAGTCAAGAAATCAAAAGATGCATTGCATTGGATAAATCTGCTGCAAAAGACCTATTCAAAGTGTTGAAGAACAAAGATTTCACCCTGAAAACTAAGGAGTGCCTGACCCAAGCCATGGTATTTTCAATCATACCACATGCATGTGAAAGATGGACAATGAATAAGGAAGACCGAAGAAGAGTTGACGCCTTTGAATTGTGGTGTTGGCAAAGAATATTGAATATACCATGGACTTCCAAAAGAATGAACAAATCTGTTTTGGAGGAAGTGCGGCCAGAATGCTCCTTAGAGGCAAGGATGGCGAGACTGCGTCTTACATACTTTGGACATGTTGTCAGGAGGGATCAGTCCTTGGAGAAGGACATCATGTTCGGCAGGGTCATCGGAAAAGAGGAAGCCTCTCAATGAGGTGGCTTGACACCGTGGCTGCAACAATGAACTCAAGCATAACAACGATTGTAAGGATGGCGCAGGACAGGGCAGTGTTTTGTTCTGTTGTGCATAGGGCTGCTATGAGTCGGAGCCGACTCAATGGCACCTAACAACAACAACCGGTACCACTTTATGGTGCTTGTATTAGGGCCAGGCCTAGGTAAGAAGTTGGCATGTTGTTCCCAAAGAAAGAACTCTTTGTATATACTGCCCTCTCTTACCTTCTCATACTCAAAACCTACCACTTCCAGCCACTGCTCCAGTACACAATACCCCTTCCATATCTCTTGTCTTCTCCAGTTATTGGGACATGGGGTTTTCTCTAGGGTGAATATTCCAGGCATAAGAGAGGCAGACTGGTGGAAGACAAATGGGAACTCAGTGACTGCCTACTTCATGTAAGCTTGGTCTTCCTTCCATCAAACCTATCCCAAAAGTACTGAAGATCTGAGGATGGGCTGAATGATTGCCACCTCCATATAGAACCCCAAGAGTGGCAGCTGAAAAACTCATGGGTGAGTAAGACTAGCCCATAGGAAGGTCTGTGAAATGGCTCCCAGCAGGCTCATGACTAGACTTTGCGCTCCAGGCAAATTGGGAAGCCTTCAGCCCGTCTTATAACAGAAGTTTATTGCCAATGCTGATGGCTTCTAATGTCTCAAGATTCTTTCTCTTCCCCAGTGTTTCTCCTTTCTTCTTGCCCTTGGTTGGCACCCCTGAGCAGGGTCATTATGCCCTTCAGATGGAATCTGGTGCATTCACTCACTTTCCTAAGGGCCTGCTCTGTGCACAAGGCACTGTAGCCAGCTTTGTCACCATGGTCAATACCACAGTTCACTGTCCCTGCCTTTACAGAGCCCATAGCCCTATGAGGAAGCAAGACAAGAGACTAGAGGCATAAAGTAATAACAGGTTATAAGGAAAATGACAAATGTAAACAAGCTGCCGAAATAGAAAATGATAAGGTGTGGGGCACCTATTTACAATAGGATGGTCAGAGAAGACTGTTCTGAGACAATGATGTTTAAGTGATCCCTGTAGGATGAGAAGGAGCCATATCAAGACAGGGAAAAAGCATACATTCCAAGCAGAGGGAATAGCATGTAAATATAGGACAAACCTGTGTTGCTCCAGAAACCAAAAGAAAGCATATGGCTGTAGTTCATGGGCTGCAGGGGAACCTGGTGTGAGATAAGGTTAGAGGGATAGACAGAGTCAGATCTCACAGGGCCCTTCAGGGTATGGTGAGGAGTTCATAATGAGGATCCTCTGAATGTCATCAGTAAAGAACAAACATGATCTGATTTTCATTATAAGAACATCACTGTGGCCACTGTGTGAATAAAGCTGGTGGAGGTCATTGCATTGTCCAGGAGTTAGATGATGGTGGTCCAGGCTAGGGAAGAAAGCAATGGAGACACAGAAATAGATAAATTTAATATATAATATGGCTTTAGACATGCTTCATTTGAGGTTTCTGCAAACATTCAAGTGAAGCTATTGGGTAGATAGCTGGAGCTTAGAGGACAGGTCCAAGTAAAAGTATACTTTGGGAGTCACTAGCATAGAAATGGGGTTTAAAGCTAAAGGAGCAGTTGATATCCTCCAGAGAGAGAGAAGGGAGCCCAGGACCAAGCCCTGGGGCACATCAATATTTAAGGGTCAGGAAGAAAAGGAGTCAGTTAAGCAGGCTGAGAAGGACAGCCAGGAAGATAGGAAGAAAACCAGGAGACTATTGTGCCACAAACAGCAAGATTAAGAGGTTTTAAGAACAAATGACTGGTCAGCTTAATATTTCTGTTTTTGTGATAGCTGGAACAAAGAAGGCTCTGAATGAATACTAGTTTTCTTTCCTCTTCTACCCTTAGATATTTACATGTTAATGAAGCCAAACCTTTGCATCAAAAGAATTGTTCTCTGTGGATTTTTTCTTAACTTAATAGCCTTTATTTTTTTATAGCAGCTTTAGGTTTAGAGAAAAACTGAGCAGATAGTACAGAAATCTCACATATACCTCCTCTTCCCAGTGCACACTGTTCCTCCTATTATTCACATCTTGTATTAGCATAGCACATTTGTTGATGAACAAATATCGATACACCATTATTAACAAAAATTCCATAGTTTACATTACAGTTCACTCTTTGTGTTGTATAGTTCTGTGGGTTTTGACAAATGCATAATGTATTACAGTATCCTACAGAATACTTTCACTGTCCTAAAAATCCTCTGTGTTCCACCCATTCATCCCTTCCTCCCTCCCTTGCTTTTCCACATCCACAATTCCTGGAAACTATTGACTTTTTACAGTCTCTATAGTTTTGCATTTTATAGAATATCAAATAGTTGGAATCATACATATGTAGCTTTTTCAGACTGGCTTCTTTTACCTAGCAATATGCATTTAAGGTTTCTCCATGTCTTTGTGTGGCTTCATAGCTCACTTCTTTTTATCACTGAATTATATGAATGTACCACAGTTGTTCATCCATTCACCTATTCAAGGGCATTTTGGTTGCTTCCGATTTTTGGCAGCTATAAACCACTATAAACATTTGTTTGCAGGATTTTCTGTGGGCATAAGTTTTCAACTCATTTGTGTAAATACCAAGGACAATGTTTAGCTTTTAAGAAACTGCCAGACTATCTTCCAAAGTGGTTGTACTATTTTACATTCCCACCAGCAATAAATGAGAGTTCCTGTAGCTCCACACCCTCACCAGCATTAGATGTTATCACTGTTCTGGATTTTAGCCATTCTAATAGGTGTGTAGTGGTATCTCATTGTTGTTTTAATTTGCAATTACCTAATGACATAAAAAAAATTTTTTTTAATGACATATGACATTGAGCATCTTTTCATGTGCTTATTTATGATATATATATTTCCTTCCTGAGACGTCTGTTAAGATCTTTTGCCCATTTTTAATTGGGTTGTTTATTTTCTTACTGTTAAGAATTCTTTCCATATTTTGGATACAAATCCTTCATCAGATATGTGTTTTGCAAATATTTTCTCACACTCTGTGACATATCTTTCCATTTTCTTAGTATCTGTGGGATTTGAAGCATTAGAGTATACACAGCAATGCTTAAGGGAAGGAGGAACAGTGATGGTGAAATTACATCATATGAAAAGCCATGTCTAATTTGTTTATAAGTAAAATTTTTGTTGCTAGGAGAATTCTTAGAAATCATCCAGTGCCCTGCCTTTACAGTAGGCCAGCTTGGTAACAACAATAATAAGTATCACATGACAAAGTTGCTCAGGTGCTCATAAGGTACTAATCTATGGTGGCTCTGGGGGTGGGGCCAGCAGTCTGTGTTTTAACAAATTCTGCAGGTCATTCTGATACATGCTCAAGTTTGAGACCCACTGTACAGTATTGCAGAGCCTTTGTGGCTCAGCAGGTAAGCTCTTGGCTGTTAACCAAAAGGTCAGCAGTTCAAATCTACCAGCTGCTCCTTGGAAACCCTGTGGAGCAGTTTCTACTCTGTCCTATAGGGTTGCTATGAGTCTGAATTGACTCAACGGCAACAGGTTTGGTTTTTGGTTTTGGTACAGTATTACAGTGAGACCTTGGGACACAGTGGTTAAAAGCGCTCGGCTACTAACCAAAAGATCAGTAGCTTGAACTAACCAGCTGCTGCATGGGAGAAAGATGTGGCAGTCTGCTTCTGTAAAAATTCACAGCCTTGGAAAGCCTATAGGCCAATTCTACTCTGTCCTATAGGGTCGCTATGAGTCAGAATTGACTTGACAGCAGTGGGGTTTTGGTACAGTATTACAAGAACCTTCTGGCCTGTTACATCACTCCTGGCTAATTAGTAATGCAACGGCAACCCTGGGATAAATTAACCAAACCTGGAATTAATAATCAGGCTTAGTCTGGCAACTTTTGGCTGTCAATGGCAAAAGAACAAAGGGATACGTGCTAGGATTCATTCCAGGGCTTCTGGAGAGAGCCTGGAGGTAGTAGAGCAGCCAGGGATCCTGACTCAATTGTACCACAGCCCCAGGGATTTTGACCAAATATAGAAATGTATTAGATTTTAAAATCACCTTCACCTCATGGGCCAAGAGAAGCCCTGAAAGAAATCATTAAAGACAAGTGGCACCTGTACCTATCATTGTTGTATGCCTCACTCAATTAAGGCCTCAGAATACAGATCATTTACCCTGAATATGGTCACTGCATAATGAGTTCCTTCCAGGTGAAGTCCTAGTGGAGAGAAGAAAAGAGCAATGCAACTACTTAGAGCGAAATGTTTCCAAGAGCATTATGGATGCTGAGCTATCTCTGCTGCTGACTCACTGTGTGTCCATGGGCAAACCACTTACTGTTTTGGCCTCTGTTTTCTCAAGCGTCAAATGAACCGTTTCCAGTACCTCTCAAATTTTAGAGTGCATAAAAGTCACCTCATACCTGGCTTTTCCTGGTCACACTGGGACAAGTTGGCCACCTTACACCTGGAGGACTTGTTGAAACACAGAGTGTGGGACCCACCCCAAAGATTCTGATTCAGTCGGTCTGAGATGGGACTCAAGAGTTTACATTGCTAACAAGCTTCCTGGATGCACTGCTAGAGACTACATGGTGGTTCCTAAATGCCTTTCTGCATTTAGCTACAACAGATGCATTTGAGGAGATTGTTAAAAATACAGGTTCCTAGGTTTCAACACCAGAGATTCTTATTCAGTGGGGCTGGAGCTGGGCTCAGGAATCTGTATTTTTACATTCCTTGGGGATGCCCTGCCAAATTTGAGAACCACTGTACTAGATTATCTCAAAGGTTCCTTCCAACTCAGTCTATTGCATTTTAAGGGTTTATGTGCAAGTCCATTTAGTAAAAGCCCCCATAGCAAGCTTGATGGACAGCCCCCAAGTCACTTTCTCTGTGCTTGGATTATTCATGCCTGGCATTAGTTATTTCATTCTTGCCCTGAGCAAATGCAGCTGTTGAAGTAGACACAGGGGTCCCTGGGAGACAGGAGTGTACATTCAGAATGGTGAACACATGCTTACTCACAGAGACAGCTCTTGTTTGCCTTAGGGGAGACCCAGACCTACGTCAAGAAACTCCAGCGAGCTGCCCGGATATGAGCTGTCGTGGGACACATTGGGAATGAGCAAGCCTGCCTGCATGTGTCATGCCAGATGAAGTCAGACGCTGGCGGACAGGGAGCAACACGCTCTTCCTGTATCCAGAGCTTGACAGTCTTGCCTGTACCCATCTAATGACCCAGCAGATTACAAACAACTTGCAGTGGAATGTAACTCAAGAGCCAAGTGGAAGTGGAGGATGATGTATGCCCCAGCCCAGCAGAAGTGACAGCCTAGCCTCTGTGGCTGCAGAGAAAGCTGTGGGCTCTGAACGGAGCAGGTGCTGCCCCCTCCTGGCAGCAGCTCAGGCTGAGACCTGGCAATCTTTCCATCAGAAATCTTAAATCAGGAATTCCGGAGTGTTTGGACTAGGAAAGGCGTCAAAGATCATTCAGCCCCTACCCGTTCATTGTGCAGAAGAAGAAACTGAGCCCCTTGTAGGTTGAGTCCAGTGTGTGGCAGAGTGAAGCCCAGCCCAGTGCTCTTTCCCTAGTGCCTTACTGATCTCCTGCTTCCTTAAGACAAGTCCATGTACTCCAGTAATCTTACCACAATGGAGGTGGGATTCATAAAGGGATTTTAGCAAGAAAAGAGACTTGACTTCTATTCACTGGGTGCCAACTTGCCTCCTCTATGCTTAATCCTCCATTAGAGATGAGCAGAGACACTGGCCTGGGGAGAGGAGAAAAGAGAACATTCCACAGATGCATATTTTCCAACAAGTAAAAGCAAACAGGCACCATATGGAAAACAGTCCCTCTTTCTCTGATACCAGACCATCCTGAGTGTACACTTCCTGTGTTGTTGTTGTTTAGAAGTTAGGAGCATGGCAAACTCAGCAGCCTGGAGTTATGGGGTATGCCTAACAGAGCCGTTTAGAATGCCAAAGCTTGGGGGCCAGTGAGATAAAAAAAAAAAAAAAAAAAGGAGAAGAAGATAAAAATGAACATCAAAGAGGGGGATGAAAAGAAGGAAGGAAAGGATGGACAGAGGAAACCACCGGGTGACAACCTGGGTTAAAGACTGCTAACTCTTGCCTCAGTAAACCTCTCATTCATTCATCCATTCACCCACTCATCAAACATGTTTGGGTACCTACTTTGCCTAAGGCAATCTGCCTGACCCCAGAGTCAGGAATCACTCATCCCTGCTTTCAAAGAACATATGAAGTAAGGCATGCAGAAGAGAGATCCTACTGACTATAACACACAGTATAGTGCAGAATAGAAAGGGGTGGATGCTATGACGAGAAAAGTATAGCACAATGGGAGTCCAGAGGAGGAAGCAGTGGTTTCTAGTTGGGGGAGAGGAATCAAAGAAGGAGGTGTCATTTCAACAGGGCCCTAAAGTGATGGGAATGGGGGCAGGCAAAAGTGAATTGTAGGGTGTTTTGGAAAAGAAAGGAAGGAGGGAGGGAGGGAGGGAGGGCATAAACTGAAGGAGGAGGAAAAGCAGAGCTCAGGTACGGGAACTGGTTGTTCCATCTGACTGAAATGCAGGCTGCAAGAAGGGAGGCATGGGCAATAAGATGGAAAGGGCAGGTGGGGAACAAGTCACGGTGCAGGACAGTAAAGCAAACTTGAATGCCAAGCTAACTGCATTCTGTAGGCCACTGGGAGCCATGGCAAGCTCCTGAACAAGGGAGTGGCATGATCAGCACTGTGTCTGAGGAAAGCTAGTTCAACAACAGGGTGAAAGAGAACTCTGCTATACACTGCAGTGCAAGGAAGGGGAGAGCATGCGTTCATGGGAAGAGGGGTCCCCATCCACCAGAATCGTATTCTGCAATTCTACTTAAATCGCTACACAGTACATCTCAGTGTTCATATTGCTGGGATTATACACAGAAAGTGGTAATTCGTGGATACTCATTGCCAGGTTTTCGTTCCATGAGCAGCCCCAGAGAACAATAATAATATCTTCTAATTCCTACTTGCCCCCATTTCTTTCGAATGTCAGAACTATGAGTTGGTTTTTGCTCCTTTCTGTGTTTCTGATTGATACTCACAATTGAAGTTATAAATAAGGAACTGTCCTGGAGAATCTGGCTGCTGCTAGAAGGATGGTGAAGGTTACTGCTAGGGACAGAAACTGGGGCTCCTTGCTCAGAGGAAGGGCCTTTTTACCACCCCTTGTAAAATGATGGCACTGAACAATTAGAGCCATTAATAAAGTACTTCAAAATGTTCAGAGAAATGGTGAAGGAAACTGCTGTCTCGGGGGACTCCTCCCCTAACAACTAATCCATCGAACAAACGTGCCAGATACGTAAATTTTCATTTTAAATGACTAGGTCTCCCTGTCGTTCACAGCCAGATGATCAAACTCAGTATACTAGAAACATGTTTCAGTTTTCTCTCCTGGTTGGTCTTTTTTTTTTTTTCAATTTTAAGTAAATAATAGTTCTTTCCCAGGCAGTGTTTTATTTCCTTTGCTTCACAGCCTGATTAATGCTAGGCTCAGCTCCTCAACAGCAAAGGGAAGAGAGGAAAAGAAATGTGAAGCCCCAGCCTCATCGGTTCTCTCCTGGCCTTCTGGGAGAGGCTCACAGCCACCAGCTGCTCCTGGATCTGATGCCAGCTTCAGACCTCACCTGGCCCACGGGCAGGGGCCAAATCAGCCTGCATCTGCAGCTGAGCTAATTATCCTTTAGGATCTGGGCTAAGCCTTATCTTGAAAAGCCAAGTGGAAATCACCAAGATTCTACAAACCTCTGACCCTTTGAGTTTCGTTTATGGGTTACGTATGGAGGCAGCCATGCAGTGGTACATACAGCAACAGATTTTTGAAGACAGAAGGCCTGGGTCTCAGGCTCAGGTCTACTCTTCTCTGGTGATGGGATTTAGCCAAGTCACTTACCTCTCCGAACTTCAGCTTCTTTTCTCTATGAGGGGCTACCTGCAGGCTGGTGCTAAAGCTCTGCTTAGGGAGGGTCTCCTTTGTAGAAAAACTGCCCCGAGCTGCTCTCCTGAGTCATGTGCATCTTGTGAGGCAAGATGTCTCAGGAGGAGTCACTGGGTGGTACAAGCAGTGAACATGCTCTGCTGCTAAGCAAAAGGTTAGTGATTCGAAACCACGCACAGGTGCCTCAGAAGAAAGGCCTGGAGATACTTCCCAAAAATCAGCCATTGAAAACCCTATGGAGCACAGGTCTACTCTGACAAATGTGGGGTCACCATGAGTCAGCAACAACTCAATGGAACTGGTTTTGTTTATAGGCTCAGGAAAGGGAGTTAAACGTTTCTGCATGAGGCATGAAGAGGAATTTCTATTTAAAAAAAAAAAAGAGAAAAGCATGAGGGAGAGAGAGACAAGAGTCAGGGAGATGCTCAGGGTTTATCATGAGCAGAATGCAACTCCCCACCCCTATCCTCAGTCCAAGCCCTCAGCTCCTCAAACCTACAGCAAAATTACTAACTAAAAAAGAAAAAAAAAAAGCCAGCACTTAACTTTTAGTGATCATGAAACCACAAGAGAGTAAGCCTGCAGGAATTTGCAGACAGGCTTAGGGCATCCTTATGCTGAGGAGGCCCAGCTGACATCTATGTGTTATCATTATTGTTGCAATAAAAGAAACAAGTGTGGCAAATTTGGAACACTTCACTCAAGTAGTCAAACTTCCAAAAAAGGGGCTTAGCAGGGCAGAATTTTGATGCCTCTGTATTCCACTCCTCACCATTTCCTGGTGAACACAGAATAGCTGGGAAACCTGCCCTGGGCATGGTAGAAATGGGTGCCTCTTTTCCACTTTAGTTTACTATTAAAATTCCGGTGGGGAGGGGGTAAGGCACTTCTGCTTCTGAGTTTCAAATGGTAAAGAGGACAGAGCTTCCATAGCATGGGAAAAAAAAAAAAAAGATTAGACCCCATTTCAAGAGGAAATAGAACTAACAATTTTGCTAGCAGGTTAGTTTTATGTTGCACCTGTTCTATGGGCTTCCTTACTTCTGCCTCGGTGACATTTTGCATATTTTACCCACGGTGCCTTGCAATAGTTGACCTTTCAATAGCTTGCTGTTTCGCAGTTCTCCTAACCTAATCTGGTATCTGTCTAGGCCAAGGGAGTGACACCTCTTCTGGCTGAAGTTGCTGCCCCAGGATCACGAGCACACCCAGCACGTCCGTCCAGTGCTTACGGTGGACATCACTTATGCAGCTTGGCAAGAAATGCTCCAATCTTTCATCTTTGCCTGGTGTCTACAGTCTATTCGACTTCATTTGGAGAACATTTTCCATGGTATTGCCTGGCAAATTATTTATCCATTGGGTTATTGTAGTAAACTTGTAAGCAGATGGGGTTTTAGATTTTCCATTCTGTCTCCAAGAAAAATGTGCAAGGAGCTCGAGACACCTAAAATCCTTCATCCATCATTGCTGCTGGCAGGTTATCTGCTTTAGCAATTCACACTGTACACATCTCCTGCATTTCTCTCTTTTTTTCTGCTACAAGGGAGAGATGTGAATCAACAGCCTCGCTGATGTCAGTGATACCCAGATGTTGGGCCTGCTCTTCTTCCTGTGCAGGCCACATGTTCTGGCCTCGCCTGGCCATCTTTGCACAGCTGTGGTGCTAGTGGTAGCTTCCCTTTGCTTTTCACCTTATATCCCCAATCGTGGTCTCCCCTTCAAAGCTTCCTAGTGTTCAGCTCTGACAGACCTAAACTCCCTTATGTCCATCAGGGTCTATCTCTATAGGGTCAACAATTAACTTCTGGCTCTCCGAGTTGCAGAACTCATTTGCAGTCTCATAAGAGACAACCAAAGGAGACCCTTCATTAGTATCCTTGAGCTGTTCATTAGCCACTGGGAGAATTGGCCAGTGGAACTGTCAAACCCACCCTGACTGCAAGATGGAAGTGACTCTCCTTAGATTAATGGCACTTTACCTAAGGACCCAGCACTCCCTAGACTCTCTTGGGGGAAGAGTATCAAGTCAGTGCAAGACCAATTGTTGCCCCCAAGGGGTTGGGGGCCAAAACCCACAAGCATGAAACAAAATATAATAGAAAGCAGACTATAAAAGGCTTAAAAATTTGTGGGCCCCTCCGCCATACAATGCTCAGTGCCTCCCCAAAACCAAACCAAACCATTTGCTGTCAAGCCAATTCCAACTTATGGCAACCCAATGTGTATGTCAGGGTAGAACTGTGATCACTGGGTTTTCAATGCTGATTTTTTGGAAGTAGATTGCCAGACCTTTCTTCCAAGAGAACTCTGGGTAGACTCGAACCTCCAGCCTTTCAATGAGCAGCCAAACGTGTTAACCATTTGCACTACCTGGGATTCCTCAGCTCCTGCACAGAGTCAATAAATAATTGTTCAATTGACTGTTTTGAGGTTAATGTTTACAGATGGACAAAGAATGATGGACTAAAGACAATTCATGGAAGAGGTCTGACTGACAGTATTCCAAACTCTCCCACTGAGGCCAAAACCTCCAACCCCTTATGGGCTGCCAGACCTCAGTATATCCAGCCTCTGCCTCCACCACTCCTCAGGACACTGCAGCCATCCTGTCTTCTTACAATTCTTTGAATCTGTCACCATTGTTCCTACCTCAGCCTTCAGGCATAGTTTCCTCCACCTGGAATGCCCTTTCCTCCAATTTTCCCCTGGTTGGCCTTACTCATTCTTCAGGCCTCTGCTGAAATTGCCTCAAATGAGCCTTCCTAGATCTCTCAACTAAAGTAGGGCCCTCCTACACTCTCATAATGGCAGTATTTGTCCTTCATAGCACTTACAGCAGTTTGCAGATTAAAAAGATTATTAGATTATTTCTAATAATTTGTGAAATAGTGTGTTTAATGACTATTAAGGTGGGACTGGAGGGGGCCTGTGAGGAGGAATGAGACCATGCCTACCTCCCTGGTCAAATAGAAATGTGATTCAGCTAATTCCTCAGAGCACTGCTACTGGGTGACAAGTCTGTCCTCTGAGCAATCCTTTCTGCCATTTTCACTGGTCTTCATTTCTTGCCTGGAATTTTCTCAACACAAAAATTTTCTCCCTTATATACCTCCTACATTTGCCAGATTTGGAGAACAAAAACATAGGATGCAACAAATAATGTTTCAGTATAAGTATGTCTCATGCAATAGTTGGGACATACTTATACTAAAAACAAATGGTTATCTATCTGAAATTCAAAATTTAGCTGGGCACTCTGTATTTTATCTGTCAGCCCTCTTGTAAGAGCTTTTCTTTAACAGTTCTCAACAATGAAGATAGTAAAGAGGTGACTGTTGTTCTCTTCTTAACTGTATTTTATATTGGAATACATTGGGAAGGGTTGTGTATGCTTCTCCACTTAGGACAGCCTCAGGTTTATTATGGCTTTCCAAACAAGAGCCACTATCATAATATTTCAACAATAGTGGAAGGTAGGAGCATGGTAGCAACGTAAAAACCACACCCAGGGTTAGTTTTCCCTTTCTTTGGCTTCTCTGAGACAAAATACACTTGCAAAATTAAGAGGGGGGAGGGGCATGCTTTCCCCTGAGGCCACTGGTGGTTCAGTGTTAGAATTCTCACCTTCCATGCAAGAGATCTGGGTTCGACTCCCAGCCAATGCAACTCATGTGCAGCCACCACCCATCTGCCAGTGGAGGCTTGTGTGATGCTGAACAGGTTTCAGCAGAGCTTCCAAACTAATACAGATTAGCAGAAAGGCCTGGAAATCTACTTGCAAAAATAAGCCAATGAAAACACGATGGATCACTACGGTCCACTCTGCAATCAATCTTGGGGATCATGGGGATGACAAGATCAGGCAGTATTTTCATTCCATTGTGTGGAGGTCACCATAAGTTGAGGACCAGCTCAACAGCAGCTAACAACAACAATGATTTCCCTTAGCCCATCTGATTTCCTTTAACAACTATCTAAGGTTACCTATAGGGCTTTGGCCAAGAAAACAGGGAAGAATTCATACTAAAATAGGGACTTCAACCTTCCACAGAGAAGGGACTAATTCAATGGAGGAATAGAAAAAAAAAATCACAATACTAAATGGTAATGAGAGAAAAAGGAACAAAATTCAAACACTTAGAGGTATAAATGCCCTTGTGTTCAGGCCTAATGAACTGGAGATAGGAGAGACCACAGATAACGCATAACCCACCTTTGGTGTCTGCTATTTTAAGCTGAAGGGAGCCTGGCTGTAGTAACATGTTTTCTCCCCCCATAAACTGACAGCTGAGTCTCAATAATGTTAACCAGTTACAGAGTTTGCTGCTTCCTCCTGGACAGGTTAGAAAATAAAATTATATAGTTATTTTGTGAGTGGGAATGTGCTAAAGGCTATTACTCTGATGTCATCTAAATGTCATCCTATGCCAACACATAGCAACTATGGATATCAGATTTTAAATATGGATTTAAAAGTCTTAGACTGCTCCAAATCAATATAAGCATTTTGAGGGCAAGAACTAGAAGAGAAACACCCAGAAGCATATAAAGGCCATAGCTCTCATGGCTGCAACAGGAGAAACGAACAGAGGCTGTGAAAAATCAGAGCTACATTAGTCTTATAAAACCTAGGGCTGGAACAGACATCTCCATAAATAAGTAGGCACTTAAAATTTTTTTTCGCAACTTTTTTTCCAGGGCTACAGAAGATTCATGCTGTAGCCTGAGCTGGAAAGTTGGTACAGAGAGAATCGTGAAACTGGGATCTGAGGCAAACCTTCTGCTAACTCAGGACCAGAACCTGAGAGCCTTAAGCAGAAACCTTAAAATCACCAGGCATGAAAGGAGATAGGTGGTAAGTTGAAAAACAAACACATAAACAAAAACCCCATGTTCAAGAAGGGCTAACACATGGAAACTTCAATCAGGAGCTGTAAAACAAAAACAGGAAGATATAAATCAAAACACATAGCTATAAAAAGAGCTAATTAGAAATTCCTGAAGTATAGTCTTTGAAATTAAAAATTAAATTAAAAAAAATAAATGCTAGTCTAACCATAAAGAGAGAATTCATAAATTAAAGACAGAACTGAAGAACTGACAGAGAACACAATACAAAGAAAGGGATAAAAAAATTAAAAATAATTACTAAAAAACACCGAGGTTAGATTAAGAAATTTTAGCTGATATCCCAAAAACTCTTCTCTCACGTATCTTCATGGGTCTCTCTTTCATGTCCCTCAGATCTTGCAAAGGAAAATTGAATAATAAAAAACATTCACTCAATCCAAAAGAATATAAGAAAAGAGAGGAAAAACAATAGGTAGGAAAAATAGAATGGAAGTAGAAATGTAGTGGATTTAAATGCAAATATATTACTAATTATATTATGTGTAAATGGACTAAATTTTGACATGAAGGGACAAATACTGTCAGTCTAGATTAAAAAAACTACTATAAGAGGCCGATTATAAGAAACATCTTAGATATAAGGATACAGACAGCTTGAAAGTAAAAGGATAGAAAAAACAAACTTTGCGAATATAAGCCAAAAAGAGTTCAACAACCAGAAACAAATGAAGTGCCAAATAAATATGCAATAACAAATATCAACAAAGCAAAAATTATTTATCTGATACCCTGAATAAATTTGATACATTCCTGGTAAGAATGATCAAGAAAGAGAGAGAGAAGGCACCAATAATAAATATCACAAACAAAAACCAAAGCCAAACCGAACCTATTGCCGTGGAGTTGATTCCAACTCATAGCAACACTACAGGACAGAGTAGAACTGCTCCATAGGGTTTCCAAGGAGTAGCTGGTGGATTCAAACTGCCAGCTTTTTCGTTAGCAGCAGAGCTCTTAACCACTGCACCACCAGGGCTCTCACAAATGAAAAAGGTGAAATTATTTCATATCCTATAGACATTAAGAATATAATAAACAAATACTATGAATGACTTTATACCAATAAATTTGAAATTTTAGATGAAATTTGAAAATTCCTTGCAAAATATAACTTGCTAAAACTGACGAAAAAAAACTCTCAACAGTCTTATTTAAAAACAAAATGAATGCATAATTAAATCCTCCAACAACAACAAAAAACTCTACCCCAGATGGCTTCACCGCTGAATTCTAACATTGTTAAGGAAGAAGTAACATTATCTTATACAGACTTTTCTATGGAAGAGAAGAAGAGGAAACATATCACATTTTGTTTTATAAGCCATCATAATCTTGATACAAAAACCTGTTAATGACAGAAAATGAAAAAGAAAATATAGATAACTTTTCTTTAAAAATTAGCTGCAAAAATCTTAAATAATATATCAGCAAACCAAATCCAGCAATATATAAAAATATATCAAGACCAAGTTACATTTATTTGAAAAAGGAAAGTTGGTTTAACATTTGAAAATCAATCAATGTAATTTATCAATGTCATAGGAAAAAATGATAAAAATTATATGTTTGGGTATAATAAATGCAAAAAATCATCCGATGAAATTCATGATAAGTTTGATAAATGCAGAAAAATTATCTGATGAAATTCAACACAATTCACAATTTGGGGAAAAAAAATTTTTCAACCAACAAACAGTAGAAGGGAACTTTCTTCAGCTGATAAAAGATGGCTATGAAAGATCCTAAAGTAAGCATTGCATTTAATGGTGAATTGTTGAAAGACTTTCTTCTAAGTTTGGGAACAAAACAGGGATGGTCGCTATCACTGCTGTCCAATTACTGTGTAAATTGAATATCCACATGGGGAAAAAATTGACCCCTGCCTCACAGCACACACAAAAATCAGCTTAAAATGGATTAGAGATTTAAATATGAAAGGCAAAACAATAAGCTTCTAGACAATAATGTAGGAGAATTGACTTCAGTTGTAGGCAAAGACTTCTTAAATAAGACACAAAAAGCACTAAATCATAATGAAAGGATTGATAAATTGATCTACATTAAAATTATGAACTTCTGTGCTTCAAACTACAACACTGAGAGATGGAAATGCATTATATATAACTGGAAAAAAAAAGATTTTATCCAGTATATATAAATAACTTTTACAAGGCAATTATTCAGACAACTCAATTTTAAAAATGGAACTTAAGACTTGAATTGGCATTTCACAAAAGGGGTATCCAGATGGCCAATAAACATGAAAGTTTTTTTTTTTTTTTATGATATCACTACCCTCCGTCCAGAATGGCTAAAACTTTATACGGACAGTTGATGAGCACGTGGAGCAACTGAACCTCTCATGCACTGCTGGTGGGGTGCAAAACGGCTTAACCATCTGCAGAAAGTGACAATACAGGTAGTCTCCAACTTACAATGGGTTCTGTTCTGAACACTCCGTCATAAGTCAGTCCTGACGTAAGTCAAATACCTCTTTTTTCTTTTTTAGTTTTTATTATTATTGCCTTTTTTTAATCAGGAAACCCTGGTGACATAGTGGTTAAGTGCTACGGCTGCTAACCAAAGGGTCGGCAGTTCGAATCTGCCAGGTGCTCCTTGGAAACTCTATGGGGCAGTTCTACTCTGTCCCATAGGGTCGCTATGAGTTGGGATCGACTTGACGGCACTGGGTTTGGTTTTTGGGTTTTTATTATCATTATATTTATAAATCATTGCACTGAACATCTGCAAGAGTGAATATCTGAAAATAACATCAGCAAATTGCATGCTGCAACATTGTATGTGGTACATATTACCAACAATAAAATGTACAAAAACAAAAAGAGAGAGATGGTCCTAAGTGCAGTTCATCATAACTCAGATACATCGTAAATTGGGGACTACCCGTATCTACTAAAGTTGAACATATACATACTCTATGACCCCACAATTCTACTTCTAGGTATACACTAAATTGAAATGCCTACATACGTGCACCAGAAGTCACATACAACGATGGCCGTAGCAGCAGTGTTCATGATAGCCAAAAACAACAAAGTGGCATCAAACCAAATGTCAATCAACAGAAGGAAGGGAAATACAAACTGACCGCGTTACCGCTGCACACAACGCAGATGCATCTCACAAACATAATGAACACACACTGTAGGGGTCCACTTACATAAGATTAAAATACAGGGAAAACAAATCTGTGGTATTACAAGTGAGGTTTCCAGATTACTAGTGGTGTTCTAGGACCACCGACATTCTGCACAAGAGCATTTCCTCGGGAAGGGTAAGTGAAGACAAGTGCTAAAATACCATCTTTATGGGCATACCTGGGGTCACCATGAGCCAGAATCAACTCCACGGCAGATGGCTTTATGGGCACAAAGAAAAGTTTTCATCTGAAAATATATGAGAAAAGAATCTACAAAAACCAACCCCTGGTCCTTTATTACTATCTTCTCAGAGTGCTCACAGAGCTAGGGAACAAGCAGAGGGCAGAGGCTAAGTTCAGGCAAAGGAATGTGGTGAGGGGAGGGACTATTGTCTGCTACTTCTTTAGCAGGGTCTGAGCTTATGCACCAGGCGAAAAGATATGGAGCTTGGAGCTTTGGAAGATGCTTCTGGAAACCCATCAGAACATTTGTGGGGCTGAAATCAGGTCAGCCCAACAGGGAGGGTCAGCCTGGAGGGTTGTTGATACCGTAGCAAAAATAATATCTGTTTTAGCTTTGGGAACCCATGAGTAAAAAAAAAAAAAAAAATTTTGTTTTTCTTTAAAAGGGACTCACAAAGGAAGTCACCTCTGAACAAGTAAAGGGAGGCCCACTTAACCACAGTGTTTCAAACCCTCAGGGTAATTTAATAATGGTAACTTTAATTTTAACGGCACTTAGCAATTTTCAAAGTGCATTTGAATATAACATGTTCTTTTATTTTCTGGGCAGAGACTACATTTTTCCTTTTTTCCCATAATAAAAATAATAAACACTTATTCATGAAATTTGGAAAACAGAGGAAAGGAAAAACCACCCACAGACCATCATCCTTAACATTTTGTTACAGTATTTCACATTCTGTGAATTGATTTTGTTCTGGTGTTTTCCTCTTTAATAAATTGTAATCATACTAACTATACAAATTGCATGGCAGGGATTATTATACTTATTTTAAAGATAAGGAATCTGAGGTTCAAAGAAGTTAAGGAACTTGTCCAAACACACAAGACTACTGAGTGAAAAAGCTGAGTCTAGAATTAAAAAAAAATTCTGACACTCTGTTCCCAGTTTTAGTTTTTGTCTGTTTTGTTTTTTACAGGGTGTCAGGGGACACCCCCAGCAAGGAAAGACCCTCACTGTGCATCCTGGCAGATAATTCAGAGAAACTTACTTACATGGGCAAGCAGCTTCTTTCTCCAGTGGCGGTCGGCTGGAGTATTTTCCGCAACCACCTAGCAAGGAATCCAAGCTTATATACCATTCCAGCTGGGACCAAGGCTCAGTGTTTTTCTCCCATGTTCTTGGGTAGTCAGTGTTCCCAGGGACTTCACATCCAGGCCCAGATGTTTTCCTTCTTGTTGCTAAGGCATTTCTCAACCTTGGCCACTGGCCCAGTCATGCCACTCCCGGCCTTGTACCTTAGCCCGAGTCCAACCCAAACTCATCCCCAGCATGCTTCAGGGAAGAGCAAAGCTGATTCCATTAGGGAGGGGATGCATATAGCTGAACAGCATTACCCTACACAGGCGAATGAGGTTTTTTTAGTTTTAATTTATTTATTTATGTACTTTAGATGAAGACTTACAGAGCAAATTAGCTTCTAATTAAACAATTAATGCACATATTGTTTTTGTGACACTCGTTGCCAACGTCACAACATGTCAACTGTCCTTGACCTTGGGTTCCCCATTACCATCTTTCCTGTCCCTTCCTGCCTTCTCATCCTTTCCCCTGGGCTGGTGGGCCCACTTAGTCTCATTTTGTTTTATGGGCCTGTCTTAATCTTTGGCTGAAGGGTGAACCTAAGGAGTGACTACAGTACTGAGTTAAAAGGGTATCTAGGGCTCACATTCTCAGGGTTTCACCAGTCTCTGCCAGACCAGTTTAATTTTTATGTGAGTTTCAATTTTGTTCTACATTTTTCTTCAGCTCTGTCTGGGACCCTGTATTGTGATCCCTCTCAGAACAGTTGGTGGTGGTAGTTGTGCTCGACTCAGTCTGGTGGAGACTATGGTAGTTGCGGTCCATTACTCCTTTGGACTAATCTTTCCCTTGTGTCTTTGGTTTTCTTCATTCTCCCTTGCTCCAGATGGGGTAGAACCAGTGGAGTATCTTAGATGACAGCTCACAAGCTTTTAATACCCCAGATGCTACTCACCAAAGTAGGATGCAGAACATATTCTTTAAAAACTATGTTATGCCAATTGAGCTAGATGTCCCCCGAGACCATGGCCCACATCTCTTCTCAGTTTTGATGAATTTGTGAGACAGGTAGAATTCTACTTCTTCATTATCGTACCACCTCATGCAAGTCATTTCTTCTTTTATATGCCCTTTCTGGCAGGAAAAGAAGGGAGCTGCTGGAGAGTCAAGATCAATGGCAGGTGTGTATAGAACAATGGGGGAAGTCACAGTTCATGTCCCACTCTTCATCTCTTCCTTTGAATAGCGCGTTGGTCAGGGACCTGGCAGAAAGCAGATGCCCTCTCCAAAGCAGATAGGTAAAGCAAGTTTAATGAAGGGACTATTTACCAGGGCTTTGAACCAGTTCATTCTGGTTCAAACCCTTGCTGAGAATTTGCATTTCCATCCCAGATATACTGAATCAGGATCTACAGTTTAACAAGATCCCCAGGTGATTCTTATGTATAATAAATTTCAAGAACCACTGTTCTACTAGTGGCTCTCAGAATTGGTCCCTAACCAGCAGCATTAGCATCACCTGGGAACTTGTTAGAAATGCAAATTCTCAGCAGAGATTTGAACCAGAACAAACCACTCAGAAGCCCTGCAATTTACAAAAGTGTGGAAAGAGCTAAGAGAAAGAACCCAAACAGTAAGGCATCCTGGACCCAAAAGTAGTTGGCCTGGAACTTGCAGAGAGCTGTGGCTGGAAGAGGAACTCAGTTTTCCCAAATCACGCTGGCAGGGAGGGAGAATGAAATGTTGCCCAGTCCTGCACTTTCTTCACAATCATTACCAAGCACCCCCACTGTTCTCTCCTACAGGGCTCAGAATTCCTGTCAATACCTCTTAGGGGCTGAAATCAACCAGAAGGCCAATGACCCGAATGAAGCTGTCTAGAGGTCAGCTTCCTAGGACACAGGAAAGGTGGGGACAGTGCATCTGGAGGAGCCAAGAAAGGATATCCGTAACGAGTTTTCCTGTTTCTCATCATGTTGTTGATGTTGTTACTTGCCTTCCAGTTGGCTCCAATTCATGGCAAACTTATGTGTAACAGAATGAAAAGTTGCCCAGTCCTATATGATCTTCATAATCATTATTATACTCGAGTCCACTGATGTGTATTTTGAGTGCTTCCCACCTAGGGGTCTCATCTTCCAGCACTATATCGGACAATATTCTCTTGTGATCCATACAGCTTTCATTGGTTAATTTTCAGAAGTAGATCACCAGGCCATTCTTCCTAGTCTATCTTAGTCTGGAAGCTCCACTGAAACCTGTCCACCATGGGTGACCCAGCTGATACTTGAAATACCAGTGGCATAGCTACCATCATCAAAACAACATGTAAGCCACCACAGTACAACGAAATTAACAGATGAGTGGTGGTTTCCATCATAGAAGGGGCCTAATGGGGATTGTTCCTGAAATTATAATGACTTACATGACATGACACATCAGAATTCAGAACCACTAAGTGGGTCTCCCCCACGTGTCTGTCAGTTTGTCGTACTCTGGGGGCTTGCCTGTTGCTATGATGCTGGGAGCTATGCCACTGGTATTCAGATACCAGCAGGGTCACTCATGGCAGACAGGTTTCAGTTGAGCTTCCAGACTAAGACAGACTAGGAAGAAGGACCCGGCAGTCTACTTTTGAAAAGAATTAGCCAGTGAAAACCTTAAAAACAGCCGTGGAATACTGTCTGATATAGTGCCAGAAGATGAGCTCTTCAAGTTGGAAGGCACTCAAAATATGACTGGGGAAGAGCTGCCTTCTCAAAGTAGAGTCAACCTTAATGATGTGGATGGAGTTTCGGACTTTCATTTGCTGGCGTGGCATGACTCAAAATGAGAAGAAACAGCTGCAAACATCCATTAATAACCAGAACATGGGATGTAAGATGTATGAATCCAGGAAAATTAGAAATCATCAAAAATGAAATGGAACGCATAAACATCAATATCCTAGGCACCCGTGAGCTGAAATGGACTGGTATTGGCCATCTTGAATGGACAATCATATGGTCTACTATGCCAGGAATGACAACTTGAAGAGGAATGGTGTTGCACTCATCATCAAAAAGAACATTTCAGATCTATCCTGAAATGCAACTCTGTCAGTGATAGGAAAATATCCACACACCTACAAGGAATACCAGTTAATACAACTATTATTCAAGTTTACACACCAACCACTAAGGCCAAAGATGAAGAAATTGAAGATTTTTACCAATTTTCGCAATCTAAAATCGATCGAACATGCAATCAAGATGCATTGATATTTACTGGTGATTGGAATGTGAAAATTGGAAACAAAGAGGAAGGATCAGTAGTTGGAAAATACAACCGTGGTGATAGAAATGATGCTGGATATCACATAATAGAATTTTGCATAACCAGTGACTTCTTCATTGCAAATCTTTTTTCACCAACATAAACAGCACCTACACACCTGGACCTCACCAGATGGAATATACAAGAATCAAATCGATTACATCTGTGGAAGGAGATGATGGAAAAGCTCAATATCATCAGTCAGAACAAGGCCAGGGGCTGACTGTAGAACAGACCATCTACTGTTCATATGCAAGTTTAAGTCAAACTGAAGAAAATTAGAACGAGTCCATGAGAACCAAAGTATGACCTTGAATATATCCCACCTGAATATAGAGACCATTTGAAGAATAGGTTTGAAGCGCTGAACGCTGATGACTGAAGACCAGATGAGTTGTGGAATGATATGAAGGACATCATACATGAATAAAGCAAGAGGTCACTAAAAAGACAAGAAAGAAAGAAAAGACCAAGATGGATGTCAGAAGAGACTCTGAAACTTGCTCCTGAACGACAAGCAGCTAAAGCGAAAGGAAGAAATGATGAAATAAAAGGACTGAACAGAAGATTTCAAAGGGCGGCTCAAGAAGACAAAGTAAAGTATTATAATGACATGTGCAAAGAGCTGGAGATAGAAAACCAAAAGGGAAGAACACGCTTGGCATTTCTCAAGCTGAAAGATCTGAAGAAAAAATTCAAGCCTCGAGTTGCAATAGTGAAGGATTCCATGGGGAAAATATTAAACAACACAGGAAGCATCAAAAGAAGATGGAAGGAATACACAGAGTCATTATACAAAAAAGAATTGGCCGATGTTCAACCATTTCAAGAGGTAGCATATGATTAGGAACCGCTGGTACTGAAGGAAGAAGCCCAAGCTGCACTGAAGGCACTGGCAAAAAACAAGGCTCCAGGAATTGACGAAATATCAATTGAGATGTTTCAACAAATGGATGCAGCGCTGGAAGTGCTCACTAGTCAATGCCAAGAAATTTGGAAGACAACTACCTAGCCAACTGACTGGAAGGGATTCATATTTATGCCTATTCCTGAGAAAGGTGAGACAACCTAATGTGGAAATTATTGAACAATATCATTAATATCACACACGAGTAAAATTTTGATGAAGATCATTCAAAAGCAGCTGCAGCAGTATATTGACAGGGAACTGCCAGCAATTCAGGCCGCATTCAGAAGAGGACATGCACCAGAGATATCATTGCTGGTGTCAGGTGGATCCTGACTGAAAGCAGAGAATACCAGAAGGATGTTTACCTGTGTTTTATTGACTATGCAAAGGCATTTGACTGTGTGGCTCATAACAAATTATGGATAACATTGCAAAGAATGGGAATTCCAGAACTCTTAGTTGTGCTCATGAGGAACGTATACATAAATCAAGAGGCAGTTGTTCAAACAGAACAAGGGGATACTGTGTGGTTTAAAGTCAGGAAAGGTGTTTGTCAGGGTTGTATCCTTTCACTATACTTATTCAATCTGTATACTGAGCAAAAAATCTGAGGAGCTGGACTATATGAAGAAGAACGTAGCATCAGGATTGGAGGAAGCCTTATTAACAACCTGGGTTATGTAGAGAACACAAACTTGCTTGTTGAAAGCAAAGAGGACTTAAAGCACTTACTGATGATCAAAGACTACCACCTTGAATACGGATTATACCTCAACATAAAAAAAGCAGATATCCTCACAACTGGACTGAAAAGCAACATCATGGTAAACAGAGAAAAGATTGAAGTTTCAAGGATTTCATCTGGATCCACAATCAACACCACGGAAGCAGCAGTCATGAAATCAAGCAACATATTGCATTGGCCAAATCTGCTGCAAAAGACCTCTTTAAAGTGTTGAAAAGCAAAGATGAGGACTAAGATGGGCACAACCCAAGCCATGATATTTTCTATCACATGGGAAAAATGGACAATGAATAAGGAAGATCAAAAAATTGATGCATTTGAATTATGGTGTTGGCAAAGAACACTGAATATACCATGGAGTGCCGGAAGAGCAGACAAGTCTGTCTTGAAAGAAGCATAGCCAGAGTGCTCCTTGGAAGCGAAGATGGTGAGATGTCATCTCACATCCTTTGAACATGTTATCAGGAAGGACTAATCCCTGGAGACAGACAGCATGCTCAGTAAGTTAGAGGGCCAGCAAAAAAGAGGAAGATCCTTGACAAGATGACTTGACACAGGGGCTATAACAATGGGCTCAAACATGGCAACAATTGTGATGATGGCACAGGACCAGACACTGTTTTGTTCTGTTGCAGATTGGGCCGCTATGAGTCAGAACCAACTCAACAGCACCTAACAACAAGTGTGTCTACAGGAGGGATGGGCAAACTATAGTCCACACACCAAATCCAACTCAAGACCTATTTTTGCAAATGAAGTTTTATAAGAACACAACAACATCCATATTTTATAAATTATCTGTAGGGCTGCTTTCACACATCAACAGCAGAGCTGAGTAGTTGAGACAGAGATCACATGACCTACAAAGTCTAACACATTTACTATCTAACCCTTTACAGAAAGTCTATTAGCCTCTGGTCTGCATGAATGGCATTCATTCAACATTTATTCTACAAATATTTATGGAATGTCTACTGTGTGCCAGACACTGTTAGGCACCAGGGATATAGCAGTGAACAAAACAAATAAACAACCCTGTCATTATAGAGTTTATATGGAGGGAGATAGATACCAAACAAAATAGATAAGTAAATTATAAAGGCTTCTAAAAAATAATGAAGGTTATGGCACAAAATAGAGCTTAGCAAGGAGGCTGGGAAGTACTGGTGTTATGGATTGAATTGTGTCCTCCAAAAATATGTGTTGAAGTCCCAACGCCTATACCTGTGGATGTGATCCTATTTGAAAATGGGGGGTTTTGTTATGTTAATGAGGCCATATTAGTATAGGGTATGTCCGGAACCTCACCACTCCTCAGTGCTATAAAGAGCATCACAGACACAGCCACAAGTAAGCACATGTGGGAGGAAGTCAGGCCCTACCTGATGAATCTACAAGCCTAGGAACTCCAGTGATTGCTGGAAGCTACTAGAAGCTGAACTAGACAAAGAAGGACCTCCCCCTAGAGTCTCACTCTGGATTTGTACTGCTAGCTCCCTGAACTGTGAGAAAATAAATTTCTGTTCTTTAAAGCACCTACTTGTGATATATTTGTTACAACAGCACTAGGAAACTAAGAGCTGGGGAGTGGGGCAGGGTTTGCAACACAACGCATACTCTGCTGGACAAATTATCTAAATCATCTCATTGGAAGCCAACATAAAGCAATGAGGTAGTACTCTCCTTAGTTCGCAGATGAAAAGGAAACCCCATTGCCATCAAGTCAATTCATAGCGACCCTATAGGACAGAGTAGAACTGCCCCATAGGGTTTCCAAGGCTGTAATCTTTTTTTAATTTTTAAAGAAACAGACTACCACATCTTTCTCCCTCAAAGCAGCTGGTGGGTGGAAACCGCCTATCTTTTGGATAGCGGCCTAGTGCTTAACAACTACACCACCAGAGCTCCTTGATGAAAAGGAAAATGAAACTTGAATGCAAACTAGCCAATGGCCATACGGCTAATCAATGATTCTGCTGGGATTTGAACCCAGGTCTGTCTGTTTCAAAGCTGTACTCGTACCACCATAACTATGTCACCTCTGGAAAATGAGAGGACAGGCTTAGACACTTCAGTGACTTCTGATAAGTTTGTTTTTGATGCTGAGAGAGAGACAGGGCTAGGTGTCTTCATCCTCCTGAGGGTACCCTGTCCAAGCTCACACCGTGAGTTACCAGCCTAGCAAGTCTCAGAACTCAGATCTTCTGAAGCCAAACCCAGAATATCGAATCTACAGTAATTAAACAGAATTCTTAACAGGAAATGTTTTGAGGAATTTACTGGAGTTGAGAAAATTTAAAGGTTAATGTGTTAACACTCATAGACCACAGAGAAGCACGTTTTAGGACATAAAATGGTTTGTTTATAGAGATGTAATTAAACAAGTGAGCATACAATGGCAATGCTACTAAACACATACTTCCCCAAAGACAAAATGAGGATTCTAACACCAAGGTCAGACTTTCTCAAATATCTTAACCAAGTGTTCTCCAATCTTCAAAAGGACAGATTATAATCACCTTGACATATAGGATATGGATCTAGGTTGTGAGGAGGAAGAATACCTAATAATGTATAATAACAAAAGTAAATTTCTATTTCTCAAACATCCATTCCAAGATGGCAGCAGCTCCTGTTCTTGGATGGCACAGCCTAGCGAGCTCTAAGTAGAAAGACCTAGGTCATAAAAAGCTTGTCATTCATTCTCCCTTCAGTTAATGAAGTCCCCAGACTACAGGAGCTATTAAATTTCAGTGCCAAGATTAGTACCTTTCCTGATTTTAATGATACAATAGCCCCCAGTGAGGGTGAATCACAGGAAGAGTTGGAGAGCTGAATGTGGCCCTAGGGCCCAGGAATCGTGTTCATGGGCATCACTTGGCATTTACATCAGCCAAGCAGTTAGGCCCTTGGAACAAATTATTACCAGCATCATCCCATCTGGCCACCATCATTCCAGCAGCTATGGCTGTTTGGTCCTTGCTGCAAAGCTAGGACACGCCAAGGTTGGGCTGTTCTCTGGACAGATGAGGAAAGGGAAGGTACCAGGACCATGTGGATCCCTGCAGGCCATCCAAGGATATTCTAATCCAAGAAGGAGAGATAAAAGCATAAATGAGAAAGAGCTGAAGGGTGAAAGAGATGAATTAAAGATTAAGGGACAAAGGAGATAACATAGACTGTCTCTGGGTAACAGGGTTGATAGAGAATGGGAGGAAGGAGAATAGGGCTTTTATAATACGGCATGTCTTGCCAGGGCTGGGGCAATTTCTTAAAAGAGCTGCACCAAGCCAGACAACAGCCACCCTCACTTGTCACTTGTTAAGAGTGATCCCCATAATATGTTTCACTCTCCCATCAGTTTCTTAAAGACCCTGCCCCTCCCACAGGCCAGGAGTGGACCCCTGACCCCAGGTGCCTCGATTTCTTTCCTGATTGACCAGCTGCATAAAATAATAAGAGACTGAGTCAGTCAGCCGTGAGGAGTCAAGCTAAAAAAAAAAAAAAAAAGCTAGGGGTTGTTTAAATCAGAGGCTCCACCTTGTGGAGGCTGTCAAGTAAGCTGACAGCGTTTGGCTCCCCTGAGCCTAGTAAGAAACCAAGTGCCATTATCAGAAGCCTCGCAAGTTCCAGAGCTTGTTTGAACATGTTTTTCTTCTTTGAAACTAAACTATGTGGGACTAAGATTATTGTCCTCTGCTGTCCCTTGTAGAGTTTTACAGATGAGGGAAGAGATTAGTTTCTTTTTAGAAAAGAAGACGGAGAAGGAGGAAAGGAGGAGGAGCAGGAGAAGGAGAAGGGTAGCAGAAGAAATGCATCTGGAATCAGCAAGTCTGAGTTCATAAACAGGTTCTGAATTATTTCATCGTGGGACTTTCAGCTAGTCCTGACCCTTCTCCAGGTGTTAGTTTCCTATTAAATAAAAAGAGGGGTTTGGACTAGATCAGTAGTTCCCAGCCTGAAGTCTATAAACTCATCCTACAAGTCTTTACAGATAGTAATAGAGTCTTATATCATATAATATCACCAAAAGCCTAATAAATATGATACAAGTTTCCACCAAAAGTTTGCAGACCACCCCCTTCCTGGGCACAGCTCTATTACTGCATTCCCCATCCACCGGCTCTATCCCCCCGACTGCTCCCCTCATCAGACTGGGAGAGCTCTTTGAAGGCAGGGGCTGTGTCTAATCCATACCGTACCAGTAATGAAAACACTCTGTTAGAGGAGTTCCCAGAAGAAAGGGACGAATGTTAAAACTATTGAATCTTAAAGCTGACGGTGACCTCAGGAAGTAACCTCAGAGATCATCTCAGACACTCAACATTAAGTGAACCATGTCATTTCCATAGGCTTCCATTTCTTCAATTGTCAAATAAGCCATGCTACCTTTCTAGATTGATGATTGAGTTTT
The DNA here is from genome assembly GCF_030014295.1 of Loxodonta africana. Taxonomy (NCBI): domain Eukaryota; kingdom Metazoa; phylum Chordata; class Mammalia; order Proboscidea; family Elephantidae; genus Loxodonta; species Loxodonta africana. Next base: position 45,703,347 of record NC_087353.1, read on the forward strand.
CTACTCCTGCATAACAAACTGTCACAAACTCAACAGCTTATAACAACAACAATTTTTTAGCTGACAGTCCTGTAAGTCAGAAATCCAGGCCACCATGGCTGGATTCTCTGGGTTACATGCTGAAATCAAGGTGCTGACCAGAGAAAACTCTGTTTTAAAGAGCTCATGTGATTAGATTTAGGCCCACCCTAACCTTTCTCCAGGCCCTGGTGGTGCAAACCGTTAAGCACTCAGCTAACTAAAGGGTTAGAGGTTCAAGTCCACCCACAGGTGCCTTGGAAGAAAGGCCTAGTGATCTACTTCCAGAAAATCCACCATCATTGAAAACCCTAGGGACTGCAATTCTTCTCTGATACACATGGGGTTGCCATGAGTTGGAGTCAACTTAAAGGCAATTGGTTGGTTAACCTAATCTCCCTATCTTAAGTCTGGCTGACTAGTAACATTAATTATATCTGTAATCTATTCGCCATGTAAGATAACATAATCACAGGTATAACAAAGGGCAAAGGTCATGGGGACCATCTTAGAATTCTGGCTACTGCCCTCTATTATAGTTATTATTATTCCAATAATTCCTTCCCCTTCTTTCACTATTTTCTCATCTATTAGACGAGGATGAGGATATCAGACTCACTTTATTTGGCCTCAACATCATTATGGAGTAATGTCAGAGTCTTTTTAGCATCAGTAGAGTAGTTGTTAAATAAGCATAAGACATCCTTATTTGAAGGTAGAGAAGAAAAGAAATAAATATCTATGAACTTTATGAAGAATTGGTTTCTATCCTTCTGAGCCCAGAAACAACAATAAGAATGAGAAACCCACTTAGTCTCAATATTTTGGAATCATATTTGCCAAAATATTTCCTGAAGAATACTAATCCTGCCAGGATTCTCTTAATAAAGAGGCTTCATGGTCAAATCAGTTTGGAAAATTCTTCCATGCATATCCTCTACCCCCACTCTGCCCCCTCCATTCCTTGGACATTGATAGTGTATAACATAGTAAAAGCACGTGAGAAGTCTGCAGTTAATAAGTGTATTTGGCCACAACTTTATTTTTTAATCTGTTCATATCCTGACAACTAGATCATACGCCCCAAGAGAGTACAGATTTTATTTGGTTCCCTACTGTAATCCCAGTGCCTATGATAGAGCTGGGTACACAGATGTGGTTCAAAAAATGGATATTGAGAAAATTAATGAACCAGTGTTGCAGTGAACACCCTTTTAGGAACTGCTTCTCTTAGAATCATACATATGAGGTAGTGCAGACCACAAAAGCTGGTCTCATTCAAATATAGGAGAGAATAGTGGCTCAGACTGAGATTTATTTCCAAACCAGCAAACAAGCAGCACAAAACCAAAAGCACAAGTGAGTTAGAGCAGCTCCCCATGACCACCCAAAGTTCAGTCATCTGTGCAACCCTCATAGAGTCAGGATAGAGCAGGATATCTCAAACTTTACTGTGCATGGGAACCATCCAGAAAAAAGGGCCCTTGTTAAAATGCAAATTCTGATTCAATAGGTCTTGAGGGTAGGAAGACTAAGACTGTGCATTTCTAATAAGTCCTAGGTGACATGATGAAGTTGGTCTATGGATCATACTTTGAGTAGTAAGTGGTGGAGGATCCCTGGGGTAGGGGTTGAACAAGCACTCATGGGTCCATCCTAAAATTATGTAAGAAAATTCTTGCTGAATCACAGTGGCATGTTTTCTGTTCTGTTTCTTACAGGATCATCGGTCACTCAGCAGGCCTGGCCAAGACCCATCACACTCATGGAAGCAAACTCAATCTGCCTTTTTGGAATAGTATTTACCCATATACTGCAAACTTCTCAGCCAAACTTTTGAACCAGAGTTCCTAAAAAAGATTATTCCTTTGGGTTAGGATAAAAGCCCTTATAATCAAGACTTTAAAATGCAAATACTGTAGAAATGACACACTGAGTTGCTATTAGCTTGATAATAGGACTTTTAAATTTTTCCTTTCTAAGACTTAAATGAATTAAGAGGATAAAACAAGTAGGGTTTCCAAAGAACAATGGCTTGCAAGCTTCAATGTTCCTGAGAACCCTACCTAAAGTGTATTAAAAATTCAGATTCCTACTGAAAATCCAGAAATAGATCCGTACATCTATGGTCAACTGACTTTCAACAAGGGTGAAATCTATTCAATGGGGAAAGAGCAGTCTTTTCCATGGATGGTGATAGGAAATTGGATTTCCACATGCAGAAAAATGAAGCAAGATCCATACCTCACACCATAGAGAAAAATAATTAAAATGGATCAAGGACTTAACTGTTAAACCTAAAACTAAAAAGTTCTTGGAAGAAAATATAGGGGTAAAGCTATGGGACCTAATTTTTTCAATGATAGTGTCTTAGTCATCTAGTGCTGCTGTAACAGAAATACCACAAGTGGACGGCCTTTTCAAACAGAAGTTTATTCTCTCACAGTCTAGTAGGCTCAAGTCCAAATTCAGGGTACCACCTTCAGGAAATTCTATGGGGCAGTTCTACTCTGTCCTATAGGGTCGCTATGAGTTGGAATCGACTTGATGGCAGTGGTTTGGAGTGGGTACCTTCAGGAAGTCTTAGTCTTCCTACCCCCAAGACCTCTCTCTCTGTTGGCTCTGAAGGAAAGTCCTTGCCATCAATCTCCCCTTGGTCTAGGAGCTTCTCTGTGCAGGAACACCAGGTCCAAAGGATGCGCTCTGCTCCCTGTGCTGCTTTCTTGGTGGTATGAGGTCCCCATGTCTCTCTCCTTACTTTTCTCTTTTATATTTCAAAAGATATTGGCTTAAAACACAATGTAATCTTATACATTGAGTCTTGCCTCATTAACATAACCACCACTAATCCCATCTAATCACATCATAGAGACAGGATTTACAACACATGGGAAAATTACATCAGATGACCAAATGGTAGACACAATACTGGAAATCATGGCCTAGCCCAGTTGACACATATTTTGACACAATTCAATCCATGACAGATAGATTATCAAACATAAAAATAAATGCACAAGCAGAAGAAGACAAAACAGATAATTGGTACCTCATAAAAATTAAATACTTACGTTCATCACAAGACTTCATCGAAACAGTAAAAAGACAACTTAGAAATTGGGGGAAAAAATCTTCAGGTACAATATATCCAATAAAGGCCTAATATTTAAAATACACATAAAACCTATACAAATTAACAAAAAAAAAGGACAAATAATCCAATAAAAAATAAGCAAAGCACATAAACAGATACTTCACCAAAGAGGATATTCAAATGGCCAATAAACACATGAAAGATGCTCAATGTCTTTAGCTATGAGAGAGATGCAAATCAAAACCACAATAAGATACCATTTCAGTCCCACTAGGATGGCTAAGATTAAAAAAAAAAACAAAAAACAGAGAATAATAAATGTTGGTGACAATGTAGGGAAATTGGGACCCTTATCCATTGCTGGTGTGAATGCAAAATTGTACATCCATTGTGGAAAACAGTGTGGCAGTCCTCAAAAAACTAAAAATAAAACTACCACTAGATCTAGCAATCCTACTAAGAATATACCTGGAGGACTTAAAAGCAACAATATTAACAGACATGTGTACACCAATGTTCACTGTAGCACTATTTGCTATAACCAAAAGGTGGAAAAAACATAAATGCCCAGCAACAAATGAACAGATAAACAAAATGCGGTACATACATACAATGGAATACTACTCACCCAGAAAAAGAAATGAAGACCTAATACATGCTTCAACATGGATGGAGCTTGAAGACATTATGCTTACTGAAGAGTGAAATAAGTCAATCAGGAAAGGACAAATATTGCATGACCTCACTTATATAAAAAGACAAGAACAAGTAGATACACCAAAACCAGAAACCAAACCCAGATATACAGAGAACAAAATTTATTAGTTACCAGGGGCAGAAGGGAGGGGAAAATGAGGAATTTTTCCTACAAAACACTGAGTTTCTGTCTATGACAAAAGAAAATTTGCACTGATCAAGGGTAAAGGTTACACTGTGGATTAATGTCAGTAAATTGTATCCTGTAAAAAGTTGAGTTGGCAGATGTGTGATATATTCACTATAATAACAAAAAAGCAGCTGCTTACATTCAACCAAATATCTCATGGAATTTAGCTTTTTGGTTTGGAAATTAGGGTCAGGGTTTCATAAGACATGCCAGGTAATTGGCCTAATATCATTTTTAGTGCTTCTGTTCTTTCCCCTAGTCTGTTGCCCAGTGTCTGGGGTCTTAAAGGCTTGCAAGTGGCCACCCAAGGCACAATAATTGGTCTCTATTTTCCTGGACAGCAGAGGAAGAAGGAGAATCAGAAATAGGAAGAGAAAATGGAATATGTGGCTAATTGCTTCCATGAACAAATGCCTCTTTTCCCATGAGACCAGAAGAACTGGATGGTGCCCATCTACCATTACTGAACATTTTGATCAAAGATTCTATAGAACAATCCCAACCAAAAGGGGAAAAATGCAGAGAATTCCAAATTCTCATGGAATCCAGATGTTCTGGAGTGACTGAGGCTGGAGGAACACCCAAAACTGCTGGCCTGAGACAATCTTTAAACCTTAAACCAAAAATTTCCCCTAAAGTCTTCTTTAAACCAAACAATAGGTTAGCTTAATTAGTAAAGAATGTTTGCCTTGAGCAACATGCTCTTTTGAAGAACTTTCTATTTGGGATCAAATTGACAATAGCAACTAGAAAGGTCAGGTAGAAAGCTTAGCAGGCAGTAATTTTATGTTAACAGAGAGGAAAAATTTGGAAAAGGAGGACGAGAATGGCTGCATAACTTGAAGAATGTTACCAATGTCAATGAATTGTACATGCAGAAATTGTTGAATCAATGTATGTTTTTCTGCACATATTTACAACAACAATTAAAAAATGCAGATTCCTCAGCCATACCCCAGAGATTCTGACTCAGCAGGTCTAGAGTAGTATATGGAATTATAATTTTACCAGCCCTATGGGGAAAGACTCTGTTAGAGTTCACCTGGCCCAACCCTCTGCCACCAAACAGTAACCAAGAATATCTTCTGAGTCTAATTTAGGTGCCTACCAATGCCACTCAACCTGAGCCCAAGCATCGGTTTTCCTAACCAGCTTCTCATCATACACTTCTCCCAGGCCCCACCTTCACTGGATAATCTCATTAATCATAAAAATGGTAAAAATAAACAGTAAAAAATAATAATAATAAACAGTAGGGGATTTAAATCTAAATTTATTCTGACATTGTTGAATATTTATGGGCCTTGAGTAATGAGACCAAAAAAAGATCACGTTTTGATTTTTTTTTTTTTTTTGGTTGATATTATGATGCTTCAACAATTTAAGAAAAGATCTATTCAGTTTTTTGTCTTCTATATTTTATAAAAAGATTTCTGGCCACCAGACAGAATGGTTTTGATAGATAAAATTCATTATGTGTTTAGGCAACAAACTTGATCTTTGAATCCAAGAGTGTCACCATCATAAAAGTACTGCTTTCCGTCTTATTTTTATGCCTGTTTCTACTCACAGATTGTTTCCTGGCTCTCAATTAGTGACAAAAGTAATAGTCTGTTAGATTCATCACATAGGCAGTGATTTTTCTTCATCACTACTTCTTATTTTAAAAAAGTAGAGATTGGTTAGTACAGTGGATTGAATGGTGGCCTCCCAAAAAGCATGTCCACATCCTAGCCCCCAGAACCTGTGAATGTGACCTTATTTGGAAAAAGAAATCTTTGCAGATGTAACTAAGTAAAGGATGTCAATTTAGATACCCTATCCATTGCCATCGAGGTGATTCTGACTCATAGCAACCCTGTTGGACAGAGTAGAACTGCCCCATAGAGTTTCCGAGGAGCGCCTGGTGGATTCCAACTGCTGACCTTTATGGTTAGCAGCTGTAGTAGCATTTAACCACTGCACCATCAGGGTTTCCTGACAATTTAGGGTAGGCCATAAATCTAGTAACAAGTGTTCTTTTAAGAGACATAGAGGAGAGATGAGGAAAGAAGGCCACATGGAGACAAAGACACAAATTGGAGTTATACAGCCACAAGCCCAGGAAAGAACTGCCTGGAGACACCAGAAACTGTAAGAAGCAAGGAAGCCGTCTCCCTACTGCTTCTGGAAAGAGTGTGGCCCCGCTGACATCTTGATTTCAGACTTCTGCCCTCAGAACTGTGAGAGAATACATTTCTGTTGTTTTAAGCCACCAAGGTTGTAGTAATTTATTACACCAGCCCCAGAAACTAATACGTTAACATTCTTTTACTTCCTTTTTATAGTATATGTATATTCATTGAAGAAAATTTAGAAAATAAACAAGCAAAAAGAAGATTAAAATTTCCAATTTCTAAATCCCAGACTATTTTTTAACATTTTGCATATCCTTTTATTTTTTCTATGTATACCTACCCACCAAAAAAAACCTACATATAAACATACAAATACCTACATATAAATACAAAATAAATTAAATAAATACAAATACCTACATATAAACATACAAAAATATTATTACATTAACCCAAAACCAAACACACTGCCATCGAGTCGATTCCAACTCATAGCGACCCTATAGGACACAGTAGAACTCCCCCATAAGGGTTTCCAAGGAGTGCCTGGTGGATTCAAACTGCTGACGTTTTGGTTAGCAGCGGTAGAACTTAACCACTATGCCACCAGGGTTTCCATTATTACATCACATACTATAAAATATATTACTATAGATATTGAAACCTACGTTTTTACTTTTATATTGTAAGTATCTACTTGTTTAATATTCTGGTGCAATGGTTAAGCACTAAGCTGCTAACAAAAGGGTCAGTGGTTTGAACCCACCAGCAGCTCCGAGGGAGATAAGACCCAGTGGTCTGCTCTCATAGTGGTTACTGTCTAGGAAACCCTATGCGGCAGTTCTACTCTGTCACATAGGGCCCCTATGATTTGGAATTGAATTGACAGCATACAACAACAAATCTACAACATGATTTTAAATGGCTACATGCTAATCCACTGTATAACTTTACAGTAGTTTATTTAACAAAAATTCTATATGACATTTATATTGTTTACAGTTTTTCACTATTACATACAACACTGAGATAAAAATCTTATGACCGAAACTATGAACATGTACTCATTTGTTTCTTTAGGATAAAGTCCTGGAAATGGAATTATTTCAAGTATGACTTCTATTTTGCTTTCTTCCTTTCTGGCTCTAAATGTCACAATCGCGAAGGGGTGTGTGTGTGTGTGTGTGTGTGTGTGTGTGAAGTAGAGAAAATACATTTTCTTTAGTGTTTCAGTATCAAAATAAGAGAATATATTTTCTTGTTTAGCTGTATAAGTTGTTATTAAATCCTTAGTCTTTGAAAATGTCGATTACTTGCTCTGGAATCTATCTCACGATTATTCCTTTGTAGAAAAACAAGGTAATCGAGATTTTTGTTGTTGATTAAACCAGGGGACAAGACAATGAGCAATACCATCAGGACCCGAGATAATTGAGCAAAACCTGGATCCATCTTGTGACTTAAACCAGGATGGCGATGGAGACCCGCTAGACGTCAACAATAGGTCACTTCATCATTATGTCCACCTCAAAGAAGAATCAACATTCCTGGAAATCTCTAAACCCTGACCTTCTCCCTATAAAACCCTTCAGTTAGCCCTTTTGGGGCAGACAAAATTTGGGGAACCCTCTGTCTCTTCAACACGGTGTTCAATAAAGCCCTCTTGCTGCTTACCTCCTCCTGTCTCAGTATTGGCTTTGCAGCAGGTGGCTCAAATTCGTGATTTGCAGTAACGTGTGTGTGTATGTAAAACAGGAAGTAAAACAGAAAGCGAGAAAGACTGAAAGAAACCAAGACAAAAGATTATTATTTTTTATAATCCCTAATCTGATTCCAATTTTATTTCAGTTCTTTTGTGCCCAGGCCACAAAATGTTTACTATTTCTTTCCATTGCTGATCCTGGACCCGAAGAAGACGCCCTGAAAATGATCACCAACGACAAACTAGCAAAAATGTTGTCATTCAATAAGGAATAGTATGAGAGACTGACTTGATTTGTAAACTTTCACTTAAAGCACAATAAACTAATTAATTTTAAAAAATCATTTTGCTTGGTTATTTTAGGTCCTTTGCATTTCCATATAAATTTTAGAATCAACCTGTCACTTTTTACTAAAAGGAAAAGAAAAAAAAGGCTTACTGGTATTTTAAATGGAATTACATTGAAATTATGGATCAATTTTGGGAGAATTATCATCTTAACAATATTAAGCATTACAATTAATGAACATGGTATAGCTCTCCATTTATTTAGATATTGCCTAATTTCTCTCAGCGATGTTTTATACTTTTTTAGTGTAGAGGTCTTATAAATCTTTTGTTATTTCTCAATATTTTGTATGCTATTGTAAATAAATTTTCTAAAATTTTATTTTTCATTTGTTATTTGTTACAATTAATTTTGATGTATTGGCCTTATATCCTGCAACCTTGTTAAATTTACTTATCATTTCTAGTAGCTTTCTTTGTAGGTTTCTTAGAATATTCTACATACACGATACCAATTGCCGTTGAGTCGATTTTGACTCATGGCAATGCTACAGGACAGAGTAACACTGCCCTATAGATTTCCAAGGCTGTAATCTTTACATATGCAGATTTCCACATCTTTCTCCTACAGTGGGTTTGAACCTCCTATATTTTGGTTAGCAGCCAAGCACTTAACCACTGCATAACCAGGGCTCATAAAATGGACCTTTCTGGGTCCAAATCCTGGCTTTCCCACTTGCCTGCTCTGAGTTTTTTAGTGAGTTACTGCAGCTGATATTACTGCCTTTACTCATTTCACACTTGGACTCAAGGCATTTATATCAGATAAAGGCAAAATGTTTCTCATTCCTTACTGAAAGTTCTAACTTTACTTTCTTCAGTGCTTCTGGAATATCCAGTCAGTCATTCCATAGTTAGAATGTAGAGCCCAGAAGACATCATCATGTAAAATATTGTTTTTTATTTCAGGAATGTGGTCAATTTTTTTTTTGTTGTTCAAATTGAGTAAAAATCTTTTTTTAATATTCCAAAAGCCATTTTCACCTGACATAAAATAACAGCAACAAAAAAAATCCTCCTCAGAACTGTGACAAATAAAAAATAATGGAAAATTCAATCCTAACCAGAATTTTGTGCCTTGGTACAAGTGTGACTTTTTTTAGCACAACTACTACAAATGCCTAAATTGTTCAGTTTCCTTGTTTTTATAATGAGTGGTTTGATGTGTGTGTGTGAGTATAGAGAGAAAGAGAATGAAAAGTAAAATCCATTACCCTATTCTACCTGGATTTCCATTTCTGAGAGGAAATTGTTTATTTTTTAAATTGTTATTTAGTAACTTCTCAATGGCTATTGACAAGGTGTGGACTGGAATTTCCACGCAAACGGAACCCTGGCATTTATCTCTGCTCTATCTCAAACCTCATTAAAACAGCAATAAAGAAATAACAAAGACATAGGTCCACAAAAACAAAGAACAGAATGTTAACAAAGTTTTTGAAGATGGAAAGCAAGTCACTGAGTATCTTTCAATCCTGACCTGGGTTTCAGATTCATCTACTCAGCCTGCTTGCGGTGGTAAGAGGGAGCCACCAAGACCCAAAGGTTGGCAATTATAGGCTTGATATTTCCTGGTGGTGACGTGTAGAAGGAGGCTAAAAACAGGATGATTAGGTGAAAGTCTAACTGTGGAGTATTTAGACCCTCAGGTCCCCTTCCCCAATCCAGGCCACTAGTGACTACCCTGTCCCTACCCCCAGAGAAGGCTGGAGGTTTGCTATCTGGAAGGGCTCTTTAGAAGCTGTTATGGATTGAATTGTGTCCCCCCAAAATATGTGTCAACTTGGCTAGGCCATGATTCCCAGTATTGAGTGGTTGTCCTCCATTTTGTAATCTGATATAATTATCCTCCATTTTGTGATGTGTTGTAAATTCTAGTCTCTATGCCTGTAAGTTTCCATTTTGTTAATGGGACAAAATTAGAGTGGAATTGGGCTAGATTACCCAATAAGCAAAGTAAGCATGAGCTTTCGTGTGCTTACTTACTAATCTGTAGTGAGCAGTTTCACATGGATTTTACACATCTTTGATGTGGTGAAAAACATGTGAAACTGTTCACTACAGATTAGAAAATATGCACAAGTAAGTCCCTGCTTACCTTGCTTTTCGAGTAATACATCCCTGTCATGAATTGTAAATTTGAAAAGAGGCTTTGATTCTATAGGAAGGCGCTGTGGGATTGGGAGAGAGAGAGATGCCAGCCATAACTAGCAGAATCTTTGATGTGAAGAATGAGAAACTGTTCACTACAAATGAGCTGGTAAGCAAGGTGTTCACTACAGATGACCTGGTAAGCAAGATAAGAACCATGCTCACCTTGCCTACTAAATAATCAACCCCTGAGTGGGATGTGGAACCCTGGTGGCACAGTGGTTAAGAGCTTGGCTGCTAACCTAAAGGTTGGCAGTTCGAATCCACCAGCCATTCCTTGGAAACCCTATGCAGACAGTTCTACTCTGTCCTATAGGGTTGCTACGAGTCTGAATCGACTCAACAGCAATCGGTTTGGTTTGGTGTTTTGGGTGGGATGTATCTTGAGTGACTGCCTTACTAGCAGGTATGACGCAAGTCGACACTCCTACCCTAGTCACCACCCTTACCACCCTGTTCAAGTCGTGCCCTTACTTGAGTCATACTTCTTTATCTTACAAGAGATAAAAGCAGAGAGAAGCAAGCTTAAGTATCAACAAGAAGAAGAGACAAGAGTGGAGTGCATCATTTGGATCTACAGTTCCTGCACTGAGAACCTCCTAGAACCAGGAGACACAGAGAGAGAGCTGTAACACCAGAGATGGCACAAGAAGTGGCAGCAGCAGAACCAGGAGATCGGCATGAGACAGCATGGGAGCTGACCCATGGAGGGAGAAAGAGCTGAGCACCTTCAGGGCAAGGCTCCTGGCAGAGCTTTGTAACACTTGCCCAAGCAGGGAAGAGGCTGGCCCCAGGGGCCGAGGGGCAGTTGCTTGCCTGCTGTCAAGGCTGAGAAGAGGGTATCCAGGTAGACAGGGACCTTCCTCCAGAGCCAACAGAGAAAGTCTTCCCCACTAGCCAGCGCTCTGCATTCAGACTTCTAGCCTCCTAAACTGTAAGAAAATAAATTTCTGTTTGCTAAAGCCATCTACTTGTGGTTTCTGTTGAGCAGCACTTGATGCTAAGAGAGAGGCTGTGAACTGGAGAGGGGGCTAGGTAGGACTGGGGGCTTTCTGGTAGTGCACCACACTAACAGCAGAGAATTCAGGAGAAATCTGGATACTCAATGATGAAGTCCCCATTCTCCTTCCCCTACTGGCTCCTGAAGACAGATGTTCAGGTTTATACCACTTCATCCTCCAGGTAAGAGATCAAAAGGCTTCCTTCTGGGAAACTGACCAGCCCAATGAAAAAGATCTATAGATACTGATATCTGAGCGCACCCAACAAGGGCTGAGACCCATACTGAGCACCGTGCAGCAAGCTTACCCATTGACAAGGTTTTCTTCCATATACTGAGCTTCCAATCAACTTTCTGGGGCCTCACTATTAAATGATCAGCCAAATAGCACCAGACATTTGAGGTAATGAAAGTCAAAAGACAATGTATAAAATTGAAAACTCATGAAACAGCAGTATAGTGTATGTTACTAAAAATGGGAAATAAATAGAAGAAAAAAAAAAAAGAGTTGAAAGTCTTTTCCTATAGGGGAATGGAACTCTAAGGTGGAGGGGGTGAACAGGGACCTACAGTTTTTTGATATAAACTTTGCAGTATCAGTTGATTTTTAAAATTATGAACATGTATACTTTGACATGGACTCAAACATAGCAATGATCATGAAGATGGTGCAGGACTGGGCAATGTTTTGTTCTGCTATACAAAAGGTCACAATGAGTTGGAACTGACTCGGTGGCAACTAACAACGATAACAACAACATACTTTGACAAAAATAAAAATTGTTTTTAAGAATCTACTATGTTATTTGTTTGTTTAATAAAGCTTTTTATTTCTATTATACCCAAGACCATGTTTTAACTCTTACTTTGAGAAGGCAGTTCGTCTTAGTTATCTACTGCTGCTACAGCAGAAATGCCACAAGTGGATGGCTTTAACAAGGAGAAATTTATTCCCTCACAGTCTAGGAGGCTAGAAGTCTGAATTCAGGGTGCCAGTTCCAAGGGAAGGCTTTCTTTCTCTGTCAGTTCTAGAGGAAGGTTCTTGTCATCAATCTTCCCCGGGTCTAGGAGCTTCCCAGCACAGGGACCACAAGTCCAAAGGACATGCTCTGCTCCTGACACTACTTTCTTGGTGTGTATCTCCCCCTATCTTTCTGCTGCCTTCTCTCTTTTATATCTCAAGACAGTGATTCAAGATACAACCTAATCTCGTAGACAGAATCCTGCCTCATTAACATAACTGCCTCCAATCCTGCCTCATTAACATCATAAAGATAGGATTTACAACATGTAGGAAAACCATATCAGATGACAAAATTGTGGACAATCACACAATACTGAGAATCATGGGTGAGCCAAGTTGAGACACATTTTGGGGGGGACATAATTCAATTCATAACACAGCTTCAAGTGGTTGATCAGTAGTTTTACATGTTTGTAACATTTTCTGTTCAACTATAATTGTTTGCAGAGTTCCCAACTTCATTATGTCATAAAGAAGCACATTTAAACCAGGAGATGCATACCTCGTTGAAATAATGGATGAGTATTTGTCTATTGTAACCTCACATCTGGCTACCGTCATGACAGTACTTATTATATTCGTTGGCAAAGCAAATGCTATAGCCTCATTACCTTCAGTAGAACTTGATTCACATGTGTCAAGTGTTTACAATGGACCATGCCCGGTGTCAAAGCCTTTTCTATGCATTATTACACTTAATGCTTTTAGCAACTCTACAAGGTGGGTACTATTATTATTATCCCTCATTTTACAGCTAAGGAAACTCAGGCATAGAGAGGTTAAGTACCTCACCCAAAATCATCCAACTAGCAAGTGGCAGAGCCCATTTTGTCAGACTTCAAAATCTATGCCATTATCTACTACACTGTTCTACTTCTGTGTTTTATAACAAAATTACTCTGCAGTGAGTCTTGTTCCTGCTTCAGTGCTGCTGTACAACACTGGTTGAGGTATTGCCAGCAAGTCAATGATTTCTTTCCCTCACACATTGTCCATTCACCTGCAAGTGCTCCAAAATAAAAGCATCACTGTTTCTCCCTTGCCCCAATTTCATTTCCCACTCAGACTGTAAAAAGATTCACTAGGCAAGAGTCTATAGGGAAAATAATAAGATGGTATTCATAATTTTAAAATTCTAAGGATGCTTTTATGGTTTTTCAGTAGTACACCCAAGAAGAGCTCTCTCTTACCAGAGCTTGGCCAAGGTGTTTACGGATAGCCAGCTGTCACCTTGTCTACCAATTCTTACAGAGGTGTAGGAATTTTGTTCCCTGGATTATTTGATTTCTTGGATTTCAAGGTGACAATGTGGTGCCACAAGAACACTGTAGCAGAAAGTGGGTAGAACATAGGCAGAGTACCTGTACACTCATCACTGCAATCCTCTTGCTTATGATCATGCACAGCCACAAGACAATCCTCACACACTGAAGCCTACACAGTTCTGTTCATAGCCTTTGGAAAAAACATTTTCCTTGACAGCATTTACAAATTATGTTTTGTTTTTGTTCCACAGAATAATTTGCACCACAGAAATTCTTCCATATGTCAGAAGTTGGTCTCATTCTTTTCCTTAAGGGAGGGAGGCAGGCAAGAAGAATACAGTTAAGTAGCTAGTTTAAACCAGAAAAAAAAAAAAAATTTTTTTTTTAAACCAGAGCATGTATAAATATTGTAACAACATCGTCTAGGTATAATGCTCAAGAACTTTCCGTTCCTGCAGGCCCATTTCTAAGGCCGTAAGCGATTTTACATTAAACATCAGGTTCTGACATAAAAAATATGGCAATATAAATGACATACAGCTCAATATCCTGAGTTTTGATAATACTAACACTTTAACTGTTATTGCACATTACGTTAGCTAACAGATTATCATAACACTATGAGGATGCAGGCAAAGTATTAGCTGTACACGTTATCTATCACCATGGCTTCATTGTGTCCTATTAAGGACATCCATGAGCTGTGTTGATGGGAGATGGGGCCAAATCATGAACTGTCAGTGGGATCTGCCTTGGGTCCACACCTGTGCTCTCTCTTTTTTTCCCTCCCTCCTTCCCTCTCAGACCTGGAAACTCCCAAGCAATGAAAGTACATGAATAACCAGTATCCATGCATATACAGAACAGAACCCAACCACATCTCTGTGCTTCATGCCAGCTTCTTTGTCTGCAATGGTGTGAGCAAGCCAAGATTCAGCAAGACACAAGGTCTAGGTTTGGGAATGGAGGCTTATTTTCAGCTGCTGCATTCTCTCTAAGAGCCTCCAAACTTCTACCTCCTCCTAGACTGAAATCCTGGGCTAATTACAATGCATTGCCATTCTTTGGGGCACGGGGCTTGCATATAAGTAAACTATGAAAAGCATGCAAACAAATATTTTGATGTCCTCACTTTTCTATCATTTGTATAAACTTGCACAGTTTTTTTTTAATTCATTTTGTTTTGTTGTTGAGAATATACACAGCAAAACATACACCAATTCAATCATTTCTACATGTACAATTCAGTAACATTGATTACATTCTTCAAGTTGTGCAACCATTCTCACCCTCCTTTTCTGAGTTGTCCCTCCTCCATTAACATAAACTCATTGCCCCTTAAGTTTCTTTTGTAATCTTTTGAGTTTCTGTTATCAGTGTGATCCTATATAGATAGTTCATAGAGGAGTATAATGTTCAAGGCAAACATTTTTTACTAGTTAAGCTAAACCATGGTTTGGTTTTAAAACGACTTCAGGGAATATTTTTGTTTTAAGTTTTAAAGATTATCTTGGGGCAATAGTTTCAGGGGTTTAGCTATGAGTTGCAATTGACTCAATGGCAAAGAGTTTGGTTTTTGTTTGTTTGGCTCTAGAAAGTCTGGAGTCCATGAGAATTTAAAATTCTTTTCTGCATTTTTCCCCTTTTGATCCAAGATTCTTCTATAGAATCTTGGATCAAAATGTTCAGTAATGGTAGCTGGGCACCATCCAGTTCTTCTGGTCTCATGGCAAAGGAAGCAGTTGCTAATGGAGGCAATTAGGCACACATTCCATATGCTCCTCCTATTCCTGATTCTCTTTCCTCTGTTGCAAGTGTTCCTGAGAGTTGTTTCAAAGCAGTCCAAGTCACAAACTTCAGAAGGTGGCATCCAGTAGGGATTCCAAAACCAAAACCAAACCTGTTGCTGTTGAGTTGATCCCAACTCACGGCAAAACCCTATAGGACAGAGTAGGACTGCCCCATAGAGTTTCCAAGGAGCACCTGGTAGATTCGAACCTCCGACCTTTTGGTTAGCAGCCATAGCTCTTAACCACTTTGCCACCAGGGCTCCAAAAGGAATTCAATAGGACAGAAATCCTTATACCTGCCTGACCTTCCTGGAAGCTCCATGAACCCTGTGCTGCCTGTTCCTTCCTAGCGCCATGTCTACCATCCTTGGCCTGGGGCTGCTGCCACTGCCCTTTATGTTTCCAAGGCCTGTGATCTTGCCCAGTGAGACCACCAGAATTCCAACAACCACTAGATCCTGTTGCGCCTAAGCCCCCAAACCTTCACACAATTACACCACCAATGCTACTACCTGACTGGGACTGTAGCCATCTGACACCATCCCTTGCACAGTCTCAGCCAGTGATTCAATCACAGTTAAAAGCACCCCAGTGCTCTCTGTCCAACAATCACTTTATCCATCATTCTTCACATTTCCCTTACCTGGCTTCCACAAACCTATCATTGTGGGCAACCCACTGCTGCCCTCAAGACCTCTTCCGGGCTGGTCAGTTGAATTGCACACTAATGATCAAGCTCCCACATATATTACAGTTCACTTAAAAAAAAAAATATATATATATATATTTTTTTTTTTTCACTTAGGACACAGTTTATTAGCACACTTTCACAGTTGACTTAGCTTTTCAGTCCAGTGTTCCCAGACCTAGATCACATTAGAAATTGCCTGGAGAGCATTTAATACATACTGATGCTTGGACCCCACTCCCAGAGATGCTGATTTAATTGGTCTTGGGGCATTGCTATACATTACAAGTGATTCTAGTGTGCAACCAAGTTGAGAACTATTGTTTTATTACCTTTTGCCCCTACCTACATGTGTGGCATGGCTTGTGCTCATCAGTGTAATAAAAAACCAAAACTGAACCCATTGCCATCAAGTCTGACTCACAGTACCCTATAGGTCAGGGTAGAACTGCCCCATAGAGTTTCCAAGGTGTACCTGATGGATCTGAACTGCTGACCTTTTGGTTAGCAGCTGTAGCACTTAACCACTATGCCACCAGGGTTTCCATCAATATAACAGGCTACATCAAGCCTATACAAGTTAATAGGATATCCATTCAATTTAGTGGAATATATCTGTGACATCTCAACACTCCTATACCATTAAAGAGCTGCCACTGAAGTGTGCATGGTCTCAGCACCCAGAGGAGGGGAAAGCAGGGCACACCTTTCAACACTGTTCCCAGAGTCTCTTCCACTCCCAGAACCCTGAGGTCTAGGCAGCTATAACTAACAACCTATCTACAGAGTTTTGGTCAAAGTGCGATAAGGAGTAGTCCACAAATCCAACAAGGTAATGCATTGCTGTCTTTTGTCATGAAAATGAAGTGCTCCTTGTGGCCAGTGTACATCTTTCTCTTACCCTTATGAGTTATCTTCTACCAGCTGTTATTAGTGAGAGGGAACTGTCATAATCAGTGAGTATAAATAGTCATAAGTGAATCTGCTGCACCTCTGGGAATGCTGAGCTCTGATAGCCTGTTCTAATCACCATGGCAGCCCTAGAGTAAGGCCTGGGGGTAGTGGGTGCCACTGTA
Organism: Loxodonta africana; assembly: GCF_030014295.1. NCBI lineage: Eukaryota > Metazoa > Chordata > Mammalia > Proboscidea > Elephantidae > Loxodonta > Loxodonta africana. The sequence continues at coordinate 45,720,506 of NC_087353.1, forward strand.
GCATGACCTCACATCAAACTCATGGATTACTGTATTTTTATGCAAATAACACACACCTACGTTTGTTTGCCAACCACTCCCTTCCCCCACAAGGTATTTTTGTAAGTGTACTATGCTAATTTTTTTACAGAAACATGTAAAAAAAAAATTAGCATAGTAGAGCTTATAAACATACCTCACGTGGTGGAGGGCAGTGGTTGGCAAACAAACAGAAGGTGCACATTATTTGTGTAAAAATACAGTGGGTATGTCTTCACTATGACTGAGACTGAGAAGGCAGCACAGCTTGATGAGTAAGAGCATGGACTCTGAAGTCCTAGGCATAGGCTTCTGTTTGAATTCCAGCTCCAATACTTCTTGACTGTGTAAATTGGACGTAGTAATGATAACCATCCCTGGGTGGTACAATGGTTAACACACTTGGCTGCTAAATGAAAGGTTAGCAATTTGAGTTCACCCATAGGCTCCTCAGAAGCAAGGCCTGGCAATCAACTTCCAAAACAATCAGCATTGAAAATGCTACAGAGCACAGTTCTAGTCTGATACACATGGGGTCTCCATGAGTTGGAATTGACTCAACAACTGGTACTGGTAATAATAACCTAATTTATAGAGTTCTTTTGAGGGTTAAATGAGATAATGCATGTAAAGCTACCTACTTAGTGCAATACTATGGTAGCAATTAATGTTTGCTAATACTGCACATAAAATTTTTCACACTGCAGTATTTTAGAAGTCATTTTGGGGAATAAAAAAGAGCCAAGTGTGAAAATCTTATCCTAAACATTATATTTACTGTTAAATGTTTTAAGCAATTTAGATGTGGGAGTGAGGAGAGTCCCCAAGGAAGGCAAAATTGAGGGGGAAAAAAATGTTTGTTTGTTTTTTGCCCAACACCTTTCTCTTTCGAGTAGTAAGGAAAGCTCTTTTCTGAGACTGAACAGATTCTCCCTCCTGTTGAAATATGGGGGCCAAGAAGGAAAGGAAGGAGAAAAATCCTGACAATGCCTACAGAATTTAAATGAAGAGAAAGGGCTTTGCACTCCACAGACCTTCAAGGGCATGAGTGAGGCTTCATGACTTCCATGAATGCCTGTTACAGAGGCTGTTGAAATCTACTCCATTTCAGCAGCTAAGCTCCCAATGACCACTGTACCGGGGACCACAAAGAAAAGTTAGCTGTGCTCACTAGACAGTTGAGTGAAGTCACCCTTCTGCTCCACAAAGGCAGGGTTGCCTGAGTGTTTATGTGCCAGGGCAGTGCAGTCAGGCTGTGATTGTTCCTAATGGACTGTAGCTAAGCCTCCTAATGTCCTTAACTTTACTCTTAGCTGAGCAATACTCAGGGAAGAGAAATTTTCTCTAACATTTGGTAAATAAAAAGGAAAAAAAATCAATAAAATAATTTCCAATCTGTTCCTTCCAACTTGATGCCATACTGATCAGAGTGAGTCAGGAACAAATACATTAGCTCTGAGAAAAAACAGCTTTTAGAAATAAGATTTGATCTAGTTGGCTGAGCAATCATTATGTTTGAAATTCTCTGTGCCTTATTTGCCAGTCAATAGAGCACACAGGGATAGAGACCACAGGGATCGCTCCTTTCATCTGGCACCCGCTTCTAGACAGCATTTATAATTGCTATGAAGATCATCAAGCCATCCAGCTACTTTGGGGAAATGCTTAATTCTCACCAAAATGAAGCAAAAACTAGTTTGTAACAAAATAACGGAGTGTACCTTGGGACCCAGCTCTTTACTCAAATTGGAAATGCTCTTTTCCTTTTACAAAAGATTTGAACAAAGTTTAGTTCCTGTTGGTCCCTGCCTTACCAGCCGTGTTCAGCAAAGCCTCTGAGAGCCAGCCACACACAGTTCCTGAACATATCAGGAGTCCTATCACTCAGTGGAAAAGGTCTAGATAAGTTGTGCAGACACTAACCCAGAGTCTGGAATTCTTGGGGTGATTCCTGGGCTCTTTACATCCTATCCTAGAATTACAATATTACCCACCTAACATTAAGAATGCCATTTCCTAGAAATTCCACTGTTGTTAACAACCCACTACAGAGTCTCCTGGATATGGACAGGTTCTCTCCTCAGCAGTCTGTGCTATAACACAGGTCCTGTAGGGCCTGTCCTAGCTCATCCTTTTCTACACTTGAACACTCCCCAGTCCCAGAATTCCCACCACCAAGCCTGCCTGAATTATGATAAACGTTGGGGGGGGGGGTTCTTTACTCCAAATAACTTAATCTTAGATTAAGCATTTGAACTGTAAACTATATAACCTTGGGCAAATCAAATACCACATTTGTTGTTATTGCTAACTACCATCAAGTCATCCTTGACTCATCACTACCCCATGCATGACGGAAAAAGCACTGCCTGGTTCTAGGCCATCCCCATGATTGGTTGTGGATCAAATCATTGTGCTCCATAGGGTTTTCATCAGTTGATTCTTGGAAGTAGAACAAACTGGGGATGCAAAGGCATGTCTCTTGGCTTAGTACACTGTTGATTACACACAGATTATCCAGTGACAATGTGCAACCCTGAGTCATCCACCCGCTGCCCCAGCACAAACCTGTAGAGTCAACAGGTACTATGAGAATGTGACCTAAACCTAAATGGAGGATAAGCCTACTTCAAAGGCATCAAGATGCATCCAAAACCAGACTAATCTTGGGTTTACATATAATTTCCAATCAACATGGAAGTTCATGCCTTTCCTTTGACAAAGGTAAATACATCAGTGCTCTAACTGGGGTCTGTACAGATATCCTTAGGTATCTATAGCTCTTTATGAGAATATTATTCTATTTTCATTTTTAAGATACTCTTTAAAAAAATATTCTAAGTGTACTCTGTGTCTCATAGATGGCCACTGGTAACTGAATACTGCAGTGAGATTTCAGTGTTAGTGTTACAACTGGGTATTGATCACACTGACACCGAGTGATAACCCAGAGCTGCAAATGCTTCACTTATAATGCAGGGTCTCTCGAACTGGGAAATACACAGATGTATTCTTAGCAGCCTATGAATTTTCATTTTTGAGAAACATTGAACAATATATTTATTTCTGAAGATGATCAATATCTACAAATTTCAATTGCCAATACGATAGCGAGTAGTCAAAGCAAAGAGCTGGTATTTGGCTGCCCTGCTAGCCATCACAGCACAGAGAAGGACAACCTGAACAAGAGGGTGAAGGCTGTGAAAAGTCAAATTACATTGAGTATTCCCATCCCAGAGCTGTTGTGGGTCCTTGTTGCTGGTATTGTTGTTTAGTTTTAATTAAAAATCACACAAATTATCAAAGCAATGACCATCGGGTTGTTCCAACTTGAGGGCAGGGCCTATTTTTATTTCTAGCTCCTCAGAACCCTGACATTGGGTTCTTCAGAGATGCTCACTAAACATTTAACAAAAGAGTAATATTCATTAAGCCCTGTTATGGGCTGAATGGAAACTCTGGTGGCATAGCGGTTAATAGTTACAGCTGCTAACAAAAAGGTCAGCAGTTCGAATCCACCAAGCACTCCTTGGAAACCCCGTGGGGCAGTTCTACTATGTCCAATAGGGTTGCTATGAGTCAAAATCAACTTGACAGCAAGGGGCTTGGTTTTTTTGATTTTATGGGTTGAATTGTGTTACCCCTAAAATATGAATTGAAGTCCTGGCCATTACACCTGTGGATGTGGTTCTGTTTGGAAATAGGAGTTTTCTTTTGTTATGTTAATGAGATCATACCTAATCACTTCTGAGGTATAAGAAGAGCAGAATAGACAAAGAGACACACACAGGGGAAAAAGGCAGACAACAGAGACAGATGCAGTTACAAGCCCAGGAATGCCAAGGATTGCTGGCAGCTGCTAGAAGCTCAAATAGACAAGGAAACGCCTCCCCTATACCCACATCCTGATTTTGGACTTCTAGATTCCTCAACTGTGAGAAAGTATACTTTTGTTCTTTAAAAGCCACCTACTTGTGATATTTCTATAACAACAGCACTAGGTAATTAAGACAAGTCCCTTCTGGCTACAGAGGTTGTCCCTCAAGGAACTTATAGTCTAATACAAAAATACCCAGATTATAGGTGGCTGTTTGATTGATGGAGCCTTGGTGGTGCAGTGGTTAAGAGCTCGGCTGCTAACCAAAAGTTGGCAGTTCAAATCACTAGCCGCTCCTTGGAAACTCTATGGAGCAGTTCTACTCTGTCCTACAGGGTTGCTATGAGTCAGAATCTACTCAATGGTGACAGTCGTTTTTTCTTTTTAATTTGATTAATCAAAAAGAAAAAAAAATCCTCACAACAGGACCAAAAAGCAACATCATGATAAATGGAAAAAATACTGAAGTTGTCAAGGATTTCATTTTACTTGGATCCACAATTAACACCAATGGAAGCAGCCATCAAGAAATCAAACAACATAATGTATTAGGCAAATCTGCTGCAAAAGACCTCTTTAAAGAGTTAAAAAGCAAAGATGTCACCCTGAAGACAAGGTACACCTGACTCCAGCCATGGTATTTTCAATCACCTCATATACATGTGAAAGGTGGACAATGATTAAGGAAGACCAAAGAAAAATCGATGCATTTGAATTATGGGGTTGGCAAAGAATAATAAATAGATCATGGACTGCATGAAGAATGAACAAAACTGTCTTGAAAGAAGTACAGCCAGGACGCTCCTTAGAAGTGAGAATGGCAAGACTTTGTTATCAGGAGGGAAAAGGACATCAGGCTTAGTAAAATAGAGGGTCAGCAAAAAAGACTCCCAACAAGATGGACTGACACAGTGGCTGCAACAATGGGTTCGAGCATAACAAGGATTGTGAGAATGGTGCAGGACCGAGCAGTGTTTCTTTCTGTTGTACAAAGGGTCACTATGAGTCGGAACCAACTCAACAGCACCTAACAACAACAACATTTGACTGACCAAAAAACAAGTCTGTGTATTCATGGATGCAACAATCAAAAAATATATATATATAAACAAAGCAAGGAAATAATTACCATAAAAGTGAGAATAGTGATGACCTCTGGAGGGAAGAAGGGGATTGAGATCAGGGTGGGGCCCATGGAGGCCTTCTGGGATCACTGGCATTGCCCCTATTTCTTAACCTGGCTGACAGTTATATGGGTCTTTAAAACTATTCAATATATTATCCATTTATGTTTCTGCGACAACAAATACTCGAAGCACTGTGTTCTACCCATAAAAACTCATTGCCATCCACTCAATTTCTATTCATAGCAACCCTGTAGGACAGAGCAGAACTGCTCCATAGGGTTTCCAGGGAGCACCTGGTGGAGCTGAACTGCCAGCCTTTTTGTTGTTGTCATTTTTAGGTGCCGTCGAGTCAGTTCCGATTCATAGCGACCCTATGCACAACAGAATGAAACACTGCCCGGTCCTGCACCATCCTTACCATCGTTGTTATGCTTGAGCTCATTGTTGCAGCCACTGTGTCAATCCAACTCACTGAGGGTCTTCCTCTTTTCTGCTGACCCTGTACTTTGCCAAGCATAATGTCTCCGGGGACTGATCCCTCCTGACAACACGTCCAAAGTATGTAAGATGCAGCCTCGTCATCCTTGCTTCTAAGGAGCATTCTGGTTGTACTTCTTCCAAGACAGATGTGTTCTTTCTTTTGGCAGTCCATGCTATACTCAATTTATTTCGGCAACACCACAGTTCAAAGGCACCAATTCTTCTTCGGTCTTCCTTATTCATTATCCAGCATTCACATGCATATGATGTGATTTAAAATACCATGGTTTGGGTCAGGCACACCTTAGTCTTCAAGGTGACATCTTTGCTCTTCAACACTTTAAAGAGGTCCTTTGCAGTAGATTTACCCAATGCAATGTTTCATTAGATTTCTTGACTGCTGCTTCCATGGCTGTTGATTGTGGGTCCAAGTAAAATGAAATCCTTGACAACTTCAATCTTTTCTCCCTTTATCATGATGTTGCTTATTGGTCCAGTTGTGAGGATTTTGGTTTTCTTTATGTTGAGATGCAATCCATACTGAAGGCTGTGGTCTCTGATCTTATTAGTAAATGCTTCAAGCTGTCTTCACTTTCAGCAAGCAAGGTTGTGTCATCTGCATAATGCAGGTTGTTAATAAGTCTTCCTCCAATCCTGATGCCTCGTTCTTCTTCATATACTCTAGCTTCTCGAATTATTTGCTCAGCATACAGATAGAATGTTTATGGTGAAAGGATACAACCCTGATGCACACATTTCCTGACTTTAAAACAATCAGTATCCCTCTGTCTGAACAACTGCCTCTTGATCTATGTAAAGTTTCCTCATGAGCACAATTAAGTATTCTGGAATTCCCATTCTTCGCAATGTTATCCATAATTTGTTATGATCCACACAGTCAAATGCCTTTGCATAGTCAATAAAGCACAGGTAAACATCCTTCTGGTATTCTCTGCTTTCAGCCAGGATTCATCTGACATTGGCAGTGATATCCCTGGTTCCATGTCCTCTTCTGAAACCAGCCTGAATTTCCGGCAGTTCCCTGTTAACATACTGCTGCAGCCGCTTTTGAATGATCTTCAGCAAAATTTTGCTTGCATATAATATTAATGATATTGTTCTATAATTTCCGCATTCATTTGGATCACCTTTCCTGGGAATAGGCACAAATATGGATCTCTTCCAGTCAGCTGGCCAGGAAGCTGTCTTCCATATTTCTTGGCATAGATGAGTAAGCACCTCCAGCTCTGCATCTGTTTGTCGAAACATCTCAATTGATATTCCATCAATTCCTGGAGCCTTGTTTTTTGACAGTGCCTTCAGTGCAGCTTGGACTTCTTCCTTCAGCACTGTTGGTTCCTAATCATATGCTACCTCTTGAAATGGTTGAACATCAACTAATTCTTTTTGGTGTAATAACTCTGTGTATTCCTCCCATCTTCTTTTCAACCTTCCTGTGTCGTTTAATATTTCCCCCATAGAATCCTTCACTATTGCAACTCAAGGCTTGAATTTTTTCCTCAGGTTGTTCACCTTGAGAAACACCAAGTGTGTTCTTCCCTTTTGGGTTTCTATCTCCAGCCCTTTGCACATATCATTATAACACTTTACTTTGTCTTTTGGAGCTGCCCTTTGAAATCTTCTGTTCAGTTCTTTTACTTCATCAATTCTTCCTTTTGCTTTAGCTGCTTGACATTCATGAGCAAGTTTGAGAGTCTCCTCTGACACCCATCTTGCTCTTTTCTTTCTTTCCTGTCTTTTCAATGACCTCTTGCTTTCTTCATGTATGATGTCCTTCCACAACTAGTCTGGTCTTTGGTCGCTAGTGTTCAATGTGTCAAGCCTATTCTTCAGATGGTCTCTAAATTCAGGTGGGATATACTCAAGGTCATATTTTGGCTCTCGTGGACTTGCTCTGATTTTCTTCAGTTTCACCTTGAACTTGCATATGAGCAATTGATGGTCTGTTCCACAGTTGGCCCCTGGCCTTTTTCTAACTGATGATACTGAGCTTTTCCATCATCTCTTTCTACAGATGCAGTCAATTTGATTCCTGTTGTGTTCCATCTGATGAGGTCCATGTCAAAGAAGGTATTTGCAATGAAGAAGTCGTTGGTCTTGCAAATTTCTATCATTCAGTCTCCCGCATTGTTTCTGTCACCAAGGCCATAGTTTCCAACTACTGATACTTCTGTGTTTCCAACTTTTGCATTCCAATCATCAGTAATTATCAATGCATCCTGATTGCATGTTTGATCAATTTCAGTCTGCAGAAGCTGATAAAAATCTTCTATTTCTTCATCTTTGGCCCTAGTGGTTGGTGCATAAATTTGAATAACAGTCGTATTAATTGGCCTTCCTTGTAGGTGTATGGATATTATCCTATCACTGACAGTACTGTACTTCAGGCTAGATCTTGAAATGTTCTTTTTGACGATAAATGCAACACCATTCCTCTTCAAATCGTCATTCCCAGCATAGTAGACTATAGGATTGTCTGATTCAAAACAGCCAATACCAGTCCATTTCAGCTCACTAATGCCTAGGATATCCACGTTTATGCGTTCCATTTCATTTTTGACGATTTCCAATTTTCCTAGATTGATACTTTGTACATTCCAGGTTCCGATTATTAATGGATATTTGTAGCTGTTTCTTCTCGTTTTGAGCCATGCCACATCAGCAAATGAAGGTCCTGAAAGATTGACTCCTTCCACGTCATTAAGGTCGACTCTACTTTGAGGAGGCAGCTCTTCCCCAGTCATCTTTCGAGTGCCTTCCAACCTGGGGGGCTCATCTTCCAGCACTATATCAGACAATGTTCCGCTGCTGTTCGTAAGGCTTTCACTGGCTAATGCTTTTCAGAAGTGGACTGCCGGGTCCTTCTTCTTAGTCTGTCTTAGTCTGGAAGCTCAGCTGAAACCTGTCCTTCATGGGTGACCCTGCTGGTATCTGAATACCGGTGGTATAGCTTCCAGCATCACAGCAACAGGCAAGCCCCCACAGTATGACAAACTGACAGACACATGGGGGGACCTTTTGCTTAGCTGCTGTAATTCTTAACCACTACGCCACCAGGGTTTCCACTGTGCTCTACAGAGAAAGGTAAATTGCTGTGACCACGGTTATGTAAGAGAAAGATGACTAACCTAAAGCCCAGGTTACTAGACTGAATCCCAGGTTTGCTACTTATTAGCTGAGTAACCTTGGTAAATCACATAATCTCTCTGAAACAGAGATATCACCAATTGCATAAGATATTGTGACCTTCATACAAGATAATACACGTGAAACTGCTCCACTGCTTTGCAGAGTGGAAAGCATTCTAAAAATGTAAACTTGATTGATATCGTTTGGAGTTGGTGCGCATGAGACGTTGTGCCTAAGAAAATAAGGTGCCTCGGGCCCATCTTCCACTAAAACCAGTTAATCAGTTTTGTGTCCCATGAAGCACATCTTTCACATTTCTGCTGGTCTTTGGTCTGCCTCCTCTCCCACCTCTACGCCCTGACACAGACTCTGGGCTCCTGCCGTACTGGCTCTTGCACTTCTCCTTATGTGTGCCGTGTACTGCCTGAACCCTGTGCCTCCCCATACAGTGTCTTCTGTCTGGAATGCCTTATGCATCTGGCCCACCCCTCCAGCTTATCACGTACTCATTCCTTCACAGATACTTACTGAGGATCTATTATGTGTCAAACACTGTTCTAGGCACTGGGGTAAGTTCCTGCCATCACAGTGCTTACATTCAGGTAATGGCTAACTCATACTCTCCCAGAGTGCCTCAACTCAAGGATCACTACCTACACTAAGATCATTTCCCAGATGCCCCCTCCCACAACCACCTGTCACCAAGTCCCACTGGGTAAGTGAGTGTCCTTCTTTGCCCTCATAGCATCCTATGCTCTCAAATACTAGTCTGCTTGCCCACTCATGGAGATGACACACTTCCTGAGTGTAGTGACTGCAACTTTCAGCTTCATTTGCAGAGAAGAGTAAGTAGTACTAACAGCTCTCACGCAGTGAGCATTTGCTGCATGGCACAGTTCAAAGCACTTGTCGATATTAATGTGTTTAACTCTCACAAAAACCAGATGAGGTGGGCATTATTATTGACCCCAGTTTAAAGACGAAAAGCTGAGGCACAGGGAAGAAAAATAACTTGCCCAAGGTCACAGAGCTGGTAAGGGGTGGAGACATAATTTGGATGCAGGCATTCCCACTCTTATCACTGCACTCTGTAGCCTTGTAGTTAGGCGATCCTATAGATCTTTGGGGTGGACAAAAGACAAGGAGAGGATAAGGAGGAGAGCCATTCACTTGGCAAATGACAGAATAAGGAGACCTTTTGTGTTAGGTGCCTTGGAATTGGGGTGAGCGTAGGAGAAGACAGAGAAAGTTTTCTATTTATATTTCTGCAGCTATTCCTGTTTCCCTTACTCCTTCCCTCCCTAAACTCAAGCTACCTAGGGATTACCCATCAATTAGAATATCCTTTAATTAATGGCATTATTCAAGTTGGTCTGTGTTCTTTCAAGCCCCAAAAGGCAATCTCATGAATGACGTGGGAGATTGGATCCCAGTCTCCTTCCTGTTGGTCAGCCCTGGATTCTCACAGTGCCAGAGGCCTCTGGAAAACAATGTGAAAGACAGGCTTTCAGAGCTGGATGGAGCACTAAAGATCACCTGCCCAGAAAGAGGCAAACTCAAATGCCTGTGAGGGAGAACAGTTAACGGAATTATGTGAAGCAGACAGGGTATAGGACAGTAGGTGCTAAGCTGCTGTTATAGAAATCAAACACAACAATCATTACCTACTTTTTTTTTTTAACATTGTCTTGCAATTCTGGTTAAACATGGCTGATTACCCAGAATCCATGGCTGATTAAAGCCTTCTATTTATCTCTACTTTCTTCTCCACATTTTTAAGTGTGAATCAATAAGGACAAAGACAATGAGAGAGAAAATGACAACAGACTAAAGATACCAACAAGAAGACTGAAATATGGAAGTGATAGCTGACTGACTAGTACAAAGAAAGCTGAAAACTAAGCATAAAGAAAAACCAAACCCACTGCCGTTGAGTCGATTCTGACTTATAGCGACCCTATAGGACAGAGTAGAACTGCCCAAGGAGCAGCTAGTGGATTGGAACTGCAGCCGAGCTCTTTAACCACTGTACCACAAGGGATCCTTAAGCATGAAGAAGGGGAAGCTATCAAGAACAAGCATATCTGCACCTCAGAACCACAGAAAAGCTCTGAATTTGGAGGGACTACATGGAGTTATAACTTCTCCCTCTTTATGCTCACTTTCCAAAAATAAAGACAACTTGAAGTATTTACCGATGAAGGTAAAGACTACAGCCTTCAATATGGATTACATCTGAATATGAAGAAAACAAAAATCCTTACAACTGAACAGATAAACATCATTATGCTAACTGAAGAGAAATTGAAGTTGTCAAAGGTTTCATTTTACTTGGATCAACAACCAATGTCCATGGAAACAGCAGCTGAGAAATCAAAGGACGCATTGCACTGGGCAAATCTGCTGCAAAAGACCTCTTTAAAGTTTTAAAAAGCAAGGATGTCACTTTGATGACTAAGGTACGCCTGACCTAAGCCATGGTCCTTTCAATCACTTCATATACATGCAAAAGCTGGACAATGGAAAACGATGACAGAAGAAGAATTGATGCATTCAAACCATGGCGTTGGCAAAGAATATTGTACGTATTGTGGACTGCTAGAAGAATGACCAAATCAGTCTTAGAAGAAATACAACCGGCTGCTCCTTAGAGGTGAGAACGGCAAGATTTGGGCTTATTTGTTTTGGACATGTCATCAAGAAAGATCAATCACTAGAAAAGAACATCATGTTTGGTAAATTGGAGGGCCAAAGAAAACAAGGAAACCCTGAATGAAATGGATCGACACAAAAGCCACAATAATGAACTCAAACACATCAATGGTTATGATGATATCACAGGACTGGGCAACTTTTTGTTCTGTTATACCATAAGGTCGTTACGAGTCAGAGCCAACTCACCAGCAACTAAAAACAACAACAGATAACTCCAATGGCTGGGGTAAGAGATGGGGCTGAAAACTCATGGATCTGAAACCGTTAAGGACCCTACCCACACTTAATCAAGTTACTACACCTCCTTAGTTTGGGAGAAGACTGCAGTTTTAACCATTGGTGTAACAGAACCAGAGAGGCTTTCTCTTCTTGATCACATCATACTTATCAGAAAACAGAGGTGAAATACTTCGGTGAAAACAGTGGTATTAAACAAAATGCTACATATTGATGAGGAAGAACCTACATAGAGTTTTCGGACATTTTTCTGTAAATATATTTCTCATGTTCAATATATTCCTAATATCAACTTTGTTATGCTTTTGTAAATGGTATTTTTAAAATCCCATATTCTATTTATTTATTATTGACCACTAACGTTGTATCCAGTGACCTTGCTAAATTCACCTAATAATCATAATCATACATCTGTGGACTCTTCTGGATTTTCTATGTACACCATTATGTCATCTGCAAATACTGAGTTTTATTTCTCTCTTTCCAATTATTCTGCCTTTCATTTCTTTTCTTGGCTTATTCTCCTAGTTAGGACTTCTAGTACAATATTCAGGAGTGTTGTTGAGGGCATCATTGTCTCCTGACTGATCTGATCAAGAAAAACTTCAAAATTTCACTATTAATTATGTTCACTATAGATTTTTAGTATTTTTTGTAAAATATTTTTGTCAAGATAAGGAAGTTTCTTTTCTTACTGGTTATTCAAGAGCTTTTATTATGAATGGGTGTGGAATTTCATCAAATGTTTTACTCATCTATTGAACTGGACGTATGAATTTTCTCCATTATTGTGCTAATTTGGTAAATTGCATTGGCTAACTTTTGAATGTTAAACTAAACTTGATCTCTTATATAAATCCAACTTGGTCAAAATATTTTTTTTTTTTGGTCATAATATATTATCTTTTTTATATATTGCTGGATTCAGTTTGCCAACACTGTATTGGGATTTTGTATAATTACTCTAGAGGGAGATTTACCTGTAATTTTCCTTTCTTATAATGGTCTTTAATAGGTTTGGATGTATTATATATAACATCTATGAGCTTCTCTTTCCTTTTTTGTAAAATGGAGGCAATTTAGTATAATATATGGGGCTATTATAAGGATTAAATGAGAAAATATATATGAAATCACTTACATTTCCTTCCATATAGTAAGTGTTCAACAAATATTTATTGAAAGCCTACAATGGTCTCAGGTTCTAATCAGTCAAAACTTGAGAATAAAATGTACATATAACAATTCCAATAATAAATCAGTTAAAGTAACAAAAGCTTCATTTCTAAAATCAATTGGCAAGATTTGAATCACTACAATCTAATCTGTAGGGTCCCAGCTTCTGTCCAAACCTTATTTAAGATTTAGATCCCAGGGAATGCAAATTCCAAACCAGGAAGAATAGGGGTGAGGGGCTAAGACCCCCATCAGATCCACCCTTTCACTCCCCAGCAATAATCTCTGGCTCCACAGACTCTGTAAAAGTGGACTGGTAAGAAGCAGCCTGAGCTGGCCACAAGGAGACGGTCCTTTCCTAGCTCTGTGACCTTGCACAAATCATTTTTCTGGGCCACAGCTTCCTCATTTGTCAAAAAGGCAACAATAATCTCCACCCTGTCCACTTCATAGAGTTGGTCTAAAAATGAAATAGAAAGGCTTTTAAAAAGTTAAAACTAGTATATGCAAATACAAGGCATTATTACTTTATTGCTATCAATGCTAAATGCTTTATACTGATTATATTAGTTAATACTAAATAAACCTACAGAGGCAGGCACAGATCTGAGGCACATATCAATTAGGCAAAGTGACCCAGGCTATACGGTAATGAATGGTGCAGCTAGGATTTGAATCCAGACAGTCTGAGGCCCAAGCCTGTGTTCTAAATAACTATGCTAGAGAGACTAAGAAAAAAGCTGGTCTCACCTTCAAAACAGAAATAAAACACCACATGTATGTAGTAAAACTGATAATGTTATGGTACTAAGATTCAACATCATGTAACACAAAAACATACATTAAATAGGTGGAAAAACGCTTCCTTTTCTGAATATCCTTTTCTCTTTTTGAGACTTGTTTCTTTTCTTTGATGAAAAAAAGAAAGAGAAAAAAAAAAAAAACTGTCACAGGAAATGTTTCATCCCATAAAGCTTTAGCTAATCAAAAGTTTCCTCAGCCAATTGCCCCAACTGTGCAACTGGAAGACATTAAGACTTTAGGGAACTCACAGTTCTCCTGTTAATCTAATATTAAATTGTTGTAACATTTCATTGACTCAGAGATTGCTCTCCAACCTACAGTAGCTTCTGCCCCTGGATGTCCTTTGTCGGGTCTCTCTTGTCTAATTGTAGAGTCTGCAAATAGCCACAGGCCTTCTCAGGCACATCATCTCTAAATGCTTGATATTGGCACCTCAGCCCAAGGTCTCACCTTAAAGACAAAAGCTATAATAGGAAGAGTTCCAGCCTGGGGGCATGAGTAAGTCTCTTAAGCTCCCTAAACTTCATATTCGTCCTTTGTTAAATGGGATTCATCCATATCAACACCACTGGGTTAGTGTGCAGATACCATGTGGCAATGTTTAGAATAGTACTGTAAAGACTGCAGTGCACTGTTTAACATAAGAAAGGACAATTGTAATCTACCTTGTTGTGTGATGGTGTGAAAAGAGCACTGTTCTGGGACTCAAGAGTCTTGCTGTCTTATGCACAGATCTAATATTTTAGACTGAGTCCTCTAGAGAAGCAAAACCAGTAAAGCGTATAAATACATATATAGAGAGATTTATATCAAGGAAACTGCTCACACAATTGTAGAGGTTGGAATGTCCCAGGTCCACAGATCAAGACAGAGGCTTCTCTTGATTCTCCTAGCCACAGGGGCTGGCAAACCCAGCATTGGTAGGTCAAAGAGCAGGGCTCTTGCTCACAGGCTGTGAAGATCGAGGAATCCAAGATTGGCAGGCAAGACCGCAAGGCTTCTCCTGATTCATGTAGCTGCAGGGACTGGCAAACCCAAGATCAGCAGGTTGAAGGGCAGGTCTCCCACTCACAGGCTATGAAGATCCACGAATCCCAAGAGTGACAGATAGCTCAAGTCCCAAGAACCAGAGCTCAGATGAACAAGAGGAGACCACAGAATCCAGAGTGAGCAAAAAGCCAGAATGTCTGCTTATATTCAGATGCAAGCCACACCCCCAAGGAAATTCCCTTTCAATTGATTGGCTACTCGCAGCAGATTCCATCATGGGAGTGATCACATATAAACACTGAGAATCATGGCCCAGCCAAGTTGACACACAATTTTAACCATCACATCTAAGAATCCATAGTTTAAGCTCTCTTTCCCTTTTGGCTTTACCTCACATAAAATCCTTTTTGAATTTTTTGGTTAAAAAACAAAGACATAGTCTCCTCTCCCCTCAGTCAGATGCTTTAGCCACTAGAGCAGAA
The DNA here is from genome assembly GCF_030014295.1 of Loxodonta africana. Lineage (NCBI taxonomy): Eukaryota > Metazoa > Chordata > Mammalia > Proboscidea > Elephantidae > Loxodonta > Loxodonta africana. The sequence goes on from NC_087353.1 coordinate 45,735,562, forward strand.
ACACAGACATCTGAGCTTGCCTTCCTTCTCTGACCATATTTCATCCCCCTTTGTGGGTTCTTCCCAGGATTCCCACCCTTGCTCTTTTCCTCTTTTCACAATAGGTAGAGTTAACTATGTTAGAGGCCAGATAAAACAGAAAATTTGTTTTCCACACTACAGTCTTCCTGACCCTCACCCCTGCTTCCTCAGTAAGTCTCAGATCTCTCCCTCCATCCTTCCTTAGTCATTCAGAGGACAGTCACTGGATGCCTTTTATGTGTCTGGCTCTGTGCTCAGAACAGAAGATACAAAGTCAAACAAAACAAACTCCTCAGGGAATTTAGAGTCTAGTGAGAGGGACAGATTGCCAAATCAACAAATAAGTTGATATAATTTAATCTGATTGATGATAAATCTGATGATGGAGGAAGCTCCAGGGAGGAATACCTAACCCAGTCTGGGACTTTGGTTAAGGAAGACAGCACCGAGGAGGAGTAACTTAGGCTGGCTCTTAAAGAATGAGTAGGCATTAGCTAGATGAAAGAGGAGGAAAAGGGCATCCCAGGTTGAAGGAATAGCATGTGAAAAAGCATACAGACATGAGTGAGTACTGTAAGAAAATTACAATAGCTGAGGGTAGGCTGCATTTGAGAAAGTTCTGGAAAATAAGATGTAGTGATTTAGGCAGAAACAAATCAAATCATGAAGGGTGTTGTTTGCAAAGCTAAGAAGTTTAAACTTGGCCTTGAAACCCATGGGGAGTCATTGAAGTAGGAGAATGGGGGATCAGATTTGTGTTTTAGAAAGATCTTACTGGAGGTTGTGAGAAGGGCAGACTGAAGAGGCTGGAGGCAGGAAGACCAGTTTTGAGAGGCAAGAAGTGAAGAGAATCTTAATAAAGGCAGTGACCATGAAAATAAAGAGAAGGTAGACTCGAGATGTAGAAGAAAATGAAGTTTTAAAACTTCCTGATTAACTACACATTGTGGGGGTGGGCATATGAGAGGGAGGGCCCTTGGTAGGATAACATCCAGGTTTCTAGCTTAGATATCAGGGTGAATGGAGGAGCCATTACAAAAGGTACCTGAAGCAAAAGATGAACTAGTTTTTGCACATGTTAAAGTAATCAGGCTAAGTTAAAGGAATCAAACACAAAGGATTATATACCATATGATTCCATTTTCATGAAATTCTAGAAAAGCCAAAACAATGTAGTGATAGAAAGCATGTAGGTGATTGTCAGGGACCGAGGTTCAGGGCAGGGGACCAACTGCAAAAGGGAACAAAGAAACTTTTTAAGGAGGAAATACTGAGAATCAAGGCTAAGATGTGGAAAAGAAAGTTTACAGAGTGAGCGAGATTACATTTTTCTAAGGCCAATATCTTGACTGAGGTCTCAGTTATATATCTGTTAACAATTACCAAAATTAATGAAAGTATACACTTAAATGGATTTTATTGTATGAAAATACCTAAATAAAGCTATTTTCTTTAAACAATGTATCTTTGGGAAGCCCAGGTAAGACAACAATCGGCAGAGATCTGGCTATAAGACACGGATTTGGAACCACTGGGTGAGAAAATTGTATGAGTAAAAGACAGGGTCCTAGGAAACAGCGGCATTTAAGGAGAGAAAACATTGGGGAAGAGGACCCCAGGAAGACATCTGAGAAGAAATAACCAGAGAACTAGAAGGCACACCAGGAGAAAATAATGAACGAAAATTGAGGAAGAAGAGTTTTTAAAATGGGAGAGTGGTCAACAGAGTAAATACCCCAGAGAGCTCTAGAAAGACAAAAGTTAGACTGAATGTCCATTGGCCTTGTCTATCTAGAGGGGTCTGGTGGAGGGGAAGCGCGAGGTTTCCCTCTCCTGTGCCCTCCTCTTAGAATAAATAGATAACACCGAGACGGTGACTTTAAACGTTTTTTAGCACAAAAACTTTAGGGAGGGAGGTGGAAGGGGATTTGCCGTGACCAACCCCAAATCTACTGACTTCCAAAAATTTACTAACATTTGGTCTGAAATTCAATTCATAAACATTTTGGCCATGGATATACCTTTCTGGCTATGCTTTGGTTAGATGAAAATTAAAATAAATAAAAACTGCACAAGCACCCTCTACCTGAGAGCAAAGGCCTACATTGGTGCTGGGTGATGGCTCCAAGTGTTGCTGCCCAGTCCATCCCACTGCCCTTGAGTGGATTCTGGCTCACAGGGACCCTACAGGACAGGGGGAACTGCCCCACAGAATTTCCAAGGCTGTAAATATATACTGAAACAGACTGCCACATCTTTCTCCCCTGGAGCAGCAGCTGATGGGTTCAAACTGCAGACCCCTTGGTTAGCAGCCGAGCTCTTAACCACTGCACCACCAGGTCCCCTTGTGTTGCTGCCAGGCATTTTAAAAATGTAGGGGAAACGTATGGAAATTGAGACCCGCCATGGTCAATGCTGATGTGAAGAGATTTTACAGGGCCAGAGATTTTACATTTGTAAAGGACAAGAGTGACACCCAGTGGTCATGGAAATAACTCCAGGTTCTCAACCGCTTCTCTTTTTGTTCAGGGCACAGAAGAGGGGCAACTGCCTGGCATCACCCAGCATGGCTGCTAGATGCTTCTCAGGTCAGGACCAAATGGTGGCAGTGGGTAGGGGGTGGGTAGACTTAGGTGTCAGTGGGCAAATTCACTGGACCCAGTGAAACACAGGGCGACTATTCCTCTTTTTCATGATGAGACCTGTAAATAGACTGATAATTTCTCAGGCACTTCCGTGTTTATCACCCTACTTGATCCACACAGCAACCTTCTGAGGCAGGCAGAGCAAGTTGTAACAGCCTCATTTTATAGAGAGGTTAATGTGTTCACCCACACATCCAGGTCTCCTAGTTCTAAGTCCAGTGCTCATTCCACAACACCACTTCATCAGGATGTGGCCCAAGATATGGGATAGGTATCTAGAGTCCCACATCTGGAGCCCAGATCCCAAAATCTTTCAGTTAACAAATATTTCTTGAGCACCCACTATGTGCCTGGCATCATTTGTACTAAAACAAAAGTTTCTGCCCTGAATAAGTTTTTAACCTAGCTAGGGGCTCAGAGAAGCACGCTGCGATGGGATGAGCAGGCCCAGGCGCCAGCAGAAGCTCATGGTTCCAAAGGATGATTGGGGATTGGGCAGAGGCAGGGGTGGACTACTCAGTAAGCAAGGTAAGCATGGGCTTACTTTGTGCTTACTTACTAATGCGTAGTGAAAAATTTCACATGGGTTTCACCATTACCTTGCCTATTGGATGATCTACCCCTGGGGAAGCACATCTGCCCGCACCCAGGTATGGGCCTCAGCCATGGGTAGGTCTGCCACACCCAGGCACAGGCCTCAGCCATGGGCAGGTCAGTGAGTGCCCTCACCTGTGCACGAGACCACCTCTGAGAAAACAGCAGAGTGAAAACATTTCTACACCATTCTTTCCAAAAAACAAACAGAGAAGAAAATTCAACTTCGGTGAAACTAGGGAACAACCAAAACCATACAGACCAGTCAATGGGGAATAACTGCCATTTGGGCCAAGGCAAGAGGGCAGAGAATGGCTAAGTACCTCTGCAGCCCATGGGCAGTGCATAGTTCTGCAGAAGTCGGCACATCACAAGGGGCCAAGCAGTAACTCAAACTGTGAGCAGTGAGGAGGAATGACTCAGAACTCACTGGACACAACACAAAGGGCAGAGGAGATGGGCCAAATGATGGAACACGCAGGTGTGCTCTCTTCGCAAAACGCAAAGGGACAGTGAGACCAGCCCGGTAGCAAAAAGCTCTGCCACTACTGATCAAAGAGAGCCGGGAAGAAATAAATGCTAAGCACCATCCAAAAAACCCATGACAATACAGGATTTTATGTTGAGTAAGCAGACTTCCTGCTCATTCCACAAACAGGAATACAGAAAATGGAAAGCATGAAGCAGAGATATACTCTCTCAGAAGGCAGAGCAGAAGCTGTGAAAAAGTGTTCTGAGGACTTCCAATTCTGGCAAGAAGTGACCAGATATTGTGAGGATGGCATGGGGAAGAGTATTTAAGCCATAATATCTAAAAGTATACAACAGATATAACAAATATCCTTCTAAATGCATAGTTGAGCTCATAGAAAATAAGCAAATCTGTAGGGTCTAAGAACGAAGTGGGAACAGAAATGAGGATGAAAAGAGAGCCATGGGTAGCTCGGGGGTCCTCTCCCCAGAACCTAGAGGCACTGTTTTAACAGCCTCATGGATGATCCAAGAGCAGGCACTGAACAACCTCAGGAAGTGAGACTTCTGCATGAATCCAGGATCCCTAAGGAGCTAACCCCTTGGAGAAAGGTAAGCCAGAAGGAAAATTAATGTGGCTGCTGAAAGGGAAACTTGTCTGTCTCAGGCCCTAACTTGGAGTTAAAGCAAAAAAGGCTCCCTAGAAATGTATAAACACAAATCTCCCCTCCCATAGGAGGGGTGTGAAAATACACTACCTGTATGCATGTAACCCCAAAGGGAAAATTAATTCCAAGTTCTGCTCAATCAGATGCACCCTGGGTACCCAGCAGATGCAAATGCAAAATTGTTCAAGCCTCTCAGGATTCCCAGCAAGCAAAGTATGATCAAACCAAAAATTACCAAAAGCACAAGAAAACAAAGCACTGGGGAAAAAATGGACGAGAAATCAAACAAAAGATTTAAATACCAAATGACTCCAATTTTAAAATGATCAGATAGAAATATGAAATAAGTAATAATAGAAAAGGACACATGTTCACAAAAAGACTTGCTCAAGAATGTTCTGATGGCTTTATTCATAATGACCAAAACCTGGAAACAATCCAAATGTCTATCCATCGGAGAATGTGTAAACAAAGTGTGCTGTTCTCATTCAATGAATGCTACCTGACAATTACACATTACAACATGAATGAAGCTCAAAATCATTATGTTAGGCAAAACAAGGCAGTATAAAAGCCACACACACACTTTATAATTCTGTTTACATAAAGTTCAAAAGTAGGCAAAACTAATCTACGGGTGATAAAAATCAGATGGGGGAGAACTTAACTAAAAGCACACAAGAGAACTTTCTGAAATTGTCACTATTCTATACGTTGATTGAGATAGTGGTTTCATAGACATATACCGTTGTCTTAGCTCATTAAACTGTACTCTTAAAATTTGTGTATTTTAATTCATGTTAACTATATCTCAATAAAATATACACCCATTTAATGAAAGAGGGAACTGAAATCATGTGCCAATCCATAAAAAATAATCAAGAATATTTGAAAAAAATCCAGAAATAAATAATAGAATCATTGAATTAAAAAAACTGAATAGGTTCTGCTTCAACTTATGGCTTATATCAGACCAAGCTTTCTATGAAGAACATCTCAAAAAGCAGGATAACATATTTTTTTATTTACAAATATGTTTTCAAACATCAGAGAGCGACCACAACAGTGAGAACTTGTGCCCAGGCCTCAAAGAGAAGGGAATTACAGAGATGTGAGCCAAATATTCAGCTATGCTTTTTCCTCTTGAGGCATTTGCTGACAGTGGCCAGCTGAGAGCCTGAGAAGTTGAGAAGAAAACAGCAACAAAGATGGAGAAGCCAAGACAATTTTTAGTAGCTCAGGGGCTGGGAAGATAAAAGTTGAAGTTCAGGGCCTATCGAAGAGGAGGAGCCCTGTTAAACACTTCTGGGCTTTCAGATGGAGCCTAGCAGGGATATCCTTTAAGAATAAGAATAAGACTGAAAGCCCTAACAAAAACTAAAACACAGTGTCAAATCAGCTGAATTTCAAAACAAATTTAATCTCTGCTTTGCACAACTGCCTGGCTGAAGCAAAAGTAAATCACCTTTGGAGGAAATCATCCAGAGCTTCATATTATTGCTACAGTTTTTCATGCACGATGTCTGGAATTCAATCAAAAACCAGGCTTGGGCTCCAGAAGGAAGTCCCAGACAACAGGAAGTACAGTTGTCACCACACCAATGTCTGCTTTGGCTCCTTCAGTGCCTTTGCCATGCTCTAGATGGTAACTACTACCTGGGAAATACTCTATCAAATATGAAAAAGTAAAAGGAAACTTACAATTCAAAAGTGGAGAAACAGACTTTATGTACCTCAGAAATAATTCTTAGCAGATTGACGCAGGAGAGAAAAACATGACAAAAAGACCATTTACTTGGTTCTATGGCATTATTTACAAAAAATTCAGATGACAGTAACAGCCTCAGGAACCAAAAGTATGTCATTCCAGGAAAGAAAGAAACCCCTTTGAAAGGATGCTTATTTAAACTATGGTTGTTTTTCAGGGAAGATTGTCCATTCCCACCACCATAAGGTAAATTTGAACCACCATTATTTCACATATATAGGTATCCTCCAGGCACATTGTGTCTTCCTATCTTAGAGGAAGACAAGGATTAGAGTATAGCAATCACAATTAAGCATATAATTGGGAATGCAGAAATTTCTAAATAAACCAAATATTTGAGACCAAAATTGTGTAGAACTTTGGGAATTACAGTGTATGAAAAGGTTTGAATACAAGTAAAGAACTTTGCACTTTCCTACATATTGATCAATAATGCCTTAAAAAGGAATGAATATTTTCCATAACAACTTGCTTAGAAAACATTTGCAAAATCTAGTTTTGCAATACAAAACTATTAACTTAGTGAAAGACTCATATTTGTGCCATTTCTCAATTTTCATGATTTGTATACAGCTCTAAATTCGCTGAATTGCCCTTAATGTTTTCATACATGGTTTCTCCCTTGAGTCTTTTCTATTTTTGGTTGTTATGTAAACCTTGCTTTTACTTAACATTGATGTCAGTAGTTCAACTGCTATAAGACCATGTATTTTTATATTATAAATACTCTAGTGCCTGGTTTCCTTTGTTCTTTAATTGTTCCAGTCATTAAGTTAAGCCTTCTATACTTAGCTTTGTGATGCTGAGACTCTATATACCACATTTTTGCTTTACAAGCTGACTCCCTATTCCCTTTGCCGTCAAGTCAATTCCAACTCAGCTAATAGAAGGTGCTAGAGGAAGACTGAAAGGATGCAGAAGGAAGAAGAGACTTTCTCCTTTTGGCTTCCTGTTTGCTTCCTATTCCTGTAAGCATCACCTTAGCAATCCCTTCACTCCAGCAGCAGCAGTTCTTTCCCATGGCAGCTGATGAATTCAGTCTGCAGGATTCAAGGTCAACAGAGAAAAAAATCAACAGTATATCTCTATATTCACAATAAGCAACTAGAAATTTAGTTTTTTAGGTACCATTTACCATAGCACCAAGAAATGGAATTAGATATAAGTCTACCAAAACATATACAAAAGTTATATGCTGTAAGATACAAAACTTGGAGAAATCAAAGAAGATCTAATTAATTGGAGAGATATATGCAGTGATTGGATCAGAGGACTCAATATTATTAAGATGTCAACTCTTAATTGATCTATAGATTCATTACAATCTCAATCAAAAGTCTACTAGGTTTTTTTAAAGAAATTGATAAGATGATTTTAAAATTTATATACAAAGGTAAAGAGAATCAAATATCTAAAAACAATTTTTTAAAAGAAGAACAAAGTTGAAAACTACCTGATTTCAAGACTTAATGTAAAACTATAGTATCAAGACAATCTGGTATTGGTGAAAACATGGACATGCAGATCATTGCAACAGAATAAAGGGACAAGAAATAGACCCAAAAAAATATATATTCAATTGATTTTCAGCAAAGCTAACAATGTAATTCAAAGGAGAAAAATCAGCCTTTGCGACAAATGGTGTTGGGAAAATTAGACATTCATATAAAAAAAAATAACAGGGGGCGGGGCCAAGATGCCAGAATAGCCAGACACTTCCTGAGATCCCTCTTACAACAAAGACCCCAAAAAACAAGTGAAACGATTATATTCACGACAAGCTAGCAGCCCTGAACATCAAAGGCAAAGTTAGAAAACAAACTAACTGATGGCAGGGGGAGGGGGAGATGGCTCAGAGGTGAAGAAGAGTGCTGGACCTGAATCGCCAGGATCCCTCAGGAACCATTCCCAGGAGCAGCTGGGGCGGGCTGGTGGTAGCATTCGGCCGCAGTTTCCTCAGAGAGAAGCAGCCAGCTACACAGCCCACTCACACCTCCGGAACCAGAGAATAATGGTGCTCTTGGAAAAAAGCTAAGTACTTGCATATATTTTAATGCACTCCCAGCCCAATCTGGATTCAGTGGCTGTTGATTTACCTGGGCCTGAGATAGGCCCTATTAACCGCCCAGAGCCATCCTCATGGCCTTGGAGTAGGAATAAATTCACAAGGGGGAGAAAAGATAATTTGCCAGCTCCACTAACCAGAGGAGCTCAGGACAGAGCGGCTCCTGTCCAGTCATAAACAGTCCATGAAATTTGAATACATTTCCCCCCTGCATGGTCCTGTGTGAGCCTATTTCAGGAGAACAGGCCCTTGTTGGCACGCTGCAACTGTTTCAGCTGTGTGATGAAGAGGCGGGTGTTTGATATTTGGCACCGCTTTGCCTATTAAACAGGGTCCTCACCTACCCACACAGGGGCATAAGGACTGGTGGCTCCACTCAGGTCACCCAGCCACCCATGACACAGGCCCAAGGATAGCTGGTACCTCACAGTCCTTACAACTGAAAGCACTGGGTGCCCAAGGTCTGTCTGCAGAACCCACCCACCTGTATGCTCTAGGGAACAGGGAAACGCTTTCCTCATAGACACTCGAGGGACAGTTTTCAGCCCCCTGCCTTGTTCAGAACGTGACTCCCTGCTGCAACCAGATACTGGTACCTACAACGATTACCCCTGCCCCTCTAAGATGGCAGGACAGAGCCTACACCACACACTTGATGATCAGCTACCTGGAAACCTGAGCTCAAGTCATACAAGAAAAGTGAATGGACTCCTAGACTGACATACCTGATAACAGCTTTAGCCATCTGGTGACAGGACGTCAGAGCTTCAAAGGCAAAAATAATCAGGCTACCTCACACGAGCAACCCATCTGGGCATATCAAAACAAAACAAAGCAATAAGCCAGGATACAGCAAGCAAACATAAAATAAACTAATACAATAACTTATAGATGGCTCAGAGACAACAGTCAATATCAAGTCACATAAAGAAACAGACCATGATCGCCTCAACAAGCTCTCAAAACAAAGAATCAACAGATCTTCTCGATGAAAGCGCCTTCCTGGAATTACTAGATGCAGAATTCAAAAGGTTAATATACAGAACTCTTTAAGACATCAGGAACAAGATTAGGAAGCAGATCAGGCAATAAGCAGAAAAAACCAAGGGGTACACAGATAAAGTAGTTGAAGAAATTAAAAAGGTTATTCAAGAACATAATGAAAAATTTAATAAACTGCAAGAATCCATAGAGAAACAGCAATCAGAAATTCAGAAGATTAACAATTAAATTACAGAATTAGACAACTCGATAGAAAGTCAGAGGAGCAGAATTAAGCAAGTGGAAGGCAGAATTGGTGAGACTGAAGATAAAGCACTTGGCACCAATATATTTGAAGAAAAATCAGAAAAAAGAACTAAAAAAATTAAGAAACCGTAAGAATCATGTGGGACTCTATCAAGAGAAATAGCCTACAAGTGATCAGAGTACCAGAACAGAGAAGGATAACAGAAAATACAGAGAGAATTCTTGAAGATTTGTTGGCAGAAAACTTCCCTGATACCGTGAAAGATGAAAAGATATCCATCCAAGGTGCTCATCAAATTCCACATAAGGTACATTTTAAAAGAAAGTCACCAAGACATACTATAATCAAACTTGCCAAAAACAAAGATAAAGAGAAAATTCTAAGAGCAGCTAGGGACAAATGAAAAGTCACCTACAAAGGAGAGTCAATAAGAATAAGCTCAGAGTACTCAGCAGAAACCAGGCAGGCAAGTAGGCAATGGGATGACTTATATAAGGCATTGAAGGAAAAAAAATTGCCAGCCAAGACTTTTATATCCAGCAAAACTGTTTCTTAAATATGAAGGTGAAATTAGGACATTTCCAGATAAACAGAAGTTTAGGGAATTCGTAAAAATGAAACCAAAATTACAATAAATACTAAAGGGTGTTCTTTGGTTAGGAGATCAACAATATCGGGTATCAACCCAAGACTAGAACACTGGACAGAGCAATCAGATGTTAACCCAGACAAGGGAACCACAAAAATAAATCAAGATTAAAAAATGCTCAAAACAGGGAAACTGCGATGTCATTACGTAAAAGAAGACAACATTAAAATAATAAAGAGGGACTAAGAAATGTAGTCATAGATCTTTCATATGGAGAGGAAGACAAGGTGATATAAAGACATAAAAGTTAGGTTTAAACTTAGAAATATAGGGGTAAATATTAAGGTAACCACAAAGGAGACTAACTATCCTACTCATCAAAATAAAATACAAGAAAAAAATAGAGGCTCAGTAAAACAAAATCAATGACAATGAACAAGAGGAAAAGACAATATAAACAGATAAACTACTCAGCATAAAAAATGAAGTGGGAAAAAGAAACTGTCAACAACACACCAAAAAAAAAGACATCAAAATGACAGCACTAAACTCATACCTATCTATAATTACACTGAATGTAAATGGACTAAACGCACCAATAAAGAGAGTGAGGGGCACAATGGATAAAAAAAACACAATCTATCTGTATGCTGCCTACAAGAGACACTTCTTTAGATAGAGACACAACTAAAACTCAAAGGATGGAAAAAAAAATATATCGAGCAAACAAGAATCAAAAACAGCAGGAGTGGCAGTATTAATTTCTGACAAAATAGACTTTAGAGTTAAACCCATCACAAAGCATAAGGAAGGACACTATATAATGAATGATTAAAGGGGCAATATACCAGGAGGATATAACCATATTAAATATTTATGCACCCAATGACAGGGCTGCAAGACACATAAAACAAACTCTAACAGCATTTAACAGTGAGATAGACAGCTCCACAATTATAGTAGGAGACTTCAACGCACCACTTTCAGTGAAGGACAGGACATCCAGAAAGAAGCTCGATAAAGACACGGAAGATTTAAACGCCATAATCAACCAACTTGACCTCATACATATATATAGAACACTCCACCCAACAGCAGCCAAGTGTACTTTCTTTTCTAGTACACATGGAACATTCTCTAGAATAGACCACATATTAGGTCAATAAAGTAAGCCTTAGCAGAATCCAAAACATCGAAATATTACAAAGCATCTTCTCTGACCATAAGACCATAAAAGAAAAATCAGTAACAGAAAAAGCTGGAAAAGAAATCAAACACTTGGAAACTGAACAATACCCTGCTCAAAAACGACTGACTTACGGAAGACATTAAGGATGAAATAAAGAAATTCATAGAATCCAATGAGAATGAAAATGCTTCCTATCAGAACCTTTGGGAAACAGCAAAAGCAGTGTTCAGAAGTCAGTTTATATCAATAAATGCACACATCCAAAAAGAAGAAAGGGCCAAAATCAAAGAATTATCCCTACAACTTGAACAAATAGAAAGAGAGCAACAAAAGAAACCCACAGGCACCAGAAGAAAACAAATAATAAAAATGAGAGCTGAACTAAATGAAATAGAAAACAGAAAAACAATTGAAAGAATTAACAAGACCAAAAGCTGGTTCTTTGAAAAAATCAACAAAATTGATAAACCATTGGCCAAACTGACAAAAGAAAAAAGGAGAAGAAGCAAATAACCCAAATAAGAAACGAGATGGGTGATACTGTAACACACCCAACTGAAATTAAAAGAATCATATCAGATTACTACAAAAAATTGTACTGTAACAAATTTGAAAACCTAGAAGAAATGCATGAATTCCTAGAAACACACTACCTACCTGAACTAACACAGAGAGAGAACAGCTAAATAAACCCATAACAAAAGAAGAGATTCAAAAGGTAATCAAAAAAACTCCCAGAAAAAAAAAAAAAAAACCCTGGCCCCAGAGACTTAACCGCAGAGTTCTACCAAACTTTCAGAGATGAGTTAACACCACTACTACTAAAGGTATTTCAGAGCATAGAAAAGGGTGGAATACTCCCAAACTCATTCTATGAAGCCACCATATCTCTGATACCAAAACCAGGTAAAGACTCCACAAAAAAAGAAAATTACAGACCTATATCCCTCATGCACTTAGATGCAAAATCCTCAACAAAATTCTAGCCAACAGAATTCAACAACATATCAAAAACATAATTCACAATGACGAAGTGGGATTCATACCAGATACGCAAGGATGGTTCAACATTAGAAGAACAATTAATGAAATCCATCATATAAATAAAACAAAAGACAAGAACCACATGATTTTATCAATTGATGCAGAAAAGGCATTTGACAAAGTTCAACACCCATTCATGATAAAAACTCTCAGCAAAATAGAAATAGAAGGAAAATTCCTCAACATAATAAAGGGCATTTATACAAAGCCAACACAAAAAACACAAAATAATAAATGTTGGAGAGATTGTAGAGAGACTGGAACACTTATACACTACTGGTGGGGATGTAAAATGGTACAACCACTTTGGAAATCGATTTGGCACTTCCTTAAAAAACCAGAAATAGAATTACCATACTATCCAGCAATCCCACTTCTTGGAATATATCCTAGAGAATTGACAGCCTTTACACGAACAGATATATGCACACCCATGTTTATTGCAGCACTGTTTACAATAGCAAAAACATGGGAGCAACCAAGGTGCCCATCAACAGATGAATGGATAAATAAATCATGGTATATTCACACAATGGAATACTACACATCGATAAAGAACAATGATGAATCTGTGAAACATTTCATAACATGGAGGAATCTGGAAGGCATTATGCTCAGTGAAATTAGTCAGTTGGAAAAGGACAAATATTGTATAAGACCACTATTATAAGAACTCCAGAAATAGTGTAAACAGATATGAAAATATTCTTCGATGGTTATGGGGCGGGGGGAGAAAGGGAGGAAGGAAGAGGAGTTTTCACTAGTTAGATAGTAGATAAGAATTATTTTAGGTGAAGGGAAAGACAACACACAATACAAGTGAGGTCAGCACAACTGGACTAAACTTAAAGCAAAGAAGTTTCCAGAATAAACTGAATACTTCGAAGGCCAGCATAGCACAGACGGAAGCTTGGTGACCATGGTTTTAGGTGACATCTAAGTCAGTTGGCATAATAAAATCTATTAAGAAACATTCTGCACCCCACTTTGGAGAGTGGCATCTGGGGTCTTAAATGCTAGCAAGCAGCCATCTAAGATGCATCAGTGGGTTTCAACCCACCTGTAGCAAAGGAGAATGAAGAACACCAAAGACACAAGGTAATTATAAGCCCAAGAGACAGAAAGGACCACATAAATCAGAGTCTGCATTGGCCTGAGATCAGAAGAGCTAGATGGTGCCTGGTTACAACCAATGACTGCCCTGACAGGGAGTGCTACGGAGAGCCCCTGAGGGAGCAGGAGAGCAGTAGGATGCAGACCCCAGATTCTAGTAAAGAGACAAGACCTAATCTTCTGACTGAGACTGGAAGGACTCCGGAAGTCATGGTCCCCAGAACTTCTGTTAGCCCAAGACAGGAGCCATTCCAAAGCCAACTCTTCACACAGGGATTGGACTGGACTATGGGATAGAAAATGATACTGGTGAAGAGTGAGCTTTTTGGATCAAGTAGACACATAAGACTATGTTGGTGTCTCCTGTCTGGAGGGGAGATGAGAGAGCAGAGGGGGTCAGAAGCTGGCTGAATGGACACAAGAATACAGAGTGGCGGGAAGGAGTGTGCTGTCTCATTAGAGAGCAACTAGGAGTATATAGCAAGGTGTATACAAGTTTTTGTATGAGAGTCTGACTTGATTTGTAAACTTTCACTTAAAGCAGAATAAAAATTAAAAAAAAAAAAAACAGATACCCAATCCATACCTCAAACCATATATATTTTCAGAGAAATAAATACTACATATAAACATTGAAAATACTAGATATAAACATCTAAGATGGATAGGAGTGACTGGTGTTGAAATGAAGTAATATCTTTGTATTTTTCAGAATGATAAAAATGTTCAATAATTTTGTAAATTAGATATGCATATTAAAGTACTAAAGCAACTATTAAAAATTAAACCATTAAAAACAAAAACAGACTATACAACTTCCAAAATAGTAGAGAAAAAAATGAAATTAAACAAAAAGTAAATGGATCCTAAGATAAGCAAGAAAGGAGGGGAGTAATGTATTGAAAATGTAGGGAAAATAGAAAGCCCAAAATAATACATAGGTATGATAAGAAATCGTAATCATGAAGAAAAATTGATTACACTCAGCAGTTAAAAGAGATTGTCATTTTGGACGACAAAATAAAATCCAACTATATCCTGTTCATAAAATATAAAGACACAGAAATTTCAAAGGAAAAGATATACCACACAAAAATTAACAGATAGAATGCTGGTGGAGCTCTATGTTAATACAAGACAAGATGCAATTTAAGAGAAAAAAGCATTATTAGAGATAAAGGTCACTATCTAGAGAGAAAAAGTTCAATTCTCGGGAAGATAGAACAATTCTAAACTTGCATGCAACAAATAATCTGTCTTTAAAATATATCAAATTAACATTTATTGAATTGAGTTAAATTGCATTGTGAAATATTTTAATATAACTCTTTCAGTTACTGAAAAGATCAAACAGCCAAATATTAGTAATGTTATAGAAGCTCTAAACAACACATTACTGTATTTTTATGCAAATAATGCGCACTTTCTACATTTGTTTATCAACTGCTCCCTCTGCCTGCAAGGTATTTTCCTAAGAATGCTATGCTAATTCTTTTTACACTTTCAGACTAAAACAGACTAAGAAGAAAAGCCTGGTCATCTATTTTATAAAATCAGCCAATGAAAACCCTACTGATTACACAACACTCCCATCTGCAACCAATTAGGGATGACACAGAACCGAGCAGCCTTCAATTCATGATGGGGCCCCCCATGAGCTGGGGGCTGACTCCACGGCAGCTAACAACAACAACAGGTAGTTATAGAACACTTCCCCCAACAATTAGAGAAAACACAATCTTCTCAATTCCATGTTGAACAATTACAAAACTTGACCACGTACTGCGGAGGCCATAAAGCAAGTCTCTATAAATTTCAAAGAATAAATATAAAATAGTTCATATTTTCTGATCACAATAAGCAATCAATTCAAAAATCAAAATACAAACAAACAAAAACACTTTAAAAATATCCATTATCTGAGCAGTTTATATCCCCAGTGGAACATGAGTTCAGAGGCAAAAATAACTAGACACCTGAGCGTTACAAACACCTGAAAAGAAAGTCAATGAACTAAAGAAATATATAATCATCTGAAGCAGAAATATTGGAAACAATGAGCCAAGGCAATTTTTAAAATAAGTGTGGTATATGATGAGTAAAAATATTAGTAATACAAAACAAAAATTGAAACTCTAAAACAGAACCAAGTGGAAATAATAGATTTGATTATTATAATAGTGGAAATAAAAATCTTAATAAATGGGTAAATGAAAGGAAAAGAGGAATTGATGAGTTTGAAAATTAGATTGAGAAACTGTCCTGCAAGCAGGAAAAAATTAAAACATGAAAGATTAAAAAGAAATATAGAGGATGGTAGCATAAGTACCAACATCTGGAAAATAGGAGCCTCAGAAGAAAAGAAAAAGATAAGGAAATAATTGAAGAAATAGAGATAAATTTCCAATAATAAAAGAAACCCAGACTGAATGGGCTCAAGGGGTACCAAACATTATAGTAAAGCTTAAGAATATCAAAATAGAGAGAAATAAATTAACATTTGTCATTGGAGATTTTAATATATACCCCTCTCTGAAGCTGATAAATCAAGCATATATAAATAAGTAAAGATTAAAGACGGGCAATATAATTAATAAGCTTGAGCTATCAAAAAAAAAAAAATTTTTTTTTTTTTTTTTTTTTTATCAGTAGACTGACCCTATGGCCTGACTTTGCCAACATAGTATTAGTTAATGCCTGTTGTGCTGGCTAATTATTAGCAATACTCCTTTTCACTCTCAAATGTGTCATAGTTTGGACAATAAATTATATAGTTACTCTAGCTACGAGGTGTGTTTAGAGCTCAACACTTAACAATAAAGAATACAATTTTTTTTTTAATCACACATGGAACATTTATAGAAACAGACCTTGTATTATGTCATAAAGAAAACCTCACTAAACTCTCTTCTTAGTCATTTTTTTCATTCGACAAATATTTACTAAGCACCTACTATCTGACAGACATTGTCTTAGCTCTAAGAATACAGCCTGGGTGCTACATAGCACAATTTCTAGGGCAACCATTCACATTGTAGTGTGATAAGCATATAGCCAGGAATGGCACCTATCATAGAATAACTCCAGGGCTTGTTAGTCTGTGGGAATGGCTACCTCAGAGTTTTGTAGTGCACAACCTACATGCCATAAGCAGCAGCCTTGGACACAATAGTGAAAAAATAACAGATGAAAATCCTTGCCTTCATGGAGCTTATATTCTAATGGGCAGAGACAGAAAATGAACAAAATAAATATTTATTTAGTATTTTAGAAGGTGAATAAAGTGGAGATGGGGGGTACTGGAATGAGGGTTGAAGAGGGGGATGGCAGTTTTAAATAGAGTGGTCAGGATAGACCTACCAAGAAGGTGATATTTTAGCAAAGATTTAAATGAGGAGAGAAGGTAAGCCATGTATATGTCTGAGGGAAAAGTACACAGGCAGAGGGAACAGCCATTGCAAAGCTTCTGGTATAGGCACATACCTGACACACTCAAGAAAGAGCAAAGAAGTCAGTGTGGCTGAATTAAGAGAGAAAGAGGGATAGCAACAGTACCGGTAATAATGCTAAAAGGGGCCAGAAAATTAAAAGGGGCCAGATGATGTTGATACTCATAGGCCATCGTAAGGACTTTAGGTTGAAGTGACTTTGAATTAGTAGAGAAGTTTGAATTAAAAAATGGCATTATCTGACTCATGTTTTAAAGAATCGCTTAGACTGCTGTGTTGAGAATAGACTATAGGGACACAAAGATGGAAGCCGAAAGATCTATTATGAGGTTGTTGCAATAATCTAGATGAGAGATGAAGGAGGTTTAGACCAAAGTGGTCACAGTATAGATGGTGAAAACGGTCAAATTCTGAGGATATTTTGAAGAGAGAGCCAAAAGAATTTCCTGACATTGCATATGGAACATGATAGAGAGAAAGAAATCAAAGATGATCCAAAGGATCTTTTTTTTCTGGGAACTGAAAGATTAAAGTTGTCATCAAGATGCAAAGACTGAAAATAAAGCAGGTTTTAGGGCAGGAGAGTGGTTTGGGGTACTTTAAATTAAAAATGTCTATCAGGCATCCAAGTAGAAATAATTTTGTTGACACCTGGTATACAAATATATAGTGCAGGAGGGTGGACTTGGCTCGAGATGTAAATCTGTAAGTCACCAGATGTGGTATTATTTTTAATATACACAGTTCAAGGACTGAGCCCTGGGATGCTCCAACATCAAGAGGCTGAAAAGAAGAGGACACTGAGGAACAAGTAGTAAGGCTGGAGACAGACCAAGGGTGTGGGGTTCTGGAAGCCAAGTTAAAAAAAAAAAAAAAAAGCTTTTGAAAGGTGACGCTGATAATATATTAAGTAATAAAAGGATGAAAAATGACCATCAGATTCAGAAAAATAGCAGTTTCTTATACTGATGGGAATTGTTGGAGTTGGTTTAGGAGAAAATGAAAAGAGAGAAGTGAAGAAAGTGAATATCGAAAAATTCTCTTAGAGAGTCTGTTAAGGGAATTGGAGAAATGGTTCAGTAGCTGGAGGAAGAATTGGGGTCAAGAGGGATTTAAGAAAAAAAAAACAGCATGCTTGCATGTTGACAAGAACAATCCAGTTGAGTGGGGAAAATGGTGAGGCAGGAAATGGAGAGGTGCAGGCACGATGGCCTGTGTACAGGTAAGGAGATGGGACAGAATGCCACAATCGGCCCAATTTAGTAGCCTTCCAAACAAACTGCAATAAAGGAAGGATGGCAGAGCATAAGGGTACAGATCCAGGATGAGGGTGGAACTGATGACAGGTGCTTATGGAAGTTATCTTCTGGTTGTTTCAACTTTTTTGTAGAAATAAGAAGCAAGGTCTTCGACTCAGTGTGAGAATGGAGGAGGCTGTGTTGCAAGTTTGAGTAGGGGCTAAATAATTTTTAAAATATGAAAAAAAAATATCGTCTAAGAAAGTAGGGGAGAGCAAATGAACTAAAAACAGGATTGCTGAGCAGTAGCAAGGCTCCATTGAAGCTTGTGGTGATGGATGTAGACTGAGACCAATCAGCAGGGTTTTACATATTGTTCTAGCCACTTTCAGCTGCATGGGTGCAGGCAGAAAGAAGACAAAGAATTTAATTTAAACGTTAGAGTTTTGCTCAGAAACTATTACCAAGCAAAAGAGGAGCAAGGTAGAAAGGATGGCTATTGGCCATGAAGTTTGAATGGGGACATAAGAGAGGTGAGAGACAGTAAATAAAAGGTAAAATCTATGGATTTGGAGTTATGAGAGGTTAAAGGATTATTGGGGTACTATAAATTTTTTTTTTTTTTTTTTTTTTTTTAATAAAGTGAGCCAGGAAGCTATATGGTAGTGGTCAAGAAATGAAATGTTTAAAATTGAAGTGAAGGATATGATGGTTAATTGTATGTGTCAACTTGGCTAGCCTATGGTGCCCAGTTGTTCGGTCAAACAATGGTCTAGATGTTGTTATGAAGTATTTACATGTGATTAAATCAGCTGGCTTTAAATAAAGCAGATTATTCTCCATAACATGGGCGGGCCTCATCCAATCAGTTGAAGGCCTTAAGAGCAAAAAAGAAGGTTTCCCAAGGAAGTATTCTGAATTTCAGACTATAAATTGACATCAGAATTTCCTTTCTCCCCCACAGCCTGACTTATAAATTTTGGAACATAAAACTGACAGAATTTCTAGCCTATCACCTGACCACTGGATTTTGGATTGCCAGCTTCCACAATTACATGAACTAATTCCTCAAAATCTCTCTCTATCTACCTCAACCTATCATCCATCCATCCATCCATCCATCCATCCATCCATCCATCCATCCATCCATCCATCCATCCATCCATCTATCTAACTGGTTCTGTTTCTTTAGAGAACCTTGACTAAGACAAAGGAAGACTGACAGTTGTCGGTACTGACGAAGTACAAGGTCAGCCCATAGGAGTGAGTGGCTACGATAAGGTAGAGAACAAAAATTAGCAATGAAAGGCTACCTTTGAAAAATTCCATGTTTAGACACTATATAATACATTACTAAATAGTCCTTTGCTTAAAAGGGATAGAGACTTCCATTTCTGGAAAAGAGAGTAACAAGGACTTGATTTATCCTCCCACTTGGAACGATCAAAAATCCAGAGGAAATAAATGAAAACAATAGTTTCCAGACAATGGACAGGATAAAATGGTGGATAGTAATTCCTGACCCATGGGAAAAAAGAGATGAGACTTACAATTGCCCCAGCTGCCTCGAGCGAGTTTCTAGGCTACACACAGGGACAAGATCCAGGCTGTGCCTGGAGGACTCCCTGAGCTGAAGAGACAACTCTGAGAGTCTGGAGAAAACAAAGCAGCTAGAGTTCACAGGGCAGAATAATGGAGAGGAATAGTGCTATGCAAAAAGAACTTCAGAGGTCTTCAGAGAACTTCACTGATCAGCACATGCATGTCAAGAAACTATCCAAGGCCATGGAAAGGATCTCCTAAAAGGATTAGAAGGAATTGCACCCAGCCCACAAAATGACACACAGGTTTAATGCAATTCCTATCAAAATCCCAGGAAAAAATTTTGGAAGATATAAATAAGATTATTCTAAAATTTACATGAAAAGGTAAAGGAACTAGAATAGCTAAAACATTCTTGAAAAGAATAGCTTTGGTCTATCCAATCCCCAGACTTATGTAACAACGATAATCAGGGCTATTTGGTATTAGCAGAGGAAGTGACACATAGATCAATGGAATATAACAAAGAATCCAGAAATGGCCCCATACAAGTACAGCCAACCGATTTTTTACAAAGATGCAAAAGCAATTCAATGTAGAAAGGACAGGATCTTTCACAAATGGTGCAAGAGCAATTAGATACTCATAATCAAAAAAATAAAAAGAACCTTCCCCTAAGCCTCACACCTTTACAAAAATAAATTCTGAATAGATCACAGATTTGAATGTAAAATGCAAAACCGTAAAACATTTAAAAAATAGCATAGGAGAAAATCTTTTTAGGATCTAGAGCTTGGTGAAGAATTCTTAGTTATGACCCCAAAAGCATTATTCATAAAAGAAAAAATTGATAAATTGTACTTTATTAAAATTTAAAACCTTTGCTCTGCAAAAGACCGAGTTAAGAGGATGAAAAGATAAGCTACAGTCTGGGGAAAATATTGGCAAACCACACAACCTACAAATTAGCAATATCTGGAATATTTCCTCAAAACTTGACAGTAACAAACCAAACAATCCCATTAGAAAACAAGCAAAAGACATGAAGAGACATTTCACTGAAGAGGGTATATGGATGGCAAATAAGCACATGAAAAGATATTCAACGTCATTAGCCATTAAGAAAATGCAAATTGAGATGACAATGAGCTATCATCAGCTAGGCCTTTGGCAGAGGGGCTGTCTTGCTCCTCCAATCTCTGACAGACTGCTAAGATCATGAGGATCAAACCGCCTAGGCTGAGAAGTAAGGGCTCACTAAGCAGTTGTTGCCCTACCAGTAGTTTGAATATTAGGTTAAAGTGCCCCTGGGTTTCCTCCTGCCGTTTAAACTAGTGCCCCTGGCCTTACCCGGTACAGGGAGTCTACATTGCATACACCAACTGCATGCTACCTCCGTCCCTCAGGAAGCTAGGGCAATGACCTACAGCTTATCGAAGGTTCAGAATCTCAATCATGAGCACAGAAGTCATGACAAACTTCTTGGACAGACTAAGTAGACACCACCCTTGGAGAACCAGAGCCTGAGCAGAAGATGTTCTCATTTCAAGAGTCCCTTCTAACACATTCATCAAAGTTCAAATATTTCTCTCACAAGAGAAATTCTCAGTTTCACACTCTCAAAGAAAAACTCAGAGATAATTTTTGTCTGCTGAGTGAAGGATATTTCACTTGCAATAAAGCATAACGCAAGGAAGGTGCTTTCAGAACAACTGGGATTCCAGAACAAATAGAGAAAGCTGTATTTGTAGCTCAAATTATTACATAGAAGTTAATTTTGATTCGATAATGTTTGGATTCTTTTGACAAAATATGTAACCTTATATCAGGATGTAATGATCCTGTAATCCATGGTTTATCTCCCAAAATGCAAGGCTTTTAGAAATGTAAATCTTTCCTTCCCTTAATTATGGAGATATACTCCAAGTTAGACCGGGCTAGGCTGAGCTAAGGGCAAAAATGAAAGTTTCACTTTTTCAGAATCAAAGTTCCATAGACAACAATTTCAAGGAGAAAAAAGTATAGCAGGTGCTACGAATGCTTTACCCCCTGGCAACTAACGTCTACACACCAAAGACTGCAAACACTTATGACTCTCTATCAGAGGCCCTTCTCTGCCACCAAGAGCATGCTCATCCCCCACAGGGCAAGCTGAAAGTGCCTGAGGGGTAACACCCCAGAAGTAGCCCTCAACCAATAGTGGATGGCAAGTGGTGGATAAATATTCCGGCTTCTTCACCCCTTGATAGGAATAACTGTAAGATGTATCTACACTGTGTATAAAATGGTGGTAGTAGTAGCTTCAGAACCTAACTTCAGGGGAGATAATGACCAGGGCCAACCCAAAACTGATCCCTATCAGGTGGAGATCAGACATACCTCCAACCCTTTTCACCAGTTCTAACACCAGCCATCCCTCCCATGGCACTCTCTACTTCTCTTCTGGGTTCGATAATCTGTTGCAATAGCCACACAGAACTCACAGACCATACTTAACTACTACCACCATTTTATGTACAGTACAGTTTTTTTTAAGTGGTTTATTAAGGGAGTAACAGGGTACAACTTGGAATCAGGCTACAACTGAGGATCAGGATCAGGAAGCATGTAGGCAAAGTCTGGATGGTTCTCCCAAAGTGGAGGGCACACCTCGCCCTTCTTCAGTGCAGGGCAGCTCTCTCAGCTCCTGTCAGTCTTGCAGGCTTCCTCTCAGCTTCCTCAGGACAGGCCTCCTCTTAGCTCCCTCAGGACAAGCCTTCTTTCCTGGACACATGTGAGTACTCTTACAGTTTTTTGAGGTCAGGCTTTTAATTTTTGGTTTTGCAAGTAAGAAAAACCCTTAAAATCAAAGAAGTCTGTTACTAGTTTTTTTCTTTCACAGCTGTCTCTCCAAATTCCCCAGTAGGACTAAGTTCCAGTTGTCCGCAGTGGTAACTTGCTTGACTATTAGCCCTGTATTGTCTTCCTTCCCCTCACTGTTTCAGTTCTCTGCTCCTCTTTGAGTGTTCCCAAGTGTCATCTCTCAAATAAAATTCTTGTCTCAGAGTCTCCTTCTGAGGGAACACAAACTAAGACAACAGGTACATCACAGAGGCATAGATGCACAGCTAGGAAGGCTGTAATGACTCTCAGAGACCATTTAGCCCACCTCCAACATGTTACACATAAAGAAACTGAGGTCCAGAAAGCCTAAAGTTGGTGGCAGAGTCACAGACAGTAGTAAAAACCAAGAGCATTTCCCAACAGTAAGGAGCTAACGAAGATTTCTAAGAAGCAGACATGAGTACTCAAATCTCAGAGCCTGCTTTCAGCCAGCTAAGGTTTGACTGTGTTTGAGTCTCACTGTAGAAAAATATATAGGTGATTTTGTAATTATAGTCCCAGTAAATATAATTGATAAAGTAGTCATTATTCGTCATGATGATTTCAATCCATTTCTGTACCAAGCTACCAGCTTAAGAAACTCCTGACCCATGCTTAAAGAGAGAAATGAAAGAGAGAGAATGGATGGTTAATTTGCAGGACTCTGAGGCATTCCAGAAAGGCTGTTCAAACATATTTGAAGTGGATTCAGTAAAGAAATAGAAGGGAATCACTCACACCCACCCTTCTCTCAAAGGCTGCACTGCTCATCCCCCAGGCTGTGAGAAGATGTGGATTTGTGCGTATCTTTGTGGTGTTAATACACATTGCAGGAGGAACCCTTTGTAGCTATCTGTCTGAAATAAGTATATTTCTACAATGAAAATGCACAATAGACTCCAATACTGTTAAAGACTGCAGAGTATACTGCAAGTGGTACTGGTTACTTGAGTAAGTAAACCTAGGTTCAGATACCAGTGCACTGTTCACTTGCAGGCAAGTCACCTAACCTTGCTGAGCCTTTGTTTTCTCATCTGAAAAATGGGATAACTCCTAATCTGCCCACATCACAGGATTGTAATGATGATTGCAAAATCTAGGAGAGCAGTGAGTGTGCCTATCTTGTTACTTTTTTTAACCCCTGTGGCTTGCAAGGTGCCAGACTCACAGTAAACTCAGCACAGATTGATGGGGTTATATAAGAGCTTAATCAAGTAATGGATGTGAAAATTGTTTTTAAATGAGAAAGTACTATGCAAATGTTAAAGATAATCTGAATCCCTTTTCTGACTCAAGATCCTTCCTTGTTCCTTAGTATTGAGGATGGCGAGACTTTATCTCATGTACTTTGGACATGTTATCAGGAGGGACCAGTCCCTGGAGAAGGACATTATGCTTGGCAGAGTAGAGGGTCAGCAATAAAGAGGAAGATCCTCAACCAGATGGACTGACACAGTGGCTGCAACAATGAGCTCAAACAGCTATGATTGTGAGGATGGCACAGGACCAGGCAGTGATTTCATCTCTTGTACACAGGGTTGCTATGAGTTGGAACTGACTCAGTTGCACTTAACAACAACAAATATTGCTCCAGCAATGCCCCTGTAACCCACCAACACTTCTACTTAAAAGTTTCCTCCAGGCCTCCCCTGCCAATGCGATTTCCCCAAATATCCTGGTTAGCAACCCATAGTCAAGGACAACAGTGGTTCCAGCATTCCCCAATACACTTTGCTTCATAGTACCCCCAACATCTTTAGTCTACCAGTATCTCCCAGGCTCCAGCCCCCGCCCCAGCGCAGAAGCCTCCGCTCCACAGGTCCCTGGAAAAATGTAACAGGCCTGATCTCAAAAGAGTCGTTCTCAGTCAGACAAGTCGTTCTCAGGATCTAACCCTATTCAGCTTCTCCAGCTAAATCCAAACTTTCAGCCCTTTCTCTTCCCACTTTAGCCCAGTACTCAAATCTCTTTAGATAACTCCTACTTCTACCTCCAAGGAGATGGTGGAGAAGGGAGTAGGACTCTGGTGGGCAGCACTCAAATTACTCACTGCTTCTTCCTCACTTTTATAGACTCTAAAATTGACATCATGGTGGATAACCTAGAAGTAAACCAGGACTAATGCAACAGAATGATATCCTTGCTAGTACTAATCAGATGAATGCAACAAAGGAAAAAAAAGACAGACCTGAGTTCAAAAACTGACCCCACTACTTACACTGCTTATTTCCTGTGTGATATGTTGAATTGTGCTTCCATAAAATGTATGTTGTAAATCCTACACCTATATTCCTGTAGCGGTAACCCCATTGGGGTTACATTTCTTTGTTATGTTAATGAGAACACATCAGTATAGGGTTCCTTTTAAACCAATCACCTTTGATATATATTAAAAAGCAGAGTAGGCACAGAGAAGCAGCACACTCGGAGGGGAAGATACATGCCACACAACAATCACCAAGGAACTCCAGAGAAGCTGAAACAAAGATTTTCCCCCACAGCAAACAGAGAAAAAGCCTTCCCCTAGAGCCGGCACCCTGAATTCAGGCTTCTAGCCTTCTACACTGTGAGAAAATGGATATCGTTGTTAAAGCCACCCACTTGTGGCATTTCTGTTGTAGCAGCCCTAGACAACTAAGATGGGGTGGTGGGGGGAGGGAGCTAAAGGAAATATCTAAGTACCAAGCACAGTACCTGGCACTTCAGAACTCAGTAAATATCAGTCCCCTTCCTCCTCTGCTTCAGTGTACCCACCACCAGCCTGGCTCTTAATGCTTCACGCATGGATCTTCCTTCCTTTATCGCTAGAACTAAATTAACATTTCTAGGTCACCTGGCCCTGAATCATCCTGGTATTAGCCCCTTTTACACACAGGCTCAGAGATGTCAGGTGCATTTTCCAAGGTCACATAGCTCCGAAGAAGCTTAGCCAAGACTCAACCCAAATTCTCTAGAACTCCAAAGTCTACATTTTATGCTTCCCACTGCACTTTCCTTCAAAAGGATGCATATGAATTAGACTCACAAACTGGTTAAAATGGTTACACAATATCAAGAAAAGAAGTTATCATCCAGGAAGGGAAGTTTACTTCGAGGACATCTTTATTATAGTTTCTAATATTCCTCTGTCCTTGAGTCTCCTTCTCTTATCTGAGTTTCCCTCTCACTCCACAAGGTGACAATATTCAATAAAGTTAAGTATAAAACAACTCTATATTTAGCAAAGATCCCTAAGGTGATCAACCTCTCATCTTTATTTAAGTATTTGAGAGGGAAGACACTCACTAAAAAGTACCCTGAAATATAATGGGGAGAACAATCATGAGTATTCCAACAGAAAACTTCCTTCAAACTCTGCTTCACCCCTCATGCCCTATTCCTTATAAGGAATTCAAGGAAAGAGGGCAAAATGGTGTACTCCCAGGGGTTTCTCACACTTTGTTCCTATATTGCCAGCTAAACAATAAGAAAAAAAAGAAAAGGTCAAAAAGAATGAAAATGAGATGAGAAGAAAAGGAAAAGAAAGATCAAAGAGAAGGGCAAATAATAGTATTGACAGTAAAGAGAAGAAAGAAGGAAAGAGAAACGAAAGTGTTCTGAGACTGAGAATCCTACATTTCTAGTATCCACAGTTCCCAACACCCAGGTCAGTATAGTGCCTGCCTCCTGCATGTAGGAAATAAGGATCAGAAAGAGATAGTCACTTGGCCAGGGTCACACAGTACTCAGGTAAACTCATCATCTGGGTTCAACTACTTTGTGGCCACTAGGCACTACTGGAGCACTGAATTCATAATTAATTTCACAAGGCTCCATGATCAAAGACCCATAGGTTCCTAGAGTTAAAACTGACACTATGACTACTACTTCCAGAAAGGTAGACTAGAAGACTATTCCTCCTGCTAAATACACTTAAAAACCTTGGACATTAAAATAAACATAAAAAGACTCCAAAAAGTAGAAAGAACACAAACAGGCTATGGACCTTGGGACCCAAGAAATGGCATGGTGGTGAGTACCCTGAGTTTTCTTTTTGCCTCTAGACTGGGTACTGAAGAAACTGGCAACCTGGAAATGCCAATAAGCACCAAAAAAAAAGAAAAAAGAAAATCCTATTTTCTCTAGCCAAAGGACAAGGGAAGGGGAAGCCTACCAAGACAGAAAATGTTTAGATAATAACCACTCGGCTCTAGCCAAACACCACAGAAAAAGCTGTGAACCCGCCCCCACCCTCACCTGTAAAGGCCAGATAGAAAACCTAGATTTCCATCTTTGCAGGGCTGTAAAGAGATGTCCCAGCTGCTTCCTTCTCCCCCACACTGGGGTGGTTTCAGAGAAAGCCAAGTGGGAAGCTGGGATTTTCATTCTTGCTGAGTGGTAACAAGCTCCCATTACAGTGTCAGTAGAGACCACATGGTGAGACTGGATTTCACCTACACCTGTTGGAGTGGTGTCAGAGGAACAACGAAAGCCTAGCAAAGAATCAGAATTTATACTACTACTCAGTGATAATGAAGCTGCCACCTCTTTTTAATATCAATGAAGGCCAAGTAGGGAGCCTGAACTCCCATCACTGCCCATCAGTAATAAAAAGTCCCTCTTCCCAAAAAATGTCAGCAGAGGCCAAGTGGAGAACCTGTACTTCTACCCCTACCTGGCAATAACAAGGCAATGTCCTATTTCCTCTGCCAAAGCACTATCAGAAGAGGCCTAGTAAAACACACAGGATTTAAATAAGATCCACAGTCTCATAACACCCAAAATATCCATGTTTCAATCAAAAATCATTCATCATACCACGAACTAGGAAGATCTCAACTTGAATAAGAAAATGCAATCAACCAATGCAGATATCAAAATGACACAGATGTTGGAATTAACTAACAGGATTTTAAAGCTGCTATCATAGAAATGTGGAAACCCTGGTGGCGTAGTGGTTAAGTGCTATGGCTGCTAACCAAAGGGACAGCAGTTCGAATCCTCCAGGCTCTCCTTGGAAACTCTATGGGGCAGTTTTACTCTGTCCTATAGGGTCACTATAAGTCGGAATCGACTCGACGGCACTGGGTTTTTTTTTTTTTTTAACCATAGAAACATTTCAGTGAACAATTATGAGTATGCTTGAAACAAATTATATATATATATATATAAAGCCTCAGCAAATAAGTAGAAAGTCTCAGCAAAGAAATAGAAGACATAAAGAAAAACCAAATAGGAATTTTAGAGCTGAAAATCCAATAACCAAATACTAACAAAACTGAATGGATGTACTCAGCAGCAGAAGGGAGAAGACAGAGGAAAATAAATCAGTGAACTTGAAGATAGAACAATAGAAATCACTCAATCTGAACAACAGAGAAAATATATCAAAGGAAAAAGAACAGAGCCTCAAAGACCTGTGGGACTGTAAAATAAAGATCTTACATTCATTTCTTCAAAGTCCCAGGACAGTAAAAAAAAAAAGTGGAAAAAAGTATTCAAAGAAATAACGGTTGAAAACTTCTCAAATTTGGCAAAACACTTAAGCCTACCAATTCAGGAATCTGAACAAATCCCAAACGGGATAATCCCCAACTCTGTGTGTGTATATATATATATATATACACACATATATATATATACACACACACACACATATACCAAATCAAAAAAACCAAACCTATCGCCATCAGGTCAATTCCAACTCACAGCAACCCTATAGGACAGAGTAGAACTGTCCCATAGGGTTTCCAAGGAGCACCTGGTAGATTCAAAGTGCAGACTTTTTGGTTAGCAGCCGTAGCTCTTAACCACTATGCCACCAGGGTTGAACGTTGAGCAGCTAAAGCGAAATGATGAAGTGAAAGAACCAAACAGAAGATTTCAAAGGACGGCTAGAGAAGATAAAGTAAAGTATTATAATGACACATGCAAAGAGGTGGAGATAGAAAACCAAAAGTGAAGAACATGCTCAGTGTTTCTCAAGCCGAAAGAACTGAAGAAAAAATTCAAGCCTTGGGTTGCAACAGTGAAGGATTCTATGGGGAAAATATTAAACAATGCAAGAAGCATCAAAAGAAGATGGAAGGAATACACAGAGTCATTACAGCAAAAAGAATTAGTCGTTCATCCATTTCAAGGGGTAGCATATGATCAGGAACCGATGGTACTGAAGGAAGAAGTCCAAGCTGCTCTGAAGGCACTGGTGAAAAACAAGGCTCTAAGAATTGATGGAATATCAATTGAGATGTTTCAACAAACAGATGCAGCACTGGAGGTGCTCACTCGTCTATGCCGAGAAATATGGAACACAGCTTCCTGGCCAACTGCCGGGAAGAGATCCATATTTATGCCTATTCCCAAGAAAGGTGATCCAACCGAATGTGGAAATTATAGGACAATATCATTAATATTACACACAAGCAAAATTTTGCTGAAGATCATTCCAAAGTGGCTGCAGCAGTGTGTCAACAGGGAACTGCCAGAAATTCAGGCTGGTTTCAGAAGAGGACATGGAACCAGGGATATCATTGCTGATGTCAGATGGATCCTGGCTGAAACAGAGAATACCAGAAGGATGTTTACCTGTGCTTTATTGATTATGCAATGGCATTTGACTGTGTGGATCACAACAAATTATGGATACCATCGCGAAGAATGGGAATTCCAGAACACTTATTTGTGCTCATGAGGAACCTTTACATAGATCAAGAGGCAGTTGTTCAGACAGAACAAGGGGATGCTGATTGGTTTAAAGTAAGGAAAGGTGTGTTTCCAGATTGTATCCTTTCACCATAAATATTCAATCTGTATGCTGAGCAAATAATCCGAGAAGCTGGACTATATGAAGAAGAACAGGGCATCAGGATTGGAAGAAGACTCATTAACAACCTGCATTATGCAGATGACACAACCTTGCTTGCTGAAAGTGAAGAGAACTTGAAGCACTTACTAATGAAGATCAAAGGCCACAGTCTTCAGCATGGATTACACCTCAACATAAAGAAAACAAAAATCCTCACAACTGGACCAATAAGCAATATCACGATAAATGGAGAAAAGATTGAAATTGTCAAGAATTTCGTTTTATTTGGATCCACAATCAAGAGCCATGGAAGCAGCAGTCAAGAAATCAAAAGACACATTGCACTGGGTAAATCTGCTGCAAAGGGCCTCTTTAAAATGTTGAAAAGCAAAGATATCACCTTGAAGACTAAGGCATGCCTGATCCTAGCCATGCTATTTTCAATTGCATCATATGTATGTGAAAGCTGGACAATGAATAAGGAAGATTGAAGAAGAATTGATGCCTTTGAATTGTGGTGTTGGAGAAGAATATTGAATATACCATGCACTTCCAAAAGAATGAACAAAGCTGTCTTGGGAGAAGTACAACCAGAATGCTCCTTAGAAGTAAGGATGGTGAGACTGCATCTTACATACTTTGGACATGTTGTCAGGACGGATCAGTCTCTGGAGAAGGACATCACGCTTGGCAATGCACAAGGTCAGTGGAAAAGAGGAAGACCCTCAATGAGGTGGATTAACACAGTGGCTGCAACAATGAGCTCAAGCATGACAACGATTGTAAGGATGGTGCAGGACTGGGAAGTGTTTCATTTTGTCGTGCATAGGGTTGCTATGAGTCAGAATGGACTCAACGGCACCTAACAACAACAACAAATATATACATATATAGATACATACACACACACGAAGGCATATCATAGTCAAACTTCTGAAAACTAACAACAAAGAAAAGATCTAAAAAGTAATGAGAGAAACAACACCTTACTTATAGAAGAAAAACAATTCAAGTGTCAACAGACTTTAATATAGAAGCCAAGGCAGCAAGAAGGAAATCGCACATTTTATAAAGTACTGAAAGAAAAACAAAACAAAACAACAAAAAAAACTGTCAGCACATGTTACGGGTTCATTTGTGTTCCCCAAAAAGATACAATGACATTCTAACTCCTACACAAGTGAATGTGGCCTTGTTTGGGAAAACAGTTTTTCTTTACAGGTGTTATTAGTTAAGTTAATGAAGCCATACTGGAGTAGGATGGGTCGTAACCCTAATCCCTTTGAGTGGCATCTTATAAAAGAGAAGGACAGACATGGAAACAGAATCACACAGAGGGGGAAGACAGCATATGCAGATCTATCTACATGCCAAGGAATGCCAAGAATATGTCCTGGGCTACAGAAACTGAGAGGCAAGGAAGAATCTTTCCCTAAAACTGACAGAGAGCATAGCTCTGCCAATGTCCTGAATTCAGACTTCTAGCCTCCAGAACTGTGAGCAAATTAACTTCTGTTCTTTAAAACCAACGTGTGGAACTTTGTTATGGTGTCCCTAGCAAACAAAGACAATCCAGGATCCTACATGCAGTGCAAATGTTCTCCAGGAATACAGGAGAAATCAAGACATTCTCAGACGAAGTAAAACTAAGAATTTGTCACCAATAAACCTACCCCAAAAGAATGGTTAAAGGGAGCTCTCTAAACGAAAAAAAAAAAAAAGAAGGAACACCAGGACATTAGGAAAGAAGAAAGAACCCAGTAAAGACAAATACAGGTAAATACAACAGACTTTCTTTTTCCTCTTGGGTTTTCTAAATTATGTTAATAGTTAAAGCAAAACTTATAACACTGTCTGATGTGATTCTCAATGTCTGTAGAGAAAATATTTAAGACAATTATAAACAGGGGAAGGTAAAATAACGTAAGGGGACTTAAGGTGTCTATATTTCACAAGAACTGGTAAAATGTCAACAATAGATGGTGACAGGTTTTGTGTATATAATGTAATACCTAGAGAAACCACTATAAAAGCTATCAAAGACATGCATTCAAAAAACACTATAGAGAAAACAAAGTAGAATTCTAAAAAAGAAAAAATGCAAGTAACCTACAGGAAGAGGGGAAAAGAAAACCAAGAAACAGAAAAACAGAATAAACAGAAAACAAAAAATAAAATGGCAGACATAAGCCCTAACATAGTCTTAATTATACTAAATGTAAATGGCCTAAACATACCAATTAAAAGCCAGAGATTGCCAAGTGGATTAAAACACATTACCCAACCATATACTGTCTACAGAAAACTCATTTCAAATATAAAGACACAGGTGATTTCAAAGTAAAGAGATGGGAAAGGATATACCCAAAAAACATTAATCAAAAGATTTCAGGAGTGGCTATACTACTATCAGATAAAGTAGACTTCAGAACATATAAAATTATCATGAACAGAGAGGGACATTGCATAATGACAAATGTGCCAATTCATGAAGAAGACATGTTGTTGCTACCCACCCCATTGCTGCCAAGTCAATTCCAACTCATAGCAACCCTATAGGACAGAGTAGAACTGCCCCACAGGGTTTCCAAGGCATGCCTGGTGCATTAAAACTGCTGACTTTTTGGTCAGTCTTAACCACTGCGCCACGAGGGCTCCACGTTGTTGTTGTTAGTTACTGTCAAATTGATTCCAACTCGTGAAGACCCTATGTGTGCAGAGTAGAACTATGCTCCATGGCATTTTCAAGGCTATGGCTTTCAGAAGCAGATCATCAGGCCTGTCTTCTGAGGCACCTCTGGGTAAGTTTGAACAGCCAACCTTTTGGTTGAGCACTTAACTGTTTGTGCCACCCAGGGACTCCCTAAAGAAGACATAGCAGTTCTAAATGTAGATGCAGCAAACACTATAAAAATATGCGAAGTAAAAACTGATAGAACTGGAAGGAGAAATAGACAAATTCGTAATTCTAGTTGAAGACTTTAACACCCTCCCTTAACAACTGAGAGAACAAGACAGAAAATCAACAAAGATGTAGAAGAATTCAGCATCGCCATCAACCAACAGGAACCCTAGTGGCATAGTGGTTAAGAGCTTTGGCTGCTAACCAAAAGGTCAACAGTTTGAATCCATCGAAGCTCTGTGGGGCAGTTCTGCTCTGTCCTATAGGGTTGCTATGTGTCAGAATTGACTTGGCAGCAAAGGGTTTATTTTGTTTTTTAATCAACCAACAGGATCTAACTGACATTTAGAGAACACCACTCAACAACAGCAGAATATACATTCTTTCTAAGAACCCACGAGACGTATACTAAGATGGGCCTTAAAACAAATCTCAACAAATTTGAAAGAACTGAAATTATACAGAGTGCCTTTTCTGACCATAATGGAACCAAACTGAAAATCTATAATGGAAAGATAACAGAAAATCTCTAGACATATGGAAACTAAACAACATACTTCTAAGTAATCCATGAGTCAAAGAGGAATTCTCAAAGGAAAAGAAAGTCGAGACTTTCTTTCATAGTGTTATGGATTGAATTGTGCCTTCCCCCCGATAGAATGTGTGTTGTAAATCCTAACCCCTATATCTGTGAACGTGATCTCATTTGGGAATAGGGTCTTCTTTGTTATATAAATGAGGTCCAGTGTGGCATGTGTCTTAAGCCAATCACTTCTGAGATATAAAAGAGCACATCAGGCACAGAAGAAAGGAAGCACAGATGAGGGAAGACAGATGCCATGCCACATAAAAATTGCCAAGGAACTAAAAATGAAAAGAGATAAGACTTTCCCCCAGAGCTAACAGAGAGAGGGAGAAAGCCTTCCCCTAGAGACAGTGTCCTGAATTTGGACTTCTACCCTCCTAAAATGTCAGAAAATAAATTTCAAAACCTCTCATTTGTGGTATTTCTGTTTTAGCAGCAGTAGGAAACAAAGACACATGGTAACATGGACACTGTCAGATAATATCCTTTCTGTATCATCTTCCGGTACTAACCTATACAAAATCTTATTGATATTGCACAAAAGCACCATACTCTTGTACACTTTCATGCACTAGAGGTTCCTTCTGCCTGCAACACCCTTGTCTGCTTGGAGAACTACTAATTCTCCAAGCCTCAATTCAAGCATTACTACTTCTGGGAAATATTTCTAATCACAGTCCCACAGTTAGAGTTAGGTTGTGCCAAACCCTCATAGTAATTGTACAAACCTTCTGCATAGAACTTATTACACCATATTTTAAGTTTTAACATCTGATTCTCCACTAGATTGCCAACAACTTGATTCCTAGAAGACTGCCTGATGAGTAAAGGACATAAAAAAAAAAAAAAGGACATACTTAATGTCTATTGAATGAAAGAAAACATGTTTATGAATTTTTTTAAATGATTCTAGAAGCCAACTAATTAAAGCCCTTCATTTTGCTGATGAGGAAACTGAGCTGACTTGCCAAAGTTCCCTCAAAAGAGTAGAGCTGGAACCTAAGCCTGCTCCAAAAAACCCACCGCCATTGAGTCAATGCAGACTCATAGCGACTCCATAGGATTTCCAAGGCCATAAATCACAAGGAAGCAGACTGCCACATCTTTCTCCCGTGGAACCACTAGTGGTTTCAAACCACCCACCTTTTGGTCAGCAGTCAATTGCTTTAACCAGGACTCTTCTAAGTCTACTACCTCTACTTAAACAGGGAAATAAAACCAGTTTTTTCACTGGGAGAAAAAACTGACTTCCTAACAAGGTTATTATTCTGTTCCTTTACAAGCTTTTTCTCTTTTCTAATAACAGAAGGAGGTTGAGAAGGAAATGGTGTTTTTCATCCCCAAGCTAACTTTACAAATGTCTGTCCAAATTAAATTAGCACCCAGAGCCTTAGTCTTAACTGACCTGGCTGCCTTAGTCTGAAGAATTTCAAATTGACCTGTGGTTTAAATTAAAAAAAGGCAATATAAGTAGAAATGTTTCCCTTCTGGGAAAAAAACATTATTCAAAATCATTAGCCTATGAAACAGCTGTGATGAAAATATTAAGTTTCCTGAATCTGTTTTACTGCCTGAAGAATAGTTTCTTTTCCCTCAAAGTAAAACAGCATCGAAAAACATCAATATTTAATACTTATCATAATGTAGTTTAGCTTCCAATAGATAAATGCTTGTCGCTTCAGATAAGTGCAAATACAAGCATAAACAAAAATTAAAAAACACAATTGCCTGATTTTTATCTTATATGATTAAAAATATGACAACTTAAGGGGCACCAAGGCATAAAATTACATTACATATTGGAAGACTCTGGTTCACCAATTTCCATTTCCAATCAGGACAACCCCTGAGAAAATCTCTTTATCTCTCTAAGTTTCTGTCTCCTCACTTATAAAATGGAGAAAGTAATGATTCTATGTTCTCCTCAAGAGGTTCTCCTCAAAACTATGAAAAATTTCATAGGCTAATGAGGTTTAAATGGAATAATGTGCACCAAAGTGCAAAGTCAACAGAATGCTGTTAACCTCATTTTGTCTTCTTATTTATTCTCCCCCTCCCTCCCCCTTATTCCACAAAGGAGGAGTTTGCTGATATACAAATACTTGAAGTTTATTAAACAAATCTTCCTTCTTGGAGGAAGATTATCAAGGTAAGTATGCCAGTTAGTAAACCTCTCTCAGCTTCAAGCCCTGCTTTCTTTCCCCGCTTTGTAACGCTGGAGCTAAGATTCTGCTTTGCCATTAAAAAGCCATTAGGTTCTGGCAATAAGGGACATTAGAGGGAGCGAGAAAGGCTGGAGGAGGGAAAGGCGACTTGCTGTTTCTTTTTGGCTTCCTAATTCTGAGTGTCACCCTAGCTGTGCTGCTTCACCCTGGCAGTGGCAGTTGCTTCCTACAGCAGCGGCTAAGCCCAGTTTATAGTTTTTCCAACACTTGGAGAACCAGTTCACTACAGTGCCTCAGAAATGCCAGCACCAGCCATACCAGCACTAGCCAGTCTGGGTCCCAGGTCTTAGGCCCCCCCACCGAGCTCAGAGATGCTAGCATCAGTTGATCAGTGTTCCTTCTTCAAAGTAAACGTCTAAGTTTTAATGATCTCAACTTCTTCCCTTGCCCCCTGCCCCAGATCTAGGGATGTGAACTGCTTCCTGTAGTTGCCACCTCCCTGTTACTTTAGAGTTGTTCTGTTTTTGCCTTTTCAGTTCTTTAATGCCTAGTAAAAACTCTTTATATCCAATTTTCTCTCTTAAATGAACTAGTACATTTTCTGTCTCTTAATTAATAATACAGTAAGTACATCCCACATTGGATGCTCTGAGACCTACTAGCCCACCAGGGCTTAGCTCCTCCTGCTTGAGAGCATTTTCCAAGTGTGGCTGCCATTAATAGAACCAGGTCACATCAGGGACTGAGAGGCACTTTTAAGACACCATGAGGTGAGAGCCATCTCAAAAATATGCAGTTCAAAGAAAGTTCACCTGAGCAAGGAAGGGGCATGATGAAGACCTCATTCCATCTCCTGACACCTGACTGTGCTCTGCTATGTCTCTGCCATCTCCCTCTCTCCAAATTATTGGCTTCTTTCTCAGAGATTCTTGGTGAACTCCTTTTCTGGCTGTTGCTACCCAAGCCTGGCCTTTCTTCCAATCACAGTCTGCCTTGCCTTTCACTTGGGGTATGTCAGCTACGAAGCCTATGTTTCCTTTCTGCCTGCTTCTGTGTTGGAATGTACAGAATAAATACATCAATTTTAAAACATTCTGTATATTTTCTTCCTCTTGTATCCATATCTGCTGTAGTAGATACACTGTTGTTTATCCATATTTCTTGTTTGTCTCCTTCCTCACACACAGTAGGATTAGACTTCCTTCCCCGCTCATAGAGCTGGTTTTGGTTAAGTGAAATGTCAATGGAAGTGATGTGTGTTGCTTTAGAGTGGAACCATTTAAGAGTTGGTGCACAATTCTCCATCTTCCCACTGCCCCTGTTGCTGGCAACCAGTGATGCTCCAGAAGGTCTAGCTTCCATATGCCTGGTCCCCGAGTGAGGTGACATGGAACAGAAGCCCCCACCATCCTGAATGAACAAGACATATGAGTAAGAAATAAACCTTTGTTTTAAAACCACTGAGATTTTGGCCTTATCTGTTATCACAGCACAACCTGGCCCATTTTAACTGATACTTATTAACAATTTGCAGTTTAATGCTTTCTAGTTAAATCCAGTGTTGAATATTAACTGATGGTCAGAGAGTGCTTTCGGGTGATGGTACATACTGGCTCAGTGTAATGGTCCCTCTGAGAAAATGACACTCCCTTGGGAGATGAGTTAATGCTCCTATAGGCTTGAGGAGGCAATAATGAGACTTCTCAGAACTTGGATAAGGTGGTGAGATTCCACTTCGAGAGTTAAAATATAAAACCAATACATATTAAATACAGGCAGAGAAAAGCAGTCACCTTATAAGATAGAATGAGTCATGAAACAGAAGAACTGGTCCTATACTTTATTTTATGCCATTAACATGTCTAAAGAAAAAAAAGTTGAAAAGGGAGTGTTCAGAAATGGAAGCATAGAAAGGGGAGTCAGAGAGACGAGGTCACTCAACAAAATATTTACTGAGCATCTCTTACATGTTTGCCCAGTGCTAGATGCTAAGGATACAGCAATGAGAATTATAGGGAGGGCCCCAACCTCCAAAAGGCTTGTACAGCCAAAAAGGAAGACAGGCAACTAGGCAAGCAAATACAATGAAGTAGATGTGGACCATATTATAGAAATACATTGTGCTCTGGAAGATACAGCTGAAATCTAAATAAGAGTTAAAGAGGATAGGTGGGGCTCAGGGAGTGAGAGAAGAGTGTTTCAAGCAGAGAGAACAGTGTGTACAAGCTCTCAGACTAAACACAATAGGGCTACAAAATGGCAAGGCAGAGAATTCACTATGACCAAAACATAGACCATGAGGGGAGACTGTCCAAAGAAAAAGACTGAAGGAATAAAAAAGCCCTAGATCTTGCATGGCTTTGGAAGCCGGGTTTAGGAGTTTGCACTTTGAGTAACATAATCAGATATACTTTTTAGAAAAGCTACTCTATAGGGTCACTATGAGTTGGAATCGACTCGATGGCAACAGGTTTGGTTTAGTTTTTGGTTTACTCTGACTGATAGGAGGAGAATTGATTGGCAGTGATCAGTTCAGAGACATGGAGACATCAGGAGACAGATGATGGTGGGGATATAAAGAAGTGATATGTAGGCAATGGATATGGCTGGACTTGGTGAACGACTGGCTATGGGGGTAAGGGAGAAGAAAGACCTAAGCATGAGTCCCAGGTGTACTGGGCTCAATAGTATCCCCCAAAAATTCATGTCTACCCAGAACCTCAGAACGTCACATTATTTGTAAATAGGGTCTTTGCAGATGTAATTAGTTGAGGTCATACTGAAATAGGATAGGCCCTAATCCAATATGACTGGTGTCTTCATAAGAAGAGGATAGAACACACACATAGACACATGAGCAAACAGACTATGTAACAACGGAGGCAGAGATTGAGTAATGTTGCCACAAGCCAAGGATTGCTGGCAACCACCGGCTGGAACCTAGGAAAAAGCAAGGAAAGATTCATCCTTGGAGCCTTCAGTGAGAGCGCAGCCCTATCCACATGTTAATTTTTGACTTTTGGCTTCCAGAACAACGAGAGAATAAAGTTTCTATTGTTTTAAGGCACGCAGTTTGTGGTACTTTGATACAGCAACCCTAGAAAACTAATACACGAAGTTTCTATCTTGAGCAACTGGATAAATGGTTATGCCAATTGTTGAGCTGGAGAACCCAGGAGGAGGAGAAGTTTGTTGTGTTGCAGTTAGGTGCCATCAAGTCAGTTCTGACTCACGGCGACCCCATGCACAACAGAACAAAACAATGCCCAGTCCTGCACCATCCTTATAATCGTTATGCTTGAGCCCATTGTTGCAGCCACTGTGTAAATCCATCTCGTTCAGGATCTTCCCCTTTTTCACTGACCCTCTACTCTACCAAGTATGATGTCCCTATCCAGGGCTCCACCTGATAACATGTCCAAAGTATGTGAGACATCTTGCCATCCTCCCCTCTAACGAGCATTCTGGCTGTACTTCTTCCAAGACAGATTTGTTTGTTCCTCTGGCAGTCTACGGTATATTCAACATTCTTCCCCAGCACCATAATTCAAAGGCATCAATTCTTCAGTCTTCCTTATTCACTGTCCAGCTTTCATATGCATATGAGGCTTTTGAAAATGCCATGGCTTGTGTCAGGCACAAGCCTTAAAATCACATCTTTGCTTTTCAACACGTTAAAGAAATTTTTTTCTTTTAATTTTTATTGTGATTTAAGTTAAAGTTTACGTTAAAGTTTACAAATCAGTCTCTCACACAAAAACTTATGTACACCTTGCTACATACTCCCAATTGCTCTCCCTTAATAAGACAGCCAACTCCCTCCCTCCACTCTCTCTTTTCATGTCCATTTTGCCAGCTTCTAATTCCCTGTACCCTCTCATCTCCTCTCCTCTATGCCAAAATAGTCTCAAGTGTCCATCTGATCCAAGAAGCTCTCTCCTCACCAGCATCCCTCTCCAACCCATTGTCCAGTCCAATCCATGTCTGAAGAGTTGGCTTTGGGAATGGTTCCTGTCCTGGGCCAACAGAAGGTCTGGAGGCCATGACCACCGGGGTCCTTCTAGTCTCACTCAGACCATTAAAGTCTGGTCTTTACACAAGAATTTGGGGTTTGCATCCCACTCCTCTCCTGCTGCCTCAGGGGTTCTCTGTTGTATTCCCTGTCAGGGCAGTCATCCGTTGTAGCCGGACACCATCTAGCACTTCGGGTCTCAGACTGACGTAGTCTTTGGTTTATGTGGTGGCCCTTTCTGTCTCTTGGGCTTGTAATTACATTGTGTCCTTGGTGCCCTTCATTCTCCTTTGATCCAGGTAGGTTGAGACCAATTGAGTATCTTAGATGGCTGCTTGCTAGTGTTTAAGACCGCAGACACTTCTCTCTAAGGTGGGATGCAGAATGTTTTCTTAATAGATTTTATTATGCCAATTGACTTAGATGTCCCCCGAAACCATGCTCCCCAAACCACCGCCCCTGCTATGCTGGCCTTCGAAACATTCCGTTTATTCAGAAAACTTCTTTTCTTTTGGTTTAGTCCAGTTGTGCTGACCTCCCCTGTATTGTGTGTTGTTTCTCGTCACCTAAAGTAGTTCTTACCTACTATTTAATTCGTGAATGCCCCTTTCCCACCCTCCCTCTCTCTCCCTTTTCGTGAAAATCAAAGAATATTTTCTTCTCTGTTTAAACTACTTCTGGAGTTCTTATAATAGGGGTCTTATACAATATTTGTCCTTTTGCAACTGACTAATTTCACCGAGCATAATGCCTTCCAGATTCTTCCATGTTATGAAATGTTTCACAGATTCATCACTGTTCTTCATCAAAGCATAGTATTCCATTGTGTGAATATACCATAATTTATTTATCCATTCATCCATCGATGGGCACCTTGGTTGCTTCCAGCCTTTTGCTATTGTAAACACTGCTGCAACAAACGTGAGTGTGCATATATCTGTTCATGTAAAGGCTCTTATTTCTCTAGGATATATTCCAAGGAGTGGGATTGCTGGGTCATATGGTAGTTCTATTTCTAGCTTTTATGGAAGTGCCAAATTGATTGCCAAAGTGGTTGTACCATTTGACATTCCCACAAGCAGTGTGTAAGTGTTCCAATCTCTCCACAGCCTCTCCAACATTTATTGTGTTTTTTGGATTAATGCCAGCCTTCTTGGAGTGAGACGAAATCTTAGTGTAGTTTTGATCTGCGTTTCTCTAATGGCTAATGATCATGAACATTTCCTCATATATCTGTTAGCTACCTGAATGTCTTCTTTAGTGAAGTGTCTGTTCATATCTTTTGCCCATTTTTTAATTGGGTTATTTGTCTTTTTGCAGTTGAGTTTTTGCAGTACCATGTAGATTTTAGGGATCAGGTGCTGATCGAAAATGTCATACCTAAAAACTTTTTCCCAGTCTGTTGGTAATCTTTTTACTCTTTTGGTGAAGTCTTTGGATGAGCATAGGTGTTTGATTTTTAGGAGCTCCCAGTTATCTAGTTTTTCTTCTGCATTGTTAGCAATGTTTTGTATACTGTTTATGCCATGTATTAGAGCTCCTAACATTGTCCCTATTTTTTCTTCCATGATCTTTATCGTTTTAGATTTTATAATTAGGTCTTGAATCCATTTTGAGCTCATTTTTGTGCGTAGAGTGAGGTATGGGTCTTGTTTCATTTTTTTGCAGATGGATATCCAGTTATGCCAGCACCATTTGTTAAAAAGACTGTCTTTTCCCCATTTAACTGTTTTGGGGCCTTTGTCAAGTATCAACTGCTCATATGTGGATGGATTTGTCTGGATTCTCAATTCTGA
This sequence comes from Loxodonta africana, assembly GCF_030014295.1. Taxonomy (NCBI): domain Eukaryota; kingdom Metazoa; phylum Chordata; class Mammalia; order Proboscidea; family Elephantidae; genus Loxodonta; species Loxodonta africana. Next base: position 45,776,314 of record NC_087353.1, read on the forward strand.
TCCATTGGTCTATGTATCTGTTGTTGTACTGGTACCAGGCTGTTTTGATTACCGTGGCTGGATAATAGTTTCTAAGAGCAGGTAGAGTAAGGCCTTCTACTTTGTTCTTCTTTTTCAGTAATGCTTTACTTATCCGGGACCTCTTTCTCTTCCATATGAAGTTGGTAATTTGTTTCTCCAACTCACTAAAGAATGTCGTTCTATTTGGACCAGAATTGCATTAAATGTATACATCGCTTTTGGTAGAATACCCAGTGCCGTCGAGTCAATTCATTTTTATAATGTTAAGTCTTCCTATCATGAGCAAGGTATGTTTTTCCACTTACATAGGTCTCTTTTGGTTTCTTACAGAAGCGTACTGTAGTTTTCCTTGTATAAGTCTTTTACATCTCTGGTAAGATTTATTCCTAAGTATTTTATCTTCTTGTGGGCTACTGTAAATGGTATTGATTTGGTGATTTCCTCTTCGATGTTCTTTTTATTGGTGTAGAGGAGTCCAACTGATTTTTGTATGTTTATCTTGTATCCCAATACTCTGCTGAACTCTTCTATTACTTTCAGTAGTTTTCTTGAGAATTCCTTAAGGTTTTCTGTGTATAAGATGTCTGCAAATAGAGACACTTTTACTTCTTCCTTGTCAATCTGTATGCTCTTTATTTCTTTATCTAGTCTAATTGCTCTGGCTAGGACTTCCACCACAATGTTGACTAAGAGTGGTGATAAAGGGCATCCTTGTCTGATTCCTGATCTCAAGGGCAATGCTTTCAGGTTCTCTCCATTTAGGGTGATGTTGGCTGTTGGCTTTGTATAAATGCCCTTTATTATGTTGAGGAGTTTTCCTTCTATTCCTATTTTGCTGAGTTTTTATCATGAATGGGTGTTGAACTTTGTCAAATGACTTTTCTGCATCGATTGATAAAATCATGTGGTTCTTGTCTTTTGTTTATTTATAGGATGGATTACATTAATTGTTTTTCTAATGTTGAACTATCCCTGCATACCTGGTATGAATCCCACTTGGTCATGGTGAATTATTTTTTTGGTATGTTGCTGAATTCTATTGGCTAGAATTTTGTTGATGATTTTTGCATCTAAGTTCATTGAGGGGTATAGGTCTGTAATTTTCTTTTTTTGTGGAGTCTTTACCTGGTATTGGTATCAGGGATATGGTGGCTTCATAGAATGAGTTTAGGAGTATTCCGTTCTTTTCTATGTTCTGAAATACCTTTAGTAGTAGTGGTGTTAACTTTTCTCTGAAAGTTTGGTAGAACTCTGCAGTGATGCCATCTGGGCCAGGGCTTTTTTTTTGTTGGGAGTTCGTTCATTACCTTTTCAACCTCTTCTTTTGCTATGGGTCTATTTAGTTGTTCCTCTGTTTGTGTTAGTTTAAGTAGGTAGTGTGTTTCTAGGAATTCACCCATTTCTTCAAGGTTTTCAAACTTGTTACAGTACAATTTTTCATAGTAATCTGATATGATTCTTTTAATTTCAGTTGGGTCTGTTATAATATCACCCATCTCGTTTCTTATTCAGGTCATTTGCTTCCTCTCCTGTTTTTCTTTTGTCAGTTTGGCCAATGGTTTATCAATTTTGTTGATATTTTCAAAGAACCAGCTTTTGGTCTTGTTAATTCTTTCAATTGTTTTTCTGTTTTCTATTTCATTTAGTTCGGCTCTCATTTTTATTATTTGTTTTCTTCTGGTGCCTGTGGGTTTCTTTTGTTGCTCTCTTTCTATTTGTTCAAGTTGTAGGGCTAATTCTTTGATTTTGGCCCTTTCTTCTTTTTGGATGTGTGCATTTAGTGATATAAATTGACCTCTGAGCACTGCTTTTGCTGTGTCCCAAAGGTTCTGATAAGAAGTGTTTTCATTCTCATTGGATTCTATGAATTTCTTTATTCCATCCTTAATGTCTTATATAATCCAGTCTTTTTTTTGAGCAGAGTATTGTTTGGTTTCCAAGTGTTTGATTTCTTTTTCCTGCTTTTTCTGTTATTGATTTCCACTTTTATGGCCTTATGGTCAGAGAAGATGCTTTGTAATATTTCAGTGTTTTGGATTCTGCTAAGGCTTGCTTTATGACCTAATATGTGGTCTATTCTAGAGAATGTTCCATGTGCACTAGAAAAGAAAGTATACTTGGTTGCTGTTGGGTGAAGTGTTCTGTATACACGTATGAGGTCAAGTTGGCTTATTGTAGCATTTAGATCTTCCGTGTCTTTATTGAGCTTCTTTCTGGATGTCCTGTCCTTCACCGAAAGTGGTGTGTTGAAGTCTCCTACTATTTTTGTGGAGCTGTCTATCTCACTTTTCAATGCTGATAGAGTCTGTCTTATGTATCTTGCAGCTCTGTCATTAGGTGTATAAATATTTACTATGGTTATAGCTTCTCAGTATATTGTCCCTTTAATCATTATATAGTGTCCCTCCTTATCCTTTATGACGGATTTAACTTTAAAGTCTATTTTGGCAGAAATTAATATTGCCACTCCTGCTCTTTTTTGACTGTTATTTGCTTGATGTATATTTTTCCATCCTTTGAATTTTAGTTTGTTTGTGTCTCTAAGTCAAAGGTGTGTCTCTTGTAGGCAGCATATAGACGGATCTCGTTTTTTAATCCATTCTGCCACTCTCTGTCTCTTTATTGATGCATTTAGTCCATATACATTCAGTGTAATTATGAATAGGTATGAATTTATGCTATCATTTTGATCTGTTTTTTTTGTATGTGTTGTTGACAGTTTCTTTTTCCACTTAATTTTATGTGCTGAGTAGATTATATATTGTCCTTTCCTCATATTCGTTGTTGTTGATTTTGTTTCTGGGGAGTCTCTATTTTTTTCTTGTATTTTATTTTGATGAGCAGAAGAGTTTGTCTCCTTTGTGGTTACCTTATTATTTACCCATATTTTTCTAAATTTCAACCTTACTTTTATTTTTTTGTATCGCCATATCTTCCTCTCCATCTTTATTGTTTTAATGTTGTCTTCTTTTATATAATAATATTGCTGTTACCCTGATTTGATATTTTTTTTTTTTTAACCTTGCTTTGTTTTTTTGATTTCCCTGTCTGGGTTGACTTCTGATTACTCTGCCCAGTGTTCTAGTCTTGGGCTGATACCTGATGTTATTGATTTTCCAACCAAAGAACTCCCTTTCGTATTTCTTATAGTTTTGGTTTGGTTTTACAAATTCCCTAAACTTGTGTTTATTTGGAAATGTCCTAATTTCACCCTCATATTTAAGAGACAGTTTTGCTGGATATATGATTTTTGGCTGGAAATTTTTTTCCTTCAATTTTTTAAATAAGTCTTCTCATTGCCTTTTTGCCTGCATGGTTTCTGCCACATAGTCCAAGCATATTATTATCGGCTCTCCCTCGTAGGTGACTTTTGCTTTATCCCTAGATGCTCTTAAAATTTTCTCTTTATCTTTGGTTTTGGCAAGTTTGATTATAATATGTCTTGGTGACTTTCTTTTAACATCTACCTTATGTGGAGTTCGATGAGCATCTTGGATAGATATCTTCTTATCTTTCACAATATCAGGGAAGTTTTCTGTCAACAAATCTTCAACAATTTTCTCTGTAGTTTCTGTTATCCCTCCCTGCTCTGGTACTCCAATCACTCGCAGGTTATTTCTCTTGATAGATTCCCACATGATTCTTACGGTTTCTTCATTTTTTTAAATTCTTTTTTCTGATTTTTCTTCAAATATATTAGTGCCAAGTGATTTATCTTCGAGCTCAGAAATTCTAGCTTCTACTTGCTCAATTCTGCTCCTCTGACTTTCTATTGAGCTGTCTGCTTCTTTAATTTTATTGTTAATCTTCTGAATTTCTAATTGCCATCTGTCTATGGATTTTTCCACCTTATTAAACTTTTCATTATGTTCCTGAATAATCTTTCTAATTTCTTCAATTGCTTTATCTGTGTGTTCCTTGGCTTGTTCTGCATACTGCCTCATTTCTTTCCTGATGTCTTGAAGGGTTCTGTATATTAATCTTTTGTATTCTGCCTCTAGTAATTCCAGGGATGCGCTTTCATCGAGAAGATCCCTGGATTCCTTGTTTTGAGAGCTTGTTGAAGTGATCATGGTCTGTTTTTTTATGTGCTGGATATTGACTGTTGTCTCCAAGCCATCTATAAGTTATTGTATTAATTTATGCTTGCTTACTGTGTTGTAGCCTCTTGCTTTATTTTGTTTTGATATGCCCAGATGGGTTGCTTGAGTGAGCTAGCTTGATTATTTTTGCCTTTGGAGCTCTGACATCCTGTCCCCAGCTAGCTAGAGATGTTATCAGGTATATCAGTCTAGGAGTCCATTCAGTTTTCTTGTATGAATTCAGCTCAGGTTTCCAGGTAGCTGATCATCAAGTATGTGGTACAGGCTCTGTCCTACAGTCTTAGGGGGGCAGGGGTGATTGGTGTATGTACCAGTATCTGATTGCGGCAGGGGTTCATGCTCTTAATAAGGCAGGGGGCTGAGAACTGACCCCCAAGTGTCTCTGAAGAAAGTGCGTCCCTGTTCCCTAGAGGGTGCAGGTGGGTGGGTTCTGCAGACAGACCATGGGCACCCAATGTTTTTGGTTGTAAGGACTGAGAGGTGCCAGTTATCCTTGGGCTCCTGTCATGGGTCGCTTGGTGACCTGAGTAGAGCTACCAGTCCTTAGGCCCCTCATGTGGGTAGGTGAGGACCCTGTTTAATAGGCAAAGCAATGTCAGACATCAAACACCCACCTCTCCCCTGCACCGCTGAAACAGTTGGAGTCTGCCAACAAGGGCCTATTCTCCTGAAATAGGCCCACACGGGTCCATGCAGAGGGGAAAGGTGCTCAAAGTCCACAGACCATTTATGCCTGGACAGGAGCCGGTTCTGTCCTGATCTCCCCTGGTTAGTGCAGCTGGCAGATTGTCTTTTCCCCAATTGCAAGTTTTTTCCTTCTCCAAGGCCGGGAGGATGGCTCTAGGCACTGAACAGTGCCTATCTCAGGCCCAGGGAATTCAGCCGCTGAAGCCGGCTTGGGGGCGGAAGGGCATGGTAAAATATACATGAGTACTTAGCTTTTGCTGTGAGCGCCATTCCCTGGTTCCAAAGGTGTGAGGAGGCTGTATGGCTGGCTGCTTCTCCCTGAGGAAACTGCAGCTGAATGGTAGTACCAGCCCGCCACTACTGCTCTGGGAATGGTGCCTGAGGGCTCCCCACAATTCAGGTCCAGTAACTCCTCTCCACTTTTGAACCATCTCTTCCTCTGTCTGCCCCTCTGTTCATTTTCTAAGCTTGCCTTTGATGCTCAGAATTCCTACCTTGTCATAAATATACTCATTTCACTTGGTTTTTTTTTGGGTCTTTGTTGTAAAGAGGGTTCGCTGGAAGCGTCTGTCTATTCTGCCATCTTGGCTCTGCCTCACTTTAAAGAAATTTTTTGCAGCAGATTTGCCCAATGTAATGCATCATTTGATTTCTTGACGGCTACTTCCATGGGCATTGATTGTGGATCCAAGTAAAATGAAATCCTTGACAACTTCAATCTTTTCTCCATTTATCAAGATGTTGCTTATTGGTCCAGTTGTGAGGATTTTTGTTTTCTTTATGTTGAGGTGTAATCCATACTCAAATCTGTAGTCTTTGATCTTCATCAGTAAGTGCTCCAAGTCCTGTGCCCAATCCTGTGCCATCCTCACAATTTTTGAGCCCATTGTTGCAGCCACTATCTCAATCCATCTCATTCATAGTCTCCCTCTATTTCTCTGACCTTCTACTTTACCTACCATGATGTCTTTCTCCAGCAGTTGTTCCCTCCTGATGGCATGTCCAAAGAAAGAGAGACAAAGTCTCCCCATTCTCACTTCTGGATGTATTTACTCCAAGACAGATTTGTTCATTTTTCTGTAAGTCCAAGGTATATTCAATATTCTTCACCAACACTGTAATTCAAATCTGTCAATTCTTCTTCAGTCTTCCTTTTTCATCGTCCAACTTTCATATGTATATGAAAACACCATGGCTTGGGTCAGGCACACTTGGTCATCAAAGTGATTTCTTTGCTTTTTAACTCTCTAAAGAGGTCTTTTGCAGCACATTTGCTGAGTATAATATGTCATTTGGTTTTTTGACTGCTATTTCCATGGGCATATTTCCATTGATTGTTGGTTTATTTTTTTTATTGTTGCTCAGAATATATACAGAAGAACATACACCAATTCAGCAGTTTCTATATGGATAATTCAGTGACATTAATTACATTCTTCAAGTTGTGTAACTATGGCACTGATTATTGACCCAAGAAGAAAAAATTCTGACAACTTCAAAAAAAAAAGACTGCAGTTAACATGAACCTGGAACATTCACAGACACAAAGACTGAAGACTATTTTTATACAGCATTAAAGTCCCTGAAATGCAAAGTGCCATCCCCCATGGGACAGAAATGACCTAGGACACCGTGAAGCCTTAAGAAGAGAAGTTCTATGACAATTCTCCATCTTCCTAGTCCACCTGCATGCCATTGTCAGAATAATCTTTCTCAGAGAACATTTTTATCATGAGCTCTTGCTCTCCAATCTCCTGTGGTCCCCATGGCCTCCAAAGCTAAATACAATTTCATCCATTCCCTCTCTCCAACTTTTCCTGCTACAATCCCAACTAATAGGTCCACTTACTGTCTCCCCAGCACCCCCCAGATCTTTTGGGGTTACACTGTTCCTTTCACCCCCAGGCCACCCTTTCCCTTTATTTCCTAGAATCTAAGTCCTACCCCTCCTTTAAGACTCAGCTTAATTTTACATCCTTTCTTGGCTTCACCACTAGACAGTAATTATCTTTCCTTTCATTAAAAACCTATCTATAGAGACTGTATTTCTGAACCCAAATTGGGACATGTGGATGTGGAGCTTTGTGCTGTTGACAGATGTGAAAGACAGTCTGGGAGATGCTGCTTAAATGCTCAAAAATTGGGTTTTGGGTAGTTTATGGTCTAGGGAGCAAGATATTTAAAACAGTGATTATGTGGGGCATCCAGGATGCATGGCTATATCAGTCATTTGGTTTTTGACATAGGCTATTTTTTATCTATAGTGTATTGCTATTATTAAATTTTTGTATTCATATATTTTCTCCAAAACTAAACTCTGAGTGCCTTGGGGACAGGAACTGTGTCAATACTTCTATGTGTTCTCAACACCTAGGCAGGGCCCAGCAAATGCTATAATCCAAATAACTGGTAACGAATGAACAATTTCAAGTCCATAAACTCCAAACATGGTGTCACCATCAACTACACCTTCTTCTCCATTCCCCTGTGAACAGCATCCCACATCACTTGAGAGATATAGGGGATAAGGCAATGTGAGGAGTTGACCTTTAGGATCTTGAGTGACTTGCATCCTTCTTTAAGAGTTTAGGGAGGGTAAGAGAAAATGAGACACTGCAATAATGCAGAGTGACTTTCTGAATTTCTGAAACTAACATGTATAAGAATCACCTAAATATCTTGTTAAAATACAGCTTCCAGAGCCCCACCACCACAGATTCAGTAGGCTTAAGGTAGTGCCCAGCAATAGGCATTTCTCATAATCTCTCAGTTAATGCTGGTGTTGCTGATTTTTTGACCACACTTAGAGTAGCACCGATGTAGAGCACATTCTGAAGGAAACAAGCATTATTAAGACCTCTTCCTGAAAGTGGTAATGTTGTTGTCGTTGTGTGCTGCTGCATTGATTCTGACTCATCGTGGCCCTAAAGGACAGTAGAACTACCCCCACAGGATCTCCAAGGCTATAATCTTTAGAGAGGCAGACTGCCACATCTTTCTCTTGCAGAGCTGCTGGTGGGTTCAAACCACCAACCTTTTGGTTAGCAGTCAAGTAGTTAACCATTGCGCCTCAGGGCTGAAAGTGGTGATCGAAACCCAAATCAAATCACCTTAAGCAAGAAAATGAGTTTGTTTGAAGGAAATTGGAGTAGGAGCTCAAAGTGTGAGTAGAAGAGCTGCAGAAGTAGAAGATTTAAGGACCACAGGGGCTGAACTTGGGGGCTCAGTCATCATTGAAACTCTCTCTCTCTTTTTTCACTTTTACTTCTGCAGTCTTTGCTTGACATTGTTCTTTTCTACTACCAACAAATTTTTCGTCACATATTGGGTACCTTTTGGTTAGCAGCCATAACTCTTAACCAATACTCTACCAGGATTTCCTTACTGGAGACATGAACGCTGGAAATTCCAAATTCTCATCTATCAAGTTCCATGTTTTAGTTATTTATTGCTTTACCACAAACTACTCCAAATTTACCAGCTTAGTACAACAACAATCATTTATCTTGCTCATGAATCTATAATTTGGGCAGACCTCAAAAGGGACATCTTGTCTCTAGTCTTTATGGTGTCAGCTGGAGCAGCTGAAAGCCTAGCGGTGACTTGACAGCTGGGAGTGGAATCATCTGAGGGATCCTTCACTGACTTGTCTGGAGACTGATGCTACTACTGACTGGGACCTCAGACTGGGGCTGTCAGCCAGAACACCTACACATGGCCTCTCCATGTGGCTGCTTAGGCTTCCTCACATAATGGTGGCTGGGTTCTAAGAGCAAGTTTCCCAAGAAAACCAGCTAGAAACTGCATTGTCTTTTATTACCTATCCTCAAAAATCACAAAGCATTATTTCCACCATAGTCCCAAACATATCCAGATTCAAGGAGGGGAAACATTACTCTCAATAGGAGGAGTATAAATGTCACACTGTACAAAGAGTTGCGGGGTGGAATATATTGCTGTGCTCATCTTTGAAAAACACAACCTGCCATACTCCATAATGTGGAATACTATATTTTCTTAATTGTATTGTATGAAAAATACAAAGGGAATAATTTTGATCAGCCTGGCCTGGGTCAATGCCCACTCCACTGATAATTTGTCATGGCCAAGAGAGTGAGGAAGGATGACTAACCCTGCCTGGCTCACATGTTCATTCTGTGGCTGGCTAAAGGGAACAGCCAAAATGACATATGTCCACTATAAAATGGAACTTCCCAAGTTTTGCTCTTTCTGAACACCAGAGTCTTAACTTAATCCTTAATCAAGGAGGGTCTACTAAGTTCAAATATCTATACAGGAAAACACCTTGAGGGGATGATTCTCAGAAATACATAGGCAATGAGAAAGACAGTGAAGGAGAAACCATGAGTAGGTGTTGGGTCAGTCAGGAGAATTCTAGCACAGATGTAAGTCAACTGTGTCAGGTCAAGTCCTGGAAGAGAGCAAATGACCAGATCGGGACAGACACACACCACAGAGAAGGCAGGCAAGAGGTTAAGCCCAGAGAAGTCAGGTAGGGGGAGGTTGGTGGGCTGAGTGATGAAGAGGTGGAGGCTCCAAGGCAAGTGTCACTGTGCATGGTACTTTTTCTTGTATCTTCTCAGTTCTTACAGCAACCCTATGATGTAGATGTTATTTCTATTTTCAAATGACAGAAGACATGTTCAGAGAGTTTAAGTAATTTTCTCCAGGTCTCCCAAGAAGTAAGCAGTGGAGGTTTTAACAGTGGTAAATCTAGATCCAAGAGTGAATCAGCTCACACCAGTGAGCAGAAGACACAGGTGTGTGCTGTACTCCTAGGGCAGCCGTTGACTGCTCCCCACGCCAGCACTGCTCACAGTGTGTGGTCCACAGACCCACAGCCTCAGCATCACCTAGAGCTTATTAGAAATGCAAATCCATGGGCCCCACTAAGACCTACTGAATCAGAATCAACAGGGGTGGCACCCATGGATTTTTTACAGCCCTTCCAAGTGATTTTTAGCACAGTAAAGTTTGAGAAGCTTGGCTCTATTCCATCTTATACTCACACTCCAAACAAGGTTCCTGGGTGGCTCAGTTTACGCTCCACTCTACTAATCTAAAAGTTACAGGTCTGAACCCACCCAGCAGTGCCATGGAAGAAAGCCCTGGCGATCTGCTGAAGATTACAGCCAAGAAACCCTATGGAGTACAATTCTACTCTGTAGTACATGGCATCACCATGAGTCAGAATCTACTCTACAACAGTGGGTTTGTTTTTTTGGTTTACTCCAATCAGTCTGAGTCCACCAGTGTTAGCTGTAACCAGAATATGAGAGACCTGCAGCAAACCTGAATAAACAAAGACAAGATTATCTATTACTTACATAGGTGCTTTGAGGATAACAAGAAACCAAAGACATGAAAGTATAATTTCCTTTGCAAAAAGCCTTCCTGGTTCCCTCCAGCTTGAAGTTACCAATCTCCCTACTCTAAACTCATTAAAATATATAAAATCTGGACCACTTGTTATTTTCTACTTGCTGCCTTCCATGTTAGTGCTCTGCCCATGTTTGTGTACTTTCCAATTAGGTTGTGAATTCTGCAAAGGCAAATCCAAGTGTGATCCCCTATTAATATTAATATACTCCTCGTGCAAGGACAGAGCTCACATAAAATTGTCCTTTTAGAGTTAATATTTGTAAGCCCTTGATAAACATGCTGCTAAATGTTTTATATGCAATATCTTGTTTAATCCATACCACCATAAACTTATAGGGCAGGTATTACCTTGAGGAAAGTGAGACTCAGAGGCGTTAAGTAATTAATTCACACACAGGTGGGAAATACTGGAGCCAGGACCAAGCCCAGTATAATACTGAAGCCCCTACTCTTACCTAGTATAATGTAGGATCATGTTTTCACTGTCTCGAGGTCTCACAGCTTCTTATGGATACTCCCATTAGAACTGGCTAGTGGTAAAGTGCCTAACACAGTACCTGGCACAAGGTAAGTGTTGAAAATCTGTTGGCTAGTTTTATTACTATTTATTTGATTTTACACTTTAAAACGCTCAGTCATATACACTGTCTTATTTGTTTCTCAAAACAACCCTAAGTGATAATGTAGAAACCCTATTATTATCCTTTATGTTATAGGTGAAGAAACAGACCGAGAAAAGGTGAGTGACCTAGGTCTTTTCTCCTATGCAGTACACTTTCCACTCTCATTATTATAGTTCACATTCCCATCCAGTCTGAAACATTTCATCAACCTTGTGGTTCAAGGCTGTATTCAACTCATGCCTTATCTGGCTCCCACCTCTAGGGCAGACATAGGAGTAAAAAACTTCCTCCAGCCCCAAAGAGTCTGAGAAAAAGCTGAAACAACACTTTAGGCATCAAATTCCCAGTCCCTTAAAGACATATGAGCTGAAGCCCCTTTGGCGATGCCTCTCCAGAGCTTTCTCCTCAAAACTTCCTCGTCTTCTACACTTGGGCCTCTACTCCCAGCTTGTACTTTTAGAGATCTCTTTTGACTTTCTCCTCTGAGTTCAAAGGACTTGGGATCCAGGAGAGGAAAAATGTGTCTTCTGATTGAGTACTGCCAGGAGCAACCATGTCCACTTTGGCTAAGTCACTCTATGTGATCAGCTCTAGGGGAAAGCTGCTGTTTGACTATACCTACTCGAGCCTATAAAATTGATTGGTGGTCTTCAAACTTGAGTTTGTTTTTTTATACATACAATTTTTATTGTGCTTTAAGTGAAAGTTTACAAATCAAGTCAGTCTCTCACACACAAAAAAAATCTACACCTTGCTACACACTCCCAATTACTCTCCCCTACATGGGACAGCCCACTCTCTCCCTCCACTCTCTCTTTTCCTGTCCATTTCGCCAGCTTCTAACCCCCTCTACCCTCTCATCTCCCCTCCAGGCAGGAGATGCCAACATAGTCTCAAGTGTCCACCTGATCCAAGAAGCTCACTCCTCACCAGCATCCCCCTCCAACCCATTGTCCAGTCCAATCCATGTCTGAAGAGTTGGCTTTGGGAATGGTTCCTGTCCTGGGCCAGCACAAGGTCTGGGGGCCATGAACACCGGGGTCCTTTAGTCTCAGTCAGACCATTATGTCTGGTCTTATGAGAATTTGGAGTCTGCATCCCACTGCTCTCCTGCTCCCTCAGGGGTTCTCTGTTGTGTTCCCTGTCAGGGCACTCATCCGTTGTAGCCGGGCACCATCTAGTTCTTCTGGACTCAGGATGATGTGGTCTCTGGTTCGTGTGGCCCTTTCTGTCTCTTGGGCTTGTGTCCTTGGTGTTCTTCATTCTCCTTTGCTCCAGATGGGTTGAGACCAATTGATGCATCTTAGATGGCCATTTGCTAGCTTTTAAGACCCCAGACGCCAGTCTTCAAAGTGGGATGCAGAATGTTTTCTTAATAGATTTTCTTATGCCAATTGAGTTAGATGTCCTCTGAAACCATAGTCCCCAGACCCCTACCCCTGATATGCTGGCCTTCGAAGCATTCGGTTTATTCAGGAAACATTTTTGCTTTTGGTTTAGTCCAATTGTGCTGACCTCCCCTGTGTTGTGTGCTGTCTTTCCCTTCACCTAAAGTAGTTCTTATCTACTGTCTAGTCAGTAAATAACCCTTTCCCACCCTTCCTCCCTACCCCCCTCCTAACCACAAGAGAATGTTTTCTTCTCAGTTTAAAATATTTCTCAAGTTCTTATAATAGTGGTCTTATACAATATTTGTCCTTTTGCAGCTGACTAATTTCACTCAGCATAATGCCTTCCAGGTTCCTCCATGTTATGAAATGTTTCACAGATTCCTCACTGTTCTTTATCGATGGCTAGTATTCCATTCTGTGAATATACCATAATTTATTTATCCATTCATCCATTGATGGGCACCTTGGTTGCTTCCATCTTTTTGCTATTGTAAACAGTTCTGCAATAAATATGGGTGTGTATATATCTGTTCGTGTAAAGGCTCTTATTTCTCTAGGATATATTCCAAGGAGTGGGATTGCTGGATTGTATGGTAGTTCTATTTCTAGCTTTTTAAGGAAGCGCCAAATCGATTTCCAAAGTGGTTTTGCCATTTGACATTCCCACCAGCAACGTAGAAGTGTTCCAATCTCTCCACAGCCTCTCCAACATTTATTATCTTGTGTTTTTTGGATGAATGCCAGCCTTGTTGGAGATAAAATCTCATTGCAGTTTTGATCTGCAATTCTCTAATGTCTAATGATCGTGAACATTTTCTCATGTATCTGTTAGCTTCCTGAATGTCTTCTTTAGTGAAGTGTCTATTCATATCTTTTGCCCATTTTTTAATTGGGAAATAAAAAAAAAAAAATTTTTTTTTTTTATTTGTCTTTTTGCAGTTGAGTTTTTGCAGTATCACGTAGATTTTAGAGATCAGGCGCTGATCAGAAATGTCATAGCTAAAAACTTTTTCCCAGTCTGTAGGTAGTCTTTTTACTCGTTTGGTGAAGTCTTTGGATGAGCAGAGGTGTTTGATTTTTAGGAGCTCCCAGTTATCTAGTTTTTCTTCTACATTCTTTATAATGTTTTGTATACTGTCTATGTCGTGTATTAGGGCTCCTAATGTTGTCCCTATTTTTTCTTCCATGATCTTTATCATTTTAGGTTTTATATTTAGGTCCTTGATCTATTTTGAGTTAGTTTTTGTGCATGGAGTGAGGTATGGGTCTTGTTTCATTTTTTTGCAGATGAATATCCAGTTATGCCAGCACCGTTTGTTAAAAAGACTGTCTTTTCCCCATTTAACTGTTCTGGGGCCTTTGTCAAATATCAACTGCTCAAATGTAGATGGATTTATGTCTGGATTATCAATTCTGTTCCATTGCTCCATGTATCTGTTGTTGTACCAGTACCAGGCTGTTCTGACTATAGTGGCAGTATTATAGGTTCTAAAATCAGGTAAAGTAAGGCCTCCCACTTTGTTCTTCTTTTTCAGTAATGCCTTATTTATCTGGGGCCTCTTTCCCTTCCATATGAAGTTGGTGATTTGTTTCTCCATCTCATTAAAGAATGTCTTAGGGATTTGAATTGGAATTGCACTAAATGTATAGATTGCCTTTGGTAGAATAGACATTTTTATAATGTTAGGTCTTCTTATCCACGAGCAAGGTATGTTCTTCTGCTTATGTAAGTCTCTTTTGGCTTCTTACAGAAGTGTTCTGTAGTTTTCTTTGTATAAGTCTTTTACATCTCCGGTAAGATTTATTCCTAAGTATTTTAGCTTCTTTGGGGCTACTGTAAATGGCATTAATTTGGTGATTTCCTCTTCAATGTTCTTTTTGTTGGTATAGAGGAATCCAGGTGATTTTTGTATGTTTATCTTGTATCCCGATACTCTGCTGAAGTCTTCTATTAGTTTCAGTGGTTTTCTGGAGGATTCCTTAGGGTTTTCTGTGTACAAAATCTTGTCATCTGCAAATAGAGATACTTTGACTTCTTCCTTGCCAATCTGGATGCCCTTTATTTCTTTGTCTAGCCTAATTGCTCTGGCTAGGACTTCCAGCACAATGTTGAATAAGAGTGGTGATAAAGGGCATCCTTGTCTGGCTCCCGATCTCCATGGGAATGTTTTCAGGCTCTCTCCATTTAGGGTGATGTTGGCTGTTGGCTTTGTATAAATGCCCTTTATTATATTGAGGAATTTTCCTTCTATTCCTATTTTGCTGAGAGTTTTTATCATGAATGAGTGTTGAACTTTGTCAAATGCCTTTTCTGAATCAATTGATAAAATCATGTGATTCTTGTCTTTTGTTTTATTTATGTGGTGGATTACATTAATTGTTTTTCTAATGTTGAACCATCCCTGCATACGTGGTATGCATCCCACTTGGTCATGGTGAATTTTTTTTTTTTTATATGTTGTTGAATTCTACTATCTAGAATTTTGTTGAGGATTTTTGCATCTACATTCATGAGGGATATACGTCTAAAATTTTCTTTTCTTGTGGTGTCTTTACCTGGTTTTGGTATCAGGGATATGGTGGCTTCATAGAATGAGTTTTGTAGTATTCCATCCTTTTCTATGTTCTGAAATACCTTTATTAGTAGTGGTGTTAACTTTTCTCTGAAAGTTTGGTAGAACTCTGCAGTGATGCCACCTGGGCCAGGGCTTTTTTTTTTATTGGGAGTTCATTCATTACCTTTTCAATCTCTTCTTTTATTATGGGTCTATTTAGTTGTTCTACCTCTGTTTGTGTTAGTTTAAGTAGGTAGTGTGTTTCTAGGAATTCACCCATTTCTCCTAGCTTTTCAGATTTTTTTGAGTAGAGTTTTTCATAGTAATCTGATATGATTCTTTTAATTTCAATTGGGTCAGTTGTAATATCGCCCATAGAAATTTTTATTTGGGTTATTTGCTTCCTCTCCTGTTTTTCTTTTGTCGATTTGGCCAATGGTTTATCAATTTTGTTGATATTTTCAAAGAACCAGCTTTTGGTCTTGTTAATTCTTTCAATTGTTTTTCTGTTTTCTATTTCATTTAGTTCAGCTCTCATTTTTATTATTTGTTTTCTTCTGGTGCCTGTGGGTTTCTTTTGTTGCTCTCTTTCTATTTGTTCAAGTTGTAGGGATAATTCTTTGATTTTGGTCCTTTCTTTTTTTTGGATGTGTGCATTTATTGATATAAACTGACCTCTGAGCACCGCTTTTGCTGTGTCCCAAAGGTTCTGATAGGAAGTGTTTACATTCTCACTGGATTCTCTGAATTTCTTTATTCCATTCTTAATGTCTTCAATAATCCAGGCTTTTTTTTATTATTATTATTGTTCAGTTTCCAAGTGTTTGAATTCTTTTCCCTGCTTTTCCTGTTAATTGATTTCCACATTTATGCCCTATGGTCAGAGAAGATGCTTTGTAATATTTCAATATTTTGGATTCTGCTAAGGCTTGCTTACGACCTAATATGTGGTCTATTCTAGAGAATGTTCCATGTGCATTAGAAAAGAAAGTATAGCTGGTTGCTGTTTGCTGGAGTGTTCTGTATATGTCTACGAGGTCAAATTGGTTGATTGTGGCATTTAGATCTTCTGTGGCTTTATCAAGGTTATTTCTGGATGTCCTGTTCTTGTCTACGAGGTCAAATTGGTTGATTGTGGCATTTAGATCTTCTGTGGCTTTATCAAGGTTATTTCTGGATGTCCTGTTCTTCAACGAAAGTGGTGTGTTGAAGTCTCCTACTATTATTGTGGAGCTGTCTATCTTACTTTTCAATGCTGATAGAGTTTGTTTTATGTATCTTGCAGCCCTGACATTGGGTGCATAAATATTTAATATGGTTATATCTTTTTGGTGTATTGTCCCTTAATCATTATATAGTGTCCTTCCTTATTCTTTATGATGGATTTAACTTTAAAGTCTATTTTGTCAGAAATTAATATTGCCACTCCTGTTCCCTTTTGATTGTTGTTGGCTTCATATATTTTTTTCCATCCTTTGAGTTTCAGATTGTTTGTGCCTCTAAGTCAAAGGTGTGTCTCTTGTAGGCAGCATATAGACGGATCTTGTTTTTGAATCCATTCTGCCACTCTATCTCTTTATTGGTGCATTTAGTCCATTTGCATTAAAGGTAATTATGGATAGGTATGAATTTAGTGCTATCATTTTGATGTCTTCTTTTGTGTGTTGACAGTTTCTTTTTCCCACTTGATTTTATGTGGTGAGTAGATTTTCTTTATATATTGTCCTTTCCTCATATTTGTTGTTGTTGATTTTGTTTTTGCTGAGTCTGTATTTTTCCCTTGTATTTTAGTTTGATGAGTAGGATAGTTTGTCTCCTTTGTGGTTACCTTATTATTTACCCATATTTTTCTACATTTAAAACTAACTTTTATTTCTTTGTATTGTTGTATCTTCCTCTACATGTGGAAGGTGTATGATTACATTTCTTAGTCCCTCATTATTATTTTAATGGTGTCTTCTTTTATGTAGTAACATAGCTGTTACCCTGTTTGGGGCCTTTTTTTTTTTTTTGATTTCCCTTCTGGGTTGGCTCCTGGTTGCTCTGCCCAGTGTTCTAGTCTTGGGTTGATATCTGATATTATTGATTTTCTAACCAAAGAACTCCCGTTAGTATTTCTTGTAGTTTTGGTTTGGTTTTTACAAATTCCCTAAACTTGTGTTTATCTGGAAATGCCTTAATTTCACCTTCATATTTAAGAGACAGTTTTGCTGGATATATGATTCTTGGCAGGTAGTTTTTTTCCTTCAATTTTTTAAATAAGTCTTCCCATTGCCTTTTTGCCTGCATGGTTTCTGCGGAGTAGTCTGAGTTTATTCTTATTGGCTCTCCTTTATAGATGACTTTTGTTTTATCCCTTGCTGCTGTTACAATTCTCTCTTTATCTTTCGTTTTGGCAAGTTTGAGTATAATATGTCTTGGTGACTTTCTTTTAACATATACCTTATGTGGGGTTCGATGAGCATCTTGGATAGATATCTTCTTATCTTTCACAATATCAGGGAAGTTTTCTGTCAACAAATCCTCAACAATTTTCTCTCTATTTTCTGTTATCCTTCCCTCTTCTGGTACTCCAGTCACTCGTAGGTTATTTCTCTTGATAGAGTCCCACATGATTCTTACGGTTTCTTCATTTTTTTTTTTAATTCTTTTTTCTGATTTTTCTTCAAATATATTAGTCCCAAGTGATTTATCTTTGAGTTCCAAATTTCTAGCTTCTACTTGCTCAAGTCTGCTCCTCTGACTTTGTATTGAGTTGTATAATTCTGTAATTTTATTGTTAATCTTCTGAATTTCTGATTGCTATGGATTTTTCCAGCTTATTAAACTTTTCATTATGTTTCTGAATAATCTAATTTCTTCAGTTGCTTTATCTGTGCATTCCTTGGCTTGTTCTGCATATTGCCTCATTCCCTTCCTGATGTGTTGAAGAGTTCTGTATATTCAACTTTTGTATTCTGCCTCTGGTAATTCCAGGAATGCACTTTCATCTAGAAGATCCCTGGATTCTTTGTTTTGAGAGCCTGTTGAGGCGATCATGGTCTGTTTCTTTATGTGACTTGATATTGACTGTTGTCTCCAAGCCATCTATAAGTTATTGTATTAGTTTATGTTTGCTTACTGTGTCGTAGCTTCTTGCTTTGTTTTGTTTTGATATGCCCAAATGGGTTGCTTGAGTGAGCTAGCTTGATTATTTTCGCCTTTGGAGCTCTGACGTCCTGTCCCCCAATGGCTAGAGCTGTTATCAGGTATATCAGCCTAGGAGTCCATTCAGTTTTCTTGTACGAATTCAGCTCAGGTTTCCAGGTAGCTGATCATCAAGTATGTGGTATAGCTCTGTCCTACAGTCTTAGAGGGGCAAGGGTGATTGGTGCCGGTACCAGGATCTGGTTGCAGCAGGGGGTCATGCTCTGAACAAGGCAGGGGGGCTGAGAACCAACCCCCAAGTTTCTTTGAGGAAAACATGTCTCTGTTCCCTAGAGCATGCTGGTGGGTGGGTTCTGCAGAGGGACCATGCGCACCCAAAGTTTTTGGTTGTAAGGACTGGGAGGCACCAGTTATCTTTGGATCCCTGTCATGGGTGGCTGGGTGACCTGAGTACAGGTACCAGTCCTTAGGTCCTTGATGTGGGTAGGTGAGGACCTTGTTTAATAGGCAAAGCAATGTCAAACACCAAACACCCATCTCTCTACCACACAGCTGAAATGGTGGGAGTTTGCCCACAAGGGCCTATTCTTCTGAAATAGGCCCACACAGATCCAAGCAGAAGGGAAAGGTGCTCAAGGGCCATGGATGGTTTATGCCTGCACAGGAGTCGCTTCTGTCCTGAGCTCCCCCAGTTAATGGAGCTAGCAAATTATCTTTTCCCCCCAACTGCAAATTTTTTCCTTCCCCAAGGCCGGGAGGATGGCTCTAGGTGCTCACCAGGGTCTATCTCAGGCCCAGGGATTCAGCCACGGAAGCCGGCTTGGCAGTGGGGGGGGGGGGGTGCAGTAAAATATACGCAAGCACTTAGCTTTTGTCAAGAGCACCGTTCTCCTCACGTTCCGGAGGTGTGAGTAGGCTGTGTGGCTGGCTGCTTCTCCCTGAGGAAACAGCAGCCGAATGCTAGTACCAGTCTGCCGCCGCTGCCGCCACCACTCCTGGAATGGTTCCTGAGGGCTCCCCACGATTCAGGTCCAGTAACTCCTCTCCACTTCTGAACGGTCTCTTCCTCCCCCTTCCCCTCAGTTCATTGTCTAAGCTTGCCTTTGATGCTCAGGGCTCCCAGCCTGTCACAAATATACTCGTTTCACTTGTTTTTTCAGGTCTTTGTTGTAATGAGGGCTCGCCAGAAGCATCTGTCTATTCTGCCATCTTGGCTCCGCTCAGGAATCATCCAAACTTGAGTTTTTAATAAAGGATTTTTTTCATACCAAATCATTCCAGAGCCCTTAATAAAAGAGATTAGAGTGATAACAGTTTTCTCAGGCATTTCAAATATTCCATGTTGAGAATAAAATGCATTGTTGTTTACAGAAACCCTAGGGTAACTCTGTGGATACCTAGGACTCTCCACAGTTTGAAATGTTCCTGAGCAACTGGGCCATTGAAGGCCTTCCAGTCATTCTTTGGCTCTTGGAGGGCAGTGTGTTCATCCTTAACTCAATGCTTTGAAAAAGGGATCAATAACATAACTTATAAGGTCTCTGGGTGGTGCCCTCTAGGTTGTGCTCGGCTGTTAACCTAAAGGTCAGTGGTTCAAACCCACCCAGTGATGCTGTGGATGAAAAGGCCTGGTGATCTGCTTCTGAATGGAGCAGTTCTGCACTGTGACACATGGAGTCTCCATGAGTCTGAAGCAGTTCATTGGCAACCAACAACAACACAATGTAACTTGTAGACCTCACACATTCAATGCTAGTTAGTAGTTACTGAGATTTAAGTGGAGGTAGATGCTTAAAGAGAAAACTACTATTGATTACCCAGACATGGCATTCTCCATGAAAAATTGTGAGGGTTCACTCACAAAGCCCTTACAGTGTGAATCCTTTTCAAACCAGCCGTGGCACCCAAGATGATGCTATTCTTCTTTCCGTTCTCCTCCCTGATCCCTCCTGCCAGCCCCATACCACAGTGCCCTTTACGCAGAATACAAATTTAGCTATATGGTCGCTATGAGTCAAAATTGACTCAACAGCAGTGGGTTTCGTTTGGTTTTGGTCTAGGAGGATGAGCAAGGCTCATGACAACTGTGCTTCTACAGGTGGCATGAGTCACTCAGCCTCAGGAGGAGGCCTTTCCTCACTGGCTTGTTAGCCAGTCTGTCTGCACTCTTTCAGCCGGTCTGCTGGGCCTGGTGCAACATATTGAAAGGGATGTGTCCTGTATCATTACATTCACTCACCTGGGGAACCAAAGCCATAATTAAATAGGACGAAAAGATGTTCCCCGCATTTAATTTTCTTAACTACAGTTAGCTTCTTTTTTACTTTATACAATTTATTTACAACAGGCATGTTATTCAGATCAGATGGTAAAAGTAGCCCCTACTTTGCTGTGATATAGGCAAATGACCCACCCATTGCTGACAAGTCAATTCCAACTCAGTGACCCTATATGGACCCTGTAGGACAGAATAGAACTGCTCCATTGGGTTTCTAGGGTGAAATCCTTATGGAAGCCGATTGCCACATCTTTCTCCCACAGAGCGGCTGGTGGGTTCAAGCTGCCAACCTTTCAGTTAGTAGCTGAGTACTTTAACCACTGCACCACCAGAGCACACCTCTCCAACCACCTCAAATTCTAAATGTTTGTGTGATTTTAAGTCAAATCTGGTATTTTTGCTTTCTACCACTTGGCATTTCACAGTGGTCTGCTTGTTCTGTGCTGTCTTATAAACATTGTATGTCATGTTTCTCCTTAATATTCTGACCCCTGGTTTTCCCAGATGACTAGCACTTTCAAATGGCCTGGTGAGTGATATATCAAGTCCTTCTTTAAACAAGGGGGAAGAGATGGCCATCTAGTGGCAAAAAGGGGAAATGTGGGGATTTAAAAAAAAAAAAAAGTCAAATTGTGTCTGAACATTGATTGCTCCTGACCTGCCAGTTTTACAGACACAGAAAGCGTACATTAAGCAGCTAAAGAAACGTTGTGTAGGTGAGAAAGAACATTTCTCAGCCATCATCTCGGATATGGTGACCAACTGTCCCCATTTCCCTGGGACTTTGGTGGTTCCCAGGGCAGGAGAATTTCAGTGCTAAAACCCAGAAAGTCCTGGGTAAACCAGGACCAGTTGGTTACAGATAGATGAAGGTCTCTGGAAGTAGAAACTGTAAGAGGAAGAGATCTTGGCAACCTGGCTGGGGACAGAGGGCCATTAACTTGAGAAAGAAAAGGTCTGCTTTCATAGAAAATGGGAAAGATACTGGGGGGGTTTGTGGATATCAGAGGCAGGAGGCTCAGCCAGGAAGTAGATAAATTACTTGGGGCACAAGTCAAAGTATTCTGGATCGGGAGACCAGGCTGAGCTCAGGGGGGGCTCTATAGGGGTCCAATAGAGGAATCTCAGTCAAATCATCTTATCTCCTACTGGGAAAAAGTAGACTCTGCACCTGCTCTCATGGACTTGGACATGCTAATTTGAGCAGTATATTACTTGTATTTGTTGTTAGTTGCCGTTTAGTTGATGCTGACCCATGGTGATCCCGTGTGTTACAGAGTAAAACTGCTCCATAGAGTTTTCTTGGCTATAATCTTAACAGAAACAGATCATCAGGTGTTTTCTTTCTCGGTACCACTGGGTGGATTCAAACAGCCAACCTTTAGATTAGCTGTTAAGCACAAACTGTTTGTGCCACTTAGGGACCCTCATCATTCGTATAAATCCCTGATACAGCCTTAGTGCTTAAAGTAAAAGCATTTCAGCTACACTCAAAAAGTAGCATCAGAAGTTGTTGCTTCATTATCCATCTGGGAATTCTCCAGTGTAACGAAGTGTACTTTGGAGTCAATCTGGGCTCAAGTTGCAACCCAGCCAGAACTCTCTGTGTGAGTCTGAGCGAGTTACTTAACTGTTCTGCGGCTCCTTTTCTTCAGAGGGTTGTTGTGAAGATTGGATGCAGCATGCTTAGAATGCACTCTTAGCCCAGTGCTTGGCATTTGGTTAACATTCAGTAAACCAGGTCTATTGTTGCCCAAGCAACCCAGACCCACTTCCCAGCTCTGACGCCAAAGTCTTGGGTCCCTTCCTTTTCCTAGATCAGATCCCAGATTTAGCCAACTTTTATTTCTATTTAAAGTTGCCACCACCTGCTTTACTCCTTGATTTCTTTCCACTTTCCCCTTCCATGTGAACAGGACAAACACGGTCACTGTCCTCTGGGAGCATATAACCAACATGGAAGACAAGCATTAAAGTTAAAAACGAAAAGATGCAAACAATGAAGTAGCCTTGGAGGCTGTAGGAACATAGAACAGAGGAATTGAGGTCTCAGATAGGATCTCTGTGAGGAAATAATTTTTAAACTGAAATGTGAAGTACAAGGATGTGAACAAGTTTGCCTGCCAAACAGAGCAAGAAGAAAGGCAGAGAGACTTCCCAGAAGAAGGAAAGAGGTGAGAATGGCCAATGCCAGTGACTAATAAATTGCTTGAAGACAGGGTAAGGGAAGCAGCATGTTGAGGGGTGAAGCTGGAAGGGGAGGCAGGAACCAGAGCTTGTAGGACCTTGAAAGTCTTTGTAAGCACTTTGGACTTTCTTCTGTGGTAGCAAGGAGCGCTGGAGAGCTTTAAGTAGAGGAGTAAATGATCAGATTTGAATTTGGAAAGCTCACTCTTTAATTCCTATGGGTGTGGTTTATCAAACTTTACCTACCCCTTTCTCAAGACTCCTTTTCACTCAAGTCTCTAGAAAAGAAGTAGTCAGGATGGAGCCATGCACATGTTGTTCAGGTAGGTAAATCTTATCCCCCAAAGGCTTCCAGAGTAGGAGGCCCAACTTTCAAAGGTCCTATCAGGCAAGATGGTACATATCTTCTCAGGGACTCATTCCTGAGTGAGGGAGGGGACTGAAGAGTGGAGCTTTGCCCCCAGGCCCCTGATGATGCTGGGAGCTAGCAGCCAACCAGCTGCAGTGCCTATGTGCACCTCCTTTTTCTTTTTATAGGTAATTTTATTGCTATTTTGCACAATTGGCCAACAAATCCAGCTTATTCTAGCACCTATGCATTTCTGAAATTCATACCTTCTATATTAGTTGATCTGTCATGGCTTAATAAAAATGGCCTCCATGCTTCTTTTGGGTGTGGGTAGGTAGATGAGTTGGGAGCTTTGGAGAAGTTAGAGATAAAACAAATGCTTCACTCCAGTCTTCACAGAGGCTATAATCTAGCAAGAAAAGGAGGAAAAAAAAACGAACACAGCAGGAGAGAAGGACGGTGCCAAACTCCGCACTTCACGGGTGGGGAATTGCAGCCCCAGAAATCCAAGATTAGAATGGAGTCAAAGCTTTGACAGCTCTGTTGTGTCTACATGCATGTCTATTTGCACATGACATGATTGTCTATGTAGAAAATTCCAAATAATCTATTTAAAAAAATTAGAATAAGTGAGTTCATCAAGGCTGCATGATGTAACATTGACATAAAAAATCAATTGTATTTCTATACACTAGAAATGAATATGTAGAAACTGAGATTAAAAATACAATACCATTTACAATTGCTAAAAAAATGAAGCACTTAGGTGTACATCTAGCAAATTTGTATACTAAAAACTGGAGGAAAGAAAATGATGAAAGAAATCAAAGAGAAGATATAAATAAATGGAGAGACACAGTTACAGAAATAGAGAAATTGGAGAAGAAATTGAAATTGTCAGTGATTTCATTCTACTTATATCAACAATCAATGCCCATGGAAGCGTCAATCAGGAAATCAAACAACATATTGGATCGGGCAAATCCGCAAAAGGCCTCCTTAAAGTTTTAAAAATCAAAGATATCACTTTCATGACTAAGGTTTGTCTGACCCAAGCCATGGTCTTTTCAATTGTCTCACATACACATGAAAAGTTGGGTAAGGAAGACAGAAGAAGAATTGATATGTTTAAACTGTGGTGCCAGCAAAGAATATTGAATATACCATGGACTGCCAAAGGAAAAAACAAATCAGTCTTAGAAGAAATACAACCAGAATGCTCCTTGGAAGCAAGGATGGCAAGGCTTTGATTGGCTTACTTTGGACAAGTCATCAGGAAAGGCCAGTCGCTAGAAAAGGGCATCATGTTTTGTAGAGGACGAATGAAAATGAAGGAAATCCTCAATGAGATAATTGACCTATTAGCCACGACAATGGGCTCAAACATAGCAACGATCACATGAAGGCAACTTTTCCTTCTGTTAGACATAAGGTCACCATGATTGGAGTCAACTGGACAGCAACTAACAACAAGAACAGTGGGATGGAAGTAGGTGTGGCAATATGAGGGCAAAATGAGGCATCCTTGTGGGAAAGGAAATGGTCTGTGTCTTGACTGTACTGGTGTCAATATCCCAGTCATGATACTTCAGTGTAGTTTTGCAAAATGTTACCACTCAGTGAAAATGCATAAAAAGTACATAGGATCTCTCTGTATTATTTCTTACAATTGCATGTAATCCATAATATCAGAATAATATGTTTCATTTTTTAACGTCATGAAAGTCATATACACATACTCATATACATATGTATAACAAACAAAAAAACCTGTTGCCGTCAAGGTGATTCCAATTCATAGAGACCCTATAGGAGAGAGCAGAACTGCCACATAGGGTTTCCAAGGAGTGCCTGGTGGATTCAAATTGCCAACCTTTTGGTTAGCAGCCAAGCTGTTAACCACTGCACCATCAAGTATATAAAATAAAAAGTGAAAGTCCCTTATAAAATACCTGGGCCCTACACACCCCTTCATTCTCCCTCCTCCCCCATATACATTGTTGTAGTTCTTGTTAGGGGCCGGCGAATTGGTTCTGACTCAGCAACCCTATAGGACAGAGTAGAATTGCCCTGTAGGGTTTCCAAGGAGCAGCTGGTGGATTTGAACTTCTGACATTTTGGTTAGGAGCCAAGCTCTTAACCACCACACCACCAGGGATCCATATACATACACATGTGTATTGCCTCCAGAGAAACACTATTAATACTTTGGGGTATATTGCTCTCATTCTTTGCATAATCTAAAATATCCATCTACCTATATAATTTATATTATTTAAACTAAAAATGGAAGTACACTAATACAGGTCTGCAACTTGCTTTTTTCTTTAATATATTTTGGGAATTTTTGCATATCAGTATTTTATTTTTATTAATATCTATACAGTATTCTGTTGAATTAATGTGCCAAAATTTATCATTTCTTATAACAATGGAAATTTTGTTTTCTTTTCAATATCACAAATATTGCTGGAAACAACTATCTGTTCATTTGTGCCAGTGTATTTCTTGTATCATTTCTTGGAAGTACAAATTGTTAGAACAAATGGTATTGCCTATTTTAAAATGCATTAGGTTTTGCCCAATTTTGCCTTTCACAAACACTGTACCAATTTACCCTGCTAACAGAATGTAAGACTCACTGTCTGTTTGTTCACACCCTCAACACAAATATCAGGTCTTAAAGATTCCTCTAGTTTATGTTTGTGACAATAATGGAAATGTGGAAGAGAAGTCCCCAGACATAGAAGTTTGTGTTCAGACACTACATACATGGATAAAACCCAACCTATTGCTGTCAAGTTGATTCTGACTCATAGTGACCTTATAGGACAGAGTAGAACTGCCCCATAGGGTTTCCAAGGCTGTAATCTTTATGGAAGCAGACTGCCACATCTTTGTCTCATAGAGCGGCTGGTGGGTTTGAACTGCCAGCCTTTCGGTTAGCAGTCAAGCACTTAACCACTGCACCATAAGGGTAGGACAATGAAACAAGTGTAGGGTTGAAGAAATAGATAAGTAGTAGGTAGGTAGATATGCATAGATTGTAGTTAGTTGCCATTGAATTGGTACCCAACTCAAGGGGGAAAACAGAATGAGACACTGCAGTTCTGTACCATCCATGCCATGACTGCTTGTGGTTCTGACCATTGTAATCCACAGGGTTTTCATTGGTTGATTTTTGGGAGTAGATCCCCAGGCCTTTCTTCCTAGTCTCGAAGCTCTGCTGAAAGCTCTTCAGCATCATAACAATACACAAGCCACCACTGACAAATGGGTGGCAGCTGTGTATGACGTGCATTGTCCAGGAATCAAACTACCACTGTCCCCATAGAGAGAGAGATAGGTAGACAGAGATATGAAATTGCATTTGCTTCTCACTTGAAATTTTTTAGAAGAAACACATAGCTTTGAACATATCTAAAGTCAAGTGCCATGAATATATTGGATGGTTTCAATGGGGAGGGAGATACCGTTATATATAGAATCAAAAAATGTGAAATTTGAAATTGAACTAATTACCTCAAAAACAGAAGACTGAAGGCTCCCCAGCCTACTGCTGCTCCCTCCCCCTTTATTCTTCACAGTGTTTCCTTCATTAATCTCTTGCATGTCTAATCCCATCTTGGCATCTGCTTCTTGGAGGACCTGCACTGAAACACAGAGAGCATCTATGACTGTGCAGTGGGGGGAGAACCTGGGTGGGGTTCAGCATACTAGAACCATACACCCCGGCATGAGGTGAAGTGATTCCATCCACCTTTCCCAGAATTTAGTACATTTCTCAAACCAGGCCACATTTTTTTATTACCTTTTGGTGGCAATTCAACTATCTACAGTATCTTGATGATGAGAACTGATTATGGGGATCTAAACTGATTACAAAATGTCAGCTTGCTCTATTAGACTATGATACCATCTTAATAACCTACCTGGCTCAACCCACCTGGAGCAAAGGAAAATGAAGAACACCAAGGTCACACGACAACTAAGAGCCCAAGAGACAGAAAGGGCCACATGAACCAGAGACCTACATCATCCTGAGACCAGAAGAACTAGTTGGTGCCCGGCCACAATCGATGACTGCCCTGACAGGGAGCACAGCAGAGGACCCCTGAGGGAGCAGGAGATCAGTGGGATACAGACCCCAAATTCTCATAAAAAGACCAAACTTAATGGTCTGACTGAGACTGGAGGAATCCCGGCGGCCATGCTCCCCAGACCTTCTGTTGACACAGGACAGGAACCATTCCCGAAGACAACTCATCAGACATGAAAGGGACTGGTCAGCGGGTGGGAGAGAGATGCTGATGAAGAGTGAGCTAATGATATCAGGTGGACACTTGAGATTGTGTTGGCAACTCTTGTCTGGAGGGGGGATGGGAGGATAGAGAGAGAGGGAAGCTGGCAAAATTGTCAAGAAAGGAGAGACTGAAAGGGCTGACTCAAGAGAGGGAGAGCAAGTGGGAGTAGGGAGTGAGATGTATGTAAACTTATATGTGACAGACTGATTGGATTTGTAAACGTTCACTTGAAGCTTAATAAAAGTTATTAAAAAAAAAAAAATAACCTACCTGGGATGTAAAATCACTTTTCTTTTAATTGTGGTGAAAATATACAACAAAACATACACCAATTCAACAGTTTCTACATGTATAATTCAGTGACACTGATTGCATTTTTCAAATACTGCAACTATTCTCCATATCCCTTTCCAAATTATTCCACCACCATTAACATTAAACTCATTGCTCCCTAAGCAAAAACTTCCCCTTCCTCCCCCCCCTCCTATGCTTGGTAACCACTGTCTTAGTTACCTAGTGCTGCTATAACAGAAATACCACAAGTGGATGGATTTAACAAAGAGAATTTTATTCTCTCACAGTCCAGTAGGTTAGCAGTGCGAATTCAGGGTGCCAGGTCCAGGGGAAGGCATTCTCTGTCAGCTATGGAAGAAGGCCCTTGTCTTCAGTCTTCCCTTGGTCTAGCAGCATCTCAGTGCAGGAACCTCAGGTCCAAAGGACATGCTCCGTTCCTGGCACTCCTTTCTTGGTGTTACGAGGTCCCCATGTCTCTCTGCTTGCTTCTCTCTTTTATATCTCAAAAGAAATTGGCTTAAGACACTATCTAATCTTGCAGATCTCATCATTATAACTGCCAACAATCCATCTCATTATGTCACAGTGATAGGATTTAAAACACATAGGGAAATCACATCAGATGACAAAATGGTAGACAATCTTACAATACTGGGAATCCTGAATTAGCCAAGTTGACAGATATTTTGGGGGGACACAATTCAATCCACAATGTTGTTGTTGTTATTAGGTGCCATCAAGTCGGTTCCAACTCATGGCGACCCTATGCACAACAAAACGAAACACTGCCCGGTCCTGAGCCATCCTTACAATCGTTGTTATGCTTGAGCCCATTGTTGCAGCCACTGTGTCAATCCACCTCATTGAGGGTCTTCCTCTTTTCCGCTGACCTTGTGCATTGCCAAGCGTGATGTCCTTCTCCAGAGACTGATCCATCCTGACAACATGTCCAAAGTATGTAAGATGCAGTCTCGCCATCCTTGCTTCTAAAGAGCATTCTGGTTGTACTTCTTCCAAGACAGATTTATTCGTTCTTCTGGCAGTCCATGGTACATTCAACATTCTTCACCAACACCACAATTCAAAGGCATCAATTCTTCTTCGATCTTCCTTATTCATTGTCCAGCTTTCACATGCGTATGATGCAATTGAAAATACCATGGCTTGGGTCAGGTGCACCTTAGTCTTCAAGGTGACATCTTTGCTCTTCAACACTTTGAAAAGGTCCTTTGCAGCAGATTTGCCCAATGCAATACGTTGCTTCATTTCTTGACTGCTGCTTCCATGGCTATTGATTGTGGATCCAAGTAAAATGAAATCCTTGACGACTTCAGTCTTTTCTCCATTTATCATGATGTTGCTCATTGGTCCAGTTGTGAGGATTTTTGTTTTCTTTATGTTGAGGTGCAATCCATACTGAAGGCTGTGGTCTTTGATCTTCATTATTAAGTGCTTCAAGTTCTCTTCACTTTCAGCAAGCAAGGTTGTGTCATCTGCATAACGCAGGTTGTTAATGAGTCTTCCTCCAAACCTGATGCCCCCTTCTTCTTCATATAGTCCAGTTTCTCAAATTATTTGCTTACCATACAGATTGAATAGGTATGGTGAAAGAATATAACCCTGACGCACACCTTTCCTGACTTTAAACCAATCAGTACCCCCTTGTTCTGTCCGAACAACTGCCTCTTGATCTCTGTAAAGTTTCCTCATGAGCACAATTAAGTGTTCTGGAATTCCCATTCTTCACGATGTTATCCATAATTTGTTATGATCCACACATTCGAATGCCTTTGCATAGTCAATAAAACACAGGTAAACATTCTTCTGGTATTCTCTGCTTTCAGCCAGGATCCATCTGACATAAGCAATGATATCCCTGGTTCCACGTCCTCTTCTGAAACCAGCCTGAATTTCTGACAGTTCCCTGTCAATATACTGCTGCAGCCATTTTTGAATGATCTTCAGCAAAATTTTGCTTTCATGTGATTTTAATGATATTGTTCTATAATTTCCACACTCGGTTGGATCACCTTTCTTGGGAATAGTCATAAATATGGATCTCTTCCAGTCTTTCCAGTCAGTTGGCCAGGAAGCTGTCTTCCATATTTCTTGGCATAGACAAGTGAGCACCTCCAGTGCTGCATCCGTTTGTTGAAACATCTCAATTGATACTCCGTCAATTCCTGGAGCCTTGTTTTTCGTCAATGCCTTCAGAGCAGCTTAGACTTCTTCCTCCAGAGCCATCAGTTCCTGATCATATGCTACCTCTTGAAATGGTTGAACATCGACTAATTCTTTTTGGTATAATGACTCTGTGTATTCCTTCCATCTTCTGTTGATGCTTCCTGCGTCGTTTAATATTTTCTCCATAGAATCCGTCACTATTGCAACTCAAGGCTTGAATTTTTTCTTCAGTTCTTTCAGCTTGACAAACACCAAGCATGTTCTTCCCTTTTGGCTTTCCATTTCCAGCTCTTTGCACATGTCATTATAATACTTTGTCTTCTAGAGCTCCCCTTTGAAATCTTCTGTTCAGTTCTTTTACTTCATCAATTCTTCCTTTTGCTTTAGCTGCTTGACATTCAAGAGCAAGTTTCAGAGTCTCCTCTGACATCCGTCTTGGTCTTTTCTTTCTTTCTTGTCTTTTCAATGACCTCTTGTTTTCTCCATGTATGACGTCCTTGATGTCATTCCACAACTCATCTGGTCTTCAGTCACCAATGTTCAACGCGTCAAATCTATTCTTCAGATGGTCTCTAAATTCAGGTGGGATATACTCAAGGTCATATTTTGGCTCTCGTGGACTTGCTCTGATTTTCTTGTTTCAGCTTGAACTTGCATATGAGCAGTTGATGGTCTGTTCCACAGTCGGCCCCTGGCCTTGTTCTGATTTTTCCATTGTCTCTTTCCACAGAGGTAGTCAATTGGATTTCTGTGTGTTCCATCTGGTGAGGCCCCTGTGTATAGCCGCCGTTTATGTTGGTGAAAGAAGGTATTTGCAATGAAGAATTCATTGGTCTTGCAAAATTCTATCATTCTATCTCTGGCATTGTTTCTATCACCAAGGCCATATTTTCCAACTACTGATCCTTCTTCATTTCCAACTTTCACATTAAAATCACCAGTAATTATCAATGCATCTTGATTGCATGTCTGATCAATTTCAGGCTGCAGCAGCTGATAAAAATCTATTTCTTCATCTTTGGCCCTAGTGGTTGGTGCATAAATTTACATAACAGTCGTATTAACTGGCCTTCCTTGTAGGTGTGTGGATATTATCCTATCACTGACAGCATTGTACTTCAGGATAGATCTTGAAATGTTCTTTTTGACGATGAATCCAACACCATTCCTCTTCAAGTTGTCATTCCTAGCATAGTAGACTATATGATTGTCCAATTCGAAATGGCCAACACCAGTCCATTTAGTTCACTAATGCCTAGGATATCCATGTTTATGCGTTCCATTTCATTTTTGACAATTTCTAATTTTCCTAGATTCATACTTCATACATTCCAGGTTCTGATTATTAGCGGATGTTTGCAGCTGTTTCTTCTCATTTTGAGTCGTGCCACATCAGCAAATGAAGGTCCCGAAAGCTTGACTCCATTCACGTCATTAAGGTCGGCTCTACTTTGAGGAAGCAGCTCTTCCCCAGTCATCTTTTGAGTGCTTTCCAACCTGGGGGGCTCATCTTCCAGCACTATATCAGACAATGTTCTGCTGCTATTCTTAAGGTTTTCACTTGCTAATACTTTTCAGAAGTACACTGCCAGGTCCTTCTTCCTAGTCTGTCTTAGTCTGGAAGCTCAGCTGAAATCTGTCCTCCATGGGTGACCCTGCTGGTATTTGAATACCAGTGGCATAGCTTCCAGCACCACAGCAACATGCAAGTCCCCAAGTATGACAAACTGACACTTGGGAGCAATCCATGATAACCACTAATAATTTTTGCTTTCTATAATTTGCTCTACATGGAGCCCTGGTGGTGCATTCGGCTGCTAACCAAAAGGTCAGTGGCTTGAACCCACGAGTTGTTGCTCAGGAGAAAGATGGGGCAGTTTGCTTCCATAAAGATGACAGCCTTGGAAACCAATGGGGCAGTTCTACTCTGTCCTATAGAGTCCTATACAAGTCTCTGTCCTATATAAGTCAAAACCAGCTCGAGAGCAATGGGGTTTTTGGCAGGTATATAGTTGCTTAAGGAGCCCTTGTGATGCAATGGTTAAAGTGTACTGCTGCTAACTGAAAGGTCTATGGTTTGAACCCTCCAAGTAGCTCTGTGGGAGAAAAGGCTGACAATTGCCTCCCATGAAGACTGCAACCTAGGAAACCCTATGGAGCAGTTCTACTTTGTCATATAGCGCCACTATGAGTCAAAATCAACTCCACGACACAACAAATAACAATAGTTTTGTTTATTTCACATAAGTGAGATCATACAGTATTTGTTCTTCTGTGACTAATTTCACTCAGCATAATGTTTTCAAGTTTATCCATGTTGTAGTATGTATCAGGACTTCATTTCTCTTTAGAGCTGAGTAATATTCCTTTGTGTATATATACCACATTTTGTTTATCCATTCATTTGTTGATGGGTATTTTGGTTGTTTCTACTTTTTGGTTATTGTGAAAAGTGCTGCAATGAACACTGGTGTACATGTGCCTGTTCATGTCACTGTTTTCAAGTCTTTTGGGTATATGCTTACTAAGAGTGGAATACCTGGATCTTATGATAGTTCTATGCTCAACTTTTCAAGGAACCATTAAACTATTTTGTACAGTGGCTGCACCATTTTATATTCCAACCAGTAATGGCTGAGGGTTCCTGTTTCTCCATAACTTCCCCAACACCTATTTTTTTTTCCATTTTTTTGATCACTGCCATTCTAATCAGGGTGAGATGGTATGTCATTTGGTTTTGATCAACTTGATAGCAATATGTTTGGGTTTTTTTCGGAATTGCTAAAGACTTTGATCATCTTTTTATATGCTTATTGGCCATTTGGATATACTCTTTGGTGAAATGTGTGTTTAAGTTCTTTGACCATTTTTTAATTGGATTGTTTTGTCTTTTTGTTGTTAAACTGTACATATTTTATATATTTTGGATATTAGACCCTTACCGTATATATGGTTGCCAAAAATTTTCTCCCATCTGTAACTTGTCTTTTCACTTTTTTGATAAAGTCCTTTGATGAACAAAACTACTTAATTTTTATAAAGTCCAATTTATTTGTTTTGTCTTTTGCTGTTCATGCTTTCATTGTCATATCTTACAGCCCATTGCTAAAAACTAAGTTCCATAACTTGGCCCCTACATTTTCTTCTAAGAATTTTATGGTTTTAGTTTGCATATTTAGGTCCTTGATGCATCTTAAATTGATTTTTGTGTATGGTTTGAAGCTTGGATCCTGATTCATTCTTCTGCATGTGGAAATTGAATTTTTCCAGCATCATTTTTCGAAAAATCTTCCTTCCCTATTGGATGGACTTAGCATCCTTGTCAAAAATCAGTTGACAATAGATGTATGGGTTTATCTCTGGATTCTCAATTTTATTCCATTGGCCTATATATCTATTATTATACCAGTACAAGACTGTTTTAATTACTGTTGCTTTACAGTATGTTTTGAAATCATGAAGTTTGAGTCCTCCTACTTCATTCTTCTTCTTCACAACTGCTTTAGCTATTCAGGGCCCCTTGTCCTTCCATATATTTAAGGATGGGCTTTTCCATTTCTGCAAAAAAGGCCGTTGGAATTTGCATTGAATTTATAGACTGCTTGGGTAGTACTGACATCTTAACTATATTAAGCCTTCCAACCCATGAACATGGAATGTCCTTCCATTTATTTAAGTCTTCTTTGATTTCACTTAGTCACGTTTAATAGTTTTCTTTGTACAAGACTTTCACCTTCTTGGTTAAATTTATTCCGTTTATTTTTTTGATGCTATTGTAAATGGTAATGTTTCCTTAATTTCCTTTTATGCTTGCTCAAGTATAAAAACCCAACCAATTATTGTGTGGTGACCTTGTGTTGACCTTCTGCTCTGCCACCATGCTGAATTCATTTATTAGTTCCAATACCTCTCTTGCAGATTGCTTGGGGTTTTCTATTTAATCATGTTGTCTTCCTCCTCTTCAAGTTGGATACTTTTTTTTTTTTCCTAGCTTAATTGCTCTGCCTAAGAATTCCAAGACAATGTTGAATAACAACGGTGAGAGTAGGTATCCTTGTATTGTTCCACTTCTTAATGGGAAAGATCTTTCTCCACTGAGTATGAGTTTATCTGTAGGTTTTCATAAATACCCTTTATTGTATTGAGGAATATCTCTCCTATTCCTATCTTGTTGAGTGTTTGTACCATGAAAGGGTGATGAATTTTGTCAGATGCCTCCTCTGCATCTATTGAGATGATCGTGTGGTTCTTTTCCTTTGTTCTGTTAATGGGGTGTATTAGATTGATTTTCTAATGTTCAATCACCCTTGCATTTCTGGGATAAATCTCATTTGATCATGCTGTATAATCCTCTCAATGTGTTTTTTTATTTGGTTTGCCAGTATTTTGTTGAGTATTTTTTGCATTTATATAAACTAGGGATATTGGTCTGTAATATTCTTGTGGTGTCTTTGATTTCTGTATCAGTGTATTTCTCGTCTCACAGAATGAGTTAGGTAACGTTCTTTCCACTTCTGTTGTTTGGAAACATTTGAATAGGGCTGGATTACTTCTTGTGTAAATGTTTGGTAGAATTTCCCAGTACAGCCATCTGGTACAGGACTTTTCTCTTTTGGGAGGTTTTTGATTACTGGTTCGATCTCTTCACTTGTTATGGGTCTGTTGCAATCAACTATTTCTTCTTGAGTCAGTGTAGGGAGTTCACGTGTTTCAAGTAACTTGTCCATTAACGCTAAGTTATCTCATTTGTTAGCATACAACTGTTCATAGCATTCCCTTAGAAAACTTTTTAATTCTGTAGGATCAGTTGTAATGCTCCCATTTTTGTTTCTGATTTTAGATATCTGCATCTTCCTCTTTTTTTTTGTCAGTCTGTTGTTGTTGTTGTTACATGCCGTCAAGTCAATTCCGACTCATAGCGACCCTATGTACAACAGAATGAAACACTGTCTGGTCCTGTACTAGCCTCACAATCATTGCTATGTTTGAGCCCACTGTTTCAGCCACTGTGTCAATCCATCTCATTGGGGGTCCTTCCTCTTTTTTGCTGACTCTCTACTTTACCTAGCATGATATCCTTCTCCAGGGACTGGTCCCTCCTGATTACATGCCCAAAGTACATGAGATGAAGTCTCGTCATCCTCACTTCTAAGGAGCATTCTGACCATACTTCTTCCAAGACAGATTTATTCATTCTTTTGGTATATTCAATATTCTTTGCCAACACTATAATTCAAAGGTATCAATTCTTCTTCAGTCTTCCTTATTCATTGTCCAGCTTTCACACACATATAAGGCAATTAAAAATAACATGGCTTGGGTCAGGCACACCTTACTCCTCAAAGTAACACCTTTGCTTTTTAACACTTTAAAGAGATCTTTTGCAGATTTGCCCAATGCAATACGTTGCTTCATTTCTTGACTGCTGCTTCCATGGGTGTTGATTGCAGATCCAAGTAAAATGAAATCCTTGACAACTTCAATCTTTTCTCCATTTATCATGATGTTGCTTATTGGTCCAGTTGTGAGAATTTTTGTTCTCTTTGTCGAAGTGTAATCCATACTCAAGGCTGTAGTCTTTGACATTCATTAGTAAGTGCTTCAAGTCCTCTTTGCTTTCAATAAGCAAGATTGTGTCATCCACATATCACAGGTTGTTAATGAGTCTTCCTCCAATCCTGATGCTGCATTCTTTTTCATATAGTTCAGGTTCTTGGGTTATTTGTTCAGCATACAGACT
This sequence comes from Loxodonta africana, assembly GCF_030014295.1. NCBI lineage: Eukaryota > Metazoa > Chordata > Mammalia > Proboscidea > Elephantidae > Loxodonta > Loxodonta africana. The sequence goes on from NC_087353.1 coordinate 45,811,580, forward strand.
GAATAAATATGGTGAAAGGATACAACCCTGACACACTTCTGTGATTTTAAGCCACTCAGTATCCCCCTGTTCTGTTTGAATGACTTCCTCTTGGTCGTGTACAGGTTCCTCATGAGCACAATTAAGTGTTCTGCAATTCCCATTCTTTGCAATATTATCCATAATTTGTTATGATCCACGCAGTCGAATGCCTTTGCCTACAGGTAAACATTTCTCTGGGATTCTCTACTTTCACCCAAGATCCATCATCAGCAATGATATCCATCCATCATTCCATGTCTTCTTCTGAATCCAGCCTGAATCACCTGCAGTTCCTTATCAACGTACTGTTGCAACTGCTTCTGAATTATCTTCAGTAAAATTTTACTTGCATGTAATATTAAGGAACCTTGGTGGTGTAGTGGTTAAGTGCTACAGCTGCTAACCAAGAGATCATAGTTCGAATCCACCAGGTGCTCCTTGGAAACTCTATGTGGCAGCTGTACTCTGTCCTTTAGGGTTGCTATGAGTCAGAATCAACTCAACTGCAGTGGGTTTGGGTTTTTTTTTTTTGGTAATATTAACGATATTGTTCAATAATTTCTGCATTCTTTTGGATCACCTGTCTTTGGAACGGGCACAAATATGGAATTCTTTCAGTTGGTTGGCCAGGTAGCTGTCTTCCAAATATCTTGGCATAGATGAGTGAGCACTTCCAGCGTTGCATCCATTTGTTGAAATATCTCAACTGGTATTCCATCAATTCCTGAAGCCTTGTTTTGTACCAATGCTTTCAGTGCAGCTTGAACTTCTTCCATCAATACCACTGGTTCTTGATCATATTCTACCTCCTAAAATGGCTGAATGTCTACCAGTTCTTTTTGGTACAGTGACTCTGTGTATTCCTTCCATCTTCTTTTGATGCTTCCTGCATCATTCAATACTTTGCCCATACAATCCTCTGATGTTGAAACCCGAGGCTTGAACTTCTTCTTCAGTTCTTTCAGCTTGACAAATGTCGAGCGTGTTCTTCCCTTTTGGTTTTCTAACTCCAGGTCTTTGCACATTTCATTACAATATTTTACTTTGTCTTCTCAAGGAGCCCTTTGAAATCTTCTGTTCAGCTCTTTTACTTCACCATTTCTTCCGTATGCTTTAGCTACTCTATGTTCAAGAGCAAGTTTCAAGGTCTCTTCTGACATCCATTTTGGTCTTTTCTTTCTTTCCTGCTTTTTAATGACTTTTTGCTTTCTTCACGTATGATGTCCTTGATGTCAGTCACAACTTGTTTGGCCTTTGTTCATTAGTGTTCAGCGAGTCAAATCTATTCTTGAAATGGTCTCTAAATTCAGGTGGGACATATTCAAGGTCATACTTCAGCTCTGGTGGACTTGTTTTAATTTTCTCCAGCTACAACTTGAATTTGCATATGAACTCTGGGGTTGTTTTGACTGATGATATTGAGCTTCTCCAAAATCTCTTTCCACAGATGTAGTCAATTTGATTCCTGTGGATCCCATTTGGCATGGTACATGTGTATAAACAAACATGTGTACTGTTTGTTTATGTTGTTGAAAAAAGTTTTGCAATGAATAAGTCATTTGTCTTGCAAAATTCAATCATATGATCTCCAGCCTCGTTTCTATCACCAAAGTCAAATTTACCAACTACTGATCCTTCTTCGTTTCCAACTTTCACATTCCAATCACCAGTTATTTATTATTAATGCATCTTGATCATATGTTTGATCAATTTCAGACAGAAGTTGGTAAAAAAAAAAAAAAAACTTCAATTTCTTCATCTTTGACACTAGTGGTTGGTGCATAAATTTGAATAATGGTCGTATTAACTGGTCTTCCTTCTAGGCGTATGGATATCATCCTTTCACTGACAGCACTGTACGTCAGGAAAGATCTTGATCTGTTCTTTTTGGCGATGAATGCTACACCGTTCCCGTTCAATTGGTCATTCCCGGCATAGTAGGTCACATGATTGCCCAATTCAAAATGGCTAATACCAGACCAATTCAGCTCACTAGTGCCTAGGATATTGAGCTTTGTCAGTCTAGCCAATATTTTGTCAATTTTATTGATCTATATTGTTTTTCTATTCTGTTTCATTTATTTCTGCTCTGGTATTTATTATTCCCTTTCTTCTGGTAGCTTTGGCCGTAATTTGCTCTTCATTTTCTAATTCCTCAAGTTGTAGAGTTAAGCTATTGATTTGGGATCTTCCTTTTCAATGTAAACATTTATTGCTATAAATTTCCTTCTGAGTACTACCTTCACTGCATCTAATAGGTTTTGGTATGTTGTGTTTTCATTCTCATTCAACTATAAGTATTTTCTTATTTCTCTGTTGATTTCTTCTCTGACACATTGGTTGCTTAGCAGCATGTTTCCACATATTTGTGTGTTTTTCTGTTTTCCTTCTATTATTAGTTTTCAGTTTATTCTATTGTGATTAGAAAAGATACTTTTTATGATTTTAATCTTTTGAATTTGATCGAGAGCTTTCTTTGTGTCCCAAGATATGCTCTATCCTGCAGAATGATTCATGTGCACTAGAGAAGAATTTATATTGTCCTGTTATTGGGTGCAGTGTTCTATACTTAACTGTTAGGCCTACATAGTGAATACTGTTGTTCAAATCTTCTATTTCTTTATTGATCTTTCTAGATGTTCAATCCACTGTGAAAAGTAGTGTATTAAAGTCTCATAATATTATTGTAGTACCTATTTCTCTTTTCAGTTCTGTCAGTATTTGCTTCACAAATTTGGGGGCTCTGAGATTAGGCACAGAAACATTTATAATTGTTACATAATCATGATGAATTGACCCTTTTATCACTATATACTGTCCTTCTTTGTCCCTTATAATAGATTTTGGTAGTCTGTTTTTCCAATATTAAAATTATTATGTCTGCTCTCTTTTGATTACTGCTTTCATAGAATTTTTTAAAATTTTTATTGTGATTTAAGTGAAAGTTTAAAAATCAAGTCAGTCTTTCATACAAAAATTTATATACACCTTGCTATATACTCCTAATTGCTCTCCCCGTAATAAGACAACCCGCTTCTTTCCTCCACTCTTTTTGTGTCCATTCCGCCAGCTTCTAGCCCCCTCTGCCCTCTCATCTCCCCTCCAGATAGGAGATGCCAACATAGTCTCAAGTGTCCACCTGATCCAAGCAGCTCATTCTTCACCAGCATCTTCTTCTATCCCATTGTCCAGACCAATCCCTATCTGAAGAGTTGGCTTTGGGAATGGTTCCTGCCCTGGGCTAACAGAAGGTCTGGGGGCCATGACCACTAGGGTCCTTCTAGTCTCAGTCAAACCATTAACTATGGTCTTTTGACAAGAATTTGGGGTCTACATCCCACAGCTCTCCTACTCGCTCAGGGGTTCTCTGTTGTGTTCCCTGTCAGGGCACTCATCATTTGTAGCCAGGCACCATCTAGTTCTTCCGGTCTCAGACTGATGTAGTCTCTGGTTTATGTGGCCCTTTCTGTCTCTTGAGCTTGTAATTACCTTGTGTCCTTAGTGTTCTTCATTCTCCTTTGGTCCAGGTGGGTTGAGACCAATTGATGCATCTTAGATGGCCATTTGCTAGCTTTTAAGACCCCAGATGCCGCTTTCGTAAGTGGGATGCAGAATGTTTTCTTAATAGATTTTATTATGCCAATTGACTTAGATGTCCCCTGAAACCATGGTCCCCAAACCCCTGCCTCTGCTACGCTGGCCATCGAAAAATTCAGTTTATTGAGGAAACTTCTTTGCTTTTAGTTTAGTCCAGTTGTACTGACCTCACCTGTATTGTGTGTTGTCTTTCCCTTCACCTAAAGTTGTTCTTATCTACTATCTAATTAGTGAATACCCCCTCCCTCCCTTCCTCCCTCCCCATCTCATAACCATCAAAGAATATTTTCTTCTCTGTTTAAACTATTTCTCAAGTTCTTATAATAGTGGTCTTATACAATATTTGTCCTTTTGCAACTGACTAATTTCACTCAGCATAACGCCTTCCAGATTCTTCCATGTTATGAAATGTTTCACAGTTTCCTCACTGTTCTTTATCAATGCGTAGTATTCCATTGTATGAATATACCATAATTTATTTATCCATTCATCCATTGATGGGCACCTTGGTTGCTTCCATCTTTTTGCTATTGTAAACACTGCTGTAGTGAACATGGGTGTGCATATATCTGTTCATGTAAAGGCTCTTATTTCTCTAGGGTATATTCCAAGGAGTGGGATTGCTGGATTGTATGATAGTTCTATTTCTAGCTTTTTAAGGAAGCGCCAAGTCGATTTCCAAAGTGGTTGTACCATTTGACATTCCCACCAGCAGTGTAGAAGTGTTCCAGTCTCTCCACAACCTCTCCAACATTTCTTATTTTGTGTTTTTTGGATTAATGCCAGCCTTGTTGGAGTGAGATGGAATCACATTGTAGTTTTGATTTGCATTTCTCTAATGGCTAATGATCATGAGCATTTCCTCATGTATCTGTTAGCTACCTGAATGTCTTCTTTAGTGAAGCGTCTGTTCATATCTTTTGCCCTAGTTTTTCTTCTGCATTGTTCATAACGTTTTGTATACTGTTTATGCCATGTATTAGGACTCCTAACATTGGCCCTATTTTTTCTTCCATGATCTTTATTGTTTTAGATTTTATATTTAGGTCTGTGATCCATTTTGAGTTTGTTTTTGTGCATGGTGTGAGGTATGGGTCTTGCTTCATTTTTCTGCAGATGGATATCCAGTTATGCCAGCACCGTTTGTTAAAAAGACAGTCTTTTCCCATTTAACTGTTTTGGGGCTTTTGTCAAATATCGACTGCTCATATGTGGAATTATGTCTGGATTCTCAATTCTGTTCCATTGGTCTACGTATGCATTGTCGTACCAGTACCAGGTTCTAAAATCAGGTAGAGTGAGTCCTCCCACTTTGTTTGTATTTTTCAGTAATGCTTTTTTTTTTTACTTATCTGGGGCCTCTTTCCCTTCCATATGAAGTTGGTGATTTGTCTCTCCATCTCATTAAAAAATGTCGTTAGAATTTGAATAGGAATTGCATTAAATCTATAGCTCACTTTGGTAGAATAGACATTTTTACAATATTAAGTCTTCTTATCCATGAGTAAGGTATGTTTTTCCACTTATATAGGCTATTTTGGTTTCTTCCAGAAGTGTGTTTTGTAGTTTTTTTTTTTTTTTTGTATAAGTCTTTTACATCTCTGGTAAGATTTATTCCTAAGTATTTTATCTTCTTGGGGGCTACTGTAAATGGTATTGATTTGGTGATTTCCTTTTCAATGTTCTTTCTGCTGGTGTAGAGGAATCCAACTGATTTTTGTATGTTTACCTTGTATCCTGATACTCTGCCGAACTCTTCTATTAGTTCCAGTAGTTTTCTGGAGAATTCCTTAGGGTTTTCTGTGTATCACCTGCAAATAGAGACACTTTTACTTCTTCCTTGACAATCTGGATGCTCTTTATTTATCTAGCCTAATTACTCTGGCTAGGACCTCCAGCACAATGCTGAATAAGAGCGGTGATAAAGGGCATCCTTGTCTGGTTCCCGATCTCAAAGGGAATGTTTTCAGGCTCTCTCCATTTAGGATGATGTTGGCTATTGGCTTCGTATAAATGCCCTTAATTATGTTGAGGAATTTTCCTTCTATTCCTATTTTGCTGAGAGTTTTTATCATGAATGGGTGTTGAACTTTTTCAAATGCCTTTTCTGCATCAATTGATAAAAACATGTGATTCTTGTCTTTTGTACTATTTATGTGGTGGATTACATTAATTGTTTTTCTAATGTTGAACCATCCCTGCATACCTGGTATGAATCCCACTTGGTCATGGTGATTTTTTTTTTTTTTTTTTTTTGCTATGTTGTTGAATTCTACTATCTAGAATTTTGTTGAGAATTTTTGCATCTAAGCTCATGAGGGATGTAGGTCTGTAATTTTCTTTTTTTTGTGGTTTCTTTACCTGGTTTAGGTATCAGGGATATGCTTCATAGAATGAGTTTGGGAGTATTCCGTCCTTTTCTGTGCTCTGAAATACCCTTAGTAGTAGTGGTATTAGCTCTTCTCTGAAAGTTTGGTAGAACTCAGCAGTGAAGCCATCCAGGCCAGGGCTTTTTTTTCTTGGGAGTTTTTTGATTATCTTTTCAATCTCTTCTTTTGTTATGAGTCTATTTAGTTGTTCTACCTCTATTTGTGTTAGTTTAGGTAGGTAGTGTGTTTCTAGGAATTCATCCATTTCTTCTAGATTTTCAAATTCTTTAGAGTACAATTTTTCATAGTAATCTGTTATGATTCTTTTAATTTCAGTTGGGTCTGTTGTAATATCACTCATCTCATTTCTTATTTGGTTTATTTGCTTCCTCTCCTGTTTTTCTTTTGTCAGTTTGGCCAATGGTTTATCAATTTTGTTAATTTTTTCAAAGAACCAGCTTTTGGTCTTGTTAATTCTTTCAATTGTTTTTCTGTTTTCTATTTCATTTAGTTCTGCTCTAATTTTTATTATTTGTTTTCTTCTGGTGCCTGTGAGCTTCTTTTGTTGCTCTCTTCCTATTTGTTCAAGTTGTAGGGATAATTCTTTGATTTTGACTCTTTCTTCTTTTTGGATGTGGGTATTTATTGATATAAATTAATCTCTGAGCACTGCTTTCTCTGTGTCCCAAAGTCTCTGATAGGAAGTGTTTTCATTCTCATTGAGTTCTATGAATTTCTTTATTCCATCCTTAATGTCTTCAATAATCCAGTCTTTTTTGAGCAGGGTATTATTCAGTTTTCAAGTGTCTGATTTCTTTTCCCTGCTTTTTCTGTTACTGATTTCTACTTTTATGGCCTTATGGTCAGAAAAGATGTTTTGTAATATTTCAATGTTTTGGATTCTGCTAAGGCTTGCTTTATTGATCTAATATGTGGTCTATTCTAGAGAATGTCCCATGTGCACTAGAAAAGAAAGTATACTTTGTTGCTGTTGGATGGAGTGTTCTGTATATGTCTACAAGTTCAAGTTGGTTGATTGTGGCATTTAGATCTTCCGTGTCTTTACTGAGCTTCTTTCTGGATGTCCTGACCTCCACCAAAAGCGGTGTGTTTAAGTCTCCTACTATTTTTGTGGAGCTGTCCATCTCACTTTTTAATGCTGATCTGTTTGTTTTATGTATCTTGCAGCCCTGTCATTGGGTGCAAAAATATTTACTATGGTTATACCCTCCTGGTATATTGCCCCTTTAATCATTATATAGTGTCCTTCCTTATCCTTTCTGATGGATTTCACTTTAAAGTCTATTTTGGCAGAAATTAATATTGCCACTCCTGCTCTTTTTTGATTGTTGTTTGCTTGACATATTTTTTCCATCCTTTGAGCTTTAGTTTGTTTGTGTGTCTAAGTCAAAGGTGTGTCTCTTGTAGGCAGCATACAGTGTTTTTTAATCCATTCTGCCACTCTCTATCTCTTTATTGGTGCATTTAGTCCATTTACACTCAGCGTAATTATGGATAAGTATAAATTTAGTGCTATCATTTTGATGTCTTTATGTGTTGCTTACAGTTTCTTTCTCCCACTTAATTTTTTGCGCTGAGTGGATTATCTTTATATATTGTCTTTTCTTCATATTCTTTGTTGTTGATTTTGTTTCTGCTGAGTCTCTGTTTGTCTTTTATTTTGATGTGTAGGACAGTTTGTCTCCTTTGTTGTTAGCTTATTATTTACCCCTATTTTGCTAAATTTAAACCTAACTTTTATTTCTTTGTTTTGCTTTGTCTTCCTCACCATATGAAAGATCTGTGACTACATTTCTTAGTCCCTCTTTATTGTTTTAACGTTGTATTCTTTTACATAATAACATCGCTATTTCCCTGTTTTAAGCATTTTTTTTTTTTTATCTTGACTTATTTTTGTGATTCCCCTGTCTGGGTTGACTTCTGATTGCTCTGCCCAGTGTTCTAGTCTTGGGTTGATACCTGATATTACTGATTTTCTAACCAAAGAACTCTCTTTAGTATTTCTTGTTGTTTTGGTTTGGTTTTTATGTATTCCCTAAAATTCTGTTTATCTGGAAATGTCCTAATTTCACCTTCATATTTGAGAGAGAGTTTTGCTGGATATATGATTCTTGAATGGCAAACTAAACTTCTTCCTTCAATTTTTTAAATATGTCATCCCATTGCCTGCTTGCCTGCATGGTTTCTGCCAAGTAGTCTGAGCTTATTCTTATTGACTCTCTTTTGTAGGGGACTTTTTGTTTATCCCTAGCTGCTCTTAAAATTCTTTTATCTTTGGTTTTGGGAAGTTTGATTATAATATGTCTTGGTGACATTCTTTTTAAAATCTACCTTATTTGGAGTTCGATGAGCATCTTGGATAGATATCTTCTCATCTTTCATGATATCGGGGAAGTTCTCTGCCAACAAATCTTCAATAATTCTCTCTGTATTTTCTGTAACTCTCCCTGTTCTGGAACTCCAGTCGCAGGTTATTTCTCTTGATAGAGTCCCACCTGATTCTTAAGGTTTCTTCATTTTTTTTAAATTCTTTTATCTGATTTTTCTTCAAATATATTGGTGCCAAGTGCATTATCTTTAAGTTCACAAATTCTGCCTTACACTTGCTCAATTCTGCTCCTCTTTCTATTGAGTTGTCTACTTCTGTAATTTTATTGTTAATCTTCTGAATTTCTGATTGCTCTCTGTCTACGGATTTTTCCAGCTTACTAAATTTTTCATTACGTTGCTGAATAACCTTCTTAATTTCTTCAACTGCGTTCTGGTTTATACTGATATATTGATATCAACTTCAGTAACATAGAAACCCTCTATATGTTTGCCAGTCCTTGCCCCAACCCCATTTATGTTGTTTTTATCACTGATTACATTTTTATACCTCAGATACCCTGTAATTTAAATTTATTTTATTATTAGTATATATATGGTTTCTTTTTTTTTTATGCCTTTGTCATTATAAAGTCTGAAGGACAAAGCAGTTGTTTTTGCCAGCCACAAGTACCTTAAATCTAATCTTTATACTTATCAAGACATTGCCTTTAATGAGAATTTCCCCCCTTGTATGTACCAATTCAAGTTACTGACTCATGTCCTTACTTTCCTTTCTGGAGGATTTTTTAGTATTTTTTGTAGGGCCATCCTGGTGGTAACGAATTCCCACAGTTTTTGTTTATCTGGAAATGTCTTAATTTTGCACTCATTTTTTAATGACAGTTTTTCCAGATACAGGATTCTTGACTGACAATTCTTTCAGCACTTTAAATATGTTGTCCCACTGCATTCTTACCTGCGTGGTTTCTGAAGATAAATCTTCACTTAATATTACTGAGTACCCCTTGTATGTGATACTTCACTTCTCTCATGCTGCTCTCAGTATTTTCTTTTTGTCCTTGGTTTTTAAATGTTTGATTATATTATGCCTTGGTGTGGCTCTTTTTGGATTAATCATACTTGGACTTCCCTGAGTTTCTTGGGTGTGTAAGTTGTTATCTTTCATCATATTTGAGAAGTTTTTAGCCATCACTTCTTCAAAAAAAAAAAATTCCATCCCTGTCTCTCTCTCTTCTCCTCTGGGACTCCCATAATGCACATTTATTCCACTTGGTGGTGTCCCACAGATCCCTTAGGCTCTGTTTATTTTTCTTCACTCTTCTTTTTGCTTCTCAGGCTGAGTAACCTCAATGTCTGTCTCCAAGTTCAATGATTCTTTCTTCTGCCAATTCAGATCTACTGCTGAGCTTTTCCATAGAATTGTTCATTTCCATTGTTTTACTATTCAGCTCCAGTGTTTGTTTTTAATTTCTCTTTATTGAAATTCTCGTTTTGTTTTTGTATCATTTTCCTGATTTCCCTTAGCTCTTTTTCTGTGTTTTTAACTCTTTAAGCATGCTTAATACTATTGCTTTAAACTTTTGTCAGGTGGTTTTATTATCTGTCCTTCCTCAGGGACAGTTTCTGTCTCCTTATTTTGGTCCTTTGCATGGGTCATACTTTCCTACCTCTTCATATGATTTGTGATTATCTGCTGTTCAGAACATTAAGCTATTTTACTGTAGTATCTCTGAAGATTAGATTCTTACCCTTCTCTTGGATTTGCTCTTCTTCCTCTTTATTACTGTCATTATTATTTTAAATTACTGAAGATTGTGGCTCTCTGCTACCACTCCATACTCCTGGTCTAGGTTCACTTACTGTTGACCCTTCTTATTTGTCTCCCTTCTCAGGGGTGCCATCCGTCACTGTTTTATCTCTAGGTTTCCTGAGTTGGGGTGCTGGCCTTGTCACTTCAGCATCAAACTCTATCAGTTGTAGCCCTTGGTGTGGTCACCTCCTGTTAGAGATTGAATCGTGTCCCCCCAAAATATGTGCTGTAAATTCTAACTCCTATACTTGTGTATTTAATTCCATCTGGGAATAGGGTTTTCTCTGTTATGTTAATGAGACTATTATCAGTGTAAAACCCAGTGCCATTGAGTCGATTCCGACTAAAACACACTCTACACCGACACATTATCAGTGTAGAGTGTGTTTTAAGCCAATCATTTATGAGACATAAAAGGGGCAACTTAGGCATTGAACCAAGGACAAATGAGAGAAGGTAGAGACCTTCCATCTCCAAGGAACAGAGAGAAGAATGCCAGAGCAGCTGAGATAAGAGTTTTCCCCCAAAGTGAACAGGGACAGCCTTCTCCTAGAGCCAGCACCCTGACTCCAGACTTCTAGCCTCCTAAACTTTGAGAAAATAAATTTGTTTGTTAAAACTGCCCACTTGTGGTATTTCTGTTATAGCAGCACTAAGAAACTAACACACTTCCCACCAGATACTTGGTATGCTGACTGTATTATTCCAGCGCCAAACTCCCTCCTCTAGGGATACTGGCTCTACCTCTCCAGCACATGCCACCTTCCCTACTTGGGATGACCAGCTGTGTCTGATTGCTCACCACAAAATTCTCCCTCCCCCATGAGCCAGCCATAAAACTCCTGCAGTAGATCCTCCCACTGACCAAGGGGCCACAGCCTTCATAGACATCTCATCCTATAAATGGCAACTGTTGCCGATCCACCGTGTCTTCACTATTCAACTCCAGTCTGCACTGTGCTCACCTAATTGCTTCTTCCTGGAACTCAGAGGAACTCTAATTCATGCCTCCCCCGTCCCCCTGCCTGACCACACACTAACTGTGGCCTGCACGATGCCCACCATGCCACTCTTTCCCAAGATTCATGAGAATTCCCACTTGGGCTGTGTTCGTCAACTCGCTTCATCCTAACTCTGACCATTCAGGTGTCTCAGCCCATGCTGCGCCCTTCACACTTCTCTGCCCCGGGCTGAACTGCTCAAGCACTGCACCGCTGCCCCTGCTGCACCCACAGCACTGTTCTTTCCTGGGACGCACAGGAACTCCCAACTGGGATGCTCGCGAGGTCCCTGTCCCAGGCTGTCTGCTCAGGAGCCATGGCTGTGCTGCACCCTCCCAGGCCAACCGTTCATGCACTGCAGCCTGCACCGTGCCTGCTTCACTGTTCTGAAGGGGAACCCCACCCAGGTTGTGCTTGGCAGGACTGTCTGTACCAGGATGTCTGCTCGATTGTGCTCTCTGTGCCTCTCTACCAGGCCTGCCTGCCCATGAACTGCAAGCTATGCCATGCCTGACGTGATGATCTTACAAGGAACTCCCACCTGAGTTGCACTCAGTGGCCCTGTGCTAAGCCTGATACCCTTTGTGCTCTCCATGCTGCTTCAGTTGTGGGCTCCCTGTCTAGGGGCATCAGCCAAAGCTGCCCAAAGATGGCCCTGCTGAACCAGGGACAGTGCATAGTGAGAGCACAAGGGCAACTTTCACTCTGTCTGTGTCCATTTGAGTCTTTTTTCTTGATTCAGTATCTACTTTGGTCTGCCAACCCTTTGATTGCTGTTCAGCATTCTGAAATTATTGATTTAATCAGTTTTTTACTTGTTTTCTTCTAGGTTTGTTACAGAGGCATAACGGGAGCATGTGAATGTTTATGACACCATCTTGCTCTGCCGCATATGACTGAAAATCACCCTCTCTTGCAGAGCCATGGTTTCCTCATCTGTAACATAAAAGTTGAATTATATAGTCTCCAGGTCCTTCAGCTCTATGGTTCCACAAACTGAATTTGTCAAGATTTTGTATCTGAGGATGTGATCTTTATTATCAAAGAGAAAGAATAAATTTTCTTTGAACCTATTAGCCAATAAAGTTAAACAGAGGTATGAGTATTGAAAACAGTGTAATTGTTATTCCGAGGATGTGGTGACTTAGGCACAAGAGAGAAGGAACACAATGGCTAAGGGGAGACAGGCACTAAGGAGTTGTGATGCAGGAAGGAGAGAGCTCCCCGGGCTCCTGCTGGGGAGCCAGGAGTGTTCACAATCCACTTTACCTGCCTTGCTATCTTCTTTTTAAAAAATACATAGGTTTTACAGGCTCTTTATTTAAAAAAAGAAAAAAATCAATACATACGTATTGAAAGTTAAACTGCGTAACAGCTATATACACAGTTTGATGTTTCTCTTTCCAGACCTTTATTTTACCCAAAGCCATATATTTAACCTTACACATATTTTCTCCTCTAAATTTTAAAAATTATTGTAAAAAAAAAATTTTTTTTATTAGATGATCCAGAAGCTTATGGAGAAAAAAGTGTAAGTTCTACTTCATCTCTCTCCAAGTTTAATCAACTCCCAGGAGGAAACACACACATACACATTTCCTGCATTTCAGCTCAAATTTAACAAGTCCAAAGCAGGACTCTTGACTCTTGTCCCACCCCCCTCCCCAATCCCATTCCTCCCCAGTGTTTCCCTCTCAGTAAAGGCTCTGGACATTCACCTAGTTGCTCAGGCTAAAATAGGGGAGCCAGCCTTGATTCCTCTCTTTCTCTCATACCCCACATCTAACATATCAGAAGGTCCTATTGACTATTACCCAAATTCTGCCATTTCACTGTGTCTAGTGTAAACCACCACAGTATAACCACTGTGTGTTCTCACCTAGACCACTGCATTAGCTTCTTGACTCCAAAGGCAGCCAGGGGAATCACTGTAAATGCAAATCATATCATGTGAAGTTTAAGTTACTGCACTGACTTTGTTATATTTGGAATAAAATTCAATCCCATTGAACAACTTGGCCCTGCATAATCTGGCATCTGCCTCACTTTCAAATACCTTCTTTTCACTCCTTATGGCCCAGGCTTACTAGCCTTCCAGCAGTTCTCAGGCGACCTGGAGCTCCTTCCCATCTAACCCAAACCAAACCCATTGTGTCAAGTCAATTCTGACTCATGGCACCACCGTGTGTTTCAGAGTAGAACTGCTCCATAGGTTTTCTTGGCTGTAATCCTTACGGAACCAAATTACCAGGCCTTTCTTCCACAGTGCCACCAGGTGGGTTCAAACCACCAACCTTTAAGTTAGTAGTTGAGCACAAACCCAAAGACTTTTCTACCTAGGGACCTTCAATTTTCTGTTCCTTCTGCCTGGAAGACTTTTACTCCACATTTTCACATGACAGCTCTGGTTCAAATGTCCTTTCCTGTTGTTGTTCTTGTTGTTAGGTGCCATCGAGTTGGTTCTGACTCATAGCAACCCTATGTACGACAAAATATAACACTGCCCAGTCCTGTGCCATCCCCACAATCTTTGCTATGTTTGAGCCCACTGTTGCAGCCACTGTGTCAATCCATCTTGTTGAGGGTCTTCCTCTTTTTCATTGTCTCTCTACCTTACCAAGTATGATGTCCTTCTCCAGGGATTGGTCCCTCCTGACATGTCCAAAGTATGTGAGACAAAATCTCACCATTGTCACTTCCAAGGAGCACTCTTGCTGTACTTCTTACAAGACAGACTTGTTCGTTCTTCTGGCAGTCCATGGTATGTTCAATATTCTTTGCTAACACCATAATCGAAAGGCTTCTATTCTTTTTTATCTTCCTTATTCATTGTCCAGTGCCTTAGGTTGGGTTCCCTAGAGAAGCAAAACCAGTAATGCATGTAAATACAGAGAGTGAGATTTATATTAAGGAAACAGGTCACGTGATTGTAGGGGTTGGAACGTCCCAAGTCCTTGGACCAGGATAGACTCCTTTCCCAATTCATGGAGCCACAGAAGCTGATGAACCCAAGATGAGCAGGTTGGAGAGCAGGGATCCCACTCACAGGCTGTGATGGTCAAGGAATCCCCAAGGTCGACAGGCAAGACTGCAAGGTTTCTCTCAAATCACTTAGCTGCAGGGGCTGGCGAACCCAAGATAGGCAGGTCGGGGAGCAGGACTCTTGCTCACAGGCCCTGTAGATCGGTGAATCCCAAGATGGACAGGTAAGCTGCTAGCTTAAGTCCCAAGAACCAGAGGTCAAGAAAGAGACAGCTGCTGGATCCAGAACAAGCCAACAACCTTTGCAAGGAGAGCAGGAAGAAGTAGGCAGTGGAGGCAGAGTTATGAAGGCTGAGGGGGCGGTGAGCTGCCAGAGGCCCACCCCCACTGGTCCCACTCAGCAGGTTCCATCATGGGGGTGATCACATATCGAATTTCAACAGGGGAGTGATCACAACATTATAAAACTGCCAAAAAACTGAGAATTATGGTCCAGCCAAACTGACACAAAATCTTAACCATCACATCCAGGTTTTGCATGTATGTGAGGCAACTGAAAGTATCATTGCCTGGGTCAGACACACTTTAGTCCTCAAAGTGACATCTTTGCTTTTCAACACTTTAAAGAGGTCCTTTGTACAGATTTGCCAAATGCAATATATCATTTGACTTTTTTTTTTAATTTTAATTGTGCTTTAAGTGAAAGTTTACAAATCAAGTCAGTCTCTCAGATAAAAACATATACACCTTGCTACCTGCTCCCAATTACCCTCCCCCTAATGAGACAGCCCGCTTTCTCCCTCTACTCTCTCTTTTCATGCCCATTTCGCCGGCTTCTAACCCCCTTCACCCTCTCATCTCCCCTCCAGGCAGGAGATGCCAACATAGTCTCAAGTGTCCACCTGATCCAAGAAGCTCACTCATCACCAGCATCCCTCTCCAACCCACTGTCCAGTCCAATCCATGTCTGAAGAGTTCGCTTTGGAAATAGTTCCTGTCCTGGGCCAACAGAAGGTCTGGGGACCATGACCACTGGGGTCCTTCGGTCTCAGTCAGACCATTAAGTCTGGTCTTTTAATGAGAATTTGGGGTCTGCATCCCACTGCTCTCCTGCTTCCCCAGGGATTCTCTGTTGTGTTCCCTGTCAGGGCAGTCATCCGTTATAGCCGGGCACCATCAAGTTCTTCCGGTCTCAGGATGATGTCTCTGGTTCATGTGGCCCTTTCTGTCTCCTGGGCTCCTAATCATCTTGTGTCCTTGGTGTTCTTCATTCTCCTTTGATCCAGGTGGGTTGAGGCCAATTGATGCATCTTAGATGGCTGCTTGCTAGCGTTTAAGACCCCAGACGCCACTCTTCAAAGTGGGATGCAGAATGTTTTCTTAATAGGTTCTATTATGCCAATTGACTTAGATGTCCCTGAAATCACGGTCCCCAAACCTCTGCCGCTGCTACACTGGTCTTTGAAGCATTCAGTTTATTCAGGAAACTTCTTTGCTTTTGGTTTAGTCCAGTTGTGCTGACCGACCCTGTATTGTGTGTTGTCTTTCCCTTCACCTAAAGCAGTTCTTATCTACTATCTAATTAGTGAATGCTCCTCTCCCACTCTCCCACCCAACCCTGTCTTGTAACCACAAAAGAATGTTTTCTTTTCAGTTTAAACTATTTCTCAAGTTCTTATAATAGTGGTCTTATACAATATTTGTCCTTTTGCAACTAATTTCACTCAGCATAATGCCTTCCAGGTTCCTCCATGTTATGAAATGTTTCACAGTTTCCTCACTGTTCTTTATCGATGCCTAGTATTCCATTCTGTGAATACACCATAATTTATTTATCCATTCATCCATTGATGGGCATCTTGGTTGCTTCCATCTTTTTGCTATTGTAAACACCGCTGCAATAAACATGGGTGTGCATATATCTGTTCATGTAAAGGCTCTTATTTCTCTAGGATATATTCCAAGGAGTGGGATTGCTGGATTGTATGGTAGTTCTATTTCTAGCTTTTTAAAAAAGGAAGCGCCAAATCGATTTCCAAGGTGGTTGTGCCATTTGACATTCCCACCAGCAGTGTAGAAGTGTTCCAATCTCTCCACAGCCTCTCCAACATTTATTTCGTGTTTTTTGGATTAATGCCAGCTTTGTTGGAGTGAGATGAAATCTCATTGTAGTTTTGATCTGCATTTCTCTAATGTCTAACGATCGTGAACATTTCCTCATGTATCTCTTAGCTACCTGAATGTCCTCTTTAGTGAAGTGCCTATTCATATTTTTTGCCCATTTTTTAATTGGGTCATTTGTCTTTTTGCAGTTGAGTTTTTGCAGTATCACGTAGATTTTAGAGATCAGGCGCTGATCAGAAATGTCATAGCTAAAAACTTTTTCCCAGTCTGTAGGTAGTCTTTTTACTCGTTTGGTGAAGTCTTTGGATGAGCAGAGGTGTTTGATTTTTAGGAGCTCCCAGTTATCTAGTTTTTCTTCTACATTCTTTACAATGTTCTGTATACTGTTTATGCCATGTATTAGGGCTCCTAACATTGTCCCTATTTTTTCTTCCATGATCTTCATCGTTCTAGATTTTATATTTAGGTCTTTGATCCATTTTGAGTTAGTTTTTGTGCATGGAGTGAGGTATGGGTCTTGTTTCATTTTTTTGCAGATGGATATCCAGTTATGTCAGCAGCATTTGTTAAAAAGACTGTCTTTTCCCCCATTTAACTGTTTTGGGGCCTTTGTCAAATATCAGCTGCTCATATGTGGATGGACTTATGTCTGGATTCTCAATTCTGTTCCATTGGTCCATGTACCAGTACCAGGCGGTTTTGACTACTATGGCGGTGTAATAGGTTCTAAAATCAGGTAAAGTAAGGCCTCCACTTTGTTCTTCTTTTTCAGTAATGCCTTATTTATCTGGGGCCTCTTTCTCTTCTATATGAAATTGGTGATTTGTTTCTCCATCTCCTTAGAGAATGTCCTTGGGATTTTCATTGGAATTCCATTAAATGTATAGATCACTTTTGGTAGAATAGACATTTTTATAATGTTAAGTCTTCCTATCCACAAGCAAGGTATGTTCTTCCACTTATGTAAGTCTTTTTTGGTTTCTTGCAGAAGTGTACTGTAGTTTTCTTTGTATAAGTCTGTTACATCTCTGGTAAGATTTATTCTTAAATATTTTACCTTCTTGGGGCTACTGTAAATGGCATTGATTTGGTGATTTCCTCTTGGATGTTCCTTTTGTTGGTGCAGAGGAATCCAACTGATTTTTGTACGTTTATCTTGTATTCCAATAATCTGCTGAAGTCTTCTATTAGTTTCAGTAGTTTTCTGGAGGATTCCTTAGGGTTTTCTGTGTGTAAGATCATGTCATCTGCAAATATACTTTGAGTTCTTCCTTGCCAGTCTGGATGCCCTTTATTTCTTTATCTAGCCTAGTTGCTGTGGCTAGGACTTCCAGCACAATGTTGAATAAGAGTAGTAATAAAGGGCATCCTTGTCTGGCTCCCGATCTCAATGGGAATGTTTTCAGCTCTCTCCATTTAGGGTGATGCTGGCTGTTGGCTTTGTATAAATGCCCTGTATTATGCTGAGGAATTTTCCTTCTATTTCTATCTTGCTGAGAGTTTTTATCATGAATGAGTGTTGAACTTTCTCAAATGCCTTTTCTGCATCAATTGATAAAATCATGCGATTCTTGTCTTTTATTCATGTGGTGGATTACATTAATTGTTTTTCTAACGTTGAACCATTTCTGCTTACCTGGTATGAATCCCACCTGGTCATGGTGAATTATTTTTTTGATATGTTGTTGAATTCTATTGGCTAGAATTTTGTTGAGGATTTTTGCATCTACATTCATGAGGGATATAGGTCTGTAATTTTCTTTTCTTGTGGTGTCTTTACCTGGTTTTGGTATCAGGGATATGGTGGCTTCACAGAATGAGTTTGGTAGTATTCCGTCCTTTCTTATGCTCTGAAATACCTTTAGTAATAATGGTGTTAACTCTTATCTGAAAGTTTGGTAGAACTCTGCGGTGAAGCCGTCCAGACCACGGCTCTTTTTCCTTGGGAGTTTTTCGATTACCTTTTCAATCTCTTCTTTTGTTATGGGTCTATTTAGTTGCTCTACCTCTGTTTGTGTTAGTTTAGGTAGGTAATGTGCTTCTGGGAATTCATCCATTTCTTCTAGGTTTTCAAATTTGTTTGAGTAGAGTTTTTCATAGTAATCTGATATGATTCTTTTAATTTCAGTTGGGTCTGTTGTAATATTGCCCATCTCATTTCTTATTCAGGTTATTTGCTTCCTCTCCTGTCTTTCTCTTGTCAGTTTGGCCAATGGTTTATCAATTTTGTTGATTTTTTCAAAGAACCAGCTTTTGGTCTTGTGTATTCTTTCAGTTGTTTTTCTTTTCTATTTCATTTAGTTCAGATCTAATTTTTATTATTTGTTTTCTTTGGTGCCTGTGGGTTTCTTTTGTTGCTCTCTTTCTATTTCTTCAAGTTCTAGGGATAATTTTTTGATTTTAGCCCTTTCTTCTTTTTGGATGTGTGCATTTACTGATATAAATTGGCCTCTGAGCACCGTTTTTGCTGTGTCCTAAAGGTTCTGATAGGAAGTGTTTTCATTCTCATTGGATTCTCTGAATTTCTTTATTCCATCCTTAATGTCTTCTATAATCCAGTCTTTTCTGAGCAGGGTATTGTTCAGATTCCAAGCGTTTGATTTCTTTTCCCTGCTTTTCCTGCTATTGATTTCCACTTTTACGGCTTTATGGTCAGAGAAGATGCTTCACAATATTTCGATGTTTTGGATTCTGCTAAGGCTTCCTTTATGACCTGATATGTGGTCTATTGTAGAGAATGTTCCATGTGCACCAGAAAAGAAAGTATACTTGGTTGCTGTTGGGTGGAGTGTTCTGTATATGTCTACGAGGTCAAGTTGGTCGATTGTGGCATTTAGATCCTCAATGTCTTTATTGAGCTTCTTTCTAGATGTCCTGTCCCTCACTGAAAATAATGTGTTGAAGTCTCCTACTATTATTCTGGAGCTGTCTATCTCACTTTTCAATGCTGATAGAGTTTGTTTTATGTATCTTGCAGCCCTGTCATTGGGTGCATAAATATTTACTATGGTTATATCTTCTTGGCGTATTGTCGCTTTAATCATTATATAGTGTCCTTCCTTATCCTTTCTGATGGATTTCACTTTAAAGTCTATTTTGTCAGAAATTAATATTGCCACTCCTGCTGTTTTTTGATTGTTGTTTGCTTGATATATTTTTTTCCATCCTTTGAGTTTTGTTTGTGTCTCTAAGCCTAAGGTGTGTCTCCTGTAGGCAGCATATAGATGGATCTTGTTTTTAATCCGTTCTGCCACTCTCTGTCCCTTTATTGGTGCACTTAGTCCATTTACATTCAGAGTAATTATGGATAGGTACGAATTTAGTGCTGTCATTTTGATGTCTTTGTGTGTTGACAGTTTCTTTTTCCCACTTCATTTTATGTGCTGAGTAGACTTTCTTTATATATTGTCCTTTCCTCATATTTGTTGTTGTTGATTTTGTTTCTGCTGAGTCTGTATTTTTCCCTTGTATTTTAGTTTGATGAGTAGGATAGTTTGTCTCCTTTGGGTTTACCTTATTATTTACCCCTATTTTTCTAAATTTAAAACTTTTATTTCTTTGTATCACCGTATCTTCCTCTACATATGGAAGGTGTATGATTACATTTCTTACTCCCTCTTAATTATTTTAATGTTGTCTTCTTTTATATAATAACATCGCCATTACCCTGTATTGAGCTTTTTTTTTTTTTTTTAATCTTGCTTTGTTGTTTTGTATTTCCCTGTCTGGGTTGACTTCTGGTTGCTCTGCCCAGTGTTCTAGTCTTGGGTTGATACCTGATATTATTGATTTTCTAACCAAAGAACTCGCTTTAGTATTTCTTATAGTTTGGGTTTGGTTTTTACAAATTCCCTAAACTTGTGTTTATCTGGAAATGTCTTAATTTCACCTTCATATTTAAGAGACAGTTTTGCTGGATATATGATTCTTGGCAGGCAATTTTTTTTCCTTCAATTTTTTAAATATGCCATCCCATTGCCTTCTTGCCTGCATGGTTTCTACGGAGTAGTCCGAGCTTATTCTTATTGACTCTCCTTTATAAGTGACTTTTGTTTTACCCCTTGCTGCTGTTATAATTGTCTCTTTATCTTTGGTTTTGGCAAGCTTGATTATAATATGTCTTGGTGACTTTCTTTTAACATCTACCATATATGGAGTTCGATGAGCATCTTGGATAGATATCTTCTCATCTTTCACAATATCAGGGAAGTTTTCTGCCAACAAATCCTCAACAATTTTCTCTGTATTTTCTGTTATCCTGCCCTGTTCTGGTACTGCAATCACTCGTAGGTTATTTTTCTTGATAGAGTCTCACATGATTCTTGAGGTTTCTTCATTTTTTTTAATTCTTTTATCTGATTTTTCTTCAAATATATTAGTGCCAAGTGATTTATCTTCGAGCTCAGAAATTCTAGCTTCTACTTACTCAATTCTGCTCCTCTTTCTACTGAGTTGTCTAATTCTGTAATTTTATTCTTAATCTTCTGAATTTCTGATTGTTGCCTATGTATTTTTCCAGCTTATTAAACTTTTCATTATGTTCCTGAATAATCTTTCTAATTTCTTCAATTGCTTTATCTGTGTGTTCCTTGCCTTGTTCTGCGTATTGCCTCATTTCCTACCTGATGTGTTGAAGGGTTCTGTATATCAAACTTTTGTATTCTGGCTCTGGTATTCCAGGAATGCACTTTCATGTAGAAGATCCCTGGATTCTTTGTTTTGAGAGTCTGTTGAGGTGATCATGGTCTGTTTCTTTATGTGACTTGATATTGACTGTTGTCTCCAAGCCATCTATAAGTTATTATATTAGTTTATGCTTGCTTACTGTGTCGTAGCTGCTTGCTTTGTTTTGTTTTGATATGCCCAAATGGGTTGCTTGAGTGAGCTAGCTTGATTATTTTCACCTTTGGAGCTTTGATGTCCTGTCCCCAGATGGCTAGAGCTGTTATCAGGTATATCAGTCTAGGAGTCCATTCCGTTTTCTTGTATGAGTTCAGCTCAGGTTTCCAGGTAGCTGAGCATCAAGTACGTGGTACACGCTCTCTCCTACAGTCTTAGAAGGGCAGGGGTGATTGGTGTATATACCGGTATCTGGTTGCAGCAGGGGGGGTCATGCTATGAACGAGGCAGGGGGCTGAGAATCGATCCCCGAGTGTCTCTAAGGAAAGTGCGTCCCTGTTCCCTAGAGGGACGGACCATGGGCACCCAGAATTTTTGGCTGTAAGAACTGGGAGGTACCAGTTATCTTTGGACCCCTGTCGCGAGTGGCTGGGTGACCTGAGTGGAGCTACTAGTCCTTAGGTCCCTGATGTGGGTAGGTGAGGACCTTGCTTAATAGGCAAAACAATGTCAAACATCAAACACCCACCTCTCCACCACACAGCTGAAATGGTTGGAGTCTGCCAACAAGGGCCTATTCTCCCGAAATAGGCCCACACAGTCTATGCAGAAGGGAAAGGTGCTCAAAGTCCACGGACGGTTTATGCCTGGACAGGAGCTGCTTCTGTCCTGAGCTCCCTTTGTTAGTGGAGCTAGTAAATTATCCTTTCCCCCAAATGCAAATTTTTTCCTTCCCCCAGGCCAGGAGGATGGCTCTAGGTGCCCATCAGTGCCTATCTCAGGCCCAAGGAATTCAGCTGCTGAACCCGGTTTGTGGGTAGGGGGGCACGTTAAAATATACAAGTGCTTAGCTTTTGCCGAGAGCACCGTTCTTGTTAGGTTCTGGAGGTGTGAGTAGGCTGTGGCTGACTGCTTCCCCCTGAGGAAACTGCGGCCAAACTCTAGTACCAGCCCGCCCCCGCCGCTGCTCTGAGAGTGGTGCCTGAGGACTCCCTGGGATTCAGGTCCGGTAACTCCTCTCCACTTCTGAATGGTCTCTTTCTCCCCCTGCCCGTCAGTTCATTTTCTAAGCTTGCCTTTGAAGCTCAGGTGACCCAGCTTGTCACAAATATACTCGTTTCACTTGTTTTTTCGGGTCTTTGTTGTAAAGAGGGCTCGCTGGAAGTGTCTGTCTATTCCGCCATCTTGGCTCCGCCTCATTTTATTTCTTGACTGTTGCTTCCATGGGCACTGATGGTAGATCCAAGTAAAATGAAATCCTTGACAAGTTCAATATTTTCTTTCTACACTACCTCAAAAAGCCACTCCACCCCTACCATTGACACTGCTTAATATTCTTCAAGGCACTTGCAATAATCTGAAATTATTTAACTATTTGCTTGTTCCATTTTTCTCACAAGAATATGTCACCCATGAGGGCAAAGACTTAGTCTTACGTAGCACTATTTCCCCAGTTTCTAAAGCAGTGTCTGGTACATAGTAAGTACTCATAAATATTTATTAAATGAAAGAATGAATACATACGCATCCAGGATTTTTAAAATAATGGCTAATACTATACACACTTTTTTACCTTGTTCTTTTCATTCAAAGATATTCCATGAACATCATTCTATGTCAGTATATAAACCCATCTCATAACACAATATGTCATACTACGTTTGTGCCATAGTTTATTGAATCATTTCCCTACTTATAGACATTTAGATTATTTCCAATGTTGTTTATTTTGGTTTGGGGGTTTGTTTTGGCATTACAAACTGTGCTTAAATAAACTCTCTTTTATATATATTCTTGTAGTCTTGGATAAGTGTTTTCATAGACTAAGTTCTAAGAAGTGGCATTGCTGGTTTAGAGTTTTACTTGCCTTTATACAGATAACTATAGAGTAGGAGGATGAGCATGGACTTCATTTCAGAGGAAACCCTGATGGCGTAGTGGTTAAGTGCTATGGCTGCTAACCAAAAGGTCGGCAGTTCGAACCCACCAGGTGCTGCTTGGAAACTCTATGGGACAGTTCTACTCTGTCCTATACTGTTGCTATGAGTTGGAATTGACTCGACGGCAATGGGTTCATTTCAGAAGATCTGAGTTTGAATCTCAGCTTTGTCATGCATTTGCTCTGTAACTTTGCAGCCTCCCTGAGACAGTGTCCCAATCGGCAAAAAAAAAAAAAAAATCATGTAGTATCTATACCTGTATATGAGGTAAAAATTGTGTATCTTCTAGAACGTAAAATTTTGTACAAATGGGAAATTTATGTATGAAGTAGCACTGTGGAATAGTGGTTAAGAGCATGAATTCTGCAGTCATACTGCCTATGTGCTAATGTAAGCACCACTATTTACTAGCTGTGGGCCATGGGCAGGTTAATATTTCTATGCCTCAGTTTTGTCATCTGTGTATAAGATGGGGACAATAACAGTATCTCCCACAGAGATATCATGAGGATTCCATAAATATGGGTAAAGTGTTTTGAATACTGAGTACCCAGTGAAAACCCAGTGCCGTCGAGTCAATTCTGACTCATAGTGACCCTATAGGACAGAGTAGACCTGCCGCATAGAGTTTCCAAGGAGCACCTGGCAGAGTCGAATTGCCGACCCTTTGGTTAGCAGCCGTAGCACTTAACCACTACACCACCAGGGTTTCCGAATAAAAAAAAAACTAAAAAGTATAAACAAAATAGCACATGGTAAATACTATATAAATACTATCATTATTGTTACTGTTGTTGTGATGTATCTGGCAGCATGAAAAGCATTACTTCATGAAGAACAGAGCTAACTAAATATTTCTTAATACTTCTTTTGGTAAAAAAACAATCCTGTGTTGATAAATTATAAAAAATCTCTCTCATCATTTCCTCCCTTTTATTTGAACCCTTTCACCCTTTCATAAATTTGTTATCCTTTTCAACTTGTTCATACTACATATAATTTTACATGTCACTCAAAAACTAGATAAAGGAAAGGCCCTAATATTTCTCAATGCTATCTAGGAAATAAACATGATGATATAGTGTTGCTCTGAGGAAATTTAAAAATAAAAAATGAAGACTGCCAATATATTGTTCTGCCGTGTACCATCACCAAAACAGACCAGTTATTATTCATGGTGTGTTCATCTTGAAATGCAGAAGGCACAACCATAAAAGACAATGCTCAGCCCCGCTTGAAGTCTTTCTGCAGCATTCTCACTGAGCTAAACCACACTGGTAACACAGAGCTGTTAACAGTGAATACAGTTAACTCTCTGCCCAGGTTTCCCAGGAGCACGATGGCCACAGTGTTGAGGAAGGAGAAGGCTATTTACAATTTGATAAACAAGCATGGATCTATGTTTCTATATACTATGGGATGATTCTTTAAATTCTGTACTTCTCTTTTTCTTTGGCCAAGAAGCTACAAGTTTGACCATTCTCCAAAGTCCCTCATTTTGGAACCAGAGAACACAGGTCAAAAATGTGCTAGCCATGAGCCACCTCCCAGGTTAGCAACACAATTTAAAACTTTGTCAAAACAAAGGGCTTTCCATGAACTCTACAGAACGAAATCTTTTCAAATCAAAGCTTATTTAGCTGGTACCAGCTCAAATTTAGGATTACAGTAAGGATGAAAGGTATCTTGATAGAGCTGAGTCACCCAGTCCTATCCTCAATATATGCTTAACAGACTCATTTAATTGACATTCAGTAAATATTTGCATATAGTATTCACCTTCCAATAGTGAGGCATCTGTTCCCGGAAACCCAGGTTTGGGAAAATCTGAAGGACATTAAGACCTTAAAGTCTTTGGGATTAAAAACAAAAACAAAACAAAAACCCTTCCCTGTTAAAAATGTTAAATTATTGGTCCAGCCAAATTTCTTAGGCTGGGAGTTATGGCTCATATACTATCTTTTCTCAACCTAAGTTTCCATCATCACCTCTACACAGCCCTTTAGGGATAATACTCTGTTAAACAGAGTCCCTCAGCCTTTCTGTACCGGGGTGGCACCAGGCTTCCAATCATAAGACCACACACTTGGCCCTGTGACTAGTCTCTGACCCAGCCAGGCCAATCAGAATCCTTCTCTGGGACTTTTCTAACTGGAGCTTGTAGGTAAAAGACTTCCTTTCAGGTCAGGAAGCCTTAAGGATGTAAGCATGGAGCTGTGTGAGGTCAAGATTCCAAGCTCAGGGAAGTTGAAGGAGTTAACCTGCAGAGAAAAAGAGAAATGGAGACAAAGCCAGTCAGTCTTGGCTGCAGCTGAGTTCCCTAAGGCCAGATCAAACTGCCTTTCCTGCTCTTTGATGATATGGGCCAATAAATTTCCCTCTTATGCTTCAGCTACTTCAAGCTGAATTTCTGCTACTCATAACCTACCACTCCTGAATGGTAGTGGTAATTATGCAGAAGATGCAAATTCTTCACATGACTGCTTTGTTTTATCAATTCTCAGAAAAAACAAGGGCAAACTAAATTTGAAATGCTTGTGGCTTTAAAATGTATCTTTATCAATTTTATGGCTGCTAAAGTTAATCATAAACCAAACCAAACCCGTTGGCATCGAATCGATCCCAACTCATAGCAACTCTACAGGGCAGAGTAGAACCACCGCATAGAGTTTCCAAAGAACGCCTGGTGGATTTGAACTGCAGACATTTTTGGTTAGCAGCCGTAGCACTATGCCACCAGGTTTTCCAAGTTAATCATATGCGTTGTTAACTACGTTTATGAAATCTAGGACAATGCAGAAAATGAATATTACAGATTTTTGCATAAAATAATGCATATAATACTTATAATGATCTTATTTTACAAAAAGTAGATCAGACTATGCGTATAATCCTACACTTACTATAGGGTTGCTGGAAATCCTGGTAGTGTAGCGGTTAAGTGCCACGGCTGCTAACCAAGAGGTCAGCAGTTCGAATCCGCCAGGCGCTCCTTGGTATCGGGCAGTTCTACTCTACTCGACTATAGGGTCGCTATCAGTCAGAATCGACTCGATGGCAGTGGGTTTTTTAGGTTATAGGGTTGCAATGAGTCAAAATCAACTCTACAGCAACAGGTTTAATGTATTTTGGATCTGCTGGTATAGATCTGCTTGGTGTTTGGTAGTGCTTTAAATGTTTATTTTATGTTCAAAGTGTGTCCTCCTAAATGACTATCCCTCGTGATGGTGGTAACTATGAGTGTGCATTATATCACCAATGGAATTCTAGCTTAGAGCCCAGAGATCTTTGCTGTTGACTTTTTGTGAGCAGATGGGTTTTGAAAGAAGTTGAATGGCACATTTTTCATTTCCTGATATAAATCATGTCAAGCTATTGTCAGTATTTTAAGTACTCTCTTGATTCAGGGTTAAACTACACTAGAACTCTATCAGGCATTTGACTGGCAATCTGTGAGGTGACCTTATCATTTTGTAATGTGGACCGTGCAGAGGAAATAACAAAACCCACTTACCCTGGACTCAGCTTCCCAATCAAGAGTAATAACAATAAAAACTAACACAATAGCAATTTTTATTAAACATTTGTCCCAGGGACACTGCCAAAACATGAAACACCCAATACATTATTTAAGACTCACAATAACCCTAAGACTACCACTATTTTTACTACTTAAATTGAAGCTCACTCATGGTCACACAGCTAGGAAATGACAGTGCTGGGATTTGACCTCAGACTAAATAACTCTAAAGCCCATGCTCCTTCCCATCATTTATACTGTCCTCCTTTTTGCTGAATCACTTGTGACATTTATCCATCCATATCCCAAGTCAAATTTCGAAGTGTAAAAGCTTTTATTGTTAGGAAATTTTACTAAAACTTTTATTTTTGTTGTTTTTAAAGTAAATTTAGGGAAGAGTATCACAATATCTTCTTGGTTGGTGTGACCTGATGTAAGTAATGGGTACATACTTGTTGGCTTAGGTTTTGTTCCCTAATCACCTTAAGAGTTGCTTGACAGAGACAGTCCAAGATGATGGCTTAGTCACACACACCTTGCAGTTAACCTACAGCAAAGAACTGAGAAACCAAGTGAAACATACAGATGACAGTCTGGGAACCCAGAATAGCAAACAGGATGAAGAATTACATCAAGCACCGAAGGAAAGAAAAACTGAATGAAAACAGAAAACTAGGAGACTTATGGACTGTAGGTGCCATGCCAGCCAGCCTGGTATAATGTGGCCATCTTGAGACAGAGTGATCAGTGTTCATGATTGAGAAGCACAGGAAGATAACTTCACAGAATCCCCAACAAAAGACAGAGATACTGTGTAGACAAACCTCCCAATAGAAGGCAAAGATATCGTGTAGACAAACCTGGAGCAAAGCAACGTGGGCAGAACATGAACTTGATCTAAAGAGGGAAAGTGCAGGAAGGTGGGTGTCTTACGCTGGGTTCTCCAGAGAAGTAAAACCAGTAAAGCATATAAATACATAGCGAGATTTAGAACAAGGAAATGACTCACACAGTTGTAGAGGCTGGAATAACCCAAGCCTGTGGGTCAAGATAGAGGCCTCTCCTGATTCATGTAGCCCAGGGGCTGGCAAATCCATGACTGGCAGGTAAGAGAGCAGGGCTGTTGCTCACAGGCAGCAAAGATTGACAAATCCCAAGATCAGTAAGTAAGGTGGCAAGTAAACTGCCAGCTCAAGTCCCAAGAACCTGAGGGCAGATGAACAGGAGCCAGCTGCAGGATCCAGAGGGAGCAAAAGCCCATGAGTCTTGCCAGAATGTCCACTTATATATTCGATGCAGGCCACACATCCAAGGAAACTCCCTTTCAGCTGACTACTCACAGCAGATCCCATCATGGAGGTGATAGCATTACATCAAATCTCATCATGGAAGTGATCACATCATACGGCTGCCAAACTTCATCATAACTGCCAAACAACTGAGAATCATGGCTCAGCCAAGTTGACATATAACCTTAATGATCCCCCATCCAGATGACCATAGAGGAAGGAGGGAGCCAGAAAATAGGGTTAGAACTACTCACCAGCAACAGTCCCTGATCATTTGGGTGGATGGTGCTAGCAGAGTGGACAATCCTGGGAGTGGCGGCTAGAGATCCCCTGACCAAATGGACTCTGGAAGGCCCCACCATCATTATTTGGTCCGGGCTGGTTCCTGATTGCCAGCTGCACTCTGTGGGAGCGCCTGAGCTCCCATGCAAGAAACTGAGGGAACAAGCTTCCTTCTTCTCCTCCCACTCTCAATGACCAGCAGTGTGCCCTCCCTCACTCCTTATGGGATTATCCGTGGCACATGCTCTCATGCTATCAAACCTGTGTCCAGAGGCTTATACCCACTCCACTCATCCTCACACTGCTTCATCTGCCCAGTGACCAGCCAGACAGACATATCACCTCATCAGCAACACCAGTCACATTCTGACAAGCACCATTTGTACCTCTGCCAAATGATGAGCAGGAGATCCTAGTGCCCACATCCAACATCCACCTGGCTGCAAAGTCACACATCCCACACCTAAACAATTCCTGCAGGCTGTCTGCACTTGCACTGAAATCCCCTGATGCCCCACCCACCTACTGAGATGCCAATTCATGCATGCACAGCAGGCCTACCCCATCCATTTGGGTAGCACTCTTTCACAGTGGATATGGATACATCCTGCGTGACCTCCAGAGAATGCACTAAATGCTAGCATTAGTACAGAAGGACCCCACAGTCCCACAAGGGCTGTGGAGAGACCCTGACCACCCAACAACTGTCACCAGTATTGGGGAAAGAAACTGCTCTCCCACCTCCACTCAATTTGGTAAGAAAAGACATACAAGCCTGACCACAGAGGACTCGCACATGGGTGTGACCCACTATACCCACTAGTCAAAGGAAATCATGTCCAGCTAATAGACACTGCCAAAGTCACACATAGACCAGAACCACGAAACAATAACAATTAAAATAATACAGAGGAAGAAAGACACTCTAAAGGGGATGAGAAGGAACAAAGCTCTGGATACATCAAAATGAAACAAAACAAAAAGAATCAGTACAAAAGAAACATGCATACAATCAATCAATAAATACATAATTAAATAAATTAACACCTTAATGGCTAGGAAACAGCAGGCAATAACAAACCATATGAAAAAATAGGGTAAGATGGCTCACACAAATGAGCAATAAAAAGGAAGAAAACCTTTCTGAGGAAAAAATGGTAATAGAACTACCTCATAAGGAATTCAAAAGGCTTATATAGAGAATCCTCACAGGGATCAAGGAAAACAGACAAAACCCTAGAATAATTCAGAAAAACAATACAAAAGCAAAAAGACAAAATAAATAGACATTTACAAACCAGACAAAAACAGTAACTAGAAATCCAGGGCATTAACAACATTAGAAATAGACAACTCAATAGAAGGACACAGAAGCAGAATTAAATCAGTGGAAGAAAGAATTAGCAAAATAGAGGACAAATCCCTTGATACTAATTTGAAGGACAATCCGAAAAATGAAGAAAGCCTAAGAGTTATGTGGGACACTATCAGAGGAATAATTTACATGTAATAGGAATTCCAGAAGAGGAGGAGAAAAAATAGTACAGAGAGAATTTTTGAAGATTTATTGGTAGAAAGCATCCCTAATATCATGAAAGATGAGAAAGTTTCCATCTACGAAGCTCAAAGAACACCATACAGGACAACAGGACAGACCCCCTAAAAAGTCACCATGACATGTCAAAATCAAACTTTCCAAAACCAAAGACAAACAAAGATTGAGAGCAACTCATGAAAAATGAGTATCACCTATAAAGGGACACCAATGAGACTAAGTGCTGGTTTCTTGGCAAAAACCATGCAGGCAAGAATGCAACAGGATGACATATGTAAAACTCTGAAAGAAAAGAATTGCCAGTGAAGAATCATATATCCAGCTAAACCGTCTTTCAAATACGATGGTGAAACTAGTACACTTCCAGGTAAACAGAAATAAAGGGAATTTGTAAAAACCAGACTAACTTTACAAGAAATATTACAAGGAGTCCTTTGGACAGAGAACCAATGACATCAGACAACAACCTGAGATTAAGACACACAATAGCATCACCCAGATACCAACCCAGGTAAAGACTTCTCAAAAGTAAAATAAAGCTGCAAAACTGAAAACAAGGAACCAAAGATGTCAATCTGTAAACGACAATTTCAAAATAAAAAGGAGAAATAAAGTTCCACATGGAGAGGAAGTCAAGGCAATATCAAGATATAACAGACTCTTTTAAACTTAGGAACATAAAGGTAAATTTCAGAGTAACCACAAAGAAAATTAATAAATCTACTCACCAAAATAAAGAAGAAAATCAAAAAGACTCAGTAAAGACAAAATCAACAACAATGAAGGATACAGAAAGAAAATCCATCAACAAAAAGAACTCAACACAGAAAATTAAGTGAAACAAAGAAATTGTTAACACCGCAAAAAAAAAGTCAGCAGGAAATTCACATGTATCAATAATCACACTGAATATAAAAGGTTTAAATGAACAAGTTAAGAGACAGAGGTTGGAAGAATGGATAAAAAGATATGATCCATCAATATACGGCCTACAAGAGCCATGCCTTAGACACAAAGACATAAATAGGTTAAAAATCAAAGGATGGAAAAAAATATATCAAGTAAACTAACCAAAAGAGAGCAGGACCAGCAATATAATCCCTGATAAAACAGACTTTAAGTCAAAATTCATTATAAGAGACAAAGAAGGGAATTATATAATGACTGAAGGGTCAATCTACCAAGAGGACATAACCATAATAAACATTTATGCACCCAAGACAGAGCTCCAAAATACATTTTAAAAAACTCAAACAGAATTGAAAAGATAGACAGTTCTACAATAATAGTAGGAGGCATTAACACACTGCTTTCGATGATGATGGACAGAAGAACTAGAAAGAAACCCAACAAAGATAACGAAAGATCTAAATAATACAATAAACCAACTCGACCTCATAGACATATATAAAACACGCCACCCAAAAGCAGCACAGTACACATTCTTCTCCAATGCACATGGATCATTTTCCAGAACAGACCATATTTGAGGCCACAAAGCCAGCCTCAATAAATTAAAAAACATTGAAATAATACAAAGTATCTTCTCTGATCAAAACGCTATAAAACTAAAAATCCACAACAGAAAGAATGAGGAAAAAAATTAAATACATTAAAACTGAATAACACATTACTTAAAAACCATTGGGTAATAGAAGAAATTAAAAATAAAATTTAAAAATTCTTAGAACCAAATGAGAACAAAAACACTACACACAAAAACCTTCAGGACACAACAAAAGTAGTACTCAGAAGAGAATTTATAGCAATAAATGAAAAATCAAAAAAGAATAAAGGGCCAAAATCAACAGCTTAACCATACAACCTGAACAAACAGAAAAGGAGCAGCAAAAGTAGACCACAGTCACCAGAAGAAAGGAAATAATAAAGATCAGAGCAAAAATAAGTGAAATAGAAAACTGAAAGGCAATACAAAGAATCAACAAGCCTGGGTATTGGTTCTTCGAGGAAATCAATAAAACTAAGAATCCACTGGCCAAATTGACAAATGAAAATAATAAGATGCAAATATGCAAAGTAAGAAATGAGATGGGTGACACAGCAACAAAACCACCTGAGATAGAAAAGATCAATAACAGAATATTATAAAAAGCTGTACTCCAACACATCTGAAAACCTAGAAGAAATGGACAAATTTCTAGAAACACACTATCTACCTAAACTAATACAAATAAAATTAAAAAAAAAAAAAAACTAATACAAATAGAGGTATAAAATCTAAATGGACCCATAACAAAAGAAGAAATTGAAGAAGTCCTTAAAAAAAACACTGCCAGCAACAACAAAAATAGCCCCAACCCAGATGGCTTCACTGGAGAATTCTACCAAACATTCAGAGAAGAGTTGACACCAACTCTACTCAAACTATTCCAGAACATAAGAAAGGAAGGAATACTCCCTAATTCATTCTATGAAGCCAGCATAACACTGATACCAAAGCCAGGCAAAGACACCACAATAAAAGACAATAACAGACGAATATCCTTCATGAACATAGATACAAAAATTCTCAGAAAAAAATTCTCACCAGCAGAATTCAATAGCATATAAAAATAATAATAATACATCATGATGAAGTGGGATTCATATCAGGGATCCAAGGATGGTTCAACATCAGAAAATCAATCAACATAATTCACCACATAAACAAAGAAAGGGAGTCACATGATCATCTCCACACAGAAAAGGCATTTGATAAAATCCAACACCTTTTCCTGATTAAAATTCTCAGCAGTCAACAACAACAAATATGAGGAAAGGACAATATATAAAGAAAATCTACTCAGCACATAAAATCAAGTGGGAAAAAGAAACTGTCAACACACAAAAAAGACATCAAAATGATACCACTAAATTCATACCTATCCATAATTACCCTGAATGCAAATGGACTAATAGCACCAATAAAGAAACAGAGAGTGGCAGAATGGATTCAAAAACAAGATCCGTCTATATGCTGCCTACAAGAGACATATTTTAGACTTAGACACACAAACAAACTAAAACTCAAAGGATGGAAAAAGTATATCAAGCAAACAACAGTCAAAAAAAAGCAGGAGTGGCAATATTAATTTCTGACAAAATAGGCTTTAAAGTGAAATCCATCAGAAAGGATAAGGAAGGACACTATATAATAATTACAGGGACAATACACCAAAAAGATATAACCATAGTAAATATTTATGCACCCAATGACAGAACTGCAAGATATATAAAACAAACTCTATCAGCACTGAAAAGTGAGATAGACAGCTCCATGATAATAGTAGGAGACTTCACACACTTTTGGTGAAGGATAGGACATCCAGAAAGAAGATCGATAAAGACACAGAAGATCTAAATGCCACAATCAACCAACTTGACCTCGTAGACATACACAGAACACTCTACCCAAAAGCAACCAACTATACTTTCTTTTCTAGTGCACATGGAACATTCTCTAGGATAGACCACAAAGTAGGTCATAAAGCAAGCCTTAGCAGAACCCAAAACATTGAAATATTACAAAGCACCTTCTCTGACGATAAGGCCATAAAAGTGGAAATCAATAACAGGAAGAGCAGGGAAAAGAAATCAAACACTTGGAAACCGAACAATACCCTGCTCAAAAAAGACTGGACTATAGAAGACATTAAGGATAGAATAAAGAAATTCATAGAAACCAATGAGAATGAAAACACTTCCTATCAGACCTTTGGGACACAGCAAAAGTGGTGCTTAGAGGCCAATTTAAATCCATAAATGCACACATCCAAAATGAAGAAAGGGCCAAAATCAAAGAATTATCCCTAGAACTTGAACAAACAGAAAGAGAGCAACAAAAGAAATACACAAGCACCAGAAGAAAACAAATAATAAAAATTAGATCTGAACTAAATGAAATAAAAAACAGAAAAACAATTGAAAGAATAAACAAAACCAAAAGCTGGTCTTTTGAAAAAATCAACAAAATTGATAAACCACTGGCCAAACTGACAAAAGAAAAACAGGAGAGAAAGCAAATAACCCAAATAAGAAATGAGATGGGCGATATTATAACAGATCCAACTGAAATTAAAAGAATCACATCAGATTACTATGAAAAACTCTACTCAAATTTGAAAACCTACAGGAAATGGATGAACTCCCAGAAACACACTACCTACCTAAACTAACACAAACAGAGGTAGAGCAACTAAATAGACCCATAACAAAAGAAGAGATTGAAAAGGTAATCAAAAAACTCCCAACAAAAAAAAGCCCTGGTCCGGATGGCTTCACTGCTGAGTTCTACCAAACTTTCAGAGAAGAGTTAACACCACTTCTACTAAAGGTATTTCAGAGCATAGAAAAGGATGGAATACTACCAAACTCATTCTATGAAGCCACCATATCCCTGATACCAAAACCAGGTAAAGACACCACAAGAAAAGAAAATTACAGACCTATATCCCTCACGAATGCAGATGCAAAAATCCTCAACAAATTTCTAGCCAATAGAATTCAACAATATATCAAAAAAATAATTCACCATGACCAAGTGGGATTTATACCAGGTATGCAGAGATGGTTCAACATTAGAAAAACAATTAATGTAATCCACCACATAAATAAAAAAAAAAGACGAGAACCACATGATCTTATCAATTGATGCAGAAAAGGCATTTGACAAAGTTCAACACCCATTCATGATAAAAACTCTCAGCAAAATAGGAATAGAAGGAAAATTCCTCAACATAATAAAGGGCTTTTATACAAAGCCAACAGCCAACATCACCCTAAATGGAGAGAGCCTGAAAACATTTCCACTGAGATCCGGAACCTGACAAGGATCCCCTTTATCACCACTCTTACTCAACATTGTGCTGGAAGTCATAGCCAGAGCAATTAGGTTAGATAAAGAAATAAAGGACATCCAGATTGGCAAGGAAGAAGTAAAAGTATCTCTATTTGCAGATGACATGATCTTATACACAGAAAACCCTAAGGAATCCTCCAGAAAACTACTGAAACTAATAGAAGACTTCAGCAGATTATCGGGATACAAGATAAACATACAAAAATCAGTTGGATTCCTCTACACCAACAAAAACAACATCCAAGAGGAAATAACTAAATCAATGCCATTTACAGTAGCCCCAAAGAAGATAAAATACTTAGGAATAACTCTTACCAGAGATGTAAAAGACTTATACAAAGAAAACTACAGTACACTTCTGCAAGAAACCAAAAGAACATACCTTGCTCATGGATAGTAAGACTTAACATGGTACGTGTCTATTCTACCAAAAGCAATCTATACATTTAGTGCAATTCCAATCCAAATCCCAACGACACTCTTTAATGAGATGGAGAAACAAATCACCAACTTCATATGGAAGGGAAAGAGGCCCCAGATAAATAAGGCATTACTGAAAAAGAAGAACAAAGTGGGAGGCCTTACTTTACCTGATTTTAGAACCTATTACACCACCACTGTAGTCAAAACAGCCTGGTACTGGTACAACATACATGGACCAGTGGAACAGAATTAAGAATCCAGATATAAATCCATCCACATATGAGCAGTTGATATTTGACAAAGGGCCCAAAACAGTTAAATGGGGGAAAAGACAGTCTTTTTAACAAATGCTGCTGGCATAACTGGATTTCCAGCTGCAAAAAAATGAAACAAAACCCATACCTCACTCCATGCACAAAAACTAACTCAAAATGGATCCAAGACCTAAATATAAAATCTAAAACGATAAAGATCATGAAAGAAAATATAGGGACGTTATGAGCCCTAATACATGGCATAAACAGTATACAGAACATTATAAAGAATGTAGAAGAAAAACTAGATAACTGGGAGCTCCTAAAAATCAAACACCTCTGCTCATCCAAAGACTTCACCAAACGAGTAAAAAGACTACCTACAGACTGGGAAAAAGTTTTTAGCTATGACATTTCTGATCAGCGCCTGATCTCTAAAATCTACGTGATACTGCAAAAACTCAACTGCAAAAAGACAAATGACCCAATTAAAAAATGGGCAAAAGATATGAATAGACCACTAAAGAAGGCGTTCAGGTAGCTAACAGATACATGAGGAAATGTTCACGATCACTAGCCATTAGAGAAATGCAGATCAAAACTGCAATGAGATTTCATCTCACTCCAACAAGGCTGGCATTAATCCAAAAAACACAAAATAAGAAATGTTGGAGAGGCTGTGGAGAGATTGGAACACTTCTACACTGCTGGTGGGAATGTCAAATGGTACAACCACTTTGGAAATCGATTTGGCACTTCCTTAAAAAGCTAGAAATAGAACTACCATATGATCCAGTAATCCCACTCCTTGGATTATAGCCTAGAGAAATAAGAGCCTTTACACGAACAAATATATGCACACCCATGTTTATTGCAGCACTGTTTACAACAGCAAAAAGATGGAAGCAACCAAGGTGCCCATCAATGGATGAATGGATAAATAAATTATGGTATATTCACAGAATGGAATACTAGGCATCGATAAAGAACAGTGAGGAATCTGTGAAACATTTCATAACATGGAGGAACCTGGAAGGCATTATGCTGAGTGAAATCAGTCAGCTGCAAAAGGACAAATATTGTATAAGGCCACTATTATAAGAACTTGAGAAATAGTTTAAACGGAGAAGAAAACATTCTTTTGTGGTTACGAGAGGGGGGAGGGAGGGAGGGTGGGAGACGGGTATTCACTAATTAGATAGTAGATGAGAACTACTTTGGGTGAAGGGAAAGACAGCACATAATACAGTGGAAGTCAGCACAATTGGACTAAACCAAAAGCAAAGCAGTTTCCTGAATAAACTGAATGCTTCGAAGGCCAGCGTAGCAGGGGTGGGGGTCTGGGGACCATGGTTTCAGAGGACATCTAAGTCAATTGGCATAAGAAAATCTATTAAGAAAACATTCTGCATCCCACTTTGAAGACTGGCGTCTGGGGTCTTAAACGCTAGCAAGCAGCCATCTAAGACGCATCAACTGGTCTCAACCCACCTGGATTAAAGGAGAATGAAGAACACCAAGGACACAAGCCCAAGAGACAGAAAGGGCCACATGAATCAGAGACTACATCATCCTGAGTCCAGAAGAACTAGATGGTGCCCGGCTACAACCGATGACTGCCCTGATAGGGAACACAACAGAGAACCCCTGAGGGAGCAGGAGAGCAGTGGGATGCAGACCCCTAATTGTTATAAGACCAGACTTAACGGACTGAGACTAGAAGGACCCTGGTGGTCATGGCCCCCAGACCTTCTGTTGGCCCAGGACAGGAACCATTCCTGAAGCCAACTCTTCAGACATGGATTGGACTGGACAATGGGTTGGAGAGGGATGCTGGTAAGGAGTGAGCTTCTTGGATCAGGTGGACACTTGAGACTATGTTGGTATCTCCTGCCTGGTTGGGAGATGAGAGGGTGGAGGGGGTTAGAAGCTGGCAAAATGGACACGAAAAGAGAGAGTGGAGGGAGAGAGAGAAGCCTGTCTCATTGGGGGGGAAGAGTAATTTGGAGTATGTAGCAAGGTGTATATTGGTTTTTGTGTGAGAGACTGACTTGATTTGTAAAGTTTCACTTAAAGCACAATAAAAATTATTAAAAAAAAAAATTCTCAGCCGAAGGGAAATTCCTCAACGTAATAAAGGGTATATAGACAAAACCAACAGCCAACATTATTTTCAACAGAGAAAGATTGAGTGCATTGCTCTTGTGTAGTGGAAGTCCCCGTTAGAACAATAAGGCAAGAAAGGGTATCCAAATTAGAAGGGGAGAAGTAAAACCATTCTTATTCACAGATGACACGATCCTATACATAGAAAACTCCAGAGACTCCACAAGAAAGGTACTGGAACTAATAGAAGGATTCACCAAAGTGGCAGAGTACATGATCAACACAAAAAAATCAGTTGGGTTTCTCTACACTAACAAGGAAGACTCTGAAAAAGAAATCAAGGAAACAAAATTTACAATAGCCCTCAAAAGTATAAAATACCTAGAAATAAACTTAATCAGGGATGTAAAAGAATTATACAAGGAAAACTATAAAACACTACTTCAAGAAACTAAAAAAGGTCTATATACATGGAAAACCTTCCATGCTCATGGATTGGAAGACTTAACATTGTGAAAATGTCAATACCACCAAAATCAATCTTTAGATACATTGCAAACCCCAACCCAAATCCCAACAACATTCCTTAATGAAATGGAAAAACTAGTCTCCAACTTTTTATGGAAAGAAAGGAGGCCCCAAATAGCTAAAGGAATATTGAAGAAGAACAAAAAGTAGGAGGCTTTACACTTTCCAATCTCAAAAATTTCCTATACAACCACACACAG
The DNA here is from genome assembly GCF_030014295.1 of Loxodonta africana. NCBI lineage: Eukaryota > Metazoa > Chordata > Mammalia > Proboscidea > Elephantidae > Loxodonta > Loxodonta africana. The sequence continues at coordinate 45,849,630 of NC_087353.1, forward strand.
CCTGGTACTGGTTCAATGACAGACACATAGACAAATGGGATAGAATTGAGGACCCAAAAGTAAATCCATTCATCTATAGGCAGCTATTCTTGGATAAAGGATCAAAGTCCATTCAATGGGAAAGAAACAGTCTCTTTAACAAATGGTGCTGGCAAAACTGGATATCCACATGCAGAAAAATTAATCAGGATGCACACCTCACACCATGCACAAAAACTAACTCAAAATGGATCAAAGACCTAAATGTTGAAGCTCAAACCATAAAGTTCCTGGAAGATAACATAGGGTCAAAACTAGAGAACATAATTTTTGTAATAAATAGCCTACCAAATAAAACTAAAAATGCACAAACGACAGAAGATAAGTTAGATAACTGAGATCTTCTAAAAATTAAACCTTTATGCCCATCAAAAGACTACCAAGAGAGTAAAAAGAGAACCTGCAGACTGGGGAAAAATCTTTGGCAACACCGTGTGTGACAAAGGTTTAATCTCTAAAATATACAGAGAACTTCGACAACTCAACAACAAAAAGACAATTCAATCAAAAAATGGGCAAAGGATATGATGAGACATTGCAACAAAGAGGACAAGTACATGAAAAGATGCTCAGGATTGTTAGCCATTAGAAAAACGCAAATCAAAACTACAATGAGGTACCATCTCATCCCTGCATAAATGGCAAGGATGAAAAAAAAAAAACACAAAACAAAAAATGCTGGTGAGGTTGTGGGGGGACTGTAATTCCCATACATTGCTGGTAGGGTTGTAAAATGGTACAACCACTATCAAAAACAGTATGATGCTTCTTCAAACAGCTAGAAATAGAAACACCTTATAATCCAGCAATCCCACATCTAGGAATATATCCTAGAGATGTAAGAGGTGTGATACGAATAGACACGTGCACACCTGTGTTAACTGCACCATTATTCACAATAGTAACAAAATGGAAACAATCTAAGTGCCCATCAACAGATGAAGGGATAAACTGTGGTACATAAATACAATGGAATAGTATGCAACTATAAAGAATAATGATGAATTCTGAAAACACTTCACAACATGGATGAATATGGTGAGTGAAAAAAGTCAATCACAAAAAGACAAATATCATATGGTCCCACTATTATAAACAGTTAAGAAGAGATGTACACACAGAAAGCAAAGTTCTTTGATTGTTACCAGGTATCGGAAAGAGAGGGAAGGGGGATTACGTTCTCCATAGTAGACACGTGTTACTTTTTGTGACTGAAAAGGCAATCTCAAATATGGGTGAAGCCAGCACAACTTGTTGAAGGTAAATAAAGACACGAAGAAGTATACAAAAAAAAATGGACAACTTGGGTAAATGCTATGCAATTTTGCAACAGTAGCAAAAAAAAAAATATGTGTGTGGTTATGTAGGTAGGTATTGATGCGTATGTGTGTACAGGAAGGTGTAATGGTTAAGGTTGTGTGACAAATTGGCTGGGCCATAATTCTCAGTGGTTTGGCAGTTATGTAATGATGTAATTTGGCAGTATTCTCCATTTTGTGATACAATCTAATCACCTCCATGATATGATCTGATGTGAGCCACCAATCAGTTGTAAGGGAAATTTTCTCAGGGATGTGGCCTGAGGAAATGTATCGACATTCTGGCAAAGCTCACTGGCTTTTCTCTCTCTGGATCCTGTATCCACTTGTCATCATCTGATCTCCAGTTCTTAGGACTTGAGCTAGCAGCTTACCTGTCGATTTGGGATTCATCAGCCTCTGCAGCCTATGAGCCAGCAGCCTTCAGTCTGACCTGCCGATCTTGGGTTCATCAGCCCCCACGGTTGCGTGACTCAGAAAAAGCCTCCAGACTGAAACCTGACCTGTGGCTCAGGACTTGCCAGCCTCTACAACACATGAGGCATGAGCCATTTCCTTGAGATAAATCTCTTTCTCTCTCTTCACTGGTTTTGCTTCTCTAGAGAATCCAGTCTAAGACAGAAGGCGTATGGGAGTAAATGCACATGCATGTATAGGTGTATCTGTAGGTATATGTATGTACGCATTTGTGTGTGCTGCATATACATCCACATATATAACAAACCACATGGGGGGCACTGTTAGGTAGGCTTCCTAGACATATTCAAACAACTCTCAGGATTCGTTTACTGGATTCAAAGGCTTGGGACCATAGTCTCAGGCATAACAATTGGCATAATATAGTCACAAAGATAATGTTCTACATCCTACTTTGGTGAGCAGCATCTGGGGTCTTAAAAGCTTGCAAAGAGGCCCTTTAAGACGCAACTATTGGTTTCTACTCATACGCAACAAAAAAGAATGAAGGAAACCAAAGGCTCAAAGAAGAAACTATTCCATGAGACTAACAGTACACATGAACCACAGTCTCTTCTAACCTGAGTCCAGAAGGACTAGATGGTGCCCAGCTACTAGTATTGACTATTCTGACCAGGGACAAAACAGAAGGTCCCGGAGAGAATGGGAGAAAAATGTAGCACAAAACTCAAAGTCCTAAAAAATACCAGACCTACTGGACTGATAGAGGCTAGAGGAACCCCCAAGACTATTGTTCTAAAATACCCTTTGAACTTGGAATTGAAACTATTTCCACAGGTCCCCTTTCGACCAAATAATAGATTGGCTAATAAAATAAACAACATCACCCATAAGTAATGTGCTCCTCTAAACAATTACTATATGAGACCAAGTGGCCAACATTTACCCAAAAGCAAAGCTGAAAACGCAAGGAGGGGAGGGTAAACTAGATCAATGGAAACAGAACAAACTGAATGGAAATAATGAGAATACTGACACATTGTAAAAATTGTAACCAATGGCACTGAACGATTTGTATAAAAATTATTAAAGAGGAACCTAATTTGCTAATTCACCTAAAACATGATAAAATACTACTTAATAAAAAGAAAAAAATTGCTTGAATCAGACTTAAAGAAATTCATTAGAAAAAACATAGTTATGTGTCTGTCTTAGTTTGCTGGTGCTGCTGTAACAGAAATATCACAAGTGGGTGGCTTAATAAACAGACATTTATTTTCTCACAGTTTAGGTCCGAAGTTTGAATTCACAGAGCCAGCTCTAGAGGAAGGCTTTCTCCCTGCTCTGGGGAAAAATCTTTGTCTCAGCTTCTATAATGTACTTCTCAACATTCTTTGGAGATCTCCACCTGGCATCTATCTATCACCTGGCATTCCTGCTTGCTTTCTTCTGTGCCTAATTTGCTGCTTTATGTCTCAAAAATGATTAACTTAAAATATACCCTACACTCATTAACATAACAAAGAAACTCTATTCCCAGAAAGGATTACATCAACAGGTATATTCAAAACCAAACCTGGTGCTGTTGAGTCAATTCTGACTTATAGGGACCTCCTAGGACAGAGCAGAACTGCCCAATACGGTTTCCAAGGAGCTCTTGGTGGATTCAAACTGCCGACCCTTTGGTTAGCAGCCAAACCTTTAACCACTAAGCCACCAGGGTTTCCTTAACAGGTATATAGGTTAGGATTTACAACATATATTTTGGGGTGACACAACTCAATCCATAACAGTGTGTTAACAAAAGGAAAACTAATTACAAACAAAAACAACCCATTGCCTTTGAGTCAATTCTGACTCACAGCAACCCTATAGGACAGAGTAGAACTGCCCCATAGAGTTTCCAAGGAGCGTCTGGCAGATTCAAACTGCCGACCCTTTGATTAGCAGCCATAGCATTTAACCACTACGCCACCAGGGTTTCCAAATTATAAACAGCACCAAATAATTAGTAACAAAATTCAATATAAAATGTTAGGCGAACTAAGAGATATATTAGTTTTCCAACGTTGCTGTAACAAATTATCACAAATTCAGTGGCTTGAAACAACACAAACTTAACTACCTTACAGTTCTAGAGATCACCAGCCCACCATGAATCTCAAGAGCCTAAAATCAAAGATTCAGCAGAGCTGTGTACCTTCTGGAGACTCTAGGGGAGAATCCATTTCCTCACCTTTTTCCAGCTTCTAGAAGCTGCCTGAATTCTGTGGCTAATGACACTGCATCACTCCAACCAACAGGATATTTTTGAAGTCTCTTACTCTTTAGTTTCTCTCTCATATTTATTACATTTTCTTCAACTGTACATTCTCTATTGCCACAATAAGCTCAGACCCATCATCTTTCACCCCATATCAAATCTCTCAACCACCCTATACCTAAGCAATGATAAGCCATCACCCTTCAAGTCATCTAAGATTAAATCCTCTGATTTATCTTTGAAAATGCCCTCTTCTTAGCCCACCTAAAAACAATCAGTAAGCCCTGTCCAGACATTCGTATTAAAGTTAAACCTGTCCCGTCAGTTTTATTCCTATTATCTGCCTGCCTTACTTAATATTTGGATTACCACCTCTGTACATGAATGTCATCCAAATTAATCTTTCTAAAGTACTACTTTCATCATTCTCTTCCATGTTTACAAATATTATATAAAGTAAGTCTACTTGAACAAGCTACTTAATCATTAAGCCTTAGTTTTGTTGTTGTTGTTAGGTGTCGTCAAGTCAGTTCCGGCTCATAGCGACCCCGTGCACAACAGAACGAAACACTGCCCTGTCCTGCGGCATCCTTACAATCGTTGTTATGCTTGAGCTCATTGTTGCAGCCACTGTGCCAATCCACCTCGTTGAGGGTCTTCCTCTTTTCCGCTGACCCTGTACTCTGCCAAGCATGTCCTTCTCCAGGGACTGATCCCTCCTGACAACATGTCCAAAGTATGTAAGACGCAGTCTCGCTATCCTTGCCTCTAAGGAACATTCTGGCTTCACTTCCTCCAAGACAGATTTGTTCGTTCTTTTGGCAGTCCATAGTATATTCAATATTCTTCGGCAACACCACAATTCAAAGGCATCAACTCTTCTTCGGTCTTCCTTATTCATTGTCCAGCTTTCACATGCATATGATGCGATTGAAAATACCGTGGCTTGGGTCAGGTGCACCTTAGTCTTCAGGGTGACGTCTTTGCTCTTCAACACTTTGAAGAGGTCCTTTGCAGCGGATTTGTCCAATGCAATGCGTCTTTTGATTTCTTGACTGCTGCTTTCATGGCTGTTGATTGTGGATCCAAGTAAAATGAAATCCTCCACAACTTCAATCTTTTCTCTGTTTATCATGATGTCGATCATTGGTCCAGTTGTGAGGACCAATTTGTAAAACATTTGTAAAACAGGGATGATAACACTACCTACCACATAGGGTTATTGAAAATTAAACAGGTTAATAATTTTCAAGCACTTAGAACAGTAAGCACTTTATATGTATTTGTTAAATAAATACCTTCCTCATTGTTTGTCCTGGTTACATAAAGTGCTCACATTGAAAAAAACTCATTCCTGTGGGTTGGCATTGTATGTTCTTTTCAAAATGCTATATATTCAGAAATACCTGACAAAAATTTATTATGTAAACAACAGTATTTTTAATAACAAAAGATCGAAAGCAACCTACATACTCACCAGTAGCCCAAAACCCATACTCACCAGTAGAGAAATGTTTAATAAAATATGGTGAGGAAGGGGGGAAAAAGTAAGTCATTGCTTAGGGGCACTGAGTTTCTGTTAAGGGTGATGGGAAATTCTGGAAATGAACAGTGGTGATGGTTGCACAACACGGTGAATATAATTAATGTCACTGAATTGTACATGTAAAAAATCTTAAAATGCAGTGATGTCACTAGGGTTGGTGTCACCCACTGCAGTAACTCATGGTGTCGCACCTTCATGGACCTCCTCCCACACCAGACCATCCTTGGTAATGTTTTTTGCACTAATGTCACTCGCAAATCGTAATTCCCATGTATCACTCCTTCTTTTCCTTTAATTACTAGTTCATTCTCAAAAAGTTCTTGATATAGGTTCACAAATACTAATGACCACAATATTATAGCTAAAACACCAGAAAATCTGACAGACTCAGCAGCTATAAAAACACCAGCAACAAGGAAAGCAACAATGCGTTCTTGCAGCACATGCAGATGAAACCAAGTGATTTGAAGTGTCATTGTAATTGGGCAATAACAACAGCCCTGATGGGAGTGCATTAGAAGGTTCAAAAAGTTAAGTAGCATAGAATTTTAGTCTTGTAGGTATATTGATACCTGTTAGCTGGGCTTACGAAAAATGTTTTTGTTATTATAACTAACTACAGGAATATTTTTATAGACAGTTATTTTGGTGTCACCTCTCTAACAGTGTAACCAGGTACAGTCTGCACACGCCACACTCCCCTAGTGATGCCAATGTTAAAATGACAAATTTTGTTTATGTATATGTATACACACATACACATAAACTAAAACCAAGCCCGTTGCCATCAAGTCGATTCCAACTCATAGCGACCCTATAGGGCAGAGTAGTGCTGCCTTACAGGATTTCCAAAGAGCAGCTGGTGGACTCTTACTGCCAATCTTTTGGTTAGGCAGCAGTAGCTCTTAACCACTATGCCACCTGGGCTCCATAAATAGATACACTTACCATGATTAAAGAGCCCTGGTGGCAGAGTGGTTTAGAGCTCAACTGGTAACCCAAAAGTCGCCAGCTCTAACCTACCAGTTGCTCTTTGGAAACACTATGGGGCAGTTCTACTCTGTCCTGTAGGGTCACTATGAGTTGGAATCAACTCGACGGCAATAGTATACCAAGATTTTTTTTTTCAAGTGTGCTTAACATTATAGAAAGCATGTAATAATCTTTTTTTAAAAAAATGAAGTCATACTGTGGAAAACGATAGAAAGAGGTAAATTTGTAGGTGGGAGATAAATTTGGCATTGAAGGATGTCCGCAACATACTGCCAAATGAATAAGTAGGATGCAGAGCAAAAAGTACAGTACACTTTCATGTACATACACGTTTCTGGAAGAAAAGGACACACATGGAGCTGGTGGCAGACAGTGGTTACTCCAAAGGAATGAGGATGTATGACCTTCTACAACGAGCATGCAATACTTTTGCAACTAAAGCTAATCACAAACGAATAGCGCAGAGAAAAAAAAAAAAACTTTTTTTTAACTCAGCTCTTGGAAAACTCACTTATCAAGAGATAAGTAGTCATTTTGCCTTTGTATTCAGATTAACCTTATTTGAACTGAATGAACATACTTTTGGATTTGGGTTGCTAAAAGAGTTTGCTTTAGAACGCATATCCCACCAAGGACAGCTTTAAACATCTTGCAAATTAACCTCAAAGGCTAGTTTTTTGTTTTGTTTTTTTAACCTGAGAAATAAGCAACATCAAATATGTATGCTTTATCCTGAAAGTTAGCCAGAAATCATTAACGTAATTACCTGGAAAATTCTAATGGGATGAGACAAAAAAAAAAAAATCAATCTTAACTGCTGATGAGGGTTAAGGGAACAGTTCCTTTTTTTCAACAAATCTCCGTGGAGGCTGAGCATCTCCAAGTAGAAGACTGAATTTCCGAATCCTGCTGGGGTTCTCTTCTTTTGGGAATCACCTCCACTACAAAAAGAAAACTGAGGAAGTTGTAAATAAAGTCGGGTACACCTGAAAAATCCCTTTTACTCACAGATGTTCTTCAAGAGTTCCCGATGTGCTCAGTCTCAGAGGATTTGGGGTTTGGATATAAAAGCTCTGTTTTTAAGGAGTGGCAGGAAGAAGTGGTCTCAAATAAACAAACAATGTGGTGCGGACCTACGCACCTGTCTTGTTTAGAAAAAAAGCTTGTTTTCGTTTGTCACCACTGGGCCTCACTGGGCATCAGGAAGCTAGGCCTTGGCCACCACCTGGTGACGCTGATGACGCACGAAGTCTCCCAGCTGCCCCAATTAGAAAGGCTGAGCCGGCTCCTTTAAGAAGGTGACTCACGTGGATGCTGTGTTGTGTGCGCTCAGCTGAGAAGGGGTGGATCCTCAGTATCACCACATTGGCTGCCTCAGGACAAAGGGCAGAATTTGTCTCTTTGATTGGCTGTACGAATCCGAGCTGTTGGGTCACGGGCGGGGCAAGTTGCAAGGAGCCAGCCCCCGTTCTGCGGCTTCTGGGAGGGGTGGAACACGGAGCAAAGAGGAGCGGCAGTGGGGGAGGGTGACCCAGGGAAGGGGCGGGGCCCAGCGGAAGGGGCGGGTGCCGGTGGGAGGGGCGGGGCCTAGAAATGAAGGGCTTTTTTGACCAACCGGAAGAGCCGACTTTGGGGAGGGCGGGGCCACGGCGGGTGATTGACGTCGAGGCGCAACCAGGGAGAGGCGGGGCCAAGGCCGGGGCCTGACTAAACCTAGAGACTCGGGTCGCCGGGGGCTTCATCCCCGCTGAGGAGAGCAGAGTTGCAGGGAGCCGCGAATCGCAGAGACGCTCAGGGTGAGTTTCGCGGGCGAGGGCTGAGTTCGGAAGCTGGTGGGGGCAGGGAACCTCTTCGGGTGTGGCGGCAATGAAGCACTTGGGAATGGGCCCGGGGCCGGGGGCCCGCGACAGGAAGTGATTCTTCTCCCCGCAGTCTTCGGGGTCCCAGGGCGGCCGCCCCTGGCCCTCTCTGGGCGGACCCCCGGCGTCGGGACTGCGGGCGGAGGAGCTGGGCTGTTTCCTCTTTGTGAGGCCCAGGCGCGGCGGCCGCCGTCGGCCCGTCCCCGCCGCACAGCCGGGGTGACCCGCCGGACAACAACAGCCGGGACCCTTTGCCCTGCGTCTTCACCCACAGTCTCGCCCGCCCCGGCCCCAGTCCCAACGCTGGGGTCTTGCGGTGCCCTCCCCAGACACAGCTTCCGAGGCCTTGCGCGTCGCTCCCGAGGCCTCAGCGCCCCCTCTCCACCGACTGTTAGGCCTGCGACCCCCGCCTCGTTCCCGCTGCAGGGTCGGGGCGCGCTCCGGCGCTGCGCACGGGAGTCCCGCCTGCGGCGGAGGCCTGCGCTGCTCCTTGGCTGCCACGCCGCGGCCCCCAGACCCGCTCAGCTGCGCCGTCGGCTCGCCCCTGGGGGGCGTGCGGGCTCCTGTTCGCAAGTGAAGTCCGAACGCGACCCGGGAGTTGTTTGGACGATGTTTACGCCACATCGTGGCCCTTCCCTAAAATGAACAACAAACAGGCCGAAGTAGCTTTTATCTTGGGGAGGGGGAAGTGCTTGCTTCCGTTTTCTCCCTCTGCAAGGTAAATGTCCGCAACCTTGCCCTCCTGCTCCCCACTTGACCCCTGAACCGAGTCTGCCTGCGGCTGCGGGGAGGGGTCCCCGCTGCCCCCCTGGCGGAGGGCGTGGTGTGACTGTTAGGGCGGGCCGTCGAGCGTTCCGGACCTTGGGAATCGGGCCGCCCGCGCGCTGAGCGCGAAGACACGGGTAGAACCCACTCAGACCCCGCTCCCGTCGCCCGTTCAGCTGTTTCCTGCCGGTGTTTGTTGTGTCGGAGGAGGCCCCGCCGCAGCCGCAGCCGCAGCCGCGCGCCGGCCGCCTTGACCCTGCGCTATTGGCTCGCGGGAGTCACGTGCCCGCAATCAGCTGTGGCCAGCCGGGACTGCGGGGCGCTGCGCTGTTCCCTGTCCCTGCCGGCCCACAGCCGGCGTCTCGCCCAGGCCCCCAGGCCGCCCCGGCGGTAGGAGGGCGGGCGTGTTCTTGCAACCCCTTTTACACCCCAGTAGGTAGGAATACAAATGGAAGATGGAAAACCGAAGTACTGCGAAGATCTGTTTAATCCTGATACCTATCAATCCCCCTTTCAAGGAAGAGTTTACTTAATTAGCTGGAGAAGGTGTACGGCTCGTTTATTTTTAATTTTTTTTCTGTTTACAGAGTCCTGTTAGTAATCTGAGGATTTTTGTTCCAAATCTCTTGAGAGATGGAAAACCTGAAGTAATCTCAGGCTAACCTTGTGCTTTTGGGAAAATTACACTCGTTGAAGTACCTGGGGTGATAGGATATTAACTAACTTTGCTTAGCCACTTTTACAGTGCTGCCTCATTCCAGCAAAGATAGACTGAAAGCACGCCCTGTTTCCGGGGTACATATTTGTGCCAGATGGGATTTTTTTCCTCCAAGTTTATGGCATACCTGTACTGTGTTAGATAGGAAGGAAATTCCGAAGAATTTAGTCTTTTCTCTAGAAGCTTACGATTTAGTAAAATCATAGGCAAATGAGATGAAGTAACAACACGAAGTTAGATATTAGTAAATTATGAAATGAGTGTTATAAGAGTTCAGAAATGGGGCAGTGAGAGGTGAAGCAGATTGGTTTTGATTGGACCTAGAAAATAAAGAAGCTTTGGGTTGCTGTTGGGCAGATGCGCTTACGAAAACCTGAGACCTGGAACATTTACAAATAGTGAGAAGGTGAAGCCCATGAAATTTGGCACACAAAATATTCCTACATACCCCTATTACCTTTCTGGGTATGAACTGGAATACCAGGTAGAACGTTAACTCCTTGGAGCGGGGCATGGAGAGACTGATGTCTACCTTTATTACACCCCCACCTACCCCCGTAATGCCTAATACAGGTGTAGTGGGTGACTTGTCTTTTAAGCTTATCGCTACCAATCATCTTATCTCTAGGAGAGTGAGGTGATGAAGCCTGCTCAGGTGAATTATTTAGCTCTATAGGGGAAATTCAGAGTTGGGTTTTGGATAGGGGAAACTTAATTGGGTTTTCAGTAACTTCTAAACAAGGTTAGTAAAATATATGTAACTTTTTCTAAAATAATGTTTGATTGGGTCATTGAGGATTTTTTTTTTCCCTAGACTTGTTCTTTGATTTTTCTTATGCTGTACTTAGTGGTGGGAGAGAGAAACAGGTTTAAAAATAATAAAAAGGGAGAGGAAATAGGCAAAAAATTATGTCTAAAAAGAAAAAAAAAAAACAGCTCATGAGCTATGAAGTATATTTATGAGATGTGAAGGTAGTCTTATCTATGTTTGTGTCCAGAATACTGTTTTTAAATTTTACAGTGCCTAAATAGTTATATAAGGAACCCCGGTGGTACAATGGTTAAGCATTCGTCTGCTGACGAAAAGGTTGGCAGTTCGAACCCAGCAGCCACTCCATGGGTGAAAGATGTGGCAGTCTGCACCTGTAGAGATTGCAGTCTTGGAAACCCTATGGGGCAGTTCTGTCCTGTGTGGTCCCTCACAGCAACAAGTTAAATAGTTATATAAATTAGTATTAATTTCCCTGGTAATCCTGTATAGTAATTTCTAGGTAATGTAGGAACTGGACCGTTCCTGTGACATGAACTTGCTATTTTACACCTGAATCAGGAGACCAGAAAGTTAAATTATAGTCCAGTGAGAGGCTTTTTTGACTCATGGTATTACATCACAACAAATGAGAGATCATGAATTTGCCTTGCCAGAAGGTGTTTTGGGGAGATTACCAACTCAGAATGTCCAGCTGACTCACTGAGTTACGTGACTAGTCCTATTTTCTGGTGATGACTAAGCATCAAATATTATAGAAATGTACTAAACTTGGTAAACATTTAACAATAAAAAATAAGGTATTATTGGGTGGGGTGGTAAATCATACACTTGGAAGTTAGTGTCAGATAAGGAGTTATTCCACAACTGGAGAGTCTTTTGAGAGCAAAGTGGACTGGTCAGGTATTGCAAAAGAGTTAACAAGAACACAGCTTTCTAGTGTCAGTGAAACCTTGGCTTGGTAAATATTTTGTATGAAATTTGAAAAATTCGTTTTATGGGTCAAACTCTATTATAGTAAAAACTGAAGGGTTGAAACCCATCAGAGAAGTGGTGAGACTCTACGATGTCCAAGGTGGAAAACTTGCAAGACCCTGAAAAACAAGGCAGTCCTATCAAGTGCTGGTTCTCACAGGTTTCACTGTATTTTCCATTGTAAGTTTTCAATAGGATTTAATCACGAACCAGTATGAAAATAGTTGATAAAATTACAGTAGCATTAAATGTTAATTATTAAGGTAGTTAAGCGAGCACTGTTAAAAGTTCTTTGGGTTTTGTTCCCTTTTTTTTTTTTTCAGGAAAGAGACTGAAAACCAGATTACAAGTATGCTTCTGGACATTTTCATTTTAGCAGAATCATTAGGAAACAAACCCTTCCCTCCAGTAAAACCAAATCCATTGCTGTCAGTAGATTCTGACTCCCATAGACCCTGTAGGACAGGGTAGAATTGCCCATAGGGTTTCCAAGGCTGTAATCTTTATGGGTCTGCCACATCGTTCTCCCACAGGGCGGCTGGTGGGTTCAAACCGCGGACTTTTTATTAGCAGCCACAGCCTAACCCTTAACCACTATGCCACCACAGCTCCTTAAAACCTTCGGTGGAAAGGACAGATTCCTTTAACCCTTTCTGCACCAAGCTTGTATACAATCAGCTCCCTGCTAGGAGAGACTCTTTGTATCCTGACCTTACCCACCACCTTCTGGGGCAATGGACAAAAAAAACCTGTCGCCTATTCAGATTCATGGCGACCCTTTATGTTTCAGAGTAGAATTGCAGCTCTGCTGGGGGATGCAGATTTGAACCATCAACCTTTCTGTTAGTAAAAAAAAAAAAAAAAAAAATTTTTTTTTTTTTTTTTTCTGTTAGTAGTCAACACTTAATAGTTTTCACCACTCAGGAAATTTAAACCCCTTTCAACACTGGTGGTGTAGTGGTTAAGAGCTGTGACTGCTAACCAAAAGGTCAGCAGTTCTAATCCACCAGGCGCTCCTTTGAAACTCTGTGGGGCAGTTCTACTCTGTCCCGTAGACTCTCTATGAGTCAGAATCAACCCAACAGCAATGGCTTGGTTTTTTGGGGTTCAGCTGTCAAAGACTAGCGTGCCAGTGCCTTGAAAATGCCCTGGGAGAATCATTCCTTTACAGATTAATAGTTGTGGAAACCCTGGTGGCATAGTGGTTAAGTGCTACGGCTGCTAACCAAAGGGTCAGCAGTTGGAATCTGCCAGGCACTCCCTGGAAACTCTATGGGGAAGTTCTACTCTGTACTATAGGGTTGCTATGAGTTGGAATCCAGGGCAATGGGTTTGGTTTAGTTTTTTTGGTAGTCTAGCTGTGAACTGGGTGTTTTCCTGGTTGAAGAATCCTCAGAGATGCAAATAGATACCTATTGTTCTTATCCCTAGTATTTTAGGGATGGGAAGTAGAGAATACTATTTATCTAGCTTGAAACCCAGAACTATTATTATAGGGAGAGCCAGTACCTATTTTAAGATTTAGAACTGTGACTTATCTCCTGCTTATAATTTCTATCATCTGGTCACTTAGCTTTGTAGTTAATTTTTGTTACATAGCCTTTCTGTGCCATCTTTTCCTCGTAGGTGGTAGGAGTGGAGGGAGTTCCTGGGTGTTGCACATAGTTAAGTGTGCTGGGCTGCTTACAGAAAGTTGGAGGCTGAAGTCCACCCAGAGGTCCCAGTGAAAGAAGCCTTTGATATACTTCTGAAAAATCATCATTGAAAGCCCTATGGACCACAGTTCTAATATGATATACGTGTGGTTGCCATGAGTTAGACTAGATGGCCACTGGTATATGGTATATTAGGAGGGGGAAGGAGTGTAATCTAGTTTTGCTGACCTTTATTTATCATTTACTGTGTGTGCTAGGGACTGTTTTCAGGATGTATTGTTGTTAGTTGCCTCATATTATGTGCATTTTATTCTCACAACTCAGAAGTAGATACTGCTGTTGCCATTTTATAGATAAAGGAGCAGTGGATACCTTGCCCAAGTTTTATTCAGCTGTTAAGGGGCAGAGCTGAGGTTTGAGTCATCTGACCTGAGGGCTGTGTCGTAGGGGAAAAACATCACAGAGTTTAAACCCACTGCCATCGAGTTGATTCTGACTCATAGAGACCCTATAGGACAGGGTAGAACTGCCCCATAGTTTCCAGGGAGCGCCTGGTGGATTCAAACTGCCTACTTTTTGGTTAGCAGCCGAAGCACTTAACCACTACGCCACCAGGGTTTCCTCACAAAGTTTAGTAAAGCAAAAAGAGAGTTTTATTTGGCATATATTCAAAACGACAAAAGTGGAAGTAGACAAGAATGTTGTCAGAGCTGATATCTGATATCTGCCCGAATCCAAGGAAATATTACAGAGTAAGCAAGAATGGGAAAACAGACAAGCATGTTGCCACAGACATGTCTGTCCAAGTCCAGAGAATATTACAGAATAAGCAAGAATGGGAAAGCGGACAAGCATGCTGTCACAGCCATGTCTGCCCAAGTCTAGAGAATATTACACAATAAAAGTGGGAAAAAGGAAAAGCATGATGCTAAGCCGTGTCTGCCTGAGTCTAAGGAAGGTTACAGAGTCATCAGTGTATATTAACATTACAAATGGGCAAAACCATTGAAAGCTTCACCTTTTCCACAGGTTGGCTAGAAATTGTCATCCTACATTTTGAATTGTCTTTTTTTAACAATCATTGCTACAGGTTTCAGTAACTGAAGGTCAGGAGGGTCTTCATTGGTCCAGCAAATTTTTATTCACTAAATGTTAATAGAAAAAGATAAGAATGGAAAGTCTTTTGTGTTCTGGCTTATGTGAAAGGTTCCCTAAAAGATATTTTCCAAGATTATCCTTTCTGTTATCTTTATACCTCAGGGCCTGGTTGATGTGTCCTCGTGAGTCTTTGTGAGCTCAGCTCCAGCTGGATCACATTGTCTATGCTCAAGGACAGGGAATAATGACTTCAATATTATTTCCTAAATCAGTTCATGCCTTTAATCAGTACACTGTATCGCCTACAAAAAACCCCTCTTGCTGTGGAGTTGATTGCAACTCATGGCAACCTCATGTGTTACAGGGTGGAACAGTTCCATAGGATTTTCTTGGCTGTAATCTTCACATCTTCACTGAAGCAGATCTTCAGGATTTTTTTTTTTCATGGTGCTGCTAGGTGGGTTCAAACCACCAACCTTTAGGTTAGTAGCCAAGCACAGATCATTTGCACCACCCAGGCCATGAAAACCCTGTGGAGCGCAGTTTTACTCTGCAACACGTGAGGTCACCATGAGTCAGGATCAACTTGACAACAACTGATTTTGGCTTTAAAGTGCCTACAAGTCTATTCCTTACCTTCCAAAAACCGAAACCAAACCTGTTGCAGTCGATTCCGACTCATAGCAACCCTATAGGACAGAGTAGAACTGCCCCATACAGTTTCCAAGGAGCACCTGGCAGATTCGAACTGCCTGCCCTTCGGTTAGCAGCTGTAGCACTTAACCACTACACCACCAGGACTTAGGGAGAAGAGGGAGATGGTATTGAAATGACAGCGCCAAATACGCATAGTGATCCTTAAACCTGAATGACAATGAAAGTTGAGTTTTTCTGAGGTGGAAGCAGAAGCTTTCCAGATGAAATGTTCTTTCCTTGTCAGAATGCACTTTTAAGCAGGGGTTAGCAAACTTTTCCTGTAGTAGTAAATACCTTGGCCACTGCAAGCCACAAGATCTTTGCTGTGACTAAAACACAGCCAATTTTTTTTTAAAAAGGCCATAAGTGTGTTTCAGTAAATATTTATGGACACCAAAGTTTGAATTTTATGTAATTTCACATGTCCAAAATGTTATTTTTATTTTAAAGCATTTAAAGGTGTAAATCATTCTTAGCTTGTGCATTTAAAGGTGTAAATCATTCTTAGCTTGTAGACTGTACAAAAACAGGTGGCAAGCTGGATTTGGGCCCACAGGCCTTAGTTTATTGATCCCTGCTTTTAAGCAGAATATTTAGCAATAAGCCAAAATATTAAACAAGATACCGTATTTCATTTGTTAGTATATGTAGAAGAAACCAATAGTCTGCTTAGAAAAGTGTTTTATTGACCCGACATCAAACCAGGAAATTATATAGTCCACAGTATTTGATTTTTTAAAAAATGCATTCCTGGAGACTGCCTTTCATGGATTTCTTAAAGAGAAAAATCCTGACTGGATATGTGTCATAGCCAATTCTGTGTCTTTAGCCAAGTCCTAAAATTTTTTTTTAAAAATGTAATTGCTTCTCCAGAGTCTCCTAGTAAAATAGAAATTGAAAATTTTACGTAACTAAATGTGGTATTTGTTGGAGGGAGAGAAAATGGAAAATAACTATTAAACTATTTTTAATTTGAAATGTTGAAGAGAGCTTCTTAAATAAAACTTATGCTTTAGCTATGATGAGTTTGGTTGTAATTTTGGTAATAAATTTGAATTTCAGCAGTGACAGACATCAAAGCACACATATTTATTACTTAGGGACAAAGTAAGGTGCCCCCAAAATTAACATAGAGAGCATTAGCCACCTATGAAAGCAGCTCACTCTTAAGATATTTTAGAAATGCGTGGTTAAAGAAATTTGGGATTCCTGTAAATCTAACCAGGGTAACTAGGTATATGGGAAATATTTTCATGTAAAAAAGGCAGATAGCAGAGGAGTGGTTGCCTATGGCTGAGGTGAGAAAGAGGATTGACTGCAGATGGGTCTGTAGAAATTTTGGGTGGAAAACACTCTAATACTTATTTGTGATGATGGTGGTACTACTCTGCAGATTTATTAAAAGTTATTCAGTTGTATACTTAAAGTGAGTAAATTTTGTAGTATGTAAATTATATTTTGTCAGAATATAAATTTCCAAGTTTGTAGAGACATAGTAGTCTATGAGTTTTTAGAACTGTATAGTGAAGAATGTGCGTTTGACCATATTTTGGAAGCACTAGCTAATTTACCACAAATGTAGTGACAGCTATGAATGTATTTTGCAGGTAATAATACATATCACTGACCACAAGAGGTTTACCTAGCAGTGATAAGAGCTTGAATTAAGACAGTGATGAGGGAGAAAGAGGGAAGACCTCCAAAAGCGATTTAGGAGGTCCCCCAACAAAAAAAAATTTTTTTTTTCTTGGTGGCGTAGTTTGCGCTTGACTACTAATCTAAAGGCTGGCGGTTTGAACCTACCCAGCAGTGCTGCAGAAGAAAGGCCTAGTGATCTGCCTCTGTTTATGGCCAAGAAAATCTATGGAGCAGTTCTACTCTGTAACACATGGGTTCGCCAAGTGTTGGAATCAACTCAGTGGCAAAGGGTGTCAATTTTGCAAGAGCTAAAGAAGTTGTCAGGGTTTCTAGTTTAGGAAATTGTGTGATTGGAATTGTCAGCAACTAAAATAGTGAACCTGGTGGCGTAGTGGTTAAGTGCTACGGCTGCTAACCAAAGGTTGGCAGTTCGAATCCACCAGGTGCTCCTTGGAAACTCTATGGGGCAGTTCTACTCTGTCCTATAAGGTCACTATGAGTCAGAATTGACTCGACGGCACTGGGTTTGAGTTTTTTTTTTTTTTCTTTTTGGTAAAATAGTGAATACAGAAGGAACAGAATGGGTACAGAAGGAACAGAATGGGGGCAGGAGGGGTATGTGATAAATCTCAGGAAGAATGTCAGTGAACTGGGCAGCCCTGAATGTCCTGGTCACAAGAGAATGAGTGAGATGCAGAGAACTGGAGCAAGATTTATTTCAGATCTCAGCTTGGCCAATTTAGGAAAGTCACACAATCATCTGTAAAATTAGAGTAATAAATAAAAACAAAAAAACCAGTTGCCACCGAGTCGATTCTGATTCACGGTGACCCACGTGTTAAGAATAGAACAGCTCCATAGGATTTCCTGGGCTGTAATCTTTACGGAAGCAGATTAACAGGCCTTTCTCCCACCATGTTGCTGGGTGGTTTGCACTGCCAACCTTTAGGTTAGCAGTCAAGTGCGAACTGTTGGCGACAGCCAGGAACCCTAGAGTGATAAATACCTACTTAAAAACTTGTCAGGATTAAATGTGGTATGTAAGATACCAAGTGCAATATCCCAAACAGTTGTAGACACTAAAATAGTTAAAGGCTGAGTTCAGTGTATCATCCAGGTCAAGACAAGCCTGATTACATATTCAAATGCTATGCTTAGCTTTTTAATGACTTTCCCCCTTAAAATTAATAAAGCAGTATCCTCATTGATGTTAGACTCTTCAGTTTGGTTAGTATAAGCTAGTACCAGGTTGGTATACAACAGCAACAGGTTGATTTTCTTAACCCTGAAACGCTAAAGCTTAACCCGGAACATGATGACATTGCAGAGGTATTTCTGTTTCCTAAAGACCTTTGACAACAAGTGATGTTTTGCTTGCTTCTGCCAGGTTCCATGGCATTTGACATTATCTCTTTTGGTAAAGAAAAACTAAAGTTTACATATATTTATATAGAGATAGATAACGTGTATAGAATGAGAGGAGAGAGAGAGCTGTATAAATGGCAGCCATAACTAGGAGTAACATATGGTTCTGCCCAGATATTTTTGGTCTTGGTAATAAATCATATAATTGAATCCAGTAAAAATACTTAGGTAAAAGAGTGAAAAATAGACTGGATCTGAAGCAGGGAAAAGAAGGAATGTTAAATCTGTTCACCCTCTCTAGGAATATTAAAGACCATAACCTGTATCCAGTAGCAGATGATCACAGTTAGATTTTAATTTTGAGCAAACGATAACATGATGTATGTAAAGGTGTAGGAAAAGTTCATTTGCAATCCAGTATATTTTCCACAATAGCACTGTGTCTGCTGTGGTCAGTGCAGTTATTCCTGCATTGTGGTTGAAAGAAATTACAATATGAATATTTTGAAGTTTGAGGGAAAATTACTTAAAAATTTGAGTTTCAGAAGCCTTGGCTGGAGGTTAAATACTAGTCGGCAAAGATAAACAACGTAAAGACTGTGTCTTAAGAGGTGATACAGTGATTCCTTTCGGTGTCTTAGGCTGGGTTCTCTAGAGAAGCAAAACCAGTAAAGCATATAAATATATATAGAGATTGATTCGTATCAAGGAAGTGATTCACATGATCGTAGAGGATGGAATGTCCCAAGTCTATGCATCAGGATAGAGGCTTCTCCTGATTCACGTAGCCTCGGTGGCTGGCAAACCCAAGATCGGCAGGTCGGAGAACAGGGCTCTTGCTCACAGGCAGTGAAGATTGACCAATCCCAAGATTGGCAGGTAAAAACCAGAGGTCAGATGAACAGGATCCAGCTCCATGATCCAGTGCAGGCAAAATCCAGAATGTCCACATATTTTTGGATGTGGGCCACACACCCAGGGAAACTCCCCTTCAGCTGATTGGCTACTCACAGCAGATCCCATCATGGGGGCGATCACATATAAACACTAAGAATCATGGCCCTGCCAAGTTGACAACATTCTTAATCATCACAACAAGTATTATGAAAGATGACCAAAATCAACTGATCACAAGTTTGTTGAATGCTTGGTTTATACATACCAAGAATGCCTTATTTTTATCAGGAGTCATAACCTCAAATGTCTTACAAGGTAAAGTAACTGATCGAAGCAGAGGAGACTGAGTAAATGAAAAGGGTGGGGGTGGGGTGGGGTTTGGGATCACAGCTACCACTCAGCCCTGGTCATTTGTTGCCATGCAAGAGTACATGCCCCGTGTTGCCAGATACATGTCCCTGTTGCTAAAAAGGAAACCTGAAATACAGGCTTTTTAAATTAAATCAGCTCAACTGTTTATTATTAAAAATAAAAACTGTAGCCCAAATAAAACATGTCCACATGTGCTTTGTGAGAGAAGGGCTTTTCATCTGTTTTGTTCACTACTGTATCCCTGGACTACAGTCCTCAAATTTGCAACGTCTGCTCTGTATGTAACAAATCCTGAGCTCTTAAGCATCTGGAAAAAGTAATGCTATAATCTTAAAAAGGCTAAAACAACTAGGCAGTAAGCCTTGTTGTTGTCATTTTGCAAAAACGTAGTAAGATGATTAAATGCCAGTGTCTTAAGTCTTGTGTTTTTAGTCTAGGGTCTTTATTTTACTAGCTACAAAATATAATTATAGTCACCATTTTTTTTTTTTAATTCCTTTTTAAACTTCCATGTCATGTTTAAGGGAAGTCGTGATAATGACATTTCTAATGATATTGCAACTGCCCAATGGCTGGGGAAGTTCACAGAAAGAATCAAATTTTCTTTTTAATATATCTTAGTCATCTAGTTCTGCTGTAACAAATACTACAAGCAGATGGCTTAACAAAGAGAAATTTATTTTCTCACAGTTTAGTAGCCTAGAAGTCCGAATTCAGGGCATCAGCTCAAGGGGGAGGCTTTCTCTCTCTGTCGGCTCTGCCCCTGGAGTAGGAGCTTCTCTGTGCAGGAACCCCAGGTCTAAAGGACATGCTCTGCTCCCGGTGCTTCTTTCTTGGTGGTATGAGATCCCACTTTGGGGAGCATCCACATGAAACACAAATACCTTCACTTCTTTGGCCCATTCAGAGAGGTCTATCCACATACCCCTTCCCCATAATTTCTCGTCTCCAATTTTCCAATCATGTTCCTTCCAAGTCCCTGACCATCCAGTCAAACCATTGGCCACAGCCCATGAATCAGTATACAACCACACATCTGGCCATTTCTCCTTCCAAGCAAAGTGAACAACCAGGTGCACTGCTTAAAGCTGTGTCCATTGGGAGGATTTCCCTTTCCCCAGAAAAGGGCTGTAGTGCTGCTGCTGTCCACTTTCTAGTGGTACCTGCACCATCTGTAAACCAGGCACAAGTTTTCTCTTCAGTAAGCTGGTCATAAAGGAGCTCCCCATGAGGCCATAGGTGCAGACTGGGAGATGGAAGATAACATGACAGGAGTGGAGACCATGGGCATTTGGGCCACTATCTCATACAACTTCCTTGTGCATTCACATCCCGCTTAGGCCCGATCTCGTATATACCGCTTCCATTTAATGGTGGAGTTCTGCTGTGCACATCCAACTTTATGACTCTGTGGGTCAGACAACACCCAGTTCATGATGGGCAGCTCAGACCACATGGTGACTTGGTGTCCCATGGTTAAGCGTTCAGTCTCTACTAAGGCCCAGTAACAAGCCAAAAGCTGTTTCTCAAAAGGAAAGTAGTTACCTGCAGAGGATAATTTTATCAAGTGGATAGGATGAAGCATTCTATGAAAACAGTCATCCTTTTTCCCCCACTACTCCCGTCATTGCCCAACGGGCTCATGAACAAAGTGGCCATGGTGGCAGGGATGGAGGTTATGCATGGGCCTAGCAACATGGACGACTTCTTACCAAGGCTGACTTGGCTGCAGCCACTGCTGAGTACCCAATCTGCCAGCAGCAGAGACCAACAGTCTGTGATATGGCACCATCCCTTGAGGTGATCAGCCAGCAACCTGGTGACGAGTTGATTGCATTGGACCACTTCTGTCATGGAAGGGGCAGCTTTTTGTCCTTACTGGAATAGACACTTTGGATATGGATTTACCTTCCCAGAATTTCATGCTTCTGACAAAACTACCATCCGCGTACTTACAGAATGCCTTAGCTACTGTCATGTTATCCCAGACAGCATTGCCTCTGAACAAGGGACTCACTTCACAGCAAATGAAGTGCGGTGATGGGCCCATGCTCATGGAATTCACTGATCTTACCATGTTTCCCATCATCCTGAAGCAGCTGGCTTGATAGAATGATGGAATGTCCTCCTAAAGACACAATTATGGCACCAGCTAGGTGGCGGTACCTTGCAGGGTTGGGGCAGTGTTCTCCGGGAGGCTGTATGTGCTCTAAACCAGTGTCCAATGTATGGTGCTGTTTCTCCTATAGCCAGGATTTCTGGGTCCAGAAATTTCCGGATGGAAATGGGAGTGGTACCACTCACTATTACTCGTTGTGACCCACTCAAAAGATTTTTGGCTTCCTGTCACTGTGACCTTATGCTCTGTAGACCTAGTTCCAAAGGGTCTTAGTTCCAAAGAGGGGAATGGTCCCACCTGGAGACACAACACTGATTGCATTGAACTGAAAGCTCAGAATGCCACCTGGCCACTTTGGGCTCCTTACGGCTCTGGATCAACAGGCAAAGAAGGAAGTTAGCATACTGGCTGGTGTGATTGATCCAGAATACCAACAGAAAATTGGATTGATTTCCCATAATGGAGAAAAGAAGAGTATGTCTGGAATTCAGGAGATCCTTTAGGGTATCTTTTGGTAGTACCATGTCCTATGATTAAAATCAGTGGAAAACTATAGCAGCCCAATTCTGACATGACTGCTAATTGCCCAAACTCTTCAGGAATGAGGGTTTGGGTCACCCTACCAGGCAAAGAACCACAACCAGCTGAGGGTGCTTCCTGAGGGCAAAGAGAATACGAAATGGGTGATAGAAGAAGATAGTTCTAAATACCAGTTAGGGCCATGTGACCAGTTGCAGAAATGAGGACTGTAATTGTTATGAGTATTTCTACTTTGTATGTGTGCACCAGGTGTTTTTGTTTTCTTCACTTATGAAATATAAGATGTAAACAGGGCTAGTGCATTTTTGGTTGTACGTGTGTTGTGTCACGTTAGGCACAAGTATGACTTTGTAATTGTGTTTATTCAGAGATTATGTATGGTTTTGGGAGATCTGTACAGATGCCAAGTTGTCAAGGGTTGGACTGTGATGGTTAAGATTGTGTGCCAACTTGCCTGGGCCATGATTCTCAGTGTTTTGGCAGTTGTATAATGTTGTGATCACTTCCTTGTTGAAATTTGATATGTGGTCATCCCCATGATGGAATCTGCTGAGTGGTACCAGCGGGGGTGGGGCCTGTGGCAGCTCACCAGCCCCTCAGCCTTCATTACTGCACCTTCCTCCACCTGCTTCCTTCCTGCTTGCCTTGCCAAGGTTTTTGGCTTGTTCTGGATCCAGCAGCTGTCTTTGTCTGACCTTTGGTTCTTGGGACTTGAGCTAGCAACTTACCAGTCCATCTTGGGATTCCTCAGTCTTCACAGCCTGTGAGCAAGAGTCCAGCTCCCCAACCTGCCGATCTTGGGTTCACCAGCCCTTTGCACCTACATGAATCAGGAGAAACCTTGTAGTCTTGCCTGCTGACCTTGGGGTTCTTTGACCTTCACAGCCTGTAAGCAGGAGCCCTGCTCTCCGATCTGCTGATCTTGGGTTTGCCAGCTTCTGGGGCTCCGTGAATTGGGAAAGGCCTCTATCCTGATGCACGGATTTGGAACATTCTAACCTCTACAATTGTATGAGCTGTTTTGTTGGTATAAATCTCTCTCTACTTTACTGGTTTTGCTTCTCTAGAGAACCCAGCCTAAGACAATTTATAATAGAATTTCCTCAGATATAAAATGACAGTGGATTCTTATTGCAAACATGGATTATGGTTTTTTTTTTGGATCATGGTGACCTTCACATCAGCTCTGCATGCCATTTTAAAGACAGGTGGGTCCGATCTTGTTATTCATAGGGTTGCCATGAGTAGGGGGCCGACTGCATGTCTTCTAATAACCATATTTAAAACACAGCAGTGGATAACCACACCCAGGTAAAATGTTCTTTAAAATGAAAGCTGTAGTGTATTCCTGTCTCTACTCAGATCTTTAAAAATACTGTTTAAAAGAATTAATTGCAGTGAATTTAATTTGTACATATTAACTTTAAGTTTTGAAATACTGAATTGTGACTATCATAATTTCAGAATTTTTTTCAAAGCTGTATTTTTTCGGGAATGATTTTAGTTCTGGGTTAGCAGAGTGTCCAGGGGTCACAGTTTCAGATGAGAAGGAAGAAAGGGACAGCAACTGGACGAATGGGTACAGGGAACCTGGGTTGGAAAGGGGGAGCGTCCTGTCACATTATGGAGATTGCAACCAGTGTCACAAAACGTGTATAAATTTCTGAATGAGAAAGTAACTTAAGCAATAAACTTTCACCTAAAGCACAATTTAAAAAAGCTTTATTTTTTTTCAAACGAAAAATGAAATGCAGTTCTGTGATTTATTACATTAGCACGACTCTTAAATACAAAGAAGTTAGCATGTTACAGTGGGTCGTCTTTCCCTTCTCAGCTTTTGTTGCCCTAGGCTTATGCAGGCCTTGACCATCCTGTGTCATCTTAGAGGAGGCAGTGTAGGGTAATGGGAGAACTTTGGCATTGAGTCACGTGGCCTGCATTCCAGTCCTGACTCTGTATTTGAAAGGTGTATAACCTTCGACCAGTTGGCAACCTTTATAGACTTGCTGTGGATAGTCTGTGAAATGGAGATGGTAAACTCACCAGGTTATCATGAGGATTACGGAGTAAAGCACCTGGAACAGTGCTCTGTAGATACTAGGCTCTTTGCTAAAGTTCATGCCGTCACCCCTGTACAGTTGTAGATGCTCCCATTGACCACAAGTCCACTGACCTTATGATCACA
Source organism: Loxodonta africana (assembly GCF_030014295.1). Lineage (NCBI taxonomy): Eukaryota > Metazoa > Chordata > Mammalia > Proboscidea > Elephantidae > Loxodonta > Loxodonta africana. The sequence continues at coordinate 45,873,858 of NC_087353.1, forward strand.
AACCAGACTACCTTTCTCTTGTTTTCGATCTTCCCTCTGTCTTCTCTTCATTGGACCTTGCCACTCATACTATATAGTCTTTTCTCAAATTACACATGTTCAGAATGTGTACTTACACTTAGGTTGTGTGCTTACTTCCTTGGCTTACTGCTTTTAAAGTGTTCTTAGCTTGGATATGCCTGTTCATTTGTTCAGCACATGAACTTTTGGATCAGGGTCGGCTGTTTCACACACTGAGTACTACAAAGCAGATTACATGTAAATGTTTGCCTATGACATCCACCAGGTAGGTGCAAACAATTTTTTTAATTATTGTTATATTTCTTTTCCTTTTCCATTTGCTCCTAGGTTTTTAGAACTTCAGCTATAAAAATGGGCAGAATTTTCCTTGACCATATTGGTGGTACCCGTCTGTTTTCTTGTGCAAACTGCGATACAATCCTGACTAACCGCTCAGAACTCATCTCCACACGTTTCACAGGCGCCACTGGCCGAGCATTTCTTTTTAACAAGGTTGGTGAGAAAGCTGACTTCATTTCCTAAGATGGTTCAGTGGGTATACGTGACAACAACACCAGGATACCTCCCAGAGCTTGGAGGTACCAGGAATAGTCATAATGAAGAGCTGAAATCTATAGAAATGATTGCCTATTAGCTTGTTCTATGAGGGATCTCAGGAAAGCAACACTAGAAGGTGATTTTTAACCTGGAAAGTTTAAAAAATGTGCTACAAGAAGAGGGATGGTCTCCAGTGCCTCAAGAAACATTCAGTGTAAGAATTTGGCAATGACTTTAGCACACACTATTTAAAAAAAAAAAAAAAAAAATTTTTTATGGAGAAAGGAGCCAAGATGCCCCTTGCCTCCATGTCACTGATGTATCCATATAGGAAGAGAGCTGCATTAAGCAGTCATAACTTGACAAAGTAAACAAGGATCACCTAACTTCTCTTGCTTTACTTCATGCTCACCAAGCATCCTTCTGATTACGATTTGGCTTCTTACATAGGTTTGTCAACAGAAAGAACGTTCCCTGATTTACAAACACGTGTTCAATCTGCCTTCTTTAATTTCTGGCTTGCTTTGAAATTGATATGATTCTACCTCCTAGGTCTAACGTGTACCAGTGAAATTGAATTTCCAGATCTTTTAGGCTAAGGAACAGAGCTAATCCAGGTACTGCTCTTAGAAGGCCAGGTAAACTTCCCAAGTGGACACCCCTGTGTTCCATGTAGGAACAAGTTTTTTCTCTCAGAAAATAGAGTGTATGCTTTGATCTTTATTTAGATGTAGAGCAAGAGTCAGCACACTACAGCCAGCAGACCAGCTGCCTGCTTTTCTAATAAATTTTATTGGAACACAGCCATGCTCGTGCATTTATGTACTGTCAGTGGTTGTTTTCGTGTTACAAAGGCAGAATTGAATATTTGCAACAAAGACAATATAGTCTTCAGCCAAAAATATTTACCATCTAGCCATTTACAGAAAAGCAAACTACAGAGGGTGTTTGGATATTCAGAATCATTGAAAGTTCTTTACAGCCATTGTATTTGAACTCACTTGAAAACTATCGTGGCGTATGTTCGGTAGCAGGCTTAGTGTATCCCATGTATATATACGTGTATATTAAATGTATTTCAGAAACAAATTTGACAACTTTTTATGGAATATGTAATGTGTACTTTTACATTGATTGCTTTATTTGCACTCTTAAAACGTTGGTCCTTGAAACAGAACAATTAGATCCAAACCTACATTTTATGACTCCAATTCCAGGACTCTTCACTTCAAAACAGAAGTGTAAATAGGATATATAAACAATGTGACTTGAGTTAGTACAGTAATACATGATTGCATTAGATATCTAGTGCATTGCAATTTTCGGCTGTTTACCTGTCCCAGTAGCATCTAAAAATAGCTCTTGGCCCTCTTGGAGAGGATAGTGTAGGTTTGACTAGGGTAACAACTTCTATTTTCTTTTTCTCAAGTTGCTATTATTGCACCAACCATAGTATTGGCTACTTGTTTGGCAAATAACTTAAATGCCTTTGCAATTTTCTCTTTACTTGTGTGTATCTTAGGTAGTTAACCTGCAATACAGTGAAGTTCAAGACCGGGTCATGCTCACTGGCCGCCACATGGTTCGAGACGTGAGCTGCAAAAACTGCAATAGCAAACTGGGATGGATCTATGAGTTTGCCACTGAAGACAGCCAGCGTTATAAGGAAGGCCGTGTGATTCTGGAACGTGCCCTAGTTCGAGAGAGTGAGGGCTTTGAGGAGCACGTACCATCTGATAACTCTTGAAGAAAGAGATAAATACCATCTTTTCCCAGGTCTCCTTCACTGAAAACAAAAATCTACTTACATACACTGTCACCTTAGCATCAGAGTCGGATTCATGAACTGCAGAACAAGAGGTTGTGAGAATCTAAGATGGAACCTTTCTTTCTTCTCCTTTTTTTTTTTTAAATTTTTCATCCAACAGCAGTAGAGAGAGTATTATGCAGATGCTGTTAATTTTTTTTTTTTTCTCGTATGTTTACATCTTGAGACAGAATAGTCTATCTGCAGCTACATAGTGGGCTAAGTAAGGAAAAAAGTCTGGGCTATTAGAGTGAAAAACAGTGTGTTTTATGTAAATTTTGAAAGGAAAATATGTTAAGAGCATGGTTTTTAAACTTATTTGGGCTTCATTTTAAAACCTTTTATAATACCCAGTTATTTCACCTGATTTGCTAGCTTCAGAGAAGAGATCCGAATTTGTGACCAGCGCTAAAGGTCCAGTGTTAGCATGGCTTGTGCTGGCCATTGTGCCATATTCTTGTTGGAGATGAACCGTAGCACCAGAGCCCATTCTTCTTTGTCAGTCTTGACCCAGAGATGTCACCATTCCTAGTTATTTGTCACCACATAATTGGTGTTGATTGGCAAGTTTTCCTGAAATGGTGCAGAACTGCTTGGTTGTCTTTTTCCATGTAACTTAAGTATAGTAATATAAATAAAGTGATAGTTGGATGTTTTTGGTCCTGTGTTGCTTTTAAAATTACTTTTTAGAAGAAGGGAGTACTTAATTGTCACAGTAGTACGTGTTTCTTTTCATTTCTAAATGAAATCGACTACGTATATTATTCTTTGTTTAAATTGAAGCACACTGTTTAAACGCACAGCGCTGCATTTAGAAAACAGTTGAAGAGACAGTCAATGTGCATTCATGCAGAAAGCATTTAATCTGCATCTGTTTCAAAAGAAGGGGGAAATGAAGCAGCTTATCTAAAAATACTGCTTTATAAAACATTTAAGCCCTTCTCCGTTTTGCATTGATTTTGACAAGTCTGTAGAACCTAATAGTTTCATCAAAAGACAAGATTTCTCTCATTAGCGTCATTTTTTTTTTTCAGCTCTTAGACGTTCAGCTATTGAAATTGAAACTGTATATGATCCCCTCAAGTAGAAAGAGATGAAATATACCTCAGGTTGTTATTTTAGCCCCAAATTTCTGACATTAGAAAGCATTAAAATGTGTTTCTTTTTCCAAACTACTTCTAGATACTTTAGTGTTTGCTTCTGGCAGAATAAATGACATCAAAATTGCCTAATTATTTAAATGAATGGATGTTTGAGTGCTCAATTTCTAGTTCTTTTGTCTAGAAAAAAATTTTTGCCTCAATTAGTGAATCTTCCTGTTTTTGATATTAGAAGTAACTTCTGAGTACAGTTAAGTTCCTTCTTTTTGCCTTTGGGCTCTTGCTTAGAGGTAGAGGTCTCTGATTAAGTAGGTATGATACTGCATTTGAGATAAGTGGACACAAATTCTCCTTTCAACTTTGAGTACATCTTCAAGCACTAACAAAGGGCGTTCATTCCCATTCATTTGCATACCAGTCTTTGATTATATGCAGGTTCCTAGTAGCATGCCTTACCTACAGCACTGTGTGCATTTGCTGTCCAATAAAGTATATTTTGTCTCGCATTGGTACAGTATTGCTACTTATTTTCCACCGACTGCTGTCTAGTGATCATATTGTCTTAATTTTTATCTGTGAACACATACATACCTTTGAGTGGCTATAGCTTTCTTCAGTTGGCAATAGTAGGGTAACGTTCTGATTTAGTTAACTATACTTAATTTGAATTTGCCAGTATTAACTTCTCTGAGATTATTTTGCCTCAGACACAACTACAGTATATATGAACAAAGAAAATGTCATGTTGCTGGGTTCTCACGTGATTGGCAGATACCACACAAGAAGTCCATTTGCCCCCCTTCCCCCCCAAAAAAGAAGAAATAGCAATATGGAAGATCCAATCAAATTAGATTAGGAAAAGCAGAAATTGTTCACTTTATTGTTCACTAATTAAGGACAAAGATGTTGCTTTAGGATGTTGTAGAGTAACTGTTCTCTGATTGATGTAAAACTGAGAGTAAAGAGAACAGTTCAAGCTGGGGATACACTGAACTCCATGGGTCTCAGCAGTGACATATGGGGAGACAAAGGACATCAAGTACTGTACTTGACTGGTATTTACAAACTTAAATCATTGAAAGACATCACTTGACTGGCAATTATGGACTTAGATCACCAAAAGACTATTCAATTGGTAGTAGATCATTTTAAGGCAGGACTTCCTATAGCAGAAACTCATAAGGCGATTGGCTTAAAAGGATATCCGTGTTTTTCTTAGGTTGGTTACAATGTGGTAATCATAAGTGAGGAGGGGAGGCTCACAGGGTAGTTTTGTCATCACTATCAGACATACAGGGGAGCCACAGTGTAGTTACATCATCATTGCTGGACATTTTTTGTTTCCTAATTACATCTGGCTGGAAATGGAACTAGGCACAGAGGAGTTGCACTCAAACTTCAAGTTAGCCACTTCAAATTTAAAATTCCCTCGCACAAGGATGGAAAGGTTTACTAAGCCAAATACAGGTGAACTTTGCTGAATAAGTGGGAAACTGAGGTGTATACAGATTTAAGTTTTTCCCTTTGAAGACCTTAGAAATCCTACACATTTTAAAATCCCTCAACACATTCCCTCCTCTTGATTAAGGATTTCAAAAGAAAGTGATCAGTTCACTAACCACTATTCTGAAAGAAGGCTTTCTTCTTGCATGGACTTTGAGCATATGTTTTATTCTGGGTGGCTCTGGTTTTTTTGGGGGGGGGGTTTAAGACCTCAGACACTGTGTGCAAAGGTTATTGTTATTAGATGCCATCAAGTCATCTACTTATAGCAACTCCATGCACCCAGAACAGAACCCTTCCTGATTCTGTGTTATCCTCCCTCCTAAGGAGCATTCAAAAAAAAAAAAACTTTTTTTTTAAGAAGCATTATGACTGTACTTCCAAGACAGATTTGTTCATTCTCCTGCCAGTCCATGGTATACTCAATATTCTTTGCCAACACCCTAATACAAAGGCATCAATTCTTCCTTGATCTGCCTTAGTCATTGTCCAACTTTTGCATGACTGGGGGGCAGTTGAAAATACCATGACTTCAGTCAAGTGCACCTTAGTCCTCAATGTGATATCTCTGCCCTTCAAATTTCAAAAAAAAAAATGCTTTACAGTAGACCCACCCAAATGCGATACATCATTTGATCTAACTGGTACATCCAGGGGCACCAAATGTGGATTGAAGAAAAATTAAACTATAAATAACAGCAGAACATTGTGAAAATGTAGCTGGGCAGTATTTGATGTCTTTACCATGCCATAGCTTTAGTCTCTTTCTGTGGTTTTATCACTTGATGGTGCAGGGCAAGCCACATTAGAGGAATAACCTACCATCTGACGGCTTACTCCAGAAGTGGGCTCAAGTCGGTCTGAAATAAAACTACGGTCAAGGTACATTATTTTCAGAGGCATTAAATGAGCCTTTTGGGTAACAGCATTTGTCAAAAGTTTCTTTCATACAACATTTAATAGCCCCTATAAATATTACAATGACAATGAGTATTAATCTGGTTAACAATATAGACTTAATCCATGATCCAACACCTGAGGATAGCTCCTGAAAATATCTAGAAAAGGGGAGCCTGAGGGTGAAAGTATATGGAGCCAAGTAGCTTCCTGGGAAATTAGTTTAATATCTTGTTCTACCTCAGCTGAGGTGTTAATCCAGGTGCAGCAAAAGGTGTTGGATATAGCACAGACTCTTCCTTGCTGGGCTAACAGGAAATCTGGGGCAATTTGATAATCTGAAACTACTTTGATGAGTGAGTTCAATGACTTGAGCAGTCATAGCTCTTGACCATTTGTTTCTCTTCCTTTCTAATAGTTTCAGGTAATGAATCCCAAGTAAACTTTCACTGTAAAAAAGAATGTCTAAAGGAATTCCCATATTCCAAACAGGATAAAGTCCAGGTACAAAAAAACCAAGCCAAATCTGTTGCCATCAAATCAATTCCAACTCATAGCGACCCTATTGGGCTACCAAGGCTATAAATCTTCACAGAATCAGACTGCCACATCCTTCTCCCATGGAGCAGTTGGTGGGTTTGAACCACCGACCTTTGAGTTAGTAGCTGACCCCTTAAACCACTGTGCCACCAGGGCTCCAGTATAAGGCTCTTAATATTTGGATTCAAAAAGGCAAAGGGGGGGTATCTTGATCCTCCACATAAAAATACACATCCTTATGGGGCACATATTATGCCAGTCCTAGTGTCTTTACCTGGGATTGGGATGGTTTGATTTGTTTGTTCAAGCCAATTCTCAAGGAGTTTTGCAAATAGACAGTGGTCCTAACCTTAACCAATTCCACATCTGGACACAAAAAGACCGTTTTCCCAGAAGGCATGCTGTTAAATTTCCTGGGAAAGCCAAATTCCAAAGTCTGGGAGGGGCGTTATATGAAACTAATGGCTTATTTTTACAATCTGAAGAGGAAATCTATTTTGGACCCTCCTTAATTAAAGTCAGATTGAAACATGGGACCTGGGGTTGAGTCAGTATCTCAGGAGGATGCCACAGTCCCACACATATGACTCACCAAGAGGTGATGTTAAAATTGATGGTAGCAGGGGGAACAAAACTCTAATTCAGTATGGGAGTACCTAATGGACCTAATTTCTCATGTACAGTTTTGGGTAAAGGACGACAGATTCAGCATTCAGTTAGATTTGTGGATCATGCTACTGCCTAAGCAATCTTAACAAAGGCATTCTCATGCCAAGAATTAACAGGAGCTGCAATGAGCAGCAGTGTGGGCCTTAAGAGTTTCATAAGGGAGAAACACAGCCCAAAAGAAATAAACAAGGGCTACTAACATACAAATAACAGTGAAGACAAAATAAACTTCAGCAACGAAAGCATAAAGGAGGATAAAAAGGCTACTAACCAATAAAGTACAAATAGAATGCTAATGATAAAAAGATACAGTGTTACTTTAGTATTCATGTGTCTTACTAAATCTGTGACTGACATTAATAGCAAGGGGTTAATAACAAATGGTGCCAACAATTATAAAAAATGTAATTAGAATTTAAAACTAAAGAACTAATATGAACTCCAATCCTGGACAGTTCATAAAAAATATAACTATTCTCTAAAAATGGTGCTTATTAAAAGAGGTCTACGTTTTCAGGGAAAGAACAATATATTAAATCAAGGAATACTACCCCACAGTTGAAGTCCAATGGTAATAAAATTAAGGGTAATCAGAAAACAAATTCCTACTACCACTACAGCTAAAATTTTTTACCATACTAAAAGTTTGAGTTTATAAAACAAAAAGCTATTTCAAAAGCAAAGGCAAGTTATAAATTCAAATTTAGCAAAAATGACTATAATGCTCACAAGGTGCATCACAGATGACTTAGACCATTAAAACCATCAAAATACCTACAACTAAAAATTATGATGCCGGTGACTAAGAAAAATTCAAAGAGAGTTAAAGCCCTCATTTAAACAGCTTATTTCAAAGGTAACAACTGGCATAACATAATCACCAAAACTACCAGGATATAATCATGCATAACAGCTAACAACACTAAGATACCAAAAGTAAATATTAAAAAAAAAAAGCAAACAGCCAAATTTTACTGCGGGCTGTATAGGCAGAATCAAATTTAAATAGAACAAGTTGCCCAATAGGGAAGGGCCATTGGCCAACCAGTAGTAATCTCATGAGGAGTCAATTTGTGAAGTCCAAATGGAGTAGTTCTTAAATTTAAAAGGACCAGAAGCAGCACCTTAGTCCAAAGAAATTGTAAAGATTTGGAAAGCTTGGCTAGTTGAGTTTTTACTATACCATTAATTCTCTCAACTAGACCAGAGGACTGAGGATAAGGACAATGAAGTCTTTGAAAGACGGGGAAGATTTTACGTATTTCCTTAATTACTTGCCCAGTAAAATGGGTGCCTCCGTCACTACAAAGGACCCTTGGGGCTCCCCAAGTGAGGATAATGTTCTCAAGAAGTTTCTCAGCTACAAAAGTGGCAGTGGCTTGATGACCAGGGAAAGCATCTACCCAGTGAGAAAATCTACAAGTCATCATTAATACAAATTTGTAAGCACTCGAAAGGAAGAGCTGGATTAAATTAGTCTGCCATTCAGGCATTAGTCCTGAAGACAGGAGAAATCTCTCAGGTGGAGTTTCATAAGGTTTTGTTGTTTTTAGGTGCCATCGGGTTGGTTCCAACTCATAGTGACCCTACATATAACAGAATAAAACACTTCCAGTCCTTTGCCATTCTCACAATCTTTGTTATACTTGAGCCCATTGTTGCAGCCACTGTGTCAATCCATCTGGTTGAGGATCTTCCTCTTTTTTGCTGACCGTCCACTTTCCCAAGCATGATGTCCTTCTCCAGGGACTGGCCCCTCCTAACAACGTGTCCAAAGTATATGAGAAAAAGTCTTGCCATCCTTGCTTCTAAGGAACATCCTGGTTGTACTTCTTCCGAGACAGATTTGTTCATTCTTCTGGAAGTCTATGGTATATTCAATATTCTTCATCAACACCATAATTCAAAGGTATCAATTCTTCGGTCTTCCTTATTCGTTGTCCAGCTTTTGCATGCATATGAGGCGATTGAAAACACCATGGCTTGTATCAGGCGCACCTTAGTCCTCAGAGTGACATCTTTGCTTTTCAACACTCCAAAGAGGTTTTGTGCAGCAAATTTGCCCAATGCAATGCATCGTTTGATATCTTGGCTGCGGCTTCCATGGGCATTGATTGTAGATTCAAGTAAAATGAAATCTCTGACAACTTCAATCTTTTCCCCATTTATCATGATGTTGCTTATTGGTCCAGTTGTGAGGTTTTTTGTTTTCTTTATGCTGAGGCACAATCCATATAAGGTTTACCTAAATTAAATTGAGAACAAATCAAACATTGGGAAGCTACTTGTTCAGCGACTTCATAAAAATATTCCTGCCAATATGTCTTTAAAATTTCTATCTAATTTCTACCCAAATGAGTATTCATATGCAACGAGTAGGTCTATTTTCACTCTCTAATTTTATCTGTAGGGATTAATTGTTGATGTTTAAAAAGTGATTCTGAAATTTCTTTCAGTTCACATTTTGGTGGGCAACACTTCACAGGTATCATATTTACAGATGTCCTAACTATTATCATCTATTCCCTCTTTTTCATCATGATCATGTATAGAATTATCATGGTCATGAAAGAGGGCAGCATCTTTAAAGGGTGATTGGGAAATGGCTTGTTTAACTGCGCTATCAGCTGTTTCCTTTAATTTCTTGTTAATGGAACCTCTTTGGATTGATGGGCCTGGATTTTAATTACAGCAATCTCAGAGGGTAGCAAAAGGGCATTCGGGAGGTCTGCTACTAAAGGGCTATTTTTAATTCGTGTCATAGAAGAAGTTAGGTACCCCCCTTTGTTTCCATAACCTTGTGGGGCAGTTCTACTGTGTCTTATAGGGCCGCTATGAGTTGGAATCAACTCGACAGCAGTGGGTTTGGTTTTGGCTTTTTTTGTTTCCATAATATGCCAAAATCATGAGTAATTAAAAAAAAAATACTTCGAATCTGTGTAAATACTTACTGTCCACCCAGAAGCCAGTTTGCAAGCTCTCATGAGTGCAATCAGTTCAGCTCAGCTTGGTGAGCTGAAGTGATATCAGAAGGGGCGCCACCTTCAAGGACCTCAGTGGAAGTGGCCACAGCTTATCCTCCATGGTGATGAGAGCTGGTAGGTTTAGCCTTTAAATATGAACCACCAACAAATAGAATTAAATCAGAGTTTGTTAACAGAGTTTCTTGTAAATCTTGCTTAGGAGACAAAAGCTGTTTAGTAAGATTTAAGCAATCGTGGGGTGGTTGGTTATCATTATTAGGTAAAGGTAGCCACGTAGCTGGATTCGGAGAGGTTACAGTATGTAACTGAATATTAAAACCTTCCAAAAGGAGAACTTCATAAGAAGTTAGCCTACGGGCTGAAAGATGTTAATGTTGAACTTAGAATGTCTGACATCATCTGAGGAACATAAATGTTAATAAAATTAATTAAAACTATATCTGCTGTGGCCTCAATTAGTCTAGCAATTGTAGCAACTGCTCTAGGGCAAGAGGGATAGCCCCTTGCTATGGGGTTCAGCTGGATACTGTAATAAACAATGAGTTTCTGTTGTTGTCTGTGTTTTAGAATGAGGACTCCCAGAGTATTTTTAGAAGCCTGTGGACAGAAAGTGAAAAGTCTGAATTATAATTAGGAAACCCAAAGAGTAGGAGTGTTAATTAATGCTTCTTTAGTTGAATGACGGCCTTTTGGGTATCCTCAGATAGTTGAAAGGGGGTCAGGCTTTGAACTCTTATGATGGCAAAGAGGTTGATCCAGTAAAGAAAAATTTGATATCCAGGTTCTGTAGTAACCACAGAGTTCTAAAACTCCTTTTAATTGTTTTTGTTTTCTTGTAGTAGGGACAGGATAATCTAAGATAGTCTTTTTTATTTTGGGATTTACAGTGACTCCCTTTGTTGAGATTATATGTTTCAAGTACTTAACAGAAGATTGGGCTAACTGTAATTTTTCTTTGGAGGCCTTGTGACCTTCTGTGTCCAAATGTTGTAACAACAGGACACTATTGACAAGACATGCCTGTTGAGAGTTACAACCACCCAGTAAATTATTAACGTTATTGCAACAATGTAGACCAGTTCGTATGTTCAGAGATTCAACTAGGCAAAAAAAAGTTATCAGCTTTTCATTTTGTTGCTCAAGGCTGATAATGACTGTCCACAATAATAGGCTTGGTCTAGTCCTTTAAATCCCAAGCATTGATGTTAGATGGATGTTTTTTTGCCATGCATCACCTCTAAAGTTCCTTGCATTCTACAACTGGGAGCAGACTCCAAGGGGGCAAAGCATCTGCAATTGCCGCAGGGGCCCCAGGAATAATGCAGGGCTCCCGGGCATACATGATCTGGCCTTGGAAGTGGGGAGGATAAGCCATTCTCCACCTGCACTGGGCAACAAAAGGTGCCACATGGCTAGATCTGGGCACCTGGGGGCTGTGGGGGAAATTTTCTGAAGGTCTGGGGTGGCAGGGCAAGGGCCTGGCTGCCCTCTCACTGCACCGCATGACACAGTAGCCAGGCCAAGCATGGAAGACCAGGTCATCATGTCCCCACCCTGATCCCTGCCCCAGCCTAAGCCCCATACCTGGTGGGTTTTTTTTTTTTTTTCTTGCCACCTGTGGCCACTGCCAACCTACCTGAACCACTTGTTATGTTTACATACAGGAAGCAGGTGAGTGGACTCTACAGTGTCTACATCCTCTGCCCCAGCCACGCGGATGCCAGGTTCAGACACAGCCAGCCTGCAGACAGTTTTATTGGGGCCACATGGCTGCTGCAGCCAGTGCTATGAAGATAAGGCGCTGTTGCCTCCGGCCATTGCTGCTCACTGGGCTTAGGGCATCACGCTTAACTTACTTATCCAGCCCTTCTAGGGCTGAGGCAGGGGTACAGGGAGAAGCAGCCAGTGCATAGCCTTCTTACTGCCTCCTTCCCTTCTGCCCACGGAATGCTGCTGCTCATGGCAGCAGTTTACACCCAAGGCACACATGAGCTGCTGAGGCACATTCTCTCCGGGGCACTCTCTCTTGATTTAATAAGCAGGCTGGTTGGGAGGCAGAACAAAGGGAGCATGCATATGTTTGGTCTGATTAACTTATTATTAAATTATCTAAGTCTGCCAGGCCAGGTTTATAAGTTTCAGGTAAAATTTTAAATTTCTGAGTTAACTTGTGGGGATTTTCATGTGGATTCGGAAACTTCTTTACAATGGTGCGAAGTTCCACTTTAGACCATGTGGTAAATGTAACATGAAGAGATTCCTCAGCCTTTTCTGGATATTTAATTTTAAAAGGTATTTCAGAAATGAGTTTTTCCTCTTCTAAAGGCTCTTCAGGGTAGTGTTAAGAGTTCAGATAAGGTATTTTCAGAGAAGTGGGTAGGACGGTAAAAGTGGGTAAAGAGGAGTGGCTGCCAGAGGGGCAGAGGGAGGGGAAGGAAGCTGGGCACCTGAGGCTAGGGGTGGATTATAGATGCCAGGGGCTCTGCCATTTCCGGGAAAGGGAGGGCATAGGGCCTATTGCCAGCTAGGTAGCTGGTGAGGTTACAGAGCTTTGACACTGTAACTTTTAATTTTAGCTTGTCTTGAAATGGCCTCCTCTAAGGAGGCGAATTTAATACTTTTCTTTCTTTTGGAAGTTTCCAAGTAACAATAATAATAAATGCCCCCCATTAGTTTTATTTGACACGGGAGCCCTTAGCTTCTAATCTACCCTGCAGATTAATTTAATTAATGACCCCTACAATATCCAGTGGTCTTTAAAGTTTCCCTCAGCCAAGTCCATGCCATCACCCTGAATACAAGGCTGAACCAAGGCCAGAAGAAGCTGCAGAAGTCCCATTAGGGAGTACTGCCGCAATCTTGGACATGGCATTCCTAATCTTACTGAGAAATTTACAAGTATTAAAGACCTAAATGCGTGCGAAAACCTTCCATATGGTGCACCAGAAGGAAAGAAAGTTCCGTAATGAACCCAACAAGACACTTAGGGGACGAGCATAAAATGAAGGTAAAGAGAAGACAGACTATAAATCTCTCAAAGACAGATCTTCACAATAAGTGGAGGCTTCAATCTGAGCGGTTTACCTCTAGCAAGCCCTGAGAATTTGAGGAGACAGTTTTGGGGACAAAGGGCCCTTGCTGGTATCAGGTTGTGACTTCTTGGGAAAGCTGAAGATAAATATTCCTTCACAATTCTGCCAACAATGCCGTAATATCATAGAGTAACAGTTCACACTCTGCTAATGTAGAACTGAGAGATTTTTTAAAGTGAGGAGACAGTTCTACAGGTGAACTTTGCGGAATAAGTAGGTGGGAAGCTTAGGTGTATACAGGTTTAAGTTTTTCCCTTTGACTGAAGACCTTAGAAATCCTTCCTCTTTCTTTAGTTTTAGGTGGCAATGGCCATAAGTTATTTGTTTTTAAGTAATGCAAGTGCTTATATTTAAAAAGATCCTAAGGTGAATATTCTGAGTTAAAACCTGTTAGTAATTATGCAATTATTTAAACTACCATTGTGAGTGGCTACTTTTGGAATTAGAGGGAAAAAATTGGGAAACCACCAATGGTAAAATATTTGAAGATACGCCTATGATTCAGATTCATTTCCGCAACAGTTATAGAAATATCACGCACTTGAAACAGATCAATTGCATGTCTGTTCTTAAATCCTGCTTCCTACCAGGTGCCATATAAACCCAAAATTCTTCTAATCTGGGGAAGATGTGAACTGGGAATAGAGCAAGATTAAACTGAGAAACTCCCTGTAGGCTAGTCCTTTGCACAGATGTGAAGATATCTATTCCTTATAGAAATGAAGCAGAACTAAGGGTTTGAGATTTATATGGAAATACTCACTCTAAATTAGGTGTTAATTTTATGGCTTCTTTGTTTTAAAATATTGGGACATTCCAAATTGAAGTTTCTATGTTGGGATGCCAAAAAAAAAAAAAAAAAAAAATCCAAACCTGTTGCCATCGAGTCGATTTCAACTCATAACGGCCCCATAGGACAGGGTAGAGCAGCCCCATAGGGTTTCCAAGGAGTGCCTGGTGGATTTGAACTGCCAACCTTTTGGGGTTAGCAATAGTGAGGCATAAAATGTACATTCCAGAGCACCATGAAGTGTTTCGTGATCCTGGGCATCACTTTACATAGTTTGGTTTTGTGAATCACCCTCAAGCAGAATTTCTAAAAGAATGGAACTTGATCACCTGGGAGGCTTGTTAAACATGTGAGTTAAGCCCCCATTCCCTCCCCAGTACAGAATTGGTCTCTAAAGTGGAGCCAAGAAATCCATATTTTTACCAAACTCCAAAGGTTACTTATGTCTGCTAATACGTAAGAATCACTATTCAAAGAGATATTCATAACTGTAAATAATCTATAGGCATGGCATATTGTTGTTAAGTGCCATTGAGTCAATTTGAACTCATAGTAACCACATGTGACAGTAGAACTGCTCCCATAGGCTTTCCTAGGCTGTAATTTTTACAGGAGCAGATCCCCATGTCTTTCTCCCACAGAGCTGCTGAGTGGGTTGAAACTGCTGAGCACTTAACTGTTGTGCCACCAGGGCTTCTTTGTGGGATATTACTACTTAGTAAAAGTAGGTGTTTGTCATAAGAGGCTCATGGGCTTAAAAGTGTGAATAAGAAAAAATATAAGATTTTCCACCTGTTTAAAAACAGTGCATCTTAAAATGGATAAATACAACAGTTAGATAAACTGGCTTTTAAGTCTGAAAAGAGGCATCTAGTTTCTAGAAAGATCACTGGACTTAAAACCTACATTTGTATTCAATGCTGAATTTACTGGCTGTGTGACTGAGAAAATCACTTAACCTCTTAACCTTAGCTTTCTCAGGTTCAAAATCTCAGGTGTGAATTGTGAAAGAAGCTTATCTTAAATGATTCTTGTTGGAATAAAGTGATATAGACGCTATAAGGAGCCCTGGTGGTGCAGCGGTTAAGAGCTTGGCTGCTAACCAAAAGGTCAGCAGTTGGGATCCACCAACCACTCCTGGGAAACCCTGTCAGGCAGTTCTACTCTGTTCTATAGGCTTGCTATGAGTCGGACTCGACTCGGCAACAGGTTTAGTTTTGGATGGGTATACACCATAAAAACCCATTGATAAGTATTATGCAAGTATCTAGGGTAACTACTATTTTCCAGTAATTCTGAATAACCCTTCACAATTTAATTTTGATCTAAGTTAGAGAATGACCAGAAGGCTTTCAAAGTTCCTTAAGATTTTCCTGGGCTTGATAACAACAACAAAAAATCCAAACCTATTGCCATCAAATCGATCTGACTCATAGCCTCCATAAGTGTTAAACATTTATGCAAATTAGTGCATGAAATTCTCTGTTTATCAAAAGTTCCCATCTTGGCCCTACACCATAAGGAATCTTTCATAAACTGCTATAGCAGATGTTTTACACTACTTTCAAAAATCTTCAAAGCTCCTGTTTTCCTCCTACCACAGAGCAGAAGGAAGAAAAAGTAAAAGGCTCATTGAGTACAGCCTCATTAATGATAAAGAAATAAAATAAAAATCCACCATGTTTCCCAGTTAACTTTTTGCTAAGCATTGTGCAAGAATTTCCACTGATAGTTGGTGACTACTTACTTTCAGAGCCTCTTTTCTTTCCCCTGAGTTTGTCTCGGGCTGCTTACTCCATACTATTGCTGTAAAGGTTTTAGTCTAGTTCTTAAAGGGGAGTAGTTTATATATCAAATCATCTAATTTTAACATTCTTCTGCTCTTTTGCCCTAAAGATGAGTAGATATCTCTTTTCCCTGGATTTAAAGCAAAGTTCAAACTCCATCTAGTAATTACAAAAACCAGTATCCAGAGCAAACGTGAAAACCCAGCTTTGACCAGAGGTTGTCAGGAACTGATGGAGTTTGAGAAACCCAGCTGGTATGTCTCTGAGTAAGAAGAATGGCTTCTGCTGTTCCTCAGGATTCACAACTCTTGCAACAACTATTGCACCATCATAGAGTACATCGTTAGCATTGGGTCACACTACCTCCTGGCCACCTTCCCAGCTAACTCACCCATCGCCTTCCCAGAAAATGCTTGGCAAAGTGGAGACATGACTATGAACCACACACTCATGAAAATTCAAGTGTTCTCTGTCCTCAACAAAGCCATCTTCTCTCTAGCCCAAGGTCTCAAGTCAGTTGGTGCTCAGAGTCATTTCTGAAATTTGTCAATATGCCAAAAGGAAGGAAAAGTGTTTCAATCCCTTTCCTAAAGAAGCCCGAAGTCTTATTTTAGAGTAGCCTTCTTAAGGTAATACTGGAAAACTCAAGTTTCAAAGATTGGATGGAGGAGATATTTTTAAGAAGTTTTTAAGGATTTGAGTAATAGTAAAATATTCCAGTGGTCCTATTAAAGAAAAAATGTTTTTCAATAATACAACATCACCTGAAACCTATGCCACCAGAAAAGTACCAGTAGATGGCATGAATATGTAAGAAATTCAGTACACTGCCATTCTGACCTACCTCTTGGCAAAGAATAACATCTTGGAGCAGTCTGTTACTATTGCTCTTAGTCTGCTAGGTGGAGTATCAGGCTCTGGGAAGTGAGAGACTGTTTTAATCCAATGGTGGAGAGTCATCATAAGATCAGATGAAATCATAGGTGAGAAAATGCTTTGTAAAATGTAAAGTACAACACAAACAATAGTACTGTTGCCAGTTTTTGTGATTTTTTTTCCTGCCATTTCTGTTTTAGCTTCTCTAAAGCTTTCACAGCTTCAAAAAAAAAAAAAAAATGTTTTTTATCCTGGCCTTCACTTCAATAATGGCAACCTGAGGTTGCAGAAAATTGCATACCTCGGTGTGACTTTGAAGCTAGTTAACTTCCCTCTTGAAAACTCATTTCCTCAACTTTAAAATAGGGAAAATAATTTCTGAGGGAACTTGTATGAAAATGTTTACAAGTCTGTCTTACGCTAGGTTCTCTAGAGATGCAAAATCAGTAAAATATAGAAATATATATAGGGAGAGATTTATATCAAGGAAATGGCTCACGAAGTTGTAGGGGCTAGAACATCCCAAGTCAGTGGGATGAGGATTGAGGCTTCTCCTGATTCATGTAGCCACAGATAGTAGTGAACCCAAGATCAGCAGCTCAGAGAGCAGGGCTCTTGCTCACAGGCTGTGAAGATCAATGAATCCCAAGATTGGCAGGCAAGACTACAGGTTAGCTGTTTGCTTAAGTCCCAAGAACCAGAGGTCGGGTGAACAGGAGCCGCTGCAGGATCCAGAGCAAGCAAAAGCCTATGAGCCTCGCTAGAATGTCCACTTATATTCGATGCAAGCCACATGCCCAACAAAACTCCCTTTTAGCTGATTGGCTACTCACAGCTGATCCCATTATGGAGGTGATCATATTATGTCAAATCTCATCATGGAAGTGATCACAACATCATATAACTGCCAAACTACATCATAATTGCCAAACCACTGAGAATCATGGCCCAGCCAGCCAAGTCCACACACAACCTTAACCATCACTAAGCTCTGCGATATTCTAAACCAGTTACCATTAACTAAAACTCATCCTGGTACAAATGGTTAATGCTGCTAACCAAAAGGTTGGTGGTTCAAGTCTTCCCAGCAGTGCCTCAGAAGAAAAGTCTTGCAATCTACGTCCAAAAAATCAGCTGTTGAAAATCCTGTGGAGCACAGTTCTACTCTGACACACATGGGGTCTCGGGGTCTCCACGAGTCGGAGTAGACTCGACAACAACTGATTTTTAGGGTATTCGAAAATTAAAGTATATTCCTATAACTTGAGTGTCTGAGGTTCGATGAGTTACTTAACCAATCTAGGCTTTGGTTGCTACAAAGTATTTACTTGTTCACTTATCTATTCAGCAATATTTGAGAGTCGGCCACATGTGTCAGACAGTATGCTAAGAGTTAGTCAACAACACCTGGTGCCTACTTCCCAGAGGCCACATGAAGGATGTTTGCAAAGCCCAGTCAAAGTTCTCAAGGCCACTATATCAAAGCTGAATGCAGCCCTGCTGCTAGGAATTGCAAGACATTCGATGCAGGGTTGCATAGGATCATGAAGCAGAATAAAAGGTCATCTTCATCCTTCCAACAATTGATGAACATCTAAGTTAGAAAGATGAAAACTTTCGGATTAACAGAAATCATCTTTCCACGTGCAGTAGATTCTGATACAGGATTAACCTTACATTCTAGAACTAGCTTCATCTGTCTCTGTTACAGACGCAGATATAAATCATCATTTTCAGAGCACATGGCAATAAGAAAAAACACTAGCTCACCTCTGACAGCCATGCCAAATGGAGGACTTCTTATAGCAGAGTGAAAGGCAGGGAGCAAGGGCTCAGAACCTTCTTTGCACAAGAAATATCCCAGGCAAACTGTTGTTTAAGTTGGATTGGGAAGAAGAAGACAGGCGAAAATGAAAGAAGAGTGAAGTCAGAGGACCTCAGATCTAGACATTGTCTAATCAGCCATTTCAAACTCAAATGCCTTTGGGTACCAGGCAGTTAATGGAAATAAGGGAAGTAGGCCTGGTATGAGACAGCTAAAAGGGGTTGCAGGGTGAACAGGGAGGGTACCTTTCCATTTAAAAGAAAATCAAAAAACCTGGCCAGACACAGCTCATTGTTTGGGCCTTAGGGACTCCTGTTTGCATACCTATTCTAGTTCAACATCTCATTTTAAATATTTGGAAACTAAGTCCAGGAGATGTGAAGTAATTAAGCCAAGTTCTCATTATAAGTAGCACAGAGAGCACTATATTCAGGGTAAGGTGTTTCAATACAACAAAGAGCACAACACAGTATGCTAAGTGTTTTCGTACATGTCTTAGAATTTCCAAAACAACTTTATAAGGCCAGGCAATATAGCATACTGGTTAAGAGCATGGACTCTGCAGCCAAAGTGCCTGTGCCTGAATCCCAGCTCTGACACTTATTAACTGTGTGCCCATGGGCAAGCTTCTTAACCAGTCTGTACCTTAGTTTCTTCATCTCTAAAACGGGGGTGGGGCTATGGTGGTTCAGTGGTAGAACTCTCACTTTCCACGCAGGAAACTCGGATTCAGTTCCCAGCCAATGCACCTCATGCATAAGCCACCACCTGCCATCTGTCAGTGGAGGCTTGCATGTTGCTACAAGGCTGAATAGGTTTCAGTGGAGCTTCCAGACTAAGGCGGATTAGGAAGAAAGTCTGTGATCTGCTTCTGAAAATCAGCAGTGAAAACCCTATGGATCACAATGGTCCTATCTGCAATGATCATGGAGAAGGTGCAGGACGAGGCAGCATTTTGTTCTTTTGTGCATGGGGTCACCATGAGTTGGGGACCAACTCAACAGTTGCTAACAACAGCAACTCCCCAAACTAGTAACCCAAATAGAGAAGGAAATGGAGCAGAATTCATGCACTGGAGCCAGAAGAGGCCTCAAGTCATCCAGTTGGTGTTCTGCTTCCCTGGTGTGAAGGAACCCTTTTGCTACACATACAGGAGGCTCCAGGCATCCCCCGAGGGGACTCATCAGACCTCACACACTTTGTTTTCCTCTTGTCCTTTCTTTTTCCCTTGTTTCCTGCCTGTTAATTTATTTTTTGGTCTCCCTTCTCTTTGCTTTCTATTATGTTTCCTCTCCTTTTCCTCTTCCTCTCCAAACATCCTCTTACACTTAAGATAACTTATTTCCTCCCATTTGTCTGTCACTTCTTGTCCCACGGCTGCCACAGATTTTGCCCGGTCCAGGAGCACCTGGCCAAGGAGGAGACCGCCGAGCTCACCAACCTGAGCACCTGCGGTGCTACAGCCACCCAGAGGGGGGAGTCTTTTTCTAATCCACATAAATGTACTGTATGACACGGGTACCCTATTCTTCTGTGTTCTCCCCTCTATTCTGGAGAATTGTGGTGGGTTGAACAGAGCATGGATTCTGGAGGCAGGCCTGTGTTCAAATCCTGACTCTGCCATTTACTGATTTGTGGCCTTGAACATGTTATTTGATCTCATCTGTGACCACCTCCTTGGTTGTTAGCTTTAAATGTTTAGGGAGGCTCACACAGTCTTATGAGTCTGAATGCTGATTCATTCACTTACTAGCTGTGTGACCTCAGTCAACTACCTAGCCTCTCTAAGCTCCAACATCCTAACCTCTTCAATGGGGCAAGATGGGACAAAGCATATAGGGTTGAAGATAAATGAGATAACTCAGGGAAAGTACTCAACATCTGTATATATAGCAAACATGAAATAAATATCAATTATATGTTTTGATTTTTTGTTGCATAGTACTCATATATGTTTACATGTTATGCTTTATATATGTTGTTGTTATGTATTATTTGTACACCACCTAGCATGTGGCAGGTGCTTGTTATAGCCAGCCTTCAGGATGGCCCCCAGGGACCCTCAACTTCTGGAGTTCATACACTTGTGCAATGTTACCTTGAATCACAGCTGGTTTGTGTGAATGTGGTTCAAGTGACAGCATGTGTCTTCCAAGGCTTCCGAGGCACCACAGCTTCCATCCTGGCCTCTTGGATCACTTGCTTTGGGGAAGTCAGCCTTCATGCATGAGAGCATGCAGGTGGCCTGTGCAGGGGCACATGTCGACAGGCACTGAGGCCTTCTACCAGCAGCCATGTGAGTCAGCCACCTTGAAAGGGGATCCTCCAGCTCCAGTCAAGCCTTGAGGTGACCACAGCCTGCTGACATCTGATGGCAACCTCAGGCTAGACCCTAAACCAGAGCTGCCCCAAAATACCTGCTGCCATCGAGTTCATTCTGACTCATAGTGACCCTATAGGAGAGAGTAGAACTGCCGCATAGGGTTTCCAAGAAGTGGCTGGTAGGTTCGAACTGCTGGCCTTTTGGTTACCAGCCAAGCTCTTAACCACTGTGCCACCAGGCCTCCCAGAACTGCTTAAAAAAAATTAGCCAAGCCCAATTTATGACCCACAGAAACTGTGAGAGATAATAAATTTCTATTGTTGTTTTAAGCCACTAAGCTTCCACACAGCAGTAGCTAACTAATACCAAAACCCGTTAAAAACTCATTGCCATCAAGTCGATTCCAATTATGAGCTAACTAATAACTGCCTTTAAAAAGACCCCTCTCCTTTCCAAGTGAGAAACAGTCTTTAAAAAGTCCCCTCTCCTTTCCAAGTGAGAAACAGTATGCATTTATTTTGACAAATAGCATATGAACAGCAGGGGGCGCCATTGGACCATTTTCTGCTCTACAGGCGGGCACACCCAGGCTGGGCTAGAGGAAGGGCCAGACTAGCCGGGAAACAGGCCAACTGCCTCAGACCCTGCTCCTCTTCAGCACAGCTGATGATGGCCCCAGAGGAACAGCTGGCCCCAAAGACCAATGCAGAGCAGATTCCTACCCCTGTAGCTAGAAAACCCAAATGGCTGAGTCCTTAAAGCAAATTCCTGGCCAGAGATGAATACCAAAAACCAAAACCAAACCCACTGCCATGGAGTCGCTTCCGACTCATAGTGACCCCACAGGACAGAACAGAACTGCCGCATAGAGTTTCCAAGGAGCGCCTAGTGTATTGGAACTGCCAACCCGTTGGTTAGCAGATGTAGCTCTTAACCACTACACCACCAGGGTCTCCAAGGGGTAAATACAGCTCCCAATAGCTGGGACAGAGACCCTGAGCAGGGGTGCTGTGGCAGTGTGGCACCATTTGGGGAAGACCTTCTACATCTCTTTCAACTGACTCACTGCCCCGAGTAGAACCGGTTCCATATGACAGGTCTTGCTCCCTCTGCTGTCCCGTGTGCACCCCAGCACCCACCCTGTCAGTAACCATCTTCCTGGTTGCCCCAAGGTCTGCATGTGAGAGGGTCTCGCTGCAGGTGGGTAGGTGACCCTCCGTCTCATGACTATGGTCTAGGTTTGGGGCCCCTCATTGGACTCCAACATCACTGGGGGATCCCCTCCCCACTGCAGACCCAGGCCCAGACTCAAGGAATGAGGCCTGCCAACTGGGTCTGCCCCACCTGAGATGTGCTAGGACAGCAGGGACCACAACTAAAGACCAGCCAACCTGCCCTCAAGAGGGGCACACAGAGAGCTGAAGAGGTGCTTCAGGCATAGAGCAGGGCCCAGCCTCCAGGAAGTGAGAGGCAAGAGAGGCAGCTGAACGCACCTCCCCGCCTCCCTTCTATATCACCCAGGGAAAGAATGGAGAGCCCTTATGCCCCTCATCTCCTCTCAGCCTGAAAGCCAGGGTACTGATGGCCTTTTAGGTCCTTCAGCTGCATCTTCTTGGCCAGTAAAGGCAGAATTTGCTGGGGCATGTGTGGGGGGGGGTGCATATCCTGGGTCCCTCATTTCTTGTTTGTTTGTTAGTGTGTGGGGTTGAAGTATAGAGAAAGCCCAGGAGTTGTCCAAGCCTTGACCCCAGGAGTGATCCCTGGTACCTGTTCCTCTGCCCATAGAACTGGATAGGAGGCAGAGCCACCCTCCAGGGCTTGTGGACATCTAGGGGCAGATATGGTTTTTCTTCTAATATGGTGTGCTTAAGCATTTACACATAAAATATATACATATAAGTCAATAAACTCAATTTTTTTTTTTCTGTTTCATATCACAGGAAACCCTGGTGGTGTAGTAGTTAAGCGCTAGAGCTTCTAACCAAAAGGTCGGCAGTTCAAATCCACCAGGCTCTCCCTGGAAACTCTATGGGGCAGTTCTACTCTGACATACAGGGTCGCTATAAGTCAGAATCTACTCGACGGCAATGGGTTTTGGTTTCATATCACAGGGCTTTATTTTATATATTTTGAAATTATGCATGTAGATAACTTTCAAAAATTATGAATTTGAGCATTGTAAAAGGGCATTAAAATAGTTATCTAGAAAGGGGCCTGGGTCTGATTGTGGAGAGAACCACTGCTGCAGAGAGATCGAGTATTTCCTGGCTCTCCCATTGGCAGCTCAGTTCTGTAATGCACACTTCTTTCTTAAGCTCTAAAATCATGCCAGCAGTTATCATTATGTAGCTCTGAACAGAAGGGTACTGATAGTACTTTCACCTTTAGTCAGGTACACATTGTAAGCTCATCCTGTATCAGCCACATTTTCAGACTGCTAGCAACCAAACCGGTTGCTGTCGAGTTGACTCTGTATGGCGACCCATGTGTGTCAGATTAGAACTGTGCTCTATAGGGTTTTCAGTGGCTGATTTTCCAGGAGATCATCAGGCCTTTCTTCCAAGAGTAGATTCAAACTGCCAACCTTTCAGTTAGTAGCCAAGGACTTAACCATTTGCGCCACACAGGGATTCTACCATTTATTAGGCATGTACTTCACTTATCTCCAATCCTAATAACAATCCTTTAAAATAGATGCCTTCACTTAACAGGTGAAATAACTGCAGCTCAGAGAGGTTCAATGACTCACCCCAGGAAACTCAGCTGGCAACTGGAAGAGATCAGTTCATTTGATTCTGAGGGCCGTGCTTATTCCCCCATGCCTGGTACTTCTAAGAACAAACCTGTGCTTCGCAGGCTAAAGCTTGTTTGGGGAAGCCCACGTGATAACAAGCCTGGTTCCATAGTAATTGACACAAAATATACCAAAGCCTAACTTCTCCATCCTTTATCTTCCACTGGGACCCTCAGTCCTTTCCCAGACCTCAGTTCTAGAAGTGAGGTTAACTCTGGTCCTTGGGATTGTCTGCTGTTAGATGACATAACTAGTTCTAGCCTGTCGAGCTAGTCTCTGTCCCTCTCCAGGTATGCCACGATGTTGCTGTAGAATATCCTATGTTTTAGTATTTGGAAGGGTTGATTCATAATAATTCCTTTTCTTTTTCAGAATTTTCCTGTCACATAGTGGGTGCTTAATAAATATTTTTATAAATGAATATTTCAAGGGGCTTTCGGCCTAGATTCACCACCCGTCTGTCAGTTTGCCATATGAGGGTGGCTTTTATATTGCTGTAATGCGGGAAGCTATGCCATCAGTATTTCAAATACCAACAGGGTCACCCATGGTGGACAGGTTTCAGCAGAGCTTCCAGACTAAGACTGACTGGGAAAAAAAGGCCTGACAATCTACTTCTGAAAATTAGCCAATGAAAACCCTTAGGATCACAACAGAATATTATCTGATATAGTGGTGGAAGATGAGTCCCTGTGTTGGAAGGCACTGCAGAATAACCACAACAATGGACTCAAATGTAATAATGATCATGAGGATGGTGCAGGCCTGGGCAATGTTTTAGTCTGTTGTACGTGGGGTCACCACGAGTTGGAGCCAAGTCCACAGCAACTAACAACTGCAATAACGTGGTCTAGGTGGCATGATAAAGATGGATTGATGAAAGGAGCAGTGTAATAGGAATATATTCATTCAACAAATTATGGCTGTTAACTAGAAGGTCAGTAGTTCGAATCCACCAGGCGCTTCTTGGAAACTCTGTGGGTCAGTTCTACCCTGTCTTATAGGTTCACTATGAGTTGGAATGGACTCAATGACAATGGGTAAAATATGCTGTGGGGACTCAAAAGCAAACAAGGAGCAGATATCCTGCTCAGATTCACACAAGTAAAAGTACTTTATAGAGCAACCCTCATCTCTGTCTCCCACTTTCAAGGCACGCAGAATAAGGTGGAGACATGGGCCTATCAGCTGGGCGACATACATCAAAACTGAGAGTCAGAATGTAATTCCGAGTCATTATTTAGATAGAAGAACAAGGCCACGCACAAAATGAAAAGTACTCTAAAACTATTGTAAAGGTGGGGCACTCACTTCTGACCCAGGGAAGAAAGTGGGGAGCTATGAGAATCAAAGCGGTAGGCTTTGGGGAGAAACTTGATTTATACATTATCAGAAAAATAAACCAAAAAGCAACTATCTGGAATATCTAGGTGAAATTGATGAATGCCTCCATCTCAGAGAAACTCGCCTTTGCAATCCCTAGTCTAGTCAGGGTGTTCTCACCTGGAGTAGGTAAGAACAAGGAAAATCAGTGGAGCCTTCAGTAACCCATGATGCAGAGGATCCCAAAACAAAAATGTTTAGAAAACCACTATGAGTCACCCACCTATGAAGAGTTTCTTGTCAGAAATATCTTACAAAGAAACAAACACTCCCAATAGACCAGAGTCGTTTTGCCCGTCTCAGCAATCATGAAATTTATTTTTTGTTCCCTCTTGACTCCCTCTGGACAGTGGAACTCAATTATCAAGCTTCACTTCCTGTTCTCCCAGTAACTCTATTTGGTGAAATTAGACTCAGGAGTTCAATGCAATGCAGTGCAAAGCTCAGTGAGATTAGCTTTATGGTTGCAAGACCTTTGCTAGCAAACAGAATCCTACTTCCTCTGTTCCTCTTCCAAAAATTGACAAATGACTTGAGAGGGAATGGAGAAGGAAAGCTCGTGAGCCTGGGGTCAGCGCCACGCTCCTGGTTCTACACCCTACTCCACCCTGAACGCTGTGCTTCTGACCCCTTTCAGCCACATATCCACGAATCTTCTCTGTGAAGCTTGGCTTTCATGTATCTTCAGAAGAAAAAAACGTAATCCTTTTCTAGGATTTCTTTTCCACGTGGTGTAAAA
Organism: Loxodonta africana; assembly: GCF_030014295.1. Classification (NCBI taxonomy): domain Eukaryota; kingdom Metazoa; phylum Chordata; class Mammalia; order Proboscidea; family Elephantidae; genus Loxodonta; species Loxodonta africana. The sequence continues at coordinate 45,899,525 of NC_087353.1, forward strand.
GCAAGATGACGAACTGAGATAAAACACAAAAAGCTGACACTGTCAGGTAGCTCCCTAGCAGGACACAGTTTGCTTGTGGAATTAATGTGATCCTTCCCCCTGGTTGGAGTTATGGGCATGTGAGCTTGCAGTCACACAGGCCCCGCCCTCAGAAGGGCTCTGCACCGGTTTAATGCTCCGCTGTTGTTACCGCAATTTCGTGAGTTAGAGCCGCCTGCCACAAACAGCCAATTCTTGAGACAGGGGTGAGGTAGATAGCAAGAACTTTATTAGATATACCAGTATATGGAGACAGAGGGGAATATCTCCTCCTAAAGGCGTCTGTCTCACTGGACTACAGGTCAGCTTGGGGGTTTTTAAGGCAAAAGGGGCCATAAGTTTTAGGGACTTGTGGAATGTGCACTTTCTTCTGTTTGGTTGTGGTGGTCGTATCTCAAACATGTTGATCTTTTCCTGCCATTATCCCATGGGCTCAGGGGATGGCTGGCACCATGCTTTGCCTTATTTGACAGGCTTAGATCAGTATCACTTGTTTTCCACAGTCCTAGGGGAAACATTGGTTAACACTTAACCTTTTGGGGGAGCTAACATCAGGATCTTACTTGGAGACAGGGATGGGCTAGGGGAGGGAAAGAAGAGAAAGCGGAAGGAAAAAAAAATGGCTCAGGTACTGTTCAAGATATGGCTAGCAGCCTGTTTCACTGTCACCGTCTAGAGATTCTTAGTCCTTTTTCAACAAAGGACTTCACATTTTCATTTTGCACTGGGCTGTATAAATTACGTGGCAGGTCTCGTCCTTACCACGCCCTATTGCTGGGTAAGTGTTGTTAATCCCATTTTTAAAATGGAAACTGATGCTGTGGTGGGTTCAGTAACTGATACGAGCTCACACAGACCGAAAGTGGCAGGCCTGGGATTTGAAGCTAGGTCCAGGCTGTGAACCCCAAATCCTCGCTCTCTAAGTGATGCTGCCTCCTGATATAGCTGTCTAAGTCAGCCACCTCTCTCAGTCAGGGTATTAGCTCTGGACACTAGGCTAAAGTGCATTAGCGGGTGGGGTTTTTCCTTGATCATCAAGATCATTACTTCAGTTATCTAAATAGTTCTGCCTGTGTAATGCTTATTTTTTGACAAAACCTCTTTTAGCAAAATGTAACACATTTTGACTTTGAAACCTAGACAATCTTTTTATGCTCATACACTTTTAAAATGGCATTAGAGACTTCACCGCGAGGGAACATTTGCTATAACAAAATTACATTTCTTTCCAAGAGGTAGAGATTTAATAATTAAAATGATATCCATGAAATATAAATACAGGGTGTTCATAAATAAATTAGATTGTGGTTATTAAGAGCCATTTATGAAAGATATCTCCAATGGTTGAAATAATAAGAGAGCAGAATATTAATTTTTATATTCTCTATAGTCCATGATTATAAATTGCTAAAATGGTGTAATAGGTTATGGAGTTTTATTGATATTTGAGATATTCAAATATTCATTTAATATTTAATATTCTGGCACTGGGTTTTTGGGTGGGTGTTAGAAATGAGTTGTCTTGATTGACTTTAGTTATAATTCCATTATATGCTTACAAGATGGGAGAAGGAGGGGTGCCATAGAACTGAGAAGTCTATTCTACTTATGAAATAATAATGGTAATTAACATGGCTGGCACCATGATTAAGAAGTTCAAATCAACCTAGATTTGAATCCCAGCTCCACCACTTTCTAGCTGTGTGACCTTGAGCAATTTACTTAACTTCTCAAATGTCCTCATCTATAAAAAAGAGTTGTGATGAAGAGTAAATTAGGTACTGCCTAAAGCACACAGCACAGAGCCTGGTACTTAGTGAGCACAAAATAAATGTTAGTTCTTACGACTTTTGCTGCCACCATGGAGGAACTTGAAGGGCTTTGCTGCCTTATTTATTATGCATCAACTACAATCTTAAAAGAAACTCTGGTGGCATAATGGTTAAAAGATATAGCTGCTAACCAAAAAGTCAGCAGTTCGAATCCACCAGGTGCTCCTGAGAAACTCTATGGGGGCAGTTCTACTCTGTCCTATAGGGTTGTTATGAGTCAAAATTGACTCAAAGGCAGTGGGTTTGGGTTTTTTTAATGATCTTAAAAAGGAGCCCTGGTGGTGAAGTGGTTAAGCTCGCCTTCCCTGGAGCTAACACCCTGAATTCAGACTTCTAGCCTACTAGACAGTGAGAGAATAAATATCTCTTTGTTAAAGCCATCCGCTTATAGTATTTCTGTTATAGCAGCACTGGACAACTAAGACAGTGCCTCAGAAGAAAGGCCTGGCAATCTGCTTTCAAAAGATCATAGCCTTGAAAACCCTATGGAGCTCAGTTCTACGCTGCACACATGGGATGGCCAAGAGTCTCCCACTTGAAGGCAACTTTTTTTTTTTTTTTTTTTTATGGTCCTAAGAGCTACAACATTTTCGTTAGCACCAACCTGAGAAGTTATGGGGATATACTCAGTAATTGGTTCTGGGGTAGGAAGTCTTGAATTGTAGCACTTGCTGATTTCCACAGTGTAAATACTTGCTTCATGGTTGATTTCAAGCTACCAAAGTGACATCATTGAAAACAGAGTAGGGAAGAGATGCACACAATCAACTCCCCCAAGGGGGTATGAGCTGGCTCCACGCATCGCCAGTACATTTGAACTAACAGCTGGAAGCCATAAGCTCTAGTCCTGGCTCTGGTCCCCCCATTTGCGTGAACATGAACAATTCACACCTTCCCTGTGCCTTAGCTTCTTCATCTGTAAAATAGGGATATAAATATCTATCTGACATGGCTCACAGAGTTGATGTGATGATTAAATAAATTGAAGATGTGAACAAATGCTGAAATGTAAAACAAAATGAAAATTAAATAATTGGTAGTAGTGTTGATGCACAGACTGCTGTAGTTACCAGGCAGCTTTGTCTGACTTAAAGGTCCCAAGAGACACAATTCCTTTATCTTTCAACCCCTTGTTCAGCTGGTCCTGGAGCTCCTGGTTTATTAGCCCTACTCTTTTTTTCTTCTTTTTTTATCACTCTGGCATAGTGGTTAAGAGCTCAATTGCTAACAAAAAGGTTAGCAGTTGGAATCCACCAGCCACTTCTTGGAAACCCTATGGAGAAGGTGCTCTGTCCTACAGGGTCGTGATGAGTCAGAATCAACTCCACGGCAACAGTTTTATTTATTTATTATAACCATAAAGCTCATAATGTTTGTGTCAATTAATGTAATAAAGCAAGCTACTTAGGCTCTTTTAGGCCACCAGAAACAAAGAGTGGCTGCTGCTACTTGAGTCTTAATGCAGGGATGTGGAATAATGAACGAAGATCCCCACCTCCACCCCTCCACGCATAGGAACAAGGGCTCATTGTCCCTCAGGGACCAACGGTTCTCCCAGGAACCCGGTCTCTTGGTTTTCCCCTCAGAAGTGGATCCCAGTTCCCTGCTAGTCCTGTTCCAGTCTCTCTGATTCCATCTCTGTTTCTCTAGCCACACCTACTTCTACTATGTTGAAAGACAGCAAGGGCAGGATTTTAAATTCTCATGGAATTCAGACTTTCTGGAACCATTAGGTTAAAATGCCCACCTGAAACCATTGTCCAGAGGTAATCTTTAAACCTTGAACCTTAACTGAAACTCTCTCCTGAAAGTCATCTTTAAACCAAACAATGTTGTTGTTGTTGGTAGGTGCCGTCAAGGAAGTTCCAACTCACAGTGATCCTATGTACAACAGAATGAAACACTGTTCTGTCCTGTGCCATCCTCATGGTAGTTGTTATGCTTGAGCCCATTGTTGCAGCCACTGTGTCAATCCATCTTGTTGAGGGTCTTCTTCTTTTTCACTGATCCCCTACTTTACCAAGCATCATGTCCTTCTCCAGGGACTGATCCCTCCTGATAACATGTCCAAAGTATGTGAAATGAAGTCTTGACATCCTTGCTTCTAAGGAGCATCCTGGCTATACTTCTTCCAAGACAGATTTGTTTGTTCTTCTGGCAATCCACAATATATTCAACATTCTTCATCAATGCCATAATTCAAAGGCATCAATTCTTCTTCATTCTTCCTTATTCATTGTCCAGCTTTCACATTCATATGAGACAATTAAAAATACCACGGCTTTATCTCAGGGAATATCTAGCCCAATTGGCATAACATAAGTTATAAAGAATATGTTCTACGTTCTACTTTGGTGAGTAGTGTCTGGGGTCTTAAAAGTCTGTGAGTGGCCATCTAGGATACTGCACTGGTCTCACCCCTTCCGGAGCAAGGAAGAATGAAGAAACTAAAGATACAAGGGAAAGATTAGTCCAAAGGACTAATGGACCACATTTACCATGGCCTCCACCAGACTGGGTCTGGTACGATGAGATGGTCCCCAGCTACCACCACTGACTGCTCTGACAGAGATTACAATAGAGGGTCCCAGACAGAGCTGGAGAAAAATGTAGAACAAAATTCTAACTCAAAAAGAAAGACGGGACTTACTGGCCTGACAGAGACTGGAGAAACCCTGAGAGTATGGGCCCCAGACACCACTTCAGCCCAGTAACGAAGCCACTCCTGATGTTCACCCTTCAGCCAAAGATTGAACACGCACAGGGAACAAAACAAGGCTAAAGGGGCACAGCAGCCCTGGGGCAGGGACTGGAACGCAGGAGGGAACAGGAAAGCTGGTAATAGGGAGACCAGGGTTGAGAAGGGAGAGTGTTGACATGTTGTGGAGTTGTTAACCAATGTCATAGAATAATGTGTGTATTAACTCTTTGATGAGAAGCTAGTTTGTTCTGTAAACCTTCACCTAAAGTACAATAAACAACAACAAAAAAAGAAACACCATGGCTTGGATCAGGCACATCTTAGTTCTTAGAGTGACATATTTGCTTTTTAACACTTTAAAGAGCTCTTTTGCAGCAAACAATAGTTTAGTTTAATTAATAAAGAATGTTTCCCCTGAGCATTGTCCTCTTTTAAAGAATTGTCTATGCACAGTCAGTTTGACAACGTAAACTCCAATGCTAAGGCTAGGAGGTATGTTTTAAGGTCAATCAGTAATTATTTAAATTGTTCTTCAAGAACATGGAATCTGGCATGACCACAAGTTATTTTGTAAACTCTATTCTGGCCCTGTTTCCATAGCAAGGAATAATTACTAGCAATAAGTTGGGGTATAGAAACCTGTAAAGAGTCTCTCTTTTCTGGAACATTTTTGTCAGAAATGTTGCCCCCAGTCTGAAAATTGTATAGTAAATAAACTTCAATCAATTTCTGTTATTGACTTAATATTGATTTTATTTTAACAACAGTCAGTACAGTAGTGGTAGGTGCAATGAGTCTGACTACCTGGGTTCAGATCTCAGCACCACTGAATACTTACATTGGGCTAGTTATATAACATTTCTGTGCCTCAGTCTGTTCATCTGTAAAATGATGGCACCTACCTCATAGGGTTGTTATGAGGTTAAAAGCATTGGAACATGTAGAGTGTTTGGAAGAATGTCTGGCACATAGCAAACTGTCATTGTTGACCACTCTCCTCTGCTTCAACTGCCATTTTCTGTGGTCTCCCATCGAGCCCAGGCTCAGATTAGATCTGCTTGCCACGGTCCAGGTTAGTGTTTCCCTGCTGGGTGGAGAATTCTCATAAACCTGTGGCGGCCCTTATGTCTGCCTAAATGTGGCTGTTGTTGGCTAGGTAGTTGTGTCACAATATACGAAACATGGCACATTATAAGGGAGCCGTTGGGAGCCACCTTCACCTGAGGAGAGCCTACCTTTATCTGGTTGTGGCAGAGCCTGAGTCCTTGGCTTTGCTCCTTTTCAGAAAGTAGTACTTTTCCAAACATCTAAGAGGAGGTAACATCAGACCACAAGACATCCAGGAAGACATACTCCATGGCTGTGTACAGGGGGGTCCTGGGGGTTATAATCACAGGAAAATACAAGGAATTTGGTTACTTTTTCATCAGTGGATGTTTTAGACTTTTGCCTTTTACTTACCCTTGATTTAGTGGAGGCAGTGGTGGTTCAGCGGTAGAGTTCTTGTCTTCCATACTGGACACTTGAGTTTGATTCCTGGTCATGTGCAGCCACCTCCAGGCTATCGGGGGAGCTTGCATGTTGCTATGATACTGAACAGGTTTCAGCAGAGCTTCCAGACTAAGATAGAATAAGAAGAAAGGCCTGGGGACCTGCTTCTGAAAATCAGCCAGTGAAAACCCTATGGATCGCAATGCTCCTATCCACGTCCAATCATGGGATGGCCCAGGATCAGGCTGCATTTCTTCCCCTTGTACGTAGGATCACCATGAGTCAGGGGCAGACTCAGTGGCAGCTAATAACACTGTCCATGATTTGATAACTCATTCCTCAAAGGCTGTACTGGTTGTTAACTTTTTCCCTACCCTGGCACCCTGGAGTGGGCCACTCCATTTGGCAACAACCCCTGATGGTGCCAGTGAGTCTGAGCTGGGGTATAATAATCTCCAGGGCCATGGTTAGTTTGATAAGAAACAATCAGCTTCTTCATTTTCCTCAGAGGGAAAGCATTTAAGAGTTTGTTTCCAAGGTTTAGCTGCTCACTTAATAACAATAATAATTACTGTAATGTTCTTTATTAGGGGATTAGTTAAACAAATTATGGTACATCCATGGTGCAAGATACAGCCATTAAATTAATCGAAGTAGAATGACGCACTGTATTTTATTGTTACGTGGCCCTAAAACTCTACTATGTGGGTGGCTCTGTAAGGGTTACAATTTGGGTGGGGAAGGTTCTTTTAAGGGTTTGGAAATAACTAGGGTAGGGCCAATGGCATCTTGAATTAAAATCATGCCCCTAGATCTGAGCCAAAATTGCATTTTTATCCTGGCCACCTTGAAGCTAGACTTACGGTGTGAAAGAGAAAGAGCATGAGCCAGTTTCCTGGACACCATTGGAAACCAAAGGGACACTGTGGAGATGAGGCTGAGGCTAGAATTATAATTTCTGGAAGAAAGTGTGGTTCAGAACTGGATGTTCCAAGTGGAAAACCATTATGTGAGTCGCTAAACTGAGGAAATCTCCAAGACTCCCTTGTGGAATTAAAGTCAACTGGGGGAGGTCGTTCAAGGTCTGTGACCTGCTTACCTACTGGCCATTACCTTGGGGACCGGTAGCTACTGAACTGAACATCAGGCAGCCCATGATGTTCATGGAAATGAGAAAGATTAGCAGAGAGCCCTGTGTTGGGGAGCAGAGAAAAGATTTAGGAAGTGGTTAGGATGTGCCACAGACGCAGCACAAAGGGTAGCTGGGTACCAGAAGTGAGAGCTGTTTGCTACCGCCAATGTGAGCATTTTTATCCAAAGGGTTGAAACCCTGTTGGCGTAATGGTTAAGTGCTATGGCTGCTAACCAAAAGGTCAGCAGTTCAAATCCACCAGGCGCTCCTTGGAAACTCTACAGGGCAGTTCTACTCTGTCCTATAGGGTCTCTATGAGTTGGAATCGACTTGATGGCAGCGAGTTACCCAAAGGGTAGCTGGCAGTCTCAGAGCCACACTGGAGGGCATTGCTGGACAGGTTGACGTCCTTGCCCTAAAACAAGTGCATGGTAGGGTAGATAGTCACTGAGACTGATACGTCTAATTCACAGCCTTACAGCAGGAACTTGGGGAACATTGATGTCTCCCAGGACTATTGCAGTGTGCTTTCTGCATAGGGTCCAAAGAGCAAGGCTTGGAGGCTCATGCATGGCCTAAGTGGGTTCCTGCTGCATTGCAACCAGGAACTAAGAATTCAAATTTAAAGTTGAAAAACTCTCCTTATTTCTTTGAGATGCCACCTCATGGGAGTGTCAGGGAGCTGAGGAGGAAAGAAAAGCAAATCTAGCAGCCAGCAAGCAAGCAGAGCTGAAAATGGAGCTCAGATATGAGCTGCCCAGAAGGCAGAGAGGTGGGGCTCTACCCTGAGAGGACAGACACCTGATGTTCCAGGTCTTTCAGGATGGAGACCCTCCCAGCATGTGGGTGGGAGCCTGCAGGCTTGTATTTGCATTCCACATGGCAGAATATTCAACAAATGCAAACATCCTCCTCCAAGGATTCACCCTCTGGCATTTCACAGTGTGAGTGGGATACCCCTAAAAACAGAGGGGATTGTTTATCAGCTATCCATTACTAGCTACAATTACCTATTGCTGCATAACAAATTACCCCAAAATTTAGTGCCTTAAAGCAATGATGATTTATTATCTCTCCCGGTTTTGGTGGCTCAGAAATTCAGACAGAGCACAGTGAAGATGGCTTATCTTTGTTCCTCAATGTCTGGAACTTTCTCTGGCAAGTCAAAGGCTGGGGGGCTGGGTTATCTGAAGTTTTACTTACTCGCAATCCTGATCTGTCAGCTAGGTTCAAGGCCTAGCTGGGGCTGTTGGCCATAACACCAACATGTGTTTTGTAACTCAAAACCAAGTCTGATATTTTTGAAAAAGAAAGAACTAAAGGTTAAAAGATGAAAGCCTTTTCATGTGGCCTAGGTTTCCTCATAATATGGTGTCTAGGTTTCAAAAACAAGAGTTCCAAGGGAAAGAACCAGTTGGAAGCTGTATGCCTCTATCCTTTTTATGATCTAACCTCAGCAGTCACATAGTATCACTTCCACCATATTGTATTTGTTAAAAATGAGTCACTAAAACCTACCCATATTTAAGGGGAGGAGAATGAGATCCCACCTTGAGAAGGGAGAAGTGTCAAAGCATTTGTGGACCCATTTTAAAACTACCACTGGCCTTATGGTTACATGGATTGTAATAGGGGCATTTAAGGGCTGCTTGCTCCCCACATTCCCTTTCCCTCATCATAACAAAGGTGTTGAAGCTTGAAGGGAATAGAGATTAAAAGGTATCATTAAGACTTTTTCCCAGAGAGATTAAATATGATCCTAAGAAGATAATACTGTAAGGAAGGGAGGCTTTAGATTGTAAATAAAGTTTATAGGAACCATCAATAAATATTGGACATCTCTTTGGGAAAGTTCATTAAAAATCAGGAGGGGAAAAGTAGAATTGGATGAATATTCTAAGCATTGAGCAGGAATCTATCTAATGGCATCAGTTTGACCCTGGCCTCACAAATAAACTAGCTATTTAAATTACAAGTGTCTTAAAATAGCTCTACCATCCGTCAGTTTGTGGTATTGTGGTGGCTTATGTGTTCCTATGATGCTGGAAGCTATGCCACAGGTATTTCAAATACCAACAGAGTCACTCACAGTGGACAGATTTTAGTGGAGCTTTCAGACTAAGACAGACTAGGAAGAAAGACCTGGTGACCTACTTCTGAAAATTAGCCAATGAAAATCCTATGGATCACAACAGGATATTGTCTGATATAGTGCTGGAAAATGAGCCCCTCAGTTTGGAAGGCATTCAAAATACACAGTGGCCACAACCATTGGCTCAAGCATATCAGCAATGAGTCAGAGCTGACTGGATGGCAACTAGCAACTAACATAGCTAATTAGCCTAGGTGAGCTTTAGTTTCCTCACCCATAAAGTGTGAGTGATTATAACACCCATCTCAGGGTTTGCAGGAGAATGAAGTTAGATAACACGTGTGATGCACAGCGCCTGGCACTTGCTGCATCACTGTCATGCTGGTTGTTGTTATCAATCACCAATCACCAGCCTTTCTCCTCCCCTGCCTCTAGAGAGGACTATGGCTGTCACTGCTCAGTTTCTTCCTTTTTCTGAGCAAGGGGTGTTGCCTTGCTAGCTCTGTTTCCACAAGCTATTCCAATGTGAGAAGAGAGAAGGAGTAAGAGAAGAGAAAGAGGAGCCAGGACTCGTGCAGAGGGAGAAGTTTTCCAGGGAATTCTGAAGAATGAAATGCACAGCCTGGTCAGGTGTGTGAACTGAATGGATGGGAAGAAATGCAGGATTTTATAGGACAAACTTTTCATGTGTTTCAGAAACTACAATTAAGACCTCAAGTTGCTTTTAATTTTTGGTTATTGGGGGTGTCAGAATACTGCTCTGAGACTGGACCAATTAAAGTTTTTCTGTGCATTATATATTTTTAACTAAACCTGGGACTTGTACCTGTAAGCGTGCTTCCATTTGTGTTATGTTTTTACACAGAAATTTTCTAGAAGATATGCAAACAGCCATTAATAGTAGTTTTCTCTGGTCTGAGAGTCAGACTTATTTTTTCACTGTAAACCCTTTGGTTCTATAATTATTATTATTATTTTTAACCTGGGCACATATCACTTTCTCAACCTACTTAGCATAAATTAGGTTGTTCTTCTTTAAATAGCCATTTAATAAATACCTACTAAATACTTGTGTTCAGCATACAGATTAATAGGTATGGTGAAAGAATACAACCCTGACGCACACCTTTCCTGACTTTAAACCAATCAGTATCCCCTCGTTCTGTCCGATCAATTGCCTCTTGATCTATGTAAAGGTTCCTCACGAGCACAATTAAGTGTTCTGGAATTCCCATTCTTCGCAGTGTTATCCATAGTTTGTTATGATCCACACAGTTGAATGCCTTTGCATAGTCAATAAAACACAGGTAAACATCCTTCTGGTATTCTCTGCTTTCAGCCAGGATCCAACTGACATCGGCAATGATATCCCTGGTTGCACGTCCTCTTCTGAAACCAGCCTGAACTTCTGGGAGTTCCCTGTCGATATACTGCTGCAGCCGCTTTGGAATGATCTTCAGCAAAATTTTGCTTGTGTGTGATATTAATGATATTGTTCTATAATTTCCACATTCGGTTGGATCACCTTTCTTGGGACTAGGCACAAATATGGATTTCTTCCAGTCAGCTGGCCAGGAAGCTGTCTTCCATATATCTTGGCATAGAAGAGTGAGCACCTCCAGCACTGCATCTGTTTGTTGAAACATCTCAATTGATATTCCATCAATTTCTGGAGCCTTGTTTTTTGCCAGTGCCTTCAGAGCAGCTTGAACTTCTTCCTTCAGTTCCATTGGTTCCTGATCATATGCCACCTCTTGAAATGGTTAAATATTGACTAATTCTTTTTGGTATAATGACTGTGTGTATTCCTTCCATCTTCTTTTGATGCTTCCTGCATCGTTTAATATTTTCCCCATGGAATCCTTCACTATTGCAACTCGAGGCTTGAATTTTTTCTTCAGTTCTTTCAGCTTGAGAAATGTCGAACGTGTTCTTCCCTTTTGGTTTCCCATCTCCAGCTCTTTGCACATGTCATTATAATACTTCACTTTGTCTTCTCGTGAGGCCCTTTGAAATCTTCTGTTCAGTTCTTTTACTTCATCAATTCTTCCTTTTGCTTTAGCTGTTCGATGCTCAAGAGCAAGTTTCAGAGTCTCCTCTGACATCATACTGATTGGTTTAAAGTCAGGAAAGGTGTGCGCCAGCGTTGTATTCTTTCACCATACCTATTTAATCTGTATGCTGAACAAATAATACGAGAAGCTGGACTATATGAAGAAGAACGGGGCATCAGAATTGGAGGAAGACTCATTAACAACCTGTGTTATGCAGATGACACAACCTTGCTTGCTGAAAGTGAAGAGGACCTGAAGCACTTACTAATGAAGATCAGAGACCACAGCCTTCAGTACGGATTACACCTCAACATAAAGAAAACAAAAATCCTCACAACTGGACCAATGAGCAACATCATGATAAATGGAGGAAAGATTGAAGTTGTCAAGGATTTCATTTTCCTTGGATCCACAATCAACAGCCATGGAACTGGCAGTCAAGAAATCAAAAGACGCATTGCATTGGGCAAATCTAATGCAAAGGACCTCTTCAAAGTGTTGAAGAGCAAAGATGTCACCCTGAAGACTAAGGTGCGCCTAACCCAAGCCATGGTATTTTCAATCACATCGTATGCATGTGAAAGCTGGACAATGAATAAGGAAGACCAAAGAAGAGTTGACGCCTTTGAATTGTTGTGTTGGTGAAGAATATTGAATATACCATGGACTACCAAAAGAACGAACAAATCTGTCTTGGAGGAAGTGCAGCCAGAATGCTGCTTTGAGGCAAGGATGGCGAAACTGCATCTTACATACTTTGGACATGTTGTCAGGAGGGATCAGTCCCTGGAGGAAGACAACATGCTTGGCTGAATACAGGGTCAGCGGAAAAGAGGAAGACCGTCAACGAGGTGGATTGACACAGTGGCTGCAACAATGAGCTCAAGCATAACAACGATTGTAAGCATGGCGCAGGACCGGGTAGTGTTTCTTTGTGTTGTGCATAGGGTTGCTATGAGTCAGAACCGACTCGACAGCACCTAACAACAACAACAAAATACTTGTGTTAGGAGTTTTATATATTATATCAGTTCCTCAAGATTTGTTTCATTATCTCCTGTTTCATAGATGAGCACACTAAGGCTTGAAAGATAAAGTGAGCTGGCCAGAATTTCACAACAACAAAAAAATTTATTTTATTTTTTTATAAGTGGTAGTGTCAATGTAGGAACTCACGTTTCTCTAGGACTGAAGGCCAGAGGTGGATATGCAAACCATAGCACAGGTAGTACAAACATGGCTAGTTGTCTTGGGTGGGGGTAAGCAAAGGAGAGGGTAAACGATCACTAGTGAGACAATTTCTGGACCACATGGCAGCACTTCTAAGCTTCTAGACTGAGCTCTGATGCCAACTAATTGTGGAATGTTGGGCAAGTCGCTCCTCCACTTTTCATCTCTTTGTTGTTGTTGTTGTTGCTATCTTACTCCTCTGAAGGGAAGAGATTGGACTAGATAGTCTTTTAAAGTCCATTCAAGCCATGCACGCTAAGATGCAAAACCTCTGAGAGGAAATGTAAATTAATACAGCAGTGATGCAGAGCTACACATACCAGAATGGCTAAAGTTCTTAAAAAACTGGAAAGACTGAAAATAAGTACTAGAGAGGATGTGGAGCAACTGGAACTCTCAGAAATTGGCAATAGGAGTGTATGTTGCTATAACTACTTGCAAAATTGTCTGGAAGTATCTCCTAGAACTAAAAATATGCTAACTCTTATCATCCAGCAATTCTACCCCTGGGTATAACAGGCCTACAAGGAAAGAGCATGTCAGTTTACAAAAGACATATGTAAGTATGTGTACAGCAGTTTTAGTTGTATCTATTCATAATATCTAAAAACTGGAAACAACTCAAGGTTTATCTGTAGAATGGAAAATTTTTGGCATATCTGTACAATGCGATATTATAAAAAAATTTAAAAAAAGAACTAACTACAGTTACATGCAGCAACATGGATGGATCTTAGAGATATTGAGTGAAAAAAACTAGATTATAAATATGAAATTTCATTCATATAAAGTTTAAGAACAGATAAAACTTACCTATAATGACAGAGGTCAGAATGGTGGTTACCTTTTGGGGGGCAGTAACTGGGAATGAGCACAAAGGAGTTTCTGGGGTGCCAGAAATGTTCTATGTCTTGAAAAGGGCGAAATTTAAAACAACAACAAAATTATTATTGAACAAAAGAAGCCAAATTATTACTTTAAAAAAACACAAAAAGTGCCAGGAAGTGATACCTTAAGACAGTGGCTGCCTCTAGGGGCAGGAAAGGTATATTACCAGCAAGGGGCACAAGAGTGCAGACAGTGTTGTTTCTTGACCTGGAGGTATTCACACAAATGTTCACTTATAGTAATTCACTAGGTTCTTTCATGTTTTATACACTTCTACGTATATGTGTTGTATTTTACAATAATAATAATAAAGAGTTAGAAGTTGTTCTCTTCAAGCAACTGCAGATGGAGCTCTGGGAAGAGCCCAGGCTGGGTGACTTACACCCAGAGGGTGCACTCCCCACCAGGGCTCTCTCTCCCCTCCCTGAAGGACCACGCTCTTCGCCTGCCCTCAGCCCAGGGTGGGTGGGGTCCTTGTTTAGCTGCCCTTCCCTGTGTTGCTCATCTCAAGACTTGTGGTCAAGAGAAAACCAAACCAAACCCATTGCTGTTGCATCAATTCCGACTCATAGCAACCCTATAGGACAGAGTAGAACTACCCCATAGAGTTTTCAAGGAGCACCTGGTGGATTTGAACTGCTGACCTTTTGGTTAGCAGCCAAACTTTTAGCCACTACACCTGGCTTCCTGGTCAAGAGAAGCACAGCTTATTGTAGGAAACATTTTCCATTTCACTCAGGAAACTTCCCTTGTCTGATTTGTTGATTAGATTTCAGACAGGGTCGGTGGTGTCGATGCCATTAAGTAAAACGTCACCTCCTTTGGAAACAGCCCAGAAACCCTGGATTCCACTTCTAAAAGCCTCAGATCCCATTACAATGAAATACTGAGAACTCTGTGGATTCAGATTCTGTGGGAGAAGTCAGAACAAAAAGTACTGGCAGCCGGCCCAAGTGAACACCTAGGGGGAGGGGGGGAAGGTGGTGACGGGGAAAGAAATGATTGGTAAAATGGGAACAATGCCATTTGGCAGTAAGATCAGAGAATTCTCAGCAACTGTCTTCCTCAAGAACAAGTGATCAATGAATCAAATACTGCCCACCTGCCAGACAATGGCTGAATAAATTACAGTACGCCCACACTGAAATAGCGTGCACCCATTTAAAAGTATAAATTAGAGTTACATCAGTGGACTTGGATGGGTTTCCACCAGGTATTATTGAGTAAGAAAAGCAAGATACTGTAAAATGTCTTTACTATAATCCTATTGCTACGAAACAATGACCCACCCATATATGTGTGTGGGTACTTAAGCACATGTATATGTGCCTGTGTATGAATCTTCATGCATGAGGAAAAATATGGAAAGCAACATATCAAGTTGTTAGCATCAGTTACCTTGCAGAAGTTTGGGTAGAGTTGGGTGCTGAAGAGCCTGAAGGAAACCAGAAAGATGGAATAACACGAAACCAGAATGTGTGATATGACCACATTTATGTGTTTATAATAAAAAAGGAGGGGAGATTAAGTATTGCATCTCTCCCATCTCCAGCCCTGTGCCCAGCATTGTAAAGGACAAGGAAGGCTCTGTTCATCAGCTTATGCTCTGTTTAGGGAAACAACCTTGGTAAGTCAGTGTAATCTGACATCACAATTCTCTGTCCACTGCATACCTACCGCATTGAGATCCTGTTTATTTATCAAGCATTTCCAGAGCCCACAGCATGTGCTGGCAATGAACGCTGCCTGTAAGGAGCACATCTAGTAGTGGAAAAGGCAGTACAATTAGAGATGGGTACACAGAAGTGCTAAATTAATATCTACTGTATGGGGTTAAAATAACTATAATTTGCAGAGAAAGAGGTGCTGTATTGACATTCTGTCTTTACCTTCCTTGTAGCCCCTCACACCAGGCTCAGAGGCTGGAAAGGGACCCTACCACCTACCTAGTCTAACTTCCACATTTTACAAATGTGGAAACTGAGGCCCAAAAAGAGCAAATGATTTGTAGGTCACTTCTAGTGTTTGGAAACTCTGGTGCTGTAGTGGTTAAGTGCTACATCTGCTAATCAAAAGGTTGGCAATTTAGGTCCGCCAGGCACTCCTTGGAAACTCTGTGGGGCAGTTCTATGCTGACCTACAGGGTTGCTATGAGTCGGAATCGACTCGACGGCAATGGGTTTGGTTTTGCGTTCTAGTGTATAGTAGAGCTAGGACTACAAGCCACAGCTCAAGAACCAGTCTTGTTTCTTTCCACCATACCATGAAGTCTTGAGGGGGGCCTGAGATCAAATAATGCCTGAGCATACAGCCTTTGACATTTTAGTCATCTTTCACATGAAACAGCCAATATAATTGGGATAACACGGCATGGAGTCTGTTTGATCTGAGTCGAAGTCCTGTTTTTGCCATTTACTAGGTGGATGGTCTTGGGCAAGTAAATCAACTTCTTTGGCCCTTGGAATTGTTATCTATAAAACAGGGATAGTTGCAGTACCTCGCCTGCTATAAGGGTGAAAAAAGGAAGCTCACATACAGTAACTCACTCCTAGGAGCCCTGATAGTGTTAACGGTTAAGTGCTTGGCTGCTAACCCACCCAGCAGGAGAAAGACCTGGAGAACTGCTCCCATAAAGATTACAGCCTAGGAAACCCTATGGGGCAGTTCTACACTGTCACATGGGGTTGCTATGAGTCAAAAATCTACTTGTTGGCACCCCAAAACAACAACAATACCTGGCTCCTAACCCCTTGGCTGAATCTGAGAAGGTAGTAGACTAGGCTGGGCTGGGTGAAAGCAGCAGACCTGAGTCCCTCTTCCCTTTGTGCACTCCAAAGTTGAGTGGAGCAGGCTGGTCAATTCTTCATCTTTTCAGCTGCAATTAACCTACAGCATTGGCTGGCATGTGGTAGAATAATGATGCTGTTGGCTGAGGTTCATCCCACCCTGACATCTGTAACAACTTAATTCTTTGTCCAGAGATTGATGCTCCAGAAAGATTGGGCTGGCTCTGACAAGAGGGGGCGTTGGTTTGAGTCCAAAGACCCAAGTTCTATTCCTGGTTTGGGACTTGCTTTGTGACCTTGGATTTGCATCCCAGTGGGAGTATTAACACCTTCTGCCTTACGAGACATAAATAAGTTTTTAAAAAGCCCTCTGAATAATGAAACATATTACCAAAACACAAACTGATTCAGCTATAGATACATATGGAAATTTGGGTTTAGCTTCCAGAGTAGAAGGAAAACAACATTTCCTCCTTCCTGTATGCACCCATCAGGCATATTTTGCACAACTGCTAGATCTGAGAACACAAGATGTATGAGACAGTTTCCTCTTCTCAAAGCCTCGCTATCTGGCATGGAAAACAGTGTTGGGGGCACCAGGGCGGAGCTGACAGAAGGCAGGACTGTGATGCTAGCGGAGAAGGACTTGGGGGTTGCTGGAGCTGAAGATGGCAGGAAGGAAGATCAGGGAAAGGTCTTAAAGGAGGAAATCCCATGCCATTTTTCACTGCCTGTTTTAAAAAGTGATTCTGGCCTCAGGATTTCAGTAAGGGGCATCATCTGTCACTGAATCAGTTCCAATTCACAATATATGAAAAACTCCTTGTCTCCCTCTTTGCTTTGTACCTTTTTTAAAATGAGGGGCAGTGCTCATTTCCTGATAAACCGAAAAATGCCTCCCCTCTCTCATCAACAAGCTGCTCCTGTTAATGGTGGCCAGCAGGTGGGATTACACTGAGCGCCAGGTGTAGGTAAAGAGCAGAAGAAATGCTGGCTGCATTATGGTGAGTGTTAGCTTAACAACCCAAAGATGTGCTGTATCTTGTTTGTTGAGGGGTCAGAAGGGGAGGTGTGTTCCTTAGCAAGAGAACACAAAACTGTGCGTGCCCATTGAAGCAGAGCATGACTTAATTTAGCAGATCTGTGTGCCAGTGTTACCCTGAAATGAAAGTTCCTGAATGGTCACCCAACAACCCATCTGTCAGTTTGCTGTGCTGCAGTGACTTGTGTGTTGCTGTGATGCTGGAAGCTATGCCACCAGTATTTCAAATACCAGCAGGGTCACTCATGATGGACAGGTTTCAGTGGACCTTCCAGACTAAAACATGCTAGGAAGAAAGGCCTGGTGATCTATTTACAAAAATTAGTCAAGGAAAGCCCTACAAATCACAACAAAACATTGTCTGATATAGTGCTGGAAGGTGAGCCCCCTAAGTTGGAAGGCACTCAAAATACACAGTGGTCGCAACTATGGGCTCAAGCATAACAATAATTATAAAGATGGTACAGCATCAGGCAACGTTTCTTCTGTTCTACATAGGTTTGACAAGAGTCAGAGCTGACTGCACAGCAACCTACAGCAACAATAGATGGTCAGAAAAAATCCTGCTGAGAATAAAAAGGGTCAGTCACCTCAGGGCCATGGGACTGGACAGCAAACAGCCGCCCAGAGATGAGCGAGGGGAAATGTCACATGGCCCTGAATATAACCCCGAGTCTTTAAGGTGGTAAAAGCAGAGGGAGGGGGGCAGCTGAGGCAGAATGGGGCTTCCCTGGACGGCTCCTCCTCCTGGCACCTTCTCCGCCCCTCGTTATCATTTATGGGGCCATCACTACCTGTCAGGCTCTGTGCTGAGCACTGCACAGGCATACCCTTGTTTCTGATGGATAGCCTCAAGCTGACCCACTCCTTTGAGGTTGTGGAGAGACTGAAACACTTATACACTGCTGGTGGGAAAGTAAAATGGTACAACCACTTTGGAAATCGATTTGGCACTTCCTTAAAAGCTAGAAATAGAACTACCATATAATCCAGCAATCCCACTCCTTGGAATATATCCTAGACAATAAGAGCCTTTACACGAGCAGATATATGCACACCCATGTTTATTGCACCACTGTTTACAATAGCAAAAAGATGGAAGCAACTAAGATGCCCATCAAAGGATGAATGGATAAATAAATTATGGTATATTCACACAATGGAATACTATGCATCGATAAAGAACAACAATGAATTCGTGAAACATTTCATAACATGGAGGAATCTGGAAGGCATTATGCTGAATGAAATTAGTAGCAAAAGGACAAATATTGTATGAGACCACTATTATAAGAATTCAAGAAATAGTTTAAACAGAGAAGAAAATATTCTTTGATGGTTACAAGAGTGGGGAGGGAGGGAGGGAGAGAGAGGGATATTCAGTAATTAGATAGTAGACAAAAACTATTTTAGGTGAAGGGAAAGACAACACACAATACAGGAGAGGTCAGCACAACTGGACTAAACCAAAAGCAAAGAAGTTTCCTGAATAAACTGAACGCTTCAAAGGCCAGAGTAACAGGGGCAGGACCATGGTTTTAGGGGACATCTAGGACAATGGACATAATAAAATCTGTTAAGAGAATGTTCTGCATGCCACTTGGTGAGTGGCATCTGGAGTCTTAAACTAGTGATAGGCCATCTAAGATGCATGAATTGGTCTCAACCCACCTGGAGCAAAAGAGAAAGAAGAATACCAAAGACACAAGGCAATTATGAACCCAAGAGACAGAAAGGGCCACATAAATCAGAGACTACATCAGCCTGAGACCAGGAGAACTAGATGGTGCCTGGCTACAACTGATGACTACCCTGACAGAGAACACAACAGAGAATCCCTGATGGAGCAGGAGAGCAGTAGGATGCAGACCTCAAATTTGCATAAAAAGACCAGACTTAATGGTCTGACTGAGACTAGAGGGACCCCAGAGGTCATGGCCCCCAGACCTTCTGTTGGCCTAAGACTGGAATCATTCCCAAAGCCAACTCTTCAGACAGGGATTGCACTGGACTATAAGATAGAAAATGATACTGGTACGGAGTGAGCTTCTTGGTTCAAGTAGACACGTGAGACTAAGTGGGCAGCTCCTGTTTGGAGGGGAGATGAGAAGGCAGAGGGGGACAGAAGCTGGCTGAATGAGCATGAGAATACAGGGTGGAGAGAAGGAGTGTGCTGTCTCATTAGGGGGAGAACAACTAGTAAAAAGCATATAAAAAACCATACCTATTACCGTCGAGTTGATTCCAAGTATAGTGACCCTATAGGACAGAGTAGAACTGCCCTATAGGGCTTCCAAGGAGCACCTGGCAGATTCGAACTGCCAACCTTTTGGTTAGCGGCCCTAGCACTTAACCACAATGCCACCAGGAGTATATAAAAAAAAAAAAAAATTTTTTTTTTTATATATAGCAAGGTGTATATAAATTTTTGCATGAGAGACTGACTTGACTTGTGAACGTTAGCTTAAAGCACAATAAAAAGAAAGAAAGATGGCTCCTTTAGCAGCCATCGGACCCTATCACCACACCTCTGAGGCTCAGTTCCATCTGTGAAATTAGCCCCTGCCCTAGTTACTGAGAGTATGGGGTAGTGGAAGCAACGCAGGCTTTGAGTAGAGCAGACTGGGGTGCCTCCTGCTGGAATGGTCAGACACTTTCTATCATCCCTTTTACAACAAAGACTCAAAAAGACAAGTGAGTTGATTATGTATGACAATCTAGGAACCCTAATCACCAAAGACGAAGCTGAAGAATTGGACTGAGCGGTAGGTGGAAGAAGATACAATACAAAAGCGGTGGAAAAGTACAGATCATGAGATCACCAGGGCCCTGCTAGCTGAGTCTCTGTAGCACACGTGGGCTGAGGCAAGCAGCAACATCCAAAGATGAGCCCTACCACATCGAATGCAGTCAAGCAGCAGTAAATCCGCATGCACCTCCAGAAGCAAATAGGAGCAACACTAGACCTGTGAAAGTTAAGTGCAAGATTCTAACCTACCACACGGGGGCAAAATAACCCCTCTCCCCCAGAGTTCCACAGTAGAAGCGCTTCCTTCCCCTCACTCACCACCTACCCTGCTTCGCTCCGACACCAGTCCCACAGCATTCAAAAACACCATACCCCTTAAGCCACAAACTCAGGGTTGGTCAGGAGGCCCTGCCCCTTCACCCAACCACTAGTATAAGGGGTCCACAGACTTGCAGCCCCCTTCACCCCCGCCCAGACCTGTGTGGGCCGATGCAAAACCACATGCCTTCATTTGCATAAAACAGCAGGGCATACACCTGAAGCTCATTTTCAACTGCAGCAGCCAAGGGGGAGCTGCAGATTCATGACACTCGACACTGCCCTGCTCCCTAAGTAGAAGCCTCACCCACCCACACTGGGGGCCTGAGGGCTGCTGGTACCACCCACTCCATCTAATAGGGGTCTGAGAGTTAGTAGTGCCTTCCAGTCCCTCCAGCCAACAGCACTGGGTACCCAAGGACCAGCTGCAATACCCGCCTTCCCACGACACACTCTAGGGAACAGGGATATGCCCTCCACCCAGGCACCTGGGGGAAACTGTCATCCCACTGCCTTGCCTCACACATAGCCCTGCACAGCAGCTTGATATCTGTCCCTGCTCTGAACACCCCCACACAGCCCTTCCTGCCTAGGACTGTAGGTGACAATCTGCCCACATACTCAATGACCAATGACATGAACACCTGTGTCACACACCTGCAAGAAAAGTGAACAGACTCCTGGGCTCAAACACCTAGTACCTGCTCTGACCACCTGGAGATAGGACATGAGAGCTTCAAAGATGCCAACAACCAAAGTAACTCACACACCCAGTCTGCTTGGGCATATAAAAACAAAACAAAAGTCAGGACACAGTAAACAAACATGCCGTAAATAAATAAATAAATAAAATAAGTTACTGATGTCTCGGAGACAATAGTCAATATAAATCACATAAAGAAGCAGGTCAAGATGGCTCCAGCAAGTGACCAAAATAAAGAACCAGGAAACCTTCTGGAGGAAGATAAGGCAATTCAAAAGACGAATATACAAAACTCACCAAGAGATCAGGAAGGAGGTCAGGTAAAACTCAGACCAAGCCAAGAAACACACAGACAAAGCAATAGAAGAATTCAGGGAAACAATACAAGAACAAAATAACAGAATAAACAGGCTGCTAGAAACCACCAGGCTGCTAGAAACCACCAGGCTGCTAGAAACCACACAGAGACAGCAACTAGAAATCCAAAAATTAACAATAAATTTTCAGAATTAGACAATTCAATAGAAGGTCATAGGAGCAGAAATGAGACAATGGAAGTCAGAGTTAATGAGACTGGAGATAAATCCCTTGACACCAATTTATTTGAGGAAAAATCAGAAATAATAATAATAAAAAAAAAAACTGAAGAAAGCCTAAGAATTACGTGGGATAGTACCAAGAGGAAAAACCTACAAGTGATTGGAGTATAAGAATGGGGGGCATTGGGAAGGTTAACAGAAAACACAGAGAGGATTGTTGAAGATTTGCTGGGAGAAAACTTCCCTAATATTGTGAAAGAAGAGAAGATATCTATCCAAAAAGCTCAACAAACCTCGTACAGGGTAGATTCCAAAAGAAAGTCACCAAGACATATCATAATCAAACTTACCAAAACCAAAGACAAAGATAGCATCTTGAGAGTAGCTAGAGATAAACAAAAAGTCACCTACAAAGGAGAATTAAAGAAGATTAAACTCTGACTACTCGGCAGAAACCATGCTGGCAAGAAGGCAATGGGATGACATATATAAAGCCTTGAAGAAAAAGATTGCCCTCCAATAATTACATATCCAGCAAAATTGTCTCTCAAATATGATGGCAAAACTAGGCCATTTCCAGATAAACAGAAGTTAAGGGAATTTGTAAAAACCAAACCAAAATTACAAGAAATGTTAAAGGGAGTCCTCCAGTTAGAGAACCAACAATATAAAACAAAAATCCAAGACTACGACACAGGACAGGTCAACCAGTTAATAACCCAGATAGGGAATTCACAAAAAACAAATCAAAGCTAAAAGACTAAAAATAGGGAACCAGAGGCATCAATGTGCAAACAACAACAATGTCAAAAGAAAAAATAGGGAATAAACAATGTAGTCATAGAACTTTCATATGGAGAGGAAATTAAGGCAATATCAAAAAATAAAAGATTGGTCTAAACTTAGAAAAATAAAGGTAAATTTCAAGGTAATCGCAAAGAAAGTTAACAAATCTACCCATCAAAATAAAAAAGAAGAAAAACATAAAGACTCAGCAAACACAAAATCAGCATTAATGAAAAAGGTGAAAAGGAAATATATAAAGAAAAAGAACTCAGTATAGAAAATGAAGCAGAACAAAGAAACTGTTGACACGACACACACACACACACAGTCAAAATGATAGCGCTAAACTCTTACCTATCAATAATCACTCTGAATGTAAATGGTTTAAATTCACCAGTAAATAGACAGACAGTGGCAGAATGGATAAAAAGAAGACAATCCATCTATATGCTGTCTACAAGAGACCCACCTTAGACACAAAGACATAAACAAACTAGTACTCAAAGCATGGAAAAAAATGTATCAAGCAAACAACAACCAAAATAAGCAGCAGTGACAATTTCTGACAAAATAGACTTTAAAGCAAAATCCTCCATAAAGGATAAGGAAGGACACTATATAACGATTAAAGGATCAATATACCAGGAGGACATAACCATAGTAAATACATACACACCCAATGACAGGGCTCCAAAATACATAAAACAAACTCTAACATCATCGAAAAGAGAAACAGCTCCACAATAATAGTAGTAGACTTCAATACACCACTTTTGGTAAAGGAAAGAACATCTAGAAAGAAACTCAATAAAGATACAGAAAATCTAAAGGACACAATCAATCAAGCTGATCCCATAGCCATATACGGAACACTCCACCCAATGGCAGCAAAGTATACATTCTTTTCTAACACACATGAAACATTCTCCAGAATAGGCCACATTTTAGACTACAAAACAACCCTTAATGAAAACCAAAACATTGAAATAATACAAAGCATCTTTTTTGGTCCTAATTGCATAAAAGTAGAAATGATTAACAGAAACACCAAGGAAAAAAAAAATCAAATGCATGGAAACTGAACAACATCTTGTTTAAAAACTACTAGGTTATAAAAGAAATCAAGGATGGAATAAAGAAATTCATAGAATCAAATAAGATGAAACCACATCTTACCAATCTTTGGAACACAGAAAAAACAGTGCTTAGAGGTTAATTTATAGCAATAAATGCACCCACCAAAAAAAAAAAAAAAAAAAAAAGGCCCAAAATCAAAACATTAACCCTACAGCACGAACAAATAGAAAGAGATCAACAAAAGAAAACTTCAGGCACCAGAAGAAAGGAAATAATACAGAAAAGAGCAGAAATAAATGATAGAATAGAAAAACAATTGAAAGAATCAACAAGACCAAAAGTTGATTCTTTGAAAAGATCAACAAAATTGACAAACCACTGGCCAAACTTATAAAGGAAAAACAGAAAAGGAAGCAAATAACCCAAATAAGAAATGAGATGGGTAATAACACAACAGACCCAACTGAAATAAAAAGGATCATAACAGGATACTATGAAAAATTGTACTCCAGCAAATTTGAAAATGTAGAGGAAATGGACAAATCTCTAGAAACATGTTACCTACCTAAACTAACACAAACCAAGGTAGAAAAACTAAATAAACCCATACCAAAAGAACAAATCGAAGACAAAAAAAAAAGCCCTGGCCCAGATGGCTTCACTGGAGAATTCTATCAAAATTTCAGAGAAAAGTTAACACTAGTACTACTAAAGGTATTTCAGAGCACAGAAAAGGAAGGAATACTCCCAAACTCATTATATGAAACCAGCATAACCCTGATACCAAAGCCAGGCAAGGACACCACACAAAAAAAGAAAATTACAGACCAGTATTTCTCATGAACATAGACACAAAAATCCTAAACAAAATTCTAGCCAATAGAATTCAACAGCATATCAAAAAAAAAAAAAAAAAAAAACCAGGACCAAGTGGGATTCATATGCAGGGATGGTTCAACATTAGAAAAACAATTAATGTAATCCACCACATAAATAAAACAAAAGACAAGAATCACATGATTTTATCAATTGATGCAGAAAAGGCATTTGACAAAGTTCAACACTCATTCATGGTAAAAAACTCTCAGCAAAATAGGAATAGAAGGAAAATTCCTCAACATAATAAAGGGCATTTATACAAAGCCAACAGCCAACATCACCCCATATGGAGAGAGCCTGAAAACATTCCCATTGAGATCCAGAACCTGACAAGGATCCCCTTTATCACCACTCTTATTCAATATTGTGCTGGAAGTCCCAGCCAGAGCATTTAGGCTAGATAAAGATATACAGGGCACCCAGATTGGCAAGGAAGAAGTAAAAGTATCTCTATTTGAAGACAACATGATCTTATACACAGAAAACCCTAAGGAATCCTCAAGAAAACTACTGAAACTAATAGAAGAGTTCAGCAGAGTATCGGGATACAACATAAACATATAAAAATCAGCTGGATTCCTCCTTACCAATGAAAAGAACATCAAAGAGGAAATCACCAAATCAATGACATTTATAGTAGCCCCCAAGAAGATAAAATACTTAGGAATAAATCTTACCAGAGATGTAAAAGACTTACACAAAGAAAACTACAGTACACTTCTACAAGAAACCAAAAGAGACTTACATAAGTGGAAGAACATACCTTGCTCATGGATAGGAAGAATTAACATTATAAAAGTGTCCATTCTACCAAAAGTGATCTATACATTTAATGCAATTCTGATCCAAATCCCAAGGACATTCTTTAATGAGATGGAGAAACAAATCATCAATTTCATATAGAAGGGAAAGAGGCCCCGGATAAATAAGGCATTACTGAAAAAGAAGAACAAAGTGGGAGGCCTTACTTTACCTGATTTTAGAACCTATTATATTGCCACAGTAGTCAAAACAGCCTGGTACTGGTACATGGCATATTCACAGAATGGAATACTACACATCGATAAAGAACAGTGAGGAATCTGTGAAACATTTCATAACATGGAGGAACGTGGAAGGCATTATGCTGAGTGAAATTAGTCAGTTGCAAAAGGACAAATATTGTATGAGACCACTATTCTAAGAACTTGAGAAATAGTTTAAACTGAGAAGAAAACATTCTTTTGTGGTTACGAGAAGGGGGAGGAAGGGAGGGTGGGAGAGAGGTATTCACTAATTAGGTGGTAGATAAGAACTACTTTAGGTAAAGGGAAAGACAGCACACAATACAGGGAAGGTCAGCACAATTGGAGTAAACCAAAAGCAAAGAAGTTTCCTGAATAAACTGAATGCTTCAAAGGCCAGCATAGCAGGAGAAGGGGTCTGGGGACCATGGTTTCAGGGGATATCTAAGTCAATTGGCATAATAAAATCTACTAAGAAAACATTCTGCATACCACTCTGGAGAGTGGCATCTGAGGTCTTCAACGCCAGCAAGCAGCCATCTAAGATGCATCAATCGGTCTCAACCCACCTGGATTGAAGGAGAATGAAGAACACCAAGGACACAAGGCAATTATGAGCCCAAGAGACAGAAAGGGCCACATGAACCAGAGGCTACATCATCCTGAGACCAGAAGAACTAGATGGTGCCCGGCTACAACCAATGACTGCCCTGACAGGGAACACAACAGAGAACCCCTGAAGGAGCAGGAGAGCAGTGGGATGCAGACCCCAAATTCTCGCAAGACCAGACTTAATGGTCTGACTGAGACTAGAAGGACCCCGGTGGTCATGGCCCCCAGACCTCTTGGCCCAGGACAGGAACCATTCCCAAAGCCAACTCTTCAGACATGGATTGGACTGGACAGTGGGTTGGAGAGGGATGCTGGTGAGGAGTGAGCTTCTTGGATCAGGTGGACACTTGAGACTATGTTGGTATCTCCCGCCTGGTTGGGAGATGAGAGGGTGGAGGGGGTTAGAAGCTGGCAAAATGGACACGAAAAGAGAGAGTGGAGGGAGAGAGCGGGCTGTCTCATTAGGGGGAGAGTAATTGGGAGTGTGTAGCAAGATGTATATGGGTTTTTGTGTGAGAGACTGACTTGATTTGTAAACTTTCACTTAAAGCACAATAAAAATTATAAAAAAAGAAATTTACCTCTGTTTTTTAAAGTTGAATTTGAAAACTAAGAAAATATCACACATTAAAACCCATTGCCCTTAAGTTGATTCTGATTCATTGCAAGCCTATGGACAGAGTAGAACTGTCCCCATAGGGTTTCCAAGGCTGTAAATGTTTACAGAATCAGACTGCCACATCTTTCTCCCATAGAGTGGCTGGTGGGCTCGTACTGCCAACCTTTCAGTTAACAGCTGAGTGCTTTAACAACTGTGCCACCAGGGCTCCTCCAGAAAATGTCACAAGTTTGTATGTATTCTTATTTGGAACAAGATTACAAAAAATGTTGACCAAAAGAAAATATTTTTATTAGTCCCCCAAATTATTTACTTACCACTTTATCCACGAATTCATTGTTATTGTACTGATATAGTTTGGAATGTCAAATGACAGTCTGCAGGGACAGAAAATCAAAACAGAGCTTTCTGTTAACAAAATAAAACACCATTTAGCCCTTCTAGATGATATTCAACAAAAAAGACATGTTTATTTCCTGTGTCTGTCGTGTACAGTCTCTCTTTGTTTCTCTGTCTCTGCTGCATTCTCTCAGCTCTTGCCTGCTCTGTGCACAGCTGCACCCGGCTTCTGGTTGCATTTCTTAGACTCCCTCTTCACTGGGGTTTTGATTGTTGTTAATGACTAGTCATGCCTTCCTGGAAGCTGAAGGGTCACAGTCTTAGGGTGAAGGTCAAAGCTGCAGGGGAGGTCCCCTGGGTGGGGTCAGCTTCTTAGGCATGTGACCAGTGCAGTCACACAGGGGCCCCCACGTTCATGGGGGGCCCTGTACTTGGGGTCTAATGCTCTGTGATTGTTGTCTTAAAATTATTAATAACTTTTTCTTTGAATTTGTGTTTTGTAAGTGAAGTTTGATAGGGCAATGAAGCATGCACTGGGGCTTGGAGCCTTGGCTCACTATGGTCCCACCTCTTGCCATCTCCCTGGAAGATTTCCCACTTTCCCAGCGGCTGGTGTCCTGGGCCTGCCAGACCTTCTCCTCCTAACCCCCATCCTGAAGCCACTGCTGCCACTTGCCTAGGGTGGTGACTGGGTCACATCGGCAGAGTGACCCACATACCTGGGTGCAGGTGTGGGGAGGGTTAGGGTCAGGTCTACGCACTGTGTCATTGCAGGTAAAGCAAGCTGGCAGCTGTCTCCATTCATGGCTGGCATGCGTGTCCCAGCAGGAGCCTTTCACGCACCCCTGATGCAGGTGCTGAATGTACCCCTGATCGGAGGCTGCAACCCCTTAGGGCTGGGGTGGCAGAGCAGTGGGCCTTGGGAAACAGAAATGAACTCTTCCCCAGCAGAGGTTGTACATTTTTATTTTGCTCTGTGCTCCCAAAATTATGTGTCTGGCCCTGGGTTCTCTCTCCCTGTCCGTCAGTGGGCACCAGGGTCCCCCAGATTTTGCTTCATTCTTTTCATAACCCCGGGACTACATCTTTCCTTCTTTGCCAGCCTTCCTTTGCTCATCTTCAGAGCTCAATTTACACCTCCCTGCCCTGCCCCACAGTGGCCCTCCTTAGAGGACCCTTCCTTTCACTACCTACAACGCCTAATGTCTGTGCCACTAATTCTGACTCTTGTCCTTGTCCTTGTCCCTTTTTGGGCCTCAGTTTCCTGTTCTCTGTAGTGAGGAAAGGAAGAGTTGGAGAGAAGATGTTGGAGGACCTTCTAGCCCTGCTTCCCAGTGTATGATTCCATGGATGGGAGTCTTGCTCCCCAGGGAGGGTGTGAGCCACTTAAAGGATAATACCTAGACTTTCTCAAGTCTTTGTTTCAGCTTCCATGGTTGTGCTGGAATCATCACAACATTTAATATGTGAGTACTGGATTGAAATGTGGAAGCTCACTGCTTCAGAACAAAGGCCTGGCAGCCATTCAGGCTCTCTGGCTAAGAGGTCTCCCCAGCTGGCTTTAACTTTCAGTCCACCCATGTCTCCCAGATCTTCCTGCTGCTCCCATGGGCTGAGCCCCTCCTGGTAGACAGCCTCGATCAACCAAGAGGCCAGATGTGGGTGCCTGTGTGAGCAGTGGAGGCCAGCGATGTGGGTGTCCGTGGGAGCAGTGGAGACCAGCTATATGGGTGCCGGTGTGAGCAGTGGAGACCAATGCCATCCTAATGTAAGTGCCTGTGGGAGCTCCCTGGTACACTGATAGCTGCCCTCCCCAAGTAGGACACACTCTTCTGATTTTTCTCCCCAGCCTGAGAGTCAACTGTCCTTTCCTGGGGAGCCAACAGGCAGCCACCCAGCCAGACACTAAGGAGGGTGATGGTTTGAAAGGAGGAGGCCAGCCTGGAAGTCGAGCCTTCAGATGCCAACACACTCAGGGAAGAGCACAGTGCTTGGCCCAGAGCACCCTCCAGTGATGGGGAGAAAGCAAGAAATAAGCACCTCCTCCCAAACAGCATGAATGTCAGAGACAGTGCATATTTGAATCCATGCAGGCAGCAGCAAGAAGACCAACCTACTCCTTTTGGTTTCTCAAACTTCAGAATGCAGAGGAATCACTAAAGGAGATTCTTTAAGATGCAGGTTCCCAAATCTCGCCCTCCAGAGAGTCTGACTCAGGAAGTGTGGGGCAAGGCCCTGGAATTGGCGTTCGTAGCCAGCACCTCTGGTACTCTGCTGCCCCACCCACAGTCCACACTGGGAGAGCACTGACTCTTATAAGTGCAAACAGTCCCCCGGACTCTGCTGGCCCAGGCCACAGCTGATGACGGGTGGGCCATGCACATGCTTGCTGCCTGTGAGTAATGAGGCCTAACTCAAAAAAACCTGAGCTGGATTGATCAGGTCCTTGGAAGCTGAAACGAGAGACAGAGAAGAAAGGTGCTCTTTGGTGCAGGTCCTGAGCTGGAAGGTCCTGCAGACTTGAGAGCCAGGGCAACCACTTGGCCCATGGTTAAGATGATAACCTGAGGAAGCCTGTGACGGGGAGGAGACCAGGGCTTATGCCTGGAGAAGGGCAGTGATGCCAACAGAGAGAGGGAGGGAAAGAGAGAGAGAGAAGGTGGTCCACTTGGGAGATGTCTTTCTCCTGTCCTCCCTTTCTGAGGCCTCACCCTTATTTCCCTGGGTTCCCGTGCACATGTACCCATTTAGTAAACACCCTGTTCCCGAGATAACTTGGCTTTGCCTTCAAAAAGCTCTGACACACATGCCAAGCCCTTGACTTGGCCAGGACAGCCTCCTCACTGGCATGGCAGAGAGAACCCTTCAACAGCCTCCAGGTCCTCGTGCCCTGGTGACATCACCAGCAGGGTGAGTGTCTTAGTCTGTATTTCCTCGGCATAGATTCCTGTCCTGAATCAGAGGGAATGAATTTTTCTCAGGTATGTTGCCAATCTATTTTCCAGAAAACAGAGGGAGTGGCTGCTCCGTGGTTATGCACTGGGAAGCAAATATTCCTTTCGGGCCTCGAGAGGCTCAAGGCAAGAGGCACCAAACAGGTATGTGAGATGCTGGGGAAGACTCCCTTGGATGTCAAGCTGAATCTCTGCAGGCTGAGCTTTCTTCTAAGAAAACAGATTCCAGACCCAGCCCTGACACAAGTATTACGACTATGCTAGTCTGCAGATTCAGTTGTAATCAAAACTGTTCTTGGTTCTCTTCTCTAGGAAAATAATGCATTGGAAGTTATGGTAGGTCCACTAATTGCCTCCCAAAGGTGTCCACATCCTAACTGCAGGAACCTGTAAATATATATGTGAAAGGGATTTAAGGACCTGAGATGAGGAGATGATCCTGGATAATCCCCTGGATGCACTGGGCCCAATGTAATCACAAGAGGGAGGCATAAGGGTCAGGGAAGGAGATATGATGACGGAAGCAGAGGTTAGAGAGAGAGAGAGACATAGTAAGACTGAGATAGTGAGAGAACAAGAGAGATTTGAAGACACTATACTGCTGGCTTTGAAAATGGAGGAAGGGGCCATAAGCCAAGGAATGCGAGTATCTCTAAAAAAAAGATAGTGAGAGAACAAGAGAGATTTGAAGACACTATACTGCTAGCTTTGAAAATGGAGGAAGGGGCCATAAGCCAAGGAATGCGAGTATCTCTAGAAGCTGAAAAAAGCAAGGAAACAAATTCTCCCCTCAGAGCCTCCAGAAGGGATCAGCTCAGCTGACACCTTGATTTTTGCCCTGTAAGACACATATCAGACTTCTGACCTCCAGAAACATAAAATAATAAATTTGTGTTATTTAAATTACTAATTTGTACTAATTTGTTACAGCAGCAGTAAGAAACTAATACAGAAGGATATAAAGCAGCTCACAGAACTGATGGGAAGGCTGGAGAATCCAGCTCAGGTGGGATACAAGGCCGGTAAGGCACAGAGACCCTTCCCCAGGAGTGGCCGGCTCAGGATGCTACCCTCCTGGATGCTTGTTGCTCCTTTGTGGGCACCACTACCAGGGACATGTTCTGCTGCTGCTGCCAGAACCTAACTCATCTCATGGCTACATCTCACTCCGTTAGCACCCAGGCAGGAGCCCTGGACTCACCTGGCAGAGTCAAGCATTCATACTCCAGCTGCCAGATGTGGATGACCAGCCTCTAGCTTCCAAGGCATGGGTGAGGGCCTCCCTCTTGCTTTCTCAGGAACTCCCCAAAATAGGAACAGATTCAGATGGCAGCTGGCTAAAATGATAACTTTGGGCAGACCACCTGACCTTTCTAGGCCTCAGTTTCCACACCTGTAAGTTAAAGAGTTACAATATTTCTAAGATCACTTCCAGCCCTTACATTAGCAAAAAAATTAATGTAATACACTTAATAAAATAAGTTAATTGGGGGAGGAGAAGAAGTGGCAAGGGGTAGAATGGAGCCCTTGGTTTTATGGCATTGGATGCTGTATATGTACTACATACAATGTTGCAACATGTGATTTGATGATGTTATCATTCTCAGATGTTCACTTGCAGATGTTCAATGGTATGATTTATAAAGATACTGATAATAAAAGGCAATAATAATGAAACTAAAAAAAAAAAAGTGACGTATTCGACTTACATCAGAACCCGCTTACAACAGAATTGTTGAAATATAACAGTAGTCGGGGACTACCTGTATCTTGGGATCCAAGCTTGGCTCTGTTTTTTACTATCTGCGTGTCACTGGCCCTACACTACAGCCAACAGGGAGAGGCAGAATCATGATGAGTGACGTAGAAGAAAGACATTTGGTGGGGGGGGGGGATTAGCCCTCACACAATTGTGGCAACTGGTTAAGTGGTCTACACAAGGTGGGTGTTTGTGCGTCCAGTGTTGGGTCTGATTTCAGCAGTGCCAGAAATTGGGAAAGAAAGGTAGACATGATGTGGGGAGAGCAAGGACAAACTAGAACTCACAAAGACTGAGACCCACAAGGACAAACTGAGACTCACATATGTGTTTTTCTCCTCCTTCAGTGTCAATTATGCAGGTGACCTGATGGATGAAATGGCACCTCACAGATGTGCACATGCATCTAGCCCAGGAATTGGAGAACCAAAAGGAAGAGACGCGGCAGGGGCAGGTGGGGTGGTGGACTCAGCTGCAGCCCTACACCAACAAGGTGAGCTAGAACACCAGCAGCAAAGCCCATGGCTGCCATAGATAGCACTTGGCCTTGCACCAACCTTCGGAGCATAATAATGGCTGTTATTTCACGTCCACCTTCTATCACACAAATTCCTCTTTTAGCCAACTTTGACCTGAAAATTCTGGGAAACATGATTCTGGCTAAGTTAACATAACATAAAGACACCAAATTCACCTAACACTTCATGGGATGACCTTCTTCATAGGAATGTGACCAATCTAACACAGGTAGACAGCATGATCAGAGGCCTCATATAGTCACAATCCTTGGCAGCTTCTTCCATCCAGAGGCTGAGCCTACTTTCCTACTCCTTGAATTGGGCTAGCCTGTAACTTGCTTTGGAATGTGGTGGAAGTGACAGCAACCTAGAGCTGCTTCCCAGCCTGCCTGGGAAACATTGCGTTATCTATTTGCAGAATCACAGATGTTGACTTTTGATCTTTTCTCTCCCTCTGGGCATAAAAACAGTGATGGCAGGTATTTCATTTCTTTTTTTTTATTTTTTCTTTTGCCTATAAACAGAAAAAGTCAGGAGGGCTCTGAAAGGTTTTTAAAATATTGGAAGAGTTACATACTGGCTACCAGGATGGGAAAGAAAAGGCTGAGCCCTCTACATGCAAAGCTAGTGGCAATCATTGGCTGGAGGCTGGGCTGGATGCCTTTTAAGACAGTGTTTCTTAAACGTTAGTGTGCTTGTAAATTACCTAGAGATTCTTGAGGCGGCACAAATGGTTTGCGCTGGACTACTAACCTCAACATTGGCAGTTCAGACACCCTCAGCTGTACCACAGAAGAAAGACCTGGTGACCTACTTCATTAAAGATTACAGCTAAGAAGACCCTACGGAGCAGTTGTGCTCTGTACCACATGGGATTGCCATGAGTCAGAATTGACTCAATAGCAATGGGTTTGGTTTCTTGTTACAATACAGATTCTGATTCAGTAGGCCTAACAAGCATCCAGATGAAGCCCAGGACCACCCTTAGAGAAACAGTTCTGAAATCCTTTCAAGACCTGTGCGACGTACAGTATCCCACCCATTTTTTATGCCTCTGGAGTTCTTTGGAAAGGGGATAGCCTGAGATTTTAACACATTTAGCCTCAAGGTGGGAGCATTTTGAAATGCATGAAACTCAAGAACTCTGAGTTAGCCTCATTTTTGTGTAGATTAAGCGTTGTCTGAGGTGATATCTCTGGGATGTGTGAATTTTCTAAAACTGTGACAGGTTTGCTTTTATTTCTCTGAGATAAGCCTCCTAGCTGTGTTTCCAAGTTACTGTGTTCTCAGGAGAATGTACTTATCCAGAGAATAAGTTATTGTCAATCTTCATTCAGTCATAGTGGCCAGATGTTACTGGCTGCCTGCTTTTCTAGCTTCTGAACAGTAAATAATGCCTTTGTATTAAAGAAAAATGCATTGCAGTACTTTTCAAGAAACTCAAACTCCTATAAGCTATTCTTAGGGGCTAATCATGGCTTCTATGTGTTACAAGTGGAATGCAGGCTGTGAGCAGCTCTGCAGTATTCCAGGCAGCTGTTTCTGCTTCATAGCTGTTAGCACTGCTTCTGTTATAATGAAGAGTACATAGTAGGGGTAACTTTCCTGAGATTGAAATTCCTTTAATTTTATTTATTTGGCCTGTAAGAACTGCTTTTGCAGTAATGAAGAAGGCATTGTAGTGGTAATTTTCCTGAGATTAAAAAAAAAAAAAATCCCTTAGCTTTATTTATTTGGGCTGTAAGTACTGCCTTTGCAGTAAGAAAGAATGCATTGTACCATGTTTTGAAAACTTTAATGAAAAAAATTAAAAGGATAAGAAGGAGACTAGAATAAAATATATATGCAGTCATTGCCAGGTGTCCTCATGATTTACCCATTTTTTAAAAAATTGTTCTTTAGGTGAAAGTTTATTGAGCCAATTAGCTTCTCATTAAACAATACACTAATTGTTTTGTGATATTTGTTGCCAACCCTGCATGAGTCAACACTCTCCCCTTCTCCACCCCAGATTCCCTGTTTCCATTCATCCAGTTTTCCTGTCCTGTCCTGCCTTCTTGGCTTTGCTTCTTGGCTGGTGTGCCCATTTAACCTCGTGTACGTGATTAAACTATGAAGCAGTTCCTCACAAGTGTTATTGTTCGCCCCACAGAAGTGGCTAATCTTTGGCTGAAGGGTGAACCTCAGGATTGACTTCAGTACTTAGTTAAAAGAGTGTCCAGGGTCCATGCCCTTGGGGTTTCTCCAGTCACTGTCAGACCAACAAGTACGGTCTTTTTTTGTGTGTGTGTGAATTTTAATGCTGTTCTACATTGTTCTTCAGCACTGTCCATGACCCTCTATCGTGATCCTTGTCAGATCAGTCAGCAGTAGTAGCTGGATACCATTTAGTTGTCCTGGGCTGCCTGGTGGAGGTAGTGATCCATTAGTTCTTTGGACTAATCTTTCTCTGTGTCTTTGGTTTTCTTTATTCTCCTTTGCTCCAGCAGGGATGGGACCAGTAGATGTATCTTAGATGGCTGCTCGCAGGCTTTTAAGACCCCAGATGCTACTCAACACAGCTGGCTGTAGAACATTTTCTTTATAAACTATGTTATGCCAATTGAGCTAGATGTCCCCTGAGACCATGGTCCCCAGCCCTCAGCCCAGTAACTTGGTCCCTCAGGGAGTCTGGATGTGTTTGTGAAGCTTCTATGACTTTGCCTTGGTCAAGTTGTGCTGCCTTTCCCAGTATTGTGTACTCTTTTACCCTTCACCAAAGTTACTACTTATCTACTATCTAATTAGTGTTTCTCCCTCCCCACCCCCTCCTCCCTTGTAACCATCAAAGATTGTTTCTTTCTGTGTGGAAACCTTTTCTTGAGTTTTTGTAATAGTGGTCTCATACGGTAATTATCTTTTTGTGTTTGGCTTATTTCACTCAGCATAATGCCCTCCAGATTCATCCATGTTGTAAGATATTTTGCAGATTCATCATTATTCTTTATCGATGCATATCATTCCATTGTGTGTATGTACCACATAGTTTATCCACTCATCTGTTGATGGGCACTTAGTTGTTTCCATCTTTTTGCTATTATGAATAACGCTGCAATGAACAACAACAACAACAACAACAAAAACTAAACCCACTGCCGTCGAGTCAATTCCAACTCATAGCGACCCTATAGGACAGAGTAGAACTGCTGCAGAGAGTCTACAAGGAGCACCTGGTGGATCCAAACTGCCAACCTCTTGGTTAGCAGCTGTAGCACTTAACCACTAAGCCACCAGGGATTCCATGAAATGAACATAGGTGTGCGTATGTCTATCGTGTGATGGCTCTTATTTCTCTAGGATATATTCCTAGGAGTGAGCTTGCTGGATATGGTATTTCTATTTCTAGCTTTTTTAGAGAAACACCATATTGTTTCCAAAATGACTGTACCGTTTTGCATTCCCATCAGCAGTGGATAAGAGTTTCAATCTCTCCACAGCCTCCCCAACATTTGTTGTTTTTTTTTTTTTGATTAGTGCCAGTAATGTCGGGGTGAGATGGTATCTTGTTGCAGTTTTGATTTGGATTTCTCAAATAGCTAGTGATCACAGGCATTCCTTCATGTGTTTGTTAGCTGCCTGAATGTCTTCTTTGGTGAAGTGTCTGTTCATATCCTTAGCTCATTTTTTATTGGATTATTTCTTTTCATTGTAGAGGTATTGGAGTTTCCTATAGAGATTTTAGAGACTATACATTTGTCAGATATGTCATAGCCAATTTTTTTTTCCCAGGCTGTAGGTTCTCTTTTTACTGTTTTGGTATAGTCTTTTGATGAACATAAGTGTTTAATATTTAGAAGATCCCAGTTATCTAGCTTATATTCTGGTATTTGTGTATTGTTAATTATGGTTCTCATGTTTTACAAATTTTCAGGAAAATAAAAACAGCAACAACAACAATTTTATCATTGATTCATATCAGCAGGATTTACATCATCCCGGGTCCACTGGAACACATATGATCCCAGAAAATGTGTATTAAAATCCATAACTAATAAAAAAAAATTCTGAATTGGTCTTTTAATCAGCATGCCTTCATTAGTGAAAACACATAGAATCAACAAAAAATTCAAAGGAGAAAATAATTGGGCCTTGAAAGGGTTTTAAGCATCTTCCTTGCCTCTCTCTTGCCCAAGTCCTGAAGTGCTGTGAGTCTATAAATCCTCTTTGCCATCTTCATGCAGCTGGACCTTTGCAGGGAGATGCTAGCCAAGCAAGCCTCTCTCAGCAGGCATGTTAATATACTTAAAACTCACACTTAATTGTTTATCACTCCAGCTCCATTTAAACAGGAGGGCATTCAGATATACCCATATTTCCAAAGAAGGAATCTTTCGACCAGAATCTTCCAAATGGGTCATCTCCCATGACTCTCAGGGGTGGGGGTGGGGGGGTTCCTTCTCTCACTCCATTCCACCCCCTTTGGCTTTTTTTTTTTAAATGAAATTCAGCTCAACCTTTATATTATGCTGACTCTTTTGCATTCCATGAATGAGCAAGTCTGTGAATACCCAGTGAAGATTACCTTTTTTCTTATATGTTTTCCAATTACTTTTTTTAAAATTTAAGCTCTATATATTTTGTGCACATGGACTCAAGTTTAAGAAAATGCATTATATGAAAACTCAAACAATACAATAGATAAATATTAAAAAGTGATCTAGGTTTTATAAGAGGTTTCATTACAGCATGCCTTTATTTGGTGAGCTCCCTCTGAGCATTTAAATATGAACATCAGACTATCAGAGATACTGATTTAATTGGTCTAAGGCTGGACTAGCATACAATATTTTTTAAAGTTTCAAAGATGATTCTAATGTACATCTAGGGTTGAGAACTTTTAGACTAAATAATGTCAGATTTCCATCTTTAAATTAGTCAGATGATGACCATACAAGAAGCTCAACAAACCCCATATAGAATAGACCCCAAAAGAAAAACACCAAGGTATATCATAATCACACTCTCTAAAACCAAAAAAAAAAAAAAAAAAGACAAAGAAAAAAGCCTGCAAGTAGCTTGAGAAAAGCAAAAAGTCACATACACAGGAGAAGCAATAAGACTAAACTCTGGTTATTCAGTGGAAACCATGCCGGCAAGAAGGCAATGGGAAGACAGATATAAAACCTTGGGGAAAAAAATGGCCAACCAAGGATAATATATCCTGCAAAACTTTTGTTCAAATATGATAGTGAAATTAGGACATTTCCAGATAAAGAGAAATTAAGGGGATATGTAAAAGCCAAACCAAACTTATAAGAATTATTAAAGGGAGTCTGAGAACAAACAACATCAGACCACAGCCTGAATCTAGGATGCAAGATTATACCAGCCAGATACCAACCTAGGAAATGAACTCTCAAGGACTATCCAAAACCAAAAGAATTGCAACAGGGAACCAGAAAGGTTAATCTGTAAATGACAAGAATGTCAGAACAACAGCAGAGGGAATAAATGGTATAGGCATAGAACTTTGTAATGGGGAGGAAAGCAAGGCGATACCTAGTAATAATAGATTGGTTCAAACCTAGGAAGATAAGGGTAAATTTCAAGGTAACCGCAAAGAAAGTTAACAAACCTACTCATCAAAATAAAGAAGAAAAACAAAGTCTCAATAAAAACAATATCAACAAAAACAAAAGAAATGAAAAAGAAATCCACAAACAAAAGGAACTCAGTACAAGAGAATAAGAGGGACAAAGAAAACATTAGCACCACAAAAAAAAAAAAGCTCTACAAAACGACCGCAATAAACTCAACGATAAAGAACAACAATGGATCTGTGAAGCATCTCATAATATGAATGCATCTAGAGAACATTATGCTCAGTGAAATAAGTCAATCACAAAAGGACAAATATTGCATGAGACCACTAATGTAAAAACTCATGAGAAGGTTTACGTACAAAAAGAAACAATATTTGATTGTTATGAAGGAGGGGAGGGGTGGGGCTGGAAAAACACTTAATAGACAATAGACAAGCAGTAACTTTGGCGAAGGGTAAGACAGTACACAATACTGGGGAAACCAGCACAACCTGTTCAAGGCAAGGCCATGGTAGCTCCACAGACTCATCCAAACTCCCTGAGAGACCGAATCGCTGGGTTGAGGGCTGTGGGGACCATGGTCTCAGGAAATATCTAACTTAATCGGCATAACAGAGTTTATGAAGAAAATGTTCTATATTCTACTTTGGTGAGTAGCGTCTGAGGTCTTAAAAGCCTGTGAGTGGCCATGTAGGATACTCCACTGGTCTCACCCCTTTGGGAGCAAGGAAGAATGAAGAAAACTAAAGACACAAGGAAAAGATTAGTCCAAAGGACTAATGGACCACATCTACCACGGCCTCCACCAGACTGAGTCCAGTACAATGAGTTGGTGCCCGGCTACCACCACTGACTGGTCTGACAGGGATCACAAAAAGGGTCCCAGACAGAGCTGGAGAAAAATATAGAGCAAAATTCTAACTTAAAAAGAAAGACTAGACTTGCTGGCCTGACAGAGACAGGAGAAACCCTGAGAGTATGGCCTCCGGACACCCTTTCAGCTCAGTAATGAGGCCACTCCTGAGGTTCACCCTTCAGCCAAAGATTGAACAGGCCCATGGAACAAAACAAGACTAAAGGGGCACGCCAGCCCTCGGGCAGGGACTGGAAGGCAGGAGAGAACAGGAGAGCTGGTAATAGGGAACCAAGGGTTGAGAACGGAGAGTGTTGACATGTCGTGGGGTTGTTAACCAATGTCGTACAACAATGTGTGTACTAACTGTTTGATGAGAAAGTAGTTTGTTCTGTAAACCTTCATCTAAAGTTCAATGAAAAAAAAAGAAAGAAAGAAATCAAGCGACTCATTGCATGGGGCAAATCTGCTGCAAAAGACCTCTTTAAAGTGTTAAACAGCAAAGATGTCAACTTGAAGTCTAAGGTGTGCCTCACCCAAGCCATGGTGTTTTCAATGGCCTCATATGCATGTGAAAGCTGGACAATGAATAAGGAAGACAGAAGAAGAATTGACGCCTTTGAATTGTGGTGTTGGCAAAGAATATTGAATATACCATGGACTGCCAAAAGAAAGAACAAATCTGTCTTAGAAGAAGTACAACCAGAATGTTCCTTAGAAGCAAGGATGGTGAGACTACATCTCACACACTATGGACATGTTATCAGGAGGGACCAGTCACTGGAGAAGAACATCATGCTTGGTAAAGTAGAGGGTCAGCGAAAAAGAGGAAGAACCACAATGAGATGGACTGACACGGTGGCTGCAACAATGGGCTCAAGCATAACAATGATTGTGAGGATGGTGCAGGACTGGGCAGTGTTTCATTCTGTTGTGCATAGGATAACTATGAGTCAGAACCGGCTTGATGGCACCTAACAACAAGGGAAAAAATACTGAAGGATGCAGGAAACATCAAAAGAAAATGAAAGGAATACACAGTCACTGAACCAAAAAGAATTGGTCATTGCTCAACCATTTTAGGAGGTAGCATATGATGAAGAACTGATGGTTCTGTTGTGTATAGCGTTGCTATGAGTGGGCACCGACTCGAAGGCACCTAACAACAACAGCAACATTACCCACCTCCCACGCAGGCTCAGGGAAGACTGCAGAAGAGGGAGGCATGTGAGATTGTAACAGCTGGCAGAAAGGGGCAGCTTGTGAGGGACATGAACATACAAGATGGGTCCTGCCTGCTAAGGACTCTGGGGAAGAACCAGAGTACCTGACTGAGCAGTGACCTGGGCCAAGAAAACACACACCAAACATCTGACTTTCATGGTAACATTAATTGGAACCCATTTACTAGTAAAAAATCAACCCCATCCATCATAGCTTAGACATGTTTTTTCCAGTCCCCCTACGTGTACCCTTGCATCTAAGCACTAGGTATATAAACCCACACCCCACTGCCCTGCACGGCCCTCTACCTGGGTGACTTGGCATCACCGTCTGTGGCACATCGCTGTCCTTCACCGGAATCTTGCTGCTGACCTCTGTCTTTAAGTTCCCCAATAAAAGCTAGATTGTGATCCAAAAAAAAAAAAAAAATTAGATGAGAGGCTATTCATTTAAATTCAACACATTTTTGGAGCACCTGTCATGCACCAAGCACTATACAAGGTTCTAGAAACAGGAGTGAATCAGTCCCAGTTGCTGCCTTCAAGGCACTGAGCCTAGCAGAGTAGATAAAATATGCAGAATTAGTGGTATCCAGTAAAACAAGGAAATGTTGCTTCTACACATACAAATATAAGGAGAGGAGGGGCTGCAAGGACCTGTATACTCATCTCCTCTGTCGTCATTACTCCCCCTTCCTGCCAGTGGGGTTTTGTTATTGTGTGCAGTCCAGTCAATTTTTGACTCATAGCAACCCCATGTGACAGAGTAGAGCTGCCCCATAGAGTGTTCTAAGCTTATGGTCTTTATGGGAGTGGATTGCCATGTCTTTCTCTCATGGAGCAGCTGGGGGGATTCAAACTGCCAACCTTTTGTTTAGCAGCCAAGTTTTAACTGTTGTGCCACCAGGCCTCCTTCCAGTGGAGGTAGGGCAGGGATTAAATATGTGAACATACCAACTTGCAAGGCACAAGCTTGGCTCTCAGACTTGAGCTCTGGGAAGAATAGGCAGGTCTATGGGAGGCTGAAGTGTGTTGCCTTCCAGGCTGGGATGATTTCCTAATGTAGGCTGCACAACCTGTTCCATAAGTGGCAAAGGCTGAGCAGAGATGACTCTCAGCAGCTTCTCTACCAAATCTGTCAAGTAACAAAATCGGCTCTCTCCCTCCTCCTCACCCCTCCCTTTCTGACACTTCAGTCTCCAGCTGTGGGCGCCCTTCCTCCCAGATGCCCTCTCCCAGCCCCCTGCACTGCTCTAAGTCCTTCACCCCACCCAGGCTTATTTACGTTTTACTGGGATCCACAAGCAATGCCCATGGAAGCTGCAGTCAAAAAATCAAATGATGTGTCGCACTGGTCAGATCTGCTGCAAAAAACCTCCTTAAAGTGTTAAACAGCAAAGATGTCACTTTTAGGACTAACGTGCCCCTGACCCAAGCTATAGTATTTTCAATCGTATCATATGAATGTGAAAGCTGGGCAATGAATAATGAAGACCAAAAGAAGAATTGATGCCTTTCAGTTATGGTGTTGACAAAGAATCCTGCCAGAAGAACAAACGAATCTGTCTTGGAAGAAGTACAGCCAGAATGCTCCTTAGAGTTGAGGATGGTGAGACTTCATCTTACGTACTTTGGACACGCTATCAGGAGGGACCAGTTCCTGGAGAATGACATCATGCTTGGTATAGAGGATCAGTGAAAAAGAAGATCCTCAACAAGGTGGATTTGCACAGTGGCTGCAACAATGGGTTCGAACATAGCAACGATTGTGAGAATGGTGCAGGACTGGGCAGTGTTTCTTTCTGTTGTACATAGGGTCTCTAGGAGCTGGAACTGACTTGAGAGCACCTAGCAGCAACAACAACAACAAATTACTTCTCAACAATCACAGTCTGACTCCAGAGCTGCAGGCATCAATTAGTTGACCTAGACTTGATACTGAGCTATCAACGGCCAACAAGAGCAAATACATCGTAAAAGAGTTTATTAATCCAAAAGCAACTCCAATGTGGGGGAATCCATGAATGAGATATTTTACTAAATGCAAAACGAGGCAGCACCTACCTGAATTGATCCGCTGAAGAGTAAAGTAAATGCAGTTTGGTAGAAAATAGCATTTGCCCAAAGCCAGCCTCTTCACCTAGCTGTCCAAAGAGGGGAGGGGCTGCTTCCTGTAATGGCGAGTTTCCCACTGGAAACTTTTGGCAAGGATATAGGATGAAAGTATGTGTTATGGATTGTATTGCGTCCCTTAAAAATATGTATATAAAACCTAACCCCTATACGGATAGAACAACAGGCTCAAGCTTAAAAACGATTGTGAGGACGGCGCAGGAGCAGGCAGCGTTTCATTCTGTCGTACATAGGGTCACTATGAGTTGGAACTGACTTGATGGTGCCTAACAACAATAACGAAACATACCTGTGGAAAGGAGCCCCAGTGGCGTATGGGTAAGTTTTCTGCTGCTAACCGAAAGGGCAGCGGTTGTAACCCACCAGGGACTCTGTGGGAGGAAAGACCTGGCAATCTGCTCCCATAAAGATTACAGCCTAGGAAGCCCTCTGGGGCAGTTGTGCTCTGGCATATAGGGTTGCTATGATCACAATCAACTCGATGACACATGACAACATACTTGTGGATGCGATCCCATTTGGGAACAGGGTTTCTTTGCTATGTTAATAAGACCATATCAGTGTAGGGTGTGTCTTAGCTAATCACTTTTTTTTCTTCAAATATTTTGTTGTGTTTTTGGTGAAGGTTTACACAGCAGTTTAAATTCCCATTCAACAATTTCGACACAAGTTATTCAGTGACATGGTTAAATTCTTTGCAATGCATGAACATTCTCATTATTTCCATTCTGGTCGTTCCATTTAGCCAATCACTTTTGAGATATAAAACAGCAGATTAGGCATAGAGGAAAGCTGACACATGGGAAAGACTGACACTATCTGAAGATAATGGCAATAGACCAGTCTGCAAACCCAGGAATTCCAAGGATGGCTGGCTAGAAAAGCTGAGACCAGGACTTTCACTCAGAGCCAATAGAGACAGAAAGCCTTCCCCTAGAGCTAACACCCTGAATTCAGACTTGCAGCCTCTTAAACTGTGTGAAAAAAAAAAAAATTCCATTCATTAAAGCCACCCACTTGTGGTATTTCTGTTACAGCAGCATTAGATAACTAAGATAGTTTGTGAGCAATAGATAGGGTGTTGGGCTACAATTTCATGGCCTGCCTCTAAGTACCTTCCAAATCTATGATTCTTTTGAAATATTTGAATTCAAGAGGCCTCTGTAAAGCAGTGACAGACTCTTTTGGTCAGCAATGAGCATCAACAAATATTAACTGGGACTCTACTCTGTCCAGCTCTGTAACACTTTCAAATGTGTCATATCATTCAATCCTTACAACCACTATGAGAGGTAAATATTATTATGCCCATTTTACAAATAAGGAAACTGAGGCTCAAAGGAGTTGAGTGACTTGCCCAAAAAGCCCACAAAAGACAAGCGGCTCAAATCCAAGTTTCCTGACTTTCAATTTGATGCTCATAATATGATAGCATAATTTGTATTTTATTCAGAAACACTAAGAGCTGAAAAAATCCATAGCGTATTTATCTTTTTCAAGAAAGAAAATAAATGATCTCAAAGAAAGAGAAATGGATTTGGTGGAATTTGATGGATAGATTAGCTATCAAAACAATGCTCGCCAATCACCAGAAGGGGGCAGAAACCTGCCCTTCTGAGATGCTAACATCCTTTTAGAGCCCATATAGGTCTGGGAGTAAATGTAAGATCTTTTCATTGTGACTGGCCTGGGAGCCAAAGCCGATGAATAAGCAGGAGCCAGTGTGGACTGCTGTGGAGCCTGGTTTCAGGCAGGGGGCATCCAAGAGCTAGGGGCATGGAAAGAAAAGCCTTCCTTTCAATGGCCTGAACCCAGAAGGCAGGAAAACATCTCCAGAAAGTATAGAGGCAGCAGCAGACATTGGAACATGCACAGGATTTGAGTATAAACAAGTGAAACTTCAGGTCCTCATTCTGTCATTTTCTAGCTTGTGATCATTTTCCTTCTCTGAGCCTGCTTCTGCATCCACAAGGAGAACATAATAACAACTGCCTTTTTTTTTTTTATAGGAATATAAATTTTTTTATAGGACTATTGGAATAATCAGGGTAAAGGTACTTCGCAACCATAAAGTATGCATAAAAGTTAGTTACTAGATACTTGTACACTGAATACTATAAAACATTACTAAAAGAAATTAAAGAAGACCTAATATATGGAAGGGTATTCCATGTTCATGGATTGGAAGACTTAATATCTTTACGGTGTCAATACTGCCTAATGCAATTTATAGATTCAACACAGCTCCCATCAAAATTCCAATAGCTTTCTTTGCAGGAATGGAAAAGCCATTCCTCAAATTTATATGGAAAGTCAAGGAGCCCCAAATAGCCAAAGCAATCTTGAAAAAAAAAGAACAAAGTCAGAGGATTCACACTTCTCAATTTCGAAACATAATATAAAGCTACCATAATCAAAACAGTCTGCTACTGGTATAATGATAGACAAACAGATCAATGGAATAAAATTAAGAATCCAGAGATAAACCCATATATCTATGGTCAAATGATTTTCAACAAGGATGCTAAGTCTTTTCAGTGGGGAAAGAATAGTCTCTTTAATAAACGGTGTTTGGAAAATTAGATTTCTATATGCAAAAGAACAAAAGTGGACCCATACTTCACATAATATATGAAAATTAACTCAACATGGATCAAGGACCTAAATGTGAGAACTAAAACCATAAAACTCTTAGAAGAAAACACAGGAGTAATGTTTCAAGATCTGGTTTTTAACAACTGGTTCTAAGATATAAAACCAAGAGCATGAGCTTTTATATACATCTGATAAGGGTTTAATATCCAGGATCTATAAAGAACTCCTTGAACTTAACAACAAAAAAACAACCAACCACAAAAAAAAAAAAAAAGGGCAAAGGAATTTAATAGACATTTCATCAAAGGATACACAAATGGCCAACAAGCACAAGAAAAGATGTTTAATACCATCGGTCATTAGGGAGATGCAAATCAAAACCACAGTGAGATACCACCTCACCCCCATTAGAATGGAAATGATCAAAAAAAAAAAAAAA
Organism: Loxodonta africana; assembly: GCF_030014295.1. Lineage (NCBI taxonomy): Eukaryota > Metazoa > Chordata > Mammalia > Proboscidea > Elephantidae > Loxodonta > Loxodonta africana. The sequence goes on from NC_087353.1 coordinate 45,944,493, forward strand.
ACAGGAAAAGGAAAATAACAACTGTTGAAGAGGCTGTGAAAAATTGGAACCCAAATCCATTGCTGGTGGGAATGCAAAATGGTGATGCCACTGTGGAAAACAGTTTGGCAGTTCCTCAAAAAGTTAAACGTAGAGCTGCCATGTGACCTAGTAGTTCTAATTCTAGGTATAGACCCAAAAGAATTGAAAGCAGGAACTCAAACAGAAACCTGTAGACCAATGTTCCTTGCAGTATTGTTCACAGTAGCCAAAAAGGTAGAGACAATCTAAAAGTCCATCAACAGATGAATGGATTTAAAAAAAAATGTGATATATACATACAGTGGAATATTACTCAGCCACAAAGAGAAATGAAGTCCTGATACATGCTGCAATATAGATGAACATTGAAAACATTATGCTGAGCAAAATAAGTCAATCACAAAAGGGCAGATATTGTATAATCCCACATATATGAAAACAGGCAAATGTATAGAAACCAATGTTTATTAGTGGTTACCAGGAGTGGAAGAGAGGAGGAAAGAGGGAGTCTTTGCTTAGGGGACACTGAGTTTCTGTTCATGGTGGTGAAATAACTTGGAAACAATGGTGATGTTTGTACAATATGATGGATATAACCTATGTCACTGAATTGTACATGTAAAAATGATTGAATTGGCAAATGTATATATATATATATACATTTTTTTTTTCTTTTACCACAACAAAACAACAACAAAAGCTACTAGGATGCAGGTGAGTTCACAGGCTGCTCCCTCTAGTGTCTCTTACTAGCAGCTAGTGTGTAAGCTGGTGAGGGGCAGGCAGGTTAAGACCCATGCTGGGGGGCTGTGAGAGCTGGCACTGAAGCCTGGTTAGTACACCTGTGGGGTGGGGAGAAGGGAAAAAGAAATGCCACCGCCCTCATTCTCTGGCTATTCTGGGGCCACCCTGACCTCAGGACACTGTGTCTTATGATAATCAGTGTGGCATGCTTCCAATAGGCCTGTGTTGTTTTGAGTGGTTATATGTTCTATGTTTACGTCACTGGTATTGTGCTATGGCTCTCCGGTCTCTTATTTTCTCTCTAGAGTACTTTGATTTTAAGATCTAGTCAATTGACAGATGGGTCCTTAGTCATTATCTTTAGATCTTTATTCTTTCATACACATTACAGGATAAATTTACTGAGTTCCTTAAAAAATTTAATGGAATTTTAATTCAAATTTCACTGGATTTATAAGATAATTTGGGTAGAATTTATATATTTACACTAAAATATTTCGTCAGTGAATGGTGTCTGTCTTCATTTTAAAAAAAATCTTCCTTCAATAGAGTTTAATTTTTTACTTCTTAAAGGTATTATGCTTCTTTGTAAGAATAACCCCCAAATACTTCATAGTTTGTTTTTGATACTCTGTGGGGGGAAAAAATGTATTTTTAAGTATATTTTCTAGTTGAATACTGCTGATGTAGTGGAAAGACATTAATCTTTGTAATACAATCTGTGTCCAAACTCAGCTCTTTTATTAGTTCTAATAATTTATTGATTCTGTTGAACTTTCTGTGTAGATGGTCACATTTTTGTCTCTTTCCTTCGTATACCTCTTATTTATTTTTCTTGTTTTATTGCTTTGGCTAAATCTCCAGTGCTGTGTTGAACCACAACAGTGATAGTAGGCACCCTTGATGGCAGGGATGAATCTAAAATTTGTCCACGTACTATATTTCTGTACATATTCAATACATAGCCTCCCTCAAATTATTCTCATTTTCTGATTTTGTGAAAGATTTTTTTTTTATTCAAAGGTGTTAAAAATCAAGTGGCTTTTTAAAAATTTCTTGAAATAATCATGAAATTTTTCTCCTTCAGTCCATTAATGGTGAAAATTATACTAACAGATTTTCTCACATTAAATCTTCCTGTGTTCTGGAACGGAAACCCTGGTGGCATAGAGATTAAGTGCTATGGCTGCTAACCAAGAGGGCAGCAGTTTGAATCTGCCAGGCCCTCCTTGGAAACTCTATGGGGCAGTCCTACTCTGTCCTACAGGGTCTATGAGTTGGAATTGACTCGATGGCTGTGAGTTTTTTGGCATATTCTGGAACAAGCCTTAGTTGGTCATAACTTTTTAAGCACACTGTTGGATACAGTTAGCTAGTATTTTATCTAGGATTTTCATACTTATATGTGAATGTGGAACAACCCTGTAGTTTTCTTTACTTCTGCCATCCTTATCCAACTTTTAAGTTAAGGTTAGACCAGTCTTAAACAAAGGAGAAACTCATTACTATTTCCTGGAACAACTTACATATGCCTGGGATTATTTCTCTCTTAAAAGTGAGTGGTAATATCTGTAAAACCATTTGACTCCAGAGCTTTTAGGGAAGGGGGATGTCCTTGATTATTGTTGAAATTGTTAATTGAATACTTGACTATTCAGGTTTGCTATTTATTCTTGCTCCAAATTTGGAATTTTGTATTTTTCTAGAATTGTAGAAATTTTTGTAAGTCTCCAAATTAGAATATTTATAATATTGTTAGTCCAAAAGTTTTTGCTTCTTTCAGCACCTTGTGCAAGCTTGTATCTTCTTTCTTTTTCCCTCCCTCAATCTTAGGTGTTTGTACGTTTTATTAGCCTTTTCAAAAATTCATCTTGTTTAATATTTTGTTGTTGTGCTCTATTTCACTGATTTCTGAGCTGATGTATACTTTTTCTTTCTTTTTTTTTTTAACTTCTCTTCTGGAGCTTTTTTCTAACCTCCTATATTGAAAAAATTAGCTCCAAGAATCTTTCAAAAAGGGACTTTGGAATAACTCATTCAAGGCCTTGTATGCCTGATACTATTTTTATTTTACTTGCATTTAAATGATAATTTGGTTGGATATAAAATTCCAAGATCGATGTTCCTTTCCACCAACACTTGAAAATATCGCACAAATGCCTTCTGGTAGCCAGTTTTGTTATTGAGGTTGGATGTCATTCTGCCTCTTGTTTCTTTTTAGTTGATTTACTTTTTCTCTATGAAGATTTTGAAAATTTTCTTTGTCATTCATGTTCTTAAATTTCACTGTAATATATCTAGGCATAAGTTTCTCTTTTATCTATTTTATTTAGCACCATTTGCCCTTTCAATCTGGAGTTTTAGATTTTCTTTACTTCTAAGAAATTCTTAGTCATTATACCTTCACATACATCCTCTCTCCGTTTTTTGTTTTCTCTTTCTAGCTCCAAAGCCTGTGCTCCGAACCACTACATTATCCTTCCTCTCTGAAAAAGTGTCAACATTTTGTTGCACTTATCTGTTCACACACCGCCTCCCTCCACCACACTGTGAAAGGCAGGAATAAGTTCCTGTTTTCTCTCTGTATTCCTAGTGCATCAGTGTCTACTCTGTGGAATGGATGAATGCACTAAGAGAATGGAGGAGTGGGTGTGCCCACAGGCTGGAGCAGGGGTGTCTTTGTCATCTAGTGCTGCCATAACAGAAATATCACAAGTGGGTGGTTTTAACAAAGAGAAATTTATTTTCTCACAGTCTAGTAGGTTACAAGTCCAAATTTGGGGTGTTGGCTCCAGGGGAAGTCTTTCCCTCTTGGTCAGCTCTGGAGGAAGGTCCTTGTCCTCAATCTTCCACTGGTCAAGGAGCTTCTCAGGCGCAGAGACCCGGTGTCCAAAGGACGTGCTCTGCTCCTGGTGCTGCTTTCTTGGTGGTATGAGGTCGCCAACTCCCTGCTGGCTTCCTTTTTTTTTTTTTTATCTCTTGAGAGATAAAAGGTGGTGCAGGCCACACCGCAGGGAAACTCCCTTTACATCCTATCTGAGTAAGGGTGGTGTTACAATCCCACCCTAATCCTCTCAACATAAAATTACAATCACAAAATGGAGGACAACCACAGAATACTAGGAATCATGGCCTAACCAAGTTGATACATTTTTGAGGGGACATAATCTAATCCGTGACAAGGAAGTACTGTGGGACAGTGTAGCAACCAAGATTCAGGACTCTACCATGTCCCCATAACTGGGCCCATGACCTCTTCCAGGTGGCAGCACCTTTAGTAGGCCCCTCCCTGTAGGAGTATCTTAATCTGAGCACCAAGGATGACCAGTCCAGCCCCACCACGCCCTGAGATTATGGCCTCGGATAAGTGCTTGCCATATCCCTAACCAGCTCCCCACCGGGCCCTATGCTCCATTCTGATAGCTGTGATATCTTGATATAAGGCTGGGGTTCCAGTCTGACTCTTCCCTGCCCAGCTGTGGGACCTATGGCTGATCATCCTTTTTGAGTCTCACTGTTCTCTTCTGTAACTTGTGGATAATAACACTGCCCTGTCCCAGGGCGTGAGGGGAAATAACTGAGATGTGTATGTGCTCTGTAATTGTGCAGAACTAAGCACCCCAAGGGATTGTTCTGAAGGATGTCAGTGTGCTTAAGAACCTCCAGCTGGATTGGAGGTTCTCAAGGGATTCCCACACGGCAACGTGGAGTTCTTAACTCTGCCTCCTTAGCTGAGGGCAAGTTCCCCAGAAATCTGCGGCTCTAAAGATCACTGGAATGGAGTTTCTGGGTGACTTCATACACTCATTGACCCTCCCCACTCACCCCTCACCCTCATTTTTTCTTATACTGTATTTTCCCACTCCATTCTCTCCTCCACTTACATTGGATCCCCTTTCTGGTGTTCCCTACTTGTGACAGGGCCCCGCACCTGATATTTTCCTCTCCCTCTCCCCAAGAGGGGGACATTGGTGGTTTAGTGATAGAATTCTTACCTTCCATGTTGGAGTCCTGGGTTTGATTTCTGGCCGATGCACCTCATCATGCACAGCCACCACCCATTTGTGAGTGGAGGCTTGCGTGTTGTTGTGATGCTGAACAGGTTTCAGCAGAGCTTGCGGGCTAAGACAGACTAGGAAGAGAGGTCTAGCAATCTACTTCCAAAAATCAATCAATGAAAATCCTGTGGATCACAACGGTCTGATCCGCAACTGATCATGAAGAGGGTGCAGGGCTGGGCAGCATTCATTTCATTGTGTGTAAGGTTGCTATGAATCTGGGGCTGACTCCATGGCAGCTAACAGCAACAATGATTGTTCAGCAGTTTCCTATGTTCTTTACTTTATGACCCTGCTCTTGGCTAGACCTAGGCTGAGGAATTCAATCTAAGGTTCTCCTGGATGACATGGGCTTACTTCTCACAAGTAACATAATTTCCTTTCAAGAGGGGCATCCAAAGTCTTAACCTAAAGGGGTCACCAGTGGTAGAAATGCCAGGTACCCTGGCAGCCTGGTGGCAGGAAAGGGGAGGGATATGTTCTAAGTCCCTCAAATAGGCCACCGAGGCAGTGATGTAGATTCTTGAGAAATATTCCCCTGGTTTCTGAGGCACAGGCGTTTTTCTGCATGAGTCCTTCTTTTCTGGACCTAGGCTATTAGCATTGCAGAATCACCTCCTGACTCTCAGCTTCTCTTAATGGCCACTCCCAACAACCTTTGGACTTTCTTGATTCATGCTTGCTATTTTCTACCATCTGCTTAGGTTTATTTTTTAAGTAAGTCTGATGTCTTACCAATATTTTTGCCTTCCTGATCTTCCATAAAAATCATCCTTTTGTATAGAAACTCTATTTTAAGTGGTTTCAAGTGTGAGGTGAGAAATTTGATTGAATTATCTTGGGCATCATCCAAATGTGTGAAATTTGCTACATGGTTAACACTGAGCTAGCACCACTGAGGATCACTAGCGATTACAACCTTCCACTATGTAGATGGTGGCCTTCTGCTTAATGAGAAGATGCAACACTAACCAGCAAGTTCTTTCCCTGCTGTTAAGATTAGTGGGCAACTCTGGCATTATCTAGTTTGAGTACTCAAGCTAGATATATACCCAGGGTGCCTTTGATCCCAAAGAAAACCAAACCCATTGTCATCAGGTCGATTCTGACTCATAGCAACCCTATGGGACAGAGTAGAACTACCCCATAGGGTTTCCAAGGAGCAGCTGGTGGATTCAAACTGCTGACCTTTTAGTTAGCAGCCGAAGCTCTTAACCACTTTGGCATCGTTAAAACCCCGACCAAAAACCCATTGCTGTTGAGTCGATTCCAGCTCATAGCAGCCCTATAGGACAGTAGAATAATACATATAAGGCTCCTACTATGTGCCAGGCACTGTCCTAAGTACTTTACATTCATCGACTCAATTATTGCTCACAATAATACTATGAGGTGATATTTTTATCCATATATTACAGAATAGAAAACCGAAGCACAGAAAGATTAAGTAATTTGCCCAAGATCAGAGTCAGTAAATTATAGAGCTGGGATTCAAACCCAGCAGTGTGGGTTCTTAAACAATACACATACTACGTCCTAAAGCTTAGAAAAGATGGCTGTGCACCTTCTCCCATATGTAATTATATTGTCCTGCCTCCTCACAGGAGAGAGAATCACTTTCCTCCCATCACTACTATCTGTGTCTGGGTTTTACTTTTTGCACACTAAGAACTATTGAAAGAGTTAGGGGGCCTTTGAAAAAGACGGGTTCTATAAGTGAAAATACTAAAGCTACAATGAGAAATAGAAAGTAAGTAATGTTTGAGTCTTAATGTGGATGGAGTCAACATTTCGGGACCTTCATTTGCTGATGTAGCATGACTCAAAATGAGAAGAAACAGCTCCAAACATCCATTAGTAACTGGAATGTGGAATATATGAAGTATGAATCTAGGAAAATTGGAAATCATCAAAAATGAAATGGAATGCATAAACACTGATATCCTAGGCATTAGTTAGCTGAAATGGACTGGTATTGGCCACTCTGAATCAGATAAATACATGGTCTACTATGCCAGAGATGACAACTTGAAGAGGAATCGTGTTGTATTCATTATCAAAAAGAACATTTCAAGATCTATTCTGAAGTACAATGCTGTCAGTGATTGGATAATATCTGTATGCCTACAAGGAAGACCAGTGAATACGACTATTATTCAAATTTATGCACCAACCACTAAGGCCAAAGAGGAAGAAATTGAAGATATTTACCAACTTCTGCAGTCTGAAATTGATCAAACATGTAATCAGGATGCATTGAAAATTACTGTTGATTGGAATGGGAAAGTTGTAAACAAAGAAGAAGGGTCAGTAGTTGGAAAACACGGCCTTGGTGATATAAACAATGCTGGATATTGCATGATAGAATTTTGCCAGACACACGACTTTTTTTTTTTTTAATTTTTATTGTGCCCTAAGTGAAAGTTTATAAATCAAGTCAGTCTCTCACACAAAAGCTTATATACATCTTGCTACATACTCCCATTTTGCCACCTTCTAACCCCCTCTACCCTCTCATCTCGCCTCCAGACAGGAGATGCCAACATAGTCACAAGTGTCCACCTGATCCAAGAACCTCACTCCTCATGAGCATCCCTCTGCAACCCATTGTCTAGTCCAATCCCTGTCTGAAGAAAAGAGTTGGCTTTGGGAATGGTTCCTGTTCTGGGCCAACAGAACGTCTGGGGGCCATGACCACTGGGGTCCTTCAGTCTCAGTCAGACCATTAAGCCTGGTCTTTTTACAAGAATTTAGGGTCTGCAACCTACTGCTCTCCTGCTCCCTCAGGGGTGTTCTGATGTGTTCCCTGTCAGGGCAGTCATTGGTTGTAGCCGGGCATCATCTAGTTCTGCTGGTCTCACGCTGATGTAGCCTCTGGTTTATGTGGCCCTTTCTGTCTCTCGGGTTCATAATTACCTTGTGTTCTTGGTGTTCTTCATTCTCCTTTGATCCAGGTGGGTTGAGACCAATTGATGCATCTTAGATGGCTGCTTGCTGGCGTTGAAGACCTCAGATGCCACTCTCCAGAGTGGGATGCAGAATGTTTTCTTAGTAGATTTTATTATGCCAATTGACTTAGATATCCCCTGAAACCATGGTCCCCAGACCCCTTCCCCTGCTACGCTGGCCTTTGAAGCATTCAGTTTATTCAGGAAACTTCTTTCGTTTTGGTTTAGTTCAGTTGTTGTGACCTCGCCTGTATTGTGTGTTGTCTTTCTCGTCACATAAAGTAGTTCTTATCTACTATCTAATTAGTGAAGGCCCCTCTCCCACTTTCCCTCCCCCCTTTCGTAACCATCAAAGAATATTTTCTTCTCTGTTTCAACTATTCCTTGAGTTCTTATAATAGTGGTCTTATACAATATTTGTCCTTTTGCAACTGACTAATTTCACTCAGCATAATGCCTGCCAGATTCCTCCATGTTATGAATTGTTTCACGGATTCATCATTGTTCTTTATCGACGCATAGTATTACACTGTATGAATATACCACAATTTATTTATCCATTCATCCAACGATGGGCACCTTGGTTGCTTCTATCTTTTTGCTATTGTAAACAGTGCTGCAATGAACATGGGTGTACATATATCTGTTCGTGTGAGGGCTCTTATTTCTCTAGGATATATTCCGAGGAGTGGGATTGCTGGATCATATGGTGGTTCAATTACTAGCTTTTTAAGGAAGCACCAAATCAATTTCCAAAGTGGTTGTACCATTTGACATACCCATCAGCAGTGTATAAGTGTTTCAATATCTCCACAGCCTCTCCAACATTTATTATTTTGTGTTTTTTGGATTAATGCCAGCCTTGTTGGAGTGAGATGAAATCTCATTGTATCTTTGATCTGCATTTCTCTAATGGCTAATGACTGTGAGCATTTCCTCATGTATCTGATAGCTACCTGAATGTCTTCTTTAGTGAAGTGTCTGTTCATATCTTTTGCCCATTTTTTAATTGGGTTGTCTTTGTGTAGTTGAGTTTTTGCAGTATCATGTAGATTTTAGAGATCAGGTGGTGATTGGAAATATCATAGCTAAAAACTTTTTCCCAGTCTGTAGGTAATCCTTTTACTCTTTTGGTGAAGTCTTTGGATGAGCATAGGTGTTTGATTTTTAGGAGCTCCCAGCTATCTAGTTTTTCTTCTGCGTTGTTCATAATGTTTTGTACACTGTTTATGCCATGTATTAGGGCTCCTAACGTTGTCTCTACTATTTCTTCCATGATCTTTATCGTTTTAGATTTTATATTTAGGTCTTTGATCCATTTTGAGCTAGTTTTTGTGCATGGAGTGAGGTGTGGGTCTTGTTTCATTTTTTTGCAGATGGGTATCCAGCTATGCCAGCACGATTTGTTAAAAAGACTGTCTTTTCCCCATATAACTGTTTTGGGGCTTTTGTCAAATATCAACTGCTCATATGTGGATGGATTTATGTCTGGATTCTCAGTTCTGTTCAGCTGGTCTATGTGTCTGTTGTTATACCAGTACCAGGCTGTTTTGACTACTGTGGCAGTATAATAGGTTCTAAAATCAGGTAGAGTGAGGCCTCCTACTTTGTTCTTCTTTTTCAGTAATGCTTACTTATCCCGGGCCTCTTTCTCTTCCATATGAAGTTGGTGATTTGTTTCTCCATCTCATTAAAAAATGTCATTGGATTTTGAATCATAATTGCTTTAAATCTGTAGATTACTTTTGGTAGAACAGACATTTTTATAATGTTAAGCCTTCCTATCCATGAGCAAGGTATGTTTTTCCACTTATGTTGGTCGCTTTTGGTTTCTTGCAGAAGTGTTTTGTAATTTTCTTTGTATAAGTCTTTTACATCTCTGGTAAGATTTATTCCTAAGTATTTTGTCTTCTTGGGGCTACTGTAAATGGTATTGATTTGGTGTAGAGGAATCCAACTGATTTTTGTATGTTTATCTTGTATCCCGATACTCTGCTGAACTCTTCTATTAGTTTCAGTAGTTTTCTGGAGGATTCCTTAGGGTTTTCTGGGTATAAGATCATGTCATCTGCAAATAGAGATAATTTTACTTCTTCCTTGCCCTTTGTTTCTTTCTCTAGCCTAATTGCTCTGGCTAGGACCTCCAGCACAATGTTGAATAAGAGCAGTGATAAAGGACATCCTTGTCTGGTTCCTGATCTCAAGGGGAATGCTTCCAGGCTCTCTCCATTTGGGATGATGAAGGCTATTGGCTTTGTATAAATGCCCTTTATTATGCTGAGGAATTTTCCTTCTATTCCTATTTTGCTGAGAGTTTTTATCATGAATGAGTGTTGAACTTTGTCAAATGCCTTTCCTGCATCAATTGATAAAATCATGTGATTCTTGTCTTTTATTTTATTTATATGATAAACAAAAACCATACCAAACCCATTGCCGTCGCGTCAATTCTGACTCATAGCGACCCTATAGGACAGAGTAGAACTGCCCCATACGGCTTCCAAGAAGCACGTGGTGGATTCGAACTGGTGACCTTTTGGTTAGCAGCCGTAGCTCTTAACCAGTATGCTACCAGGGGTGGGGATTTATATGATGGATTACATTAATTGCTTTTCTAACGTTGAATCATCCCTGCATACCTGGTATGAATCCCACTTAGTCATGGTGAATTATTTTTTTGATATGTTGTTGAATTTTATTGACTAGAATTTTGTTGAGGATTTTTGCATTTAAGTTCATGAGGGAGATAGGTCTGTTTTTTGTGTGTGTGTGTGTGGTATCTTTACCTGGTTCTGGTATCAGGGATATGCTGGCTTCATACAATGAGTTTGGGAGTATTCCATCCTTTTCTATGCTCTGAAATACCTTTAATAGTAATGGTATTAACTCTTCTCTGAAAGTTTGGTAGAACTCTGTAGTGAAGCCATACTGGCCAGGGCTTTTTTTTTGTTGGGAGTTTTTTGATTACCTTTTCAATCTCTTCTTTTGTTATGGGTCTATTTAGTTGTTCTACCTCTGTTTGTGTTAGTTTAGGTAGGTAGTATGTTTCTAGGAATTCATCCATTTCTTCTAGGTTTTCAAATTTGTTAGAGTACAATTTTCCACAGTAAGCTGATATGATTCTTTTAATTGCAGTTGGGTCTGTTGTAATATCACCCATCTCATTTCTTAAGACCCACGACTTTTTCATAGCAAATACTTTTTTTCACCAACATAAATGGCGACTATACATGTGGACTTTTCCAAACGGAATACATAGGAGTCAAATCGACTACATCTGTGGAAAGAGATGATGGAAAAGCTCAATATCATCAGTCAGAACAAGGTCAAGGACTGACAGAGAAACAGACCATCAACTGGTCGTATGCAAGTTCAAGTTGAAACTGAAGAAAATTAGAACAAGTCCACGAGAGCCAAAGTACGACATTGAGTATATCCCACCTAAATTTAGAGACCATCTCAAGAATAGATTTGACGTGTTGAACACTAATAACTGAAGACTAGACAAGTTGTGGAATGACATCAGGGACATCATACAAGAGGAAAGCAAGGGGTCATTAAAAAGACAGGAAAGAAAGAAAAGACCAAAATGGTTGTCAAAAGAGACTCTAAAACTTGCTGTTGAATGTCGAGTAGCTAAATCTAAAGGAAGAAATGAAGTCAAAGAGCTGAAGAGATGATTTCAAAGGTCAGCTTGAGAAGACAAAGTATTGTTAGGACATGTGCAGAGGCCTGGAAATAGAAAACCAAAATGGAAGAACACACATGGCATTTTTCAAGCTGAAAGAACTGAAGAAAAAAATCAAGCCTCAAGTTGCAATATTGAAGAATTCTATGGGTAAAATATTAAATGATACAGGAAGCATCAAAAGAAGATGGAAGGAATACACAGAGTCATTGTACCAAAAAGAATTGGTCGACGTTCAACCATTTCAGGAGGTAGTATATGATCAGGAATTGACGGTACTGAAGGAAGATGTCCAAGCTGCACTGAAGGCATTGACAAAAAACAAGACCCCGGGAATTGACGAAATACCAATTGAGATGTTTCAACAAACGGATGTAATGTTGGAAGTGCTCACTCATGTATGCCAAGAAATTTGGAAGACAGCTATCTGGCCAACCAGCTGGAAGAGATCCATATATATGCCTATTCCCAAGAAAGGTGATCCAACCAAATGTGGAAATTATAGAACAATTTCGTTAATATCACAAACAAGTGAAATTTTCCTGAATATCATTCAAAAGTGGGTGTAGCAGTATATTGACAGGGAACAGCCAGAAATTCAAGCCAGATTCAGAAGAGGATGTGGAACGAGGGATATCATTGCTGATGTCACATGGATCCTGGCTGAAAGCAGAGAATACCAGAAAGATGCTTACCTATGTTTTATTGAGTATGCAAAGGCGTTCAACTATGTGGATCATCGCAAATTATGGATAACATTGCAAAGAATAGGAATTCCAGAGCACTTAATTATGCTCATGAGGAACCTGTACATAGATCAAGGGGCAGTCATTCAAACAGAAAAAGGGGATACTGCGTGGTTTAAAGTCAGGAAGGGTTTGTGTCAGGGTTGTGTCCTTTCACTATACCTATTCAATCTGTATGCTGAGCAAATAATCTAAGAAGCTGGACTATATGAAGGAGAACGGGGCATCAGGATTGGAGGAAGACTCATTAACAAGCTGTGTTATGCAGATGACACAACCTTGCTTGCTGAAAGTGAAGAGGACTTGAAGCACTTACTAATAAAGATCAAAGACAACAGCCTTGAGTATGGATTACACCTCAAGATAAAGAAAACAAAAATCCTCACAACTGGACCAATAAGCAACATCATTATAAATGGGGAAAAGACTGAAGCTGTCAAGAATTTCATTTTACTTAGATCCACAATCAACATTCACGGAAGAAGCAGTCAGGAAATCAAAAGATGCATTGCATTGGCCAAATCTGATGCAAAAGACCTCTTTAAAGTGTTGAAAAGCAAAGATGTCACCTTGAAGACTAAGGTGCACCTGACCCAACCCATGGTGTTTTCCATTGCCTCATATGCATGTGAAAACTGGACAATGAATAAGGAATACTGAAGAACTGAAGACTGAATCGTGGTGTTGGAAAAGAATATTGAATATACTGTGGACTGCCAAAAGAACAAACAAATCTGTCTTGGAATAAGTACTACTGGAATGCTCCTTAGAAGCAAGGATGGTGAGACTACGTCTCACATAACTTTGGACATGTTGTCAGGAAAGATCACTCCCTGGAGAAGAACATCATTCTTGGTAGAGGGTCAGTGAAAAAGAGGAAGACCCTTTGTAATGGTTAAGATTGTGTGTCAGCTTGTCTGGGCCGTGATTCTCAGTGTTTTGGTAGTTGTATAATGTTGCGATGACTTCCCTGTTGAGATCTGATACACGATCACCTCCATGATGGAATCTGCTGAGTAGTACCGGCGGGGGTGGCAGCTCACTGTCCCCTCAGCCTTTATCTCTCCACAGTTTGCCACTTACTTCCTTCCTGTTCACCTTGCCACCATTTTTTGGCTTGTTCTGGATCCAGCAGATGGTTCTTGTTGTTTGACCTCCAGCTCTTGGGACTTGAGCTAGCAGCTTTCCCTCTGATCTTGGGATCTGTAGATCTTCACAGCCTCTGAGCAAGAGTCCTGCTCCCCAAACTGCCAATCTTGTGTTCACCAGCTGCTGCAGCTGCATGAGTCAAGAGAAACCTTGCAATCTTGTCTGCCAATCTTGTGATCTGTGGACCTTCACAGTCTGTGAGCAGAAGCCCCCCTCTCCTACATGCTGATCTTGGGTTCACCAGCTTCTGTGGCTGCATGAGTTGGGAGAGGCCTCTATCCTGATCCACAGACTTGGGACTGGTTTTGCTTCTTTAGAGATCCCAGCCTAAGACACCCTCAATGAGATGTATTGACACAGTGGCTTCAACAATGGGCTTAAGCATAACAATAACGGTGACAATGGCGCAGGACCTGGAAGTGTTTCATTCTGTTTTACATAGGGTTGCTATCAGTTGGAATCAACTCGATGGCACCCAACAACAACATTTAAGTCAAAGTAAGAAGGGTTAGAGAGGGGAGAAGAAATAGGATAGAGGAAAAATGAGGGGTCTTATGAAGGACTTAGGAATGATAAGCACATGCTACATAAAGGAAAATGAAAAAATAGAAGAAGATTGAAAAGCATGAAGATGTCAATCCTTCCCAGGTTAATCTATACATTCAATAGAATTTTAATGAAGTCCAACAGGGTTGTTTACAGGTGTGCATGTGTGCAAGATTAGTTATAAAAATATTTAGTAACTAAGACAATACAGTTTGTGCACAAGGATAGGCAAATAGGCCAATGGAGCAGAATGAGAGCCCAGCAACTAGCCAACACATGTTTGGAAACAATAAAAGGCAGAGATGGTGTTACAAATCAGTGTGGAAAGGGCGGTCTACTTGATAAAGGAATGCTAGGAACAACTTTTATCCACATGGAAAATGCAAAATTAGATTTCTAGCTTAGATCAAACCTAGCCAGCTTAAAGAACTAAAAACAAAAGCAAAACTTTAAAACACAAGGTGAAAATATAGAAAAATTGTTCATGACGTTCTTAGACAAAACAGAATATAGAAACTATAAACATTTTAATTTTGATGACATTAAGACTCAAAACTTTTACAGAACAAAAGATGCCATAAATAAAGTCAAAAGCCAGTCACAGACCAACAGAACATATTTTCAATGAGTATAACATCTGAAGAACTCTCTAAAATCAACAAGAAAAAGACAACACATGGGGCGAGATGGGCAAAGAATTTGAGCTATCAATTCATAGAACAGGAACCACAAATGGTCACTAAAAACACAGATAGATTCTCACTCTCACTATTAATCAGAAAAATGCAAATCAAAACAACAAAGAGATACCATTCACACCCACTAGAATAGCAAAAATGTAGAAGTCAGTCAATGCCAAGTGTTGGCACAGAGCAGTTAATCATGAATCCTCATTCACTGCTAGTGGGGTTGTAAATTGATACAAGCATTTTGGAGACCAATTTGGCAATAACTAGTGAAGCTGAAGGTGGCCATGTCTAGAAATTCCACTCTCAAGCATTTAGTCTTGTATATGTGTACAAGGAGACATGTATTAAGATGTTCACTGCAGCACTGTAAATAACCTAAATGTCCATCAACAAGAGAATGGATAACTACATTGTATTATAGTCATACAATGGAATACAATACAGCATGTGTCAGTGTAGATAAAAATCTCACAAACATAATGCTGAGTAAGAAAAGTACATTGCAGAAGATTATAATACTATCTATACATATATTTATGTAAGTTTTAAAGCCTACATAACAATAAGTACCTTATAATATTTATGGACACATAAAAGTGTAAAAAAAAAAAACCACACATGAGAATGATTAGCACTGAATTCTGAATATGCTTTCATCTAGGAAAGAAGGGAAGGTCATGGAATGGTGAAGAGTACAAAGGGGAACTCGATGTATCTCTGATGTTTATTTTCTTTGAAGTAAAAAGACCTGAAGAAAATAAGGCAATACAGGTAGTTCCCAATTTATAATATGGTTCCATTATGTCGACTCTGTCCTAAGGTGATTCTGATGTAAGTTGAATTACTTCATTTTTTTTTTTTTTTAGTTTTCATTATTATTGCATTTTATTATCACTGGCTTTATAAACTCGATCTTTGTTTGCCTTTGGGGGTTGGAAAAATTACATATAAACTTACAGATATATTTTAATACATACATACATATTACTAATGATAAGATGTACAAAAAAAAAAACAGTCATAAGTGTGGTTCCTTATAACTCAAATACGTTGTAAGTCAGGGACTACGTGTATGTTAGTATTTGTTAAAGCTGATATGAGCATCATTAATGCTGTCCACCAAATATTTCTGGCTCTCCACCTTCCAGGCCCATGATAGGATTGCATTTCCCTACCCATTTTGTGATATGGCCTAGAAACTTGTTTTGGCCAATGAAATGTGATTGGAAGTGACTTGTGTTACTGGCCTATTAGCCAGTGCACAGAAGTCTTGGCCAACATGGAAGCCCAGAAACAAAGCTTCTCTCCTCCCCATCACTGAGCAAGGGTGATATAGAACAGATGCCCCCAGGCACCCTGTGAAGGACAGGTGGATGAGGGAGAAACCAATAATCTTTGTTGCTTTCGGCCACTAAGATTTGGGAGTTTTTTGTTACCACAGCACAGCCAAGTCTACCTTGACTAATACAGTCAGAAATGGGTCCACAGGGATTCGCTGTATTTGTCTCAGATTGTTTCTATGTGTTGAAATATTATGAATAAATTTTTAAAACAGTTTTTAAATTGGACTGAGTTCATCCTATTTCTCAATTCATGGCTCATTTTCTTCGTTGGTCTCTGCAAGGCATTTCTCTCATTTTATTAGCTTTTTTTTTTTTTTTTTCTGCATGTGTGTCTCAGACTTGGGATGGAAGCAATGCTGAACTATAGGAACTACATAAGGGGAATGAATGATGGGACCACATGCCCAGCATGAGTCCAGATTTTCTCCAAAGTTGTCTGCCAGCCTACAGCACCTCCCATCAACTTGGGGCACAAGAACCTCAGTTAGAAATCTCAGCTTTTCTCCAGAACAAAAATTTTGATGAACACAACAGCCCCAATTGTTACTAACTCTCCCTATGGCTTTTAGAAAGATCTTTTCACCGTTTGCTCCCAATTTTCTGATGTGTCTTAAAGCAGTAGCCATTGCCCCAGGGAGTCCCTTCCCTAATGCTTTAGCCAGCACCTGCCTTCCATCTCTACCAACCAGTAATTGTTTCCCCATCTGCGGCTCACCTCTAGGAATTCCGTGAAGAAAATTTTACCACACCTCTGGTTCCTTCTCAGGGCTGCCCGAAAGACCCTCAGGGAGTGAAAACCCCAGAAAGAGGTGAGGGGGGAGGCAGAATGTTGGAAAAAGGGAGGGAACCTCCTGCTCTTGGCCCATTCTGTTCCCAGCCAAGTAGTGAAACACAAGCAGTGCCTGGAAGTCACTGTGAAACGTGAAACTTGATGCCTTTGAGAAGTTCTGTGGAAAGAATGACATCATGGCCAACTACTCCCCTCCCCCCTTTTTCCAGTGGGAGTGAGAAATAAATAGACTGACATTTTCCAGTCAGGGATGGATTCTGGGGAGCTAGTTTACCTTGGTGCAGTGCTCAGATGGGGCTGTGAGAAACCTTACCTGTGCTTACACAGTAAACAAGGTGCCCCAATCTCCCCAGAGCCTTGCCCATTACAAGGGTAACTGAAAGAGGCAGGTAAGCGTGGTGAACCACAGGCTGCTCAGAGCCACCACAGAGCCTGACTGTTAGGTAAACATTGCCTCAACTTGATTGACTGACTCGTCGAAGGATGGTCTGTTGGTGCCAAGAGAAATGCCACCAAACCTACCAGATTCAAAGGTAAAATTCATGTCATTTTAATTCGCTAATTCTCAAACTCCAATGTGCATATGGCCATCTGGGGATCTCATTAAAAGGCAGGTTCTTATTCAGCAGGTTTTGGGTGGAAACCAAGAATCTGCATTTCTAACAAGCTCTTGAGGTGATGCTGATGCTGCTGATCTGCAAACCACTCTCTGAGTAGCAAAGTAACGTTCAGATAACTGCATGCATTTTAAACAGTCAAAATAGTTATCATTTAAGGAGCATTGACTCTATTACAAGTGCTATGCCAGGTGTTTTCTGCCAGCTCTAATTTCTTTCTCACACAAACTGAAAGATAGGTGTTACCCATCACTCCACCCCTCCCCCTTGGCAGGCAAGGAAATCGTGGCTAAGAGAGGTTAATTCATGCTATAGACACGTCATTTCAAAATGACTTCATTGCTGCCTTCCGTCCCCTTCCCAGTGATCAGAAATAACCCAAAGACAAAGGATGATAAACAACCCCTGGTAGAGACAGGATTTATCTGCTTGTGGCAACCGGTCCTCTTTACACCTGTGAATGAGGTCTTCCTTTTGAACGGAAACAGGGCCAAGCATAGGAATTCAGGAATCCAGGACTCAGTGCTGGGCCTAGTATGCCTGGTCTCAGCAGAGGTAGTTGCTTAGAAAAGTAGGCGGGTCTGGTTTTCAAATCCCTTTGGTCCTATGTATTTACCCCTAGGACTTGCAGTTTGAGAAAATTCCTAATACCAAGAGGAGATGCTTTGATGCGTCAGCTTGGAAAGAATGCCTCTTAAGAGCCATTCAGGACTACAGGAGGAAAACTGCCCCAGCTTGTGCAAACACCAAAGTGAAGACAATTTTAACCTGACTGACCCACATGGAAATATTTAAATACCTCGAAGGACTATGACATGCCCTTGCAAAACCCAGGCGGCTTTCCAGAGGCAAGCTCGCACCATGACTGGAAAGCAAAGAGCAAGGCAGGTGGCTGGCTGATCCCAGTCACGTGCTACACACGGGGAACAGCGGGGAGCAAAGTGAGTCTCAAGCCCCAGACTGCCACAAGACCTGAACCTCAGGGGCCCATTGACATTCTAAACTCATTCACAGGGGTCCCAACATATAAGGATACCAAGACCCAGCCATGATTTGTATCACAGAGCTGGGGAGGCCGGGTTCAGGCCCTCCTAGGCCTCCATAACAACTTCATCCCTGAAGTTGTTAGACTAAGTAAAATACTCAGAGCATCAAGTCCCAGGACAAATTGAAGGCCCCCAAAGAAGTCATATTTAATTCTTGTTTAAGTATTACATCATTCCAGAAATATTTGAAGTAGTTTACAAAAATCACATTAAATAGAGCAAAGTTTAAAACAAAATAAGAAGGGAGAAAATCTGGGAGAAAGGGGGGAAAAATGTGAAAGAGGACAAAGCCTGGGTACAGCAATACCTTATTGCATTCCGGAAGATTCTTCACATTTGGCTTAAACCAAACAACACCCACTGCCGTCTAGTCGATTCTGACTCATAGCGACCCCGTAGGGTTTCCAAGGCTGTAAATCTCTACAGAAGCAGACTGCCACATCTTTCTCCTGCAGAGCAGCTGGTGGTTTCAAACTGCCAGACTTTCAGTTAACAGCTGATTGCTCTAACCAATAAGCCACCAGGGCTCCTTTACATTTGGCCTTAAGGTACCTGCAAATCAAGCTCTGAGTTCCTAACCTGCAAAGCATAAGTGCAATAAAATCAGTTACAGCATTCACTGTACCCATGATGCAAAAAACAAAGCAGCTGCTTCAGAGAAGCAGCTGTCTTCCTGATACTGAGGCTCCCCATGGGGTCTCATAAGGGAGACTCGGGAGACACACTGGAATGTCATGAACAGAGCATACAAAAACAGCCCTACAGGAAACTCCATAGGGAGTTTCACGGGGATGTTTCCTATAACACTCCCCACGCAGGCTAATGGCCGTGCCAATGCCTAGCCCAGTGAGAGCAGCTGTGGAGGACTCTAGAAGGACCTCAGCTGAGCTGGCTGAATCCCAGGATAAAAATTAGAGGAAATAAGTGCTTTGGAAACCTGATGGACCGATCTCTAGGTCCCCCTGAGCTTTGCCTCTCTGGGAACCTGAATTCTGTCTTCTCCCCAGGTCTTCTGCTGGCCTCACTCCCCAGCCATGATGGCTCTGGGGAGTGAGACCCTAGCACTCCCAGCAAACTTGCAGTTGTTAAAGGGCAAGGCAGGGAACACAGCATATAGCCTGGGAGCAATGATCTTCCTATCGCTTGGAGAAACCACAGGCCAAGAAGCCAGAAGGACCAAGTGCTGGCTGTTGGATCTTAGGAAAGGCCACCCCTCTCTGTGGGCCATAGGTCTGTTGCCTGCCAAATGGAGACTAGAACTAACCTACCCCTTCCCTGAGACTACCTGCAACTCTGGTGCTCTGCAATGCCTGGAAAACTGAAGAGAGGTACTGAAGCAGAGTTGCAAGCTTTGGGGTCTGTGGTAGACATGGAAATGTGCCCCTGGATCTCCCTGCAAGGAAGGGCCTGTTGCCCAGTTGTTGGGGTGCCGTCAGCTGTCAGCTCCTAGAAGTCAGCTTCAGTGCAGAGTTCCCTGACCCAAGATCCTGCCCTCACTAGGACAGCCCATGCAGGGTGACTAGCAAGACAGGGTTTAGGGACCCAGTCATTTTGTCCCAATGCAAGACAATATTTGCACCAAAGCTCTCCATGGAGTGAATGGAGACTTGTTGGGCCTGCATCTCAATTAGATTTCTTTCTCTGTCGAAGCCTGCTTCTCACTCCTTCCTTTCACGGGTGTTGACCTTAAACCCCCACCTTAGCATTTGCTTCTAAAGAACATAACCTGCAACAGGGTCCAAGCACCCATGATACA
This sequence comes from Loxodonta africana, assembly GCF_030014295.1. NCBI lineage: Eukaryota > Metazoa > Chordata > Mammalia > Proboscidea > Elephantidae > Loxodonta > Loxodonta africana. The sequence goes on from NC_087353.1 coordinate 45,964,634, forward strand.
GAGTCTTGCCGGGCCCATGAACAGAAGCATCAGCCACCATGAACACAAGAGCTAGAGGAACAACCAGCAAGGGTGATTAACAGCAACAGGAGCCACAGCTGCAACTCAACAGAAAGACATTGCATGAAAGTGTGGACTCTCCACCTGCCTAAACCAAACATCACCCTCTTCTCCCCACATCAGCCTCCTCCAGACATTGCTTTTCCAGCTGATGATGCCAGCTTAATGGTCACTGAAGCTCAAGAACTCCAAGCCTTTTCCAGCCCCCTCTCCCTCTGTCCATATATCCAAACAGTTACTAAGTTCTGAAGCCTCTCTCTGCATTGCCTCCTACCATCACCATCACCTCCCATGAGCACTACTACCTCCCTCTTGGACCACTGCGGCAGCCTCTGCTGACATCCCATTCTCAAGCTTGTTGCCCCCTCCTTACTATCAGCTGATTGTCCCCAGCACACAGCTCCCATCACTGGTTTGGCCCTAGCTGCTCCTCATCAGCAGAGTCATTGCTCCACTGACTGAGCAAAATGACATATTGGAGTCAAACCAGGCACTCACATTTGTTTCCCCTGAAGTCACTGGGAGGTATTGCTGCTTGTGAGAAATACCCAAACGCAAACAAAAGATGGTAAAACAATGTGAGCTGGAAGAGAAGGTTCTGTTTCTGTTTGGATTGAGGTCAGCCTTATTTCCCCAGCTTAGGCTCAGAAAACAGAGCGCTTGTTCAATTGCCCGCTTATTCAAGCTGGCGCGTAAGGGAATGGGCTCGTGTGGACATGCGGAGCTTCCAGAGACAAAAGGAGAGCTGGATGATTTGCTGGTGCTGGGTACCAGGGTATTTCTCAATGTTGCTGATCAACAAACAGCTTTAAGATGCCGAAGTCAATGCCTGTGTCCCTGTGCATAGAAGGTCAGGCTGTGAAGGTGGGGGACTGGAGACCTGCCATCAAGGACTAGTATGGCCTTCCCACCCGCCATGCTAACGCAACAGCTCCCAGGCCTGTGTGCTTCTAGCCAAAGTGTCAGCCAGCATGAGACACAGCTGTGAATACTCCAAAAAATGTACCACAAAGAAGGAGGGATGGGATATCAACCCAAGTATTTAGTATCATTCTTGTCTGAAAGAACTGGCCTGGCCTCTCCTTCTTAGAAACTAGTAAAGGGTTGCTGCCTTTGCTGTTTCCCCATAAATGAGCAACAAAGGTAAATAATCGATGTGGGCTTCACTTTCCCTTCTCTCTACTGTTCATCTTCAAGCAGGCCCAACAGAGGATAATTTAATACCGTACTTTTCTGCCAAGGAAGCCACATGCTTGTCACTACTGCATCCTGACTCCACAGTAAGCCCAGGCAGGGGGTATCAGGCACATTGTCCAGATGAGCAAACTGAGGCCAGACAAATGAAGAGGCAGCTTTATTCTCTTATTCAGAATGACAGGTGACCTCATATCTGGTGTCTAGCTCATTAGCCTTTCCTTTTTTTACTAGAGAAATAAACACGCATTTTGGAAGATCGGGGTCCTGGAGCTGACGAGAATGAGATGAGAACGACCTGGGCAGCACGTGTGAAACCGCTTTCTCTAGGTGCAGCCAGAGACCAGGGTTCAGGGCTTTCAGTGTGTACTCTCTAAAAACCAGACCACCGTCGTCGAGTCGATCTGACTCACTGTGACCCCGTGTGTGTCAGGATAACACTGTGCTCCACAGGGTTTCAGTGGCTGAGGTTTTTGGAAGTAGATTAGCAGGACTTTGTTTTGAGGTGCTTCTGGGGGGACTTGAGCCACCCACCTTTAAGTTAGTAGTTGAGTGTGTTAATTGTGTGTACCTCCAGGGACTCCGTACAGTCTCCAAACATCCCTAAAATAAAAAAGAACAGGTGCCTAGGAACAGAAAATGCCTCTCACCCCCCAGAAGACTCAATCACATAGAACGCTCTTGCATTTTTCAATAATCATCAGGGGCCTTAAAGAAGGTTAAAAACTGCCCGGGGAGAACCCCCTTCCACGGTTCAGGTTACTGCTTCCTAAGAGGAGGCCTGGGTGAAGAGGAACAAGAAAGCCAGCCATTTCCTCAGAGGGCAGTTGGACAGCGCAAGGCCGCGCCGCGGAAGTCACTATGGCAAATGCCCACTTAGCAACCCAGGCTCCACAAGTCAGTACGGCAAGTGTGGGCAGCCAGCCGCCCGCTGTCCTCAGGGGCTGGTGAGTAGCAGTGTCGCTCTGTCTGCCAGAGACCACAATGTGCCTTGTCATCCATCGGCTCAGTAGACTTTGAAACCCTCGGCCACAATCACGGCTACCCTGGGGGCTTCATTAAACACGTCAAAAGGCACTTGGCCTGGCCCGCTGCCATGACTTGTTACCAGCTTTGGCTCAGCTCGCACATGACTGCTACAGTGAGGTCAGCACACCCTGGCAGGTGCACACCTGGGCTGTTCGGCCTGGCCTGCCCTGGCAGGGCCTCCGAGCACCCAGGGCCCACTTGGAAGTGTCCTTTTTGGTCTGAAGCTCCGTGCCTTCTTAGTAAGACTTGTTGCCATAGAGTCGATTCTGACTTATGAGACTCCACGTGTTACAGAGTAGAACTGTGCTCCATAAGGTTTTCTTGGCTTAATCTTTAGAGAAGCAGATTGCCAGGCCTTTCTTTTGCAGTTCTGCTGCGTAGGTTTGATCTGCCAACCTTCAGGCTAGTAGTCAAGGACAAACCACTTGCACCACCCAAGGATGCTTAGTAAGAAAAAAATAAACCAAGCCTACTGTCGTTGGGTCGATTCTGACTCATAGTGACCCCATAGGGTTTCCAAGGCTGTAAATCTCTATGGAAGCAGACTGCCACATCTTTCTCCCACACGGATTGCTTAGTAAGAAGGGAGGATGAAAATGGTCTGCTGAAACTGTTTTTTTTTTTTTCCTCCTCCTATTGCATTTTTATTGACCATTGTGGTTAATCCACTAGAATGCTGTCATCAGATTAGGGCAATAGAATCCCTTCAGAAGGGCTGTGACCAACTAGGAAAGTCCTGTTGCACCTGTGCCCACTGGTCTCACCCATCCTGGCCCTTCTGGGTGGTTCGTTTCTTTCTCTGCCTCATCATGGTGTGCTTCTTCTCAGGCTTTCTACCATCAGCCATCATCAAGCCTCCTTGACTGGAGTCATCTTCCCTCTGACCCACTTACCCTGCCCGAAATGCCACCATTAGGCAGAGTCCTTTGAGGCATTGCAGGCATGTCATTCTCACAATAGTGTGAATTTATTTGTCAGATCAAATTATCTTGCCAGGCTGTTGCCTGAGATCAGGGAGTTGAAGGATGTAAGTTTCAATGGGAAAAGAAAAGGGTGGTGTTGGAGTGGGGAGGCTGGAATGAAAAGAGCATGGGGCTGAGATCAGTGGGTGCCTGGGGAAGGCTGAAGAGAGGCGTGAAAGGAGAGGGAATGGAAAGGGGAAGTATCAGAAGATAATTCACGTAAACAAAATCTGACCTACTTAACACTTCTGCTTAGGCCCAACCTGACTGGAAGAGAAATGTTGATATTAGCTCAGATAAAGTAGAGTGAGAGAAACCATACTGATCTGGCTAATAGAAGTGACTGTTTTTTTTTTTTTTTTCTTCCCCATTATAAATGCCGTACACGGTCCCTTCTGCAGAGCACAAGCCCTTTACTAGCAAATAACCATTTCACTTCACATGCAGATTGGGGGTGATGAGGGGCTCAGTGGCCCCTCCCAAGATCTAGATACTTTCTCTGCACACCCCTAGTTCCCAGCATGCCCCTAGCGCTTTCTCGCCCCTTAGTCTTTGCTTATGCTGTTCTTGTTGGCAGGACTGCCTTTCTCTGGCTTCTACCCATCCTTGGAGACCAATTCAATTACTACCTCTAGGTTTTCCTGACAGCATTCATTCATTCCTTCAACAAGTGTTTCTTGAGTGCCTACTGTGTGCCAGGCACTCTCCCAGGTGTTGGAGTGCCCACAGTAAACAAAGCAGGCATAATCCGTGTCCTCACAGAGTTTATATTCTGGCAGTCAGCACTCCTCTCCCTGACCCCTTCCCCAAGACAAAATCAATCCCACCCATGGCACATGTCTCTGTTACAGCAGTTACTGTATGTACTTCAGGGAACTGCGGTCTTGGTCCTCTCAGTCTCCCCAGTGACTGACACCACGCCAAGCACTAGAGGCAGCCGCTTGTTTCTTTATAAGAGGAACTCAAGGGTAGTAAATCTGGAAGGAAGAGAGAGGACTTACCTGAACACCAAACTTGCACAGCATGCATGGTCTTTTTACCTAGGTTGGTGAGCAGTTGGGGGATCATTAATGCAATCTAGGGAATTTGTCTTAAAACTGTGTTGGCCCGGCAGGCACGCTGCCTTCACTTAGAGTGTGTGTTTATGTGGGATGGTTTGGGGAGAAATGGAAATGGGGAAGGACCGAAGTTCTCCTAATGTGATTCCTTAGAATCACCACCAACTGTTTGGCACACACACACACACACACAAAACCAGTGCTGTAGAGTCGATTCCGACTCATAGCAACCCTACAGGACAGAGTAGAACTGCCCCACAGAGTTTCCAAGGAGCACCTGGTGGATTCAAACTGCTGACTCTTTGGTTAGCAGCTGTAGCATTTAACCATTACACCACCAGGGTTTCCTGGCACATAATAGGTGCTAAATGCTTGTTGGTAGAATTGTTGAAAGAGCAGCAAGGTGGGCCCTGCTATCTGATCCCAAGGCTGGGCACCATATAGGTGTGAAGTACACCAGGAACTCCAGCAAGCTAGTGTTAGCTCAGGTTACAGAGCTGGCAGAGGCGGTCAGAGGGAGCTGCTCCCTGGCGCATAGCTCACAGTGGGTGTGAAACCAGCAGGGATGCAGTTGGCCCTGGAGAAAGCTAATTGGCATCCTGTATACTTGAAAAGAAAACTGAAAGTGCTTTTCTTCACAAGTAACTATTTTAAGTGTTTTCCTCTTTTTCATAACCCCATAGGTACCATGGAACGTCTCTGGTTTAGACTTATGGGTGACACAGGGAGAGGGGGGCAGGATGAAGGGAGTTTGGATTGTCCTGTGCTCTGTGCTCTTTGTCTAATTCAAGGAAGGCATCAGCCCACCCCAGGGAGCACTCTGCTATACGATACACTTCCTGGTGATAGTAACTTCTCCTTTCTGGCTGTTAAAGTGCATTCCTGTGTGTATGTGGAAAGAGAGCGAAAGCACGCTAGAGCCAGAGCTAGGGCGGGAGAGTATTTCCTTAATTGGACATAAGAGCCTTGAACCGGTTCCAGTTTTAGCGTTTTCTTTTAGGGCCTGGATCCTAAAGATTCCATAGAGTTTTCTTGTTCAGAAAAATCCCTTTGGTTCAAAGGCCCCTGGATAGATATAAAGCCAAAACCAGGGCTAAATCTCTTTGATATTTAGGAATGAAGAGTTCACAGGCTTCCAGATCCCAGGGTTCTGGATAGAAAGAGAAAGGACGCTCCTCTTGAGATGGCACGTGGTAAGAGGGTCTGCAGAGTCCTGAAGATGAGGATGTAAAGCATTTTTCTCTTTAAGCATCTACAGAAGCAATTTCTCCCAGCCTTACGAGTGCCCTGGGAGCTAAAAAAAAAATGCTCCTATTGCCTGCTTCTATTGAGAAATCTAAGAACCAGAGAGGTCAATCAAGTTGCCTAAGACTTAGAGCAAAGCTAAGTTGAAAACTAAAGGATTTTGTCTGGTGGGTTTGGATTGCGTTTTGTTGTTTACTGATAGTTCCAGTGTGGCTGGAGTGAGAAGGCCTGCTTGCTCTCGCAGGGCCCATTCATTCATTGTGTGTTCAGTACCAAGCTGGGCACTTGATGGGAGGCTCAGAAGACTAGGGGAACTCTAGGGTGAGAGACGAGGTGCTTGGAACACTGGGACCACAGCAACGCTCATCAGGCAGAGCTTTGCCACTTGCCTGACCTCTGCCTGAAAGAAACTCCAGTCAAGGAGCTCAGTGAGGCAAATGAGGCAGTCTGTGGTTGAAACATGGGGGCAGTGATGGTTCAGTGGTAGAATTCTCACCTTCCACATAAGGAGACTGGGTTTGATTGCCAGCCAATGCATCTCATGCGCAGCCATCATCCATCTGTCATTGGAGGTTTTCATGTCACTATGATGCTGATCAGGCTTCAGCGGAGGTTCCAGATGAAGATGGACTAGGAGGAAAGGCCTGGTGATCTGCTTCTGAAAATCACCCAGTGAAAATCCTATGGATCACAATGGTCTGATCCCCAACCAATCATGAGGGTGGCCTGGGTTTCATTTGGTTGTGTGACGGCAGCTAACAACAACAACAAAAATCTTCAAAACTTGGTACTTGACACGCAATGAATGAATGGGTCCTGACAGTGTAAGTGTGCCTTCCCACTCTGGCTGCTACAGAACCCAACTCACCAGATCATGGGGATGGTGCAGGAGCGGTCAGGGTTTTGTTCCCTCGTGCAGGGGGTTGCCATGAGTCACCAATTTGATGGCAGGCAGTAAAGGGTTTAGTAACAACAATGAGGTTGAAAATGAATACAGAACTGAAGGCCCTGCTAGCAGCTAGGCTTAACCCCCTCTCTCCCCAACACACCTTAAAAACAAGCCCTGTGTCTGCTCAGTGCTTTCCAAGTTACAATGTTTTCATCACATTATCTCATTTCATCTTCACATCAGCCCACACACATTCTTGCCTTTCAAATTTCTTATGTACTCAAATGAGTTTTACTGAAAAATTGGCTAGAAACTCCCCTTCTCCCACTCACTTTTTTTTTTTTTTTTTTTTAAACCCCAAGCCTTTGACTAATATCCTTTAAGAAGCTCCCAGATCAGATTGCCAGGGTGGGGAATTTGTTTCTTCTGCCTACCCTGCCCACTGGATAGACACCAGGATTCCTGGTCTTTACTGCAGGAACCAACACTTTTGTATTCAGTTTATAGTTTAGCTATTAAAACAAACAGACAAAACCACAGAGGTTACGGTAAATGTACTATTGTGGGGAAAACATAGACTTCGGAGCCAGTAAGCCCCAGAGTCAGATTTTGGTTCAGCAATTTAAGAACCATGTGGCCATGGCCAAGTTGCTTAACTTCTCAGAGCCTCTATTTCTTCATTTGTAAAATGGGGGCAATAATACCTATGTCTTTAGGTTGTTGTGAGAAATAAATAGATACAAGTATACTTCAACAAATGTTGCCCTTTCCCTTGCCTATCTTTCTTCCCTAAGGTCAAACAGCTACTTCACTGAAGTTCCTTACTGCTAACCAACAAGTCCTCCACTACTAACTTAAAGGTTCGCAATTTGAGCCCACCCAGAGACACCTCAGAAGAAAGGCCTGGTGATTTGTTTCTGAAAGGTCACAACCACAAAAACCCTATGGAGCACAGTTCTGCTCTGTGCACATGGAATCGCCATGAATTCAAATCGCCTCAAGGGCAACTTTTTTTTAAAATACTAACCAAAGTACCAGCTTCATGGCAACCCAGGCAAATTAAATGTAATACTTTTTTTTTTTTTAACAAGCAAAAGGAGAGGTAGAATGTTGGGAATATGTTGCTAAATGAATTTAAATGTAGACTTTTTTTACTAGATGAATAATTAGACACATATCCCTTGTACCGTGGCATGCTTGTGACCATGGTTAACTCTAACAGGACCTTAAGTTCATTATCTCTTTTTAAAAAGTTATTTTAGGTGGGAGAGAGAAGGAGCTTGAAAATTGGACATACCTAATGTTGGAAAGGAAGACAGTGGTTTTGGGAATGTTGGAAAGGAAGACAACTCTAATTACACTATTAAATTCCAGGATTTTTATCAAAGCAGGATCATAAATCAGCCCCTTAATTCCTGGGGACAAAGGTGAGAGAAGGGGGGGAGTGCAGAAGGCTCTGACTGGGTGTTTACTGCTCTGCACATAGTAGGTGGTCAATAAAAGCTGGTGATAGATTGAGGCTGTTTAGAGAGTCCAGGTCTAGTTTGACCTTTGCTGCTAACTTCTTGGCAAATGTGGTGCAAGACATCGTGTTGGAGGGAAAAGAACATTTGACTAGGCACTGAAGGCCTGTGTTCAAGTTCCATCTATACCACTTAACAGTCTGGCAGCCCTGGATGTGACACTTAATCTCTTAAGAGTCTTCTCACCTGTGAAATGAGGAGACTGAACTAGGTGATTTAGAAGGTCCTTTTCAGCTCTTGAGGTTCTGGGACTCTAAGTAACTTCATTCGCTTATGTTTACATTTCATTTACAGGGATAGAAACCTGTCTTACAGGGCATTGGTAAGAAACGGTCAGTCTGCATGTTGAAATGCCCTGCATCTCTAGAGAAAGGAAGAAAACGCAGTGGCCCAAAGCAGTGTAGCAGAGTGGAACATTCTGCTACAGAGCGGACTGGTGAGTCTGTCTCCAAGCTCTCGAGTTCCAGCCACTTAGTAGCTGTGTGATATATGTCAAGTTCCCTGATGTGTTTCAGTCTCAGTTTGCATATCTTTAAACTGGGGACTGTAAGTTGTGAAAATGCTTTGAAAATCTGCAATACACTATATAAACAAAGTATTATTGAGAAATGGCATGCAAATAATTTACTTGTTACAGTTTTATCTAAGTTTTGTACCATGTTTCCTAGTATTTTCAAATGAATGGTTGTATCACCTTAGTCCCAGAGGAGAGATTCACTTTCCACTCCAATTTACGGACAGAGGTGATGTTAAGTCACAACGGGCATTACTAAAAAGCCTACCAAAGCTACCGCCCAGTCAGCCTCGCAGCTTTTGAGGGCCTCAAACCTGGGTCTCCCACGTGGAAGGTGAGACTTCTATCACTGAACCACCACTACCCTCCACCATAGACATCAAGTAGTTACCCCAATGTTCCACAGTCTAGGGATTTTTTTTTCCAGAGACCAGACACCAGCTGGTGGAAGCTTTAATTCTCCAAAAGATAGCATCTTGCCGCTTCGGGTGTGTATGTCAGGAGTAGGGAGGCTATGGAGTTAGTTTTCTGAGAGTTTTGAAAGTTCCAGTATTCCAAGGCAATAATAACAAATGTGTAAAGTGTTGGAATGCAGAACCTGAGATGGCCTTTCATCCTCCCACCTGCCAGGGATTGCTACTCTGGGGAGAAATGGCCTTGCTCACCCAGGGCCTTCTTAGCTCGAAGTTCAAAGTAAGATCCCAGCCTGTAAACCGGATCTCCCAGCCTCAGCTTCCTCTTTGGCTACATGCATGGCAACATGCCATACCCAGTTGGTGACTGAAAAGTCTCCCCCTTCTGTGCAGAGGGCACAAACAGCCCCCACTGTTAGCTGTGACCCCACACCCAGGGCATCTCCCATCAGCTCCTGCGAATAAAGCATTGCCCTCTGCCAGGCCACCACCACCACCACCAGAGGAGCAGAATGGAGTTGGGGCTATGCAGCAGAAATCAATTTCTGGTTTATCTTGTGGGGGCTGGGGAGACGATCTGGAATTTGTCTATAGAAGGAGCTTAGGGGTACTGATCTGTTTGGAATGGGCAGCTAGGGGGCTTGTCTTGGAGCTGCATTTCATAAGGTGCACACTGTTTTTTAAGATGTATATGTGCATGGTTAAAAATAGCAAAGTTGTTTCAAATTTAATTATTCTTATAAATTCTTATAGATCATTTTTATTTGGGTTGATTTGGGGATGAAAGTTATGAGTTTTAAGGGTCAGCCCCCTCATGGCCCTGCCACTGTTAACCCTCACCATTAATCTCATCAACTTTTTATGATTTCCACTTTTTAAGCACACATATCCATTGATTCAATACATCCATTGCCTTTCTTCCAAAGAACTGATTGACTTTAGAGCAGGTTAATTTTGTTTAGTTTTTGATAGTCCCCTCCTTCCCCCATCCACTACACACACACGTCAGAGTTATAAAGTCATTTTACAGGAGAAATTGAAGGAGAGGCGTGAAGCGACGCGCTCCAGCCACAGAGCGGCAGCGCTGGGTACCGAGTCAGGTTTCCTTCCAGGCTCTGGCGGCTCGCAGCCTAATTGCCCGGACAGACTTACGGAGCTAAAATTCCTGGGCAGTGTGGGGGTTCAGCTGAATTGCCAGCTCTTTGTTTCTTCTGTCATAGGTCGACTCCTTGGGACGGATCTGAGAACCAAGGCTGGTGGCGTGTGCTCGCGCGCTGCCGACCCTCACCCCCTCACGCCTCTGCCAGCCCTGTGTGCACGTATGTGTCCAGTGAAAAAACCCTAGTACGACACTACATCCTTTCTCCCACAAATAAAGCCCTCCAAGGATGATCTCATGGCTGCAGACTAGCCCCTCGCAAGCCAACTCGACTCCCGCGGGCGCTCGGTTCTCCAGCTCCGCGTCTCCCCCTTCTCACCGCTTATTTTTCAGCCGTGCTCTCGCTTCTGCGCAGCTTGCTCTAGGTGACGGTTCCAGGGAGAGGCCTAGTCTGGGGAAGGAGTGCTGAAGAGGAGTCCCGAGGTTTGGGCTGAGTAGCGGGGTACCGAGGAGAACGCTGACGCCAGGGGGCCAGGTCACGTCCTAGCGGGTCCCAGCTTCCTCCCCACGCCCACCTCCTCAGCCCGGGAGTCCCCGGGGGCGTGCGCAGGGAGGGGGTGTGCAGACGCGGGCGTGTCTGTGAGCTGGAAGCGGCTTTGACATTGAACACTAGCTCCGGTGTGTGCGTGTGTGTGCGTGCGTGTGTACACGCGCGTATCTGCGTGTGTGAGAGTCGTGGGGAGGGGGCCGGGCTAGAAGCTGCAGCAAACCACAGCCCTTCTTGGTGCAGCGCAGAGCGCGCTCCCGAACCGCCACCCGCACGGGCTGTGAGCTCTGAAGCCATTCATGATTTTGGTGACGTTATTCCAGAAGTGGGCGAGGGAAGGCGGGGCTTCCAGGGGACAAGCCCCGCCTCCACCACTATAAATACTGCTTCGCCGGCTCTTTGTGGGGCCGGGAGCTCGGTGGAGAGTTGTGTTCTCTGTCTGCTCTGCAGACGCCGCTGGCTGTGGGGTTGTCGCGGGAAGGCGGACTGGCGAACGTCCAGTGCCCGCACTCGGCCGCCTGCCTACCTCCCTGTCTGCCGTGCGTCTTTCTGCGCCCGTGTCATCCTTGCTTGGGACGCGGTGACCGTTTTTAAATCACAAAGGCGTGGGTCAGCCTCCCCTAGGACTTCATGTCTGTATATTTCCCCATTCACTGGTGAGTATCCTGCGCCCTTGGTGGATGTCCGTCTCGCGGCCGTGGGTGCCTGTCCCGGCGGGCGCCTACTCGAGCCGGCTCAGGGTGCGAGCGAAGCCGGCGGCGCCGACGCCCAACGCTAACCCGCAGCCCGAGCCGGTGCAGGAGTCAATGTCAAGGTTGCAACGGTGGGGGTGGGGGAAGTGGTGCTAAGAACATCCAGACAAAGGAAGTGAACTTGGAGCCCTCACCCGAGTGACGGCCGGAGGATGTGAATGTGGGGTGGGAGGGTGGATGGAGAACCAGAGGTCACGCCGGAAGCCCCGCCGTAAGTCCCCTAATGCGGAGGGCTGCCAGAGGCGCGCGCCCTGCCTGCTTTGGGGGCCCTTGCTCTCCCCCGGCCCCTCCCCTTTTTCTTTTTGTTTGCAAGCAAGTCTCGACGTCCAGGCCGGTGGAGCTGGTGCAGCAGCGCCGTTTGCAGAGCTTCAGGGGGTGGGGAAAGAAGCGATCTCACACATAAAGCCACTAGCGGCAGGGTACACGCTGCCCTCTTTCGACCCCTTCCCTCTCCATAGTCCTAAAAAAAAAAAAAAAAAAAAAAATCGAGTCGTCTTTGCAGGGGGCCTAAAGAGAAGTCGCCCTCGCAGTGCCGGGCTGGAAGGAGCCTGGGCCGGGCGGGGGCGGCGGAGGCTTGTATCCCGCCTGGGGATCCGGACCGAGAGCGATGCGCCGCGGGCGCGGCTCTAGACGCGGAGCAAGGCCCCCGCGCCGGGGAAAAGAAGGAGCGGCCCGGGGCGAGCGCTGGCAGCCCCGGAGCGCGCTTCCAGGTGAGGGGGTGGACAACCCAGCCCCGGCGGGAGAGGCAGGCGCCGAGCGAGAGGCAAGCATCCGCGCGATCTTGCTCAGGCCCGCAACCGGAAAGTTCACTGTTTCTCACCTCAGCTCTTCGGGTCCGCACCACAGCCCGAAGCGAGGAGACAGCGCCCTTACACCAGGCGAGGAGCCTGGCGAGCGCCCCGTGGTGGCTCCTCTGGCCCATTTCTTTGGGAGCCGAAGGTAGATTTTGCATGACTCGGGAAGAAACTCCCGTTCCCGCCACCCCTGTGGTGTGTGAGAGGCCAGATGACCTGTGGGTGAGGTTTTGAAGACTGCTGGAGGTGTCTATGCCCCTGGCCACTCAAAGTCGGCCAAGGGTAGACAGATGCCCATCAGTGTATTATCCCCTGAGAAATTGAGGGTTAGGATTATTTTATAGCTGATTAATACTTCCTAGTTAGTAACTCCCCCCCCCCCAGGTATTAACTATTATACATAATGGTGAGGTAAGCATCATCAGCATCATAGTAACAGAGGAACAGGACACCTGTGGCTCAGAGAGGTTCTATGACTTGTTCAAGATAACACAGTCGTTAGTGGCAGAGCCTAGACTAGAACACATTGCTTGTTTCCAGTCCAGTGACATTTCTACTCTATGTAGTAACAAAATGAAGAGGAGTCTGGTGCACCTGTTTCCCTCTAAAGCCTGGTCCTCATTTTTTTTTTTTTAATTCATGTGTAAAGGTATGATGGTGGAAATACTAGGTGTTGTGTAGAGGGTCCGTGGACTTTGGTGTGTACTATTTGGTATTATGCGTACAGGACCCTGTGTGGGCTCATGGCTTGTGTAAGGATGTGGGAGGATAATGGAACGTTTGTATCCTGCTTATAGAATACAAAGCACTTTCACATGTCAGCCATTGGTGGACCAGCTTGGCCCCTCTGGAAATTTCCTTTGCAATCGGAGCCCTGGTATCCCTAAGGGTTTTAATCCAGGGGATGTTTCTCAAGCTGTGAGTTTGCAGCTGCTGTGGCTGGAGCTGGAGAATGGGGTTGGATGGCACATGTGAAGCCTGCAGAGGTGACCCTTTGGGTTTAAGTGGGACATTTTTGCAAAGAAGAGCACCAGAGAAATAGGGAAAAATGTAGGAGGACAGCGTGATTGGACTTGATTCCCTGAGGTTGACCTGTTACTGTTATTATATAATAATAATATGTGTGTTATTATTTGATAATAATATGCAGTTCGTCTTTGGACAAAATTCATGTGAGGATAATTTTTTTTTTTTATCTTTTATCCAGGAGGGATACAGGGAGACTTGGTTGAATTGGTTTCAATTTAGACAGATGGATTCAGCTACTTACTTTTTTTTTTTTTCTAGTTCTGTCATTTATAAAGAAAATCCGGAGTTGCTTCTGTGCTTCTAGAAGCAGAAGCAGTGGGTTCTAATCTGATGGATAAATAGGAGAGGAGAGGAGCAGAGGTTTGCTAGAGAGATTTTCAGACAATGGCCTTTGTTGGTTGAGGTTGAAAACCCGGACCTGTGGGCTTATGAGGCACTTTTTCAGGTTATGAGCTTGTTTTTCTGCGAGTTCTGTTTTGAACACTTCTCATCCTGTCTCCAGACAGTCCCCTGATCTAACAACAACGGATGTACTGAGAGTGGGAACGTGAAATTGCGTGTCTTTGTTGACATTTGGTCTGGGTTTCTTGGCAGCCCTGACTATCTGAGATCTGCTGAAATGACTGAGGTGATGATGAACACCCCATCCATGGAGGAGATTGGACTCAACCCCCGAAAGGGTGGCCTTTCCTATCAGGTGAGTTATGTTCTGAGTCCCCTCTGGCTCTTTAGAGGAGGTAGCTTTTGCTTGGGCTGGAGGCAGCAAAAATCCCATGCCACTTGTAAGAACTTTGTGACCTCAGGAAAGTCCCCTAATGCCAGTAAGCCTCAGTTTCCTCCTCTCTAAAATGAGGACAACAATAGTGTGTACCTCATGAGACTGTGGTGAAGATTCAACATGATGAGATAAGTGCAAGGCATTCGTAGTGCCTGGGACACAGTAAATGTTCAACAAACATTAGCCTTTGTTGTTAACTAGCCATCCTGGCTGCTGTAAACTCTCCCATTCACGGTGGCAAAGAAGGAAATGATTTATGCAGTTAGTTCAGATCAGAGCTTCCCTTCCTAGCTATGCCTTGGGCAGTAAAAACATTGCTGTGAGGGGCAGCTTATGGGGAAGTTTGGTCTGTTAGGGAAATGGATGTGTCAAATGCTGCTTTCTTCTTCAGGTTAACAGTTGACAAACTGATACAGAGTTAATGTTCAAACTGCGTAGAGTTGAAGAGATGTGCCCCCAGCAGGGATGATAGTAGGCAATTACTGGAATCTAGTTAGAGATTATCCTGTCTGATGGGTGCAAAATGCATAATAACCAAAAAAAGCTACTTGTGGATTCAGTAACAACTTTGGATTCTATCCCAGTGTTCTTGCTACCTCTCCATGCTACTTTTCCACACCCCTGCTGGCCTATAGAGCAACTTAAGCTCTCTCTGGTACAGTGAACTGCGATTGAATTTGCTAGGAGAGTTTCTAGGTTATTATTAAATCTGGGCGAGTGTAGTGTTTTAGTAGAGAGATTGTGTAGGGTGGCTGGGTCCTGTGAAGACGAATAGCAGTGTGGTGGGTCCATTCACCAGACATTAATTGAACAACTACTGTGTGCAAGCACCTTGCAGGTGTTACCTCATGACCATAGCTCTGAGGTGGAAATTCCTGCCCCATTGCACACGTTAATGTGTGCTCAGGCTGAGTAGGCAACTTGGGTCTCCTTAACTCCAAAGCCTTGCTCTTTTGGTGTATCACAGGTCTGTACCTTGGGGCTGCTCTGGCTAGGCATTCCTTAGAACAATTTCAGGGGCATTTATTTTGTAAAGAAAAAAACAGGTAGAAAGCCTGGTGGGTAGAGTGAGGTGCGATGGAGGGATGCTGATCAAAGAGCAGAGATGAAAGTCAGGTATGGTAACATAAACTTGGTAGGGCAGGCAGACTCACCCTCAGACTCTTGGGAGGCTCAAGAAGGCCCTTTGTTTCGTGTCAATATAGATGGGTCCATTTTGCTTGTTGGAAGTAGTATTCAGTTCGCCTGAGGGGGATCTGAGGGTAGAGGAGAATCTCTTTCCTGGGTTGGTTTTATACCCTCAACCCCCAGAGTGGGTTTGAGGAAGATGACGAAGGGCCCCACAGCTGGTGGGAGGCGTAGAAGTTTCCTGGCCCACCGGCTGCAGTGTTTTTGGATACCAGTTTCCAAGGCACTGAGTCAGACTGAATCTTTTTGTGGTCACAGGTGAGGTTTTCTTTCAGTTCTGGGTTTAGATTTCCATCACAGAACCTTTCCAAACACAGTCATTGGCATGTCTTATGTGTGTGTTTTTTGTGTCCTCCTTTTAAACCTGCCCTAGGATAAAGGCCCAGGCCCTATCTGACAGATTTCTTTTCCTCTTGAGTCCTTCAGGCCATTCTGCTAGGTCTGAGGGTTAGGGCAGGTTACAAGGCAGGAAAGGGCTGAACCTG
This sequence comes from Loxodonta africana, assembly GCF_030014295.1. Classification (NCBI taxonomy): domain Eukaryota; kingdom Metazoa; phylum Chordata; class Mammalia; order Proboscidea; family Elephantidae; genus Loxodonta; species Loxodonta africana. Next base: position 45,980,193 of record NC_087353.1, read on the forward strand.
GGTGAGGAAGGCTGACCTGAGGCGGAATGGCTAGAGGAAACTAAAACCACCTCCGGGCTCCTGAGATGTCTCGAAGCTGCCTTAAACAAACAAACCAAACCAAACCCGTTGCCGTTGAATAGGGTCCGACTCATAGCGACCCTATAGAACAGAGTAGTCCTGCCGCATAGAGTTTCCAAGGAGCGCCTGGTGGATTTGAACTGCCGACCTTTTGCTAGCAGCCGTAGCACTTAACCACTATGCCACTAGGAGCTGCCTTAGGGAAAAAAAAAATAATAATAAAATAACAATGAAAAACCCACTGCTGCCGAGTTGATTCCAACTCATAGGAACCATATAGGACAGAGTAGAATTGCCCCATAGGGTTTCCAAGGCTGAAAATCTTTGTGGAAGCAGACTGCCACATCTTTCTCCCACAAAGCAGAGAGGGCATTTGAACCACCTGTCTTTCAGTTAGCAGCCGAGTGCTTTAACTACTGCTTCACCAGGGTTCCTGCCTGAGGGAAGAACCCTCAGATTATCCTTTGTGGTGCTAGACTGTAGTCCTTTGCAGTTCTCACATCTCAGGAAATCTATCCCTGCTACCTGGGCAGGGTTTACTTCCTAGTTCTAAAATATCTTACTGAGAACTTCGAAGGACTCTTGCCAGATGATTTAAGAAAGATTTCCTGCTTGTCTGATGAAGAGAAAGGGAGAGGTTATAATATTTAACCAAGCAACATTTATCGGGCACTTGCTGTGTGCACAGTGCTTTGCTGGGTGCTGCAAAGCAAGTCCAGGGCTGCGGTGGGAAACCAGTGTGTATATAAACAACGGAAACCCAAGGTAGTCAGCTAGAGCGATACTGAAGCCACAGTCAGTCCAGGTATGGGATAGCAGCAGTGATGACATCTGACTGTTGGAATTTGAGAAGGCTTGGAAGAGGGAGGTTAGACTGGGCTGGGCCTTGAAAGAAAATTAGGCCTTTGAGAGGGTGCCTCCCTCTCATGTCTAATTCTTACACCTTCAGATACTCTTTATCGCCTCCTGTTTATGCCAGATACAGGGCCCTGCATGGAACTGTCTGGTAGTTGTATGACTGACGTTCTCTGGACACACTCAAAGTGAGTGCCATCCAGTTAAACAGAGTCCCGCCAGAGCTGTTGGGATTGTCTGGGACTGGCACTGGGCTGCAGCCCACCTGCCCTACATGCTTGGGCTCCAGCTCAGAGCTGGGGGCGGGGGATTGCCAGCTCTGTTCTTGGCATTCCTTCTGAGGATAATAATAGTAGGTGGCTTTTACTGAGACCTGCTTCTCCAAGGAACTGGAAATGGGAAGGAGACATCCATCTCAACTTGGCAGATGAAACAGAATCTCCAGCTTGTAATTTGACCTTGAAACAAGGTCATAAAATAAATAGGTATGTTGGGCTTTGTCAATTATCCCCCACCTTGCAGATCTACCAAGAATAAAGTACCCCAGATTTCTCTGCACCAGATGTGACCTCTTTCTTCTTTCAACACCTGTATCATTTTGTACTTTCAAGTGACACTACATTGGGCTTGGAGGATACCAGTCCTATTTACCTTCTACCCACTGAGATCTGTGAGGCCAGGGGATGATGTAATCTCTGCACCCATCAGTCATTGCCCTTCCCTACCCCGCACCCTCCCAATGTGCCTGCGAGCTCAGTGACCTCACAGATCAGGTCCTAAGTTGCTTTAGAATCTTCGAAGGCCTCTTCAGGCTTGTGCCTGTAAAGGTTTCAGATAGATGCCTTTTCTACCTCCAGAAAGACTCAGGGAAGCATTATTGTCCTTGGGAAGTTAGTGCCATTTGTACATATGAAAATCGGCAGAGCCAGTGCCTTGCTGTGTCTTAACGTTAGTTTAGAGAGTAAATTCAGTCAGTGAAATCCCTGTCTGTACATTCACTTGGCATGAATGACTACATCTGGCAGGGTGGGCGAGTAAACTGTTACTAGAAAGTCTGAATGTTTTGCGAGCTGGCTGTGGGAGGCTGCCAGCTTGCCAGTGAACGGGAGGGTCTCCATGAAGATGTTTGTGTCCTTGATGGCTGTGGCTCCCTCGTCGCACTGCGTCTGTGGGCCTTGGGCTGTCTGGCCATTGTGACAAGAATAGCTACTGCCTACTGGCATCCTCCTTTCCCTAATTCAGTGAAGCGGGTCAGCTGCTGCCTTGTGGAGCCTGCTCCCTTGTTGGCTGAGGGACTCTAAGAAGCTGGTATTGTGGAGTGCGTTTCTGACTGCCTCTCCTTTGTGCTGTGTCCAAGTTGGCTGAGCTCTGTATGAACAGGGGTCCTGGGCCTTTGCCTGTGGGCACTTATACTGCCACAGTCAGGGGTGGAGTAACCAGTAAGCATGGTATGCGAAGGCTTACATTCAGAAAGGTACACATGGGCTTAACTGTGCTTACTTACTATAGTGCAAAATTTCACCTGGTTACGTGTTGAAAACCAGGTGATATTGTACACTACAGATTAGTAAGTAAGCACAATTAAGCCTGTGGGTACTTTGCTTATTGGGTAATCCATCCCTGGCCACAACCCAAAGCACACTGGGATTCTGGGCTGGATGCCTAACTCCCCCAGCACAGCACACGGAGGATTCTACAGCATTATTGTCCTTGCTAAAGTTTAGATATATAGGTGCTTCCTTGGTTTTCCTTTAAAACTATCTCTTCTAAAGCCCCTGGACCCTGCCTGATAGCTTTATCCTCTTCTAGGTTCTTTAAGTTTCGCTCACATCACCACATGTGTTCCTGACTGGCTGCCATTTGAATTTCTTCTGCCATTAGTCTGGGTCATGTACTCCTGCTGTCTGGTGTTCATCCATTAGGCAGGCAAGCCTCGGACTCTCCCTCTCAGGGAAGCTAAAGGAGGGTGCTTAGACAGCGGAAGGAGCATTTCTTCACTCCCCACAGTGCTCCTGTTCCTCATGCTTTCTCTTTGATCTGTAGAACTAAGAGCGTCCTGCATCTTCCTCCTCATTTCCCGAGACAGGAAGGCGTGATATGGTAGTGCTTTGTATTGTGGAGAGGTGGGACAGTGTTGGGTTCACCTTTTCTTGTCACAGCCCTGTCGTTTGCTTCTTGTAGTTTGAGTGCCTCTGTGTTAAGGAGCAGTTTAAAGGACTAATTCTGGCTGAGAACTCACCTCTTACTGGATGGGACCTCTTGTCTCTTCTTTCTGAGAGGTCCGACAATAGCCAACTCCTTCCTCTCCCCCTCCTCACTCTTTATCAGCAATAGCAATGCCTCCCTCGGAGAACAACTGCAGCCTAATCACTAGTCAGGCTGCAGTTCAGAGACGCTCGCTTTCTCTTCCCTCACGTCTGTGCTGAGTGTCTGGATGAAGAAGTCCTGAGCCAGCTTTGACGATGCCGTTTCCACCTGTATAAGATATGGGCATTGAAATAAGTGATGGGTTAAGCTTCCTTCCGGAAAGCCCTCAGAAAGGTTCCTGCTCAGTGTCCCTTCCCGCCCACACCAGCCCTTGCTCAGAAGGCCATTCTGGGCATAGCTTCTCAACTAAGTGGGTCTTAATGGTGTGGCAGCACCTCCTCGCTCCCCTTGTCTCGTTGACTCCCCGCAGCCGTCATACCCTACATATTCTTGAGTGTTTTGGAGGCCTTCAGAGTGGCCACACAGAGAAGTCCCGTGGTCACCAGCAGCCTTTAAAAAAGCTCCTGAGGTCCCTGGAGAGACATAAAGCTAAAATTCCAGCAGTGGGCACGAATGTTACTGGAATTGCAGCAAGTTTTCTTTCTCCTGTCCCTTCCCCCTTCATCCTCTCCCTCCTTGGTAGAAGTCACAATAAGGTGATATAAACAGGCAGTTAGGGCCACATGCTTCAGAGGAACAAGGAGCCATTTCTTTGGCAGCTTTAGGGCTGCATCTGCACATACTGCCTCTTTCTGAGTTTGGACCCACCTTGTTCAGACCAAGACTACCTTGTGTGAGGGACTCAGCATCTTCCTTCCTATGCTCAAGGCCTTAACACAAATGTCGCATTCATGGTTTTGTAAAGCCCCTGGGTAGGAGCCTGCAGAGGGCTGGGATTATTCCCAGGGGGATTTCCCCCTCCCCCACCCCCCACACACACCTGATGGTCACAGCAGTGAGTTTGTAGCTCAGCCAGGGAGAGAACAAGCTTTCTTCACTTTCCCAGCCAGTGTGTTGCGCACTAGATCCATATAGCCCAGCCTTCCCTCAAAGGGCCTGTGTTAGGCCTGATGCCTCTCAAAGTGGTTGTGGTGTGTTCCTTACTCCCCAGAGCCAGCCACTGTGTCTTAGACAGCTCTTTGTCCCTACAATGCCAGGCACAGTATCCTACAAATAAGTTGCTTAATGAGCATGGGATGATTGATTGGGCCCTCCCTTTCCTGCTTGGAGAATTATCCTTCTACCTTGGCAGTCCCATGGCATAGTTTTTTTTGTTTTTTTTTAATAATGTAATCAGCATTTTCTCTAAGTCAACTCAGTCTCCCAAATTGGATAGAGGAGAGGATTGCTCTGTTAGGGAAAGGGATGAGTTTGGGTGGAGAATCTTGTGACTGTAGCCAAGAGCTATTCCTGGGTGTCTGGGGAATATCCTGAAATGCTCTTTCAGGCCTGAGTCCGGAAATAATCCTCAGAGGATATGAAGGCAGGCTCATTCTCCTCAGAGGATATGAAAACAGGCTTATTCAGATCAGCTCAGGGTTGCCAGGACTTTCCTCCTTTCTAGGCTAACAGCTGCCGCACTGCCTCCGTCTGGCTGTCACCTCACCACCTGGCCTTCCCTTACCCCAGCCTACCTCAGGAGGGGTTCTTTATCTGTAAATCAAGTCCTGTCTCTGCTGGTATAGACCCATCCTGAGAAAAATAAAATTTGCCAAAAGTTTCTCCAAAATGTTGTCAAGCTAGCACTTTGACCTGGAGGGGAGCTCTGGGACTCACGGCCCCTCCCCGTTGGACTTAATCGCCTTGCATTGGCGGAAGCTCATTTTAGGAAAACTACACCCAAGAGGCATCAAGCGTTTAGCTGAAGCAGCATCAGCTACTCACTTCAAGGGCAGGGATTTTATTTTTTGGAGCCAATGGGAAGGTAGATTCTGGACCTCTCACACAAAGTAGAATTGACCTGAGCAAGGAGGGCGTCCACATACCTCAGCCAAGAGCGGCTGGTCTGACCTTCCCTTAACTTGACTTAGGTGAATTCTGTTCCCAGATAGAATTAATAGTACACCTTGAATTCACCTTCTGCCTTCTCTTTGAAGAGGCTAAAGCATTTGTCCACCCTAAACTTGAAAGGAATCCTTGGCTTCCCCAAATTCTTAAATGTTTTCTCCAGACACACCCTGTATAGAAGCTCTGATTTAGTATGGGGCCATTAGCCCGAGATGTTTTGGTAGCACTGAGGTCAGCCGCTGACCTTTGTGAGCAGAGTTGAGGTGCCTGCCAAGATTCACACATGCTCACATGCACACACCCTCACAACCTACAGGGCAGACTATGGAATGTTAATAGTGGTTGTTTTTTAGGTTAGCGTTGTAATTATAGGCAAATTTTCTTTTTCTTTTCCTCCTTTTTTAGTAATTCCCTGTTTTCATTGATATATTCTAGTATGTATTTTATTATTGTTATGCTTTTTTCCCAAATCATAAAATTAATACATGCCCATTAGGGAAATTTTATTCTTTAAACTTTTTGTTTTCCAGTCATTATAATTTAACCATGTATAAATTACAACCATTCACATTTTAGCATGTTTTGTGTTCTTTTCACATGCACTTTTATTTTTATGTAGCCGGAATCACATGTAGTTGTGTTCTGCATTTTTACCTATTGGCATGTAAGTCATCAGCATCACATCATTACAACTTATCTTAAAAATTCTTCAAAATCATCTTTTTTAATAACTGTACAATATTATATGATAATGGTAAAGCATGATTTATTTTACTCTTCTCCAATTGTTGGAATTTTTTAATGTTGTATACAATTTTTTCTCTTACACCGATGCCATAATTTTGTATGTAAATCTTTGTACATAATTTATACTATTTCCTTAACAGAGTCTTAGGAGTAGAATTTCTGAGTAAGAACGTAGAAATGTGTGCCTTTGTGTGTGTATTATCACTAAAGAGATAATACCTATTCCTCATAGAAATTTAGGCGAATACAATACAAAGAGAAGCACAAAAAGTAAAAATAAAAGCTGCCCGTGTTCTTGCTACCAAAATATTTTGGTATGTTTGCTTCCAATATTTTCTATGCATTTATATTTAAAAACATAAAATTCAGGTCATATGTGTACTGTAGTGAATCCTTTTTTCAGTTAATGTGCTATTGCGACTTGTTCTTTTCGTTTGGTTTTCTTTATAAAATAATATTTTGTTACGCACCGTTTTTTATTGCTGGATATCTCGGCTGTGGCATATTTTGCTCTTAGAAAGAACACTGCTGTGAACAGCATTTTACATAAATCTCTGCACAGGTCTGATTGTTTCCTGGGAATAAATTCCTGGAAGTAGAATTATTGGCTCCAAGAGATTCAATATCATTAAGCTTCTTGAATATATATTACGTTGAAAACAGAAAACATAAACAAGAGAGTTTTTCAAAATAAATGCTCCCAGTATTGAAAGCTCTAGCAGTAGAAACTCAGGAATATATTTTGCTTATATTCTTTGGGTAAAATCTCTAGAGATGGGGTGATGGGGAAGCTTGGTAGATAGAGTCAGAGAACTGTTTGGTTATTAATAAACCAAACCAAATCTGTTGCCGTTGAGTCAATTCCAACTCATAGCAACCCTATAGAAAACAGTAGAACTGTCCCATAGGGTTTCCAAGGGGTGGCTGGTAGATTTGAACTGCCAACCTTTCGGTTAGCAGCCTGAGCTCTTATCCACTGCTCCACCAGGGCTCCAATTTATTAATACTTATTATTATTAGTTTACTAATTATGTCTTTCAAGCAGAGATGATGGTATTTCATATGTTTAAGCAACATTTAGCCTAGCTGGTGATCACATTCTTGTCTGGTGGTGGGTATATTGACATGTGCTCTGGATTGCAAGTGTATATGGTCATCGATTGCACTACTTGTCTGCTTTACTCTGTTAATGACATTGAGCACTGTGAGACTTTGAGGAAGACCAGTGAAATCACCTGGGCCTGGAGACTCATGAAGATTGTCCGACACAGGCTCAGGCCCCTGACCCGTCTTGGTTTCCCTGGGATTCCAGGTCTGGCTCATGGAATGCTCATAGTTTAGAAATATTGCTTCCCTGGAATCAAGCATGGACTGGGCTCTTAGCAGTAGATCTAAGCATTATGGAGGCCTTGGGCCCTGTGGCAAGGGGCCTTCTACCTGACAAGTCTCAATCCCTAGGCTCCAGGTATTTTATAACCAGTAAATAATGTGGGCCAGTGTTCAAGTATGGTTCACCTACCTTGTTGGTTTACAAAGTTAATTTAAGTGTTACACAGACAGACACACTTTAAAACTGTTTATTTACTCTTATGGGTGGCAAGTAATACTAGTTTTCCATTTCTGTAGTGATAGAGTTTCATTTAAAAACAAAAGCTTTCAACAAGTGAGTATTTAAAAAAATTATGTGAGCTGTAATGCATATGTGAATGTGACAGGAATGATGAAGGTAAGGTGGTCCCTGACTTCCTGAGGTTGGCAAACACTGACTCATGCCAGTGTGTAAAGGACAAGATGGGTTCTTTTTGGGGATGTCAGTGTTGATCCAAACCAAAAAACCAAACCTACTGCCGTCGAGTCAATCCTAACTCATAGCGACCCTACAGTGTTGATAGCATGAAGGATTTTTTTTCAAAAATTGAACGTATCCTCTTAGGTGGAAGCATCCTTAAAGACCAGCTAATCCTAAATTCTGGTTACTGTTTCTTTGGTTATTTGCTTCCTCTGATATGGCAATTGAAGCATCAGGATCCTTCCTGGATCTTTTTCTTGGCATCTTAGTATTGGAGATTTCCTTGCCAAATTATTTAATAATGCCTCTATATAGATAATATTTTAACAAAGTGTTAAAACTGGAGGATAGCTACCCCTGGGGTTCACAGAAACTTTCCAAGAGGTATGACAACAGGGAGTGTTTTCAGGGAATCTGTTTCCACGTCTTCAGCTTCCTTCTGTTGCTTCTCTAAAATTGAATTTCCTAACAACAGGCTTCACCCATTTTCTGTTCCTACCTTTCCTGTCAAGATTTCCCTTCTCTCACTTTATAAGAGAAGGGCCTGCCTCTCACCTTCTCATTCTATTAAGGTGTCTTTCCCTAGCCTGTAGAAACACCAGGAGCATCAAACAAATGGACCATTCAAGATGTCTCTGTTAGGAAGCCCCGTAAGTCCCAAACATCTGCCACATTAAGAGATACCAGTCCAATAAAAATTTACCTTTGTGTTTAGCAATTATTCGAATTGTATGCTAACAACCACAATAAGTCAATCCAGAATTTTTTTTTTTTAATTAACAAGGTCTTAAGGTCACAGGAAATAAAAATTAAATATCAGTGTATTTATATGTTTTATTGCAAAGAAGAATTATAAAATACTAATAAAAACTTTCAAGCATAAAAATACATTAGGTTAAAATTCTATGGAAGAAATAGAACGGAAATATGGCTAATGAATAGGAACTGCCAACATTTTGGTTAGTGCCGATCTCTTAACCATGCCACCACCAGGGCTCCATGGTTTCAAGTAGGGAAAAGAGTAATATAAGATTTGACTTAAGAACTTGTTCATGAGTTTTTTTATGGGTAATGGTTAGTATCAAATTACTGTGATATTTATAATCCATTGAATTTATTTAAAAGAGCAGTGTAAAAGTTTTTCTTTGAACTGTTAAGACTTATGTCAGAAGTTTTAGGTGTCAATTTAAAAATGTCCAAAAGGATACAAAATTTTAAAAAATTCTTTTAGGGGGTGCATAAACAAAAAGTGTGTATACCACGGACATACAGTCTCCTTAAAATCAAAACTATAACACAAAAGCATCTCAAATTGAGAAGGCACCTTTGGGATTGTTCCCGTTGCCTGGTTCAGTCTCATATCAGATATGAGAATGCACTCTACACTAGCATATGACTTAGTCGCCTAGATGGTCTTTGAACCCCAACAGCAACAGAGAGCTCAGAGCCTCTCAGCACAGCAGGACTGTGGACTAGGAAATGGGACAACTGATCTCTGATCTTGGCTTTCTACCATCTCTGTCATTTAGGCAACTCACGTCACCTCTTTGGGCCTTGATTTCCCTATCTTTAAGTGAGAGAGTTGAGTCTATCATTTCTGTTATACAACCAGGTGAAATCCTCCATCCTAAACCTACATCTGTCAACCTGGAGTTAAAAAATTTCTCTCTTTCTCACAGCAGCCTTTCAGATATTTGATGGTACCTATTGTCTCCCCCTCCCCCCAAATCTTCTCCATTGTTAAAATATGCATTGTCCTTCAGCCTTGACTTATATAGTCACCTTCCTCAGGGTGTTTGTTCTCTAGGGTAGCTGTTCTCAACCATTTTGGTCTCAATCCCTTTCACACTCCTAAAAATTATTTAGGATCCCCAAAGAGCTTTTGTTTATGTGAATTATATCTATTGATATTTACTATTTCAGAAATTAAAACTGAAAAATTTTTGATTTATATTTGCTTGTTTAGAAACAACAATAATAGAACTATTGTGTTCTAACATAAATAATAAGTTTTAATTAAAAAAAGTGTATTTTCCACAACCAAAAGTTTAGTGAAAAGAGAGGCATTGTTTTACATTTTTGCAAATCTCCTTATGTCTCCTTTAATAGGAGACAGCTGCATTCTCATAGCTGTTTCTGAATTCGGTCTGTTGCAATATGTTTTGGTTGTAGTAAATGAAGAGAATCTGGCCTTATGCAGATAAGTAGGTGGAAAAGGAAGAAATATTTTTTAATTAACTTTTTACTGTGGTAAATATCTAGGAAGCAAAACATTTGCTATTTCAGTAATCTTCACATGTACAGCTCAGCGAGCTTAAATTACATTCATCATGTTGTTCAGTCATCAGCATTAACTGTCACTTAATTTTTCCACCACCCTTAACAGAAACTCAGTGTCCCCTAAGCGTTGTGAGGAAGAAATATTATAATAGCCTTTTGGATGTTTTTCATTGATATTCCACCAAAACTTGACAAGTGGTTTCTTAAAGGTTAGTGGCAGAATGGAATCTGAAACCTTATCAGTGAACTTTTTGTACTCTTACATTAAAATTCATTAGTCTTTCTTGCACTTTTACCCATGCTTGGTTTTGTAATGTCAGAGAGTCATCGTTTGGGAAAATGTAGGCTCACTGGAATTATGCAGACCTCCCAAATTTTCACATATTTCATACGATATCAAAAATTACGTTTGTTAATATTTCAACCCCTCTCATCAAAAGTCTTCAAGAAGTGGGAAGTTGTCAAATTCACAGCGGCTAAGTTTTTTTTTTTTTTTTAATAAAAGTTTTCCAAAATTCTAATATTTGCTTCAAAACTCAATTTTTATCATTGTTAACAAATATCATCAGTTGCTTTCCTTGAGTGACAGGTTCACTATATTCCTGTTTGAGAAAACGTTTGCCAAATGACAAGTCTGCATAACCATAGTTTGTTGGTCAGTTGTTCTTTCAAGTCAAAATGACGTTCCATGGAAAAAGTGGTTAGTTCAGCTTGCAACTCACTCACGCAAGTGCTTTTCCGTGCACTTGGGTATGCAGCAGGAAGTGCTGTGCTTCCTTTGCATCTCACTGCACAGAATGTTAAAACCATATGCATTTAAGTATCAAGATGCAATTAAAAAAAATTGACTGCTTCATCAAGGGCGTAAGTTATTGTTTTGTTGGGTTTTTTCGTTGTGAGTATGTGGGAGTGAAGAATACAATGACTACTAGTACAGTTTGCTGCCACAGCCTTAGTTCTTGCTCAGGTGCTAGCAGTTTTATCCACCATTGCTTTTTACACCATTAGTGAAAAAGGCAAAAAAAATCTTAGTATCATTATGAAAATATTTTGACTCCATGGACAAAAAAGCCATTTTTTATCCATGGAGTCAAAATATTTTTGGGCTCAAATAAGGATCTTGGGATTTGGGCTTTGAGAGCCCCTGCTCTAGCCTGAACGGAGTATGTTCTGATCTAAGGAGAGCAGGACCATTACCTGTTGATGGCTTCGGTGCGTATACCTCTAGGAATATGACCCTATTTGCTTCGGGATTTTAGCATCAATATTGCAGTTGTGATTGACTAAAATGTCTAAGCCTCTTTTGCAGGACCTACTATTAAGCAGGAGTTCCATTTGAAAAGAAAAAAAATGTTTTTAATTTAAAGAAAAATGGGTAATTAGCTGATGACCTCACTTTGGGACAAAGTGAGTTGGAAGTGACAGATGTCATCAAAGTGGAGACATAGTGGATGGGAAGGTGGAAGTGCAGCTGTAGATTCAGGAGTCCTCACCCTTGCGGGACAGGCAAAGCCAGGGAGCTGACTGAGCTCTCCGGGCCAAGTCTGGAGAAAGCCACCCGGGGCCTAAACCTAGGATGACACCCGAGTCCAGGAGGGCACAGAGAAAATGTGGCTCAACAGGTCAGGTGAACTTGAGCAGGACCATGAAATCAGGTGAAGAGAGTATAAAGCCCAAAGCAGGTTGACCTTTCCAGTAGTATGCTGCAGAGAGACAAGGGTGACTGAAAGCCAAGCAAAGGCCATGGGGCAGGTCTGCAAGAAAGTCTTTAGGCACTTGGAAAAGTAGTTTCAGTACAGCCATGGGCTTGGAAGCCACATGGTAGAGATTAAGAAGGAAACCCCAGACAAGGATGGGAAAGCTGAGGGACCAGACCAAACATTCAAGGGTTTTGTCTGCGAAACAAAGAATTAGGGAATGATAGGTATAGGGTCACTATGAGTCATAATGGAGTCGAAGGCAGTGGGTTTCAGTGGGTTAGGAAGCGACCACGGGGTCGTGCTAGGCTTTCTGAGAGAGAAGAAGTGTGGAAATGGGACATTTGGGTCGTACCAATGGAGGAGGTTAGAGAGAGGAATCTGTCATCCCCAGAGACCTGGAGGTGAGTATCTTCTTTCAAGAGGGCAGTGATGATACAGTAGATAAGATGCTGGCATTTGAAATCATCCCGGCCGGATAAGCATACTCTCTTTTCTCACAGCCTTGGAAAACTTTGAAAAAAAATTCTCTAACATTCCAAAAGCCCCATTAGTTCACTGGGCCCAGAGTTATCAGTAACAATTAATGCTAATTAATTGGAATTTGGAACTCTTGACTTGCAGGATGGGTGTGTGTTTGAAAGATGTTTATGAAAGATGGTGTATATCCAGAGGATTTCCTTTTCTCTTAAGTTTCAAGGCTGGAGGCTTAAGCATCTTTGATCCAAAGGAAGGAGGCCCAGCAGTTGTTATAAAGCTCCAAATCTCTTCTCAAGCCTCCTACAGGATTAGAGGCACCAGAGAAGGGTGGGAGAAGGTGAGGTCGATATTCCACATCCCCAGTCCAGGGGGGATTTGAGCCAGAGTCTTAAGGATGGAATATGAGGTGACCAGCATCCAAGTGGAGATGGGAAAATATTCTTCCTTCCCTGAATTCAGATAGTAGCCCCTGTGCCCCTTTAATATAACCTCTTCTATTTTTACTAGCCACATTTCACTTTGTAAAGCCAGTAAAATGCAAATAAATAAGTTAATAAAATAGCAGGAGGCAGGTATTTCAAAGAGCATACTTCTTGCCTTCACATATTGTTAGGGGGAAAAAAAGCAAGGCGCACTTTTCATTTGAATGAGTTTCTCCTCACTCCTTCAGCCCTTGGCAGAGCAGGGTGCTAGTAGAGATTTGTCCATTGTTATAAACCAACCCCTCCTAGGAAAGAATAAACACACAATGCCAATCCATTGTTGTTCTCCAGGAAAAATAAGAAATCTAGACTTTGGGAAGCTGGGAGTGGGGGCTGACTTAGTTGAGCAGGCCAGGATGGCAGGCCCCTGGAGCAGGCTGAGAGGGGGGTGCACACTGGGAAGACCTCTGGCTGCAGGGGCTTCCACTTAGAGAGACCAGGATCTGGACCACCCAACTGTTCCCCTTCCAACCGGCCTCACATGTACCCTGGGGAAACAGAGGCACTGGGAGAGAAGGGGTGAAGTCACAACCATTTTTCCGAAGAACATGGCCCAGAATTTGTGAGCACCAGCCCAGGAGTGCTGCTAGCTTGCTTCTGTCCCAAGCTACAGCTGTTGACGTTCCAGTCCCTCATTCTAAATGCTCCCTGGGGTCCCAGTTTTGCCTAATAAGAACCATCATTAGGAATTTAGAGTTTACAGAGCCATCCACGAATATCTGCATTTGATTCTCTCCAAAGCCTTTTAAGATGAGGATTAGCACTATTCCCAATGAGGGAGAGGGGGCTAGAGGTGGGTGGCCCTAACATCTTTGAGAGCTGCCAGGCCCTGTGCTGTGTGCTTATGGGCAGCACTGTGTGGTAATTCCAGCAATCCTGTAAAGTAGAAATCCCTCATCTTACTCAAGGGGCAACTGAGGCTAAAAAAAAAAAAAAAATCCGTTACTGTCAAGTCAATGCCAGCTCACGGCTCAGAGAAGTTAAACTGCCTTGACCAAGGTCATAAAGCCAACAAGAGGTAGGGGCAAGGTAAAAGCCTAATCTTCCAGATTCCTGGTCTGCCTGTGGGAGGGCCAATTCCTGTAGCAGGTTTGGGTGTGATTCTTTTACCCCTCTGGAACTAGAGAGGGGAGAAGCTTGCTGTGTGCTTTTGTACACTGAGAGCAGATCCCAGTCCGGGCCTCAGGGAGCCAGTCTGGCATTTATCTCTGGCCCTTTGCTCTCCCTCCCCTTCCTCTGATCCACCCCAGCAAAGAGGGGCAGGATGTCCAAGCTCCTGAGGCTCAGCTTGCAGAACTGGTAATTAGCCCTTTGTGTCCACTTAACCACCTTTCATCTCCTCCACCTGCTGGTGTCCACTTTCCCTATTAGCATCTCTCAGCTCTCAGCCAAGCCCTCTGCTCCCTGTGGCCAGCTCGGGTTGTTTGTCAGGGATGATGGCCAGGGATGCTCGCACACGGGGCTGGGCGGCTCCAGCCAGAGTCACTCACATTTTCCATCCAAGGTGCCAAACTCTGTCTCCTCTCCCCACCCCAGGGGCAGCCAGGTTTAGGTCACCTTGCTTAGAGGCAGGCAGTTGATAGCTAGATCTCCAAATTTGGGGCCTTTGGGGCCCTAGTATTGCCTTTCAGTTCCTCTCCGTGAGTGAAGTGAGAGCTGGCCGACAATCAGCTTTTACGCTAGAGCAAAAAGTCTGCTGACTGATTCCTCATCTCCGGATGCTCAACCTCAACCCCAGAATTCTCTGCTCTGAGGCCTCCTGTGTTGAACGGTCAACCGAACATCCTGCATTCACCTGGACAGTCCTGCTTTCATTGTCCTTATGTGGACCATCTATACCTGTGATGTCCAGTGACACCACACGTGGTTATGTAAAGTTATGGTAAATTCGTATTTATTTATATTATCTATATTTTTATTAACAAAAATTAAATGAAATGTAAAAGTTTAGCCACATTTCAACTGCTCAATAGCTACATGTGGCTAGTGGCTGCTGCATTGGACAGCGTGAATGAAGAACATTTCCATCATTGCAGAAAGTTCTATTGAACAGTGCTGATCTGTAAATAGCCAATAATTTCAGGGTTTCGGCAGCAACCTACATCTCACAGATGTTTCTGTCACCTAGAAGGTCCTAAAGGTTTTCTTAACCTTTCAAGGGAATCCATTGGAGGTCCTGAAACATTGGAACCTGTTGGGATTAGAGGCTACTTGGCAAAGGATGCCTCTGAGGAAGTGTCCCCTGTAAAACTCACCGTTACCAAGTTCGAATGTCTACTATCCCTAAACAGTGGGACCTGGGCTGTTCTTAATTGTGTGATCTCTGACTTCATTTTGTTTGTGAAGGAGGGAACTTGGTGTTCTTTTCAGAGGCAGCCACAGTTTCACCCAGGCCATCAGCCCTGACACCTGGGTCTGAGAGCTGGCTGTGGAGTACAGTGTTGGCAGCAAGAGGGAAGGTGCAGGGCTGAGAGAATCCCAGCTAGAAAAGGATGCTTCTAGATATGCCCGTCCCTGGGGCTGAGGGTGGGAAATGCCTCTCAGAGCTTCCCCATCTTCTTTTCCGGTCCTCTCTTACTTGGAGAGGAACCTTTATTGCAGAGGGAAGGGAAAGGGTTATTGACTTGCCTCAGTCCAGAGAGAAGGGGCACTTTGGGGTAAGAAGTTTAACCAGAAGCAGTTTCTTTTTGGAACAGGGGCAGCTCTTTATTCCCTGCCGGTTCCTGCAGGCAAACAGCACTGCAGGCTGGCCTGCCACTTCAGCTCTACCTGTCATGTGCTTGGCGAGTCCAACCTGAGGCCTTTTTTCCACTGCCTTCTCCACCCTGTCAATTGCAGTTTGCAACCTCTCATTTTTCTGCTGCCTAGATGATTAAACAGCACTGAGTACTGAGTTAGATGATTAAAAAGCATGACTTAGTGGAAAAATCTTGACCTCCCTAGGGTCAGCCTCTTAAGCAGCTGTTGGAGATAAGATTGTGTTGGCAAAATACTCAACACTTAGCAAAGCTTTCTGTCTGTAAGGAAATGAGACGCTGTTTGGTTCTGGGTGCTTTTTTGTTTTTTGGAGGGAGCTGCAGTTTTCAGAAGCATAAATTGGTATAATCTGATAATAAGATAAAATCTCTGATGGAAGGGTTAGGTGAATTATTATAGTGATTTTTAAAAATACAATTAACAGGCTTTGTAGTTTTTGTTTTCGTTTTTTTAATGGTACCTGCTTTGAGCAACTCAGGGAGCAAAGTTCTCTGGCAACTAAGCAGTATCAATGCTCAGACTTCCCCAAGGACTTGAAAGACTTAATTGCGCAGCTCCTGATATAAAAGGCATTGTTTGCAGTTTTTTTTTTGCAGTTTTTTTAATTACTGTGTTGGTATTATTGCCTCTTCCTTGGAGATTGGATACTTACTGTAGCCCTGTTGAAATTGCTCCAAAGAAGACTTTACAATTTGGATTTAGCATATGTCATCAAAGCACTTTACCATCTTTGTGTTTGCCAAGAGTTGTACCCATCTAGTGAGACAAGAAAGTTTTACTTCACTTCTCAAAAGGAGAACCTAAGGCATGGGGGCGCTGAGGGGACTTGATTGGGGATATATAAATGATATAAAGGACATAATCAGAATCTGGGCTCTGTGGCTTCGCCCAGTATGTTACCAATGGAACACCTCATTTGAATTCCTTCAGGGCTGTGTTTGAATCCTAGTTCAGCCAATTCCTAGCTGTGTGGCCTTGAGCAAGTCACTTGCCCTTTCTGTGCTTCAGTTTCCTCATCTTTAAAATAGGGGTAATACTGCTAGATACTTCATAGGATTATTGGGAAGATTAATGGAGATTCTGCTCAGGAAATGTGCCTGGCATATCATCATTATGTTAATTTTCCCCCTAATTTTAGTTGTAGAACTATTTCCAACTTGAAGCAAAATCAGGTGCTCTCTACCCACTCCCTCTTCTGCTGGCCTTGCCCGCCTTCTGTCCCCTTTGCTCTTCCTTGGCTTGGGTGATCATAATTAGAGCCCGGTGGCCACCTCTCCCAGCTGAGGAGACATGGCCATGTCTTAGGGGATGCCTAGCCCTGGGATTGACTTATGAGGTCAGGAGGTAGAGGATTAGGGCTCAGGGTCTGAGCTTGATATTTCACAGCAGTCTCAGGTCCTAAAGGTTTAGAACAACTGTCCAGACTGGGAAGTCCATTTTATGGACCTGGCTGTCCAGACGGTCATCCCAGAGCCTGACCTGGGGCCTCCAGCACCTGAATGGGCAGTCAAGGCCGAGTCCTGCTTGCTTTCCCTGATCAGTTTTTCCATCTGTGAAGTGGGGGTGTTGGCATAGTGACACCGTAGTTAATTTTCCAAAAGGCACAGGTGCTGGAAACAGTAGGTCCAAGTTCAAATCCTGGAGTCACAGTGTCTTACTGCTCCTTGGAAGTTGGAAGCCTAAACAAGGTGTCTGAAAGGTCTTTGTACACAGTAGCATACCCTCCATTCTTTGGGGTTCCCCTGGCTCCCTCCCAAAGCTCATGCTAGTCATACATTTGTGCCCTCACCACCAGGGAGGGGCTCCAAGCTCCACATGAGGAACAGTGAGGAAGGGCCAAAAGGAGTTACCTGACTCCCTCCACCTTAGCACACACAGGCCTATGTGCGCAGGAGAGTCAGAGGGCAACATTTCAGGGTTGGCGGGTCATGAAGAGTGCCTTGAGTTCGGGTCAGCTGCCCATAGCCCCTTTGACTCACTCTAGTACAGCTCCTCCCTGTTTTGTTTTTCTCCTGGCTGCCATTACGATACCTTTTATGGGACTTACTAAGTCTTTAATTATGCCTAGTTGTGCAGATGGCTTAAGACTTAATCCCCAGCAATAGATCTTTATTGGATAAGTGGGTAATAATCACTTGTCTGGAGGGATTGGGAAGGCTTCATTGAGGTTCATGATACGCAGAAGTACCACATGGTTGTGACGTGATCAGAGCATGACTTGGCTGGGGCAATACTGGTTGAGGTTGGGAAGGCCGGAGTTCATACGAGAGCTTTCTTCTACCTCCTGGGCACAGGATACCTAGCTGCCGCCATGTGCCTGACTGGACCCAGGCCAGGAACAGGCAGCCCCCAGTATCTCTGCAAATGTAAATCTCTGTCCGGTGTAGTTTTTGCTTTCCTTTTTTTTTTTTCTTTTGCTATTAGCAAGGCCCATTGGGCCTTGATTCCTCATCTATCAAGCGGAGAGGTTGGAAGAGGTAGCCTTGAAGGCAGATGGCCCAAGGTGCTGTGTGAGCTCCTCTCACAGCTCTCCAGCATGTTACCTAGTGCTGTGAATGGCAAGGGACCAACAGCCACTGGATTAAGTACTTAAGCTAGTGAAGAATTGGGTCAGCTGTAGTCACAGGATGGTGTGTGCAAAGGGAATCCACAGACTTGACCCTTGATTTTATGGCCTGGCCGAGGCTTCTGCCAGCTCTGGGCAAGGCATACAGTAGGCATAGAAAATGAAGCCTGTTAATGGGACTCTGGAAAGAGAAGTAGACTTGGATACAGATTCATCAAGGTAGTCAGGGGTTGTTCACATATAATAAAGGAGCCTTGGATTTAGTTTCCAGCTTGCCAGAGACTGGGGCCATGCCCTTAATCCCAGTTTGGCTTTTAGAGTTGCTTTGGGATCAGGACTACTTGAGGGGCAGGGTGGTATTGGGGCATGGGCTTAGGAATCACACAGACCTGGGTTTGAATCTCATTCCACCCTCACTCATTTATAGGTTGTATGATCTTGGACAGAGCCCTGGTGGCATAGTGGTTAAGAGCTACACCTCATAACCAAAAGGTCAGCAGTTCGAATCCACCAGCTGCTCCTTGGAAACCCTATCGGGCAGTTATACTTTGTCCTACAGGGTCGCTATGAGTTGGAATTGACTTGATGGCAGTGGATATGGTCTTACAACCTAATTCTCCAACCTTGCAATTCTTTAAGATGATGTTGGCAGTACCTATTTTTCAGCATGGCTGCCTTGGTTCAAAATTATATTTGTAGAGCACCTGGTGCCCTGCTCACACTAGGTGCCAGTGATTATTCTGGGAGGAATTTAATACCTTGGTGCCTATTGTATACTTTGGACCATTGGAGTAAAATGCTGGCTGCAAATAAACTAAGAAACCAAACCCACTGCCATTATTGATGCTGTTGATTTCAACTCATAGCAACCTTATAAGTCAGAGCAGAACTGCCCCATCAGGTTTCCAAGGCTGTAAATCTTTATGGAAGCAGACTGCCACACCTTTCTCCCGCAGAGCAGCTGGTGAGTTCAAACTGCTGACCTTTCAGTCGGCAGCAGAGTCGTTTAACCATTGTGCCACCAGGGCTCCTCCTTGCTGCAAATAGACATGACTAACTGTGGAGGACATGATTTGGAATTCTTTTATCTGAAAGTAAAGCAAAAAGGATAAAAACAGAGCTATACCACTTTTTAGACTCAGTGGCACTGCCCCTGGAACTTTCAGCTTCGAGATTAGAATCAAAGTCTGGCCCAGAATTTGCTCATGAGCGTTAGACAGAAGGCCACTGCTTCATGCCCCACAGAATCCTGAGGACTGAGCACAGCTCCTGACACATGACAGGCGCTCAGTACTCCACGTTTATGTGAAACAAAAGAACTGAATTTGTCTTTCCAAATGTGTGAGTCCCTGGGCGATGCAAACAGTTAATGCACTTGACCGCTAACCAAAAGGTTGGTGGTTTGAGTCCACCCAGAGAAGCCTTGGAAGAAAGGCCTGGCGATCTACTTCTGAAAAATCAGCCATTGAAAACCCTGTGGAGCACAGTTCTACTCTGGTACACATGGGGTCGCCATGAGTAGGAGTTGACGCCACAGCAACTGGCTTTTTTCCTAAATGTTTACTTGACCAGGGCTCCCTGTGCTTTTATTCCAGATCTTCCCTGACCCGTCAGACTGTGAGCGCTGCTGCAAATTGAAGGACCGCCTGCCCTCCATAGTGGTGGAGCCCACAGAGGGGGAGGTGGAGAGTGGGGAGCTCCGGTGGCCCCCTGAAGAGTTTTTGGTCCAGGAGGATGAGCAAGAAAACTGTGAAGAAACAGCGAAAGAAAACAAGGAGCAGTAGAGTCACTGCAGACTGCAGACTCCCATGGGCGACACCAGACAGCATCTGGATCTGAACTGTGTTTTTTCCCACCGTGATGGAAGAAGAGCATGAGCCACAGTGGTTCTGAAAATGTCAACTGATGGCTTCCGTTTGGCACCTGCAAATCACTGAGTTGGTTTTTTTTTTTTTTTTTTCTTCTCTTTTCTTCTTTTGAAATTTGCCAAGCAGTGGAGCCCTCTGTGACACTTTGCAAGGCCTTCTGAGAAAGGAAGCTGCTTCGAGAGGGGGGTGGGGTGTGGGGAAGCGGGTTCTGTTTTGAAGATCACTATCTGAGCTCAAGCAGACAAGATGCAATGGCGGGATTCCAGTGGGCCTGGGACGGGGTGGGTGTGTGCAAAGTGAGCAAGGAACACTGCGGTAAGAAAGCAAACATGAGAAAATACATGTTTTAAGAACACGTTGAGCAGAGATGTGCAGCCAGGAAATACTCCAGGAGCATTCACTGTGGTTGCTGGGGCACCAGAAAATGAAGTCTTCATCTCTCTCCAGTCTCACCCCCCGGCACCCTTTGCTTTGACTTCAGATGTGTCTGTCTGTCTGTCTCTCTGTCTGTTACGGGAGGAGGGAAGGAGAGCAGGAGTAGCTGGCTACTTGCAGACCAGCTAGAGGTGATGGGGGTAGGGGGAAGGAGTACCCTGTTCCTACTTCATCCTTTTTTCTGTACCCAACTGTGGTCAAGGCCACTGCCCTGAGGTAGCTTATTGCTTCCCAGCCCTCTTGGGAACGGCATGAGCAGATCCTGCCCTCATTGGAGGCCCCAATGTGGACACTTGGGTACAAAGCCCTCTCCTTCGATTGCTCCCTGCAAATTGTTGTTTTCAGAGTCTGGAGACATCCAGTGGACAGGGAGGCTCTCCCAGGCTTGCCCTTCCCTCCCCTCTTCTTACCGGCCGCCGCCTCAGCCCTGCTCCTCTTTCCACTAGCCTGACCAGTCTGAGTGGGAGCTGGAGTGGGGGGCAGGGAAGTATCTTTCGGTGTCTTGTTGGCGGGGGAGGGGGGAGGTTTAATGCTGGTTGCTGGAGCTGGCAGAGCCTCGCAGGTATTGGAAAGTGTGACAAGATCTTACAGGAGCCTTGGGATCAAGTGTGAGATGAACAGGTGTCAGTAGATACTTGACTTCCCCCCAGGTAGTTCCTGGATGCAGATGGGAGGGAGGCGTGGTGAGGGGCACTCTGGTTACCCATACTGAATTGTGGTCCTCATTCTTCCCCACCTCCTACCTGTCCCCAACATGGGTGCCACAGTTAGGAACCACCGTCTCAGAAGCAGCAGGTTGCAGGACAGACCCTCAGACCATCTTGATCTCAGAGCAGGACTGCATAGCCAAGAGAGAGACTGCAGAAGCAAACAAGGCCTTCACCATGCCCCATCAAGCTTCAGTCAGGCCAGGCTGAACCTCAGTTGAAACTTGTGTGTATAGTTGCATTTAAGACCTCAAGGCTAGTGTGGCTTTGGAGAATGTTGAGGCAGGGAGGACTAGGGTGTGCTTTGGCCTGTCACAGTATTTGGCTCTGGGAGCCGACCCCCACTTCCTCTTACCTCCCTGCCTCCTCCTTCTCTGTTGTCTGCTTGTGCTACAAATACTGATGGCAATAAATTCTTTCAGCTCCTTGCTGAAGTGGGAGAGGCCTGCAGCTGCCCTGTGACGGCAGGCCTCTTTCTGGCTCTCCTCATTCTCTTTTGGCAGCAAAGAGCCTTTCACCCTTACTCTCCTTCCCCCCCAGCATTCCACATCCCTCACCTCCCTTTGTGGTGCAGTCTTGCCTTCTCAAATCCTGTGTTTCGGTGTCTCCTTCTCATCTGCTGCCCCATCTCATTTGTCCCAGTCTTGCCGTGTGATGGGAATGTGCTTGTAAACTGCATAACAAACCTTCGTGTATGTGTATGTTTAGGGGACTGGTTTATGATTTTTTGCTGATCCCTACTAGACCACTTTGTACAACCATTTAGAGTCTGAGCAGGCCAGGGGCTGACAGCTGAAGTCAGGCCCCTCAGCGATTTAGCCTGTTGGGGGGCACCCAGATCCTCTTGGACAAGTGGCTGAGCTCCTATCTGGCCTCCTTGTATTTTTGTTTTTTTAAGTAATCTGTGTGTATTTCTACCTGTTCGTATTGGAAAAAGCCTAGTATTTCAGTAAAAATGCCTGTTGTAAGATGAACCTCCTGTAACTTCTTGTAACTTCTATCTGTTCTTTTTGAGGCTCAGGGAGAAACTAGCATTTTTTTTTCCCCCCCAAACTACTTTTTGTCACTGTGACTGTTGTAAATAAAGTTTGAAAATGCTTTCCACTCTGGCCTGGCATCATTTCTTTCCTCATGACCAGAGCTGAGTGAGTGCAGGAGGAAGGATTAACTTGCAGAAGGCTGAGCCGGGGTGAGTCCCAAAAGAGGTTCCTTACGTATCTCACCCGCCAGCCCTTTGGGGTGAGCTCCTGCATGGTTTTAATCACCTGACTGAATAAAAGGGGCCTTTCATTGGTTTTAGCCCTGAACGCACATCAGAATCACCTGTAAAGCTTTAAAAAAATACAAGTACCTGAGCCCTGCCACTACCGGTTGCCATAGAGTCAGTTCCAACCCATGGTGACCCCATGTGTGTCAGAGCAGAACTCTGCTCCCTGGGGTTTTCAACAGCTGATTTTTCGGAATTAGATTGCCAGATCTTTCTTCTGAGGCACCTCTGGGTGGACTTGAATCTCCAACCTTTCAGTTAGCAGCCAAGCACATTAACCATTTGCACCACCCAGGGCCCTACCTCCAGAGATGGGGGTTTAAGTCTGGGTTGGGGTTCAGGGATTGTTGCTTTTTAAAATCTCCCCAGACAATACCTCCCTTGCCATGAGACCAGAAGAAATGGATGATGCCCTGCTACCATTGCTGAACATTTTCATCAGGGACCCGATAGATGGATCTTGATCAAAAGGAGAAAAATTGTGGAATGGAACTTCAAATTCTTACTGAAAGCCAGACTTAATGGACACATTGAGACTGAAGAGACCCCCAAAGCTACTGCCTGGAAACAGCTTTTGAACCTGGAACCAAAGCTGTCCCATGAAGTAACCTTTAAACTAACCAATTGACCTCATTAAATAACGTCTGCCTTGAGCTTTGTGTCCTTTTAAAGAATTACCCATATGAGAGTGCAACAACAACAACTCTAAAGCTCCGAAGAGAATTCTAAGGGGCAGAGAGTCTAAGTTAATGGTGGTGAAACAAAACCGGCAGAGACAGTGAGAATGGTGGCAACGTGAGAGTACGTAACCACTGTCAGTGAACTGTACATGTAAACATTGTTGAATGGGTGTACGTTTAGTTGGGCATATTTTCACCCCCCCCAAAAAAACTCCAGGTGATTCTAATGTGCAGCCAAGCAGTCAAGGTGTCCAGCACCTTTCTAAGGGAGGATAAACACCCCAGATACATTGTAACATAGTTCACAAAGGCACTATATTTTTGTGTAAAGGTTGGAGGTAGGGAGTTGGGAGTGCATCTAAAAAGAGCTTAAGCAGTCATTCAAATCAGTATTGAGTGCCTACTCCTTGTCAGACCTTGGTAAAAGGTTAGGGTAAACAAAATAGCAGTGGTCTCTGCCCTCATGGGCCTGCTCAGTGTACAATTAAGTGACAGGTACGGTGAGTACAATGCAAAACACAGAAACCAGGATGCTATGAGAGCAAGTATCATAGGGGGTTGGGAAGGGCTTTGAAGAAGTGACAAGTAGGAGTTGAGCAGGTAACGAGTGGTGTGGTGCGTGGAAGGGTGCTCCAGGCACAGACAACAGCTGGGAATGAGCTGGGCTGGTGAGGGAGGGCAAGTAGTGCCAGGGGGGCCCTTAGGCCTGGGTGGGGAGTGGGGTTCTGTCCTGAGTGCAGGGCCTAGCAGGCTATGGTTCGCATTTTCAAATAGTCTGGGTCTGTATGGAGATGGGATTGTGTGAGGCCAGGAGGCGAGGAAGGAGGCTTTGTGGTGGTTGTGACAAGAGGAGGTGGTGGTTTCTGGTAGGGATTTTTGGACAATTTTCTAACCCAAGGCTGGATGTTTTTGTATTTACCCATTCTGCATTTGGGCTCCTAGCCATGGTGACTGTAGATAATCAAGGACTCTGTGCTGAGGTGTCACCCAGTATCACTAGACTATCAGTTCACTTCAACAGCCCCACCACTACCAGTGCTATAGAGTCGACTCTGACTCATGGCGACCCCATGTGTGTCAGAGTAGAACTGTGCTCCACAGGGTTTTCAGTGGCTGATTTTCTGGAAGTAGATCCTCAGGCTTTTCTTCTGAGGTGCCTCTGGGTTGACTCGAACCTCCAACCTTTCAGTTAGCAGCCGAGGGTGTTAGCTGTTTGCACCACCCAGGGTTTGCCTGAGTGAAATCATTAGACACACCAAATGTGCTGTGTACGGCAGCTGGGATCCATTCTGAGGATAACTTGGCAAACCTCTGCAATCTCCATTTTGGAATATCCCTCTGTTTCCCTCCAACGGCATGAGAAGGAATTTCATTAGAAGCCAGCCTCCTTAAGAATAACCCCTCAGAAAACTCTCTTTATTTGGAGATGACATCAATTATGTCAAAAAGCCTATGAAATCTATGAAAAGATACTAGAACTAATACGTGAGTTTCAAGGTTGCAAGATGCAAGATCGATATGCAAAAATCAGTTGTATTTCTATATACTAGCAATGAACAATTGGAAACTGAAATTTAAAATGCCATGTATATTAGCATCAAAAAAATATAAACTGCATAGGAATAAATCTGACAAAAGATACACAAAACATGTTCAATGAACACTGCAAAATACTGCTGAGAGAAATTAAAGAAGATCTAAGTGAGTCAAGAGAGATACTGTGTTCACAGGCCTGAAGACTGGGTGTCGTTAAGATGTCAGTACTCTCCAAATTGATCCATAGATTTAGCACAATTCCAGTATAAAGCCCAGCAAGCTTTCTTTGTAAAAATCAACAATTCTGATTCTAAAATTCATATACAAATGTAAACCACTTAGAATAGCCAAAAAAACTTTGAGAAAGAGCAAACTTGGAGGACTCACACTTCCCAATTTCAAAACTTATTACACAGCTATGGTAATCAAAACAGTGGTATTAGTATCACGATAGCCTTATAGGTCAGTGGAACAGAATACCATGTCCAGAAATAGACCCACACATGTCAACTGATTTCTCACAAAGGTGCCAAAGCAATTCAGGGGAGAAAGGATAGTCTTTTCAACAAATGGTGTTGGAACAATTGGATATTCTCAAGCCCCAGCCCCTGGGGAGAGAAACCTGAGTTTTCACTTTTGCCTGCCATTTTCTCCATATGGCTTTCTAATATAACAATTTTTTGCTCGGAAAAATTAAAGACCTTCAGTTAACTCCATCCTTTTTCACCATTGGCTAATAGTTTCCATACTGCCCACCCCATCCCAGTTCACCTTCACTCTCCCTGATCAAGGATGTGACCTGGGTAAGGGTGGTGTTACAATCCTCACACTAATCCTTTTAAACATAAAATTACAATCACAAAATGGAGGATAACTACAGAATACTGGCAATTCTGGCCTAACCAGATTGATACACACATTTCTGGGGGAACAGAATTCAATCTATGACATTCCGCCCTTTGGGCCCCCCAAAAATCACATCCTTGCAACATCCAAAGTATATTTATCCAATCATATCATTGCAAAAGTCTTAACTCCAAGTCCAAAATCTGTGAAATCTAGAATACAAGTTATCTGCTTCCAAAGGTACAACAGCAGAACAGGCATAAGCTAGACATTTCCATTACAAATTACAATTGGGAGGAACTGAAAAAAAAAAAAAGAAGGGAAAGAAAGCATAACAGGCACCAAGCACGTCAGCATCATAGCATACATTAGCCATTAAAGCTTTGAAAATAATCCTCTGTTCTCTGAGACAATTTACCCAATAACCCTGCCCTCCAGACTCTAGGTATTGGCCACACTCTCCAGATTCTGAGTGGAGGCCCCTGGGCCCTGGGCTTTGGCTCTGCCTTCCAGGCCCACTGGGATAGCAACTCTCGTCCCTCAGCTTTCGGCACACCATTCTCCTAGTCCACCTGAGTGGCAACTCCACTCTTAGAAACACCAGAGGCCATGGCTTCACCCTTTGAAACCCCTGAGGTCATGGCCATACCTTTTGAGACTGAGGCAACTCAGCTTCTTGTGTTCCTTGTCTCTTCAGCTTCTGTTCCCTGGTTTCTTGGCCTCTCAGCTCCTCAGGCCTCACACCCACATCTGTCCTGCTGGGGCAAGTGTTCCAAAGCTCTGTAGCTCCACCGATAAGTGCCCAGAGGTACCCCACTCTGCCAGGAAGCCTCCTATGCACAGGCACTCAGCTGTCTTGCTCCATGAGTCAGCAAGCCTAGCTCCACTGATAAGTAAGTGTCAGGAGGCACCCCACTCCCCTGGGAAGCCTCCTGCGCACAGGCACTCAGCTCTCTCGCTCTGTGGGTCGGCTCCAGCACCATTTCGCACTGGTTTCCCGGTTCTGCTGTCGCTGGTTCTCTGCTGTTGCTGCTTCTCTGCTGCAGCAAGTTCTCTGCTGGGCTGGTCCTCTGCCTCTGTCGAAACTCTATCCATTCACAGTTTCAAAGCTGCTTCCACATTTTAGGTATCTGTTAGAGCAGCACCCCACTCTCTCAGTACCAAATTCTGTCTTGGTTATCTAGGGCTGCTATAACAGAAATACCACAAGTGGATGGCTTTAACAAAGAGAAGTTAATTTTCTCACAATAAAATAAGCTAAAAGTCCAAATTCAGGGTGTCAGCTCCAGGGGAAGGCTTCATTTCTCTTTCGGCTCTGAAGGAAGTTCTTTCTCATCAACCTTTCACTGGACTAGGAGCTTCTCTGAGGAACCCCAGGTCTAAAGGATGCATTCTGCTCCTGGTACTGCTTTCTTGGTGGTATGAGGTCCCGAACTCTCTGCTTGCTTCCCTTTCCTTTTTATCTCTTGAGAGATAAAAGGTGGTACAGGCCATACCCCAGGGAAACCCCCTTTACGTTGGATCAGGGATGTGACCGGGGTAAGAGTGGTGTTACAATCCCACCCTAATCCTTTTAAACATAAAGTTACAATCACAAAATGGAGGACAACCACAGAATACCGGGGATCCTGGCCTAACCAAACTGATAAACATTTTTGGGGGGCGACATAATTCAATCCATGACAGATGGTAACTCATGAACTTTGCTGTGTTAGTCAAGCAGACTTGCACTCATGTCCTGGCTTGGCCTTTCCTTCAAGGATCTTCAGTGTTCTTGTCTACGAGATGGAGATAAGTCTATAAACTCCACCAAAGGCCTCTAAGGATTGAGCACTCAGCAGGTGTTCCACAAGTTAGCATTTTTTTCTATCTTCATCTTGAAGATCTGGTGACTAAGGATCTAGCCCCTGCCTTCTCTCCCCTGCTTTTTGGCCTGAGTCCTTTATGCACACTGAAGTCAAAGGTAGGTTCCAGCCGAAGACACCAGCCCACCCCCAAATGCAACTCCCTTAGCCTGCCTTCTCTTATTCTTCATCCTGAGAAAGCAACATCAAAGAGAATAAGAGAATGCTACTGCCTTCAGGCCCACCAAGAGATTGAAGAGGGAGGAAAGACACTGGGTCTCTCACTATTTTTGAAGAGGTGATGGGGCAGAAACCTGTTTGCTGTGATGGTCAAGCTTTGTGTATACTGGGGAGAGGTTCCAGGTGGAGGAGACAGCAAGTACAAAGGCCCTGTAGTAGCAATTGCCTTGGCCCTTTTAAGGAATGTCTGTGAAGCCAGCATGGCTGGAGTAGAAAAAACAAAGAAGTAGCTGAGGCCAGATATTATGGGATGGTGGCTTGTGGTCTCTAGTAAGGATGGGTTTTAGAGTCACTTTTGCCAAGAGTTGTATTGTTTCACCTTATTTATTCAATCTGTGTGCTGAACAAACAATTTGAGAAGCTGGGCTATATGAAGATTGGAGAAAGACCTTGCTTGTATTACATTGGGTGAATCTGCAAAAGATCTTTTTAAAATGTTAAAAAACAAAGATGTCACTTTGATGACTAAGGTGCACCTATCCCAAGCCATGGTATTTTCAATTGCCTCAAATGCATGTGAAAGCTGGACAACGAAGAAGGAAGACCAAAAAAGAAATGATGCATTCAAATTGTGGTGTTGGTGAAGAATATTGAGTATACCGTGGACTGCCAGAAGAACGACCAAATCTGTCTTGGAGGCAGTGCACTTCATTTTACTTTCTTTGGACATGTTATCAGGAGGAACAAATCACTAAAGAAAAACACCATGCTTGGTAGAGGGTAAGTGAAAAAGAGGAAGACCCTCCATAAGATGGGTTGACGCAGTGGCTGCAACAATGGACTCAAACATAGTAATGACTGTGAGGATGGCACAGGACCAGGAAATGTTTCATTCTATTGTACATAGGGTTGCTATGAATTGGAGCCTACTTGATGGCACCTAACAATAAACATTGACCTTTCGAGAAGCTCTTGGGAAAGAAAGCAAGCTTATCAGGCATCCCAGGCTCTAGAGATCTACTAGTCAGCACATCCAAAGTTGTCTGGCCAGTGGCAACTGGCAATCAGTGCTGATGGACCTGAGGAACTGTCACATCCTGAAGGGGCTTCTGGATGATCAAAGGGGGGTTAACTCAGGATTAGGTAGAATTCTGTTTATACACCTATCTTCAAATTACTCAAGGATGGTTGGGCTCTGAGGTCATTCTCCTGCATCTGTAGCTCAGGCCTGCCCCTTAGTAGCTGTGTGACCTTAAGCAAGTTAATTTTCTTCTCTGTGCCTCACTTTCCTTGTCTGTAAAATGGGTATAAAAATAATACCTACCTTGTAGGGTTGTGTTGACGTTTAGATGCATTATTGTAAGCAACATGCTTGGAACTACACTAGGCACATATGAAGAACTCAGGAAATATCAGCCAGTGTGATAAGCAGAATAATGTTCCCCTACCTTCAAAGATGTTCACATCCTAATCCCAGGAACCTGTGAATGTGTTATATTATATGGCAGGGGGGAAATTAGGGATGCAGTTGGAATTAAGATTGCTAATCAATTGACCTTGAGATGGAGAGATTATCCTGGATTATTCAGGTGGCCCCAATCTAAACATAAGGGTCTTTATAAGTAAAGGAGAGAGGCAGAAGGGAAAGTGAGTGTCAGAGAGAGATGTGAAGATGCTACATTCCTGACTTTGAAAATGGAAGAAGGGGCCACGAGCCTAGGAATGCAGGCACCTCTAGAAGCTGGAAAAGGCAAGGAAATGGATTCTCCCTAGAGTCTCCAGAAGAAACAGTGCCCTGCTGACCCATTTTAGAACTTATTACCTCCAGAACTGTAAGATAATAACTTTGCCATTGTTTTGAGTCAGTAAATTTGTAGTAATCTGCTATAGGAGCAATAGAATATGAATACATCCATTATTATTGTGATGATGATGGTGATGGTGATAACAATGGAGATAAGGTAGACTTTTCCTGTGTGGCTCCAGACCGCAGAGTGGCAATGAGTGGGAGGGGTTTGGGACAGGTGAGCTCACTCTCCCTCCTAAGAGCCCACATCTTCCTAAGGCGCAGAGTCCTCTCTTGTGTCACTAGGTAGAGGAATTTTTCAGATGGAGGGGGCACCACTGCACAGGGAAGAGTGTAAATCCCTTATTCCAGAATTGTGAAGATGTGTGGTTCATGAGTGCTATGTTAATCAGTATAGTCCATGAATCAGAATACTCATTAGGATTTTCCCTTCTCTCTGTTTACCTAGAGAAATGCAGCTCATTTGCAATATTTCCTTTGACATTTTCAGTCAGAAAAACGTAAATTCAGTCTTTCTTTATATTCGCTGTACAGAGCTATGGGTTTACCCTCATTTTTTCTAATTCTCCCAACAGTTTTACACAATCTAATCTTCCATACACATATACACACACATATATAAACTAATCATATTTTTGTTTTTCACACAAAGTACATCTGGCAATAATGGAAATTATAAAGGACAGTGGAATTTGGGGGCTCCATCTGTCAAATCCCATCACAGTAGCATATCAATGGTTTGCATTTTTATTTCCTTTCAGTCATTGTCTGTCATATTTAGCAGAATGTACTCAATGAATATAATTATTTCCCATGAAGTAGGCATTTTCTGTGTGATTTTACAGATGAGGAAGATGAGGTCAGAGGGCTCTGAAATAGGCTGACTTGGAACCCGAAAGAGGGAGTTAGGATCGATGGTGTGCTGGAAAATGTGGAGCTGCCAGCTCTCTGAGAAAAAAACAATCCTTATTTGTAGTGTCTGCCAATTGCCCTGGCATAAATGTTCCCACTGTGGCTGGTTTCATGGAATCTTGACAAGACACAAGACAGGGCCAGCGTGAGACTGCCCCAGCCTACCTCTAGAGGCCCTGCTCCACCACTTCCAAGCTAGGAGAAGGTGAGCAAGCTACTGGGTCTGTCTGAGCCTCAGCTTTCTTTCCTGTAAAACAGATGCAGCCCAGAAACCAGGGCAGTGCCTTGTTCAGAGGGCCTCCATAAACCCCAGTGCCCTTCCTTCATTTGGGAAACAGAAATAGCTCCAGAAAGAATTATCTGGTACAGTATTTTTCAAACTGAATCATGACTCATTATTGGGTTGTGAAATCAATTTATTTGTGGGTTGCAACCAGCACTTAAGGGGGAAAAAAGGAATAGAAAAGACTAGAACAGGAAAAGTCAGAGTGCAGTGTTCATGATAAGAGTAAGCGTTATTCCCTCAAACTTTAGTTTTGCCTCTATGCATGTATGAATGCATACACTAGGTCATGAAAAAATTATTTTTCTTGCCAGGAGGCACAGTCAGACAGGTTTGAAAGCCAATAATCTGGTGAGCCTGGCTTTCTAGAAAGCAGTGCTTTCATCTTACAGAGTTGTAGAGTGGGAGAGTGGCTGGAAAGTAGCTTTATACCCCTCTCGGCAGAGGAAATGGGGCTGGGGCCCCCCAAGGATGAAGTCTGGGTGGCTGGTGTGTAGGGGGCAAGTTAGGGAAGGCCACTATGCCCTTGGCCTCCTCCAAGGCCAGGCTTAGGCTCTGGGTAGCCCTCACATTGCACTGGAGGAGGGCCGGAACATGTTTGAGGAAGAAGGAGGAAGCTGCACAGGAAACCCTTGCTGCTTGCTCGCAGCTGCGGGAACCCACCGCAGCAGCTACCAGACAGGCAACAATAGTGCCATCAGATAAAAATAACCCATAGGGTCTGCAGCCCTGCCATGCAGGGGCAAGGGCATGCTGTCGGGAAGGCTAAAATGCCACCAGGCTAGGGCTGGGGTCATGCAGCTGGGCTCTGTGTGTGTCTTGATTTCCTGGTTGCTATTTTTTTTTTTTAATTAGAGGGCAGTTTTCCAGCCCCAGGTCATTTGAGCCAGCGCCAGAATGGGGCCACTTACCTCCAGGGTCTCTGCTCCCCTACACTCTTAGGTTGGGTGATATAAAAAAAAAAAAATCACTCATGCTAAGACCTTAGGGTCCAAATATACCACCTCTGCCTGGAGGCCTTTCATCTTAAAAGAGGGCCCCAGGAGGTTTACCCAAAGGGATGTCTCAGGGTACTCAGCCCTCAAAGCCCTGCCTATAGCTGGGTCTGACCCTGTGCTGACCCCAGCACACCTCCTGCTGGTCCCCAAATACTTCTCTCCAGACTGAAGAGACCTGCCTGGATCCTATTAGAGCAGAGCTGTGCCAGCCCCAGCCGCCCTGTCCTCCTCCATGCTGGTGGATGCAGGGAGGAGGCAAGGGCCACGCCACACGCTATTTTACTCAACAAAGCCTGCTGACGATCAGTAGCTCGTTCTGAAACAGAGGGACTAGGATCCCCTCCTTGCTCTGGCCTCACTGTTTGCTGGACAAGAACCCAGTTTTAGCCTGGTTCTCAATCTCCCTTGCCTATCCCAGGAGCACACACATCCGCCAAGAACTAAAAATATTCACAAGGAGACTGCACTTGATAGAAAATACATGGGAGACCTTTCATTCACTAACACAGGTAGGATTCAAGGGTGCATGTGAACCTGAATGGGGCAAAAATTACATATTTACTTTCTTTAACTATGAAGGTCCCTGGGTGGCACAGTTTGTGCTCAACTACTAACCTAAAGGTTGATGGTTCAAACCTACTTATTGGTGCCATGGAAGAAAGCCCTGGAGATCTGCTTCTGTAAACAGTACAGCCAAGAAAATCCTGTGGAGTTCAGTGCTACTTGGTAACACATGGGGCTGCTATGAGTCTAAACTGACTAGATGGCAATGGGTTTGGTTTGGCTTTCATTCACTACAAAGTGAACATCAGCATTTCCTGCGACTATGCATGTCGGCAACAAACTTCAGTAGTATCAGCAGCACCTGGGATTTGGCACCATGGGAATCACAAGTGTTTTCATTTTTACAGCACACTGGCTCCAGGTATCATGAAATACCATCTGGAGTCACGGCCTCCTCAAAATCACACCTATAGCTGGACCTTGTTGTGTAACATTAATAAAGAAGGCCATTGATGACTTTATCAAAAATTGTTTTCATAAACATTTCAATAGCTGTAACTCAAGGGAATTGATTTTCTTTGCAACCCTGTGTGTTTTATTTTATGCATTTAAACTTTCTTCTGAGAAGGGTGTTAAAACTTCAAGCCGACAAAGGGACCCATGGCACAAAAAGATTAACCCCCTCTCTGCTGAGGAACAGAGCTAGAGTCCTGGTGCACAAAGGCAAAGGAAGCCTCACCTATACCCCCAGGGGGCTCAAAGCCTATAGAAATACTCATAAGCAAATAAACAGTTGCAAATTAACTTGATGCCTGCCTTGAGGACCTTTGGATGGAAAACCTAGCTGGGGAAAGCCTCAGAGGGTTGAGTGGGATTTCAAGGGCTGAGAGGTAGGGTGCAATTGCCTCACTGCATCCTCTCTGGATGCAAGGCCCACCTCTGGTGAGAGAGGAGATCCCACCACTTGGGCTCCTCTGGAACAGCATGGTAGCTCCAGATGGGAGCAGTTTCTACCAGGACCTCTCCACTTCCTGTCCAGCAGCCCACGCGCCCACCCCCAGCCCAGGGCCTAGGAGTAGGGCAACGAACTGTCTCCCTTTGTCTTGGTGTGGGGGGTTTCCTGCAATATGGAAATTTCAGTGCTAAAACCAGGGCATTCCCAGGCAGTTGGCCCCCTTCCTTGCAAACCAAACAGTACCACTTTCCCTAGGACTAATTCAACTGCCTGGAATTTGTGGCCAAATTATTCCCATAAGCAGGGAGCCCTGGTGGTGCAGTGGTTAAGTGCTCGGCTGCTAACTGAAAGGTCAGGCTTCAGTTAGCTTCCCCAAGCCAAAACCAAACCAGTTGCCATGGAGTTGATTCCAACTTATGGCAACCCCATATTATTTCAGGGTAGAACTGTGCTCTATAGGGTTTTCAAGGCTGTGACCTTTCTGAACCAGATCACCAGGCTTTTCTTTCAAGGTGCCTCTGTTGGGCTTGAACTGCCAACCTTCCTAGCACTTAACCGTTTGTGCCACCCAGGGACCACACAAGCTTCCTACCCCTTCACTATTGCTATCCTTCCCAGAGAGCTTTTTCTGACCATCTGCAGCCTACACATTTGCTAAATTTCCTGAGCTCAAGAAACCTCTGACCTCAGACTTGGGGCCATTATCTTGGGTGTTGGGGGTGAGGGAATAAAAAGTTGGCACGTGGACTAGTTTGAGATGGCCCCAGCTCACAAGCTGCCATGGGTAATCACCGTTTATCAACTCGTTGGAAAAAATGACTACAATTCCATTCACACATCAACAAAAAGGACAATAAAAGCCCCACTGGAATGTCTGAGTCACTCTTAGAGCCTTTAAATTACCCATTCCTTATGACCCTTCTCCTTCTGCCTCTCCTCTCTGCCCAGGAAAAGTGCAGGGCCAAGAAAGCTGCCATTTTCTTGCCCAAAGGACCCTGCAGACTGCCTAAGACTCTGCTTGGAGCTAAAAATAACCCCCAAGGGATAATTAAAGGGACTCAGGAGACTTAGAAAGAGGTTTTTTTTTACAGGCAGTTGCTCAGAGCTTTGGGCTGGCCTGGTGACTTGGGCGTGTCCTTTCACACATGTACAAAAGCCCAGAATGAGGACTGAGGAGAAATCACAGTCAACGTGGAGATGTTCCTGTCACCCAGAGACATTCCAGTCACAGAGTGCCATTATTTGTGGGCAGATAGGAAATAACAGCTCCACAGTCACAGTTTGCTCATTTAAGCATGAATGGCTTCCCTTAGGAGAAGGAGGGGACAGTTTAGCAGTGACCTCCGACTGAAGCTTTGCTCCTCTTCTGCCACAGATGCGTAAGGTATAACTCACAGCACACTTCACCAATACAATCTGCACACTCCTGAAAGCTGGGTGTAAGTTAGATGCTGATCTCCAAGGTCATGTTTTAAATTCCCAGGACCTGCGGTTATAAATCAGTTTTTGAGTCACGCGCCTCTTCGAGAATCTAATGGAAGTTATCAACTTTCTCCCCACAAATTCCAACATGTTACTTATGGATTCCAGAGAATTCACAGATTCCCCTAGGAGGTAAATTGTAGAAACCCTGGGGAATCATTTGTAAACTATCCTTCTGTCACCTCCCCCCTTTTGCATGTCCCATGAGACTTCATCTTCACACATAGGGTCACTCTGTGTAAAGACAGGCTGTTCCTACACTGAGGCCAGTGACTCTCTGCCGCAGGACCTAATGGCCCCAGGAGCTCTCCTTTCAGCCCTGTCAGAAATCAGGACATTCTTTCCAAGCCAGGAAGTCAAACGCAGCCATTCCCAGCACAAAGTGCTCACTGTCAGGGTCAGTGTTAACCTGGCATCTTGAAGGTCACCCTTCACACAGTGCCTTAGATCTCATGGCTAAACCTATCGTCCCTGTGCCCCAAAGAGAAGGCTGTTAGAGAGAAAGGAATGACAGGCTTCCAGGAGAAAAGTGCATGCTCTATGATGCCCGCTCAGGACTTCAAGAATCCTGGCTATTGTCCACTCATTCTTTGACTTGGTCATCAAATCTGCAGGCTGTTGTAGTGGGCAATGAGCAACAGGTCTGGGCTGGAGAAGGCTGTGTTTATGCAGCACTTTTATGCCTGCCTGTCTGTCTGTGAACTTTGGAACACTCATCCGTCAGAGTAATACAGTAATTGTCTATGATG
The DNA here is from genome assembly GCF_030014295.1 of Loxodonta africana. Taxonomy (NCBI): domain Eukaryota; kingdom Metazoa; phylum Chordata; class Mammalia; order Proboscidea; family Elephantidae; genus Loxodonta; species Loxodonta africana. The sequence goes on from NC_087353.1 coordinate 46,015,213, forward strand.
ATAATGATAATGTCTTACATTCATATGACATTTTACCCTGTGTAGAGTGCTTTTTTTTTTTTTTTAGAGTGCTTATGCACAAATTCTCTTATTTTTATTACAATGGAAAAAACTCTTACTTTACCATACCCACTTTAAAGATGAAGACACTGAAGCTCAGAGAAGTGAACTAAGTGAATTTGGTAAAAGACCTGTTAACCCATTGTGGTCGAGTTGATTCCAACTTATAGCGACACTATAGGACAGAGTAGAATTGCCCCATAGGGCTTCCAAGGAGCGGCTGGTGGCTTTGAACTGCCAAACCTTTCGTTAGCAGCCAAACGCTTAACCACTGTGCCACCAAGGCCCCTTAGTAAAAGAAGGTTGCTAATTTAGGGATTGTAAATATTCCTGTGCCCAGGGCTGGGACTAGGGTGAGGCCTCTCAGGACAAAATTTAAGAAGGACTCACTCTCAGGCTTGTGCGACCCTGGCCAGGGCTGATTTCTCCGTTGGGTACAGCAGTCACAGTATCGAGGCCCCACAAAGCTTTTAGGGGCCCATGAAAATGCTTTAGCTTATTTTAAATCAGAAGGAAAAGACATGAACATAACCCATACTGTCTTTATACCAACTCAATTGTAAAATATAATTCCTAATAGTTTTTTTTTTTTTTTTTTTTAATGGGCAAAGAGGTCCACAAAAGTAAAGTGCCTATGGCCTGCCCAAGTCAGAATGGTCCCTGCCCTGTGAGGGAGCGGCCTTTTCAAAGCGCCTGTAGCCACAATTTAAGGATGAACTCATTTTGAGGTCCCTGCAAGTGTCGACTTACTGTCTTATTTTGCTAGAGCTGTTGTAACAGTCATACCACAGTGGGTATTTACTGTTTTGCAGTTTAGGAGGCTAGAAGTCTGAATTCAGAGCACCAGCTCTAAAGGAATTCTTGCTCTCTGTTGGCACTGAGGAAAATCCTTGTTTCATCTTCTCTAGCCCTGGTGTTCCTTGGTTCCTTGGAGATCTTCACATGACATCTCACCCCCCTTTCTGCTTGTCTCTGTGCCTAATCTGCTCTTTTTATATCTCAAGTGATTAAAACATACCCTGTACTGATATGGTCCATTAACATAACAAAGAAAACCCTATTCCCCAATAGGATTACATCCACAGGTATAGAGGTTAGGATTCTAACACATTTTGGGGAGACACAAGTCAATCCATAACATTTACCCTGCACTGCCACAAATCTAAGAGTGAGTGTCTCTTTAAATTTTGCACCCCAAGTCCCTGGCCTGTGTCCCTGTAGGTTGATTCCTCCTTACAGCATGGACTTTAACTGGAGGATCTTTTAAAAATTGATCTACTACCCTCCTGCCATAAAAATTACCTGTGACTCCAAATATCTATGGGATAAAACATTAATTCCTTAATTTGGCACACGAAACCCTTCACAGGAAACCCTGGTGGCGTAGTGGTTAAGTGTTACGGCTGCTAACCAAAGGGTCAGCAGTTTTAATCTGCCAGACGCTCCTTGGAAACTCTATGGGGCAGTTTTACTCTGTCCTATAGGGTCACTATGAGTCGGAATTGACTCGATGGCACTGGGTCTGGGTTTGAACCCTTCACAACCTAACCAAAACCCTTCTCCAGCCTTATCTCCTATAATGCACTCACTAACCATGCAGTGTAGTAGGCAGCCTCTAGGATGGTCCCCAGTGATCCCCACCTCCTGCTGTTCACTTCCCTCCCGCCTTGGAAGTCAACTGGTGATTTGCTTCTACCACATGGATACAGGAAAAACAATGGGATGTCAATTCTGAGATTCGTTTACAAAGAGACTGTGGCTTCCATCTTGAGTGCCCGCCCTCACTCTCTTACTTGCTCTGAGGGAAGCCCGTTGCCATGTTCTGAGCTGCTGTGTGGGGATAACTATGTGGCAAGGAACTGAAGGAGGTCTCAGGCCAAAAGCCAGTGAGGAATGGAGGCTTTCGGTCCGATACCCTGTGAGAAACTGAATCCTGGCAACAACTACATGAGTGAGCTTGGAAGCGGACCCCCCCTCAATTGAGCTTTCAGATGAGACCCCAGCCCCAGACAACACTTTATTGCAGCCTTGTGAGAGATGCTGAGGCACCCAGCTAAACTGTGCCCAAATTCCTGACTCAAAACAGATAAAAATGTTTGTTGCTTTAACAAGTTTTGGCATAGCAGCAGGCTCACTAAGTCCCAGAAAATCACTCCAGGGTTTAGCACTACTATAAACTCTCAATCGGCATTTTCCACAGGCCTGTCATACAGCCTTACATTCTACTGTGCTTCTCTGGCTACCTCACTGATTTCTCCACAACAAACAGTGCCAATCATCCCTACTCTCTTCAAATTTCCAACCTTCTTACCACTCACCCCCAGCACACACTTCCCTAACCCCCAGGAAATGACCTCACCCAGAATATGAAAGCTACCAGATAAGAAGTACCTTAGCTTCCCACTTCTAAAGGGACAAAGTTATCCACTCCAGCAACTTATCAATCATCCCTCCCTCCTGTTCCCATAGATGATGAGTCCTCAAGACTGATTCCAATCCCTTTTCCAGGGCTTTGGATCCCATCCCACCCCCCTACATTCCCAATTATCCCATTTTCCTCCTGTATCTTCAGCCCCTCCCCGCTCCTTTCTAGTTACTCAGTTCTCTCCCATTCCTAACAAACATTTCCTTGATCCCACAATTCCACCGGTAGCCACCACTCTCTCTCTTTTTTCCTCTATAACCAAACTTCTGAATATATCCTCTGCACTTTCTCCCTTCCCATGCACTCCAATCTGGCTTTTGCCCCATCCACTCCACCAATGCATCTCTCTCTGAAGTCATCAATAATCTAAAGGTTGCTAAACCAAACAAACATTTTTTAGACCCTATCTTTCTTAACTGTCAGGAACATTTGAAACTGTTGACTGCTCTGGGTTTCTGGTTCACATTTAAAAAAAAAAAAAAAAAAAAACTCCCTAGCTTCTCCTTTCTAGACTCTGTTGCCAACTCCCTCTGCTGTGCTCATCCTCTAATGCTGGAGTACTTCAGGCTAGGTCCTAGGTCCTCTTCTCTCCCATTCTCCACACTTTGCTCTCTTGCTACACAATCCCTTACACATCTCAAATACTATCTCTACATCTGTGGTTCTCAAATTTATACCCCTACCCAGGCTTCTGTGGGCTCTAAATCTATATATGCAATGGCCTTCTATCCCCTTAGATGGCTCACTATCCACTTAGATGGCTCAACATGTCCAAATTTGGACTCATGTCATGAAGCCCACAATTCGTCTTTCTCCAACATTACATTTCTAGTGAATTGTCCAAACCCATAATATGGCAATACTTCTCATTTCCTACTACCTATTCTACCTCTTAAGGAGCCCATCATTTGTACTCTTCTCTGCCAACATTACCCTCGGCCAAGCTTTTCTCACCTGGAGTAGACCAGTATCTTTCTAACTCATGGTTTCTCAATGCTGGCTTCACATTAGAATCACCTACTGAACTTGGAAACCTTACTAACCCTCAAACCTCATACCAACCAAAAAAAAAAAAAAAAAAGCCAAACCCACTGCCCTCAAGTCGATTCCTCCTCATAGTGACCCTACGGGACGGAGTGGAACTGTCCCATAGGACTTCCAAGGCTGCAAATCTTTATGGAAGCAGACTGCCACATCTTTCTCCTGGGGAGCGGCTGGCGGATTCGAACAGCCAAACTTTTACTTAGCAGCTAAGAGCTTTAACCACTGTGCCACCAAAACTCCTAAACCTCATCCCAGACCAATAAAATAGAATCTCTGAGGTTGGGCTCCAATCATCCTTATTTAAAAAGTCCCCAGGTAATTCTAACTTGCAGTTAGTGTTGAGAATCACTGGTCTAACTGGTCTGTCCATGTCCCTTATTGCTCCACTCCATGTTCCACACAACAGCTGGAGGGTCTTTTCCATAATGCAAATCTCATTCTGCAGCTCCCCTTGCTCTTAGGATAAAGATCACAGCCTTCATATCCTGCATCCCCTCACTCTGCCTGCCTCCTGCAAGCCTGGGTGCTTTGTTCATTCTGAACGACTCAGATTTCCTAGATCCTGACAGCAACTAACAACAACAACGAGCTCCTTCCACTGAAGGCTGTCACACGTGTTCCCTCTTCCAGGAATGACTTGTCTGACAAATTCCACTCATTCAGGAGTCAGCTTAACTGTGTCTTCCTCAGACAGGCCTCGCCAGACCTCCCCCATTCATGCTCCCATAACACGTGCTCTTTCCCTTCACAGACTTGGCACAATTGTAAATATATAGTTTTCTGTGTACTTTTTGTTTGGTTAATTTATGCTTTTCTACTAGACAGAGAGAAGGATCATGTCTGCTTTGTTCTTTTCAGCACTCCTGGCACCAAATCCAATACATGGCACCTAGTAGACATTCAATAAAATTTTACTGACGGTAAATAGACATACACATGTTCCTTCATACCCCATATCTTGGCACGTTTTTCCTTCTGCCTGAAATGTACTAACCCTTTCATAACCTCTCCCTTTTCTCCCTGGCAAGATCCTACTTATCCTTCACAGCTTAGTTAAAGAGAATTTTCCCTACAATTCCTTCCTGGTTCTCTCAGGCAGAGTTAGTCTCTCCTTGTCTGTAAGCCTATTTTTTTGTCTGTAAGCCTATAGCCTTTTCCCACATGTGGTACTTCAGTTACTTGCTTATGGACCTCCTTCCAGCTGCAGCTGAACTTCGTGGATGTCTCTCTTCCTTCCAGTGCTGTTAACTTAGTTGCTGGATGAATGAACAAATAAATACATGTGCTAATGGGAATTGAATTACTTTATTGAAGCAAACATACATATGGATTGCCCCATAACATACATGCTAAACTCTTGGGTCACATGTCAGGTTCTGGTACTGCACCCTGTCTGACCAGAGCTTTTGGAATTTTCCTCTTGGACCTTTCCAGAAAGGTCTGGAGCAGTCCTTTGACTCAGGCTACTGGGTGGGGAGTGGAGAAGGCCATGGGACCCTCTGCTCCTGGGGGAAGGTGTAGTCCCCAGATCGGCTCCCGTGGTTACTGGTGAGCTGTTCCCCTAGGGGAGCGTTTCTTGCTTTTAGTTCTAAACTTGGAACCACTAAATTGATCAAAGCCGGCAGGCATTAGTTCCAGACCCCTCTAAGGACAGTGGGTAGAGACAAAGGCCAGCTTGGCATGAGGAGAATGGTCTTCATCAAGGATGAACAAATGAGGAAGGGATGTTTCATAGCCAGGCTCCAATTGCCCTAAAATGGGTGTTCCTGGTGATTTTCCACACTGGATTTAGACTGACCGCTAACCTAGCCAGCAGTCTTCGCAATGTGCTTCTGCATGCTCAGAACTGCCTCTGTATGTCAGTGGATCGTGGCCCTGGGCGGCTTGGCAAGAGGCCTGCTGCAGCAGTTCACGTCTGCTGACCAAGTGGAGAGAAACAGAAGAAGGGCCGGGCAGGATGGAGGAAGTCATCTAGAGAAACACAGCTGAGGGCACCCTCTACACAGCCCCACCCTGCCAACCCTCAGGCTCACTTTCTCTTCCCTTGAACAACTTCATTGCCTTCATTACATGGGCAATGTAGGGTTGGGGGTGGGGAATGGGTTTTGGATAAGGACCACCTGCCGTGTTAGGAAGAGTGCCTAGGGGTTGAGCAAGATACCAACTTTGCCAGGCTAGAGAGGTGGAGAGAGGCTGACATCGTGGACAATAATAAGGGTAGTTTGTTGTTGTTGTTAGCTGTCTTCAAGTCAGCCCTCAACTCATGGCAACTGCATGTGCACCGAACAAAACCTTTCTTGGTCCCACACCATTCCCAAGATTGGCTGAGGATCAGACTATTGTGATCCACAGGGTTTTCACTGGCTGATTTTCAGAAGTAGATCATCAGGCCTTTCTTCCTAGTTCATCTTAGTGTGGAAGAGCTGCTAAAATCTGTTCAGCATCAGAGCAACATGCAAACCTCCACTGACAGAGAGGTGTTGGCTGTGCATGAGGTGCATTGGCCGGGAATCGAACTCAGGTCTCTTACATGGAAGGCAGGAGTTCCACCACTAAACTACCAATGTCCTCCATAATAATAAATAGCAGCTATTTTTTTTTTTTTAACATTAACCTACCATTTCCTAAGTACCAGGCCAAACACTTCACAGAAATTGTCCTATGTGAGAACTAGCTCTACGTTCTTTTCAATTCCTTTGACAGCTCCACAGCTGTTTTCTGAGAACCCTCCACATGTGGTAGATATATGACTAAAGTGTGTGGGAGACACCGCCTATGACCTACCTGAGACCCTCTCAGCCTCACTATTTCTGGGGCCCTCCACCACTTATTCTCCTTCTTCTACTGCAGCGGTATCTGAGGTGACCAGCCCAGCAGCAGCTCTGGCCAATTTATACCTCTCACCTTTACCCTCCCCTCTACCCACTCTTTTTTTTTTCTACCCACTTACACCTCTTTCAACCTTGAGGCTTCCCTGTTGCCTCTGAGGTATGAAATGCTGCCGAACTCACTATAGGCCTTACACGTGCACCCCAGCAGGTGATGTGGGGCAGACCTTTGACCAACGCAGGCAGAAGACTGAGGACACGTTCTTCCTCCTCACTGTCTCCCAGATGGGCTATCCTGAAACTCAAAGATTCATGCAGACACTTGGAAGGTGGTACCACAGTATCCAGCAATCAGTGTCAATATGTATCAATAGTGGTGGCCAGTTCAGTAGCACACCCAAGTGTTGGCTGTCCTGCCATCCTTCCCTTTTTCATCTATTTTTACTTCTCATGGATTATGAACTCTAATACAGCAGTCATATCAGCATGTGCCTTGGGCTCTGCTTTCTGGGGTACCCAGGCATGCAGTCTAGTGGGAAAACATATATGAATGCACATCATTTATGCTAAGTGGAAAAGTAAAGACTGATAGAGAATTCAAGCTAATGGACATGGATTTTGTTCTGTAATCAGAAGGAGCTGTGATTTGTAAGAAGATAGCTCTAACAATTGGGTGGTGACTAGAAGTGAGAAGTGGAGGGTCAAGACAGAGGGTCTGGCTGGCAGCTGTGGCACTTGTCTATGTAGAGGTGGGCTACTCAGGCAACTTTGGAGCACTTGTCAGATGAGCTGTGGGGACTTGTCTGGTGGGGTGTGGGGTAATTACTCTTTTCTGCAAGAAACAGTGGGAGAGGGAGAGGAACATGCATCCAGCTGTGTAGCCTCACCCATCTTTGACCTCTATACATCTACCCCTGTGTAAATGGTTAATATGCTCAGATAGTAACTGAAAGGTTGGTGGTTTGAGTCCACCCAGAGGCACCTTGGAAGAAAGGCCTGACAATCTACTTCTAAAAAATCAGCCATTGAAAACCCTGTGGAGCACAGTTCTACTCAGGTATTTTGGGGTTGCCATGAGTCAGAATTGACGTGATGGCAGCTGATTTTGAACATCTGGCTACAGCTGGAAGAGTATCTCCCTGGTCCTCTGGGACTCCATCATCATTCACCTGCGTGGCAATTTCCATGCTTTGTTAAGTGGAGGGGGTTTAGGGAAGTTCTCTGGCGTAGGACTCTGAAATCCTATTCTGAAGAACCATTGCCTGGAATGACTAAACATTATAGAAATGTTCCTCTGAGTCCTGAGCTCTTTAATTCCCAGGACAGGGTAGTCTTAGCTCTTTCAATCTTCCCCAAAGGAAAGATTTTACTCTGTGACTACCTGTTAGCCTGGCCCCAGTAGAGCTTCTTTGGGCCAACCCTGCCCCATTTGCCTTGGCCTCATGCCTCACATGTTTGACTGTTCTGTTTCCCCATCTGTCTGACTCCACTCATCTGTCCACCAGCAAACACCATAGAGGCTCCCCCTACAATAATGATGGCTCCTATTGACACAGAGGAGCCAGCAGCCATGTCAGAAGCCCCAGGAAGTGGATTTTGGCTTTGCATGCACAGCTAAGCTTTGGTGGGGGAAGGACTGATTGAGTTTGAACAAAGTAGGCGTAATTTCACTCCACTAGGCCTGAGCGCACACCCAGAACCTAAGGAAAATCTATACCTTCTGGAGGGCCCAGCATTCCCAATGTGCTAGCATTCTTCATCCAACAGCATAAAAACAGGTTGGATTAATAGGAAACAATGCCAATGTACTAGTCACTCACAGGGGCCCTCAGGGTCCCACAGGGTCACTCAGCTCCCACATTTCCCTCTGACTTGGGAACCATGCTCACCTGGCATCTTTTGCAGTCATTTCACCCACAGCTCACCCTGTGGGCACTTCTCTAGAAGCATGCTCTGCCTTGACATGAAGACAAAACCAGGATTTCACCCAGATGCCTTCTCTCCTCCACTTTCCCCATTGTTTGCCCTTACAAGCCTGGGTCAGCATGAGTGTTGGGAGGACAGCTCATGCCCACCCTTTAGCAGTTCATGGAAGGAGGACACTCAGCCTCCACTGGAAGGAAAGGTGTGGGAGGAGTACTTCTGATCTCTCTCTGTTCATCCCTCTTCCCAGCCACCTGTATTCTTACTATTCTGTTCCTGTGGTAGGAGGAGAGGATTTTCTGAATCATGTGACCATGACATAGCTTTTTCCAACCTTTTTCTTTAAGCTGTTTGTGTCTTCATACTTAAATTTGGTTTCTAGTAGAGAGCATATAGTTAGAACTTGTTTTTTAAAAATCCCATCTGACAGTCTCTGCCTTTTAAATGGGGTGTTTAAGCAATTTTATGTGATTATCGATTTACTTAGTTTTAGATCTACCACCTTGCTGTTTTCCATTTGCCCCATCTGTTTTCATTCCTCATTTTCTCTTTCCATCATCTTTTGGATTTAATTTGAAATTCTATTATATTCGATTTGAAATTCTATTTTAGCTCCTATATTGGTTTGTTGTGAGGATGGCTTATTGTGAGGATGGCTTATTGTGAGGATGCTGTATTACAGCAATGATTGTGAGGCTGGTGCAGAACCAGGCAGTGTTTCCCCATGTTGTGAATGGGGTTGCTATGAGTTGGAATCTACTCAACAACAACAACATATTGGCTTATTAATCATATTTTTTTGTTTTGTTTTTGGCATTGCTTTAGGAATTATAGTATACATATTTAAATTACCACTTTACATATAACATAAGAACATTACAGTATTCTTCCATTCATCCTACCTCCTGGGTTCACTGTGCTACTCTTGTCAAGCATTTTGCTTGTACATACAATATAATATAAACCCCATAATACATTGTTATTATTTTTGGTTTAAACATTTAAGTATCTTCTAATAAAAATTTAAAAACAAATTTTAAAAGCTTTTTTTATATTTATATATTGTATATTATCCACATATTTACCAGTTACTATCTCTTCATTCCTTTGCATTTTCCTTCTGCCTAAAGTTCTTCCCTCAACTTTCTTGTAGGACTGGGTTTACTAGCAACCAATTATTTCAGTTTTTGTGTGTCTGAAACAAAAAATCTGTATTTCACCTTCATTTTTGAAAGACATTTTTGCTATGCATAAAATTCTATTTTTTTAAATTTTTTAAAAATTCTACCACCACTAATCTGTCAGTTTGTTGTACTGTGGTGGCTTGCACGCTGCTGTGATACTGGAAGCTATGCCCCCAGTATTTCAAATACCAGCAGGGTGACCCATGGTGAACAGGTTTCAGCAGAGCTTCCAGACTAAGACAGACTATGAAGAAGGACCTGGAAATCTACTTCTAAAAAAAAAAAAAAAAACTGGCCAGAGAAAATCTTATGAATAGCAGTGGAATGTTGTCTGATATAGTGCCAGAAGATGACCCCTTAGGTTGGAAGGCATTCAAAATACGACTGGGAAAGAGCTGCCTCCTCAAAGTAGAGTGGGCCTTGATGTGGAGTAAAGCTTTTGGGACTTTCATTTGCTGATGTGGCACAACTACAAACATCCATTAATCGTCAGGATGTGAAATGTACAAAGTATGAATCCAGGACAATGGGAAGGTGTCAAAAATGAAATGGAATGGTTGAAGATTGATGTCCTAGGCATTAGGGAGCTGAGATGGACACTAGTGGCCATTTTGAATCATATAATCCTATGGTCTACTATGCCAGGAGTGACAAATTGAAGAGGAATGGCTTCACATTAATTGCCAAAAAGAACATTTCAAGACCGATCCTGAAGTACAACACTGTCAGTGACAGGAAAATATCCAACTATTACAACTATTATTCAAATTTACACACCAATCGCTGATGCCAAAGATGAAGGAATTGAAGATTTTTACCAAATTCTGCAGTCTGAAACTGATCAAACATGCAATCAGGATGCATTGATAATTACTGGTGATTGGAATGTGAAAGGTGGAAACAAAAAAGAAGGATCAGTAGATGGAAACTATGGCCTTAGTAACAGAAATGATGCTGGAGATCACATGATAGAATTTTGCAAGACCAACAACCTATTCACTGGAAATACCTTTTTTCAACAACATAAATGGTAAGTATATACTTGGACCTCATCCAGTGGAATACACTGGAATCAAATCGGCCAAAACTGTGAAAAGGGAGGATAGAGAAGCTTAGTATCATCAGCCGGAACAAGGCTAGGGGCCAATGAAGGAACAGACTATCGATTGCTCATATGCAAGTTCAAGTTGAAGCTAAAGAAAATTAAAACAGGTCCACGAGAGCCAAAGTACAACCTTGAGTATAACACACTTGAATTTAGAGACCATCTCAAGAATAGATTTGACGCATTGAACATTAACGACCGAAGACCAGACAAGTTGTGGGATGACATTGAGGACATCATGCATGAGGAAGGCAAAAGGTCATTAAAAAGTCAGTAAAGAAAGAAAAGACCAAAATGTATGTCAGAAAAGGCTCTAAAACTTGCTCTTGAAAGTAGAGTACCTAAAGCAAACAGGGGAATGATCACATAAAAGAGCTGACCAGAAGATTTCAAAGGGTGGCTCGAGAAGATAAAGTATAACAACAAATTGTGCAAAGACCTGAAGTAAGAAAACCAAAAGAGAGGAACACGTTTGGCATTTCTCAAGCTGAATGAACTGAAGAAAAAAAATGTAAACTTTGAGTTGCAACATTGAAAGATTCTATGGGAAAATACTGAATGACACAGGAAGCAACAAAAGAAGATGAAAGAAATATGCAGAGTTACTGTACCAAAAACAATTGGTGGACATTCAACCATTTCAGGAGATAGCATATGGTCAAGAACTGATGCAACTGAAGAAAGAAGTCCAAGCTGCACTAAAGGCATTGGCAGAAAAAAATGAGGCTTCAGGAATTGACAGAATACCAACTGAGATGTTTCAACAAATGGATGCAAACCTGGAAGTGCTCACTCATCTATGCCAAGAAATTTGGAAGATAGCTACCTGGACTACCAACTGGAAGAGATCCATATTTGTGCACATTCCAAAGACAGATGATCGAACAGAATGTGGAAATTATTGAACAATATCATTAATATCACATGCAAGTAAAATTTTGCTGAAGATAATTCAAAATTGGTTGCAGCAGTACATAGGTAGGGAACTGCCAGAGAATCAGGCCAGATTCAGAAGAGGATGTAGAATGAGGGATGTCACTGCTGATATCAGATGGATCTTGGCTGAAAGCAGAGAATACCAGAAAGATATTTATCTGTGTTTTATTGACTTGCAAAGGCATTCAACTGTGTGGATCACAACAAATTATGGATAACTTTGCAAAAAATAAGAATTCCAAAAACAATTGTGCTCATGCGGAACCTGTACATAGAACAAGAGGCAGTCTTTCAAACAGAACGAGGGGATTCAGCACGGTTTAAAATCAGGAAAGTTGTGTGTCAGGGTTGAATCCTTTCACGATACTTATTCAATTTGTATGCTGAGCAAGTAGTCTGAGAAACTGTACTATATGAAAAAGAATGCAGCATCAGGATTGGAGGAAGACTCATTAACAACCTGCAACTTGCAGATGACACAACCTTACTTGCGGAGAGTGAAGAGGACTTGAAGCACTTACTGATGAAGATCAAAGACCATAGCCTTCAGGATGGATTAGACCTCAACATAAAGAGAACAAAAATCTTCACAATTGGACCGATAAGCAACATCATGATAAATGGAGAAAATATTAATGTTGTCAAGGATTTCATTTTACTTGGATCCACAATCAATGCCCATGGAAGCAGCGGGCAAGAAATCAAACAATGTATTGCACTGCAAAACACTTCTCCAAAGTGTTCAAAAGCAAAGACGTCACTTTGAGGATTAATGTGCCATGATACTTTCAATTGCCTCATATGTATGCAAAAGCTGGACAATGAATAAGGAAGACCAAAGAAAAATTGATGCCTTTGAATTATGGTGTTGGTGAGGAATATTGAATATACCATGGACTGCCAGAAGAACAAATAAATCTGTATTGAAAGAAGTACAGCCAGAACGCTCCTTAGAGGCAGGGATGGCAAGACTTTGTTGGACATACTTTGGACATGTTATCAGAAGGGACCAGTCCCTAGAGAAGGACATCATGCTCTGTAGAGGGTCAGAGAAAAAGAGAAAGACCCTCAAGGAGAGGGACTGACACAGTGGCTGCAGCCATGGGCTCAAACATAGTAACAATTGTGATGGCACAAAACTGGGCAGTGTTTCGTTCTGTTGTTAAGTAGGGCTGCTATGAGACAGTACCTAACAAGAACAACAACATAAAATTCTAGGTTTATTGTTTTGGGTTTTTTTTTTTTTTTTTTTGGTTCTTTAAAAAAAATTGTTCCACTCTCTTCTGGATTGTGTTGTTTTCAGTAACAGCCTGTCGTCATTCTTTTCTCTGGCTGCTTTTAAGCTTTTTATCTTTATCACTGGTCTAAGCAATTTGATTATGACATTCATTGATGTAGTTTCCTTCATGTTTATTATTTTTAGGACTCATTGAGCTTCTTGGATCCTATTATCAAATTTGGAAAAATATTTGTCTATTATTTCTTCCACCTCTCTCTCTAGTCTCCTTTTGAGGCTGCAATTATTCATATTCTAGGTTGCTGGAAGTTGCCCCACAGCTCACTGATGCTCTGTTCATTTTTGTTGCCTTCAATCTGCAGTGTGTAATTTAGCATTCATTCCATCCAATGTGTATTTCATTTCTAGAATTTTCATTTGAGCCTTTTAAAAATATCTTCCATATTTCTCCTTAACATGCTGCTGCTTTCCTTTAAACAGGTGAACGATATTTATAATAAAATAGCTTTATTATATAATATATTATAATATAATAGCTTTTAAAAAATGTTCCTGTCTATTATTTCTATCATCTGTGTCATTCCTGGGTGTTCCTGTTGATTAATTTTTCTCCTCTTCTGGATAGTATTCTCCCGGTCTTTGATATCTGGTAATTTATTACTGGATGTCAGATATAGTGAATTTTATGTTGTTGAGTGTTGGAACATTTTTCTTTAAATATTTTTGAGTTTTGTTGTGGGTGTTAGTTAAGTTACTGGAAATGATGAGATCTTTTGAGACATGCTTTAAAACTTTTTAGGTGCGGCCAAAGCAGCCTTTGATCTGGGACTAATTTTGTCCACTACTGAGGCAGCCAGTGAGGTAGCATGTGTGATTGTGAAGCAAGCAGGGCTCACTGCAAATCTAGCCAAGGGGAACAAAGTGCTGGCAGCAGCCGCTGCAGGGGTCTAATATATCAGGGTTAGGAACAGCAGTGCTCGGTGTAGATGAGTAAGGGGAAAAAGGGTGAATCTGAATTTCCCACTTCTGATTCTGATGGATTCAGAGGAAATGGGCTCTTACACAAAGCCATTAGTAGAGTCACCAGAGTCCAGGAGTTTCTAATCACCCCTTTTTGAGCCCCTCTTTTTTTTTGTCAGTGTCAGAGGGCTGATCCAGGAAGGAGGCAGGGCCAGGACCCATACAACCTAGCACTTCCTGTTTTGGTATCTGCTGGGCTTTTTCTTCTGCTGGCTCAAAAGAATGTCAGTCTCCAGTTCAAGATCCTGAACGCCCATGATTTCTCCTGCCTATGACATCGACATCATAGACTTTCCTATTCAAGGAAAAGATTTCTCTGTGTAAGTGTACCATCTGGATGCCTGACAGAGCTTGGCAAATTAGAGTCTTTTACAGCGCTGTGCCTTTATAATATGACATGATGACTCAAAATTACATTAATATCTCTGCTGCTGCAATTCTATGAGTCTAGGATTAAGCCTGTCTCTCTCTAATGAAGAAAAATTAATGAAGAATTTCATTCATGAAACGTTAAAATGGCCTCCCCATTTCTCATTGAGCTCTCAAGAGAGATTTTCTTAAGGCCCACAGGGTCTATGTTTAGTCTCATCTGTGATCCACCCTCCATCCCCATTTTGAGAAGAAAATGTTCTTCCATAAGGTATATATAATTACCCCTTTCTTCGATGCAACAACATGTTTTCTGGCAGGAGATTGGAGAACATTTGTCAAGTGTACTGTTGGAAAATGCACTTTGTGCACGGTAAAGAAAGAGTTAAATTAAAGATAAGTTCAGCAACTGAGGCTCGTTTACTTCCTCTCTCTCACCTCCCTTGGCTGTAAATTTGGCCAGAGTAAACTAAGTGTCTCTAATCAACTTGGCCACATAAGAAAGTGTCTCCCACCCCGCCAAGAGCCCAGGCAAACCATAAGCTGGGGCTGCCTGAAGGGGCTGTTGCTTTCCTGGGGAGAAGAGATGTTTGGGGATCAAATCAGACAGTTGAAGGCAAAGGAAATTATGAATGTGAGTATCGCTGTTCATACACTTTGCAAATCGTTTTAAGGGCACTCTCTCATTTCCTCTATCTTCTCTGTGTGTTTCACACACGTGGGCACACCCAAATAAGACAGCCTAAATATATTAGCAAAGTCACACTCAGGCTTTATTGTAATTCTTAGATAAAGCCATTAAAAACAAAACAAAAACATTAACTGAGGATAACAGAGGTCCAAGACCTCAATATTAAGCTCCATTTTTAAGTGAAAAAAATTTGAAGCAAGGGGTAAAATAATCGGCACAATTAATGTCATGCAAACTACCTGAAAAGCTGCAGGCCCTAACTGTGCCTCCCAAAGCTAGGAAAATACTAACTATGGTCGCTGTCTCCTGGCACCAAAAAGGCAGCTCTTAAATGATCTCAAATAGCAAAACATGCCCAGGTTTTATTTCCTAAGCACCGAAACGGAAATTCCCAACATAATAAACCCCAAAACATTTGATTTCCAGCAATGCCTAGATCTGTTCAAGCCTGATTTTGTACAAGTCTGGGGCAGAAGAACAGAAGAGTCCAGGAGGAGCAAAAATTGGGTTGGGGTAGGGTAGGCAGCAGGGAGAGGAGTGCTTGATGAGAAAAGGAGAAGACAAAGTTAAAATAAATGCAAATGATGGGCTACAAATAGAAACTACCTCCTAAAAGGTTATAAAGAGACAATATATTGTTAAAAGTTAATTTTAAAGAAAAAGGTAAAATCATGACTTGCACACAGAAAAATGTGCACATGTTAAGGAGTTTGTTTACTCACGATTGGAGGGAATTAAGCAACTGTTATAATCAGCTCAAACGGAAAATTAAAACAGCACAGGTTTGTATGGAGTGAAGGAATGTTGAAAGGAATTTCAAATAAAGATAAAACTGGTTCTTCCAAGGGAAGAAGGAAGTCAATTAGATCATTATCAGACAGAACATAACTTACATATTTGTCAATTACTTACAGCTTACAAAGGGCTGTAAAACAGCTCAAAGACAATGAACAGTAGAATTTCATAACCCAAAGTCTGTGCTATGTACCACACATAGTTTTCCAGTGAAACACAATTTTCTTTCCTAAATGTTCATAACAGGTTGTTAAGGGAAAGTTTGGTTGTTTGGAGGGAACACCCCTTCCCAGAGAGGATGACCTCGCGGTGAGGTTAAGCCCATAAAGAGTTCGTGGGTAGTTGGTATGTTGGTACGGACCTCTAAGGCAAAGTTTGGGTAAAAAAACAAGACATATCCTACTCATCTCAATATTTATTAAATCTGGTCACTTCACACACACACACACACACACACACACACACACGCCCCAGCACAACTCTGAAATTGGAATATGAAAGTGAGAAGAAACGTCCGGAATCTTCTAGTCTAAACGCCATATCTCACAGATGAGAAACCTGAGAACCTGGGCTGGGATTTGCTCTTGGTCACTCAGCTTCTTAGTGGCTGTGAGATTGCTTCTCTAAGTCTATGATCCTAGTGGTCATCAGATGATCCAACATAGCCCCCCAGGCAAATTTTATGTCCATATTCAAAGTCCATTTTCCTGGGAATGGAGCTAGAATGTTCATTGGATATTTGACCCTGGCTCTGAATTGTGCCCAGCAACACACAAAATACACATCTGAATCTAGTAATACGACATTAACTGAAAGGTGGCTACCTCAGAATTTTTAAAAGGCGTTTTGGGGGAGGAATCATTTTAACTGCCCACATCTCTTAAATAAAAGAAAAAGAAAGAAAAAGAAGCTAAGGAAATTTGACCAATGTATTCCTTTTTTTCCTGGATGAGTTACGCTGTATCAAGTGAAAGCATTTAAAATCCTTTCACTGTTCTTTCTAAAGTTAACCGCTTCAGCACTCAAGAGTTGAGAGGTTAAAATGTGAAGAGCAGGCATAAGGTCTAATTTTTCAGTTTTTTGTGTTCTTTCTCTTTCTATCCTCACCTCATCTCTCACTCTGTCACACTCCTACAACAGAAACAGCCCTGGAGGCCTTTTTGCAATAAACTCGGTCAAAGCCCAGTCTTCAGGGAAGAAGACTGGGTTGTTGCTTTTAGGTGCTGTTGAGTCCATTCAGACTCATAGCAACCCCATGTACAACAGAACAAAACACTGCCCAGTTCTGTGTCATCCTCACAATTGTTGCTATGTTTGAGTCCATTGTTGCAGCCGCTGTGTCAATCCATCTTCTTCAAGGTCTTCTTCTTTTTCACTGACCAAGCAAGATGTACTTCTCCAGGGACTGGTCCCTCCTAATTACATATCCAAAGTGTGTGAGATGAGTCTTGGAATCCTCACTTCTAAGGAGCATTCTGGCTGTATTTCTTCCAAGACAGATTTGTTCATTCTTCTGGCAGACCATGGTATAGCCAATATTCTTCACCAACACCATAATTCAAAGGCATCAATTCTTCTTTGGTCTTCCTTATTCATTGTCCAGCTTTTGCATGCATATGAGACGACTGAAAATACCATGGCTTGGGTCAGGCACACCTTAGTCCTTAAAGTGACATCTTTACTTATTAACACTTCAAAGAGGTCTTTTGTAGCAGATTTCCCCAATGCAATATGTCATTTGATTTCTTGTTTGCTGCTTCTTTGGGCGTTGATTGTGGATCCAGGTAAAATGAAATCCTTGACAGTTTCAATATTTTCTCTGTTTATCACAATGTTGCTTAATGGTCCAATTGTGAGGATTTTTGTTTTCTTTATTTTGAGGTGTAATCCATACTAAAGGGTGTAGTCTTTGCTCTTCATCAGCAAGTGCGTCTAGTCCTCTTCGCTTTCAGCATATAAGGTTGTGTCATCTGCATAATGCAGGTTGTTAATGAGCCTTCCTCTGCTCCTGACACTGCATTCTTCTTTATATAGTTCATATTCTTGGATTATTTGCTCAGCATACAGATCGAATAAGTATGGTGAAAGGATACAACCCTGACACACACCTTTCCTACTTTTAGACATGCAGAATCACTGCGGTGTGATGGATTGCTTTTGTGTGGCCTTTCTAGCCATGGTCTTATAACTCCCACCCAAGTGATTGGGCAGCACTGTGCAGATATAGTAATTGTGGCCCACCAAAGTGATTGATCAGTTTTGCCATCCCACTGAGCTTGAAATAAGCCACCCCAGAGGCAGAAATGAACAAGATTCTACCGACACCAAGGAAGAACAACCAGGAGCCAGTACGTCCTTTGGACCTGGGATCCCTGCTATGAGAAGCTCCTGGAACCAGGAGATAGAGATGTAACACTGAAGGCAGAGAGCCGGCAGTAGACACCTGACAGCAGGAGATGGCATGGTGGACTTTCCAGCCCAAGGAAACAGAAAGCTTGGAGAGAGAAAGCTGAGTGACTTTGTGGAGAGGCCTAGGGCCAGGGAGAGGTATGCCCACAAGCACAGCTGGGAAGAGGCTGTCCTGATGGAAGAACTGTATCCTTGAGTGTTCCTGATCCTGAACCGTAACCTGTTACTTCCCTAATAAACCCCACAATTGTGAGTATTGTCTGTGGGTTCTGTGTGGCCACTGTAATCAATTATCAAGCCCAGTAGAGAGTGCCATGGGAGGGACGGTTGGTGTCCGAACTGGTAAAGATGGCAGAGAGAGGAGGCATGTCTGACCCCTGCCTCATAGGAATCAGCCTTGGACTGTTGACCTTGATTCTCCTTGTGAAGTTAGAAGAGGTCAGTCATGGCCCCCATGCCATTTTTGCAATTTTCTCATTCTGTTCAAACAACTGCCTCTTAGTCTATGTACAGGTTCCTCATGAGCACAATTAAGTGTTCTAGAATTCCCAACCTTTGCAATGTTATCCATAATTTGTGATGATCCACAGTTGAAGGCCTTTGCATAGTCAATAAAACACAGGGAAACATATTTCTGGTGTTCTCTGCTTTCAGCCAAGATCCATCTGACATCAGTAATGATATCCCTTATTCCACATCCTCTTCTGTATCCAGCCTGAATTTCTGGCATTTCCCTGTACCGCTGCAACCCAATTTGAATTACCTTTGGCAAAATTTTACTTGCATGTGATATTAATAGTATTGTTCAATAATTTCCACATTCTGTTGGATCATCTTTCTTTAGAATAGGCACCTATATGCATCTCTTCCAGTTGGTTGGCCAGGTAGCTGTTTTCCAAATTTCTTGGCATAGATGAGTGAGCACTTCTAGCAATGCATCAGTTTGTTGAAACTTCTCAAATGGTATTCCGTCACTTGTTTTTCGCTAATGCCTTCGGTGCAGCTTGGACGTCTTCCTTCAATAGCATCGATTCTTGATCGTATGCTACCTCCTGAAATGGTTGAATGTCGACCAATTCTTTTTGGTACAGTGACTCTGTGTATTCCTTCCATCTTCTTTTAATGCTTCCTGCGTCATTCAATATTTTGCTCATAGAACCCTTCAATATTGCAACTTGAGGTTTGAATTTTTCTTCAGTTCTTTCAGCTTGAGAAATACTGAGTGGAAGAAGGGAATGAGAAGAAAGTACCAGCAGAGTCACCCATGGTAAACAGGTTTCAGTGGAGCATGTATACTAAGACAGATTAGGAAGAAAGGCTTGACAATCTACTTTCAAGAACTAGCTAATGGAAACAGCAATGCATATGAAAGCTGAGCAATGAGAAAAGAAGACAGAGGAAGAATTGATGCTTCTGAATTGTGGTGTTGAAAAAGAAATATTGACTGCCAGAAGATCGAACAAATCCGTTTTAGAAAACATAAAACCAGTTATGCTCCTTAGAAGTAAGGATGACAAAACTTCATCTTGCTTACTTTGGATATATCATTGGAAAAGGCAAATCCCTAGAAAAATATATTATGTTCGGTAAAGTCGAGGGTTGGTGAAAATGAGGGAAACCCTCAATGAGATGGATTGATACAACAGCCACAGGAATGGGCTCAAACATACCAACAATCATGAAGATAGAGCAAGACTGGCAACGTTTCTGTTATACTTAAGGTCACCATGTGTCAGAGTTGTCAACAACAACAAGAGACATTCAGGTAGATACATCTCCTAGACCAGGGGACAGAAGTAGCTGGAATTCCAGGGAGAGGTCAGGCTGCAAATATATGATGGGAATTATCAATTTATAAACCCATCAAGTGCCAAACATGGGTCAGAGTTTTATTGCTGGCATCTGTGAGGGGTTGGGCTGACCATGTACGGTGCCTCCACCCCTATTCATAAGCATTTCATCCAAAGCAACTGACTACAACTAGGACTCGGGAAAACAACAACTCCCCACCCACCACAAAAGGGCTCGCTGCTACTTACCCTTCTTGTGGAACACTGTGGTCCATGTGGGTGAGTGGGATGCTCTGATTCATCATCCAAAGGATTGCAGTGTTTGCTGATCTTATAGTCCAGTAGCTGGATTATTCTGTCCATATTAGGCAGTGTTACAGATTGAATTGTGTCCCCCCAAAATATGTGTTGTAAATCCTAACCTCTATGCCTATGGTTATAATCCCATTTGGGAATGGGTTGTCTTTGTTACGTTAATGAGGAAGGGTTAATGTAGGGTGTATCTTGAGTCAATCTCTTTTGAGATATAAAAGAGAAAAAAATGCAAGCTAGCAAGAGAGATGGGGTAAGATAGATGCCAAGACACTTGGGGATCTCCAAGGAACCACGAAGCATAAGCTAAAGAGACAAGGAACTTCCTCTGACTGTGACAGAGAGAGAAAGCCTTCCCCTAGAGCTGGCACCATGAATATGGACTTCTAGCCTCCTAGACTATGAGAAAATACATTTCCGTTTGTTAAAGCCACTCTTGGCATTTCTGTTACAGCAGCACTAGATAACTAAGACAGGAAGAGAGTAGGGGTGTCTTCCAGGGCTGTGTAAACCATCAGTGGGTGATCCATTTACACCTGCCACGTCATTCACTGGTGTCTTCAATCAGCCAAGAGAAAAGATGTATGGGCAAAACATTGAGTCACCCCATATGTCTGCTCTCTGAAGACACAAAATGCCCACTCCGTGCATCCTGAGTAAGTTCTGTGCCAGGTTCCCAGGCAAGCATCCTCCGGCAGCCTCCTCTTCCTCTCCGCCATTCTCCTGGCACCCAGGCTGCCCACTCCAAGTAGATGGCTCAGCATGTACCCGGCCATAAGGCCCCAATCATCTTCTCTCAGGGCTGAGAGTTTAAAGAGGGGAGCAGGGAGCTAGGAAGCTGTGAGAACTGGTTTTTAATGAGCACCAGCTGTGGAGTTAGAAGACCTGGGTTCAAATCCTAGCTCAGGTTCTTCTTCTTTTCTTTTTTATCTTTAGTTACTTAAAACAACAGGAATGTATTTTCACACAGTTCTGGAGGCCAAAAGTTGGGAATCAGTTTCACTGGGCCAAAATTAAGGTGCTGGCAGGGCTGCACTTCCTTGAAAGGCTCTAGGGGAGAATCCATTCCTTGCCTTTTCCATTTTCTGTGGCTGCTGGCATTCCGGGCTCTGCGACTGCATCACTTCAGTCTTCAAGGCCAGCACTTTCAAATTTCTTCCTGCTCTGTCCTCGCATCTCTCTCTTGCTCCCTCTCTCTCTTTGCCCTAACTCAGATTCTTATTAGTTGCATGGTCTACTTCATCGTTCTGAGCTTGCATTTTCTCACCTGTAAATTAATGATAATATCAACTCTAATACTCCTTTGACAACTAGGTCAGGCAATATTTTTAGAAGAGCATAGGACATACTGAGAGCTAACGTTTATGTGTGCTTAGATTTTATCAGAAACTCTTCTAAGCACTTTGCATATTTTTTAACTCATTTGATCTTTCTAACCACCCTAGGGGTTGTCATGAGTCAAGGTCGACTTAACAGTAGTTAACAACAACAACAGAGGTAGGAGCAATTATCCCCATTTTATAGACAAAGAAACTGACACCATGCAGTTAAGTGAATCGCTCAGGTTCGCAGAGCTAGAAAGCAGCGGGACCAGAATTTTTGTTCAGGCACAAGAGAGCCCACACTCTGAATGCTCCCATCAGTGGTTGTCAAAGCGTAGTCTCTCGACCAGTAGGGGAAAGCACAGCATCCTCTGGGAGCTTGTTAGAAATGCAAAATCTCAGAACCCACCCCAGAGCAATAGAGTCAGAAACTCCACAGGCGGGAAGCAGCAATCTGTGTGTTAACAAGCCCCCCGGGTGATTGTGATCCTCAGCAAGTCTACACTATTTTTTCTACCTTCCAGTTATGTTGTTGTTGGGTGCCCTTGGGCTGATTTTCCACTCATAGCAACCCATGTGACAGAGCAGAACTGCCCCACAGGGTTTTCTAGGCTGTAATCATTACATAAGCAGATAACCAGGTCTTTTCTCTGGCAGAGCTACTGGTGGGTTCAAACCTTTTTGTTAGCAGTTCAGTGCTTAACCATTGCACACCAGGGCTCCTTTTCTACCTTTTTAGCAGACAACAACTAAACAAATTACATCTCCTCTCCTCCCCTTGCTGTGTATGTATTAGGTACTTCAGTGCATTATTGTCATTATTTCTCACCAGAACCACATTCTAGAGACCAGAAAACCCTGTTGGCCCTTTCTTTGTCTCCCTGGTGTGACTCTCACCTAGCCTCTGTCTCCCTTAGATTAGGTGCCTGAGACCTTGCCCTTGAGACCTTCTACTTCCCCAACTCCTCTCTGCCTTCTAAGAGGGAACCCTTTGCCCAAGAGGTAAGGCATGTTTACTTTGGGCCTGGCTGGGTCTCGCACCACAGAAGATGCTGCCGTCCCAGAAGCTCAGCCGGAGGCTTCATGTACCGGGGGACCAGGCCAGAGTATCTCTCTCCCCGTCTCAGTGAGCTCCCAGCCCATCTGCAGGGCCTGGAGAAGCCTTCACCACTAGATCCTTCCCTTTCGCCAACCATTCCCCTGGTCCTTGTCCACACACCTTGCTCTCTGCTCTTTGCTCCTAGTGGAACTTCCTAGTAGTGGCTACCATAGAGAAGCCCCTGAGCAGGTGACTCATTGTTCTCCATGGACCCAGAGTGAAGATCAGGTCTGTGTCCAAAGAGGTCAGGGCGCCTCCAAAATGTATGCCAAGGAGCACTGTCGGTCACCCTAGAGCCAACTCGAAATGAGATTTAACTTGATTTTTTTTTATTCTATTACTGGGCACGCTTTACAACTTTTAGCAGGTATTACTTGAACCATTTCTTAAGTGAATGCTCTTAAATTTTCTACTCTGATTGAGACCTGGCATCGATTATTTTGCCTACCCACCACTCTCTTGCCCATTCACCTGTCCCCTTTTGCTCACACTTACCTTCCTCACTCCATCCCTACCCACATTTGGGTTGATTTTAGTAACGAGAGAAAAAGGGGAACTCACGGCAGAAGTGACTTGAACTCCAGGGAAAGAACTTTCGCCATGTCAAAGGGACCTGTTTCTTCTGTCAGAAAAGTTAGGCCAAGTGCTACCCCTACACCAGGTGGCCCAGGCAGTCTGAGTACCAGAAGCCTGGAAATCCTACCACCCAGGCTCCCTGCTGCTTTGTGCAGCATCGCAGAGCCCAAGGTTGGTCCAGTCCTGGGGCAGTTGGGAAGCTGCAGCAGGGGTTGTTGGGTTGAGATGGAAGGTTACAAGCTCACAGCCAGGGTAACCCAGTCTTCAGAAGAATGGTCTACTGGAATGGGAGCTCCCTGAGAGCAGGCTTTTATCTGCCTTATGCCCGTGCCTGGAACAGTGTCCATAGTCACCTGCTGCCATCCAGTCAATTCTGACTCATAGTGACCCTATAGGACAGAGTAGAACATCCCATAGGGTTTCCTAGGCTGTAATCTTTACAGAAGCAGACTGCCACATCTTTTTTCCTCGGAGCAGCTGGTGGCTTCAAACCGCCAGCCTTTTGGTTAGCAGCTAAGGGCTTTAACCACTGTATCACTAGGGCTATTTTAGTGCCCATAGTAAGTACCCATAAATATTTCTCAAATGAATAAATGAATGAACAATGTATTCCTTCTTCAGAAGCTTCAGAGGCTTCACTACTGGGTTGTTAGGAGACTCAGATGAATTAACGATACAAAAGTACTTTGTCAGCTTTCTGTGCTTTTCGTTTACATAAGATAGAAGTTGCTATTTGGGTGTCCAGTCCTCTGAGTTTTATCATGTGCACAGATCCTTGTAACCACTACCTCTAACGAGATAAAGGACAATTCCAACACTACAAAGAATTCCCTTGTGCTACCCCTTTTGCAATCACTGATCTGTTCTCTGTACCTATAATCTTGCCTTTTCCTGAATATCACGTAAATAGAATTACGTGGTACATAACCTTTGAGTTGGCTTCTTTTGCTTAGGGTCATACATTTGAGATTCAACTAAGTCGTTGTGTATATTGATGTCTGTTCCCTTTTATTGCTGAGTAGTATTCCATTATGTGAATGTACTACAGTTTGTTTATCCGTTCACCCATTAAGGGACATTTGGGTTATTTTCAGATTTTGGTAATTATGAACAATGTTGCTATACACATTTGTACACAGGTCTTTTTGTGAATATAAGTTTTTATTTCTATAGTATAAACACCTAGAATTGGGATTGCTGAGTCATATGGTGAATATATGTTTAACTGTTTTCCAGAGTGACTGTACCATTTTGCATTCCCATCAGCAATGCGTGAGAGTTCTAGGTGCTCTGCGTCCTCAGCAGCATTTCTCATTGTCATTCTAATAGGTATGTGATGGTATCTCATTGTGGTTTTAATATACCATTCCCGAATGACTAATGATTTTCAGCATCTTCTCATGCAGTTATTTGCCATCTTCTTTAGTGAAGTACCTTTCCCAATCTTTTGCCTGTTTTAAAAACTAGGTTGTTTCTTATTGAGTTTTGAGAGTAGTTTTATATTCTGACTCCAAGTCTATTGCCTGGCATGTGATTTGCAAATGTTTTCTCTCTATTTGTGGCTTTTCTTATTCTCTTTAAGGTGTCCTTCAGAAGAGTAAAAGTGTTTGATTTTGGTGAAGTCCAATTTATTTTTTTCGTTTATGGATCATGCTTTCGGTGTATCTAAGAAACCTCTGCCTAACCCAAGATCACAAAGATTTTCTCCTATAAGTACTATAGTTAAACATTTTACATTTAGGTCTATAATCCGTTTTGAGTAGAATAGATCATTGTTTGACATAGGGTGTCTAGTTGTTTTAGCACCATTTGCTGAAAAGCCTGTCCTTTCTCCGTTGGATTGCCTTTGTATCTTTTCCAAGAATCAATTGGCTATATTTTTGTGGATCTCTTTCTAGACTCTTTATTCTATCCATTCTTTCACCAATACCACACTGTCTTATTAAAATATAGCTTTATTGTGTGTCTTAATGTTGAGTTGTGAGCCCTCCAAACTTGTTCTTCTTTTTCAAAATTGTTTTGGCTTTACTTTCCCATGTATATATATTTAAAACCAGCTTTTTTACACCTACAAAGAATTCCTCTGTGATTTTTATTGGAATTGTGTTAAATCCATAGACCCATTTACATAAGCTTGACATCTTAGCTGTAATGAGTATTCTAAACCACAAACATGCTCAAAAGGGGAGGCTGGAGGATGCTAAATCCCAGCTCCTGGCCCAGCTCTGCCAGTAACAGCTGAGTGATCTTGGGATAGTCACTTCCCCTGACTGATTCTCATTGTCCTTAGCAGTAAAATGGAGAGATTGGATTAGATATACACTGAAAGGCCCCTTTTCAGCTTAGGCTATCTGTGATCCCCACTGTAAGCTTGGGCTGACCTGCCTGGAACATCAGTGATGTTACTGAGTCTCATCTCAGGGCCTGTCTGCTGAGATGGCCCAACAGATCCCCCATACCCAAAATGCAAGCTCCAACGCAAACAGTATAATGAGGGACTCCTGCTGAGTCAAGAACCAAGAGGCTTTGGTTAGCTGAGTGACCTTCTCTCATTCCTGGGTACCACAGACCAGATAAGAAGTCTTCCAACAACTGCCTGAGATACTCTCCTGTCTGTGACAGGAGGTGCTGACACAGGCCTCTGTTACCCCCAGTCCAGGGAAATAGTGAGAAGGATAGGCCTTCCAGGAATGCAGGAGAGAAGAGACTCCCACTCCCATCCAACCTCAACCCACCCCTTCATGTATGTCCAGGTGGAGAGAAAAAAAAGCCAGGTAGCCCAGCAGCACTATTTACAATGCCCAAACACTGAAAACCACCCAAATGCACCATAATCAGGGAATGCTTAATTTTAAACACAGCATGGTACATCGAGACCCTGGAGCTCAGCGTAGCTATTAGAAAGGACAAGTTTGTGAATTATACATTGAAGTGTGTAATAGACAAGATAATGTCAAAAAAAATTGACAATGAAATAGCACAAACATACCATTACAGTGATGCTAAAATGTTCAGAAATTACACTGACAAGATTTGGAAAGATATTAGTGGTGATGCAGAGTCTGTGACTGATAATGAGTATTATTGAGCAGCTGCTCAATGAGGCACTGTGTTAAGTGCTTTGGTATATTTAGAGGTGAATTCAGCTTGATGCTTACCCTGGAGGGCCTTACAGCACAGCTGGGGTTGTTCCACAAAAACAGAAGGCTGTGAGGCAAATCCTGACTGAGGGCTGCTTCCAGCATGATTACAGAATGCTGTCAGACTCCAAATTGGATAATCAGGAGTTGAGTATGGAAGGGCTTTTGAAAAAAACAGCTCTCCTAGGGATGTGCGGACATCAGAAGGCAGTCGTCTGAGCATATGGATCAGTCAGGGTTCTCCAGAGAAACAGAACCAATAGAGAGATCCATAGGTATACTGATACAGGTATATGGGTATAGGTAGATACATATAGAGATATGTACACATAAACCTGTGCCATCAAGTGGATTCTGACTCGTGATGACCCCATGTGTTACAGAGTAGAACTGCTCCATGGGGTTTCCTTGACGTAATAGTTATGGAAGCAGATTGCCTGGCCTTTCTTTCAAACCAGCAACTTTTAGGTTAACAGTTGAGCACAAACCTTTTGCGCCACCCAGGGACCTGTGATAGAGATATATAGATATATCTATATATTTCTATCTATCTACTTATCTATCAAGGGACTGATTGATTTTAAGGAATTGGCTCATGTGATTGTGAGGATGGCAAGCCTAAAATCCATAGTTCAGGCAACAGGCTGAAAACTCCAGCAGGATATCTACGAACAGTAGTAAGTCGGAATTCCTTCTCCCTCAGGAAACCTCAGTTTTTGTCTTAAGGCCGTCAACTGATTGGATGAGGCCCACCCACATTATTGAGGGCAATCTCCCTTACTCAGAGTCAACTATTGTAGCTGTTAACCACATCCACAAAATACCTTCATAAAAAAAAAAAAAAAAGCAACATCTAAACTAGTGTTTGTCCAAACAACTGGGCATCACAGCCTAGCCAAGCGGATACATGAAATCAACCATCACAGCATATGACCAGACAAAGTTGAGGGGCCCTGGTGGCATGCATGGCTGCTCAGGCCCCAGCACAGCTCAGACTTAATGCCCTTGGGTCTCTGAGGCTCCTGATGTGTCTCAGGACTGAGCTTCCCTCACTGTGTGTCCTCACATTTTCAAGCCTCATGTTGGGGTACTTCCAGCTCTTTGCTTTCCTGAGATCCTGGCCCTTCAGGCTTTGGGAGACCAGAGCAGAAGGTGCTGAGATTTCTGCCTCTTGGTGGGTCTGTAGTTGGGAGAGCACCAACAAGGCAGTGTCCCTCCTTGGTGAACTGTGGAGGGCAAAGCTGGGCTGGGGTAAAGGTGCCTAGATTCTGACCCTGGGCACTTGCCTACTTAACACCCTGGTCTTCTATTTCCATATCCATACAATGAGAAGATCATACAGTACTTTACAAAGCACTTTTACATTTGCTAATGTCTTAAATAGCATTTGTTAAGTCTATTTAATCAAACCAGTTGCTGCAGAGTCAATTCCGACTTTTGACAATGCCATGTGTGTCAGAGTAGAACTGCACTCCATAGGGTTTTCAATGGCTGCTTTTTCAGAACTAGATAGCCAGGCCTTTCTTCCGAGGTACCTCTGGGTGAACATGAACCGTCAACCTTTCAGTTAGCAGCCAAAATGCATTAACAGTTTGTACTACTCAGGACCCCTAAGTCTGTTCACTGATGAAGAAACAGAAGCTCGGGAAGAGTAAGTGACTCACCTCATTCCCATTGCTGAAGACTTCTTAAGGGCATACAGTGGTTGGTAGCTGAGAGGGTTTCTCAATTTAGTGTCCAATGTTTGCCCTCCTAAACCTCTTCAGAGCTGACCAAGCTTCTTCCTGGCCTCTCAGACTGTTGAAGGGATGGGGCTAAGGCCTTAAATACCCACTGAGTGACCAGTGCTGGGCTTGAGGAAATGCTGTTTAACACAGCTTGGCCTCTCTTAGTCCAGAGACCTTGGGGGTTCTTTGGGTGGGAGGCGAGGAGCCAGGCCCTCTGTGTCATAATTGCATCACTCCCTTGCTGATAGTTAATTAGTTAATTACTGTGGGAGAGGCAGGACCAGAGCAGAAATGCCAGCTCTAGGTAGGGAAACAACACTTGAACCATGAGTAATTCTCATTAACTCTAGTAACAGGCCTACTCTGCTGGGGGTGACTATCTGTGTCAGGGTTGGAAAGGTGGGCTCTCAGGAGGCCCTGATTCCCAGGACAACTGACACTGGCCAGTTCCCAGGGTGGGGAGGCAGGAGGGCAGGCCTGAACATCCCCCAGAGTGCCGACACCCCCAACAAAAGTTGGGGTGGTGGTTTGGGTAGTGCCTTACTGGTTTAGGTGGCTTTAGCCACCTGTCCTTCTCCAGCCTGGACTGAAGGAAGATCCTGCTTCTTCCTGCTTCTCTCTGGAAGGAAGTGCTGCCCTTTATCTCCTGACTTCTCCAGCCTCTGGGCACTCCATAACTGGGACCTTCAGAGGCAAACAGTCCATCTTCAAGCTTCTTTGGGCAACTGGCAAAACTGCTGATGGTCACAAAGAATCTGTAAGACTGAGCAAGAGTGCAATATATACATATATACATATATATATATATATATTTTTTTTTAAGAGCTAGTTACCTTAAAAGTTGACATGATTCCATTAATGTCTTGAGACATGTCATTCTAGGCCCATCGCCACCCCCCAATCATAGAGACAAGCCAAAGTCCTTTTCTCTTCCCTCCTCCCCCCCAACTACCACCGCCTCATTTCCCTTCCTTCCTCCCCTTAAGGTTAGGATAATTTATCATCCAGCCCAGCTCCCTTTGGAGAGTGAAAGGACAGGAGCTGTTCACCGTTACACTGAGGCAGTGGGCAAAAACCACAACTATCCCTGGTAAACCCAACTTAGGATCACCTTTCCAAAGGAGAAAGTCTAGACTGTTCATCATTGCATATGGGGTCCTTCATGACCTCATCTCTGGACACACCATCCTCTCCCTCACCATCCAGGCACCAGATTTCTGTCAGTGCCTTCCCACTCTCCTTATCCCTGGACCTTTGCTTATGCTGTTCCTTTTGCCTGGAACACTCTTCCTCTCCAAACCATACGCCCACAACCCTTTTCACAGCTTACTCCAAGGCATCCTTCAGTTGGCAGCTTAAACACACTTCTTCCGGGGAGCATTTCCCTACCCCCATCCTCACAAGTTGGGGTGAGATGCTGTGGCTTGGTGTGCCCATGTCTCCTTGATGCCCCTTATCACTTTCTACCCTCTATCGGAGTTGCTCGTTCACCGTTTCAAGTCTCCACTGGACAGTAGCCCTGAGAGCACAGAGGACATGTTCATCCCAATGACCATCGTCTTTCTCTTTCCTAGTGTAGAATAATGGCTTGTTGAATGACCGAATCATGTTATCAGAACCTGTGCCTGGAAACGTAAGCTCACTCTCACTGAGACAAAATGGTTCTCTTTTTCTCTCTCTTGGGCGTTTTCATTCAACAGGTGGCAAAACTCTATCTAGTCCAAGTTAAACTGATAACGCTGTACTTGTAGAATTTCAAATGCCAATTGTGATCATTAAGGTTGTGTGTCAACTTGGCTGGGCCATGATTCTCAGTGGTTTGGCAGTTATGATGTAATTTGGTAATCACTTCCATGATGAGATCCGATATAATGTGATCACCTCCATGATGGGATCTGTTGTGAGTAGCCAGTCAGTCGAAAGGGAGTTTCCTTGGGGGTGTGGCCTACATCCAATATTGGTGAACTTTCTGGCAAGGCTCACTGGTTTTTCTTGCTCTGGATCCTGCAACTGGCTCCGGTTCATCTGACCTCTGGTTCTTGAAAACTGAGCTAGGAACTTATCTGCCGATCTTGGGATTCCTCAGCCTCTGCAGCCTGTTAATAAGAGGCTGGCTGTCTGATCTGCCGATCTTGGATTCACCAGCCCCTGCAGTGAATAGGAGAAGCCTTCAGCCTAACCCACAGACTTGGGACTTCCCAGCCTCTACAACCATGTGAGCCATTTCCTTAATATAAATTTATCTACGTATATATATATTTATAGGCTTCACTGGTTTTGCTTCTCTAGAGAACCCAGCCTAAGATGCCAGTAGTTGATTTGGAAATCACCCTAATGTAAATGGTGGCAAATTCCACCTAAAACTGACCCTGGTCTAGCTGAAGGTCATGACGGGAAAATCAGCCCAATATTTTTAACATTGATGCACAGTGACTGTGCTCGTCTTACCAGGGTATGAACTCTCTAGTCCCTGGGAGTCCTAAGGGAACTAGCATCACACCTGGGAAAGTTTTATTTTTTAAAAATACTGACCTTTTGTCTCAAGAGTAACAGCTACATGTTGGTGATATTTATAATTTGCAAACTGTTTTCATGTATGTTAATTTATCTGTCCTCATGACAACCCCTTTACAGATATAAAGCCTGACACCCAGAAAGGTAGAGGGAGTTGCTCCAGGCCTCATTGCTGGCAAGTGGCAGAGTCTGGAGGCATGCCCAGGTGGGCTGGTTCCACATCCAGGCCTCTCTCCACTGCACAGCCTTGTCAGCACAGGTGATGGAGCCAGTACCATTGTTCTTGGCGGCAACAGAGGGCTGGCTGGCTGCATATTGGCAATGGTTTCCAGATAAAGGATTGCTGATGGATGAATGTGTTTTATTTTCCCTACTACATTATAACTCCTTCAGGGTAGGGCACTTATTCTTTTCATACTTACATAATTTTACATCCTTATCATAGTTTCATGTGTCTCTGGGTGGTGCAAATGGTTAAGGCATTCAGCTGCTAACCAAAAGATAGGAGGTTTGAGTCCATCCAAAGATGCCTCAGAAGAAAGGCCTGGCAATCTACTTCCCCAAAATTAGCCATTGAAACCCTATGAGGCACAATTCTACTCTAGCACACATGGAGGTACCATGAGTCAGGATCAAAGTTTCACATTCCACAGACATATAAGCTCTAAGAGGGTAAGGACTTGTCTCTTGTTCAGAGTCACATTCTCTGTGCGTGCCACGTGGTAAGTGCATTTTATGTATATTTATTGAAGAAAATATTTTTAATTTAATTTTTGTTTTGTTGAGAATATACACGGCAGAACACATACCCATTCAACAGTTTCTACATGTACAATTCAGTAACATTGATTACATTCTTTATGTTGTGCAACGATTCTCATTCTCCTTTGCCAAATTGTTCCTCCCCCATTAACATAAACTCACTGTCACCTAAGTTTCCTATCTAATCATTCAAGTTGCTATTGTCAATTTGATCAAAGGAAATCATTTTTACGTTGCAGGGGGCCTACTGCAGTGTTCTGGGCATAGCAAATGCTCAGTTAATGCTTAGGAATCATCCAGTGATAAGCTCTGACTCCTTCTTCAAGAGAGTGACCCTGAGACCAATTAAGGCACCTGCATTTCTGGAAGACAGCTGTGCCCTCACCCATTTCCGCTTACCATCGAGAGAAAAGGCATTCATAATAGCGGACCTAAACCAAATGACAGGAACATAAAGGAAGCAAAGCCGAGGGCTCAGACTAAGACATCATCTTCCAGAGCAGAACAATTCATTTCTCACGAAGATCCCAACTCAAATCCTCCCTGGTTTTGGAAGGGATGGC
This sequence comes from Loxodonta africana, assembly GCF_030014295.1. Taxonomy (NCBI): domain Eukaryota; kingdom Metazoa; phylum Chordata; class Mammalia; order Proboscidea; family Elephantidae; genus Loxodonta; species Loxodonta africana. Next base: position 46,047,044 of record NC_087353.1, read on the forward strand.
AGGTCTTTTGTAGTCTGAACTATCTAGAGCTGGGTATGAGAGACTAAACAAAGGGTTAGAATCAGGGATAAAAGACTTGTGCGCTGGCCTGGGTGTCTGAAGACATGAGTTTCTGATCTGGGCCAGGCCTACTGCTAGCTGAATTACACAAGATAAGCCATGTTCCTTCTGCAAGTCTCAGTCTCCCAAGCTTACGTCTTCTTGGATCCATAGGGAGAAGGTACTGAGCTGGTGGCATTAGCCTGGGCACTAGCTTCCTACCCAGGGCTGATATGGGGAAAGACCATAAACATGCTATAGAAATGCCCTTCTGTAGAGAAAATGCCCACAGTGCCCATTCCTGGGGGACTGCTCTTACACACAAAACCCTGGCCCAGACATGTATGAGTCCTGGTGGCACAGATGGTTAACATGCTTAGCAGCTACCCAAAAGTGGGAGGTTCAAGTTCACCCATAGGTGCCTTAGAAGAAAGGCCTGGTGACCTACTTCCAAAAAAATCAGCTATTGAAGACCCTATGGAGCGCAGTTCTACTCTGACACACCTGGGGTCACTATGAGTCAGAATTGACTGGACAGCAACTGGCTGGCTTTTTTTTTTTTTGGCAACTAGCTTTTTTTCTTTTTTTTGCCTTGGTGAGTGTGGACCTGGTGGCAGCCAGTAGGCCTCCCTCCTGCCACCTGTGATCATCTGCTGACAGGATAGACGGTCTTGGTCCCCATGCTAGGGAAGTAGCCAGTTCACACAAGTGGATCTGAGCCTGAGCCAAGCACTAGAAAACCTAGATTCTCATCTGCTTCCACAGGTGACTCACAGCCTGATCTGTCATTTGAACTCAGATGTGGATGAAGTAGACCTTGGAAACTATCCAGGGTCAGGAGCTGGTGGATTATCACCTAGTAGGGAGCCATGGCTCTGAGCACGCCTAATAAGGGAGATACCTGATAGAAAAACTTTGTTAAGGAAGGGAGGCCTAGGATAGGGAAAGTAGGAGAAGGTGTGATTACTGAAAAGTTCAGGTAGTTATACCACCTGCCCCTCTCCCCTCTGCCCTGACATGCTAAAGTTTAAGGGACCTTGAGCAGGACTTAATCCCACACTTTCTTTTACAAAAAAAGGAAAATGAGCCTCTCTTGATAAAGTGAAGTGACTTTCCCGAGGACTTGCTGCTGATCAGAGGCAGAGCTGTGAGAAATATATCCCAGGCTTAGAGCCAGGGCTCCTTCCTCCACCTGACTCAGACCTGACAGGAAGTTATGTAGCCAATGCCAAATGGAGCTGGAGGACAGCCAAGTCTAGAAGGACAAGGAAAAGCATGTCAGAAGATACCAGATGAAGTCACAAACATCTTGGAAAGTGACAAAAGATGGAATGAAACTAGGATTGGACTAGGAAGGGCAAACTCCAGGAGTTTGTCATACATCAAGGGCAACATGAATAGTTTGTTCAGATTCCTGTAATAATACTCATCATGATATAGTATGAATATCTGCTTTTGTAATTGTTACTCTCACTAGCCTCTGAGTTCCTTGAGGGCAGGATCTATGTATTATTTATCTTTAGATCCATGGCACAATATCTGACTCAGTATTGTCTGGTAAAATAACAAATGAGTGACTGAATGCATATCAGCAGGGTAATGGGACAGGGCCTCTGGAGTTCCATCCTCGGCTCTGCCGCTTGCCATTTGTAAACCTAGGGCAAGGAAATTACAAATGGGAGTGATGACAGTACTCACTTCACAGGGCTATGTGAGGATTAAATAAGATCAGGCATCTGAGTGCTCACTAAATATTAGCTATTTTTATGATGACTATTTTTAGGAAGCAGAAGCAAGGGGGAAGTTAAATTAGGTATGCCTGGAGAATGGCATGCAATTCAGTGAGAAGGTTAGGCTTGGGCACATTGTGAGCCAGGACAAGTTTGGCTTGGTTTCCATCATTCCCACTTTCCCCCTCTCCCTACCACCATAATTTCTGGAATCTACCTAATCTCTTTTTTTGAGAATCAGGGCAACTTTTGCCCATCTCCAGTCTATCCTGGCAAACAAACCCTTCCTTTAGAGGGGAAATTGGACAACATAGGCTATAAACACCTCTGCTTTTATGGTTCTGTACGGGTGCTATCTCAGACTCCCTGGCACCTGAGAGGAACAGGTCATTTGGAGCCTTGGCCTTCTTGAGTCAGATCACACTATGGTGGTGGGTAGCCACCGTGTATACCAGCTCCTTAGAGCCATCTTGAACAAGGTAACAGGAGAGGCCAGTGCAGGCCAGCCTTTCATTTCTGACCACCTCTCCTCCTAAGATGGACACACGAGAGAAGGTAACATGAGTGCACATGGTCAGGGACCACTATAGTGCACGGTACATGCCCAAGGCAAAGGGTCAACCCTCCCAAACTAGCTGCAACTCAGAGTAGGGGAGAATTAATATTTAATGGATGTCTTCCATTTGATAAGGACTGTGCTGACACTTTGCATAAACTGATGCCAAAAAGTGCCATTATGGTTGTGACATATCTTTAGTTTTCTCTGCCCCATCTTTTGATCTGCTCGACAGGTCTTAACTCTTGTTCCCAGCCTGACTTCCCTCTTGCAGAAGCCAAGTCATTGATCCAAATAGCAGCATCAGAGGACCTCGAGTCTGGCCCAGACTGTGCTCTCAGGCCTCTTCTCTCATCTGTGATAGGAGAAGGTTGGGCAGGACCATCCCCATGACCTCTCATAGCCCTCACAGAATCCAGCTCCCATCTGGCCCTGGTCAGATGCCTGCCTCTCCTCCTGTTTTGCATGTTTTTCCAGTTTACTCTCATTCTGGGTCCAAGACTCTAGTTTTGAGGACCCTGAGTGCTGTGTCTGGCTATGGATATTGTCCTGAACCTGTACCCTCTTGCTTCTTGGTCCCAACCAGGTAAAGACACAACTCTGAGTTCTGACTGACTGAAACCCCAACCCAGGCTCCACCTTCACTATCTGATCTCCTGTGTTTGAGTCTTGCTCTTACTCCTTCCCCCCACAGCACCACACGTCTCCACACCAAGCTCTCTTTCCTATCATACTTCCTAGGTTGACCAGAGTCACTGGCTACATTCTGAAAATGCCCATTGGAATAACTGACTATAGTATTCCTGCCCTGATAACCTAAAGATGATCATCAAAAGTTGAGAAACTTGAGAGTTGAGTGAGTCAGAATGGACACTATATGGAAAAGTTTCATGTAGACACAAAAGGAATTGTTAACAATTACCTGTATTTAAAGAGAGACACAGCACATAGACACATGAAAATGACTCAGGGTTGTCAATGATAAAGAGATACAGAGACATTTCGATTCTTTATCAACTCAACAAACAATTAGTGAGTTCTATGTGCAAAAAAAAAAGTACTGGAAGTGAAGAGAACTTGAAGCCCCTACTGATAAAGATGAAAGACTACAGCCTTCAGTACAGATTACACCGCAACATAAAGAAAACAAAAATCCTCACACCTGGACCAATAAGCAACATCATGATGAAAGGAGGAAATATTGAAGTTGTCAAGGATTTCATTTTACCTGGATCCACAATCAATGACCAAGAAAGCACCAGTCAAAAAATCAATTGATTTATTGCATTGGGCAATTATGCTGCAAAAGACCTCTTTAAAGTGCTAAAAAGCAAAGATGTCATTTTGAGGACTAAGGTGCACCTGACCCAAGCCATGGTATTTTCAGTTACCTCATATTGCATGCAAAAGCTGGACAATGAATAAGGAAGACCAAAGAAGAATTGATGCTTTTGAATTATGGTGTTTGCAAAGAATATTGACTATATCATGGACTGCCAGAAGAACAAACATATCTGTCTTGGAAGAAATACAGCCTGAATGCTTCCTAGAAGAGAGGATGGCAAGACTTCATCTCATGTACTTTGGACATGTTATCAGGAAGGATCAGTCCCTGGAGAAGAACCTCGTGCTTGGTAAAGTAGGAAGCAAAAAAGAGGAAGATCATCAACAAGATGGACTGACACAGTGGCTGCAACATTGGGTTCAAACATAGCAAAGATTGTGAGGATGGCCCAGCACCGGGCAGCATATGGTTGTACATAGGGTCACTATGGGTTGGAACCAAAACCTAACAACAACGACATGTTCAAAGTGAGCAGGAGGTATAAAGATGAATAAGACACAGGCCTTAAATTAAAAAATCTTATACACTAGTAACTTAAGCATATTGTAACTATAACACAAGGCCAAATATAAGATGCATAAAAGAAGCCGGAAAGAGGCAGAGAGCACACCAGTTTAGAGAATTTGGAACTTTGTAGAATGCGCAAGATTTACGCATTTAGCAATCATTCTCGATGACAGGAATAACTTAAGCAAAAGCAAAGAAATGGGGCACCATGGGTAAATTCAGGGAAAACATATAATCGCTTTTGGCCAGGCATAGGGATATAAAAACAAATCACCAGGCAGAAAATACGAATGATATGTTACAGCTAAAATCATAAAAAAAAAAAAAAAAAAAAGGAGTACCTTAAATGCCAGGCTATAGGTTTTTACACTTTACCTAGCATCTGTTGGGAAAATTGTCGAGCATTTTAGAGCAGGGATGTAAGCTAGTCAAAATTCTGTTTTAGAAAGATGATTTGGGAGATGTGTTCAGGATGGAATTGGCATGGAGGGATGGAGGAGAGAAGGAATTAAGAACGGTAATGAAAGCCACCAGTTACAGGGGGCAAGTCAGGAGAGAAGGGAGGAAGATCTTTCACAGAAGGTCTTTCCTGATATTTTACTGGCTAGTACCAGACCACATCACCATCCCTGGCTGCAAAGGAGTCTGGAAAGTAAGTATCTGGATTTTCTGCTTCTATTGTGGTAAGTGGGAGGGAGTGTTGGGGAATGACTGTGGGCTATGCAGCCAGCCGTGTCTGGTCACACATAGAAGATGCAACAGCATTGGTGATGATGAACTGAACCAGGGCTGTGGTGGGAAAGAGGAAAATGGTGAAGAGAACTCAAGAGATGCTGTGGAGGTAAATTTGGAAGAATCTGGTAACTGAGGAGCTATAAGGGATTAGGAAAAGGAAAGACTCACAGACCACCCTGGGCTTCAGGCTTGGGTGACTAGGAGAATGGTGATGCATAAGCAGAAATGGGGAAGTCAATGGGGGAAGGGAATTATGGAAGACAATGAAGGGATGAACTTCTTGGAAGATGTTGAGTTTGAGGTGCCTGTGGAACATTTAGATGGAGCCATTCAGGTTGGAAAGATGGAGCTTAGAGAGGCTCAGGAGAAAGCTCCTATGTTACAATCCATCTATTTATGTGCTAAAGGGTTACAAACAGCAGACTGAATGGAAGCACATGACAGTGGTGAGTTAGAAATAGAACTTTTAAAAAAGAAATGCTATGGGTTTAGAAGAGAAAAGCAAGGAGGAAGTCATGACGAACGAGAGATGGTATGTATATAGCCAGCAAAGGGACACAGAGTACATAGTCTTGGCTGCTGGGGAGAACTAATATATTTCAGAGATTAAGACAAACTGACTGATAAGATTTGGTCAAGGTGGGCAGGTAAAGTTTGCTGCTAGAGGGTTTTAAACACAGAATGAAGAGCTTAGATTTTGTAAAATCGGTAAGAGATGTTGGCAAAGAATATTTGAATATATGCCAGAAGAACAGACAATCTGTCTTGGAAGTACAACCAGAATGCTCCTTAGAAACAAGGATGACAAGACTGCATCTTACATATTTTGGACATGTTGTCAGGAGGGATCTGTCCCTGGAGAAGGCCATCATGCCTGGTAAAGTACGGGATCAGTGGAAAAGAGGAAGACCCTCAACAAGGTGGGTTGATACACTGGCTACAACAATGGGCTCAAGCATAACTGATTGTAAGGATGGTGCAGGACTGGGTAGTGTTTCGTTCTGTTGTGCATAGGGTTGCTATGAGTTGGAACCGACTCGATGGTACCTAACAACAATGACATTGCCAAACATAGGAGCCCTTGTGGTACAGTGGTTAAGCGCTTGGCTGCTAACTGAAAGTTTGGTGCTTTGAACCCACCAGCTGCTCTGCAGGAGAAAGAGGTAGCAGCCTGCTTCCTTGAAGATTTACAGCCTTGGAAACACTATGGGGCAGTTCTACTCTGTCCTATAGGGTCACTTTGAGTTGGAATTGACTTGACGGCAATGGATTTGGTTTGGTTTTGGGTATTGCTTAGTATAAGTAGTTCCTCACTTTGGAGAAATAGAAGCCTTTTACATTGCATTGATCTTCACAGCTTAAAAAATATTTTCATGTCTACTGTTATCACCCTTATGAGAAGAGTTAATAAGATTAATCCGCATTGCAGACAAGGAAACTGAGATTCAAAGAAGTTAAAATAACTCCTTGATAAAAGATGCTAAACACCAGTATTCATTAGTGAAATACAAATTATAACCACAATGAGATACAACTACACTCCACCATAATAGCTGAAATTCAAAAAAGACTGACAATGTCAAGTGATGGTGAGGATATGGAACAACTGGAACTCTCACATAACAATGATGAGAGTGTTAAAATGGTACAATCACTTTGGAGAAGTTTTGCAGTTGTTTATAAAGTTAAACATATTGTCACTTTATGAATCAGGAATTTCACTCCTAGATATTTACCCAAGAGAAATAAAAATATATGTCTACACAAGGACATATACACATATGTTCATCACATCTTTATTCATAGCAGTCCCAAATTGAAAAAAAAAAAAAAAAGTCCATCAATAGGTGAACTGATAAAGATTATGTAGCATAGCCATGCAATGGAATACTACTCAATAAAAAGGAACAAATTGCAGAAACATGCAACTGCATGGATGAATCTCAAAAATATGCTAAGAGAAAGAAGCCAGACACAAAAGAGGATATACTGTATGATTCCAAGTATATGAAATTCTTAAAACAGGTAAAACTAAATTATAATGTGAGAAAGCAGATCAGTGATTTCCCGGGGCCGTATGGGTGGGAACTTTTGGGGGTGATAGAATGCTCTATATCTTGATGTAGTGACATTTTCAAGGGTGCATACATTTGCAAACGAAGTTAGAAAACTAAGAGGGAAGAACACACTCAGCATTTCTCAAGCTGAAAGAACTAAAGAAAAAATTCAAGCCTCAAGTTGCAGTATTGAAGGATTCTATGGGCAAAATATTGAATGACGAAGAAAGCATCAAAAGAAGATGGAAGGAATACACAGCTACTGTTCCCAAAAGAATTGGTGGACGTTCAACCATTTCAGGAAATAACATATGATCAAGAACTGATGGTATTGAAGGCAGAAGTTCAAGCTGCACTGAAGGCATTGGTGAAAAACAAGGCTCCAGGAATTGACAGAATACCAATTGAGATATTTCAACAAATGGATGTAACACTGCAAGTGCTCACTCATCTATGCCGAGAAATTTGGAAGACAGCTACCTGGCCAGCCCATTGGAAGAGACCCATATTTGTGCCTAATCCAAAGAAAGATAATCCAGTTGAATGCGAAATTTATCAAACAATATCATTAATGTCACAGGCAAGTAAAATTTTGCTGAAGATAATTCAATATAAGTTGCAGCAGTATATAGGTAAGGAACTGACAGAAATTCAAGCTGGATTCAAAAGAGGGCTTGGAATAAGAGATATCATTGCGTATGTCAGATGGATCTTGGCTGAAAGCAGAGAATACCAGAAAGATATTTACCTGTGTTTTACTAACTATGCAAAGGCATTTGATTGTGTGGATCATCACAAATTATGGATAACATTGTCAAGAGTGGAATTCCAGAACACTTAATTGTGCTCATAAGGAAACTGTACATAAACCAAGAGGCGGTTGTTCAAGCAGAACAAGAGGATACTACATGGTTTAAAATCAGGAAAGGTGTGCCCCAGGGTTATATACTTTCACCATGCTTATTCAATCTGTATGTTGAGCTGGACTATATGAAGAAGAACAGGGCATCAGGATTGGAGGAAGACTCATTAGCAACCTGCGTTATACAGATGACACCACCTTGCTTGCTGAAAGCAAAGAGGGCTTGAAGCACTTACTGATTAAGATCAAAGAGTATAGTTTTCAACATGAAGAAAACAAAGATCCTCACAACTGGGCCAATAAGCAATATAACAATAAAAGAGGAAAATATTGAAGTTGTCAAGGATTTCATTCTACTTGGATCCACAATCAACATCCATGGAAGCAGCAGTCAGGAAATCAAACTACATATTACACTGGGCAAATCTGCTCCAAAAGACCTCTTAGAAGTGTTAAAAAGCAAAGACGTCATTTTAAGGACTAAGGTGCACCTGACCCAAGCCATGGTATTTTTCAATTGCCTCATATGCATGCAAAGAGTGGACAATGAATAAGTAAAACTAGAGAAGAACTGATGCCTTTGAATTATGGTATTGGCAAAGAATGTTGAATATACCATGGACTGCCAGAAGAACAAACAAATCTATCTTGGAAGAAGTACAGCCAGAATGCTCCTTAGAAGCAAGGATGTTCAGGCTCCATCTCACGTACTTTGGACATGTTATCAGGAGGGACCAGTCACTGGAGAAGGACGTCATGCTTGGTAAAGTAGAGGGTGAGTAAAAAAAGGAAGACTCTCAACCAGATGGATTGACACAATGGCTGCAACAATGGGCTCAAACATAGCAAAGATTGTGAGGATGACGCAGGACTGGGCAATGTTATGTTCTCTTGCACATAGGGTCACTATGAGTCGAAACTGACTCAACAGCACCTAACAACAAAAATATACATTTGTCAGAACTTATTAAATTGGGTGCGTGTTTTGTACATAAGTTCTATCACAATAAAGTTGATTTAAAAAGAAAAAGAAAATTGCTTGCTGTCACCCAGCCAGTGAGTGGAAGAGCTAGGACTAAACGCCTACCCAGTGCTGTTTCTGCTGCTCCACGTGGGCAGGTTGGGCTTCAGAGAGGAGGCTGTTGGGTGCAGAGGCCAGTGTGCATCAGCTTTGGTGGGCTGGCGGGGGTAAGACAAAGATGGGTGGGTCCCAGAACAGAGACCCCAGGGGAGAGCAGAATCAGTCAAGGGGAGCAGAAACAGAAACCAGCCAGAGAATAACAGCTGCTGAGCAGCAAGTGGGCCAGGGCCAAGGGAGTGGGGAGAGAGGGAAGTGGGAGGGGTGCAGGGCCTGCTGGGTGCAGTGGGCTCAGACAGTGGTTGAAGCAGCAAGCTGTAGAAAGCTGTGGCAAATGGGTGGTGAGCTGGGTGCTCCTGCCGGGAGGGCTGCTTGGGCTCAGGGAGCTCAAGGAGCTCCACAGAGGGCATGAGACTTCACCGGACCTCAAACAGAGGCTGCAGCTTCTCTTTCAGGAGGCAAGATTCAAACTGCTGTCTGTGTCCACTAAGACGGAAGACCAAGGTCCCTGTGAATTGGATTTGAATAACAAGGACAAGGAGAAGAGCATGGTTTTCACCCAGAGATACCCCCTCTCTGGCAGAGCCCAAGTGGGCTCACTTGATTTCACTGGGCTTCTGGAAGCTTCTATGGGACAAGTGTCAGGCATACCCTGGGTGTGTTGTTTGGATCACTTGAAAGGACAGCTGGTATAGGGTGTCTTCATCTCCTCCCTATAAAAGGGGCCAACACTGGAGGACGTCGTCCTAAAAACGTAGTTGGTCCACTTAAAAAAAAATGACAGCTTTACCCTCCTTTGTGTTTCTGACTATCGTTAATTGTTACAAAGGAATCAGTGTATCCTGCCCTAGTTAATATACCCAAAAATCAAACCAAATCGGTTGCTCTCAAGTTGATTCTGACTCACAATGACATATAAGACAGAGTAGAACTGTCCCATAGGACTTCCAAGGCTATAATCTTTACAGGAGCAGACTGCCACATCTTTCTCCTATGGAGTGGCTGGAGGGTTCAAACTCTGACCTTTTTTTTTTTTTTCCAGCAGAACTTTTTATTCTCACTTAAGCTCCACTCTTTTTTTTTATTATTAACTTTTATTGAGCTTCAAGTGAACGTTTACAGATCAAATCAGTCTGTCACATATAAGTTTATATACATCTTACTCTGTACTCCCACTTGCTCTCCCCCTAATGAGTCAGCCCTTCCAGTCTCTCCTTTCGTGACAATTTTGCCAGCTTCCAACTCTCTCTATCCTCCCATCCCCACTCCAGACAGGAGATGCCAACACAGTCTCAAGTGTCCACCTGATATAATTAGCTCACTCTACATCAGCATCTCTCTCCTACCCACTGTCCAGTCCCTCTCATGTCTGATGAGTTGTCTTCGGGGATGGTTCCTGTCCTGGGCCAACAGAAGGTTTGGGGACCATGACCGCCGGGATTCCTCTAGTCTCAGTCAGACCATTAAGTATGGTCTTTTTATGAGAATTTGGGGTCTGCATCCCACTGATCTTCTGCTCCCTCAGGGGTTCTCTATTGTGCTCCCTGTCAGGGCAGTCATCGATTGTGGCCAGGCACCAACTAGTTCTTCTGGTCTCAGGATGATGTAGATCTCTGGTTCATGTGGCCCTTTCTGTCTCTTGGGCTCTTAGTTGTCGTGTGACCTTGGTGTTCTTCATTCTCCTTTGATCCAGGTGGGTTGAGACCAATTGATGCATCATAGATGGCCGCTTGTTAGCATTTAAGACCCCAGACGCCACATTTCAAAGTGGGATGCAGAATGTTTTCATAACAGAATTATTTTGCCAATTGACTTAGAAGTCCCCTTAAACTATGGTTCCCAAACCCCCGCCCTTGCTCCGCTGACCTTTGAAGCATTCATTTTATCCCGGGAACTTCTTTGCTTTTGGTCCAGTCCAATTGAGCTGACCTTCCATGTATTGAGTGTTGTCTTTCCCTTCACCTAAGGCAGTTCTTATCTACTAATTAATCAGTAAAAAACCTTCTCCCTCCCTCCCTCCCTCCCCACCTCGTAACCACAAAAGTATGTGTTCTTCTCAGTTTATACTATTTCTCAAGATCTTATATAGTGGTCTTATACAATATTTGTCCTTTTGCCTCTGACTGATTTCGCTCAGCATAATGCCTTCCAGGTTCCTCCATGTTATGAAATGTTTCACAGATTCGTCACTGCTCTTTATCGATGCGTACTATTCCATTGTGTGAATATACCACAATTTATTTATCCATTCATCCGTTGATGGACACCTTGGTTGCTTCCAGCTTTTTGCTATTGTAAACAGAGCTGCAATAAACATGGGTGTGCATATATCTGTTTGTGTGAAGGCTCTTGTTTCTCTAGGGTATATTTCGAGGAGTGGGATTTCTGGGTTGTATGGTAGTTCTATTTCTAACTGTTTAAGATAACGCCAGATAGATTTCCAAAGTGGTTGTACCATTTTACATTCCCACCAATCTCTCCGCAGCCTCTCCAACATTTATTATTTTGTGTTTTTTGGATTAATGTCAGCCTTGTTGGAGTGAGATGGAATCTCATCGTAGTTTTAATTTGCATTTCTCTAATGGCTAATGATCGAGAGCATTTTCTCATGTATCTGTTAGCTGCCTGAATATCTTCTTTAGTGAAGTGTGTGTTCATATCCTTTGCCCACTTCTTGACTGGGTTGTTTGTCTTTTTGTGGTTGAGTTTTGACAGAATCATATAGATTTTAGAGATCAGGCGCTGGTCGGAGATGTCGTAGCTGAAAATTCTTTCCCAGTCTGTAGGTGGTCTTTTTACTCTTTTGGTGAAGTCTTTAGATGAGCATAGGTGGTTGATTTTTAGGAGCTCCCAGTTATCTGGTTTCTCTTCGTCATTTTTGGTAATGTTTTGTATTCTGTTTATGCCTTGTATTAGGGCTCCTAACGTTGTCCCTATTTTTTTTTCCACGATCTTTATTGTTTTAGTCTTTATGTTTAGGTCTTTGATCCACTTGGAGTTAGTTTTTGTGCTTGGTGTGAGGTATGGGTCCTGTTTCATTTTTTTGCAAATGGATATCCAATTATGCCGGCACCATTTGTTAAAAAGGCTATCTTTTCCCCAATTAACTGACACTGGACCTTTGTCAAATATCAGGTGCTCATATCTGGTTGGATTTATATCTGGGTTCTCAATTCTGTTCCACTGGTCTGTGTGCCTGTTGTTGTACCAATACCAGGCTGTTTTGACTACTGTGGCTGTATAATAGGTTCTGAAATCAGGTAGAGTGAGGCCTCCCACTTTCTTCTTCTTTTTCAGTAATGCTTTGCTTATCCCTTCCATATGAAGTTGGTGATTTGTTTCTCTATCACCTTAAAAAATGACATTGGAATTTGGATTGGAAGTGCATTGTATGTATAGATAGCTTTTGGTAGAATAGACATTTTTACTATGTTAAGTCTTCCTATCCATGAGCAAGGTATGTTTTTCCACTTAAGTAGGTCCTTATTAATTTCTTGTAGTAGAGCTTTGTAGTTTTCTTTGTATAGGTCTTTTACATCCTTGGTAAGATTTATTCCTAAGTATTTTATCTTCTTGGGGGCTACTGTGAATGGTATTGATTTGGTTATTTCCTCTTCGGTGTTCTTTTGGTTGATGTAGAGGAATCCAAGTGATTTTTGTATGTTTATCTTATAACCTGAGACTCTGCCAAACTCTTCTATTAGTTTCAGTAGTTTTCTGGAGGATTCCTTAGGGTTTTCGGTGTATAAGATCATGTCATCTGCAAATAGAGATAATTTTACTTCCTGCTTGCCAATCCGGATGCCCTTTATTTCTTTGTCTGGCCTAATTGCCCTGGCTAGGACTTCTAGCACAATGTTGAATAAGAGCGGTGATAAAAGGCATCCTTGTCTGGTTCCCGTTCTCAAGGGAAATGCTTTCAGGTTCTCTCCATTTAGAGTGATGTTGGCTGTTGGCTTTGCATAGATGCCTTTTATTATGTTGAGGAATTTTCCTTCAATTCCTATTTTGGTGAGAGTTTTTATCATAAATGGGTGTTGGACTTTGTCAAATGCCTTTTCTGCATCAATTGATAAGATCATGTGGTTTTTGTCTTTTGTTTTATTTATGTGGTGGATTACATTAATGGTTTTTCTGATATTAAACCAGCCTTGCATAAAAAATTACCTGGTATAAATCCCACTTGATCGTGGTGAATTATTTTTTTGATATGTTGTTGAATTCTATTGGCTAGAATTTTGTTGAGGATTTTTGCGTCTATGTTCATGAGGGATATAGGTCTGTAATTTTCTTTTTTTGTAATGTCTTTACCTGGTTTTGGTATCAGGGAGATGGTGGCTTCATAGAATGAGTTGGGTAGTATTCCGTCATTTTCTATGCTTTGAGATACCTTTAGTAGAAGTGGGGTTAACTCTTCTCTGAAAGTTTGGTAGAACTCTGCAGTGAAGCCGTCCGGGCCAGGGCTTTTTTTTGTTGGGAGTTTTTTGATTACCGTTTCAATCTCTTTTTTTGTTATGGGTCTATTTAGTTGTTCTACTTCTGATTGTGTTAGTTTAGGTAGGTAGTGTTTTTCCAGGAATTCATCCATTTCTTCTAGGTTTGCAAATTTGTTAGAGTACAATTTTTCGTAATAATCTGATATGATTCTTTTGATTTCAGTTGGGTCTGTTGTGATGTGGCCCTTGTCGTTTCTTATTCGGGTTATTTGTTTCCTTTCCTGTATTTCTTTAGTCAGTATAGTCAATGGTTTATCAATTTTGTTAATTTTTTCAAAGAACCAGTTTTTGGCTTTGTTAATTGTTTCAATTGTTTTTCTGTTCTCTAATTCATTTAGTTCAGCTCTAATTTTTATTATTTGTTTTCTTCTGGTGCCTGATGGATTCTTTTGTTGCTCACTTTCTATTTGTTCAAGTTGTAGGGACAGTTCTCTGATTTTGGCTCTTTCTTCTTTTTGTATGTGTGCATTTATCGATATAAATTGGCCTCTGAGCGCTGCTTTTGCTGTGTCCCAGAGGTTTTGATAGGAAGTGTTTTCATTCTCTTTGCCGTCTATGAATTTCTTTATTCCCTCCTTGATGTCTTCTATAACCCAGTCTTTTTTCAGGAGAGTATTGTTCAGTTTCCAAGTATTTGATTTCTTTTCCCTAGTTTTTCTGTTATTGATTTCTAGTTTTATTGCCTTGTGGTCTGAGAAGATGCTTTGTAATATTTCGATGTTTTGGATTCTGCAGAGGTTTGTTTTAGGTCCTAATATGTGGTATATTCTAGAGAATGTTCCATGTGCGCTAGAAAAAAAAGTATACTTTGCAGCCGTTGGGTGGAGAGTTCTGTATAAGTCAATGAGGTCAAGTTGGTTGATTGTTGTAATTAGGTCTTCTGCGTCTCTATTGAGCTTCTTACTGGATGTCCTGTCCTTCTCCAAAAGTGGTGTGTTGAAGTTTCCTACTATAATTGTGGAGGTGTCTATCTCACTTTTCAGTTCTGTTAAAATTTGATTTATGTATCTTGCAGCCCTGTCAATGGGTGCATAAATATTTAATATGGTTATGTCTTCCTGATCGATTGTCCCTTTTATCATTATGTAGTGTCCTTCTTCATCCTTTGTGGTGGATTTAAGTCTAAAGTCTATTTTGTCAGAAATTAATATTGCTACTCCTCTTCTTTTTTGCTTATTGTTTGCTTGATATATTTTTTTCCATCCTTTGAGTTTTAGTTTGTTTGTGTCTTTAAGTCTAAGGTGTGTCTCTTGTAGGCAGCATATAGACGGATCGTGTTTCTTTATCCAGTCCGAGACTCTCTGTCTCTTTACTGGTGCATTTAGTCCATTTACATTCAGCGTAATTATAGATAAATAAGTGTTTAGTGTTGTCATTTTGATGCCTTTTTATGTGTGTTGTTGACAATTTCATTCTTCCACATACTTTTTTGTGCTGAGATGTTTTTCTTAGTAAATTGTGAGATGCTCATTTTCGTAGTGTTTGACTTTATGTTTGTTGAGTTGTTATGTTTTTCTTGGCTTTTATCTTGAGTTATGGAGTTCTTAGACCTCTTTGTGGTTACCTTAATATTTACCCCTATTTTTCTAAGTAAAAACCTAACTTGTATTGTTCTATGTCGCCTTGTATCACTCTCCATATGGCAGTTCTATGCCACCTGTATTTAGTCCCTCTTTTTGATTATTGTGATCTTTTATATATTGACTTCACTGATTCCCTGTTATGAGCTTTTTTTTTTTTTAATTAATCTTAATTTGTTTTTGTGATTTCCCTATTTGAGTTGATATCAGGATGTTCTGTTTTGTGACCTTGTGTTGTGCTGGTATCTGATATTATTGGTTTTCTGACCAAACAATATCCTTTAGTATTTCTTGTAGCTTTGGTTTGGTTTTTGCAAATTCTCTAAACTTGTGTTTATCTGTAAATGTCTTAATTTCACCTTCATATTTCAGAGAGAGTTTTCCTGGATATATGATCCTTGGCTGGCAGTTTTTCTCCTTTAGTGCTCTGTATACGTCATCCCATTGCCTTCTTGCCTGCATGGTTTCTGCTGAGTAGTCTGAACTTATTCTTATTGATTCTCCCTTGTAGGAGACCTTTCTTTTCTCCCTGGCTGCTTTTAAAATTTTCTCTTTATCTTTGGTTTTGGCAAGTTTGATGATAATATGTCTTGGTGTTTTTCTTTTTGGATCAATCTTAAATGGGGTTCGATGAGCATCTTGGATAGATATCCTTTCGTCTTTCATGATGTCAGGGAAGTTTTCTGTCAGCAGATCTTCAACTATTTTCTCTGTGTTTTCTGTCCTCCCTCCCTGTTCTGGGACTGCAATCACACGCAAGTTGTCCTTCTTCATAGAGTTCCGCATGATTCTTAGGGTTTCTTCATTTTTTTTAATTCTTTTATCTGATTTTTTTTGAGCTATGTTGGTGTTAATTCCCTGGTCCTCCAGATGTCTCAGTCTGCATTCTAATTGCTCAAGTCTGCTCCTCTGACTTCCTATTCCATTCTGTAATTCTGTAATTTTATTGTTAATCTTTTGGATTTCTGAATGCTGTCTCTCTATGGATTCTTGCAACTTATTAATTTTTCCACTATGTTCTTGAATAACCTTTCTAAGTTCTTCAACTGTTTTATCAGTGTGTTCCTTGGCTTTTTCTGCAGTTTGCCTTATTTCATTTGTGATGTCTTGAAGCATTCTGTAAATTAGTTTTTTATATTCTGTATCTGATAATTCCAGGATTGTATCTTCATTTGGGAAAGATTTTGATTCTTTTGTTTGGGGGGTTGTAGAAGCTGTCATGGTCTGCTTCTTTATGTGGTTTAATATCGACTGCTGTCTCCGAGCCATCACTAAGATATATAAAAAAAAAAAAAAATTTTATAGTAGTTGTTTATTCTATAATTGCTCACTGAGTCTTATCTTGTTTTGTTTTCTTTCAATATACGTGGATGGGCTACTAGATTGTGCTGTCTTGTTTGTTGTAGCCCTTGACTTACTTATGACCTATTACCAGCTGGTTTGGGCTGTTGCCAGGTATATATGCCTGAGTCTATTCACTATTCTTGAGTAGAATCTGATTTTGGGTCATCAGGTGTGTGCTGCACCCTAACACCTATACACCTCGAGAAGTAGTGGTGATAGTTGTGTGCACCAGATTCTATTAGCAGCTGGGGTTCACCCTCTAGGGGGGCAGGATGCTGACAGGCTTCCCCCAAGTGTCAGTGAGGTGGGTGTGTCTCTATTCCTATAGCATCTTGGTGGGAGGGCACTGCAGCTGTACCTTAGGCCCCCAATGCAAGTACCTCTACTGATTGGTAGGTGTCACCTTCCTTAGACCCCTAAGGCAAGAGGCTAGGTGGTCTGGGGGGAGCTTCAGCCCTCAGTTCCCTGTTGTGGGTCAGTTAGGGCTCTGTTGAATAAGCAGAGATATCAGACCTGGGAAACCTGTTTTTCCAGAAAATCCACTAAAAAAAGTGCAGTCATATCCCTATCAGAACTGCCTTTGGATTATAACCACTACCTTGTTCCCTGTAAGGATGAAAGTCCGAGATTTGGGTCATATATGCTTGGCTGTAGCTGGTTCTGTGTTTCTAGTCCAATTAGGGATGGATTTTTGGTCCCTGGGTTTTTTGTGGTTCCTTCTCTCAGGCTGGAATAATGGGTTAGGAAAAGACCAAAAAAAAAAAAAAGGAGATGGGGGGAAGCAAAGCCGCCGCGGAGCTGGAGCCGTTCTCCCTCTGGCTCAGGAAATTCCAATGTTAATGAAGCCGCCTGGGAAGGGTGGGGGAGCGTTCAGAGAGATAGGAGAGTAGCACCTCGGAATATAGGCAAAGTTGCTTGTCTTGCTTGGAATGACTATTTTATCTGAGATTCCCCAGGGGCGTGTCGCCTACGTGTGCTGGCTGTGTGGAGATTGCCCCCAGGGGTCTGGTCCACTGAAGCCGCGGTCAGATCCTCCGCTGCCAATCCAAAGCCCAGTGTCAAGGTTCCCCTGCCTGGGACGGTGCACTCCCGGCTCCAAAATCAGTCGCTGCCTCCCGGGGACTTCTCGTCCCACCAGCCACGTCGCTGCGCTGCCCCCGAGGACCCGCTGGGCCCCCTCCTGGGGTTAGTTCAGGGGAGTAGGGCTGCGCCCTGTGCTTGCGCCGTGACAGCGCCCAGTCAAAAGCCCAGCACCAAGGTTCCCCTGCTGGGACGCTGCGCTCCCGGCTCCAAAACCAGTCACTGCCTCCCGGGGACTTCTCCCATCAGCCGCGTCGCCACGCTGACCACGCAGACCGGCTGGGCCCCCTCCCAGGTTCAGTTCAGGGGGGTAGGGCTGCACCCCTTGTTTGCACCATCACAAGATTTTTGAGTTCAGCTCCCCTGGGCCCAGAAGCCCGGCGCCAAGGTTACCTGACTGGGACTCTGGCTCCAGGCTCCGAAAATAGTCACTGCTTCCCCGTATTTGTTCGTTTTCTGTCTCTAAATCTGTGTTTGTTGTTCAGGGTTCATAGATTGTTATGTATGTGATTGATTCACTTGTTTTTCCAAGTCTTTGTTGCAAGAGGGATCCGAGGTAGTGTCTACCTAGTCCGCCATCTTGGCCCCGCCCAAACTTTGACTTTTTAGTTAGCAACTGAGTGCTTAACCATTGTGCCACCAGGGCTCCTTCAGTTAATATACAGAGACCTTTTCCAATGAGATGGGGTTTATGTGCTGCCAGGGCTCTGCCCCTTCAGGGGAGGTGAAGCAGAGTGGCAGCAGTTGGTGGCATGTTTGTTTGGATTGCTCTTTTCTCACACATATAAAAAAAATAAAAAAAAAGCAACTTGACCTCTCTGGGTTTCAGTTTCTGTAACATGAGGGCATCGGGCTAGATAGAATCCCAGATGATCTGGGAGGCCATCTGGCTCTGATACAATCTGCAATCCAATCATTTTATGTTCAGTGCTGTGAATGCAGCAGCAGAGCGCTGGTGACCCGGTGATCTCCTTGGCTAGTTGTCATGCACTCATTACGCACCAATAGTGTGTAGTTCAGCATATTAGGGATATTCTTGGGAGAAGCATTAATATAGAGTGGTTCATTTCCTTGAGATTCTTTTTATCTAGTTAAAACAGAACATTCTTGGGCAAATATTTGAAGATAGATACAAGGGAGAAAAATATGGATTAATGAACATATCTTTGACCCAGATTTTTGACAACAAAGACCTTTGTCACCTCACATAAATGTTACTAAGGAGAGGATCACTAGGGAATTAGGTCACTGTGTAATTATGTTTGGGATTTTAGCACTTAAGGAGATGGGCTACTTTGCATAGAACACAGGAACACTAATGCCATTTACTCAAAAACACTCAGTGCCATGGAGTCAATTCTGACTCATAGAGACCCTACAGGGCAGAGTAGAACTGCCCCATAGAGTTTCCAAGGAGGCCTGGCAGATTCGAACTGCCAACCCTTATGGCTAGCAGCCATAGCACTTAACCACTACGCCACCAGGGTTTCCTGATCCTAAATAGGAACTTCTAAAGGTTTGATACAGCAGGGCATTTGTTTTTTACTTTGTTATCCTCAGAAGAATTTTCAGGTGAATCTTTTATTAATACAGCTGACTGTGGTAACATTAAAAGAAATAAACGCCTCGATACAGTGTCACCTTGGTTGCCATACACAGCTGTCACCAATCTATCCAAAGGTTAATGTTATCTGCGAGCTCGGCTGGACCTTCCCCTGTAAATTGCTCAGCTGCTTCTCTTGGAGGCTGGGGGTCCTCCCCAGGCTCAGGGCTTTGACAGCTCTGCCCGGGAGTCAGAGACACAGCTTCTCGGCCTCAGAGCCAGGGACCAACTCTAAGTTCCACCCAAAGGCCATTTCCATGTCTGCTCTTAGCTAATGGGGGAAAAGCCCTTGATTAACTCATTCTGAGATATCTGTTCTCAGCAAATGCCTCCCTGGACAGGGTGATGCCAGCAAGAGGGAGAAGTTACCTAGGAGCGTGATGACCTGTTTTCAGCCATGTTTCTGAACCCTGAACTGTTCTATTTTCCTCTTTTAAATGACTCAGTCCAAGCAACCACCACTTTTATAACAACATGCAGTTATAAAAATCTCAGCTTCCACCAGGAACAACTATCACATGAGCCTGTACAGAAATAAAAAACTGATTAAAGATCAGTATATGAAGAGGATGTATACTGGTCCACATCAGAAACTGTATGTTTAATTGATTTGTCATGCTTTTAAACTTCGTCTCCATATTTTTATCCTTACAAAAATGCCATGGAAACATATGTGCCTTATTTATTATTTAAATCAATGAAATATGAACTAAATTTATTTAAAATTGTGATTTAATTAATTTTATTTTAATTTCTTACTTGATTTCCTGTTATACTCAGCACTGAAAATGTAAACTTTCTCATCATGTATAATGTTTTGCTCCATAATAATTTTTTTAGAAAATTCAAATAAGGGCTAAAACAAATTTTTGAAAAAACTGAGCATAAATAGGGTTATTTTTTTCAAAATAAAAATTGCTTTGAGATTTTAAAAACAAAGTGTGTACTCATTGTAAGAAAAACACACACATACACACACACATGACACATACAGGTTCTCAATACCAACTGCATATCAGTTACCTGCAGGCTTAAAGGCATCCTGAATGCTGGGCCCCACCCCAAGGGATTCTAATTTAATTGGTCTGAGCGGAGCATCAATAGCGACTTTAAAGCTCCCAGATGATTTAAATTCTCAGCCAGGGCTGAGAACTACTGATATATGGAAAGGTGTAAAGGAGAAAATCACCATTCCTTGGAGATGACTACTTTAGATTTTAAGTGAAGTCAGGCTAAGAAATCATTACTGTGGGCTGTGAGGACGAAGTCAAGAAGGAGCGAGGACACTTGGAGTCCATACCTCTCAAGGAACATCAATTTTGATGTTTCAGTTTCCAGTTCCAGGAGAGTTCATTACCCCCATAGTTCTTCTTTGGGACTCAGGTTCCTGAGATGTGTGTGGCATTACCTGTCCATACCTCACAAGAGCCCAGAGAGCCCTAAAAAGCAAACATCTAGGCAGCATTTAGAGTCTGTAAGACAAGACTCCAGGATAAACAAAATGGGGGATGTGAGAATGGTGATGGGGAGAAAAGGAAAAGGGAGTTGGGACAGGAAGAGAATTCCACACTGACTCCAGGTCACTGGTACACCATCCTCAGCTCACCCAATCTGCAGCAAAGAACCCTTAGCTAAACCCAGAACTTCTCCTGAAGTGAGAACCTGGTTTAACTAAAAGCAGGAAGAAGGGTTGGAATCATACAGTGGTCTGGTAGCATGAAGAGGAGTAGATAAACATCAGTGGGAAAAGGAGGAGGGAATTTGAGATGGATTCCAGGAATGCAAGAATCCAAGCAACCCCTTGTGCCCCCATATTTCTCACACTGGCTGGAGTTAACAATTTTGAGGAAGATTGGTCCCCTAAACTTTTGTCACTGAGCATGATGGTCTGGGTTTTTTGGAGTAGAGTGCTAACAATCTAGAGCCCCAAACTTCATCTAGTTGGAGTCCTACACAGGAAGAAAAAACATTTTGAGTCATTTAACACATTCACCACACAGTCGAAATTGTCTTTGAACATCTCTAGTCTTTCTCCCATACTCTTTTGCCAATTCTCATTATGTTCCTGTGATGTAGTGAATTACTTTAGTATGGCCCTTCTAGCCATGGTTTTTGTGACTCCCACAAAATGATTGGGTGGGACTATGCAAATAATGCGCTTATGGTCCACCAAGGGATTGGACAGCCTGCTAATAATGCAAATGAAGTGCACAGAACCGTTGTGGGGGTGAAATCATGCAAATAATGTATATGGAATCCTAACGAGGGGATTTGTTAGTCTTGCCATCCCAGTAGGCTTAAAGGGAGCCAGTCCCATAAGCAGAGGGGGACCTCACTACCACCAAGAAGAAGAGTTGGAAGCAGAGCACATTTTTTTCGACCCAGGGTCCCTGCGTTGAGAACCTCCTACACCCAGGAGACAGAGAGAGCTGTAACATCAGAGAAGGCACAAGACAGCAGGTAACAATGGCAAGCGCGGCAGAAGAATGGCAGCAGCAGAACCAGGAGACTAGAAGGAGACAGCATGGTGGACTTCCCAGCCCATGGAGCAAGGCGGCTACAAGTGGGCATGCAGACCCATGGACAGAGAAAGCTGAGCACCTTCGGGCTTGAGGCTTACTGGTGGAGTGAGTTGTCTCTGGACACTTATAGGTGGAGCTAAAGAGCTTTGTAACACTTGCCTAAGCAGGGCAGGGGCCAGGCTGAGGGACAAGAGGCCTGTCTGCCGGCACAGCCAACAAGAAGCAGTACTGACCAAAGAACTGTATCCTGAGTTGCCTGTGGTCCTGAATAGTAACCTGTTACTTCCCTAATAAACCCTATAATCATGAGTATTATCTGCGAGTTGTGTGTGGCCATTACAACAAATTATTGAACCCAGCAGAGAAGTAGAGAGTGCTGTGGAATGGATGGTGGGTTTCAGAATAGGTAAAAAGTTTGGAGAGAGGAGTTATGTCTAACCTCTGTCTCAAAGGACTCAGCTTTGGACGGATGCTGATCTTGATTCTCTCTCCATCCCCTGAAGTTAGACAAGGTCTGATGCCACCAGGCCATTTTTACAGTTTCCCAGTAATTCAGCTCTGGCCCTCAACATGCAAGCCTAACTCAACCATGCAGTTAGCTAGCCCTACCATCATTGAAAGCAGTTTAATGATGATGTATTGTAACTGAGCATGCCTTTAAATCTCACACCCACACATACCAACTCCTTAATCAGTTCATCCAAGTATTCACCCACAAAGCATGCTTCTTTCTAGGCAGGATATGACATTGTTGATGCCTATTTGGCCATCATTCTCCACACTTACTGGCCAAAAGAAATGTCTAAGTCACTGGTTCTCAATCTTCCTCAAAATTATTAGCACCCCCTAAAAAAAAAAAAAAAAGTTGCCATCAAGTTGATTCAAACTCATGGCAAACCCATGTGTGTCAGAGTAGAACTGTGTTCAGTAGGGTTTCCAGTCGCTGATTTTTCTGAAGTAGACCACCAGAGCTCTGAGTGGACTTGAACTATCAATCTTTCAGTTCACAGCCAAACACATTAACCATTAGTACCACTCAGGGACTCCATCACCCCCTAAGGCACCTTTTTAGACAATGTTTTTCTTAATTACTTTCTTCAATAAAATTTGAAAACCACAAGTATAATGTATATCTGTTCATGTACTGTAGTATATCTGTGCTTTATATATAAAAAGAGTAAGTTTTTTTACCCCTAAGAATCAATTTTCACCCCCTTGAGGGTGATGTGCCCACTGAGAATACACGATCTAAGTCAAGCAAAGGAATTGTCTTTGCCAATGTGTGCAATCTGGAGGTGGACATGTGAGTCATTCAATTCTGACCAATGACACACAAAGAGATCCTGTTGGGAAAGCCTTTCTGCCTTAATCAAGAGAGATGTGAAGGGAAATGCCCTTTGGCTCCTGCCCACTTCCTACTTATGGTCTCTCGTGTGGGGATTTGCTGTTTGAAACTATGGCAGCCATCTTGTGACCACGAGGTTGGCAAAAGAGCAGACAGAAAAAGCCCAGGCTCTGCCGAAATCATTGGGCCACTAAACAACTGTGACCACTGCCTGCTTCTGTATCACTTATTGAGATAACACATGTCTTTATGCCTTAAGCCACTATCAGTAGGATAGTCTGTGACTTGCACCCTAAAAACTGATAAACTGGGGTTTCAGCTACTAAGGAAGAAGCTATTTCTCCTGATTGTACATTTTATGGAGGCAAGCTCGAGCAGCAAGGGCAGAGCGAGTTTGGATTGGTGGAATTGAAGGGGTCACAGCATTTGGGTATTAGTGAAGGGATGTGGAGAGGTACGCTACAAGTTCAGCTTCCTGAGCCACACATGAGTTCTTCAAGCCAAAAGCCCACAGTCAAGTGCTAGAATGTGTCTGAACCCTTGCTTTATATTAAATAAGCGAGGAAAGATGATAGTTCCTTTCAAGTTCAGAGTCTTTTCCTGAGAGTGCTGTGTTAGGATACAAAAAAAAAAAAAACCATTGCCGTTGAGCAGATTCTGACTCATAGTGACTTATAATGACCCCTAAAAGATGCCCATGTCCTAATCCCTGAAACTTGTGAACAAGTTACCTTACATGGCAAAAGGGACTTGGCCGGTGTGATTAAGGTAAAGGATCTTGAGATGGGGAGATTATGCTAGATTATGTGGGTAGGCCCACTGTAATCACACGAGTCCTTATACAAGATGGGCAGGAGGGTTAGAGCCAGAGAAGGAGATATGTTGATAGACGCAGAGGCTGGACTGATACGTAAAGGATCATGAACCAAGGAATGTGGACACCTCCAGAAGCTGGAAAAGGCCAGGAAACAGAGCCTCTCCTACAGCCTTTACAAGGAACCAGTCCTGCTGACATCTTGATTTTAGCCCAGTGAAATCCATTTTGCACTCCTGACTTCCAGATCTATAACATAATAAGTTTGTATTGTTTTAAGCTACTAGGTTGGTGATAATTTGCTATAGCTGCAACAGGAGACCAATACAAAGTAACGAAAACAAATTGCAGTCAAGTCAATTCTGACTCATAGCAACCCTATAGGACAGAGTAGAACTGCCCCATAGAGTTTCCAAGGAGCGCCTGGTGGATTTGAACTGCCGACCTCTTGTTTAGCAGCCATAGCACTTAACCACCTGGTTAATCCACCAGGGTTTCCCTAATACAAGTGCTTTCCCCAAAACAGCCCTATGCTTTTGCTTCAGCTCTCTCACGCAGTGAATAAGGGCTCTCAATGCTATGTACACTGACTCAGCAGAAAAACCTGGGCCTGAGCTCCCTGACCCTGTTTCTGTCAGTCACACTAGTGGTCCCCTCTCAGCGCCGCTTTCTCTTCTACACCTTCACTGTTATGTGCCCAGTCTGGGAAGGAGGCACCGTGTGCCCCAGGTGTGGGAGGGCAAAGTGCATTGGCAGACCACGCTGTGTGCTTTGCCACTGGTTTGGTAGCTGGGTCCTCCCCTACAAGTCCAGTCCCAGCCCTTATTTGCGTCACAGTTATCCTGAGTACCGGAGAACAGGAGAGCTGAAGCAGACCCCATACCCTGTATTTATAGAATAAGGAAATACGGGCCCAGAGAGGAGAATGCAGGGAGTCAGGGGTCCAGGCGAGACACTCACTTCACTGAATTGGACAGAAAGGTGAAGGGCTACTCAGGTAACAGAGCAGTATGTTGGTAGTCCTGGGAGCAGAGCCCTGGACACTTTCACAGCACCCTGGGGCCATAGTTTATTTGGCCTTTACTCTGTGCTGTGCTTGGACTATCATTTACATCTGCTATCATTTAACCTTTCACCTGTTCCCAGCTAAGTCGCAGGTTTCTCAAAAGCTGTGATTTTATTGTGCTTTAGGTGAAAGTTCACAGAGCAAATTAGTTTCTCATTAAACAATTACTGCACAAATTGTCTGTGACATTGGTGGCCAACTCCGTGATGTGTCAACACTCTCCCCTTCTCCACTCCAGTTTCCCTGTTTCCATTCATCCAGTTTTCCTGTCCCTTCCCTCCTTCTCATCTTTGTTTGGGCTGTTGAGCCCATTTAGTCTCCTATGCATCAATTGAACTATGAAGCATGTTTCTCACATGTGGTATTGTTGGCCCTATAGACCTGCCTAATCTTTGTCTGAAGGGTGAACCTCAGGAGTGACTTCAGTACTGAGTTAAAAGCGTTTCCAGGGGCCATACTCTCGAACTTTCCCCAGTCTCTGTCAGACCAGCAAGCCTGGCCTTTTTTGTGTGTGTATATAGATTTGAGTTTTGTTCTACATTTTCTCCTGCTCTGTCTGGGACCCTCTATTATGATCTTTGCCAGAGCAGTTGGTGGTGGTAACTGGGCACCATCTAGTTGTTCTGGACTTAGTCTGGCGGAGGTTATGGTAATTGGGGTCCATTTGTCCTTTGAACTAATCTTTCCCTTGTGTCTTTGGTCTTCTTCATTCTCCTTTATTCCAGCTGGCATGGGACCAGTAGATGTATCTTAGATGGCCACTCACAGGCGTTTAAGGCCCCAGATCCTCCTCAACACAGTCAGGTGTAGAACAATTTCTTTATGAACTATGTTATGCCGGTTGACTTAATGTCCCCTGAGAACATGGCTCTTAGCCCTCAGCCCAGTAGCTCAGTCTCAGGGCATTTGGATGTGTCTGTGAAGTTTCTGGTCAAGTTGTGTTGACTTTCCCAGAATTGTGTACTGTCTTATTCTTCACCAAAGTTACCACCTGTCTATTATCTAGTTAGTGTTTTCCCCTCCCCACTCTTCCTCTCCTTCATAACCATCAAAGATTGTTTCTTTCTGTGTAGAAACATTTTCATGTGTTTTTATAATAGTGGTCTCGTACAGTATTTGTTCTTTTGTGATTGACTTATTTCACTCAGCATAATGCCTTCCAGATTCATCCATGATGTGAGATATTTCAAAGATTCATCATTGTTCTTTATCATTTCGTAATATTCCATTATGTGTACGTACCATAGTTTGTTTATCCATTCATCTGTTGATGGACACTTAGGTTGTTTCTATCTTTTTGCTATGTGAATAACGCTGCAATGAACATGGGTGTGCATATGTCTATTTTCGTGACAGCTCTTATTTCTCTAGGATACATTCCTAGGAATGGGATTGCTGGATCATATGGTATTTCTGTTTCTAGCTTTTTAAGGAAGTGCCACACCGTTTTCTATAGTGGTTGTAGCATTTTACATTCCCACCAGCAGTGTATAAGTGTTCCAATCTCCCTGCAACCTCTCCAGTATTTTTTTTTTTTTTTTTGATTCATGCCAGTAATGTCAGGGTGAGATGGTGTCTCATTTTAGTTTTGATTTCCATTTTTCTAATGACTAGTGATTGCAAGCATTTCCTCAGGTGTCTGTTAGCCGCATGAATGTCTTCTTTGGTGAAGTGTCTCTTGATATCCTTTGCTCATTTTTTAATTGGATTATTTGTCTTTTTATTGTAGAGGTGTTGGATTTTCCCACAGATTTTAGAGTTTAGACCTTTGTTGGATCTGTTCAAAATTTGTAATCTTGATTCACTGTCTTGTCTCCCTGGCAGCACACATAGCACACTGCTTTATGCGCACTAGACACCTCACAATTAGTCGGCTTGGTTTCTAAGCAGCTGACATGGTGAAGAGACCAGAGACAATGCCATAGGATAGTGAGAACTCTGAGGATCTTTCTGTAACTCTTCTTCTGCAAGAAAACTTCTGCAAGAGTTACCCCTAAATCATCTCAGACTGATAAGTGGACATGCACACAATAACCCCAGAAATTGATTGCCCTGTCTTTTATACTAGTTGGAAATAATGCTATGTGAATAGGTTGTAAGTTTGAGTTCACCCAGAGGTACCTTGGAAGAAAGGCCTAGTTATCTACTTCTGAAAAATCATCCTTTGGAAATGTTATGGAACACAGTTTTACTGTGACATACATGGGGGCACCATGAAACAGAATCGACTGGATGGCAACTGGTTTGGTTTTTTGGTTTAATATATAAATAAGTATAAGAATCATATGACCCCAGGGCTAGAAAATGCTGTTGTTAAACCAACCTTTGAACCTATATTCAAATCTCTTCTTGCAAATATTTCCTTTTAAGCAATCCCCCATTTAGCCAGAAGTTGAGGAAGAGGGAAGGTTCCAAGATATTGCCTTGAATCTGAGCCGAGAATCCAGTCTGGCTCCTCTGGGATTGCCCATGTCATCCTCACTCTTGGAATCTCTCTTTTAAGCAGCTTGTTCTCAAGCTTTCTGTCTGCAGTGATTGCTATGATGGACAACAGAGCAAAGCAAGCAATGTGTATAGCACTCGTTCTCTGGACATGAGCAGTGCAAGATAGGCTATGAAGAGGGGAACAGCATTAGTGACACATTTTTAAATGATGAGAATATCAAATACTTTTGTGTAAGCATTTGTTAGGCTGATGGGAGAGGAGGGATGGATGGTCCAAGGAATGCTGCTGTGCAAAGGGTTCTGGACCCAGGTTCTGGCTCCGCCACTGACTTGACTGGGCAGCTTTAGAGAAGTTCTTTCCACTTCATTTTCTCATCTTAAAATTATATGGCCAGATAAGGAGATCTTGAGGCCTAGCTTCTAGTTCTTATATTCTACGACTTTTTAACTGTGGGGAAAAGAATGGAAAGCAGCGAGGCAATGACAATATTAACAGGATATCCTGTTTGGTAAAGTAGAGGGCCTACGAAAGTGAAGGAAATCCTCAGTGAGACGATGACACAATGGCCTCAACAATGGACTTCAACATGCCAGCGACTGTGAGGATGATGCAAGACCCAACAACATTCCATTCTGTTATACATAAGGTCACAATGAGTTAGAGCTGGCAACTAACGACAAAAACAATAATAATGAGCAACATGTACAGAGTGTCTCCATGGACCAGGGCATTATTCTAAGTGCTTTATATGTTCAGTTCATTTAATCTCACAGAAAGACCAAGATGTAGGTAAGGTTATCAATCCCCATTTTACAGATGAGTAAGCTGAGACCCAGAGAAATAAATAAGGCACCCAAAGTTACACATCTAGTATGTGATGCAGCCAGGATTTGAACCCAGACTGTCTGCATGTGCCATTGAGATGGCTGAATCTAGTGTCCCAGTCTCTGTGAAGGAGCTGGGGTGCTGTTCCATCTAGCAGTCTCACGGGAGTGGAGCCCAGCTTCTGGGTTCCCAAGGCTGTGGAGCCGGTCAAGTGACAGCAGCAGCAGAGGGCAGTGGGGAGAAGGGTGCAGAGAAGAGGGAGCAGGAGGTGACTGGCTAATCCTCTGTTTAGGGCACAACATACCTTGCTGATTAGCAACGATGGGAAAGGAAACACACAGTGAGGCCCTTGACAGCTTAATGGGGTTTTAGAAAAATACACATCTATATTTTTAAACTTTTTTTTCCATTTGAACATTTTTAGCTTCAAGTTCTGGACTAAAATAGTAACGGTCTTAGCTAACTCTTCATCCCTAGGCTCCCACGTTTGAAAAAGTTCTTGGCCCAGCCCTGGGAGCTTTGAGAAAGAGAGAGAGAGAATAAGCTTAGCCCAGCTTCCAGCACATGGTAGTTACTTAACTGATATTGGATGGACGGACAGACGGAGAGAGGGAGGGACTGAAGGAGGGACGGAAGGAGGGACGGAGGGAGGGAGGAAGGGACGGATGGACGGACGGACAGACTGACGGACGAGAGAAGGGATATGATGAGAAAGCAAGAAAACATGTTTACCCATGAGAGTCTCCTGAGAATTAAGAGTAGATCCTTCTGAAGAATTACAGCCACTCTGCTTGCCAATGAAGAAACTCAGGGTCACAGATAGAGGATCTTCCTATAGCCACCAGAGACGGGCCTCTTAGAAGCAGTTTAAGCTAAGCTTGGAGATGGAAGGGTCTTCCCAATTCAGTTCTCACCTGCCAGCCCCATCTCCAGCTACTTCTCACATATGACTTCTAGCTACTCTAGACCACTCACTGTTTCTGAAACAGACTATGGCAGATTCCATGGTTTGGTTTGATCGACATCCATTCCAATCCCCTCTGTCTTGTCTTCCTCTAAATATAGAAGGTGAAAAGAGAAATACTCATATCCCATCCTCTTTTGCATGTAATGTACCAGATGATACCATTTTGTTTGATGTGAGTAGGCAGAAGTCCTCCTAAAGGAGGAGTTCTCACCAGAATAAATGGGCAAAACTTTGCCCATCATCCTTCCCCCTTCTTCCTGCCTGAAGTTACTCAGAGGACAAAAATCTTAAACTAAAGATATCAGAGCAGGAGGAGTTGGGCCCCCAATGGCCTCAGTAAACTGCCACACTAGCCCTGGGCAACCTCCTCTTTCTTCGTCTTCTCCTCCTCCCCCTCCTCCTTCTACTTCCTCATCTTCTTCTTTTTTTTTTTGCTGAAAATATATACAACAAAATATACACCAACAATTTCTACATGTGAGGTTCAGTGGCATTGGTTAGATTCTTCACATTGTGTCGCCATTCTCCTATTTCCACCTATACCGTTTCACCACCATTAACTCAGACTCTGCCCCTTACTGTTGTCATTTTGATCTCATATAGATAATCCTTTAAGACAGCATAATATTCAATACTTTATTAATTGAGCCAAGCTATTGTTTAGTTTAAAGATGAATCCATAGGATAGTTTTGGTTCAAGGTTTAAGGATCATTTTAGGGTAATAGATTCCAGGGTTCCCCCAGTTTCTATGGATCTAGTAAGTCTGGTTTCCATAAGAATTTGATGTTTGTGCTGTATTTTTCCCCCTTTTGATAAGGATCCATCTATTGGGTCCTTGATCAAAACTTTCAGGAATGGTAGCTGGGTACAAACCATTTCTGGTCTCATGACAAATGGAAAAATAGTTCATGGAGGCAATTAGACCTATAGTCCATTTCCTTGTCTGATTCTTGGGTCTCCTCTTTCCTCTATTGCTCCAGGCAAATAGAGACCAATTGTCTTGCCCCCTCACAAGTTTTTAAGATCCCAGGCACTATTCACTGAGCTAGGAGGTAGAACAGAAACTCTAAAAACACTTCAATTGACTGGATAGCCCCATGAAGCCATGACCCTAAACCTTCTAACCAAGAAAAACTAATCCCATGAGGTGTTTAGTTTTACCTAAGTAGTATCAACAAGAGCAGCCTTTTTTTTTTTTTTGCTGCTGTTGTTGTTGTAAAATTATATATAACACTATATTTGCTATTTTGCCCCCTTTTTTTTTCTTTCTGGTGTACAACTTAGTGATATCAGTTACATTAGTCATGTTGTACAACTCTTACCCTTAGTCAATGCCAATTTTCCCGTTCTCATAGACAAAATTCACTATTTTTCAGAGTATGAGTCTTTCTCTCTACCCCCTCCTACCCTGGCAGCCACTAGTAATCATTGATCTCTATCTGTAGTTGTCCTTTTGTGATTGACTTATATCATTCAGCATAATGTCTTTGAGGTTTGTTCATGTTATAGCGTGTTTCAGAACTTCATTTTTCTTTAAGGCTGAGTAGTATTTCATAGTATGTATGAGTCAGAATCAACTCAATGGCAGTGGGTTGGAGGTACCACGTTTTGTTTATCCATTCATCTCTTGATGGGCTGTTTCTACATTTTTGCTATTGTGGATAGTGCTGCAATGAGCATAAAACAAAAACCAAACCAAACCTAGTGCTGTCGAGTCGATTCCGACTCATAGCGACCCTATAAGACAGAGTAAAATTGCCCCATAGAGTTGCCAAGGAGTGCCTGGCGGATTTGAACTGCCTACCCTTTGGTTAGCAGCCATAGCATAGGTGTCCATATATCTGTTCATGTTGTTACTTTGAACCTAGAGTATATACAAAGAAGTGAAATTGCAGGGTCATATAGTTAGTGGATAGTAGTTCTATTTCTAATTTTAAGAGGAGCCACCATACTGTTTTCCACAACATTTACACCGTTTTACATTCTCATCAGCAATGGATAAGTGTTCTGAACTCCCCACATCCTCAGCAAAATTTGTTGTTTCCTATATATGTATATATTTTAATTTGGGCTCTTTACTTCAGAACTTCTGGTTATATAAGGAAGATGAGCCCTTACTTGTTTAAACCATGGAGTTAGGGATTTATACAAACACCATCTTAACTGCTACACAGATCATGCATTTTAGGCCTCCATGCCTTTGTCCACGTGACTCCCTCTGCCTGAAATGCTATTCCCTGCCTATTCAGCCTGGTGAACTCTTGGTTTCCACTCATCTTGAATCTCTCCAGAGTTCCCTCCCCTCAGCTCCAAGCTGCTCTTTCTTTCATGTATCCATATTACCTGCAGAGGCCTTTGTAGAGATAACATTTAGCACTGTGGTTGTTTATGCATATTTTCCTCACTAGAGAGTAGGCATTAAATAAATATTTGAAATGTAGAATTAGATTGGAGGTATCATGGCGTATGACTAAGCAATACATTCTCTTAAGTGCCACCCCTCACCCCACCACCCCACCCCACTCAGACTTTTTGTTTCCTACCTTCGGGCTCCATCCTCTCTGTCTAAAGGAATGCTCCAGTCAGTTGCCATCAGCTGACTCTGATTACTGGTGACCCCATGTGTGTCAGAGTAGAACTGTGATCCACAGTTTTCAGGGGCCAATTTTTCCAAAGTAGATGGCCAGGCCTTACAGCTGCCTGTAAGGCACCTCTGGGTGGACTTGAAACTCCAAACTTTTGGTTTGCAGCCGAATGAATTAACCATTTCCACCACCCAGGGATTCCAAAAGAATGGTCAGATCCCTTCAATCTTGAAAAAATTTTGTCTGGTCTACCAACCATTTCTATCTTAGTACTCTGAGAAACTGTGCTTGGTTTTCTCCTACAGGGGATATGGTGTCATATAAGGGGAGTCAAACAGGCTGGGATCACATCCGATCTTTACCACTTATACCTGTGTACCTTGAGGCACTATCTCTGAACTGGTTGGTCTTCATCTGTAAAATAGGAATACTCATCCCTATTTTGCGTAGTTGTAGGCACACTTAAGCATGTTCGTGCATGCAAAGTGCATGGCGCAGAGTAGGTGCTTGATGAACATGAGTTCCTTTGCCATTCTGATGGCTTTTTGTTTCCTTCCTTCCTTCTTTCCTGTCCATGTCACTTATTGATTCTAGGCACTGGGCTAGTTTAAGAGATACAAATTTGAATTAAGCATGATTCTTACTCTTGCCTAGTTTCCCTGCTTTCCCCACTCCCTCAGTGTGGTCTACCCCAGGGTTTCGTCTTTAGTCATTTTAACTTCCCGTGCTTTGTTTCTCAAAGATCTCATCCATTTCATATCTTCCTGCTTCTCCTCATAGTGAATCAATCACCCCCAAATTTACAAATGTAGCACTGACTTTTCTCCTAAATTTCATCCCCATCTTACGACTCCCTGGAGACATCTACCCCTGGAGGTCGTCCTTTTCCTTCCAAAGAAGGAAAACTGTTGATAAGTGTATTTATTTGTACAATATCCCTGAGGGATAGTAAGGAACGAGCATGTTGAATAGCACCATCCTCATCAAATAATACCGCTTATTAAGTCACAGATGCTTTCTCTTTCTTAACAAAATTGACCTGAAATTGGTAAGGCATTTGGTTTTGATGTGATGTATGAACTAGTGTAATGGAGTCTCTTGTCCAGATTGGAAATCTTGGCTCCCAGGGAAAAGGATGAGAGAAGCTAGCAGAGCTGAGCCTCCATTTACAACCTTAGCAGCCTATTCTGGGAATTCTGGGCTGTAAGCTTCTGAGAGCTTCATCGTTCTACACAAAGGGAACACGTTTATCCCTCCCCTTAGGGTGGATCTCAGAAGCGCCTCCCCTTGTCTCCCCTTAGAATGTGTCTAAATGCCTAATTTGCTTTAATCAGTCCCAGTTCTCAGCTGCAATAACACTAGTGGTTTCACAAAACACACAGTGGAGGCTTTCTACGGAAGGCCCCACTTCTACCCCCTCCATAGCCCTTCCCTCTTCTCTGAGGACCTGGCATGCCACCGGTCAGACCCTTTGCTGAGCTCCGCCCAGTGATCCTTTGCAGAAGGGCAGAGGCCAGAGGGCAGAAAATAACTCATGAGAACCAAAAACAAAACTCCGTTGGAACCACAAATGCAAACAGCTTAGGGAAAAAGGGTCCTGGGATACTTGGGTTACTAATAAAGACGTATGTGCCTCAGCTCTCTTCTCCCAGGGAGTAGGCCTGGCCAGTTCATGCAGGCATGTGTATTCTTGGGAAGGCCCCAAGTTGCCATCTTGTCAGATAAAAATGTGCCTGCATACCCTATTCACTCTCCAAGCTCCAACACACACAGACACACAGACACACACACACGTACACATATTTTTTTGTCAACCAAGTCTTCTAGCTGCTGCCTTACCTTTAACCCCTTGTTGATCCCAGTAAGGGAAGATGGTACCAAGAGCAAATGGTAGTGAAAGGCCCAACCCTGGTAGCCAAGGGTTTGGACACGTCTCAGCCCCACTCGGTCTAAGGTAAATATGTCTTTGTGATTACCCTATACGGCCCCAGGAAGATGGAATTGCCAGGACTTGTGCTATAGTCCTATCAGGAACAGACATACACCTGCTTACAGATTGTTGGAAAAAATTCCTGGGAATTTTTCCCCCGGTTTGCTTTCTACAGTTTGAGTAATTTTGGTTGCCAATGGATTTACAACTTTTCCACTCCTTGTTTGCATTTCCCACCACTTCTTTCCCCTTCACCCCTCCATCCTGGCCCTTGTGTCCTGCCCCTAGATCATGATAAGCCCTAGCAAATATTCTGGAATGGGCTGCCCCCAAAAAGCCAGCCCTCCCTGCTCATGTTTTGGACAACTGGATATGAACCAATTAGCACCTCTCGGCCATGAAGGAGCCTTGAGGCTCTGAGAGTGGGATGGGTCCACACAGGGCCTTTGGATCCAGCCCCTGCCTTGAGGCAGAGAAGGTGTGGTGTGCATTGCATAGATGAGGTTACTGATATGGTGAAAGCCTCCATCTGTAGCAAGCTAACATGCTCTGCACTAATGCTACATTCACTTGCTCCCTGAAAGTGTAAGTAAATACCTTGGGGCTTGTCCTGGCTCATCAGAGACCCTCCAGTTTCTGTCTGATACTCAGCCACCTCCTGATACCTTCTGAATCAAACTGGTAGGGGGAATAAAGACCCAGCAACTAGACTCACCATCCCAACAACATTAAGCTTGGTCAGGGACTCCCAAGTAAAAAAAAAAAAAGTAAGGCACTCTTAATTTTATTTGAGAGCAGTGTGTTTTTCATTAGCACAATCAGGAGGTCAGTTTCCATCTAAACACCCCATCCAGTCTGGAGAGGCAATGAGTCATAGTAGGAACCGTGCTGGGCAGACCTTGGTACAAACTTCAGGTCTGCCCTTTGCAAGTTGGATGGTTGGTCTTAGGCCACACATGAAACTTCTTGGAGCCTCAGTTTCCTTATATATATAATGAGAGTGATAATTTCCCTCACAGAGTTGTTGTGAAAGTCATTTAAAACCCCAAGTGTCATGCAGATATTATTGTTTAGCTCTATGTGCCTCTGGTAGACAACCAGATATAGTAGCAATTGCTCTGCTTTGCACATGGTAGTTGCCTGCTTTTCTCACCACTGAGTTCCTAACATCTGGCACAGCTTTGAAGATCTCTCCCTGTGTGGTGCAAATGGTTTGCTCTTGGCTACTAACTGAAAGGTTGGCGGTTCAAATTTATCCATGTACGAAAGGCCTCGCAGTCTACTCCTGTAAAGATTACAGCCACTGAAAACCCTATGGAACATATTTCTACTCTGACACACGAGGGGTCACGATGAGTACGAACTGACTTGACGGCAATGGGTTAGCACAGCTCTAAGCACGTAAGTATAGGAAAATCTTTGTTAAATGAAGGACAATGAGCTTATACCAACCTGCTATTTCAATATCGAAATGCCTTTCACTCTGAAGCTGATGTTTTGTCTCTGTGTTGGATGAGTTTCTACAGTGCCACAGATTGAATTGTGTCCTCCCCAAA
This sequence comes from Loxodonta africana, assembly GCF_030014295.1. Classification (NCBI taxonomy): domain Eukaryota; kingdom Metazoa; phylum Chordata; class Mammalia; order Proboscidea; family Elephantidae; genus Loxodonta; species Loxodonta africana. The sequence goes on from NC_087353.1 coordinate 46,082,113, forward strand.
ATATCCGTCAACTTGGCTAGGTCATGATTCCTAATATTATATGATTGGCTACCATTTTGTCATCTGATGTGATTTCCCTATGTGTTGTAAATCCTATCGCTATGATGTAATGAGATGGATTAGTGGCAGTTATATTGGTGAGATCTACAAGATTAGATAGTGTCTTAAGCCAATCTCTTTAGAGATATAAAGAGAGAAGCAAGCAGAGAGACAGGGGGACTTCCTACCACCTGAAGTTCCTGCTCTGAGATGATGCTCCCAGAGCAAGGAAAGACTGATAACAAGGACCTTCCTCCAGAGCCGACAGAGAGAGAAAGCCTTCTCCTAGAGCTGGCACCCTGAATTCAGACTTCTAACCTACTGGACTGTAAGGGAATAAACTTCCCTTTGTTAAAGCCATCCACTTGTGGTATTTCTATCATAGCAGCACTAGATAACCAAGACTTATGGGCTGGAGTATAAAACATTTCCAGCTTTGGTTCAGAGCTAGTATTTAGATCATAAATATCAGACTGGGCCTCTTAGTGTGAGTTGAGTTTAAGCACCTGCTGTACATCACTGTGGACACCTCTCATACCCCTTCATGACAGATGTCATCACAGAAGCACCTTGGCAAGCAGTGGTGGGCACTGCCATAGTGACTAAACCAAAAACACCAAACCAGTTGCCATTGAGCCAATTCCAACTCATGATGACCCCATGCGTGTCAGTAGAATTATGCCCCATAGGGTTTCTAATAGCTGTGACTTTTGCAAGTGGATCAACAGGTTTCTTTTGGGGGACTTCTGCGTGGGTCTGAACCTCCCACCTTTCAGTTAGTTCTGAGTGATTAACCACCTGTGCCACCCAGGACTCCTGCCATGGTAACAATGAACCTTTATTTGGTACCAGCACAGCACCAGGAGGGCCCCTCGTCTTACCAATGCACACAGTCAGCTGATGGTGTAGTTGCTGTCATGATCTTCATACTGTAGGGGAGGACACCGAGCCTTAGAGAAATAAGTAACTTGCTGTAAGTTACCCACTTGGCTATTACATCGAGAAGCCAGGACTGGAGTTGAGACTCTGACTTATAAGTGCACGCACTTCAACTGCTAAGCCTACCATGAGCCACTGCAGAACCAAAGAGCCAGTCACAGGATCCTAGACTGCCCATGGTGGATGCCCCCATCTTCAAAATAGGCTATTTCTGCAGACCTCCCCATTACTTCTCAGTTCCAGCTGCTCGTAGCCAGATTCCTATCCACCCACCCTTCCCACACCCGCAAGGTCCTTTCCAAGAGCCCTGGTTGCATAGTGGTTAAGAGCTCAGGCTACTAACCAAGACCACCAGCCACTCCCTAGAAACTCTATGGGGCAGTTCTTCTCTGTCCTATAGGGTCACTGTGAGTTGGAATCAACTCGATGCCACACAACAGCAACAAGGTCCTTTCCAGGGCAAGGAAAACAGTTTAGAAGAAACAGATTTGTCATGGTCCCAAGCACATCACATTTCTGCTGGAGACTGAATAGGTGATTCACTTGCACCACATTAATAATTTAAAAAATGAGTTGCCATGGGAGATAGTAAAAGCTCCTAATCATGAAAGCTTTAAAATTTGTATAGGTTTGCATCAGTCAGGACAACTGAGACCAAAGCTGAAGAGATAGGCTAGCTCTCGGGTTCTCAACCTCATCAGACCCCATGCTCTTCTTTTGTAACAAATATTTCGTATCACCCCATTTATTATCCTGAGATGAAATTCATAAATATATAAACTACCTACACATATAATTTCAAAGGTTCAATTTAATGCCTTAATAAGATAAAAGGAAAGCATTTTATAATATATATATGCACACACACATATAGACCAACGAATTCAGTTGCATATTTAATATGTAAATGCCCACTCACCGCTGTGCTAAAGGACATAATGAAAGGTGTTTGCATCTCTGTGTAAGATCACTGTGAATGCAACAGCTACAAATACAGACTGACCTGCTGTCTGTGACTCTGATATGGGGGGAGGGGGTTGCCATCAGTGATGCAGTTTTCCAAAGTGGTGAGCAACTCTTGCAAAAGTGACAATTGAAATAAAGCACAATTTTCCCTTAATATTCACAGAAGTTGTATTCCTGGAAAATTTATATGTTCGTGTGTGTGTGTGTGTATGCCAAAACCCAAACCCATTGCCATCGAGTCAATTCCAACTCACAGTGACCCTAACGGACAGAGTAGAACTGCCCCCATAGGGTTTCCAAGGAGCGCCTGGTGGATTTGAACTACTGGCCTTTTGGTTCGCAGCTGTAGCTCTTAACCACTATACCACCAGGGTTTCCATATATATATAAATTTTTCAGGAGTACGTATACTTTGAATTCACATGTACTGCAGAGGCAAAGGTTTCAGGCTCAGAAAACTACAACCAGGGTAAGTTTTCAGTATGCAAATGTTGAGAGACACTGTAAAGACAAGTGGGGTAGGGAGCAAGTCCTCATTGTGCAGAACTGCCCCATGCACGACAGACATCTAGCTTCCCTGGCCCCACCAGCAACAAAAATGCCTCCAAAATTTTCAGACACTCCTGGGGGAGGACATTCCTCCTTTGAGAGCGACTGGGTTAGATAGGATTCCTTGTGCTCTCCCTTCCAGCTCCTCCCTCAGCTAACACCTATGGAGAATCCATGAAATGTAAGGCTTTGGGCTGGGAACTGGGACCACTGTGAAGTTAGGGAGGGGGGTATACAGGGAGGGATAAAACATGGTCCCTGCCCTGCAGTGTGGTGGGAGACGGGTGGGGGGTAAACGAATGCATGTAGGCATGTAGAGCCCCACCTGGCAGATCACTGAGGACAGGAGCTGTGGTTTTGTTCATCTTTCTAACCTGGCAAGACCCTGGAACAAGAGAAGCTTAATCAGTCCTTGTTGCATGTTGGGTGCAGGAAAGGCAAGAAGCTAGAGGTTGCAGTCTTGTTTGTATTATGTCCCAGAGTTGACTGAAATGAAAAGTTTGTTTTTGGAAACTTTCTCTTGGTGATAGCTATTGGCCAAGTACACACTACAGCCTAGTCCCAAGAGTGAAACAGAGACCAGAAATTGTTTCAGTGGGTCAAGGAAAGACAGTCGACCAAGCCACACATACACACAAACACACAGCAGCCTCTTTCCTTTCCCAAGGGACACACTCTTCAGTTAACATCAGGTTGTCCTCCGTAGCTGAGGGAAAGACACAGGCCCATACTTTGTAGCTTTTCTCCTGTACGTGGCAGGAGGCTGGAGACAAAGCCACTCCCATTCCAGTCAAGAGGCACCTTCCTTGCCACCCAAGGGGCAGCAACTCATCCCAGGCTTGGCCATCCTAGAGCTATCAGGTAGAGGCTGTCTGGCCAGAGGTAGTAGAAAGAAATACCTTGACTACTTGCTTGGCAAAGCAAACCCATGCTTAGGGCAATACGAGAAAATACATGTTTGGAAAGATTTTTTTTCTTTTTTAATGAATTAAAGTAATTGTCAGTGTAAGCAATCTGAACTCCACCACCTCACATATAATATTAATATTATTGCTATTATTGTCACTAAAGGTCTAATTCTAACCCTAAGAAGATGGGAGCTAGGGCATATATGTGCAAGAACTGTCAGATAGCGGCTGCCTGGCCTCTGTAAGAGAATCAACAGCTCTTAAGTTTATGAATTCTGTGTTTGGAAGGTTGAGAAGAAAAAAAAAAGAGACCACTAGGGTGAGAGGAGTTTAAGAAACTTTGGTTTATACCAAGTGCCCACTATTCTTCTCCTAGGGCCTTGGTCTTAGACACTGAGGGTCAGAAGTGGTCCGTATGCTAAGGAAGGTGGCTGGTGGAACCCCATCTGTTTTAGTCATCTAGTGCTGCTGTAACAGAAATACCACAGGTGGATGGCTTCAACAAACAGAAGCTTATTCTCTCACAGTCTAGTAGGCTAGAAGTCCAAATTCAGGGTGTCAGCTCCAGGAGAAGGCTTTCTCTTTCTGTTAGCTCTGGAGGAAGGTTCTTGTCATCAATCTTCCCCTGAACTAGGAGCTTCTCAGCGCAGGGACCCTGGGCCCAAGGGGTACTTTATTCTCCTGGCTCTTATTTCTTGGTGGTATGAGGTCCCCTTGTCTCTCTGCTCACTTCTCTCTTTTATAACTCAAAAGAGATTGGTTTAAAATACAACCTAATCTTGTAGATTGAGTCCTGCGTTAATAACGTAACTGCCTTTAATCCTGCCTCATTAACATCGTAGATGTAGGATTCACAACACACAGGAAAATCACATCAGATGAGAAAATGGTGAACAATCACACAATACTGGGAATCATGGCCTACCCAAATCGACACATATTTTGGGGACACAATTTAACCCATGACACCATCCTAACAGTTGGCTAGGAGTCACTGGAGATGTAAGGAAGGTACTCAGTGCTGGGCTGCCTGAGAGTGCCGCCTCATGTACCAGGCAGATGTCAGCAACAGGGGCCACTATCCCTTTGATTTTAAGGAATGAATTTAACTTGGGCCCACCCACACTGTGAAAAGTTGGTTCTTCCTAACTTCCTGGTCTCACTAAGAAATTCCCTGGGGATCTGGGTTATTTATTCAACAGGCCAGAAGCATCAACTACCAGGCACCACCCAGGGAAACCAAGATGTTGACACCTGAGACTGGAAAAAAAAGGAACTCCTGAAACTATAGCCCCCCGGAGACTCTGCTAACTCAGAACTGAAGCCACTCCTGAAGTCTACCTTTCAGCCAAAGACTAGACAGGCCTATAAAACAAACAATAACACACATGAGGGATGTGCTTCTTAGTTCAGTCAAGTATTGGAGACCAAATGGGCAACATCTGCTCAATAACAAAGACGAGAAGGCAGGAAGGGACAGGAAAACTGGGTGAATGGACATGGGAAACCCCAGGGTAGGAAGGGAATAGGAAAGAGTGCTGACACAATGAGGGGATTGCAACCAATGTCACAAAATAATTTGTGTCTAAATTTTTGAATGAGAAACTAATTTGCACCATAAAATTTCACCTAAAACACAGTAAAATAAATTAAATAGTTCTAATAACAACAACGACAAAAATCTGGTACAATACCAACAGTGGTCATCATGAAAAGTGTTCTTAAGTGTTGAGATGATTAATACTATACAATTTAAATAAAAATTCATCTTGTTACATTCTTACAAAACAAAGCAGAAAAAGATGTTGATATTTACTGAGATTTTTTTTCTGTACTTGGCCCCATTTGAAACATATTGCATTTATAATTATTTAATCCTCACAATAGTCTCATGAGTTAGTTACCTCTCATTTTACCTTCCAGAAGAGGAAAGTGAGGTCCAGAAGTCTAATAACTCACCCAGATTTACTCAGCTTGTGACAGAGCTGGAATTTGAACCCAGGCAATCTAGCTCCCAAGTCCAAAATTCATGGTCTGAGTCACCAATCTCTGCTTGCACAGCTTGGAGAGACAGGGGCGGGGGGAGGGTGAACAATTAATTAGGCAAACTCAAAGAGCCACAGCAGAGTCAAACGATGTAGCAGAGGACCTCAAAGGAAAAACAACTAATTTCGGATCTCCAGTTGCTTCTCTGCAGCTTCATCAGAGGATGCTGTTTTTGTTCCTACTGCTGCTTCTTTTAGAGTCCTACCACATTTAGAGTTTTACCTTTTGCCATTTCTTGATAAAAGAAAAGGGGGAGGGTATTACAATCAGCTCTACTGCAGAGAAGACCCTCCCCATCCACAGATTCCACAGCACCAACACCAGCCCTGCCCATGCTGTGTCTTGGTTGATCAGGGAGGAGGGAAAGACTCAGCCATTTATGTGGCTATCTTTTTAAGTTCAGGTATGTTCTTTAAGTTGTTTTCCAGAAGTGGCAATGGCAAGTGTGGAGTCTCCTGTCCACTTAACCCTATGTGTTAAAGAAAAGGCCATCATGGGTAGAGAATACAATATAAACTCCTGTCATCTGCCATTACCTTTGCTCTTGGGGATTGAGCTTAGTAAAGAGGCAGATCATGACATGAGGTTGGGGCACCAGGAAGTAGCCTCAAAAAGAAAAAAAATAAAAGCCTCAAATGCAAGTGAGTGTGCCTCTGTGGGAATGAACTCCCAGTCTTCAACAGGCACACTGGAACAGTCACCATCAAGGAAAATTGCCTTGTTGGCCTTTGAGACCAGTTGGCTTTTTTTTTTTTTTTTAATTTTTATTGTGCTTTAAGTGAAAGTTTACGAACCAAGTCAGTCTCTCATACAAAAACTTAAATAAACCTTGTTTTTTTTTTAGTATATACTCTAGTTGCTCTCCCCCTAATGAGACAGCATACTCCTTCCCTCCACTCTCTCTTTTTGTGTCCATTCAGACAGATTCTAACCCCCTCTGCCCTCTCATCTCTTCTCCAGACAGGAGCTGCCCACATAGTCTCATGTGTCTACTTGATCCAAGAAGCTCATTCTTCACCAGCATCGTTTTCTATCCCATAGTCCAGTCCAATCTTTGTCTAAAGAATTGGATTTGGGAATGGTTCCTGTCCTGGGCTAACAGAAGGTCTGGGGACCGTGATCTCTGGGGTCCTTCCAGTCTCAGTCAGACCATTAAGTCTGGTCTTTTTTTAAGAGAATTTGGAGTCTGCATCCGACAGCTCTTTGGCTTCCTCAGGGGTTCTCTGTTGTGTTCCTTGTCAGGGCAGTCGTTGGTTGTGTCCAGCTTGCTTTTGATTCCAAACTGCCTCTCCCAAGTCCCCTCAGACTTTGGAGCATCCTGCTTGCTCTCCCAGTTTTTCGTCACGCCTGGACACCCCATTCCAATTGTACTACTCAGGATTTTGCTTGCAAACAAGAGAAACCAGCAGGAAAGGAATGTACTGGAAGGGTACTGGGCCACCCACGAAATCAGCAGGAATGCTGCAGGACAAGGTAGAGGTAGTAATAAAGAGGGGCAAGGGCTCAGTCAGGTTCCCATCACAGGAAAAGTCCTCCTGGGATGTCACCACAGTCATCGCTGCCCATGCACCCACTGCTGCCCTGCTGGGCCCCATCACCCATGGAAAACCCCCTCCCCCAACTCTCAACTTCAGCATCATTGCCACAAATAATCCCTGACTGACCCTTGAGCCCTTGGATGGCCTCTCTAGATGCAAAGTCCCCCATTAAGAGCCCACGACTGGCTGTACTTCAGTCACTGATAGTATTCTAGACATCAGAGGTAAGGAAACGGGTTATCTATCCCCCACTTCACCTTCTGTGATGGGAAGGGTCCAGCTGCTCATTGCTTTACTATTTCCCCCCAAATAGAAAGAAAATATTTTTGGAAGCAGAACATATGGAAAACTGCAGACTCCCCTAAAGGGGAGACGTACTGTCCTCATTAGATGGGGAAGGGCAGCCCATGGCTTCCCCATGGCTTCCTTATTTCATAAACCAATACTTTTCAATTTTAGCAAAGATACTCTCAGTACAGTCTTTGTCACTTTCAAGCAAAAGAATACTGACCCTTGCTGCCGTCCCCCTACCGTGGGTCCCAATCAGGGTGGCACAACCTCCCAGGGAAAGTTTGGAAACATGTGGGGTGTTTTTCGCCTGTCCTATTGTCTACCATTTGGTGAATACTGACTGCATTAGTGTCCTGGGGCCTCTGTGATAAAGCACCATAGAGTGGGTGGCTTAAAATGACACATTTATTCCCTCACAGTCTGGAGGCCAGAAATCAAAGTGTCGGCAGAGCTGTGCTTCATTTGAAGGCTCTAGCGGAGGAGTCTTCCTTGCCTTTTCCAGCTTCTGGTAGCCCGAAGTGGTCCTGGGCTGTGGCGGCGTAACTCCAGTCTGTTTCCGCCTCCGCCATCACACGGCCACACTGTCTTCCTTCTGTGTCTGTATCTCTTATCCTCTTTTTATAAAGACACTGACCACATTGGGCTAGGGCCCAGCTACTCCAGAATGACCTCATGTTAACTGATTACATCTGCAAAGACTATTTTCACAATCAAAGGTACCAGGAGGGGAGTTAAGACTTCACCGCACACTTGTTTTTTTTATTCAACCCATAGCATTGCCTAAGGATACTAAGCATCCCGACGGACAGGCGCAGGCTATTCAACACAGTAAAGAATAACCCTTACCCAAATGCCAATAGTGCCACTGTTGAGAAACACTGCACCTATGCCCACCCTGACAGGCATCACTGAGTAATTTCTTCAGTCTTCCCAGTGAGGCTGTATGTGGCTTCGTTATTCTCAGCAGTGTAGAGCCATAACCAATTAATCACAGCTGGCAAAACTACACATTGAGTATCCCTGATTGTACCAAAAACCAACCTTCCTCTCCCCCCCACCCCCTTTTTTATAGCTAAGGAAACTGAGACTTAGTGAGAAAGCGTAGCTTACCCAAGGTCACATAGCATAGTCAGTGGCAGAACTCTAGAGCAGACTTCTGGCCCCAGCTGAGGGCTCTTGCTCTTTTAATGGAGGTGGGGTGGGTACTGGAAAGTCTGGATTTGCTTTGCAGTGCTCCTGTTTCCAGGAGTCTCCCTGAGCAGCTTCCAGGGCTCCTATCATCGGCTCAGGACTCAGGTGGCCCTGGGCCCAGGGAGCCACCTGCAGACACCTACGGTAAGAGGAGGAGAGGCTGTCTGCAGAAGGGGCTGAACTCTAGGCAGAGCTGGCACCAAGCAAATGGAGTAAGCAGCCGGAGAGTTGGAGTCTCCCCAGGGGAGGACACAGGCTGGCTACAGATTTGCAGGAACTAGGAGCAGTTGCTTAAACCACAAGGTCACAAAGGAACTAATTAGAACCTTCCTTCTGAGCATAGCCCTCCGGGGCAGGAGGATGCTGGGTGGAGAAGAGCAGCCCATTACTTTTGTTATCAGGAAGCACTGATAAGAACCCGAATAAGTATTGCTCTGGGCTCAGAGCTAATTAAAGAGGGCTGGCTGTGTGTCTTGTCCCAGAGAGCGCTAGCTTTGATCCTGAGCCTCTGGCCCACAGCCTCAGGCTTTGGCCGCCCAGGGAAACTCTGCTGTAGCTGTTCATACCCCAGGACTGGGATCATTCTGAACCAGGGAGGCTGCTAGCTGGTGTGGACTGGCTGCGCCACGGCCTACCATGTTGGCTACCCATCTGATCTCCTTCCCAAGACTCCACCCCAAGAGCACCTTTAGGTTGTGATAGGATGTATGTATTCTCTCACTGTTCTTCATAAGGAAAATGTTAGCCTGATGTTATTATCATCATGCCCATTTTGTGGGGGAAGAAAATGAGGCTCAGAAAGTACAAAGTGTTTAGTCAGGGATCACTCAGGAAGTGAGAGGCAGGAGCCCAACTTGAACCCTGAACCGAACTGGGGAGCCTGAAATTCCATGTTACTTGTACCTTTCCATGGGTCTGAAGCCATCGGCTTCCAGCCAGGCAGGCTGTACTCCGGCTCCAGGCATCTTCCTTACTTAGCTCTGAGAATCAGAGCCAATCTCCACATTTCCTGTCAGTGAAATGGGGCTGTAACACCTACTTAAATGGTTATAAACCAGTTGCCTTAAAGTTAATTTCAATTCATGGCAACCCCAGGTGAGTCAGCATAGAAGTCTGCTCCACAAGATTTTCAACAGCCAAGTTTTGGAGGTAAGTCGCCAGGCCTTTTTTCTGAGGACCATCTGGGTGAACTCAAATCTGCAGTCTTTTGGTTAGCAGCCCAGTATGTTAACCATTTGCACCACCCAGGGGCTTCTGCCAAGTGGTTCTAGGGAGGAGTAAATGAAACTAGATACCACACGTACATCACCTGGAACAGAGTTTGGTAGTCATTATTTTAAGTCTCCGGTTTTCAAACTGATTTTTAGCTGCAAAATTTTTAGTTCAACTGTAATCTTACAGAGAATGCCAATGTGTAAGTAGATAAAGTGGAACTTCTCTGGTTGAAGGGTGGTGGGAGGCTCAGCCCAACCACTCAAACCCCTCTCCCCACAGCAGAAGCTCTGAACTCCCAGGGCTCCTCAGAGCTAAGTTGGAAAGCCTGAATCTGAGGGAAGCAGAATGTTCTGGGGTCTCAAGGACCTTGGAATAAATGCCCCACATTCTGGCAAACAGTGTCCTTTTATCCCACAGAGGACATTAATGACCCTCCATTGATGTCCTGTACATTAGAGCTGTTCCCCCAGGAAAACCAATGGATTTTATATAGGCCCCTCCCTCTTGCCCTGACCCCAGAGTTACTGCTTGGCCTACAGCAGCTGTAACTGGCCAGGGAAGAGGGCTGTGGGGGTGGGAAATAACCAGCAGCCATGACCTGACATCAATCCTTGTACTCTAACCCACCAGACTAGCCAGCCAGTCACCCATTAATAGCAACATTTTGTATAGACACATTTGTTTCAGGCCTTCCAGGAAAGTAAAATATCACAAAAGCGTTGTTCCACTGGATAATTATAAAATGGCTAGAGAAAATAGAATGCCTTTCCTAAGGACATATCCAAAGACAAGAGCAGGGTCAGGAAATACTAAAGCCTACATCCCAGAAGGTAAGCGGTACGAGATTCCGTATGAGATGTCACCCTGGCAGCACCTGAATGGGGCATTTTGTACTTGTATGTGTTAAATGCTTGTTCATTGCTTCGGTTTCTTACAGGTGTCCCAGAAGAGCTATGTTGGAGTTCTGGGAGGTCGAAACTGAGGGGATGGGAAAGGGCCATTTGTTGTGGATTCTTCCTTCTATGAATTCATTTGTAATTATTTTAGAAGTCATCATAAACCCCATTGTTGAATCAATTCTGACTCATAGTGACCCTATAAGACAGACTAGGACTGCCCCATATGGTTTCCAAGGCTGTAATCTTTACAGAAGCAGACTGTCACATCTTTTTCCCACAGAGCAGCTGGTGGTTTGAACTTCAGGCCTTTTGGTTAGCAGCTGAGCACTTAACCGCTGGGCCAACAGGGCTCCTTGGAAGTCATCATAATTCATGCATATTTGATCTCCTGCCTGTGACCTTTTCTCTGCCAACTTGTCTGCTCAAAATTCCGTTAGCATTGATTAAATGCCTATGCTTTCTATATGTCTGGTACTTACTAGGCACACTCAGGTATTACCCCACTTAGTCCTCAGAACTGTCCAGCATTGCAAGGATTCTTAGCTGACATTATGGATGTGAAACCAAGGCTCAAAGAGGTTCCAGGTCTTAGCAGTCGTCAGCTATTGGATAGCAGGTCAAGAATTTGAACCCAGGTCCATCCGAGGTCTAATATATGCACTGCACTTCCAAGCCTCCTCCATGAAAGCCTTCCAGAGAAATCCTATGCATCTCCAGTCATTCTAGACACTACCAGTCTTCCATCTAACAGGACGTAGTGGGGAGAATGGGGAGACTAGACTTCTGGTCAAGAAGTGTTTGGGTAGTGCAAATGGTTAAGTGCTTGACTACTAACAGAAAGGCTGGTGGCTCAATCTCACCCAGAGATGCCTTGGAAGAAAGGCCTGGCACTCCCTGTAGAGCACAGCTCTACTCTGCAACACGTGGGGTCACCGTGGGTTGGAAATGACTCCATGACAACTGGTTTGGCTTTTGGTTGGACTTTTAGTACATTCTAATTTTCATCAGCAGGTCCCTTCTCTAAATCTTAGCTTCTTGTCTGTAGAGGGAGTGGCTCTCTAAGCCACTTCCTGCTCTGCCCATCCATCCAGTGACTGTCCGCTGAGGACAGTTGTAGTTGGCTCTTGTGTCTCAGACCGATGCATTTACATGTCCGTTGTTCTTCCTCAGCCTGCTCCCTAAGGAGGAGAGCAGGCCCGGTTCCTCTGGCCCCCTTACCTATTGCTGCTGACCTGGTTTTCCAGGACTGACATTGCCTGTCTGACCTTTGCTCTGGGGACATCAGGAAGCAATCAAAGCCCTGGAAGGCGGCACAGCCCCCTAGTGGCTGTGGAGGAGGAAATCACAAACCCCAAAGCTGAGGGACTTGAAGCAGCCCTCTGTATGTTCCCCAAAGCCACTGTTTTTTTTTAATTGTACTTTAGACGAAGGTTTACAGAACAAACTAGCTTCCCATTAAACAATTAATACACATATTGTTTTGTGACATTTGTTGCCACTCCCACAAAATGTCAACACTCTCCCTTTTCAACCCCGGGTTCCCTGCTACCAGCTTTCCTGTCCCCTCCTGCCTCCTGGTCCCTGCACCTAGGCTGGTGTGCTCATTTAGTCTTGTTTTGTTTTATGGGCCTGTCTAATCTTTGGCTGAAGGGTGAACCTCGGGGGTGACTTCATTACTGAGCTAGAAGGGCCTCGGGGGGGCCGTACTCCCGGGTTTCCTCCAGTCTCTGTCAGACCAGTAAGTCTGGTCTTTTTTTTGCGTGTGTTTGAGTTAGAATTTTGTTCTTCATTTTTCTCTAGCCCTGTCCAGGACACTACTGTGATCCCTGTCAGAGCAGTCAGTGGTGGTAGCTGGGCACTATCTAGTTGTGCTGGACTCAGCCTGGTGTCCGTTAGTCATTTCGACTAATCTTTCCCTCATGTCTTTGGTTTTCTTCATTCTCCCTTGCTCCCGATGAGGTAAGAAGGACTCACTGAGGATGCATGTGGGGCTGAGGAAGAGAGATACAACAACGATGGCGCCTAGGTCTCTGGCTTGAGTAAGTGGATAAATTTACTGAAATGTAGAAGGCAGGAAGTAAAGGAACTAGAGTCGGGGGTTGATTTGGGGGTAGAAATCAAGAATTTACCTTCAGACATGATAAGCTTGAGATGCATATAAGATATCCATGGGAGAAGTCCAGTAGCCAATATAAGTCAGGATCTCAGGGGAGGGGAGACTGGACCTAGTTGATGCTCCTTGCTCTCCAGTTCCTCTTGGTCCCACCTGTAGCAGGCCTTGGCCCTGTGTCCTGATTCTCAGCTAGAAGGGCTCCAGCCGTGGCATGACCATCCTGTAGTCACTGTTGCCTCATCTCCTGACACTGCTCGCTTCTCGGCCTCTTCCAGGGGTAAGGGTCGGGCTTCGTCAAGACTTCCATCACCCCTGTCATGTCAGAAGCCTCAGCAACTCCACAGCCCATGTGAAGCCCACCTGGACCCCTGGGATCTCTGACTTCCCTGGCGCTTCCCAGACAGACCCTGTGACATAACTAGAAAGCGCAAAGGACTTAACACCCCAAGGGCCAAATTTTAACCAATATGAAAGAGGAAGGAACTAGAAGATAAATTGTTTGTCTTCTACCTTCTACCAATTCTTCCAAGATGAGTGGTTCCATTCAGCCTCTCTAATGGCTCACATGACTGACAGTCAACTACACATTTCCTTCTGAAGCCTTGGCTAGATCTGCAACATACTACCTCCTGTATGCTTACCCTCTTCCCTGCCTCATTTCCCTTTGTCCTCCCCCTTTCTTCCCTGTGTTTATACTCTCCAATAAAACATTAGCCCCTGAGCTTTGCCTCAGGTTCTGTTTTGCAGGGGCTCTGGGCTAATGCAAGAGTTTAGATGTTAAATATGGTAGTTCCAGTTGTAGGTGCTGCCTAGTACACTCCGACTTACGGAGACCCCATGTGTATCAGAGTACAGCTGTGCTCCACAGGGTTTTCAATAGCTGATTTTTTGAAAGTAGATCACTAGACCTTTTTTCCTAGATATATCTGGGTGGACTCAAACTCCCAACCTACCACAGTCATATGGATCAGTGCTGTCCAATAGAAACAGAATGCAAGGCTCATATGGAGTTCTAAATTTTTTAGTAGACACATTAAAAAAGTAAAAAGAAACAGGTAAAATTAATCTTAATAATTTATTTAATTTAGTATATCTAAAATAGTACCATTTCAACAAGTAATCAATATAAAAATTATTAATTAGATATTTGACATTCTTTTTCATATTAACTAAATCCTGGAAATCTGGTGTGTATACTATACACATCATTATATTTTATATATATACACTGCTGATGTTGTTGCCATTGAGTTAGCTGTGACTCGTGGCGACCCCATGTACAACAGAACTAAACATTGCCTGGTCCTGCACTATCTTCACAATTGTTGGTATGATATGCTGAAGTCAATTGTTGTGGCCACTGTATATTCTGAGCGCCCTTCAACTTAGGAAGCCCATCTTTCAGCACTATATGGGACAATAGCCTGTTGTGATCCGTGGGTTTTCATTGGCTAGCCACATTTCACATGCCTGATAGCCACATGTGGCCCGTGGCTGTCCTACTGGACAATGCAGATATAGATGGTATGTAGACTTGGGAGTGAATTAAAATATAGAGAAGAGTGTGTTTAAAACTTGGCTGGCATTCTTTGAGCTAGATATAAATATGAATAAAGACTATCTTTTCTCAATAAAAACTAAGAAATAGAATTTTCTTTATTCTTAATTCTTTGATAATTACTACTGTATATCTAATAGAAACTGCTGACAGAATAAAAACTAAGAAATAGAATTTTCTTTATTCTTAATTGTTTGATAATTACTACTGTATATCTAATAGCAAGTGCTGACAGAAAAAATATAGCAAGCAAATAGTAAACAAATGTTATATGAAACATCTTGGAAATAGCTGCTTATAATCAGTTTTGCTGCAACGTTTATGCTTGAGGTTTTTATACTGCACACAAATAAAATTTGGGTATTTTCTGTTAGTAAAATTGTCCCCCGTGTGTGTGCTTGGAATAAACTTGCAATTGAATTCAAGTTCAGTTTCAGGGCTTATTTGCTAAGTCCTTGCTGGGTGCCAGGCATTGTGCCATGTGCTGGGACTATAAGAATAAATGAGATGGATGGGATTTCCACCTTCAGTGAGCCTGCAGTCTGTGAGGCGAGCAAGACCATTAATTACGATGCAATGACAAAACAGTATGATGGTTGCTATGAGAATAAAGGGTGAGGCTTGGGACAGCAGGTGGGAGGGACATCTGACTTGGAATCAAAGGTCAGGGAAGGCTGACCAGAGGAAATGGTGCTAAGATAAGACCCAAGAGATGAATTTCTATTAAGTTAATTAAGTGAAGGTGGGTGAGAGGTGCAAAGGAGGTTGGTGCGTTCTGGGCAGAAGGAAAAGCCTGTGCACAGTCCAGATAAAGACAGCATGACACATATAAAGTACCGGAATAAAAGCAGAGCAACTGGATCATGGTACGAAGTAGAACATGCCAGGAGGTGAGGACAAAGTCCTAAACAAGAGACAAGGGAAAGGACGGGGGTTTTTTGGATGTCGAGCAGTATTTCTCAAAGTTTGAGTCCACTGACTATGTTAAATTCATTGGAAATGTTTCTGGACCTCTTTCTAGGGCAGGGTATTGAGAATCTTCATTTTTAACCTATACATACCAAAATTTACATTCAGAAATGTTTAAAAAGTCATTGACAAGTTTCCCACCAAAAATGGTATTTAAAAATGAATTCCCAAACCATAAAACAATTATGAGATAACTGGGGAAATTTGAACACTGATTGAATATTTTTATACTAAGGAATTATTAAATTTTATAGTGTCACAAGGTATTTTGTTGACTGTTTTTTGTATAACTTTATATTTTTAAAGATGCGTCTGAATGAAAAGATATGACACATGAGAGCTGCTCCAAAATGACCTGGGCAGGGAAAGAGAAGTACTTTGGGGTATAAATGAAACAAGGCTTGTCATGAGCTGACCATTGTTGAAACTGGGTGATGGGTACGTGGAGATGAAAATATTCTTTGATGGTTACAAGGGTGGGGAGGGAGGGAGAGGAGTATTCAGTAATTACATAGTAGACAAGAACTATTTTTGGTGAAGGGAAAGACAATACACAAGGAGAGGTCAGCACAACTGTATTAAACCAAAAGCTAAGAAGTTTCCTGAATACAACAGAACGCTTTGAAGGCCAGAATAGCAGGGACAGGCATTTGGGGACTATGGTTTCAGGGGACATCTAGATCAACTGGCATAACAAAATATATTAAGAAAACGTTCTGCATCCCACTTTAGTGACTGGTGTCTGGGGTCTTAAACACTAGCAAGCAGCCATCTAAGATGTATCAATTGGTCTCAGCTGACCTGGAGCAAAGGAGAATGAAGAACACCAAAGACTCAAGGTAAAGATGAGCCCAAGAGACACAAAGACCACATAAACCAGAGACTTTATCAGTCTGAGACAGGAAGAACTAGATGATGCCTTTCTACAACTAATAACTGCCCTGACAGGGAACACAACAGAGAATCCCTGAGGGAGCAGGAGAACAGTGGGATGCAGACCTCAAATTCTTGTAAAAAGACCAGACTTAATGGTCTGACTGAGACTAGAGGGACCCCGGAGGTCATGGTCCCCGGACCCTTTGTTAGCCCAAGAGTGGAACCATTCTTGAAGCCAACTCTTCAGACAGGGATTGGACTGCACTATAAGACAGAAAATGATACTGATGAAGAGTGAGCTTCTTGGCTCAAGTAGACACATGAAACTATGTGAGCAACTCCTATCTGGAGGCAAGATGAGAAGGCAGAGGGGGACAGGAGATGGTTGAATGGACACGAGGAAAACAGGGTGGAGAGTAGGAGTGTGCTCTTTCATTAGTGGGAGAGCAGCTAGGAGTACATAGCAAGGTGTGAATAAGTTTTTTTATGAGAGACTGACTTGATTTGTAAACTTTCACTTAAAGCACAATAAATTTTAAAAAATCAATGAAGAAATTAGCAACTTTTTCTTCTGAACTCTAGAAGGTAGGTAGGAAAGTAATCTAAATTGATTACCTACTCTGGGCCAGGCCCTGTTATGGCCTTTGCATCTTGTTAGTTGCTGTCAAGTCGATTCCAACTCATGGTAACCACACGTGTTACAGAGTAGAACTGCTCCATAGGGTTTTCTTGGCTGTAATCTTAACAGAAGCAAATTGCCAGGTCTGCCTTCCATGGTACCACTGGTGGGTTCAAACCACTGACGAGCCATTTTAATTCTCCTGAAATCTAGATTTCTGGGTTCATGGAGTTGGGATGGCCCATCTGGGCAGTTGGCCCTTAAGCGTCCTTTCGAACTTTGAGCCTTTAAAAAAACTGTTTTCCTAAAGTCAAACAATAGCCTACTAAGCAGCTTAAAAAAATAGTGGAGATCATTTTGCCTTAGGCATTGTTAGTGACTGTTTCTACAACCGAGCGGTGCTGGATCCCTGCACGTGTTCCGACGCTATCTCCTGAGAAACTGACCTGAGGATGACCTCTGTAACCTACTTTCACTGCCCCTCTTCCGAGCGCCTTCCCCATACTTTCAGTTTGACACTGCTCCATTCGGATCGTATCTACTCACAATAAATATACTCCGAAAGTTACGCTAATTTTTGGTGTTTCTCTGTGCGTTTAGATTTTGACACCACCAACCTTTAGGTTAGCAGTCAAGTGAAAATTGTTTGCGTGACCTTTGCATGTATCACTCTGCAATGCTCATGGTGGGCACTATCATTCTCATTTTACTGATGAGGAAATACAGTCTCAGGAGTGGTAAATGAGTTGCTCATGTGACTTATAATTGCCTTATGACTTATAGCTAATAAGCACTATAGCCTTAGTGCTTGTCTAACTGCAAGGCCAAGTGCTTCTCCATTACACCATGCTGTCTCCAAAAAACCTAAGAAGAATATGGGCCCACATTGTTTTTATCCTTCTCTGATAAAAATAAA
This sequence comes from Loxodonta africana, assembly GCF_030014295.1. NCBI lineage: Eukaryota > Metazoa > Chordata > Mammalia > Proboscidea > Elephantidae > Loxodonta > Loxodonta africana. The sequence continues at coordinate 46,099,745 of NC_087353.1, forward strand.
GTGGGCCCAAAAGACCCTGCCCAATTCTTTCCCCAGCCCTCACCTAACATTCTGCAAGACAGGGAGAAGGTCAGGGGTATGGTGGCCCTCTAGCAATGGCTCAGAGGGCTGAGTGTCAATCAGCTGGCTTCAGACAGAGCTTGACCTAGACCCGCCTCACCCCCTTCTGCTATCTTTTCCATCCGGCCCCACTGTGAGGGAGCCCTGACTCCCAGCCCTCCAAGCCCAGTGATCAGAGGAAGGGAGGAGAACAGTGGCAAGCCAGAGGGCTCAGACTTGCTGCTGAACAGGGATTTCGGTCAGATGTGGAGCTTACCTGGAATGCCCTAGTGCTATTTTGGGAAGGCAGACATCCTATGGAAACAATGAAGTGGAAAAGAAAACAGCTAAAGTAAAACTTAGAGCTCAGTTTTGGCCAAACCAGTCCCATGTGGCCTGGACAGACCCTGGAAACCCCAGCCAGGCAGACAAAGGCAGTGAGAAAGGACATCCAGTTTACCAACAGGTAATGGGAAATGTAGGAAAAAGAAGCAGCCAACAAGTCAGTGACAAAACTGGAACATCTTGGGACTCTGTGACTTGCCCATTTGGGACAGCCTGCTGGGTGGGAGGGAAGCACAACCTGGCAGCTGGGAAGACTCAATTGAGGTCTAGATCTACCATTTACTAGCTGGGTGACCTTAGGCAAGTCACTAAGCCTCTCTGATCCTCCATAGCCTCATCCAAAAAATGGATACACTCATAATAGCTGTTCCCGGGTTTCTGTGAGAAGGCAAATTAAACGCCAAAACATAACGTGTCTTGTTTCTAGTAGAGTGCTGACAAATACTGGCTATTCCCCACATTAGTCCAAGGAGACTAGTCAGCACCGTGTAAATTGGAATTGTCCTTTATTTCTCCTATTTCCCAAAGGAACAAGGAATGCATACACTGCATGTAACTTCTCTAGGAACCGAGAGAAGACACATTTTCTATATTGTTCTCCTTTCTTTCAGGGTGGGAAAACAGCTCTCCGAAGTGGGTCTGAATATGCCCCTGACTGGAGTGAGCAGGTGTAACCTAAGTGTGGCTTTCAGGCATGCCGGTGTTTATTTGCAGATCCCTAGGTGGCGCAGACAGCTTGAGCTTGACTGCTAACCTAACGGTTGGCACTTTGGTGCCATGAAAGAAAGGCCTGGTGGTCTACTTCCGTAAAGATTACAGCCAAGAAAACCCTATGGAGCAGTTCTGCTCTGTAACACATGGGGTCGCCATGAGTCGGAATCGACACCACAGCAACAGTTATGGTATGCTGTAGATGTTTGTTTCGGGTGAAAATTTTACAACTACTGCCTCGTATGACAATCCTTTTATTAAAGGGCCAGAAGGAAGGAGTAAAAAAAAGGGAAAAACAAGTTTCAAAAGACATTGGGAGCTAAAATAAAGTAGTAAGTGTTGGGCATTGCTAGTGGGGTTCTAAAATGGTACAGCTGCTGTGGAGAAAATCTGGCAGTTCCCCAAAATGTTAAACATAGAATTACCATGCTGTTGTTGTTAGGTGCTATCGAGTCAGTTCCGACTCACAGTGACCCTATGCACAACAGAACGAAACACTGCCATCCTTACAATCGTTGTTATGCTTAAGCTCATTGTTGCAGCCACTGTGTCAAGCCACCTCGCTGAGGGTCTTCCTCTTTTCAGCTGACCCTGTACTTTGCCAAGCATGATGTCCTTCTCCAGGGCCTGGTCCCGCCTGACAACATGTCTAAAGTATGTCAGACGCAGTCTCGCCTGCAATTCCACTCCTAGGTACGTACCCAAGAGAAACGAAAATGTACTCCAAACAAAAACGTGTACATGAACATTCATAGCAGCATAATTTATAATGGCAAAAAAGTAGAAACAACCAATGCCCATCGACTGATGAATGATTAAACAAAACGTGGAATATCCACATAACGAAATATTATTTAGCAATAAAAAGGAATGAAGTAGTGATATATGCTATAAGATGGATGAACCTTGAAAACATTATGCTAAATATAAGAGTCCAGTCATGAAAGACTACATATTGTATGATTGCATTTATATGAAATGTCCAGAATAAACAAATACGTAGAAATAGAAAATAGATTAGTGGTTGCCAGGGCCTGGGGGAGAGGGGAAGTAGGAGTGACTGCCAATGGGTACAGGGTCTCTTGTTGGGAATATAAAATGTTCTGGAACGAAGTAGTGGTGATGGTTGCACAAAATTATGAATATACTAACAGCCACCGAACTGTGCACTTTAAATGGGTGAATTTTATGGTATGTGAATTATACCTCAATACAGCTGTTATTAAGACAGAGATTGGTAGATCACAAAAGCCAGAAGGTAAAAAGTAATAGAATTTGCCTTAATGGAACAGAGCAGAAATAAAAGACAGCTTGAAATCATGAGTATTATAGATTGTAGGGAGCAGCCATCTGAAAAAGAAGTTTGCACATTGAGATCACTCGCGGAGGAGAACTTGTTCAGGTGAAAGAGCCTGGGGAAAAGAAAAAAATAAATTCTAGGAGACACTGAAAAGGAGCCTACATCCTTACAAGTTACCTACACATCATTTGACTTTGGTTTGTAGCCTGGGATCGTCCCATGCACAAATTATATAGTATTTTGGTCCCAAATGGCCCCTGCAAGACATAATTTGTTTGTTAGGAATTTATTGAGAATATGTTGCACACAATGCACCATGTTAGCCCTATAGAGAATGTGGAGCTAAATCAAATAAGGGTCCCCAAGACCTACCTCCTGGCTGTTCCCCCAAACTAAAAAAAAAAACAAAAACCAGTTGCCATTGAGTTGATTCCAACTCATGGCAACCCCTTTTGTGCAGAGTAGAACTATGCTCCATAGAGGTTTCAAGACTATGATCTTCAGCAGATCGTCAGGGCTTTTTTTCTGAGGCACCTCTGGGTGTGTTTGAAACACCAGCCTTTACCATTAGTAGTCAAGCACTTAACCGTTTGAGCCACCAAGGGACTCAAGCCTGTCTTTCCCTTTTTCCTTCAACTTCCAGGTCAACTGCTACCCATTGCTGTCGAGTTGATTCCGACTCATAGTGACCCTATAGGACAAGGTAGAACTGCCCCATAGGGTTTCCAAGGAGCATGTGGTGGATTTGAACTGCTGACCTTTTTGTTAGCAGCTGTAGCTTTTAACCACTACACCAGTAGGAGAAATTCTGGTCAACTGCTAGCACCTTGGAATTCTGCAGGGACTTGAATTTCTTGTTTCCAGTGAATTTTTGGTTGGTTCCCTCATAGGTCTGTTCCCTGCAGCTGCTGTATGCTCTCTGTGTGGCTTCAACCTCTACATGGCACATTCTTTCTGTTCATTCTCCAAAGAAGCACCAGCATGAGATTATTGGGTGCAACTGGTATTTACCAGAGTTTGGTAGAAAAAGGGAGTAGGGGTGATGGTAGAGCATGGCAGAGGGAGTAGCTTAAAATGGTGGCTCAGGCACCATGGTCCTAAGTCTCCTTTGCCAATTCTGCTTGAAGGACTCTCCCATCTTCCTACCATTCTAGTCCTCATAGCTCCACCCATTTTCACAGTTTCGGTGGTTAACTGCCTCCTTTGTGTCTGCCACCCCATACCTGTTTCCTCTTGAGATTCCAAGGGCCCTTCAGAAACTCCTGTTACTGTATTATATGGAGCAATTTAGCCCTCCTTTGTCTAACCCTCTCCCACCTGGCTAGGGAGCAGACTGTAACTGGCTTGAGAGGTGGAGGGAGTAGAGAGAGCTGCTTTCCATAATCAAATGGGTCATTGTTTTCCAGAGCCGTTCTAACTGTGGTCAGCTGGGACAAGCATCAATTTCCAGCCATTACACACAGTACCTGTCCTCAAAGGTGGAGGAGTCAGTCAAGTAAACAACCCCAGGCAGCTGAGTGTGGTCTGAGCTTGGCACCTTGGCCAGCCCCAAATTCCGAATTGGAACATTTGTGTCATGGAGGACAGGCACCGCTCTTCAGTTCCCTCCCATGACCTGGCTGATGTTACAAAGTCTTACCTTGGTCTGGGGCTACTTTAAAACTTGGGTTTCTTGGCTCTGTGGCTTAAAATATGCTAGAGAGGAAGATTACAGAGGCAAGCAAAGGGGAAAGATCGAAGCCCAAGGATCAAGGCAGTGGAAAAACAATAAGCAGCGGAAGGCAGGAACGCCTTCTGTTTGGAGCGCCTTGCTCTGTCTTGCCCTGATTCTCCCTTCTTCCCCCCTCGTAGCATCCCACCTTTTCTGGATTACAAATGAAAGAGCCATCTCTTTCCTGAAATGTTCAGTGAACATGCAAGAACATGGAAGCCCAGGGACTTGGCCATCGGTTCCTGGAAACAGATGTCTTTCTGTGTCATTTTCCACTGGCCCACACCCCTCACCTTGACCCTACACAGTCCTTCCATTATTCAGAAGTAGGTAAGGACAGGATGCTGGGATGGAGTGGGTGAGAGTTATAAACTAGAGGATCAAGTGTTTTGGAGTGCTTTCCTAAACCTGTCCCCGTGTACCCTAGGGAGCACAGTTCTACCGTGACACACTTGGGGTTGCCATGAGTCAGAATCGACTCCACAGCAACTGGTAGGAAGATCCCCATGCAGGCCCAGAGACTTGATCATGCATTCTACTCTTAGGAAGGAGGAAGAGGTGGGGCCAATGGGTAGGCTCTGTAGTCAAACTACCTGAGTTCCAATCCCAGCACTACCTGCTTGCCACTGTGAGACCTTGGCAGAGGGCTTAATCTTTCTAAGCCTCAGTCCTCTCAGCTGTAAAATGGGGCTATAAATGTAACTGCCTCACACAGTTGTTGTGAGGTTTGAAGGAAGTGATGCAGGTGAAAAAATAAAGTGCTCAATAAACACTAGCTGCAATAATTAAAGAGGAAAAATCACTTATTGTGTTAGTTAAGAAGACACCCGTTGCCTTGTTCGATGAGGCACTCCCAGAAACAAAGTATAAAAAGAGGTCTGTAGCTGATGTTATGACAACTCTGCAGCAACCAAGGGCTGAAAGGCCCTCTCCTTTTTGGTTTGCAACAGAGCCTTCCTCTCCTGTCTGAGTAGCAGCCTTCCAGCCAAGAGATCAACATTACGGACTCTGAGGTAGACATCGTTCTCCAACAGGCCTGGTCCCAGCCCAGCTGGATAAACATTTCCTTTCACATTCCAAGAGGTGACAGTCCCAAAAGATGATTAACAATCAGCTAGCAGCAGCAACACAGGAAAAGGTCCTGAGCTCTCCGGATGTGAAGTGGTGGGGCATCTCAGATTACTAATTCAGGGCACTCATATTTGCATGGTGTCGAGGATAATTGTCACGTTGGCAGCTGTCTGCTTTGAGTGGTGTTTTATATCTTGATGACTTTTGGGGGTGCGAGGGCAGGGAGGGTCTCCAAAATCAATTTTTAGGAGTTTGGAAGAGTAGCTGACAAGCATCTTGCACATCTCTACATTTTATTCTGCAACTCCGTGAAGATTCCAGAAAGTCTTGGTTTTGATGGTCTCTCACATGGGCCTGTGATATGGGTCACATCTCATTCCCCCTTCAACTACTGATGAAACTGAGGGGTTAGAGAAAGGAAGCATGTGACACAATGTGGAGGGGACCCAGGGCTTCCGAACCTCCCAGAGGTTTGTAGCCATGTAGTTAGTCGGCCGACACTCCTCATCATGCCCCAGTTTCTATGACACATCTGGACAGAGGGGACACAGAGGTAAAGGGCAGAAGTCAGGAATGAGGATTGGGTTTGTTCTCATCTCGAGGACTCTCCAAGGACAAGGCCACTCCAAAGACAAAGGCCACTGCAGGACAGGTGGCTGGCTGTGCCGGCCTGTGCCAGGGTCTGAGCAAGACAAAGTTTTCATCTCATTTGCCTTCTTTTTTGGAGGTAAAATATATATAATTGTTGAATTGGTATATGTTCTATTGTGTATATTTTCAACAAAAAATAAAATAAAATAAAGTATAAATATATATATAACATAAAATTTGCCATTTTAACCATTTTAAGTTTACAATTCAGTGGCATTAATTATATTCACAACGTTGTGCAGCCTTCACCACTATCTCTTTCCAAAACTTATTCATCACCCCAAACAGAAATCTATGGACCCCTTAAGTAATAATTCCGCACTTTTTCCTCGTCTCAACTCCTGGTAAACACTAATCTACTGTCTGTCTCCACGTATTTGCCTATCTAAATGGGATCATACAGTGTTTGTCCTTTTGTGTCTGTCTTACTCAGCGTACTGTTTTCAAGGTTCATCCATGATGTAGCATGTATCAGGACTTCATTCCTCTCTTATGACTGAGTAGCACTCCGTTGTGTGTATGTACCATATTTTGTTTATCCAGCATCAGTTGATGGATGTTTTGGTTATTTCCACCTTTTGGTTATTGTGAATTGTACTGCAATGCACATTGGTGTACATGAGTCTCTTTGAGTCCCTGTCATCTGCCCTTTAAGTATCATTCTTACCAGTTATTGCCTCCAATAAATGGGCTTTGCATAGACTGGCAGCTACAATGAAGCCTGTCTACCCCTTCCCAGGCAGTAGCTAACCACCCCACTCCCGTTCACATGGCTGGAACGAAAGCTGTCATGCTTGCATAAAGTGACACTTTGGACACATTTGATTGGTCCACTTGTAGAACCTGACCCAAGGCAAAGATCAAGTTGAGAAAGGACTTAGTTTCTCTTTAGGTGTTCCAACAACAGATAAAACTTTAAATCTGTGGACAGCCATCTTCTGTCATATATGGAAACAGAGAAAACTATAGTAAGAATAAAGCCAAATCATCCTGAACTCTAATCTCAGCTCAACTACTTACTAGCTGTGTGTCTTTGGGCAAATTACTTAATCTCCCTGAGCCCCTGAGCTTGATAAATAAAAATACTAATACCTCTGACACAGGGTGGCTGAGAAGTTTAAATGAGATGATGTATATCAGGAGGCAAGCACCTAGAGGTGATAAATAACTGGTAGTCCTCCTTCCAGCTTCCTTTTTGTGGGAGAAAAAATATGATCAGAAAGGCAAGTTCCCAATCAGCAAAAAAAAAAAAAAAAAAAAAAAAATGGGTTCACCTCCCCTGGGTGCCTTCCGCTTGCCTTTCTTCTGAACCTTCTCCTTAATTTCCATTTATTTGGACATCAAAGACTCTTCAGTGTGATCCTTTGAACTCATTTGCCTTATAGGTACAGAGTGTATGGAAACAGTTCCATTTAGCCAGAAATACTAGAGAAAACTCCTTTAGGAGAGCTAGGAAAGGAGACAGAGAACACGCCCTACCAAGTGTCAGTCTTTGTGTTTGGCATTTTGCACATATTACTTCATTTAATCCTCACAACAGTCCTGTGAGTCAAGAACTATAATTATTCTCATTTTATTGGTTAAGAAGTGGAGGCATAGAGAGGTTAAGCAACCAGTCTGATGTCACCAACTGAGTGAGAGATTAGAGATTTAAAGCCACAGCTTTTGGACTCTGAAGTTCTCTTAGGCAGGTGAACATTTTGGTCTAGAACCAGATCTAGAGAGAGAAAATAAAGAGAGGGTTGGCAGCATCCATACTTTCAAGAGGGACAGTCCAGCTTTTGGGCCCCTAGGACTCACAGCACAGCAGCAGCATCATAGAAGGTGACATGCTTACGCCACATCCCAGACTGATTAAATCTGAATCCCGGGATGGAGTCCAGAAATCAGGTTGTTAAAGTTCCTCAGGTGGTTTTAATGTGCAACTGAGGTTGAGAACCAACCCCTTTGTTTTATCGATGGCAACACTGAGACCAAAGAAATGAAGTAACTTTCCCAAAGGCTTGTGACCCATAACCCCAGTAAGGATTTCAACTTAGGTCTTCTAATCCTAAAAAGCCCTGGTGGCGCAATTGTTAAGAGCTCGACTGCAAACCCAAAGGTCATCAGTTTGAACCCATTAGCAGCTCTGTGGGAGAAAAGACCTGGTGATCTGCTCCTCCTGTAAAGATTACAGTCTAGAAAACACTGTGGGACAGTTCTGCTCCATCACGTGGGGTCACTATGAGTCAAAATTGACTCCATGGCCCACAACAACAACTTCTAATCCTACATCAGGCAGAACTGGGTTTCAGTACCACCTCTCCCACTGACTGTATAACCTGGAGCAAGTCATTTACCTCATGATGAAAGACATAAATGTATTTAAAGTTTTTAGATAGTGTTAAGTGTTCAAAAAACGCCAATCTTCTCTCTACCTTCCCCTACCCCAAATTCAGCCCACCTTCTGCTATGTAACAATAGTCAGAGAAGTGTGTGAGCAAGAAAGTGAGCATTGAGAATCTGATGATCCTTCCTTCAGCCTTAAGAAAAAGGCAGGACTTGGGATGCCTTGGGGATGTTGCCTGCCCAGAGAAGTCCTGGAAAGAGACCCATATACCCTGTCCTGTTATAGATTGAATTGTGTCCCCCAAAAAGGTATGTTGAAGTCCTAACACCTATACCTATAAATATGACCTTGTATGGAAATAGGGGTTTCTTTATTTGTGCTAGTTTGTTATGCTAATAAGGTCATAGGGAGCAGGGTAGGCTCTAAACCTAATCCCCTCTGAGTGGTGCCTTATAAAAAAGAGCAGAATAGACACAGCAACCCACACATGGGGGAAAATAAACACCATGACTCGATAGCACTGTAAGAACCTGCCTACAAGCAAAGGAACACCAAAGATTGCCAGCAGCCACCAGAAACTAGGAGAGAGGCCACAGAAGGAATCAGCATGGCCAAGACTTTTATATGAACTTTTAGCCTCCAGAATTGTGAGAAAATAAATTTCTGCTCTTTAAAGCAACCCACCTGTGGTATTTTTTGTTATGGCAGTATTAGGTAACTAAGAACTGTCCCAAATGTCATGCCAATCCCTGGTGAGAGGTAACAGGGGGGAGAGGAGTAGGAAAAGACAGCCCAGAGACGCAATTGCTGCTACTGACCTGGTAAGGCAGCCTAGACGCTGCGCTGCATGACTCCCATCCTATCAGGAAGTTCAGGTGGCTGCCACCGGGTGGATAGGGGTGCTTTGTTTAAAGAGCCCTGGCAAGATGCTCCCCAGATATAGACAGCTGAAAGGCAAATTAAAACACACACTTTCACTCCTGCACTTGTCATTGCTATTTAAATAAATGATTGTTTAAAGCCCTGGTATAAATATCCTAAACTGTTAACATTGTTTATTTCCAGCATGATGAGATTATGGTGGGGAGGGGAGGGGAGGGTATTCACCTTCTTGGTTATCTAGTTCATTGATGTTTAAGAGTTTATAACGATCATTGTACTACTTTACAAAAAGTACTAATGGGAGATCTGTAGATGGAAGGGAAAATACAGTAAAAATTCATTCAAAGCTATACGTAAAAAGAAAGATCCCTGATAAAGGGAAATGCATGGATAAGCGTAAGAGCTAGTAATAAGGTATTTGTGCTTGATGATTCTAAATATTTTGTCTGTCACGTTTTTTAAAAACAAATACATAAAAAGTGAGGGTAAAATTATGTTACAGGGCACATGAAATACGAACACGTATAATTAGTGGTAACAACAACAGAAGAGGGGAGAGGAAAGGTATAGATATAAAATTTCTTACATGTTACTGAAGTTAAGTTGGTACCAACTTACCCTAGAATATTATAAACACAAGCTCTTAAATGTAATATTCGTTGTAATCACTAAGAAAATATATAAAAAATATACACAAAAGGAAAAGAGAAAGGAACCAAAAAGGCTCACTACAATAAGCCACTGAAACACAAAAGCAAGTAGTACTAAAGGACAAAGAAAGAGAAGGCTTAAGACACACAAAAAACAAATAACAAAATGGCAGAAGTGAGTCACTTCTTATTAGTAATTACAGTGAATGTAAATGGACTAGATGCTCCAATTAAAAGGCAGAGAGAACAGATTAAAAAAAATGATCCAACTATATGCTGTTTACAAGAGACACACCTTAAACCCAAGGACACAAATAAGTTGAAAGTGAAAGGATAGAAAAAATATTCCATGTAAATAATAACCAAAAGAGACCTTGAGTGGCAATCAATAGTAGACTTTAACACAAAATCTGTTAGAAGAGATAAAGATGGACATTATATAGAAGTAAAAGGGTCAACTAATTAAGAAGATTTAACAATTATAAATACATACGCACCCAACATCGGGGCACCTAAATATATAAAGCAAACACTGATAGGGTTGAAGAGAGAAATAGAAAGTACTACGATTAATAGTTGGAGACATCAATGCACCATTATCGATACTGGACAGAACATCCAGGAAGAAGATTAACGAGGAAAAAGAGGGCCTGAATGATGAAATGAACTAACTAGACTTAACAGACACATATAGAGCACTCCACCCCCAAACAGCACAATATACATTCTACTCCAGTGCACATGAATCACTTTCCAGGATAGACCACATTTTAGGTCACAAAGCAAGTCTTGATAAATTTAAAAAGATTGAAATCATACAAAGTATTTTCTCTGACCACAACGGAGTGAAGCTAGAAATAACAGAAAAAAAAAACATGGAAAATATGCAAATACATGGAAATTAAACATTATTAAACCACAAATGGGTCAAGGAAGAAATCAAGAGAGAAATCACAAATTTCTTATAGTCAAATGAAAATGAAAGCATAACATATCAAAACTTATGGGATGCAACGGAGGCAGTACTCAGAGGGAAACTTACAGCAATAAATGCCTACTTAAAAAAAGAAGAAAGATCTTGACAACTTCAGGAACTATAAGGAGAAGAATGAACTGAATCCAAACCTACCAGGAGAATGGAAATAAATAAAATCAGATAAATAAATAAAATCAGAAAAACAATAAAGAGAATCAGTAAAACCAGGAGTTGGTTCTTTGAAACGATCAATAAAATTGACAAAACTTTAGCTAGACTGACAAAGAAAAGATGCAAATAACCAAAATAAAAATGAAAGCAGGGACTTACAACTGACCCAATAAAGAGAATTACGAAAGAATTTTATGGACAACTGTATGGCAACAAACTGGGTAACCTGATGAAACGGACAAATTCTTAGGAGCACACGGCCTGCCCATACTAACTCAAGAGGAAATAGAAAGTCACAACTGACTCATAACAAGTGAAGAGATTGAATCAATTATCAAAACCTTCCCCCCTCAAAAAAAACCCTGGGCCAGATGACTTCACCAGGGAATTTTACCAAGCATTTAGAAAAGAATTGACATCAATATTGTTTAAACTCTTCCGAAAGACAGAGAAGGAAGGAATACTCCCTAATTCATTCTATAAAGCAAACATCCCTGATACCCAAACCAGAAAAAGACATCATAAGGAAAGAAAACTGCAGGCCAATATCTTATGACTATAGATGCAAAAATCCTCAAAAAAATACTTGTGAAGAGAATCTAAGAGCATATTAAAAGAGTATGCAATGACCAAGTGGGATTTATTCCAGGAATGCAGGGATGGTTTAATATTAGAAAACCAATTAACATAATACACCTTATCACTAGAACAAAGGATTTTATAAAATCAAACACCCTTTCTTGGTGAAAACCCTAAAGAAGATTGAACCAGAAGGGAAATTCCTTAATACAATTCAGGGCATATATGAAAAACCAACAGCCAATATTATACTTATTGGAGAAAGACTGAGAGCTTTCCCCTTGAAACTGGGAACAATACAAGGGTATCCACTCTCACTACTTCTATTCAGTATTATATTAGACTCTAGCCAGAGCAAGAGACAAGAAAAAGAAATGAAAGGTATCCAGATTGGAAAAGAAGTAAAATTATCTCTATTTGTGGATCCTATAGATAGAAAATCCCAGAGAGTCCACAAGAAAAATAGAGATAATAGAGGAATTTAGCAAAGTTGCAGGATACAAAGTCAACAAATGAAAATCAGTCGGGGTTCCATACACCAGCAATGAGAAATCTGAAAGGGAAATAACTCCATTTGAAATAGCATCTAAGAGAATATAATACCTAGGAATAAACCTAACCAGGGATGTGAATGACTTATACAGTGAAAACTATATAACACTGCTGAAAGAGGTTAAAGAAGACTTAAATAAATGGAAAGATGTTCCACATTCATGGATTGGAAGGCTTAATATCGTTAAGATGCCAATACTACCCAAAGCAATGTATAGATTCAATGCAACCCTGATCAAAATTCCAACAGCCTTCTTTACAGAAATGGAGCCCTGGTGGCACAGTGGTTAAGAGTGGTTAAGCGGCTAATCAAAAGCAGCGGCTCCTTGGAAACCGTATGGGGCAGTTCTACTCTGTCCTATAGGGTCACTATGTGTCAGATTTGACTCAACAACAACGGGTTTGGTTTTTGTTTTGTTTTGTTTTTATTTACAGAAAGAAAAACCAGTCATCACTTTATATGGAACGGTAAGAGGCCCTAAATTGCTAAAACAATGTTGAAAGAGAAGAACAAAGTAGGAGGATTCACACTTCCTGATTTTAAAATATACTATACAACTACAGTAATCAAAACAGCCTGGTACTGGTATAACGATAGACACATAGACCAATGGCATAGAATTGAGAGTCTAGAAATAAACTCACACATCTATGGTCAACTGATTTTTGACAAGAATGCTAGGTCCATTCAATGGGGAAAGAAGAGTCTTTTCAATAAATAGTGCCAGGAAAATTGGATTTCCACAGGCAGAAAAATGAAACAGAATCCATGTCTTACACGATATAAAAAATAAATTCAAAATGGATTAAGGACCTAAATGTGCAAACCAAAACTATAAAGTTCTTAGAAGAACAAGCAGGGGCAACACTGTCAGGCCTAGCTTTCAACAATCTAATAAAATAACAAGAGCACAAATAGTAAAAGACTAAACAAATAGGACTTCATAAAAATTAAAAACTTTTGTTCATCAAAAGACGTTACCAAAAAAGTGAAAAGATAAGCTACTGACTGGGAGAATATCTTCAAAAACCATACATCTGACAAGAATCTAATAACCAAAATATATATAAAACTTCGACAGCTGAACAACAAAAAGACAAATAACCCAATCATAAAATGGGCAAAGGGCTTGAAAAGACATTTCAACAAGGAAGACTTCCAAATGGCCACCAAACACATGAAAAAATGTTCAGCTTCATCAGCCATCAGAGAGACGCAAACTGAAACCACAATGAGACACCATTTCACTCCCATTAAGATTAAAAAAAACAAAAACATAAAATAACCAATGTTTGTGATACTAGGGCTACTCTCTACTCTCCCAAGTTGAAGCATGTTTGGCTGTCTTAGTTATCTAGTGCTGCTATAACAGAAATACCACTAGTGGATGGCTTTAACAAACAGAGTTTATTCTTCCACAGTTTAGGAGGCTAGACGTCCAAATTCAGTGCAACAGCTCTACGGGAAGACTTTCTCTCTCTGTTGGTTCTGGGGGAAAGTCTTCATCATCAATCTTTCCTTGGTCTAGGAGCTTCTCAGCACAGGGACCCCGGATCCAAAGGATACACTCTGCTCCCAGCTCTTCTTTCTTGGTGGTGGTAGGAGGTCCCTCTCCTCTCTGTCCACTTTCTTCTTTTATATCTCAAATGAGACTGACTCAAGGTACAACCTAATGCAGTAGGTTGTGTCCTGCCTTGTTAACGTAACTGCCTCTAATCCCACCTCATTAACATCATAGAGGTTAGGATTTACAACACATAGGTAATTACATCAGATCACAAAATAGGGGACAACCACATAATACTGGGAATGACGGCCTAACCAAGTTAACACACCTTTTGGGTGGATACAATTCAATCTATAACATAGGCCTAATCAGCTCTTCTGTTCCTACACTTGCTTTGCCTAACCACACTGAGTCCAGGCACTTTGTCATGTATTGTCACAGCAGAGGCATACCCCCTTTAGCCCTCTTTCCTCAACAGAGAGAAGACACCTGCCCCCAGTTTGTAGAACTAATGAACCCCTTAGAAATGATAGCTTTCATGGGAAGAGGGGATAGAGGGAGAGGCTCTGAAAATACAACTGTGCTAGACAAACCTCATTGTTTTCTATCAGAAAGTGGCCCAACCCTGGCTACTTTCAGAAATGATGGAGTGAGGGGACAACAGGGAACACTTTAAAATGAGAAACTACCTGAAAAGAAAATCAAAGATGGCGTCTGTGCACAGGGTTCAAGGCTGTGGGGCAGCCTCTCAGCTCCTCTCATTGTTTACTAATTCTGTTACTTTGCCTAGCCTGACACTCTCAGGCATGGAAATGCTTAGCACGAACATGGCAGAGTCACATCAAGAGACCACTAACTTAGGTGCGGTTGTGTGAGCGGCTCAGCCTGCCTTGTATTTAGTGAGCATGTGCCGGGGAAGCCGGAAGACGTGTGTCTGCCTGAGTCAGCCCTGGTTCCCACATGTGTGAACATCTTACTATTCTGAGCATGAGTCTAGTGCTTAAAGACACACATTTTTCACACAACATGGTCCCTAAATGTATGACAACCACTTCCTTTCATGTTCACCCAGAGACACAGCATCTGTTCCCGTATGGATGGAAACACTGGTTGCTCAGATGTAATGAGAGACAGGTTGTCAGAGCTCCAAGATGGTGCCTTTGGAAGGAATGCAACCAAACCACACCCACTGCTGTCAAGTCGATTCCGACTCATAGAGACCCTATAGGACAGAGTAGAACTGCTCCATGGGGTTTGCAAGGAACAGTTGGTGGATTCGAACTGCTGACCTTTTGGTTAACAGCCATAGCATTTAACCACTGCACCACCAGGGTTTCCAGGGCTCCAATAGTCAAGGGTAATTTTGACCATATACGGTTTTGTTCTGTGCTGATTTTAGAGAGTGACCATGTATAAGAGGTGGCTCCCTGTAAGTGCAGGTTGCAGACAACCCAGGATCTCTCGTGGACAGTTCCCCAGGTTCTGCTGCGTTTGCTGCTAATGTTTCTTTGTTCGATTTAAATCCAGCTCCAGGCCTCTCCGCCCCCAGGTTCTGGCCCCACCTCACTCTTTCCCTGGGATGGAAAGTCAGTTGTTCCATCACAGGAGATACCAGGAGTAGCTGGGCTGGATCAGAGGTCATCAGAAATTTTTTTTGGAGTTCTTGAGTCCTTTAATGGCCATAAGGACCGGAGGACTTGGTATTTAATGGAAAAAGCATCACCTTTTTCGTGGAACTCGAGCTGGAAGGACTAGGGCACTCAGGCACCAACCTCTTTGTAGTTACAGGAATCTGAACTATGAAGGCACTGGACAGAGGACAAGGCCCTGGGCTCTGAGAGAGAAGTATCTCTCTGGAAGGGAATCTTGGCCTTCTGCAGACCTGGGAAGTGCCAGGGCTTAGCTCCCAAGTGAGGTGCGTGGGTGCTGACAGCTGGGAGCCAGGATTCTGGGGCCCGTTGTGACTGCTGGGAGCAGGGCAGGCTGTTGTGTAGGAGAAGCCCTCCCAAGATCATGGATGGGGGGGGGGTCTGGCATCTGCACAGGCTGACCTCTCAGAGGGCTCCTGTAGTGTCAGAGCCATCTCACAGGCACCTGCCGTGGTTATCAGCTCGGAGCTGAGTGCTTCTGGGGTGTAGATAGAGGGTGGAGTGAGAGAAACTGTTGTGGACTTCCTCCCAGGCAGCTCCAAGGTCCCAGGCAGCTCTCTCAGTGGCCCAGAGGTGCTGGGGGCTACGGGACACTGTGTATTCACTCCTGACTTGTCTCTAGCCTGCTGGGTCACAGCACACATTGGAGTCAAGAAGGTTTAGGTTCTAACGGCACTTCTGCTACAGACCAGCTGAGTGTTGTGGACAAGTTCCTTGATTTCTCTGAGCCTCAGTTTTGTCATCTATAAAGTGGGGATAATAATACTGATCTTGCAGGGCTGTTGCAAAGCAACATGAGAAAAAATATAAAAGAGGTTGAGTAGAGTGTGGACCTCTGGGATTAGCTGGAGTGCATGGTGGCTGGGGCAGGGAGGCAGGCAGGGCCTCCAGACAATGAGAAGAATCTTTGGATCCTCAAGGGTGTCTTCTTTTGTTTTGTTTTTAATTAAGCCTATGAGGAAAGGAAGGGAGCTTCTCTGAGGAGCGGAAAGGGTCTAGAACGTGGAGGAAGGGGCTCATGGGCAGAGGAGAGGAAACCAAGATGAGAAGACATTATACTCCTGGGTGGCCCAGGGTTCTACCAGCATATTTTTGATGCCTCACATGGCAGTTGAAGGTGGCAACTTCAATGAACTTAAAAAAAAAAAAAAAAAACTGTTTCCCTGTTTACAAAATAAAGGAATTGGATGGGCTTAACTTCAAGTCTGTCCAAGTACAATCTGGTGTCTTTAGGTGCCCCAAGCTTGAGAAATCACCCCAGACATGCACATATACACTTGCACACAGGTGCACACACTAACATGTACAAGCAGTTACTCACACTTGTACACAATTTTGTTCCCTGGGTTCCAACCAGATTAAGCTGGTATTTGTTTAAAACCTGCAGCTCTTAGGCCTTCCTCAGGACTGAAAAAAGTGCTAAGACCCAGGGCCAATCTCTGATCTTATCTCTCCCAGCTCTGCATTATCCCAGTACCAAGGTGGAAAGTCAGACCAAGGAGAATGCATCAAAAAGAGGAGGGTGTGGATCCACCCTAAGGCAAGCCAGGAGGTGGGAGCGTATGGGCCTCAGGTTTATTATACCCAAGGTGCACCTTAACCAGTTGCTGTCAGTCAATTGTGACTCATGGCAACCCCGTGTATATCAGAGTAGAGCTGCTTCATAAGTTTCCCAGTGTTTGATTTTTCCTGTAGGTCACCAAGTCTTTCTTCCAAGGTGCTTCTGGGTGGACTCGAACTGCAAACCTTTTGGCAAGCAGCTGAGCATTTAACCATTTGTGCCACCCAGAGACCCCAGATGCCCCTGAGAATGGGTAAAAATGCTGAGATCAGCCCAGGACGGCTCTGAGAGACCATCCAGTGCTCAAATCACGCCTTCATGCTTGGGGTGTGGGAGCTGGAGAGTGATAGACACAAGGTCCTCTTCCTCTGGCTCTCTAGACCCAGGACCAAGCAGGGTGCTTCTTGAGAGTAGCATCACTGAATCATTAACTTATTCATTCATTCACCCAGCAACCATTTCTGAAGCAGACCTATACCCTGCCTTGGGGGAGCTCAGAGCTTATATCCCACCCTGGCCCACAAGTTTCCTGCACTGCCAATTTCCAACAGGATGAAGGAAGCCTTCTCCTGGAATCTGAGTGGGAAAATTCAGCTCAGGGCAGAGTTTGCAGCCTCCAGGTTGTAAGCCTCCTCCTAAGCCTGAAATGAAGAAGACTTTCCTTTGCCCTATGCCCTCCACGTCTCGTCTCCACCCTGTGCCTTCTCAAGCTGATGCCAGGCTGGGTCAGAATGCCCCCTCATTAAGGATCACCCACTTGCCCACTAACATACCACAAGTCAGGCCATGACAAGCGCTCCAAACGGGCATCAATGTGCAGACCTACTGTGGAACAGAAGGAAGTGATTAATTCTGGCTTGGGGAATCAAGGAAAGCTTCACTAAGGAGGAAAGAGATGAACTAGGCCTGAGAGAGGAGCTCTGGTGGTGCAGTGTTTAAGCACTTAGCTACTAACCGAAAGGTTAGTGGTTCAAACCCACCAGCTGCTCCACAGGAGAAAAGACCTGGCAATCTGCTGCTGTAAAGATTTCAGCCTAGAGAACCCTATGGGGCAGTTCTACTTGGACCTATAGGGTCAGTATGAGTCGGAATTGACTCAATGACACACAACAACAGGCCTGAGAGACGGCTGGGATGCAAAGGCTCAGAGGCAAAACAAATGAAGCCTGAAGACATTTCCACATGTACTTCAAATGACCCAGAGTCAATCGCTTCCCTTTATGTGGTTAAAGGAACATGGGTTTTAGAATCCAAAAGATCTGGCCATTTATTAACCTTGTGACCTTAGGTAAATCAATTCTCTGAACTTCAATTTTCTCATCAGTATTTTTGTTAGTTGCCATTGAGTCGGCTCCTATTCATGGTGACCTTACATACAGCAGAACGAAATGTTGCCCGGTCCTGGGCCATCTTTGTGAACGTTGGTATTCTCATCTATGTAATTGGGATATTACCACCTATAATACTTATCTCACAGGGTGCTCTGAGCTTCAGATATATTATGTAAAGCAACTAGCCAGTGCCTATTTTGCACATGGCAGGCACTCCATAAGTACTCTGTCCCATTCTCTTCCTTTTCTTTCTTTCTTTGGGCGTCTGTTTCTCCTTCCCTAATATGAGGGAAATCTACTCCTCCCTAACTCCCTCCTACCCCACGATTTATCTCAAGAGACTAGTGGATAACTGAGATATCCCAAGTTCCTCATAAGTGAGCACAGGGGGAAACAGGCCATGGGTTATGTCGGCATCCAAAGTAGGCTTTATTTTCCCACTAAAAGGCGCCTTTAAACTGCAACAAGATGTGAAGCTTCAGTGAAGAGCCAAAGATAGAGCCGGGAATCAAAAAGTAGAGGGAGAGAAGAGAGGCCCAAGTTGTTTTCATTTGCAGAACTCCCAGCTCCAGCCAAACAACATCTTTAAATACTATTGACACGACAAAACCAAACTTCTTGGCTTAGACTCGAATTTTTCTTTTCCTTTCTTAAATCCAAAATCGAAGAATGTATCTCCTTTAGAACTATGTCTGTCAGCCCAGTCCTTTCTGCCCATGAGAGTCCAGCTCGGAGCTGGCCCAGGTTTGCCAAGGTTAAGGTAAGGTGTCTTGGCTCTAGCATGCACACTTGTGGGGAGGAAATTGAATGGCACCAAGGCCACACATGGAGGGTTTCTCCTGGTGGAAAGAGAGCCTCCTGGATAGTCTTCCTTTCGCTCTCTTTACCTCCAGTTCTCCTGCACATTCCTCTGTGTGTGTATGTGTGTACATGTGTATGTGCACACACATATGTGTGTGTGCAGCACACGTCTGTGTGCTCTGTGTCTGCTCTAGGTCTCACATTCTTAACAGGGAAGCATTTCCACACCTATTTGCAGCGAGGACTGCAACAAAAAAGTGAAATGGAGAAATTAGATAATTATTCCAGGATTTCAGGTTTTAAACTTCTGCCTAAAATAGCCAAATAATTGAGCTTGGAGTGGGTAGTCCTTCTGCTTGAATTACCCATATAATTACCTCAATTTTTCTGTTCACTTTGTTTATATAAGACATAGCGTTAGTATCATCCAGGTCAAAGAATACAGATATTAAATAAGCCACATAAGTAAATATCAAGGTTTCCAACCCAGCCTCTACACAGGTGGCATGTTCAGTCATCTAGTCACCCAGTCAACAGATACTTATTGTGCCAGACACTGGCCTAGGTGTTGGAGCTACAACGATGATCAAACAAACATGGCCCTTGCCCAGATGGAGTATATATTTTGGTAAGGGAAAGAGACAAAAATAAGTAAATGAAAAAATACAATGATTAGAAATTTGGTAAAGGTCAGGATGACTCAAAACTTTGTCTACTCCTATTGTAAGGAATTTCTGGTAAAGGTCCACGGAAACAATTAGCACCTTGTGTGAGAAGTCACATTCTTCTCCTCCACCAGCATATCTGGTCACTTGTCTAATCATCAACAGCCA
The DNA here is from genome assembly GCF_030014295.1 of Loxodonta africana. Taxonomy (NCBI): domain Eukaryota; kingdom Metazoa; phylum Chordata; class Mammalia; order Proboscidea; family Elephantidae; genus Loxodonta; species Loxodonta africana. Next base: position 46,119,395 of record NC_087353.1, read on the forward strand.
TCTCTTCCCAGGGTTGATGGGAGAATCACCAACTCTGGAATGAGAAGTTCTACAGTCACTAATAGCTGAATGGCCTTGAGCATGTCATGTTAGCCTCACTTTTCTAATCCATAAAATGGGCATCATATCCACCTGCATTATTGTCCCAGGGCTGCCATAACAAAGTACCACAAAGCAGGTGGCTTATGAGAACAGAGGTCTATTCTCTCGTGACTCTGGAAGCTAGAAGTCCAGGTCCAGGTTGTTAGCAGGGTCATGGCATCCTGGATGTCGCAAACAGTGAGTGCGCTTGGCTGCTAACTAAAGGGTTGGAAATTTGAGTTTACCCAGAGGTGCCGCAGAAGAAAGGTTTGGTGATCCACTTCCAAAAAATCAGCCGTTACTGATTGAAACTCCTATGGAGCACAGTTCCACTCTGACACACACGGGGTCACCGTGAGTTGGAAAGAACTCGACACCAACTGATGGTTAGCAGGGTTGTGTTCTCTCTGAAGTCTGCAGGGAAGATCCTTTCCTGTCTCTCCCAGGTGCCCCAGGTGTTCCTTGGCTTGCAGCTGCAGTATAACTCCATCTCTGCTTCTGTCTTCACAGGGCCATCTTTCCTCCTGCCTGTGTCTCTCTTCTTTTATAAGGACACCACTCGTGTTGGATTAGGACTCACCCTGCTCCAGTATGACCTCATGTTAACCTAACTGATAACATCTTCAAAGATCCTATTTCCAAACAAGATCATATTCACAGGTACTGGTGGTTAGGACTTCAAATATATCTTTTTTGGTGGACACGAGTCAATCAATAACACTATCCAGCCAAACCACAGTGTTCTCGTGAGGACCAAGGAGATCCTGGGCAGAAATACTCTGCAAACAGTAAAACTCTGGATAAAAAAAAAAAAGGTAGCGTTGATCAAGTTTCTGCATAAGGAAGGTTAGTAAATCTGGGAGGGAAAATGAACCCCTTCAATAAAAAAGAAACATGAGGGAAGAGGAGAAGAGCAAGAGCCAGAACGAGAGATTGGAGGGGTGAGACAAGAAGCTATAGCACTGAAGAGGTACAGATGAAAGAATGTGCACAGTGTTCTATGAACACGTGGAACTCACTGCTTAAAAGAAGTTGTACAGGTGGAAAATACCAATGAGTTCAAAAGAGAGTTAGATCATTTCCACTGCTGACAGGTCAGATGAGTAGAGATATCTGATCCACGGTGTCATTTCTCACCTGGGATTCTATGGGGCTGGAGATTTCCACACTTGGCAAAGACAGCCTTTTTTTAAATGACAGAAGGGGAGAGTTGGCAACTACACAAGTATGTTGATCACCAAGGACCTCCAACCAGATAAATCTTTGAGTGACTTTTCTTTGGGCATAAATAATTACTACAACAATAACAAGTCACTATAATCTGAGTGACTGGTGGTAAACTGGTTAACCACTTTTGGCCGCTAGCTGAAAGGTTGGTGGTTCGAACCCACATGCCACTCTACAGGAGAAAGATGCGGCAGTCTGCTTCTGTAAAGATTACAGCCTTGGAAACCCTATGAGGCAGTTCTACTCTGTCCTATAGGGTCACTGTGAGTCAGAATCACCTTGATGACAATGGGTTTATAATATGAGCACTACTGTATGCCAAACATTGTGGTAAGAATTTTACTACTGTTGTCATATTTAACCCACAACGCTATGAGATAGCAGCATTCATACATGCAGATGAATATATGAATGATGCTATATCATTCTGAGGGATAGAAAGGTTAAGGAAGACACACAGCTAATCCGTGATGGAGCTAGGGTCTGATTTGTCTACTTCTCAAATTCGTCTCTTTACCTCAGTGCCAAAGCTAGCTAGTAACATGAAGATTCCACCGTCTCCTGTGTTTTGAATTTGACACTTTTGACTCCTAAATTGGGTCTTCTCAGGAGCTGCCATAGGTGATTCTTTTTAAAGGAAAGAAGAGACAGAACCACACAACTTCGGGGAATCAAAGAGATTATTGACCAATCCTCTTTTTTTTTATTATTTAATTTTTATTGTGCTTTAAGTGAAGGTTTACAAATCAAGTCAGTCTCTCATACAAAAATTTATATACACCTTGCTATATACTCCTAGTTGCTCTCCCCCTAATAAGACAACACACTCCTTCCCGCTACTCTCTATTTTCGTGTCCATTCAGCCAGCTTCTGACCCCCTCTTGCCCTCTCATCTCCCTTCCAGACAGGAGCTGCCCACATAGTCTCCTGTATCTACTGGATCCAAGAAACTCACTCTTTACCAGTACCATTTTCTATCCCATAGTCCTGTCCAATCCTTGTCTGAAGAGTTGACTCTGGGAATTGTTCCTGTCTTGGGCTAACAGAAGGTCTGGGACCATGACCTCCGGGGTCCTTCTAGTCTCAGTCAGACAATTACGTGTGGTCTTTTTACAAGAATTTGAGGTCTGCATCCCACTGCTCTCCGGCTCCCTCAGGGGTTCTCTGTTTTGTTCCCTGTCGGGGGTAGTCATTGGTTGTAGCCGGGCACCATCTAGTTGTTCTGGTCTCAGGTTAATGTAGTCTCTGGTTTATGTGGCCTTTTCTGTCACTTGGGCTCATAATTACTTTGTGTCTTTGGTGTTCTTCATTCTCCTTTGCTCCAGGTGGGTTGAGACCAATTGATGCATTTTAGATGGCTGCTTGCTAGAGCTTAAGACCCCAGACGCCACTCTCCAAAGTGGGATGTAGAATGTTTCCTTAATAGATTTTATTATGCGAATTACCTTAGATGTCCCCTGAAACTGTGGTCCCCAAACCCCTACCCATGCTACACTGGCCTTTGAAGCGTTCAGTTTATTCGGGAAACTTCTTTGCTTTTGGTTTAGTCCAGACCAATCCTCTTTTTATGGATGAAAAAAACAAGGGCTATATGACATCTAGGTGACTTTCCCAAGGCTACATAACTGATTAGTGACAGCATCAGAGAGGGAAAAAAAGAAAGCAGGATACATTGATTAATGTTTTTCAAACCAGTGAGTAGGCTGGTAACCTACTCACCAGCACGTGATTGAATTCATTTAGTGAGTCGGGTTCTTTTTTCTTCTTTAACCAGTAATTTGGCATACTGAGTGGTACAGTTAACGCACTCAGCTTCTAACTGAAAGGTTGGAGGGACCTCGCAAGAAAGGCAAGGTGATCTACTTGGGAAAAATCAGCCATTCAAAATCCTGTGGAGCACAATTCTATTCTGATACACATGGAGTCTGTGGCAACTGGTTAACCAGCAGTTTTAAAAAAAACTGAACTAGAATAAATTAGGAAATAGTAAAGGCAACGTGTATGTGTTTATGTGTGTACACGGAGTCTGACTGCAAGGTGTCTGTGGTTGCTAAGTCCTTTGTAAACTGGAGACTGGAGAGTGAGGATGGGGGAGGAAGAGACTGTGGGGCTGACAGGAAGTGTGAGCAACATCCCAGATTTACTCCTCCAATTCAAGCAAAACAGCTTTAAAATAACTACGGGGGACTATTTTTAGCATGTGCCACAAATACCTTTCCTTTGACCTCTGGCACTGACCAGGGTGGCTCCTCAACAGAGTACACCATGCATGGGAGCTTCCAGGGGCCCAGGAGTGCCAAGACACAGGAAGGGGCCCAGGGCCAAGCTTTTATACAAATTCCATGGCTGTTTCCCTTCACTTACTTCCTTTGCCTGCCTGGGGATTAGGGCAGGATCCTCTGAAACAGGGAACAGCATCCTTCACAACAGGATATAGAAGGGGACCACACGCTGCTATGAGTCAGGCCAACAGCAGTGAGCAATGGAGCTGGACTCTGGCTGCTTCTGGGCCCCACTCAGCTCATGCAAGACACCTTAACCCTTCAGGGAACAGGAGTGGATACAGCTGAGGGCCTGGAGGAGGATGGAGGGGATCTTTCCAACCTGTGGCCTGTAAACAGGCCTTTGACAGCTTCAGGGTTCAGGGTTCCTTTATCTAGAACCCACCAGCACCCAAAGCCTGGGTGAGGAATAGAAGGCGTTTCAAGGACTCCTCCCATGTCAGAAGGCATGCCCAGGAATAAGTGTGTGTGTGTGTGTGTGTGTGTGGTAGTCTGGGGGCATAGTGTGTGTATTTGTGTCATGTGGTACGTGTCTGTGTGATGAGGTGGGGGCATGAGGGTGTGACAGTGTGGGGGTATAGTGTGTGTGTGTGTGTGTGTGGTATGGAGTGAGTGTGCAGGGTGTGGTGTGTGAGATGTGTGTGGTGTGTGGGATGTGTGTGGGGTGTGGTATGTGCGTGGTGTGTAGGGACTACATGTGTGCTATATGGAGTGTGGTATGTGGGGGGTGTATGTGTGGTATGTATGGTGTTGTGCTGTGTGTGTATATGTTGTGGAGACAGATAGTAGGTGAGAAGAAACTTGAATCATCAGGAAGCTTATGAGGAAGCACCAGGAGCCTCATCTGTGGGTCACAGTAGGGGCTAGTGAAGCCTGGGTGTCGGTTAGAAGAAGCACCGACCTCTCTATTTTTTAATATGTGTGGGGATCAGTGTGTATGTGGGTAGAGGATGGGGTAGGGGGATAGAGTGAGGATAAAACTCTTCTTAACACCAAGGAAAACTTTCAGCCTTGACACAGATTATACGAACTAAAAACCAATCAAGTGAGAATAGAGAAACTAAACATTTGCCTGAGTTGTGGAAAAGTAATACCAATTATGTCACTTTCAGGAACTGTGCGCCATTTAGGTCTAAGTTCCATATAGCTTAATAGTGATAACACTTCGTGAAATCATGTGCAAGGTTGACTTTGTTGTAGGTTTTATTCTATCACGTTAAGCTCTGCACAGAGGTAATTAGCCACCATTGTGTATTACTACTGATGCAGGACTGCTGGGCTCAGCATGTCACCCTCTCTGAGGGAATGCAGGTGATTCTGAGAGCCTGTTTCAGTGATTGCCCAAAGAACAGCCTCCTTGGGACATGAGTGCCTGTTCAGGAACCTGTCTGGCGAAAGGTGAAGCCAAGTACCTGAGAGTCCTGATTCCCACCCCTGCTCCAAGAGGGAGTGGGCTGATCTGTTCACAATCTCTTCTCTACACTCCAGATTCTGACAGTGAGGACTCCAGGGGAGAGGCTCAGGAGAAAGTCCCTGCGTCTTCACTCTGAAGCAGGAAGGGGAAGAGGGCAGAACTGGCAAATGTGGAGGGTATGACTTTCCCAGTCAAAAGTCTCCTATGTAAAAATGTAATTTTCTTTGTTTTTCTGGAATTGGTTTTATTTTCTCTCTCAACTGCCTTGGCAACTGAAGACACACACGGAGCTCTCTTAAAAAGCCACAGTATCTGATGAGAGGCACACCTGGGTTCTAATTCCAGCTCCTGTACTTAAAACCTGGGTGGCCTTGGCCAGCTCACTTAACTTTTCTAAACTTCAATTTTCTCATCTGTAAAAAGGAGATAACAACACCTGTCAGCTCAATAGTGGGGATTAGATGAGAACAGTGAGTGGAAGCACCTAGCCCAGGGCTGACAGACCTAAGCACTCAATGCTTGCCCTCCATGTAAGGTTACCCATAGATTTAGAGTTGACCTTTAGGGTAAGGAGCCCCCACTGCTCGTTCCCCTGCACCCTCAATGTCTGGGGTGGTCTTCTGGCATCCCGTGCTCCCACTACAATGAGGGGAGACTTTCCTTCCTTTCCACGTTGCCTGGTAGAAGCTTACAGTGGGCAGAGACTAGCTGACGTGGCTCCAAAGCAATTGTGGCTTGGAAAGAGCATTTGGCATGTGCCCTGTTGTCCCTCACAAGCTGTGGTCCATGGCTTGCTGGAGAAGCACTTTGTTCTGGGGCCTAGAGGTCACTTTGCAGAGGGATCACCCCATGAGTCTGCATGTTGAGCAGCTCCCCTCAGTCCTTGGTCCCCCACTCCCTGTCCTTGGCGCCATCTGCTCTGGATCACAAATCCTGCTCAGGAGACTGGGCAGCTGCTTGCTGCCTATGACTGGTGCCTGAGTCCCGAGATGACTGTCCATGGGCTGTGGCTGTGAGGCAAACCTGAAGCTTGGGGTGGAGGGCCCATGGAGACGTTTGCACACCTGGGAGACCAGGAAGGAAGGCAGCCAGTATGAGAAAGGGTGGTGGGGAAAACATGAGAACCCAGTTTTCTCAGCTCCATCACTTAATTATTTTTGGATTCCAAGCAAAGCGTGTCCCCTACCTGGCCCTAGCTTCCTTATTGGTAAAATGAAGAGTTGGACAAAATGATCTCTAAGGGTCCCTTCTAGCTTCACTCTTTTAAGGCTATAAATTCCTGGTCTTCTTAAAGATCACCAGTGTAATAGCTTCCTGTATTTAAGGGGAGGGGAAGGAGTACAGGATGGAGAAGCAGGGGCAGAGCAGGCAAAGGTGGGGGGTACAAGTTTCCCAGTCAGAGGACTCTGCTTTGTAAAAATGCAATTGTCTTTATTTTTCTGGAATTGCATTTGTTTTCCATCTAATCCCCATTCTAAGGAGCCCTGAAGGTGCAATTGTTAAGCGCTTGGCTGTTCACTGAAAGGTCAAAGGTTCAAACCCGCCAGCCACTCCTCAGGAGAAAGATGTGGCAATCTGCTCCCCAAAAGATTCCAAACCTCAAGCCCCAGTGCCGTTGAGTCAATTCCGACTCACAGTGACCCATAAAGATTACAGCCTTGGAAACACTATGAGGCAGTTCTACTCCATTATATAAGGTAGCTACTGGATGGCACACAGCAACAATCCCCATTCTGACTGAGAAACTGGTAGAAAATCTAGTTATTTACTTCCAGGTAAAACCAGTCACTTCAGTCATTTTCTCAATCATTTCAGTATTCAACTCTATTCAAGTCAGTGTTTTTGTTCCTACTCCCTCCCTCACGCTGATGTAAAGGGCAGGACCTGCAGCATCTGTGAAGAGATGGAGACTACATCTCTGTCTCTATCTACTGATATCCTCCTTTGAGGTGTAATGTGTCCCTGTCTGGTCCCCAAACAGTCCCCCACCAAGCTGGTTACCTTGGCCTTGTCCAGGGCCTGACAGAGGATGCATGCTGCCCTGTCGTCACTTCATCAGGCTCTTATTCCAGCTGAAAGCCCTTGCAGGCCTGGGCTTCCTCACAGCCACCCTCTCTGGTCTCTCACTTCCACCTCCCTGGATGAGCCATGGAAACCTGCATGAATGTGTGCTTTGGGGATGTCCTATGCCTGGGCATGCCACCCTGCTGCTTCCTCTCTGTAGCTGCCACACCACAGTGGTCAAGGGGGCTTCCCAGAGGTGTGAGGTGCAGGTCCTCCCCAGGCTGGGACCTCACCTCATGTGAGTAGTTCTGTCACTTTCCTTACCCTGGGACTCCGGTGGGGATGGGCACAGAGCTCCCTCAGTGCATCTGACTCTCCCAACCCTACTCCTCAGCCCCAGCTGAGAGGGTGTCAGTTTGGGGTAAAAAAAAAAAAGTCCAGTGCCGTCGAGTCGATTTCAACTCATAGTGACCCTATAGGACAGAGTAGAACTGCCCCAGAGGAGTAGGGGTAGTTAAATAAAATACATATCACACCTTCTTTTAATTTTTCCTGTCTTTTTTTTTTTTTTTTTTGCACCTAAATTGAAGTTTTGGGCTTCAAAAGCTAAGCACTTGGTGTCTTTGTTCTCTGGTTCCTTTGTGACTACTACCCTTTCACTGCCTGAATGGGAATAAACAGCACATCCATTAAGACATCATATATAAAAGTCCCTGGATAAGTCTGAGCAAAGGCTTAGTGCTGGTCCCAGGCTCTTAAATGCCTTTGACAATAACGTGGAATTGTTGGTGTCCAAGAAAATCATAATCAAATAATCAGAAGCCTATAAAGCAAGTGTGAAATACAAACCCTTCACTTGGAATTTCAAGTCTTCCTCATTATGGCCTAACGCAATCTTCTTCTCTCCCAGCACTACCCTAATTAGAACTTCACAAGCCCTTGTGCAAATGCTTCATCTCTCTGAACCTCAGTTTCTTCATCTCTAAAACAGGGTTAGTAATCTGTTCCTCGGTGTGTTGTGATGAGAGTCTAAGAGACACTAACAAGTGACTCTATTTCAATCTAAGCTTAAGTAGAAGCACATTCTAGCACAGGAGCAGGCATGCAGCAGGTTTAGTAGACCTTAGTTCTCTCCCCAACCCAATCCCCAGCAAATGGATCATATTCTGCTCCAACAGTCCTGAACTCATGGCTTAACTCTACTGAGATGCTTCCCTGCCAAATGAATTTTATCTAAGCCCCACCACTAAGGGTTCGCTTCTCTTAAAAGCTACCACCTCCACAAAGCTGCCCCAGAGCCAGAATGAGGCTCCCCTCATCCCTTCTCAGGCGACTATTGAGGGCTCAGACTTTGTCCTATTTTTATATACCTTGCTCCTAGCTGTTGGAGCCAGCCTGATCCAGCCTGCACTACACCTCTGCTGGCTCACTGAGAGCTACTCAGTGTTCCAGGCAGCTGCCCAGGCCCACCCCCTCGCTGGCTCCCAACCTGCCTTTGTCCTGATCCCACATCTACCTGACTCCCACTCCTGTATCTCTGCTCTGACCTCAGACTCTGCTTTTGACCCTTCTGAGCTGGAGTTATTTGTGTTCTCCAGTGTGGGTCAAACTTTGGGCCCCAGCTCTCCCCGTTCCTGGCCTCAACCCCAAAGGCCCCACTCCCTTGTGTCACAGTGCCAACTATCTAGAGTCTCTGTGCACGTGTGAGCATGTATAAATGTATGTGTGTATAAACGATGAAGATGGCTGGTAAGTCCCCAAGTAACTATGGCAAAGCAATAAGAACCCACCACAGTCTAGGTTCTGGTCACCATTTCCTGCCAGTCAAATGGTTATTGCAACTTGCCGGGAGAAAAGAAAACCAGAGTTTTACATTCGGCCCTAATGGGGCCAAAAATAAGATACTGGCTGAGCAATAGTGAGGGGCCTGCTGTGTCTCGGGAAGGCAGGGGCCCAGGTGGAGTCCTTGTACTCATCAGGCCTTGATCAGCCCAGAGGTCTAAGAGTCATGGGTAACTGTGAAAAATTCTCACAGATGGTTGGTCACTAGGTATTTGAGCCAATGGTGGCTGGGGGTCAGTGCGATCCTCACAGCCCTAACTGGTCCAGACTTGGGGAAGACCTGCCTGGGACCTCTGAAGGCACCAAGTATGAGGGGAGAAGTGTGCCGTCACAATCCTGAAATACATCTGGGTGATAAAAAAACTGAGGGTGCCTCAAGGCAGGACAGGTCATGGAGCTGAGCTGCAGCAGCTACGGAGCCTCCCTCCATCTGCCTTGGGGGGAAGGCATTTTTATCTTGGCTGAATGCATTCCTATCAGTCCCCTTCTACGAGAACCAGGCTCTGTGCTTGGTACTAGAGATGCAGTGATGAGTGAGACAGACACAGTTCCTGTCTTTACAGAACCGGCAAAGCAGGATGTGATGTACATTGTCACCCGGAAAGCATAAAGGATTCTAGGAGTGCCTGGAGGGGTTGGGGTTATGAGGGAAGACTTCCTGGGAAAGGAAACATTTAAGGGACATCTGGTGTTGTAAGCAAAGGGAATAGCAGGTATGAATGACAAGTCACCAGAGAGAAGACAACCTGCTGGGAACTGAGAGAAGCTCCTCCCACAGAGCCAAGTGGGAAAAGATGAGACTGAGTGGTAAGAAGCAGGGCCTGGCTTTCAGGATCCAGTATGAGCACCAGCAATATATGGGTGAGCGCACCTAGTTATACAGAGTCCAGAACAGCATAGTACTCACTTCCTCACACTTTTTCGATCTCAGACCCTGTGGGGAGGGTTGGACATTTTTCATACATTCTATATAGAGTTGATACCTGTCGGGATTGACTCAACAGCAACGGGTTTGGCTTTGGTTTGGTATAGTAGTATCATGAAAAGAAGCCCTGGTGGCGCAGTGGTTAAGTGCTCAATTGCTAACCAAATGTTGGTGGTTTGAACCCACCAGCTGTTTTGCAGGAAAAAGATGTGACAGTCTGCTTCCGTAAAGATTACAGCCTTGGAAACCATGTGGGACAGTTCTACTCTGTCCTACAGGGTTACTCTAAGTCAGAATCAACTCAATGGCAACGGGTTTTCAGATAGTATCATGGGGTCTCCAAGAGTCAAAATTGACTCATATGCAGCAGGTTTTATAGTATCTAGTGGAGTCCCTGGGTGGTGCAAATGGTTAACGTGCTCTGGGCTGCTAACCTAAAGGTTGGCAGTTCAAGTCCACCCAGAGGCACTTTGGAAGAAATGCTTGGCTGTCTGCTTCTGAAAAACCAGCCATCAAAAACCCTATGGAGCACAGTTCTACTCTGACGCGTTGTCGTGAGTCAGAATCGACTTGATAGCAACTGGTTATAGCGCCTAGCCCAGGACTCTGCATACAGTAAGTGCTCAGTTAATATTTGTGGAGTAGTTGACCAAGGATAGGGATTAAAGAAGGGTTAGGAACCTGGTTCCACATAGAGACCCTTAGAAAATTAAAGTATCTCTCCCAGTCACATGATCATAAATTTATGACCTTACAGTTGCTACTTCATAACCAAAACAAAATAATCATTAAAAAATAACAGTAATGTGTAAGATCAGCACTGGCAAATCTCAATTGGCAGGCAGGAAAACCTGGATCCCTGAAGCCTGTCTGGTTCCAAGGTTAAAACATGCTTTGGGTGGAGATTCAGGGGTGAAAAATCATTTGCTTCTGGAAGCAAGAAACTGACTCAAATCTAAAGTAGCAGGTTTCAGTTCTCTAGAGCAAAATGACATTGTGTGGCTCAAATTGTTAGGGATTGCCAACTTGAATTATTTCACAAACACATTCACTACAATGGGAGCTCAGAAGAGGCAGCCAGCCCCAGCTGGAGTCATGAGGGGAGAGGAGGTAGGATGTGAGCCTTGTGCTATGGCTGGGTCTCAGCCAGGTTAGAGGAGACCAAGGCTTCCCAGAACCCGTCCTGGCCTTCCAACCACTGTCCCTGCAACAGCCCTCTTCCCCCGCTCCCCAGCCCCTCCTTGTCCCCACCACTTAGCTGGCCATGCCTTCTCAGTACAACTTTCTATCACCTCCTTACATACTAGCAATCTAGCAAACGCTTACGCCTGTACCAGATACCTTTGTCAATTCATTTCTAAGGAATTTAGAAATGTTGGCTGCAGAAAATCTTGCTTTCTGGTTAATCAGCATCCTCAGATATTTTCTCCTCTCACCCAGATTTCCTCTCCAGACTCTTCTCCCCATCTCACATCCCTGCCATCTCTCTGTTGTTTTTTGTTTATTTGTTTTGTTTTTTAAGGAGTTTTTTTAGCATGAGTTTTCTAGAAATAACATAAAAATAAGTTCCTCAGAGGCAATGTAATAAATTATCTGAGATATGCATGGATAATGGAGCCTTTGGGTAGGAGATGTGAAGAATACTGATCATGGAAAAACACAATTCGAGAGGCAAGATTTTATAGGAAGCAATTAGCATTAAACAGGAACATGTCGGAGGCACTGGGGCATTGGAAACTGGGTACCCCAGCCTTCTTTTTGTAAGTTTGATTTACTAAATGGAACCTAATGATATGTAAGCAAAATACTGGAAGGCCATTTCTTTGCTAAGGAGACCCAGCCAACAAATACAGTGGAAAAATTGGAGCGATACTTTTCGCTCTGGGATTCTTTTTTTTAATCTTCCCTTGGTCAAAAAGGGCAGCCAGCAGAGCCTTGGAAAGTAGCACTCCAAAAATTCAGTCTAAGAGGTTCTTTGACTCTCCTGAGCTTGGTACAGGTAAAAATGCCACTTTTGTTGTTTTTCTTGTAAAGCGGTATGTACATTTAACACAAAATTTGCCGATTCAACAAAAATGTCATTTTTCAAGGGAGAAAGCTTGGAATTGTTTGATTAAATGCTCACATTTATATATAGCCCTTCTGCCTCGTGTTAAGAAAGGGATTTTTTAATATAAAAAAGTGGATTTTCCCCTAAGTGATTGCCTGGCTTTGTGCCCCACTGGGAGCCTAAGGAGAAAACTATTTGGGGTTACAAAATGGGAAAAATTAGTCACCAGTGATTCACAGAGACTATAAATATGTGGCTATATTGTTCTTTTATTTATGATCTAGCTGGGATGAGTTGTTTGGGAGGAAGCAGGAAGATACACAAACAGAGCCAAAGGGGAGTTAGACCCTTCCACCCCCCACTGCCATCAGACCCTCCTTCTGTCTCAGTACTCTGCCTGACAGGACCCATCTCTGGAGGGCTGTCCTGGAATTTCTGCTGGGCCAGGAAAGAACAGTTTACCAGACACCCTGGTGTCCTCCCTGAAGCCACCTGTGCTACCACGGGGCATCACCTCAAGTTAGTGCCCAGTGTCCTGGTTTCAGCCCAGGAGCCGGGTGTACTGTTGGCTTTGCCATTTCCTGAACTGAAAAGAGAGGTAAGTGCAGGAACGAGGGCGCTGTCAGCTGCCGATGCAGTTGTACTGCCTGTGCCTCAGAATTCCAGAAACTCTTACCCTAAATCCTCCTTACACACACACACGCATTTTTTAAAAACGTATTTTTATTATTTATTATATAAGATTTTATTATTTATATATTTGTTATATATATTTATTCATTTATGTTATTATTTCTTATATAAGATGCAAGAAAACAGGAATCTGGTCACCAATAATTCATCCAACGAAAGCACACAGAGCCTCTACAACATGGCAGACACTGTGTGGGGCTCCAGGGAAACAATGGCGAGAAACAGAGCCATGGGCCCAGCCTCATGCAGCATTGGTCTCCTGGGAAGACAGACCTAGCACAGGGCTTTGCATGCTCTCCCAGGAGCTGCGATGCAGTGGGATAGACAGGTACCAGAGACGTGAGAGCACACAGGAGGCACATCCAGCCTTGAGGCAGGTCAGGAAAGATGCCCAGAGCAAGTAATGCGTAGGTCAAGCCATGTGAGGCAAAGCCATGACCCAGGCAGCACAGACTTAGAGGCACAGAGGAAAGCAGGTTTAGACAACAAGTTAGAACAGAAGCATGAAGTGTTGCCTAGTCAGTTTGAGGCACTAGGGTACAAATCAGCCTAGTCAGACAAGGAAGGTGACTACCCCAACGTGAGGAAAACAAACAGCAATGGAAATGTTCCCAGGGTCTCATCATAGCACTCTCTGAAGAACTGGGAAGAAAGTGTCCAAGCTCATGCGCTATTTTCTAGATGTGTAGTTCTAAAACTTTTCACTCTGTGACAGTCTTACAGGCTTCAGAAACCCCCGTTCAGCACTCCGATGATATCAAAATGGGCCAGAGCAAGAAGGTCTGTACCCAGGAGTCCAATCAGACTCACATTGTGGTTGGCAGATGGAACATGGGTCTAGATAGCAAGTTTAATTCTAGAACATTAACCCAAGAGAACTGTTCTAGTCACAATTGCTATATGTCATTGCCATGTGCAGTCATGTAGCATATGCTGAAGCTTTTAAGATCAGAAGGCCATACCTACAGAGTGGGGGGGTCAAGAGAGAGGTAGGCTGAGCCAGGCAGAGAGTGGGCCCAGGTCAGAGTGACACCAAGAGTAAACCAAACCCCACTGCCATCGAGTCGATTCAGACCCACAGCAGTCTGCTTGAGGACAGAGTAGAACTGTGCTATAGGGTTTACAAGCCTGTGAATCTTATGGAAGCAAACCACCACATCTTTCTCCATGGACCGGCTGGTGTATCTGAACAACTGACCTTTCAGTTAACACCCAAGCGCTTAACCAGTATGCCACCAGGGCTCCAGGAAAGTCGACAGCAGGAGTAAGAGCCCCCAAACCTGAGACTGAAAACAACTGAACTCAAGTTCATATGGGCCCTCTCTATCAACTAGATTTGGCCCCACCCCACAGGGTGGAGCTTTCAGCTAAAGATTGACTTGACTCAGCTTCAAGGGCTAGGCGTCTATGGGGGAAGCAATAAGAAAGACTGCATTACCCTTATCTGTCACCTGACTCATAGTCTTCCTCTTCACCGCAACCTCGCCCCCACCCTGGGTGATTTCTGCATCCTAACAGTTGACTTTCATAATTCTCTGCTCTCCTAGTTTATCAATTCTTCATTCCCAGACATGGTTTATATTTCTGGTTCAAATTTTCTGAGCCATCTCTCAACAGCCTCCCCAGGCCCTTCAAACTCAACATGTTCAATTTTAAGCTCTTCATCTTTTCCTCCAGGTATGATCCTTTTCAATTTCATGAACGGTTACTGTGCTGAGCCAGGTTGATCTGCCAAGCCAGAAACCTGGACTCATCCCTGCCCCACAACTTTCCACATCCAACCAGTCCCCAAAACTGGCTGATTCTACCTCTGAATTACCTCTCTACTCCTCTGCCACCATCCAAGGTGAGGTCTTCCCCGTCTCTGACCTTAGTAGCAGAAACAGACTCTACACTCCATTGGCCTCACCCACTAATGCTTCCTGTACACCATGCCCAGCATGAGCTCACTGACACACAAGCTACCCATGTCACTGTCCTTCTTAAAAGCCTCCATTAGCTCTCAGGATAAAGCCAAAACCTCTTAATATGACTTAAAAGGTTCTCTGTAATGTAAAGCCTGACCCCCACCTACTTGTCCAGCTCCATGCTACACCATGCTCCTCTTAATCTTGATTTTCAGCAGTACAGCTGTTGGTCCCCCTAACAGAACATGTCAATTACCAAGAATAAACCCCCAGACACCATATGAGCCCTGGTGGCACTACATTTAGCTGCATGGATGCTAACCAAAAGGTTGGTGATTTGAACTCAACCATTTCCTCCATGTGAGAAAAGACCTGGCAATACGCTCCCATAAAGATTACAGCCTAGGAGAAATTGCAATTAATGTCATATAACAATATGTGTATAAATTTTTGTATGAGAACTTGAGCTGTAAACTTTCACCTAAAGCACAATAAAAAGGAAATCAAACGACGTATTGCAGATCTGCTGGAAAACACCTCTTTAAAGTATCCAAAATCCAAGATGTCACCTTGAGGACTAAGGTGCGCCCGATCCAATGCATGGTATTTTCAATCATCTCATTGGCATGCTAAAGCTGGACAATGAATAAAGAAGACCGAAGAAGAATTGATGCCTTTGAATAATGGTGTTGGCAGAAGAATTATGGTGTTCTCAGAAGAACAAACAAGTCTGTCTTGGAAGAAGTACAGCCAGAATGCTCTTTAGAAGAGAGGATGGCGAGATTTTGTCTTACATACTTTGCACATGTTGTCAGGAGGGACCAGTCCCTGGAGAAGGACATCCTGTTTGGCAAAGTAGAGATGGATTGACATAGTCTGGCTGTAACAACAGGCTCAAGCACGACAATGGTTGTGAGGATGGTACAGGACCGGGCAGTGTTTCCTTCTGTTATGTGTGGCTCTGAGTTGGAACCAACTTGGCGGTACCTAACAACAACAGTTTTCATTTCCCCTCCTTTTCTCTTTGTTTTTCTGGGTTTGCGCCTTTTTTTCTTCTTTCAGTGTCCTTTAGTACTATTTGAGAAGGAAACAGAGATGACTGCATGTATGCAGGCAATTGCTGTGTTTAACCAGGAGTCTTCAGACTATGAATATTAGTGTTCCACCATGGAAGTTGCTTGTTGATGTGTTGGGTTATTAAATGGTCTATAACAACAACAACAACAACAAAATTACAGCCTAGGAAATCCTACAGGGCAGTCCTACTCTGTCATATAGGGTCGCTATGAGTTGAAAATCAAGTCAACAGCATCCAACAAGTCACTCTATCTTATCCCTCTGTTTTTTCCTCCATTTCACTTCTATTCTGCAATGATGGGCTCTATTATCTGTTCATTTGTTTATTGCCTATCTGCTCTGCTGGAATATATGATCCAAGAGAACAGGAATCTGGTCACCAATAATTCCCTATTGTCTGCAACAATGTTAGTACATAGTAGGTGCTCATCTAAATAGTCACTTGTGTTTCCTTGCCTATAGGAGAAATTAACTTGAGCTGTAAACTTTCACCTAAAGCACAATAAAAAAGAAAAGAAATCAAATCAAATACATACCATGCCCTCTGGCTAGAAAGCCTTCCCCTCCTTATTTGTGGAGAAATTATTTTTCTCCTTCTAAACCCACTTGTCACTCTCTCGGATGACTTTCCTGATCCCTTCACCTGAATAGAGTTAATCACTCTCTTGCCAGTGCTATCACCATGCTACGTATCTGCTTTAGGAAAATGTTTTCATTGCAGCTCTGCACTATGTTGTAAATTATCTGATCATTCACCTGTCTCCCCCACTACACCACGAATATCTTGAGGGCAGGAATGCTGTCCTAGACATCCCTATGGCCCCCAAACCTCGTACAATGCCTGGAACAGAGTAGATGCCTAGTGTTTGATGAGTGAGTGAGTAGATTTCCTGCATCTCCCATAGTCCTTGTTATGGAAAGGCTATATGCTGTACTTTCAACCACAGCAGATAACGCTCTGGCTACCCTTTTTCTTAGTTATTTTAACGACTGTAGAACTGTTAACAGAAGAGCAAATGCGAGATAGGTTCCTGGGCCAAAATCAGAGGATATCCAAATAGGTAGGATGACTACACACCAGTGTTTTTAAGACAGCTGCCAGGCACCTGGAGAACACACTCAGGAGATTCTGAAACTATTCATCCTCACATTGCTGCCCTCATCACCACAGTCTGGAATGACTGTGCACCTTTAGTTATTCGTGTCTATTCATACACTTGAGTCTTTATTGTGCACAATGGTTTGGAGTGGTCTCATTCATAGTTTACCACTGTCTTCAAGCAGAACCTGTACAATGGAGTCCTGCTTAACACAATTCAACCATTTGTCAGAACTGGGGACCTCTGGCGTTGACAAAACCCACTGCTGACAAGTCACTTCTAACTCACAGAGACCACATAGGGTTTCTGAGGCTGTAAATCTCTATGGAAGCAGACTGTTACATCTTTCTCCCATGAAGCCACTGGTGGTTTCGAATCACCAACCTTGTAGTTAGCAGTCGATTGCTTTAACCACTGTGTCACCAGGTGTCCTTCAGGAGTTGACAGGTGAGGGCTAAATACAGCTTTGGGATAGCCATTCTGACCCTCAAGAGATTTCCATGCTGCTGCTTCAAGCAAATGACACCGTGATCAATTAGAGGACTGTCCTGGTGCTTTGGGAGACCTAGCAGGGAGTTCCCAGCCCTCAAGGAGTTTACAAGTAATGGAAACAAAAAGATAGATTTATAGTATTTAACATCATCAGCATGAAGTAACAGACATATTTTAAGAGGATAAGAGACAAAGCAAACATGAGGACAGCAAAATAATAAAGCACAAACTTGATTCTGAACCACGGCCTTCTCCAGCATTCTCAAGGCCCACCCAAGTATCCTGGCCTTCTATCTCATCTCTGCAGTGTGGTGGGATGTCCTTCTCTACTCCTGTCCAGCCCATCTGAAAGGCACTAAGCAACTCTGCTTCTTCAGAGAAAACAAGAACCAATAACTACTGAAAATTAGAAGGTCTGGGAAGTAGGAAAGGAAGTGTTTCAACTCAGTGGAGGAACAGAAAGCTTGCCCATTGTCGAGGGGCTCTTCTGTCCACTTTCCTGCCCAGCCCCATTTCACAAACATCTCTCTGCATGTATTCAGGGATGGCCATTGCCACGGGTGACAGATGTTTTTTGAATCTGGTATGTGAAGAGCTCTTCCAGTTTGGGATCCGACCTGGGACAGGTGGCTATTTTTAGCCACATGCTGCTTAATGCATGCTTTACAAAAGTCAGTTCTTTCCCTTCTATTTAAACTTCACCTTTCTCCAGATTCCTTCATTCCACTGCCCAAGTTGCATAACACATTTATAGAAATTACCGTTTACCATCACAACGTTAACGACACAACAAAGACCCCAAGAGTCAGGCAGTAAATGCTTGATTTCATACTCAGGATCTTCATATGGAAGCCAACACAAGCCTGGGCAGCATGTGTCAGCTTTCTCTTTGGGACAGAGGGCTCCTCTCCCCAGGGAAACTCTTCGAGTGTTGAGTCCCTACTTGATACTCAGAACTGCTGCCACCATCTTGCTCAGGGGCTCTTTTGCTGGTCTGGTCCTTCTTTTTTGGTAGGTTCTCCATTAAACGTGCCTGAATCTGTGCTATTATTTGTAAAAAGGTACCGTGGGTCCTGTGTTCATCTTACACATGTGTGAAGACAGCATTGTCTAATGATAAAAGTTTTAGACTTCACTCCACCTCCAGGTGAGCTTGACACTGAGGTCCTTGCATGATGTGGCTTCAACCTATCTCCTAAACCTTGTTCTCAAATCAATCAACCTCCAAGCCTGAAATCCTAGCCAGATCAGACCTTGGGTCTTTATCCAAAAGTGCGGGGTGTTTCCATTGGAAAGTCTACATATTTTTCAATGCCCATCTCAAACTCCACATGTCCAATAATTTTTCCCTGTCATCTGCCCCTCTCCCTTAGTTAAAATCATTCACTTATAGGCTCTCATAATATTTCATGAGTAAATGTGTTAGAGTGTAAAGCACTGAGCACAGACTCCAGTGCATTGATCCTTGGGCATTTCTTAACTTTCTCATGACCACTGGAAGCTTCATGAAGCCAGAGAGGGAAGTTTTTCTTCATTCTTGTATCTCTAGTGCCTGGCTCAGTGCCTTGCACATAGTAGGGTTGTAAGAAGTAGTCGCAGAATGGACTTGTTCTAAAAAGGTTTTCAGAGGAGCGGAGCCAAGACGGCAGAATAGACAGACGCCTCCGTCGAGCCCTCTTTACAACAAAGACCTGAAAAAACAAGTGAAATGAGTATATTTGTGACAAGCTGGGAGCCCTGAGCATCAAAGGCAAGCTTAGACAACAAACTGAGGGGCGGGGAAGGAAGAGACCATTCAGAAGTGGAGAGGAGTTACCGGACCTGAAGCCCTCAGGAACCATTCCCAGAGCTGTGGGGGCTGGTACTAGCATTTGGTCCCAGTGTCCTCAGGCCAAGCAGCCCACCACATAGCCCACTCGCACCTCCAGAACCTGAGGAGAAGGGCACTCTCATCAAAAGCTAAATACTTGCATATATTTTACCATGCCCTCCCCACTCCCATGCCAGCTTCAGCAGCTGAACCCCTGGGCCTGAGATAGACCCTGGGGAGCACCTAGAGCCGTCCTTCCGGCCTTGGAGAAGGGAAAAACTTGCAACTGGGGGGAAAAGATAATTTGCTAGCTCCATTAACTGGGGGAGCTCAGGACAGAAGCGGCTCCTGTCCAGGCATAAACCATCCATGGCCCTTGAGCATCTTTCCTTTCTGCATGGATCTGTGTGGGCCTAATTCAGGAGAACAGGCCTTTGTTGGCAAACTCCCACCATTTCAGCTGTGCGGTGGAGAGGTAGGTGTTTGATGTTTGACATTGCTTTGCCTATTAAACAAGGTCCTCACCTACCCACAACAGAGACCTAAGGACGGTTAGCTCTACTCAGGTCACCCAGCCATCCATGACAGGGGTCCAAAGATAACTGGTACCTCCCAGTCCTTACAACAAAAAACTTTGGGTGCCCATGGTCCCTCTGCGGAGCCCACCCACCAGCACGCTCTAGGGAACAGAGATGTGTTTTCCTCAGAGACACTTGGGGGTCGGTCCTCAGTCCCCTGCCTTGTTCAGAGTGTGACCCCCTGCTGCAATCAGATACGGGTATATACACCAATCACCCCTGCCCCTCTAAGACTGTAGGACAGAGCCTGTACCACACACTTGATATCAGCTACCTGGAAACATGGGCTGAATTCATATAAGAAAACTGAATGGACTCCTAGACTGATATACCTGTTAACAGCTCTAGCCAGCTGGGAACAGGACACCAGAGCTTCAAAGGCAAAAATAATCAAGCTAGCTCACTCAAACAACTCATGCAGTAAAACAAAACAAAGAAAGCAGTTACGATATAGTAAGCAAGCATAAACTAATACAATAACACAGATGGCTCAGAGGCAACAGTCAATATCAAGTCACATAAAGAAACAGGCCATGATCACCTCAACAGGATCTCAAAACAAAGAATGCAGGGATCTTCTAGATAAAAGTGTATTCCTGGAATTACCAGATGCAGAATACAAAAGTTTAATATACAGAACCCTTCAGGACATCAGGAAGGAAATCCGGCAATATGCAGAACGAGCCAAGGAACACACAGATAAAGCAACTGAAGAAATCAGAAAGATTACTCAGGAACATAATGAAAAGTTTAATAAGCTGGAAAAATCCATAGATAGACAGCAATCAGAAATTCAGAAGATTAACAATAAAATTACACAATTAGATAACTTAATAGAAAGTCAGAGGAGCAGAATTGAGCAAGTAGAAGCTAGAATTTCTGACCTCGAAGATAAATCACTTGGCACTAATATATTTGAAGAAAAATCAGATAAAAGAATTAAAAAAAATGAAGAAACCTTAAGAATCATGTGGGACTCTATCAAGAGAAATAACCTACGAGTGATTGGAGTCCCAGAACAGGGAGGGATAACAGAAAATAGAGAGAAAATTGTTGAGGATTTGTTGGCAGAAAACTTCCCTGATATTGTGAAAGATGAGAATATATCTATCCAAGATGCTCATCGAACTCCACATAAGGTAGATCTGAAAAGAAAGTCACCAAGACATATTATAATCAAGCTTGCCAAAACCAAAGATAAAGAGACAATTCTAAGAGCAGTGAGGGATAAAAGAAAAGTCACCTACAAGGGAGAGCCAATACCATGCAGGCAAGAAGGCAATGGGATGACATATTTAAAAAATTGAAGGAAAAAAATTACTTGCCAAGAATCATATATCCATCAAAACTGTCTCTTAAATATGAAGGTGAAATTAAGACATTTCCAGATAAACACAAGTTGAGGGAATTCATAAAAACCAAAGCAAAACTACAATAAATGCTAAAGGGAGTTCTTTGGTTAGAAAATCAATAATATCAGGTATCGACCCAAGACTAGAACGTGGGGCAGAGCAACAAGAAGTCAACCCAGACAGGGAAATCCAAAACAAAAAAAAACAAAGCAAGATTGAAAAAAAAAAAAAAAACCCAACACAGGTAACGGCGATGTTATTAAATAAAAGAAGACAACATTAAAATAATAAAGAGGGACTAAGAAATATAATCATACACCTTCCACATGCAGAGGAAGATAAAGCGATACAAATAAATAAAAGTTAGTTATAAATTTAGAAAAATAGGGGTAAATAATAAGGTGACCACAAAGGAGACAAACTATCCTACTCATCAAAATAAAATACAATGGAAAAATACAGACTCAGCAGAAACAAAATCAACAACAAATATGAGGAAAGGACAATACATAAAGAAAATCTGCTAAGCACATAAAATCAAGTGGGGAAAAGAAGCTGTCAACACACCAAAAAAAGACATCAAAATGATATCACTAAATTCATACCTATCCATAATTACCCTGAATGTAAATGGACTAAATGCACAAATAAAGAGACAGAGGGTGGCAGAATGGATTAAAAAACAAGATCCGTCTATATGCTGCCTATAAGAGACACACCTTAAACTTAGACACACAAACAAACTAATACTCAAAGGATGGAAAAAAATATATCAAGCAAACAACAATCAAAAAACAGCAGGAGTAGCAATATTAATTTCTGACAAAACAGACTTTAAAGTTAAATCCATCAGAAAGGATAAGGAAGGACACTATATAATGATTAAAGGGACAATACACCAAGAAGATATAACCATATTAAATATTTATGCACCCAATGACAGGGCTGCAAGATATATAAAACAAACTCTATCAGCATTGAAAAGTGAGATAGACAACTCCACAATAATAGTAGGAGACTTCAACACACCACTTTCGGCGATCTAAATGCCACAATCAACCAACTTGACCTTGTAGACATATACAGAGCACCCCACCCAACAGCAACCAACTATACTTTCTTTTCTAGTGCACGTGGAATACTCTCTAGAATAGACCACATATTAGGTTATAAAGCAAGCCTTAGCAGAATCCAAAACATTGAAATATTACAAAGCATCCTCTCTAACCATAAGGCCACAAGGAAATCAATAACAGGAAAAGCAGGGAAAAGAAATCAAACACTTGGAAACTGAACAATACCCTGCTCAAAAAAGACTGGATTATAGAAGACATTAAGGATGTAATAAAGAAATCCATAGAATCCAATGAGAATGAAAACACTTCTTATCAGAACCTTTGGGACACAGCAAAAGCAGTGCTCAGAGGTGAATTTATATCAATAAATGCACACATCCAAAAAGAAGAAAGGACCAAAAACAAAGAACTATCCCTACAACCTGAACAAATAGAAAGAGAGCCACAAAAGAAACCCACAGGCACCAGAAGAAAACAAATAATAAAAATTACAGCTGAACTAAATGAAATAGAAAACAGAAAAACAATTCAAAGAATTAACAAGACCAAAAGCTGGTTTTTTCAAAAACTCAACAAAATTGATAAACCATTGGCCAAACGGACAAAAGAAAAACAGGAAAGGAACCAAATAACCTGAATAAGAAATGAGATGGGCGATATTACAACAAACCAAACTGAAATTAAAAGAATCATATCAGATTGCTATGAAAAACTATACTCGAACTAATTTGAAAACCTAGAAGAAATGGATGAATTCCTAGAAACACACTACCTACCTAAACTAACACAAACAACACAGAGGTAGAACAACTAAATAGACTGGTAACAAAAGAAGAGATTGAAAAGGTAATCAAAAAACTCCCAACAAAAAAAAAACCCTGGTCCAGACGGCTTCACTGCAGAGTTCTACCAAACTTTCAGAGAAGAGTTAATACTACTAAAGGCATTTCAGAGCATAGAAAAGGATGGAATACTACAAAACTCATTCTATGAACCCAGCATATCCCTGATACCAAAACCAGGTAAAGACACCACAAGAAAAGAAAATTATAGACATATATCCCTCATGAATGTAGATGCAAAAATCCTCAACAAAATTCTAACCAATAGAATTCAACAACATATCAAAAAAACAATTCACCGTGACCAAGTGGGATTCATACCAGGTATGCAGGGATGGTTCAATATTAGAAAAACAATTCCTTTAATCCACCACACAAATTAAACAAAAGACAAGAATCACATGATTTTATCAATTGATGCAGAAAAGGCATTTGACAAAGTTCAACACTCATTCATGATAAAAACTCTCAGCATAATAGGAATAGAAGGAAAATTTCTCAAAATAATAAAGGGCATTTATACAAAGCCAACAGCCAACATCACCCTAAATGGAGAGAGCCTGAAAACATTCCCATTGAGATCGAGAACAAGACAAGAATGCCCTTTATCACCACTCTTATTCAACATTGTGCTGGAACTCTTAGCCAGAGCAATTAGGCTAGATAAAGAAATAAAGGGCATTCAGACTGGCAAGGAAGAAATAAAAGTACCTCTATGTGCAGATGACATGATCTTTTACACAGAAAACCCTGAGGAATCCTCCAGAAAACTACTGAAGCTAACAGAGGAGTTCAGCAGAGTATCGGGATACAAGATAAGCATACAAAAATCAGTTGGATTCCTCTACACCAACAAAAAGAACGTCCAAGAGGAAATCACCAAATCAATGCCACTTACAGTAGCTCCCAAGAAGATAAAATACTTAGGAATAACTCTTACCAGAGATGTAAAAGACTTATACAAAGAAAACTACAGTACACTTCTGCAAGAAACCAAGAGACTTGACATAAGTGGAAGAACATACCTTGCTCATGGATAGGAGGACTTAACATTATAAAAATGTCTATCCTACCAAAAGTGATCTATACATTTAGTGCAATTCCAATCCAAATCCCAAGGACATTCTTTAATGAGATGGAGAAACAAATCACCAACTTCATATGGAAGAGAAAGAGGCCCCGGATAAATAATGCATTACTGAAAAAGAAGAACAAAGTGAGAGGCCTTACTTCACCTGATTTTAGAACCTATTATACCGCCACAGTAGTCAAAACAGCCTGATACTGGTACAGCAACAGATACGTAGACCAGTTGAACAGAATTGATAATCCAGACATAAATCCATCCACATATGAGCAGTTGATATTTGACAAAGGCCCCAAAACAGTTAAATGGGGAAAAGAGTCTTTTTAACAAATGGTGCTGGCATAACTGGATATCCATCTGCAAAAAAAGTAAACAAGAACCATACCTCACTCCATGCACAAAAACTAACTCAACATGGATCAAAGACCTAAATATAAAATCTAAAACGGTAAAGATCATGGAAGAAAAAATAACGACAATGTTAGGAGCCCTAATACATGGTATAAACAGTATAGAAAACGTTGTAAAGAACATAGAAGAAAAACTAGATAACTGGGAGCTCCTAAAAATCAAACAGCTATGCTCATCCAAAGACTTCACCAAAAGAGTAAAAAGACTACCTACAGACTGGGAAAAAGTCTTTAGCTATGACATTTCTGATCAGCACCTGATCTCCAAATCTACATGATACTGCAAAAACTCAACTGCAAAAAGACAAATAACCCAATTAAAAAATGGGCAAAAGACATGAATAGACACTTCACTAAAGAAGACATTTAGGTAGCTAACAGATATGTGAGGAAATGTTCACGATCATTAGCCATTAGAGAAATGCAGATCAAAACTACAATGAGATTTCATCTCACTCCAACAAGGCTAGCATTAATCCAAAAAACACAAAATAATAAATGTTGGAGAGGCTGTGGAGAGATTGAAACACTTATACACTGCTGGTGGGAATGTCAAATGGCACAACCACTTCGGAAATCAATTTGGCACTTCCTTAAAAAGTTAGAAATAGAACTATCATATGATCCAGCAATCCCACTCCTTGGAATATATCCTAGAGAAATAAGAGCCTTTACACAAACAGATATATACACATCCATGTATATTGCAGCTCTGTTTACAATAGCAAAAAGATGGAAGCAACCAAGGCGTCCATCAACAGACAAATGGATAAATAAATTATGGTATATTCACAGAATGGAATACTACGCATTGATAAAGAACAGTGAGGAATCTGTGAAACAATTCATAACATGGAGGAACCTGGAAGGCATTATACTGAGTGAAATTAGTCAGTTGCAAAAGGACAAATATTGTATAAGACCACTATTATAAGAACTTGAGAAATAGTATAAACTGAGAAGAAAACATTCTTTTGTGGTTACAAGAGGGGGGAGGGAGGGAGGGTGGGAAAGGGTTATTTACTGATTAGACAGTAGATAAGAACTACTTTAGGTGAAGGGAAAGACAGCACACATTACAGGGGAGGTCAGCGCAATTGGACTAAACCAAAAGCAAAGAAGTTTCCTGAATAAACTGAATGCTTCGAAGGCCAGCGTAGCAGGGGTGGGGGGCTGGGGACCATGTTTTCAGGGGACATCTAAGTCAATTGGCATAATAAAATCTATTAACAAAACATTCTGCATCCCACTTTGAAGAGTGGTGTCTGGGGTCTTAAACGCTAGCAAGCAGTCATCTAAGATGCATCCATTGGTCTCAACCCACCTGGATCAAAGGAGAATGAAGAACACCAAGGACACAAGGTGATTATGAGCCCAAAAGACAGAAAGGGCCACATGAACCAGTGACTACATCATCCTGAGACCAGAAGAACTAGATGGTGCCCGGCTACAACCGATGACTGCCCTGACAGGGAACACAACAGAGAACCCCTGAGGGAGCAGGAGCGCAGTGGGATGAAGACCCCAAATTCTCATAAGACCAGACTTAATGGTCTGACTGACACTGGAAGGACCCTGGTGGTCATGGCCCCCAGACCTTCTGTTGGCCCAGGACAGGAACCATTGCTGAAGCCAACTCTTCAGACATGGATTGGACTGGACAATGGGTTGGAGAGGGATGCTGGTGAGGAGTGAGCTTCTTGGATCAGGTGGACACTTGAGACTATGTTGGCATCTCCTGACTGGAGGGGAGATGAGAGGGCGGAGGGGGTTAGATGAGACAGTGGAGGGAGAGAGCAGGCTATCTCATTAGGGGGGAGTAACTGGGAGTGTGTAGCAAGGTGTATATGGGTTTTTGTGAGAGAGAGTGACTTGATTTGTAAACTTTCACTCAAAGCACAATAAAAATTATTTTTAAAAAATGGTTTTGGCGGGGCCAAGATGGCGGACTAGGTAGACGCTACCTCGGAACAAAGACTCGGAAAAACAAGTGAGTTGATCACATACATAACAATCCACGAACCCTGAACAACAAACACAGATTTAGAGATGGAAAACGAACAAATACGGGGAAGCAGTGACTGTTTTCGGAGCCTGGAGCCAGCGTGCCAGTCAGGTAACCTTGGCGCCGAGCTTCTGGGCCCAGGGGAGCTGAACGCAAAAATCTTGTGACGGCGCAAACAAGGGGCACAGCCCTACCCCCCTGAACTGAACCCGGGAGGGGGCCCAGCCGGTCTGTGCGGGTGGCATGGTGACCCGGCTGGTGGGAGAAGTCCCCGGGAGGCAGTGACTGGTTTTGGAGCCAGGAGTGCAGCGTCCCAGGCAGGGAACCTTGGCGCCGGGTTTTTGACTGGGCGCAGTCACGGCACAAGCACGGGGTGCAGCCCTACTCCCCTGAACTAACCCTGAGAGGGGGCCAGGCCAGTCCGCGAGGGCGGCGCAGCGACGCGGCTAGCGGGACGAGAAGTCCCCAGGAGGCAGCAACTGACTTTGGAGCCAGGAGTGCAGCGTCCAAGCAGGGGAGCCTTGACGCTGGGCTTTGGACTGGCAGCGGAGGATCTGACTGCGGCTTCAGGGGGCGAGACCCCTGGGGGGCAATCTCCACAAAGCCAGCACACGCAGTCGACACGCCCCTCGGGAATCTCAGACAAAATAGTCATTCCAAGCAAGACAAGCAACTTTCACTATATTCCGAGGTGCTACTCTCCTAGCTCTCTGAACCCTCCCTCACCCTTCCCAGGCGGCTTCATTAACATTGGAATTTCCTGAGCCAGAGGAAGAACGGCTCCAGCTACGCGGCAGCTTTGCTTCCCCCCCCTTTTTTTTTCTTTTTTTGGTCGTTTCCTAACCCATTCTTCCAGCCTGAGAGAAGGAACCACAAAAAACCCAGGGACCAAAAATCCATCCCTAATTGGACTAAAAACACAGAACCAGCTACAGCCAAGCATATATGACCCAAATCTCGGACTTTCATCCTTACAGGGAACAAGGTGGCAGTTATAATCCAAAGGCAGTTCTGATAGGGATCTGACTGCATTATTTTTAGTGGATTTTCTGGAAAAACAAGTTTCCCAGGTCTGATATCTCTGCTTATTCAACAGAGCTCTAACTGACCCACAACAGGGAACTGAGGGCTGAAGCTCCCCCCAAACCACCTAGCCTCTTGCCTTAGGGGTCTAAGGAGGGTGACACCTACCAATCAGTAGAGGTACTTGCATTGGGGGCCTAAGGTACAGCTGCAGTGCCCTCCCACCAAGGTGTTATAGGAATAGAGACACACCCACCTCACTGACACTTGGGGGAAGCCTGTCAGCATCCTGCCCCCCCCGGAGGGTGAACCCCAGCTGCTAATAGAATCTGGTGCACACAACTATCACCACTACTTCTCAAGGTGGATAGGCGTTAGGGTGCAGCACACACTTGATGACCCCAAATCAGATTCCACTCAAGAATAGTGAATAGACTCAGGCATATATATCTGCAAATAGCCCAAACCAGCTGGTAATAGGTCATAAGTAAGTCAAGGGCTACAACAAACAAGACAGCACAATCTAGTAGTCCATCAACGTATATTGAAAGAAAACAAAACAAGACTCAGTGAGCAATTACACAATAAACCACTACAATATTAAAAAAAAAATTTTTTTATATCTTAGTGATGGCTCAGAGGCAGCAGTCGATATCAAACCACATAAAGAAGCAGACCATGACAGCTTCTACAACCCCCCAAACAAAAGAATCAAAATCTTTCCCAAAAATACAATCCTGGAATTATCAGATACAGAATATAAAAAACTAATATACAGAATGCTTCAAGACATCAAAAATGAAATAAGGCAAACTGCAGAAAAAGTCAAGGAACACACTGATAAAACAGTTGAAGAACTCAAAAAGATAATTCAAGAACATAGTGGAAAAATTAATAAGTTGCAAGAATCCATAGAGAGACAGCATGTAGAAATCCAAAAGATTAACAATAAAATTACAGAATTAGACAACGCAATAGGAAGTCAGAGAAGCAGGCTCGAGCAATTAGAATGCAGACTGGGACATCTGGAGGACCAGGGAATTAACACCAACATAGCTC
Source organism: Loxodonta africana (assembly GCF_030014295.1). Classification (NCBI taxonomy): domain Eukaryota; kingdom Metazoa; phylum Chordata; class Mammalia; order Proboscidea; family Elephantidae; genus Loxodonta; species Loxodonta africana. Next base: position 46,147,731 of record NC_087353.1, read on the forward strand.
AAAAAAAATCAGATAAAAGAGTTTAAAAAAATGAAGAAACCCTAAGAATCATGTGGGACTCTATCAAGAAGGATAATTTGCATGTGATTGGAGTCCCAGAACAGGGAGGGGGGACAGAAAACACAGAGAAAATAGTTGAAGAGCTGCTGACAGAAAACTTCCCTGACATCCTGAAAGACGAAAGGATATCTATCCAAGATGCTCATCGAACCCCATTTAAGATTGATCCAAAAAGAAAATCACCAAGACATATTATCATCAAACTTGCCAAAAACAAAGATAAAGAGAAAATTTTAAAAGCAGCCAGGGAGAAAAGAAAGGTCTCCTTCAAGGGAGAATCAATAAGAATAAGTTCAGACTACTCAGCAGAAACCATGCAGGCAAGAAGGCAATGGGATGACATATACAGAGCACTGAAGGAGAAAAACTGCCAGCCAAGGATCATATATCCAGCAAAACTCTCTCTGAAATATGAAGGCAAAATTAAGATATTTACAGACAAACACAAGTTTAGAGAATTTGCAAAAACCAAACCAAAGCTACAAGAAATACTAAAGGATATTGTTTGGTCAGAAAACCAATAATATCAGATACCAGCACAACACAAGGTCACAAAACAGAACATCCTGATATCAACTCAAATAGGGAAATCACAAAAACAAACAAATTAAGATTAATTAAAAAAAAATACACATAACAGGGAATCATGGAAGTCAATAGGTAAAAGATCACAATAATCAAAAAGAGGGACTAAATACAGGAGGCATTGAACTGCCATATGGAGAGTGATACAAGGCGATATAGAACAATACAAGTTAGGTTTTTACTTAGAAAAATAGGGGTAAATATTGAGGTAACCACAAAGAGGTATAATTCCATAACTCAAGATAAAAGCCAAGAAAAATGGAACGACTCAACAAACATAAAGTCAAACACTGCGAAAATGAGGATCTCACAATTTACTAAGAAAAACATCTCAGCACAAAAAAGTATATGGAAAAATGAAATTGTCAACAACACACATAAAAAGGCATCAAAATGACAGCACTAAAATCTTATTTATCTATAATTACCCTGAATGTAAATGGACTAAATGCACCAATAAAGAGACAGAGAGTCACAGACTGGATAAAGAAACACGATCCATCTATATGCTGCCTACAAGAGACACACCTTAGACTTAGAGACACAAACAAACTAAAACTCAAAGGATGGAAAAAAATATATCAAGCAAACAATAAGCAAAAAAGAAGAGGAGTAACAATATTAATTTCTGACAAAAGAGACTTTAGACTTAAATCCACCACAAAGGATAAAGAAGGACACTACATAATTGATAAAAAGGACAATTGATCAGGAAGACATAACCATATTAAATATTTATGCACCCAATGACAGGGCTGCAAGATACATAAATCAAATTTTAACAGAACTGAAAAGTGAGATAGACACCTCCACAATTATAGTAGGAGACTTCAACACACCACTTTCGGAGAAGGACAGGACATCCAGTAAGAAGCTCAATAGAGACACGGAAGACGAAATTACAACAATCAACCAACTTGACCTCATTGACTTATACAGAACTCTCCACCCAACGGCTGCAAAGTATACTTTTTTTTCTAATGCACATGGAACATTCTCTAGAATAGACCACATATTAGGTCATAAAACAAACCTTTGCAGAATCCAAAACATCGAAATATTACAAAGCATCTTCTCAGACCACAAGGCAATAAAACTAGAAATCAATAACAGAAAAACTAGGGAAAAGAAATCAAATGCTTGGAAAATGAACAATACCCTCCTGAAAAAAGACTGGGTTATAGAAGACATCAAGGAGGGAATAAGGAAATTCATAGAAAGCAACGAGAATGAAAATACTTCCTATCAAAACCTCTGGGACACAGCAAAAGCAGCGCTCAGAGGCCAATTTATATCGATAAATGCACACACACAAAAAGAAGAAAGAGCCAAAATCAGAGAACTGTCCCTACAACTTGAACAAATAGAAAGTGAGCAACAAAAGAACCCATCAGGCACCAGAAGAAAACAAATAATAAAAATTAGAGCTGAACTAAATGAATTAGAGAACAGAAAAGCAATTGAAAGAATTAACAAAGCCAAAAACTGGTTCTTTGAAAAAATTAACAAAATTGATAAACCATTGACTATACTGACTAAAGAAATACAGGAAAGGAAACAAATAACCCGAATAAGAAACGAGATGGGCCATATCACAACAGACCCAACTGAAATTAAAAGAATCATATCAGATTATTACGAAAAATTGTACTCTAACAAATTTGAAAACCTAGAAGAAATGGAAGAATTCCTGGAAAAACACTACCTACCTAAACTAACACATTGAGAAGTAGAACAACTAAATAGACCCATAACAAAAAAAGAGATTGAAACGGTAATCAAAAAACTCCCAACAAAAAAAAAGCCCTGGCCCGGACGGCTTCACTGCAGAGTTCTACCAAACTTTCAGAGAAGAGTTAACACCACTACTACTAAAGGTATTTCAAAGCATAGAAAATGACAGAATACTACCCAACTCATTCTACGAAGCCACCATCTCCCTGATACCAAAACCAGGTAAAGACATTACAAAAAAAGAAAATTACAGACCTATATCCCTCATGAACATAGACGCAAAAATCCTCAACAAAATTCTAGCCAATAGAATTCAACAACATATCAAAAAAAAATTCACCACGATCAAGTGGGATTTATACCAGGTAATTTTTTATGCAAGGCTGGTTTAATATCAGAAAAACCATTAATGTAATCCACCATATAAATAAAATAAAAGGCAAAAACCACATCATCTTATCAATTCATGCAGAAAAGGCATTTGACAAAGTCCAACACCCATTTATGATAAAAACTCTCACCAAAATAGGAATTGAAGGAAAATTCCTCAACATAATAAAGGGCATCTATGCAAAGCCAACAGCCAATATCACTCTAAATGGAGAGAACCTGAAAGCATTTCCCTTGAGAACAGGAACCACACAAGGATGCCCTTTATCACTGCTCTTATTCAACATTGTGCTAGAAATCCTAGCCAGGGCAATTAGGCTAGACGAAGAAATAAAGGGCATCCGAATTGGCAAGGAGGAAGTAAAATTATCTCTATTTGCAGATGACATGATCTTATACACCGAAAACCCTAAGGAATCCTCCAGAAAACTACTGAAACTAATAGAAGAGTTTGGCAGAGTGTCAGGTTATAAGATAAACATACAAAAATCACTTGGATTCCTCTACATCAACAAAAAGAACACCGAAGAGGAAATCACCAAATCAATACCATTCACAGTAGCCCCCAAGAAGATAAAATACTTAGGAATAAATCTTACCAAGGATGTAAAAGACCTATACAAACAAAACTACAAAGCTCTACTACAAGAAATTAAAAAGGACATACTTAAGTGGAAAAACATACCTTGCTCATGGATAGGAAGACTTAACATAGTAAAAATGTCTATTCTACCAAAAGCCATGTATACATACAATGCACTTCCGATCCAAATTCCCATGTCATTTTTTAATGTGATAGAGAAACAAATCACCAACTTCATATGGAAAGGAAAGAAGCCTTGGATAAGCAAAGCATTACTGAAAAAGAAGAAGAAAGTGGAAGGCCTCACTCTACCTGATTTCAGAACCTATTATACAGCCACAGTAGTCAAAACAGCCTGGTATTGGTACAACAACAGGCACATAGACCAGTGGAACAGAATTGAGAACCCAGATATAAATCCATCCACGTATGAGCAGCTGATATTTGACAAAGGCCCAGTGTCAGTTAATTGGGGAAAAGATAGTCTTTTTAACAAATGGTGCTGGCATAATTGGATATCCATTTGCAAAAAAATGAAACAGGACCCATACCTCACACCAAGCACAAAAACTAACTCCAAGTGGATCAAAGACCTAAACATAAAGACTAAAACGATAAAGATCATGGAAGAAAAAATAGGGACAACCTTAGGAGCCCTAATACAAGGCATAAACAGAATACAAAACATTACCAAAAACGACGAAGAGAAACCAGATAACTGGGAGCTCCTAAAAATCAAACACCTATGCTCATCTAAAGACTTCACCAAAAGAGTAAAAAGACCACCTACAGACTGGGAAAGAATTTTCAGCTATGACATCTCCGACCAGCGCCTGATCTCTAAAATCTATATGATTCTGTCAAAACTCAACCACAAAAAGACAAACAACCCAATCAAGAAGTGGGCAAAGGATATGAACACACACTTCACTAAAGAAGATATTCAGACAGCTAACAGATATATGAGAATATGCTCTCGATCATTAGCCATTAGAGAAATGCAAATTTAAAACTACGATGAGATTCCATCTCACTCCAACAAGGCTGGCATTAATCCAAAAAACACAAAATAATAAATGTTGGAGAGGCTGCGGAGAGATTGGAACTCTTATACACTGCTGGTGGGAATGTCAAATGGTACAACCACTTTGGAAATCTATCTGGCGTTATCTTAAACAGTTAGAAATAGAACTACCATACAACCCAGAAATCCCACTCCTCGGTATATACCCTAGAGAAACAAGAGCCTTCACACAAACAGATATATGCACACCCATGTTTATTGCAGCTCTGTTTACAATAGCAAAAAGCTGGAAGCAACCAAGGTGTCCATCAACGGATGAATGGATAAATAAATTGTGGTATATTCACACAGTGGAATACTACGCATCGATAAAGAGCAGTGACGAATCTGTGAAACATTTCATAACATGGAGGAACCTGGAAGGCATTATGTTGAGCGAAATTAGTCAGAGGCAAAAGGACAAACATTGTATAAGACCACTATTATAAGATCTTGAAAAATAGTATAAACTGAGAAGAACACATACTTTTGTGGTTACGAGGTGGGGAGGGAGGGAGGGTGGGAGAGGGTTTTTTACTGATTAATTAGTAGATAAGAACTGCTTTAGGTGAAGGGAAGGACAACACTCAATACATGGAAGGTCAGCTCAATTGGACTGGACCAAAAGCAAAGAAGTTCCCAGGATAAAATGAATGCTTCAAAGGTCAGCGGAGCAAGGGCGGGGGTTTGGGAACCATGGTTTAAGAGGACTTCTAAGTCAACTGGCAAAATAATTCTATTATGAAAAAATTCTGCATCCCACTTTGAAATGTGGCGTCTGGGGTCTTAAATGCTAACAAGCGGCCATCTAAGATGCATCAATTGGTCTCAACCCACCTGGATCAAAGGAGAATGAAGAACACCAAGGTCATACGACAACTAAGAGCCCAAGAGACAGAAAGGGCCACATGAACCAGAGATCTACATCATCCTGAGACCAGAAGATCTAGTTGGTGCCTGGCCACAAGCAATGACTGCCCTGACAGGGAGCACAATAGAGAACCCCTGAGGGAGCAGGAGATCAGTGGGATGCAGACCCCAAATTCTCATAAAAAGACCATACTTAATGATTTGACTGAGACTAGAGGAATCCCGGCGGTCATGGTCCCCAAACCTTCTGTTGGCCCAGGACAGGAACCATCCCTGAAGACAACTCATCAGACACGAAAGGGACTGGACAGTGGGTAGGAGAGAGATGCTGATGAAGAGTGAGCTAATTATATCAGGTGGACACTTGAAACTGTGTTGGCATCTCCTGCCTGGAGAGAGGATGGGAGGATAGAGAGAGTTGGAAGCTGGGCAAAATTGTCACGAAAGGAGAGACTGGAAGGGCTGACTCATTAGGGGGAGAGCAAGTGGGAGTACGGAGTAAGATGTATATAAATTTATATGTGACAGACTGACTTCATTTGTAAACGTTCACTTGAAGCTCAACAAAAGTTAATTAAAAAAAATGGTTTTCAGACCAAATTTCTAGCATCAAATCTGTCACTAACCTCAGACATAAATTTTTCTAGATTATGGTTCCCTTAACTGAAGAATAGGAAAGATAATAAGTATTTCCACTTCCCTTGTAATTTTACTATTAGAACTAAAGTAGCTTTGCCTTATAAATGGCATTCTTTGAGATGAAAGCACATGTGCCCCAGAAGTGATAAAAAGAGAAGAGTGAGCAGCTACGGGAAAATACTATAGCAATTCAAGCAGGCTACCCAAGAAGAGGAATAAGAGAAAAATGAAGTTGAGGTAGAGGACAAAGAGGAGCGTGAAGAGGAAGAAGGAGGAGCAGAAACGGATATATATGAGAAATAGTATGGCCACAAGCACGCAAAGTCCAATGGGGAGCAGAGGTCTACAAAGTAGAAATAGCTAACAAAAGGAATGATGATGGGAAGCTCTTGGAGAGGCACAGCTATGATTCACTTTTCATGCTTTGGCCAGGGCTTCACTGAGGGTGTGAGTCTCCACAGTCCATAAGAAGGGAAACCAGAAGGGCTCAAGGCCAAATCAAAAGAATTGGTCAGAGATGGGGCCCAGAAACCTAAATTTTAGTGATAGCCACAGATGATTTTGATTCAGATAAACTCTGGGTTTTCTTTGAGTAACACTGACCCACAAGTCACAAATTAAAACTAAGAAGCATGTTTGGAACCATTGAGGAACTAAAAAATCAGAAGCAGGAAAGTGGCAGGAAAAGTAAATAATTGCATAAAGCCTGAGATACAGGGTAGAGACAAACAAGCCAGAGTTAAGAGGGAAAAAAAAGGCTGGAGAGAAGATGTTAACACAAATATTGAGCAAGCAAAACTTAAAGCAGATATACATGGAACAAATGACATACATACACAGAAAACTAAAGAGAAAAACTGAATGCAGGTTGATTTCCACTTTTCAAAGATGAAGATGACTAGAGAATTTCATCATTTATCAGGGGTTTACTCCTGGTTTAAAAGATAACAATCACGGAGAGACAATTTTTTCTGGAGCGTATACAAAACTCTGAACCAGTAGACATTACAGATCCTGCAATCTTCTGAGATGATAACCAAGAAGAGAAATAGAGGCAACATGAGACAGACTAGTCAGTGAGATTCAAAAGAGTAAGTGATGTATGAAGGAACAAGTCAGATAGACAAGAGCCACAATGGTCAGCGTGGGCTCAGGGCAGGTGGTCTCAGGACCATGGATAGCTCTTTGCCAGTACTCTGAGAGGAGGCTGGCCTTTCAACTCAAGGCTCCCTTGGTTGGCCTCACTGCTCGGGACCCATTTTGCATATGAGAAAGATCTATTTGCCCAGTTAAGGTATAAGTCTTGAAATCTGAGGAAGAGTTGTCATCTATCTGGGGGCCAAGGAGCCCTGGTGGCACAACGGTTAAGCACTCAGCTGCTAACCTAAAGGTTGGTAGTTTGAACCCACCAGCGGCTTCCTGGGGGAAAAGATCTGGTGATCTGATTCTGTAAAGAGCACATCCTAGAAACCCTATGGGGCAATTCTATTCTGTCACACTGGGTTGCTAGGAGTTGGAGTTAACTTGATGGCACACAACAACAACAACATCAGGGAGTCTTTCATAAATCTGTTCAGAGGTGATATGGGATGACAGAAAGAAAGAATACTGGACTTAGGATCAAGAGACCTAGGTTTTGCCCCCAGCATTGCCACTTGCTAGCTGTGAGGCCTTGGTAAAGTCAAATTCCATGAAGCTCACTTTTGTCTTCTGTAAAATGAAGTTAGTAAGGTTTTCCCCAACCTCTTGTAAAGACCTACTAGGAAAATCAAGCAAGAATATGCATGTAAAAGCACTTCAAAACTGTAAAGCCCTAATTAAATGTACTTGGTTGTTGGAATTCTTCATTCAGAGTGACTAAAAGGTCTCCATTGAAACTCTGCAGGCCAGAAGACGGGATGAGAGGCATACCCAAAAGTAGAAGTAAGGCCCTGAGAGGAAGATGGATTTTCAAAAACTGCGGGAACTGGGTGGAAAAATGAATGCATGTGAAAGAGTAAAAGAACAAGCTTGTAAATATTCATGACTTTAAAAAAAAAAAAGGAAAAGGATGATTTTTGGGTACATTTTTTAATGAAACTTGAAACAAGATAAAATATCAAATGAATAAAATAAATTTCTTGGAACTTCAAACCCATTCCAATAATAACAAACATCTTTACCCAAAATACAAAAAGACTCTGTGCCCATATTGAATTTATTTTTATTATTTTTTAAAGTTTCGTTTTAATCTTATTAGAAAAAGAATATATGATAATTATAGAAAAAAATCAGAAGATATAAACAAGCCAAAAAGATAATATTAAAATACACTCTCAGTCCTACAAACCCAAAGATAATCTTCCAAAGATTTTTAACTCTTCTGTGCATACAGAAGGAACTGAGTTACCCCACTTTTTTTTTTTTAACAAATATAGGAACATCATCATACTATTTTGCAATATGCCTTTTGAAATAACCAACATGTCATGAATATCTTTTTATATAAAAAATTCATTGTTATTTATTTTTATCATGTGATATGTTGTTGTTAGGTGCCGTCGAGTCAATTCCCACTCATAGTGACCCTAGGTAACAGTACAAAACACTGCCTAATCTTGCATCATGCTCACAACTGTCGTTATGCTTGAGCCCATTGCTGCAGCAACTGTGTCATTCTATCTCGTTGAGGATCTTCCTCTTTTCTGCTGACCCTCTACTTTACCCAGCATGATGTCCTTCAGGGACTCATTCCTCTAAACAACATATCCAAAGTATGTAAGATGCAGTCTCGCCATCCCTGCTTCTAAGGTTGTACTTTTTCCAAGAAAGATTTGTTCGTTCTTTTGGCAGTCCATGATACATTCAATATTCTTCGCCGATACCACAATTCAAAGGTGTTAATTCTTCCTCTGTCTTCCCTATTCCCATGCAACTTTCGCATGCATATGATGCGATTGAAAATACCATGGCTTGGGTCAGGCACACTTTAGTCCTCAAGGTGACCTATTTGCTTTTCAACATTTTAAAAAGTCCTTTGCAGCAGATTTGCCCAATACAATGCGTCTTTTGATTTCTTAACTGCTGCTTCCATGGGTATTGATTATGGATCCAAGCAAAATGAAATCCTTGACAACTTCTTTCTTTTCTCCATTTACTATGATGTTGTTTATTGGTTCGGTTGTGAGGATTTTTGTGTTCTTTATGCTGAGGGGAAACCCTGGTGGAGTAGAGCTGGGGCTGCTAACGAGAAGGTCAGCAGTTCAAATCCACCAGACGCTCCTTTGAAACTCTATGGGGCTGTTCTACTCTTTCCTATAGAGTCGCTATGAGTCAGAATTGACTCAATGGGAGTAGGTTTGGTTTTTGGTTTGGTATTATGGTGAGGTATAATCCATAATGAAGGCTGTGGTCTTTGAGCTTCATTAGTAAGTGCCTCAAGTCCTCTTCACTTTCAGCAAGCAAGGTTGTGTCATCTGCATAACGTAGGTTGTTAATGAGTCTTCCTTCAATCCTAATGCCCCACTCTTCTTCATATAGTCCAGCTTCTCAGATTATTTGCTCAGCATACAGATTGAATAAATATGGTAAAAGGGTACAAACCTGATGCACACCTTTCCTAACTTTAACCCATGCAGTATCCCCTTGTCCTGTTCAAGCAACTGCCTCTTGATCTATGTGCAAGTTCCTCAAGAACACAATTAAGTGTTTTGGAATTCTCATTCTTCTCAATGTTATCCATAATTTGTGATTATCCACACAGTTGAATGCCTTTGCATAGTCAATAAAACACAGGTAAACATCTTTCTGGTATTCTCTGCTTTCAGCCAGGACCCTTCTGACATCAGAAATGATATCCATGGTTCCACATCCTTTTCTGAATCTGGCCTAAATTTCTGGCAGTTCCCTGTCAGTATACTGCTGCAGCCACTTTTGAATGATCTTCAGGAAAATTTTGCTTGCATGTGGTATTAACAATATTGTTCTATAATTTCCACATTTGGTTGGATCACCTTTCTTGGGAATAGGCATAAATACAGATCTCTTCCAGTTGGTTGGCCAGGAAGCTGTCTTCCAAATTTTTTGGCATTGATGAGTGAGCACTTCCAGTGCTGCATCCAATTGTTGAAACATCTCAGTTGGTATTCTGTCAATTCCTGTAGCCTTGTTTTTTGCCAACGCCTTCAGAGCAGCTTAGACTTCTTCCTTCAGTACCATCGATTCCTGATCATATGCTACCTCTTGAAATGGTTGAACATCGACTAATTCTTTTCGGTATACAGACTCTGTGTATTCCTTCCATCTTCTTTGGATGCTTCCTGCGTTGTTTAATATTTTGCACATAGAATCCTTCACTGCTGCAACTCAAGGCTTGTATTTTTCCTTCGGTTCTTTTGGCTTGAGAAATGCCGAGCGTGTTCTTCCTTTTTGGTTTTCTATCTCCAGCTCTTTGCACACGTCATTATAATACTTTACTTTGTCTTCTCGAACCACCTTTTGAAATCTTCTGTTCAGTTCTTTCACTTTGCCATCTCTTCCTTCTGCTTTAGCTGCTCAACTTTCAAGAGCAGATTTCAGAGTTTCTTCTGACATCCATTTTGGTCTTTTCTTTCTTTCCTGTCTTTTTAACGACCTCTTGTTTTCTTCATGTAGCATGTCCTTGAAGTCATTGCACAATTTGTCTGGCCTTCAGTTATTAGTGCTCAACACATCAAATCTATTCTTGAGACAGTCTCTAAATTCAGGTGAGATATACTCGATTAGAACAAGTCCACGAGATCCGAAGTTCAACCTTGAGTATCTTGTCATATAAAAATAAATTAAAGTAACATAATTTTAATGGTTACATATGTTTATTGAATAAACATGTCATGATTACTTATCTTTTCCTTATTGTTGGATATTTAGGCCACTTCTAACACTTCTTTATTGCATACTGTGTTGTAGGAAGTCAGTGTTAGCTTCCAGATCTCCTACATGCTAACATTTTATCTCTGAGCAATTTACTTAATCTCTTTAAGCTTCAGTTTCCTCATCTATAGAATGGATTTAATAATAGTACTACACAAAGAGCCACTACTAAGGTTAAGTGAAATCATATACTTAATACAATGTCTTGAAAGTGAAGGGGACTTGAAGTACTTACTGACGAAGATCCTTCAGTATAGATTACTCCTCAACATAAAGAAAACAAAAATCCTTACAACTGGGCCAGTAAGCAATATCACAATAAACAGAGAAGACATTGAAGTTGTCGAGGATTTCTTTTTACTTGGATCCACAATCAATATCCACGGGAGTAGCAGCCAAGAAATCAAATGATGCATTGCATTGGGCATATATGCTGCAAAAGACCTCTTTAAAGTGTCAAAAAGAGAAGACGTCACTTTGAGGACTAAGGTGCTCCTGACCCAAGCCAAGGTATTTTCAAATTTTTTTTTTTTCATATGCAGAGGAGTTGGTGTCTTTGAATAATGGTGTTGGTTAAGAATATTGAGTATACCAGGGACTGCCAGAAGAATGAACAAATCTATCGTGGAAGAAGTACAGCCAGAATACTCCTTAGAAGAGAGGACGGTAAAACGCAGGTCATGGAAGCTCCACAGACACATCCAAACTCCCCAAAGTACCAAATTACTGGGCTGAAGGCTGTAGGGACCGTGGTCTCGGGGAACATCTAGCTCAATTGGCATAACATAGTTTACAAATAAAATGTTCTCCGTTCTTTGGCGAGTAGCGTCTGGGCCATCTAAGATACTCCACCGGTCTCACCCTGTCTGGAGCAAGGGAGAATGAAGAAAACCAAAGACACAAGGGAAAGGTTAGTCCAAAGGACTAATGGACCACAACTACCACAGCATCCACCAGACTGAGTCCAGCACAACTATATGGTCTTTGGCCACCAACTTCTGTCACAGGGATCACAATAAAGGATCGCAGACAGAGCTGAAGAAAAATGTACAGCAGTGTTCTAACTCACAAAAAATAAATAAATAAAAATAAAAACCAGACTTACTGCTATGACAGAGGCTGGAGAAATACAGAGAGTATGGCACCTGGACACCCTTACAGCTCAGTAATGGAGTCACTCCTGAGGTTCACCCTTCAGCCAAAGATTAAAAACCCAGTGCCACCAAAGATTAGACAGGCCCATAAAACAAAACAAGAGCAAATGGGCACACCAGACCAGGCACAAGGACAAGAAGGCAGAAGGGGACAGGAAAACTGGTAATGGGGAACCCAAGGTCAAGAAGGGGAGAATGTTGACATGTTGTGGGGTTGGCAACCAATGTCACAAAACAATGTGCATTAATTGTTTCATAAGAAACTAGTTTGCTCTGCAAACTTTCGTCTAAAGCACAATTTAAAAAAAAAAAGAAAGGAGGAAGATGTGACTTTGTCTTACATACTTTGGACATGTTATCAGGAGGAACCAGTCCCTAGAGAAGGATATCATGCTTGGCAAAGCAGAGGGTCAGTGAAAAAGAGGAAGACTCTCAACATATTGGATTGACACAGTGGTTGCAATGACGGGCTCAAGCACAGCAACAACTGTGAGGATGGCACAGGATGGGGCAGTGTTTCATCTGTTGTACATAGGGTTGCTATGACTTGGAACAGACTCAATGGCACCCAACAACAACAACATACAATGCCTGGCATATAATAGGCACTTAGTGATAATGATAAAAACAAAAAATATTCTTACAGCCAATATTTGTATGCAACTTTATTTCTTTAAATTCCCGGAAATAGAATTTATGTATCAAAGGAAAGACATACGTATTTTAAGGAAAATGCCAAATTGTAAATACAAAGAGAGGAATTCAGCTGGTATGAGGAAGAGGGACAGAGATAAATACTAAAAATAAAAAGTAAGTTATGGATGCAAAGATTTAGGATTTATAAAGATGTGACAGTCTGCTTCCATAAAGATTTACAGCCTTGAAGACCCTATGGGACAGTTGTACTCTGTCCTACAGGGTCACTATGCATCAGAATTGACTCAACATCAGTGGGTTTGGTTTGTTTTTTGAGCAAGTCCTAGATGCCAGCAATCCTACTTCTAGGAGAATATTTTACAGGAGTAATTGCACTCTGTAATTATTTGATATATGATGAATATAGAGTGATAAATGTATAAGCACATTCATTGCAGTATTATTTGTGATTTTTAAAATACCGAAAACAATCCAATTATTTCATTAATAGGAGAATGATTGTGATCGTTTTGTGGTACATCCACATAGTTAAATATTATGCAGCCATTAAAAAGAATGAGGCAAAGCTACATATGTTAACTCTGCAATGAGTCCATGATATAAAGTTTGGGGTGAGAGAGAGTGGAGTGGCAGAAAAGAGGTACTTCATGAGGCAATCTTTAGGAATACAGGATTTAAGGCTCATTGGGTATGTGTGCAAAAAGTGGAACCAAACTAGGTAACGCTTATGAGAGGTATTAGATAACTGTAAATTGTTACACAAACTTTATTACCCGACTAATCTGACATAAACTTACTAAAAGTAGGAAAGAAATCAGCTAATAAAAAGGATAGGATATGCATGAAATAAAGGGTGTTACAAAACAAAGGCCATCCCTTTTCTGATTATAGAATTCCAATGGTTAAAGCAGTAAAGACTTGAGAAATTGCTTTCTCCAGCTCTTTGCCTTCAGGTAAAGTACGTTTATTACTGTGTGTAAATGGAAAAACTGAGGCATACCAAGCTAAGTTATTGATCCAAATTCACATGGCTCATACAAGTAGGGTGATGACCAGGATTCTCTCTCCTGACCAAAATGGAATTCTCAAAATTTTGAAAACTTGGCAACATCAAGTAGAGAATATGCAAATTCCTATTGTAACAGAAAGAAATTAAAACTTTAAAAGGAATCATTAAGGGGAGAGGTGATTTGCTCCCTTTTCAAGATGACATGAAGAAGTAGGACATGTTAAAAATACATAAAAAGTACTCAAAGGGAGGCACCAAGCCAAGGGCTTTAAATAACCGAATAGCTCTCCCCTTTCACAATTGCAAAAATAAAAGAACAAACAAATGAGGAAAGCCTCTTTAAATAGGGTCATTGGAGTTGGGTGAGGATAAAGATGGTTAATTAAGAAAAAAGACAATATAAACGCTAGCAAGTGGCCATCTAAGGTGCATCAATTGGTCTCAGCCCACTTGGAGTAAAGGAGAATGAAGAACACCGAAGACACAAGGTAAATGTGAGCCCAGGAGACAGAAAGGGCCACATAAACCAGAGACTCCATTAGCCTGAGACCAGAAGAACTAGATGGTGCCTGGCTACCACTGATCACTGCCCTGACAGTGAACACAACAGAGAATCCCTGATGGAGCAGGAGAACAGAGGGATGCAGATCCTAAATTCTCGTAAAAAGACCAGGCTTAGTAGTCTGACTGAGACTGGAGGGACACTGATGGTCATGATCCCCAGACCCTTTGATAACCAAGATTGGAACCATTCCCCAAACCAACTCTACAGACAGGTATTGGCCTGGACTATAAGATAGGCAATGATGCTGGTGAGGAGTGAACTTCGTGGCTCAAGTGGACATATGAGACTATGTGGGCAACTCCTGTCTGGTGGCAAGATGAGAAGGAAGTGGGGGACAGGAGCTAGTTGAATGGACACAGGGAATACAGGGTGGATAGGAGGAATGTGCTGTCTCATTAAGGTGAGAGCAGCTGGGGGTGCACGGTGGAGTGTGTATGGCTTTTTGTATGAGAAACTGACTTGATTTGTAAACTTTCATCTGAAGCACAATAAAAAAAAAAAAAAAAAGACAATACCTGTAGATATCTTAGAGGACACAGAAAACTATGGAGTGCGGTAATATGAGGGAAAGGTCTAGAGTGTAGCATGCTTCCAAAGAGCCACTCAACGGACAACCTACTCAAGAAAGTAGCACCATCAGGCTGATAAGAGGAACATGCTCTTGGGTCTCATAATCTCACTGCTGAGGACCACGTCAAACCAAAAACCAAATTCCTCACAATTTAGTTAATGTGTTACATGTGTTACCAAGAAGAACCGTAATCTGTAATCTTTACAGAATCAGACTACCACATCGTTCTCCCATGGAGTGGCTGGTGGATTTGAACTGCTGACCTTACAGTCAGCAGATGAGCACTTAACCACTGCACCACCAGGGCTCCTTGGGGACCACACAACTTTCTCCAAATATAGCAAAACATGACAAAATGGTAAAATGACCAATCATACAGTGAAGTGGTATTAATTTAAAAGAATGCAAAGTTGTTGGGAGGTCCCTGGGTGGCACAAATGGTTTGCACTCGACATCTAACTGAAAAGTTGGCAGTTCCAACCCACCTAGTGGTGCTGAAGAAGAAAGGCCTGACAGCCTGCTACCATAAAGATTACAGCCAAGAAAACCCTATGGAGCAGTTCTACTCTGTAACACATGGGGTCACCATGAGTTGGAACCAACTTGACACAATGGGTTTGGTTTAGGGATGTTCTAGGAGGGAGATCTTGTGAGGGAAAACTCTAGATGGACAGAGAATGTCCACTTCTCTGCTCCAGCTCAGCGGGCTTCTCCCTACTTCTTTACCTGGGTGGGCCATTGGCAGCACCATGCCTATCCTCAGAGCATGGAATTTTCTGCTTGTGCAGAGGAACAGTAGACAGTGTTTCAAATGAAATCTAAAAAAAAAACCCAAGAATAACTGGGGAAAATAAACCTAATCCTCATGCCCAAATACTCAAAATGCAATAGTTGTCAAAATGGATAAAGCTTAGATGGGTATGGCTGTCTCAGTTTATTGAGCGACAAGACCCTGGTGTTATCTACATTTCAGTTTAACTCCATCTCATTGAATTGCCTGAAGCACATTCAGGGGCTGGTCCAGTTCCAGTTTCGTTCTGCTGATCTATTGTTCTACACTTGTGTCTTGAGCCTAGTATCACAAAGGGTCACATTGGCCAACTTCCAAAGGAGCACTGTGGCCTCAAATCAACCCTTACACAAGAAATAAACTTCTATTCCTGTTCTAACATTAAAGACCCTCTGAACACATTTTTTTTATTTCAGTTCTAGTATCACCTAAGTTCTTCACTGCTCAAAAAGTCTACTTCTCCCACATCCCCTTTCTTGGGAGAATTTTTTTTTTTAACTTTAATAACCCTGCTTTTATATATGCCAGGATTACTATCAGCCACAAAATAAAACCCAGCTAACAATGGCTTAAACAAAATAGGAATGATTTGTCTCCCATTACAGGAAGTGGAGAGGAAAGTAGGTCAGGGAGGTTAGTTGCTCAGTAATTCCACTGGGGACTCAACCACTTTCTATCCTTCTTTTCCTCCATCTTTTGTCTGCTGGCATTCATCATCTTGCTTGTTGCCTCATGGTTACAAGATGGCTCTCTTCTTCTAGTTTTGCATCCACACTCAGAGGAAGAAGAGGAAAGGGAGAAAGAGCTTTTTTACTCAGGAGGCTAAGACTCCCTCAGGAGACCTCCACTTGTATTTCATTGGCTAGAACTACAACCATGGTCACACCTAACAGCAAAAAAAAAAAAAAAAAAAAACAGCAAAGAAGGTAGAAAATTGAGAACAGCATTTTCCCCTTAACCCTGGGAAACATAAGAGAGAAGATAATTTAGCATAAATACTGAGAAAGCTATTGAATATTACCTGCCACAAAGACTCTCTTGGCTACTGAGCATGCACAAGCACTTCTGCACCTATCGGTATTCTCATTTCCTCATCACCAAGGAAGAAAAACCAAAGTCTCACCCAGTGTAAAATCCAGGTTCTCTGGCCATTGTGTCAAGATTTGCCATCTTGTGACAGCAATCTGTAAGCTGAAAAGACAGGTTAGCCCCAACATACCAAACATACAAAGCTGAAGAAGAAATTGGATAACTGCAATAAAAACTCAACTCAAAGAAATGGAAAAGTGGGAAAAGCACATTGGACCAGAGCACATATCAAGTCCAGATGGTCACAGAAAGAAAGAACTTCCTGCCCTAGCCCATAAAAAACCCATTGCCGTTGAGTAGATTCCGACTAATAGCAACCCTATAGGGCAGAGTAGATGCCCCATAGGGTTTCCAAGAAGCAGCTGGTGGATTCCAACTGCTGACCTTTGGTTAGAAGCCATAGCTCCTAACCACTGTGCCACCAGGGCTCCTGTCCTAGCAGTACAGTAAAATTCCTGATCGACCGATCTGGCAGCCCACGAATCTGCTTTCAGAAAGAAAATTCCTTGTCCATTATCCTTTGTTGCTATATCCTCACAAAAACTCTCAGCAGTATACACTACTGGTATCATTATATGCATTGTAAAGATAAAAAAAATTGAGGCACAGAGAGTTTAAATAACTTTTTCCAAGGTCACACAGAGCCAGGGTTCAAACTCAAGCCATTGGACTGCAGAGTCCATCCTCCACCACCATGTGGTACAGTTTCCCTAACTGACCAGGAGTTCTACTCTAATGGTCCCAGGGAGAGTTCTTGGAGCTCACTTTAAAGAAGAAGCAAAAAGAAGTCAAAAATATAAAAAGAAAGAAAATTTTTAAAAGCATCATTCAGAATTGATCTCAGAAAACGAGGCATCTGAACCAACATTTTCTGGCAGAGGCTTCCTTTCATAGGAGATAGCAAAGGTCCCAACAATGGAATGATGGCCTCAAAGAAGAGGACTAATGCCAAACAAGAGTTTGTTTCTGCGCTTAGGGTGGAGTCAGGGGGGTGCACCTGTCCCTGGATAAAAGAAAGGCCCAGGAACAGGGCTAGCCACCAGCTGCTTAAAGTCATTTTAGGGTTATAATGCCTTTTGTTTTAAAACAATGAGAAAGCAAAGTAGGTGAAGCCAAATTCAAATTCTGTTGTTGATAGGGTGTCAGGAAGGGAGAGTTTAACTGAGGAGAAAACAGGGTCCAGGTGGTTCAGGGGAAACCCACGGAAACCATAGGAGCAAAGAAACCATCGCCATGGGCCCATTTCTAGGCAAGACAGCTCCTGACTTTACAGCTTCCTCTGCAGGCTCCCCCTTGGGCTCAATGACCTGTCTGGGGCTTGGAGGGTTTAAGAAGGAAATCTCAAAAGGAGAATACACCCTTATGCAGTAGATGCTAGTGTTCCTGAAGATAAGGACGTTTTTAAAACTCTTTAAGTAGCTGCTGTTGTTGTTGTTAATGATAATTAAAAAAAAGAAAAAAAAAATTTTTTTTTTTAGGTGCCATCAAATTGACTCCAACTCATGGCGACCTTGTACACAGCAGAACAAAATGTTGCCCAGTCCTCTGTTATTCTCACAATCACATGTTGGCATGTCACAATTAGTTTGAAGGGTACTGTCACACACTTTTCATTTGATTCTTACAACCACATTGATTGGTGCGTACAGAAGATTTATATTATCCCAATTCTATGAATGTGCTAAATGAGACTAGGATAAATGTCTAGTCCTAGGAGACAGAAGCTGGAATTAAACCTAGGTGTTGTGGCTCCACAGCAGGATATTCTTCTCAGTATACTGCCCTCCTGGTTAGTTAGAAGAGAAGCGAAAGCGTGGTGGAGAGACAAGGGCCTGACAGTTGTGATCTTCATGGGCACTGGACTCTATAGAATCCAGGCATCTCAAGCTCATCTCACCCTAACCACACACCTAAGAAGTTGGTTCTGTTATCACCTTCATTTGACAGTTGAGGGAGCTGATGCTCAGAGAGGTTAAATAATTTTCCCAAGGTCACCTGACTAGTAAGGAAGGGAAGAGCTCGTTTCAGGACAATATAATACTTAAGACAGAAAGGCAGCTGACAGGAGAGGGATGTGGGGAGGAGGTGAATCAGCAACCCCTTATCTTTGTGCCTCTAATTGTCTTTCAGTTGTGAAAGAATCGTAGAGACAGTTGGCTCAGCCGGTGTGGGAGGAGAAGGTGAAGAGATGAGCCACAGGTACAAAGAAGAAGCTTTTTCAAAGGAAAGTAGAAAAGGGAGCAAAGGCTTACAATCTTGGAGACATAGACAAGAGAGCAATATTGCAAAAACCTGCAATTACAGTGTCAAGAGAACTGGCTAGAGGAGTAGAGGTTGCTGTAGAAAAGACAGAGAAAAAGGTGAAAGGGATTTTTGAGCGTGCTGCATTTGTAAGAAAGTGATGGCAATGTTTGTGGAAACTATGCATGTGGAGTGGGGATAATTATAAATAACTATAGCATTTAGTTGATTTTTTTTTTATAGCATTTAGTTGATTTTTAAGCAATTTTAAATGCCAAGGGAGCAAATGAGATAATAGAATGGGAAATGTTTAAATTATGAAGTGTTATACAAAAATCGACTGGTACTTATTTTTTATATGATTGTGTTTGTAACAAAACTGGAAAGACAAGGGCAAACCAGGCCAAGAGCCTGGGCGGAGGCTTTGCTGGGCTTTGCGGCTGCACCCATGACACTTGCTTGCCTGGGAGGCTCTTCTTTATCTGGTTGAATTACAGCTTTGCTCCACCTCTGGCGCTGAGTGCTGATGTGGTACAGCTGTTCAACAGCTGGCCTGCATTTGCCCCAGTTGGTGGTGTTTTAGGACTCAGTTGAACAATTGCTCCCCTATGTGTTGGTTTTGGTTTGCAAAATTTCATCAATCCTGAAAGCCTGTCACCTCACAGGATACACCATATTGGGTGGAAAAACTAACATCATATGTTGGTGAAGTGGGTTCTGGTAGTGAAAGGATGTTGCCCCATGGGCCAAGGATGAGGTGGGGGGACACCTCTTGCCGAGGAGGGATGTTTTAACATTTCTAGGAAAGATACTGTTTCCTGTCCTAAGGATTTTGGAAATACACGATTTGCTTAGTGGCCATATCTCTATCACAGAACTTACTGTTTTGCAGTAAATTCATATACTCTTTCTTTTCCTATTTCTCATCACTCTTCCTTCTTTCACTCTCCTGCCTTTGCTTTTCTTCTTTATTTTTCATTATCACTCTTTCCTTTCTCCTTTCTGTTACTCTTTGCACCTCTTTTCTTCTCTTTCCCTTTCCTTCCAGAAAAATTAACGTATTCTAAGAGCACATAATATGGAGCTGAGAGATGGGCTAAGATGGGAGATTTTTAAAAAGACGAACTACTCATAAGCCAGGAGTCCATGAGTGGGGCAAATGGTTAATACTCAGTTACAATCCAAAATACTGGCAAGCCAAACCCACCCAGAGGCACCTCAGAAGAAAAGTCTGGCCATCTGCTTCCAAAAGTCATAACCTTGAATTGACTCCATGGCAACTCATTTGATTTTGGTTTTACTCTTATACCAGGTGCCACCCCAAAACAGCTTTTCCTACTGCCTTGAGGGTCAGGCTGTGTCATCAGAGTTCAGGGCTACAGAAAGACTGTTTTGTTTTTGTTTCTACTCTCCTTTTGTGTGTGCTTTAAATCAAAGTTTACAGTTCAAGTCAGTTTCTCCCACAAAAATTTATATACATATTGTTATGTGACCCTAGTTGCTCTCCCTGTAATGTGATAGCACACTCCTCCTTTCCACCCTGTATTTCCCATGTCCATTCAACCAGTTCCTATCCCCCTCTGCCTTCTCATCTTGCCTCCAGACAAGGGCTGTCCATTTAGTCTCATGTATCTACTTGAGCTAAGAAGCACACCTTTCACAAGTATCATTTTATGTCTTATAGTCCATTCTAATCTTTGTCTGAATAATTGGCTTTCAGGAATGGTTTTAGTTTTGGGCTAACAGAGAGTTCAGGGGCCCTGTCTTTTGGGGTCCCTCCAGTCTCAGTGAGACCCTTAAGTCTGGCCTTTTTATTACAATTTGAGTTCTGTACAAAGTGAGTTCCCCACTTTTCTCCTGCTCCTTCAGGGACTCTCTGTTGTGTTCCCTGTCAGAGCAATCACTGGTGGTAGGTGGGCACCATCTAGTTCTTCTGGTCTGAGGCAGATGTAGTCTCTGATTTATGTGGCCCTTTCTGTCCCTCAGGCTCATAATTACCCTGTCTTCATTATCCTTTGCTTCAGGTGTGTTGGGACAAATGGATGCATCTTAGAGAGCCACTCCCTAGCTTTTAAGACCCCAGACACCATTCACCAAAGTGGGACGCAGAACATTTTCTTAATAAACTTTTTTATGCCAATTGACCTAGATGTCTCTTGAAACCACGGTCCCCAGGCCCCCACCCCTCCTACTCTGTCCTTCAAAGTGTTTGGTTGTATTCAGGAAACCAGAAAGGAATTTTGCAGGGGCCATTGAGTTGACCACTTACTTAGAATGAAAACCATCAGTCTCCCTCCAAGAGAGCTTCCAAGAACCCAGCGCTGGGAGTGACAGTATCGAATGTGCGTGTTTTCTGCCCCATCTCACAGAATATGCTCATAATTACCCGCTCCTGGTCTGGAATCAACTCTGCTTTTGAAAAGGCTAATCGCTCTGGAGAGTGAAGGTTTAAAGGAGTGATTTCTGATATTTTTACTTCCAAGGGCCTTGCTGAAACATTTGCTTCTAAAAGATTTGGCCTCCAAGCAATTCAACGACATTAAAAAAAAAAAAAAATGACTCCATTAAAATGACTTTATTTCTCCATGTTCTAATTAATCATAGATGAATGTACTTAATCAGTCAGGACTTTTGATGAGCACGAGGCACCCAGTGTCACTACACCAAGCAGGTATAATTGCAGCCCAGAGCAAAGCCAGCTGACATTTCAGTTGACCTTTGAGGTCTGATGATGGGTGAATGCATTTCTTCCCCCTGGGCTTCCCAAAATGTTTGAACGCTCTTAGAGACTCAAGACATCCAATCTACCTTCCTGGGGAACATTGCTTTGAGGTGTAGATGATAAGGACTAAGGTGGCTGATGAGGGGGACACTCAGAACCAAGAGGCCTGAAATTTAAAGGGGCCTTTGAGAAAAAAAAAAAAAAAAATTTTTTTTTTTTTAGAAAGGACCAGCTTAGGAAAAGAGGGAAGGAAGTCATGCTTGTAACAGAAGAATAAGGGGGAGTTCTGGACTGGGAGAATGCAGGTTTTGGGGAGTTTGAAGCTTAAATGATTTGGGAAAACCTGCTCTCAAGAAAAAAAAAAAAATTGTAAAATTACAAATACACAGTTAGATAGAGGAACTTGGAAATGGTTCATGTAAGCCTTGAAGATTCAGGTTTATTACCTTTTTTTTACCTTTTAGTAAATCTGCTCTGGCCCTGTGGAAAGTTTTCATCTCAGCTTAGAACTCTGCTCGGGTGATCCTAATAGCAGCCAGGGTGTGGTCCCCTGATCTGTGTGGCATGCCCTTGCCTGAACTGCAGTGGTGACCACCTGCTCTGACACCCTGACTCTGGACCTGACACCCTGACCTTATCTCAGTATGTATGAAATCCCCTTAGGATTCCCACAAATGTTTCAGAGCGTTCATCTTCTTTGTGCCAGGCACTGGGGTTATAAAACCAAATAAGCCAGGCTCAGCCCGCAAGAACAGAGCAGAGTAAAAGTGGTGACAAACATATGCATTCATGATGAAGATGAAGGTTGGTGAGGAATATCTGGCTTATACACAAGTGGCTCTGGAAGCACCCAGAAGGGGTGAATAACTTTAACTCTGCCTGGAATGGAAGGAGAGAAGGTAAACACCCAAGGAGAGTAGAAGGAGAATCTGGAGGGATAAAAGCAATTTACCAAGCAAATCTTTGTTTACTCAGCACTTGTGTTAACATCAATACATACATATATTTTCCACGAATGAAGGTGGGATTATATTTGGAAACTTAGAAGTGAGACAGATCCAGGTTTCAGTCTGGGCCTGGCTACTTACCAGGCGTGTAGCTTTGGGCATGATTTTTAACTTTTTTGTGAAGCTTTATCTGAAAATAGGGATAATAATATCTCATATGGTTGTTATGAGGATTAAATCAGACAATGAATAAAAGCACAAGTGTCTGATGTTACACCAGTGGGCCTGAGACGGTGCCTGTGTATTGGCCTAAAATGGCCCCCAAGACCATTAGCCCAAAGCCTGTCAGCACCAAACTCAAATTCTCACACATTCAATTGCTTTAAATATAGTCCGAATAAGGATATCTTTAGCCATTTGATGCCTACCTACTTTACACGCCACTGAAACTGCGCCCAACATCTGCTAACCAGAAATAAGCTAAACCTTGTACCTGTAACAGGGCACCAAACCACTGCTTGCCTTCGGAGCTTTCTGATGCAGAGACTCCCACCTTGCTCCTAAGTGACATCACCTAGAAAAAGTAAGCACCATCTCCAGTTTCCCTCCTCCCCCAGGAGGTCTCTTGCCTGCTGCCCTTCTGGGTAGTATTCTCAGGCCACTGCATCTGGAAGGTCTCTTGTTGGGAGGGACTTTCCTTATGCAACCCAGTCCAAGTGCCACCAAATAAAGATCCCCTGGAGTTGGCACCCTGAATTCAAACTTCTAGCCTCCTAGATTGTGAAAGAATGAATTTGTTTGCTAAAGCCATTCACTTGTGGTATTTCTGTTATAGCAGCACTAGATAGCTAAGACACTTCTCCTGATCAATCTTGAAATCCTCATACTCACCACATTGACAAATAATAAACCAAAAACCAAACCCATTGCCATCAAGTCGATTCTGACACATAGCAACCATATAGGGCACAGTAGTACTGGCCCATAGGGTTTCCAAGCCTGTGATCTTTACAAAAGCAGACTGTCACATCTTTCTCTTGAGGAGCAACTAGTGGGTTTGAACTGCCAACCTTTTGGTTAGCAGCGGAGCACTTAACCACTGCACCATCAGAGCTCCTTCTGACATATATAGTAGGTTGTTAATATATGTTAACTACTATAATACAAACACGAGCCCTTGTGGCACAGTGATTATGCATCTGGCTACTAACCAAAAGGCTGGTGGTTCGAAGCCCCCAGCCACTCCACTGGAGAAAGATGTGGCAGTCTGCTTCCATAAAGAGTTACAGACTTGGAAACTGTATGGGGCAATTCTACTCTCTCCTATAAAGATGCTATGAGTCAGAATCAATTTTGGTTTTATTATAATATGCATACTGCTTTCAGCCATTTATATGTAAAGTATCTTGGATATATATATGAAATATATAGACTCTAGATTTCAGCCTAGGAAACTCTACAGGGCAGTTCTACTCTGTCATACAGGGTTGCTAAGAGTCAGAACTGACTTGATGGCACCTAACAGCAGCAACAACAGTCTTTTTAATGACTACATAGTATTTTTAATACAGATGCTCCAGTTTATATAACAAGTCTCTTAGTGATGAATGTTTGGGTTGTTTCTAAATATTCACAATTATAATAAACGATGCTATAACAAACAACCTTATACATATATCTTTGCACACTTGTGTATTCCCACAGCATTAATTCCATAAACTGAAACTGCTGAATCCACGGATACACCTATTAAAAATTTTCAGAGATACTGCTATTTGCCCTCTGTCACCAGTGGTAAATGAGACTGTTTTCCTGTTTACTTGCCAACACTAAACCAAACCAAACCCATTGCCATCAAGTTGATTCCAATTCATAGCAACCATATAGAACAGAGTAGAACTGCCCCATGGGGTTTCCAAGGAGCAGTTGGTGGATTTGAACTGCCAACCTTTTGGTTAGCAGCCAAGCTCTTAGCCACTGTGCCACCAGGGCTCTAACACTAAACCAAAAAAAATCAAACCCATTGCCGTCAAGTCAATTCCAACACATAGCAAGGGCTCCAACACGAGGTACTATCAATCTTTTTAATCGTTGTCATGAAATCTTTACAAAACAGAAAGAAACAAAAGCAAGTGCAAAGAGGAAGGCATAAAGAAATACATAAAAAGGTTCAAGAAGTCCAGGAAGGACTAACTGGCCTATCTCCAGGCAGACTTCAGTCTACTCTGCTCTGGTCCATACAATACGAAGATGCTTCAGGGTTAAACCCCAGGAGTCTGCTCCTCTGCCCGTGCTGCTGAGTCCCCAGGACTGAGGGCAGTGCTGTGATGATTCCGGAAGCATTTGTTGCCCAGGCTTTCATGATTTGGCTTCATAGCCCTAGGCCATGTTGTCTGCTCCTTTTTGAGCAGGCCCATGGTAAAAAGCTTTTCCAAACCTCTAGAGCTTCAACTTATGACCATAGCAGACAAACCAGTGATTACAAATCCACATTGCGAGAGCCACCAGCCTAGGGCCCAACTTTACTCTGGAGGGGCAGAACTACAGGGAGGTTCAGAATCTAAGCCTATAAAACTAGATAAGCCTCTCTAGAACAGCCTTAATGCTATCTTTTGTCCTCAAAGGCAATACAAAGTAGAAGAAAAAGCTTTGGTTAGAATGGATTTGGATTCATATAGACTAGCTCTGTCACTTGCTAGTCAGGCAACTTGGAACCTCAGTAGCCTCATCTTCAACCTCATCCACAAGGAGAATTTTCTTGTGAGATTACATAATAAAAATAATGTAAAGGACTGGGGTCATTAGCAGGCATTTAATGAAAATAAGTTTCCTTTTCTCCTAAACCAGAGTGGAACAGACACAGCACTACGAACATAACTGAGCATTTTAGTGTGTTTGAGTTGGACTTTTTGTAGAATTCAAAAATTAAAAAAAGCCATCACCCCAGTATCTACTCTTCCGAAGCATTGCTTATATTGAAAGATTATTTGTGAGAATTCTGTGATTATAGAAAAAAACCTTGAATCATACACTTCAAAAGGGAGAAATGTGTGGTGTGTGAAATATATACCAGTAAAGCTGTTACATTAAAAAACAAAAAAATATTATTTGTGGAGGTCAGTTTTCTGCTACTGAATTACTTGGTTACAAAGAGCCAATGAGAATGAAATGTAATTACATATTAAATATCAATCTTTGTGCTTTTCTTTTCCATACTGTCTCAATCTTAATCATCTACATCTACATCACTTTGGGGAGAGCTAGGATTGTTCAAATAGGAGTGCAAAGGCAGGAAAAAGTTGGTGTTAGGTTTTTTACCTCCAAATTAAAAAATTTTGAAGACCAAATTTTTTTTTGTTTGTATGAAAAGGGTTATGTTGACAAAAGAAAGACACTTGATAACCAAAGGGCCAACTTGAAGGAAACAAGACAGAAAGTTTATGCCCAATGTTGACTGGGAAGAACGTGGGGGGAGTCTAGACCACCCCACTTTAGCTCCCGCCCCCAGGGAAACCAGAGAAGGGCACCCAGATTTGAAACTGGATGGAAGCAAGATGGGTTAGTATCTTAGAAAAGATCAGTAGATGGGGCAGGGGGTGGGGGTTGGATCCTGGGTCATTTATGGAAAGATGTTTGTTTTTTTTTTTTTCTGGAATCAGCAGGGGCTCAGCAAGTCTTCTTCACAACCAGGGGCTATGCATTCCCCAAGACTGAGCACACAAGCTGCAACCACGACTAGAGTGTGTACAATCTGCTGAATACGCAGAAGATATTAAGGATACAAATCACTGTCCTATGAGGGTTTCTTCTCCACAGCTGTCTGCTTGTCACCTGTGGGTGTGATAAGTAACACTTGCTCATAACTTTGCTGAACTCCACCCAAACCGCCCACTGTGGTCATTCCCTTTTCAATGGACCGGGACGAGACTAAGCCCTAGGGAACAAAAACAGGCTCATGGAAGTATTGACTGAATGTATTCTGTGGGAAGAGCCCAGTTCTGCCTGGTCTCCAGCAGCTAACAAGGATCTACAGCCACTCCATGTATGGGTTCCCTACTGAGTGCTTCTCCTAAGTACTTTTGTATACTCAGCTATGGTTGGACTCTTTTGATCTTTTAAAATTTTTTTCTTTTAAGAGCAACTCCTACCCTGTACAATTCTTGTATCAGCCATTGCTCTGCTTCCTGGCACCTGTGAAACATGAAGAACCCATTCAGTTCACTTTCTGAATCATTTGACGTTTTCCAGACTCTCTAGCCTAGAGGTATCCAAGAGGAGGAGTAGACACAGGAATGTGGCCCATATATGATTCATCACCTCCATCTTTATCAGGAAAGTTTCCAGGTCAAATGACAGAATAGTTGAAAAGAAAGACAGGGAAGGACAGACTCTTCTGTTCCAAAGAAGAAAGCAGGATGCCCGGGGGAAGATGAAGTCACTCTGACTCTCCGAGAAACCCATGAAGCATCCCTTTCCCAAGGAGCTTCACAAGAAACTGTTGAGATTAAGATCAAGGGAAGATAAATAACTGAGCAGGGATCTAGAGCTGAGCTGAGTTTGGTGCTGGCATTTATGTCCAAGGCAGACCCAGGCTTACCAAGCCCAGCCAAGCCCTGAATTTTAAAATCATGGGGAGACTTTGTTGTGATTATTTCCAGAGAAGAGAAAGATAAGGAGAAAGAAGGCTGCTTTAAATGTCATTTTCCACCCCACAATATATCCCCTGATGTTAGAAACGAAGAGAGCTAAAAGCAAACTCCAGAATATACAACACCACACCTGAGAAAAGGATGGGGATGGAAAGCCTTAATGGCGATTCATGTGCAGAGAATCCCAGTAGGAGTGTACAGGCTGCAGAAGAGTGGATGCAATCCAGGCTTGGGCTTCAGTTAAAGGACAGGGTCCAGAATGGAAGAGATGGAGTCCATCTGTGTCCCTCACTGGTTGGATCATCTCTGAGGTATTGGGCTCAATTTTGACTAAGAAAACGCCTTGTGGCTGGTAGACACCCTCAACTCACTGTCACTGCCAGCTCTTCCCAGTGTATCCACTGATCACCCCAGCTCAAGCCTGGTCCCTCCGTCTCCAGAGCTAATCCAGGGTGAGGCAGAGTGATGGACATTTGCAGTCTATGCTTCCCCAGGATCCCCCTTATTGCCCTCTGGGAAATCACCTTTCCACAATTCTCTGCCTAACATCCTTGTACTCTCAAAGGCCTCTCATTGTGCAGGTCAGCAAACACTTGTGGATGGGTTCCTGGGGGTGATATCTTGGAGGTGCCTGAGAAGGCTACCCTAAGCTTGGGATGACCTGCATGGATCACTTCTGCTGCTCAGGATCCTGGAAGTGAGAATATCATTGCCAACTAGCTGAGCTCAATCCTGGGGTGCTGAAATATTTCTTCACTGGGGGAACAAAAGAGAGAGCCCACTGTGCTAAATCAGAAGGCAACTATCTTCTTAAAGCAGGTGTGAAATGGGACCCCATGTTTAATAATGGTAAATCTATCAAAACCAAATGGACATAGCTCACATCCTGTGGGCAATAAACGTCCACAGGTGAAATTTTATGAGGTTTTAAGGGGAACTTCATGAGCTTTGAGGGAGCCTTCGTATGAACTCAAACCAACAATGGAAAAACAATATAATGCGAACTGTAGAAAGCAATATCTGAAAACTCTGTCACCATCACCAAACCAAAGAAAATGTTCAGGGGAAGAAGAAAGAAATGCTGGGCTTTTCTAAGTCTCTCATGACTTCTGGTCAGGTAAATTGTCTTACCAGCAAAAGTTTTAGCTCCTTGAGATTACCAAAAACCCAGGCAAATCTATTTCGACTCATAGCAATCCTATAGGACAAAATAGGACTGCCTCATAGGGTTTCCTAGGCTGTAATCTTCACGAAAGCAGACTGCCACATCTTTCTTCTACAGAGACACTGGTGGGTTCGAATCACTGACCTTTTGATTAGCAGCTGAGTGCTTAACTACTGTACCACCAGGGCTTCTCTCTTTGAGATTAAAGGTTATTAAAGTCGTTCTATTTCCCAAATAGCACCTAAAACAATGTAAGTGCTCATGTGCACATACACAAACACACAAAATATTTCTAAGAGATGGAGAATCACATTCATGAGCACTTAACACAGGCCAGTCACCGTTCTGGGGCTTGTCATATCACAGGTGGGAAACCTGAACTCCGAGTGTTAGGAAGCTTTCCCAAGGTCATATAACTAACAAGTAGCTAAACTCTGATTTGAACCCATGTCTGTAAGTCCCTAGAGCTTGTGTTCTTTCAACCACATCCATGGTTCCCAGACTTTTGGATTTCATCAACCAATACAGTTTCAAAAAATACTCAGGAGAGCCCTCATTGGGTTGCCAACATTGTATTGAGAAAATGTTTTCTAAAAGGAAGAAAAGTTACAGTAACTACGACCCCTCAAAAATACGACATGATCTCAGAATAAAGAAAGACTGAATAAATTGAGCTTTAGGAAATACTCCATTTCTTGACATGAGTGTGTGTGTGTGTGGGTGTGTGGTGGTGGTGGTGGTAGTGGTTGTGTGTGATCAAGTCAATTCTGACTCATAGTGACCCTATAGGACAGAGTAGAAGTGCCCTATAGGGCTTCCTTGGCTGTCATCTTTATGGAAGCAGATCAACAGTTCTTTTCTCCCATGGAGCTGCTGGTGGTTTCGAACCACTGACCTTTCGGTTAGCAGCCAAGTGCTTAACCATTGTGCAACCAGGTCAACATCTGCATGTGTATGTGTGTGTGTGTATGTGTGGAGACCTGTGAAAAATAGTGTCACTTTCAGGCACCAGACTGGCTCTTAGAACTGTTACTCTTCCTCTTCATCCCTTGCAGCACCTCACACAATGTGCTACACAAAGTAGGTGCTTAAAACTTGCTATCAAATGACTAATCATTATTTGCTGTTTCTTGTATGAGCCTCTGAAAAGACTTCAATAATACAGGTTCTTACCTGGGTCACAGATTTAGACATCTTGCTTCACCCCATTTAACCTTGTATCAATGGCTTAGTAAAAACAGGGCTTTGCCACCACCTTCTCCCCATACCTCCTCTAGAACAGCAAGATTTCTATGGAACAGAAGAGAGCTGGCAAAAGAAGAGAGGCACAGATTCACTTCTTTTCACTGAAGAGGGTCTACCACTGCCCCTGTGGCCAAGAGCCTCACTGTCAGAAGTTCCTTAAGGAAGGGGGTCAGGAAGTGCTGTGCAACCCTAACAGGTGGATGGACACCCTGGCCCAGGGTGAGGTAGTTCAGAAGTCCTATTCTCCTGCCCCACCTTTTCCACTAGAGGACCTTGGGAAGTTTCCTTCCCTTCTCTGGACCTCAGTTTTTTCATGAGCAAAATGAGGGATGTTGAGCCATAACATGCCAAAGGGTGTTTCCAATCCTGGCAATCTATACCGCTCTTCCATCTGGTTGATTGCAGCTCCTTCCACATCATGGCTCCTCTTTTTTTTTGAAGAAAGCTGGAATGGGGGGAGGGATTCAATGACCAGCTGGCTCTTGAGGAAGATTCTATAATATGACCATGTAGCTGTTTAGTGATTCTACATGAATATAGGATCATTTCAGGGTAGAATGTCAAAGTTTACCAGACACTATCTTGGACTAAGTCTCCTTTTTCCATGAGACAAAATCATTGTTCTCAAAAGTGTTACTAAGTGTTCTTATCGGCCAGATGCTGGAAGACCCTGGTTGGAAAGCAGAGGTCCATGCTGGGGATCATCTACCTGACTTGGGTTTCTCCTTGGTTGGGGTGACAATGGAGAACCTGACAAGAAGCCAGGATTTTTTTTTTTTTTTTTTTATAGACCCTGTAATAAATGACCTGTCAAGTCACCAAGGAGTTGCTCTCACATCCACTCGGCCTTTCATTTCTTTACAGTAGTGAAACCAGCTACCCAAGAAGCCTACCTCACTGAGGGAAAGGTTAAGTTATAGGATCCAAGTTAAAAAGAAAATTAAAAGACATTCTTGCTCTTTAATTTAGAATAGTTACTCTCTGGCACCCATCAGAACAGGACTATTTG
Source organism: Loxodonta africana (assembly GCF_030014295.1). Lineage (NCBI taxonomy): Eukaryota > Metazoa > Chordata > Mammalia > Proboscidea > Elephantidae > Loxodonta > Loxodonta africana. The sequence goes on from NC_087353.1 coordinate 46,178,358, forward strand.
GACGTCATCTGAGGATAGAAGAAGAGAGAACTAGCAGACCAGGCTGCCTGCTGGATCGGCTTTAGTTGCTTTCTCACATACAGATCAAAAGCCTCCTCAGCAGTTGACCTTCAGCAAGGTGGTGACATCCTTAGCAAGGAAGTGACTTCTACAAATAGGATTTAGCAGAAGAGCACTACAGATAAATGCAGGGCTTTAACGCTGGAGATTTCTGGAAGCCTCTATAAATATCCTGTAGATGAGCTTTGGCCTCACTCAGGAGACTTTAGGATGGTCCTCTGGGATCTACTAATGATCTTAACCTGTAGTAGATAAAGCTCCCCTAGACTCTTGGAGATTGTGTGGAAACCCTTCCCAATAGATGGAACTGTGTGGGAGTTTTCAGGTCTGCATGATCTCCTTTCCCTTGAAGATAACTTTCTATATTATCTCTGGTGATCAGTACCAGAGCTGGAGTGAAAATAGAAAATGAAAATCTTGGAGAAGAGACAAGACCAGGAAGGCAGGGGTACATAGAGTCATGTGTCCAGACAAGAAACATAGAGGACAAAATGAATATAAATTGATTCAGGAAAGGCCTTCATGGGGAGGCCAGGAAATGTGTTTGGAGAGCAGGAAAAAGCACAGAGATTCTCAGGAGAGCTGACTTGGAGAGGGGTGATCAAAATTAGGAACATACCTCTGAAGAAATGTTTGCTAGTAGGAGACCAGGAAAGAACACTCTTAGAGTGCTCAGGGAATCTTCTGAAGCCAAGTTGAACCTGACCTTTTCTGAAGGCACCATGAAACCAGAGAAAATGCCCTCCCCTCCTCCCCCCCACTTTCTTAGTGGCTTGGGAAATCAGGAGGCAAAAAGCTGGGCCCAAGAGCAACTAGGAAACCCTGGTGGCATAGTGTAGTGATTAAGTGCTACGGCTGCTACCCAAGAGGTCAGCAGTTTGAATCTGCCAGGCACTCCTTGGAAATTCTATGGGGCAGTTCTACTCTGTCCTGTAGGGTCGCCAGGAGTCGGAATCGACTGGACGGCAGTGGGTTTGGGTTTAAGAGCAGCTAGAAAATTAGAAGAGGGAGCAGTCTGATGGAGGGAGACTTGATAAGGAAGTGTTGGGTAGAATTTAAGGTATGAGTCGGAATCGACTCGACAGCACTGGGTTTGGTTTTTTTTTTTTTAATAACCATCGTGTTTGGTACAGTAGAGGGTTAGCAAAAATGAGGGAAAGCCTCAATGAGATAGATTGACATAATAGTCACAATGGGCTCAAACATAGCAACGATCATGAAGATGTTGCAGGACTGGGCAGACGTTTTGTTGTGTTACACTTAAGGCTGCCACAAGCCAGAGTCAACCTAATTGCAACTAAAAACAACATAACCATCAAGATGGAATCCAGGCTCCTAAGAAAGAGCACTTTTGACTCTCACAAAGGGTTATGGAGAAATACGTGAACAATCGAAAGGGCACAAAGGGATTTTCTGTTTAGGAACCATCTGGACCATCTCACCACCAATCTAATGAGCCATAGAGGCCATTCTCTTCCTCCTGTCACTGATTCCTCCCCAATCTGTGAACACAAAAGTGTGTCAGCATCACAGAGTTAGCCATCAGTCCTGCCTCCTCGTTTCACCAATAAAGATACCTAAGGTCCCCTCAGAGCTAGTGGTAGAGCTCCAACTGGAGCCAATGTCTCCTCATTCCCAAGCCTGAGTTTAACACACTGCCTCATCAACCTCTGGTATCCACAGGGGTATGAGTTACCTATGTCTCCACTTTTGGCATCTGAGTATCTCCCACGGCGTCTACATGTCCTTCTGCCCTAGAGGTTTTCCCATCTCAGTCTCTTGGCTATGTGAACCTTGTCTTCTCCAGCTGTGGCAAATCTGTGTCTCCTGGGCCCATGAGTGTGCCTCATCCTCTGCCAGTTATTGTGGACTTGTCTGCTGCCATCTCTTGTCACTAGCTGCGGAGCCTCTCTTAGCCTTCTCAGGAGTGTATAGGCTTGGTCGCAGGCCCCCATGTTTCTCATCTCCCTTCTCAGTGGGACACGAGCTTGTGTGATGGGAAGGGAAAAGGAGAATGCAGCCAGGAGTTAAAACCTGTTCCAGTGTCTGTCCCTGCACATTTCCAGGCATACAGATGGACATGATAATCACATGTGGCTCTATGGGTAACAAATATCTGAGTTCTGTCTATATCCTGCTCTAATTGAACAGTGAAATTCTCTTGGAACCAGGAGATGTGGATTTCTTCAACTTCTAATTATTTATGGGTTTGCTGCTTAAGCCAAAAGCTCCTGTTATTTGTTTGCGTATAGGTGAAAAGTTAAGAGGATCTGTTCAAGATGACGTCAAAAAAGATCATTTAAACAGGTTCCATAAAACCAAGAGCTGTGCAAATCCAAGCAGAAAAATAGAAATGAGGCTTAGAGACTAGAAGGGAGGCTTAACAGGATGAGCTGATTTCTGTCTGAGGAAATGAGCCGTCAAATCCATTGCTCCAGGGAACCACGGGCTTCCAAGTGGCCTGTAAGTTGGAAGGGACTCGGGGCCAGAGGATGATCTATAAGAAATGATCTTTCTCAAGGCATAGGGGGACAGGCTTTTCTCAAACATCTAGATGCCAGAGGCCCCATCTTTGTTCTTTGAAAAGTGAATGACTCTACTTCCCCATCAAGACCCTCCCCCCACCAAAAAAAGAAACCATTGCCACAGAGTCAATTCTAATTCATAGTGACCCTAAAGGACAGAGTAGAACTGCCCATAGGGTTTCCAAGGCTGTAATCTTTACAGAAGCAGGTTGCCACATTTTTCTCCTGTGGAAGTGCTGGTAGGTTCTAACTGCCAACCTTTTGGTTAGCAGCCGAGTGCTTAACCACTGCACCACCAGGGCTCCTTCCAGACCCTCAAGGCTCTATTTATTTCTGTTCAAACTGAAAAGCATTTATCAAATACCTACTCTGAGCCAAGGAGCCCTGGTGGTGCAGTGGTTAAGCACTCGGCCGCGAACTACAAAGTCAGAGGTTTGAACCCACCAGCCACTCCGCAGAATAAAGACGTGGCAATCTGCTTCCATAATACAACCTTGAAAACCCTCTGGGGCAAGTTCTACTCTGTTCTGTAAGGTCGCTATGAGTCACAATCGACTCAACAATAATAGGTATTCTGAGCCAGGCACCATGGATAGGGCTTGCTGTTTTTGTGTACGAGTCAGAATGGACTCATTGGCAGCAGGTTTCAGGTCACGTTGTTGTACCATCAAGTCCACTCCAACTCATACAGATCCTGTTAGAGGGATGCAAAGATAAGCTGAACATGGTCCTTGGCCTCACAGAATTTAGAACAAGATCAAGAGACATTTAATTGTCTTTAATTTGGGTAGTTTCCTAAAATGCTTCCCCTGCATTGCTGAGGTCTGCTCCCCAATAAATCCAATCCTGGTGTTATCAGGACACTCTTGCATGGAAACAGGTGACCATTATCTGTCTGAGTCCCTTTCATTTTCTTTTCTAGGAATTTAGTGATCTCCCTGAGCCAGGTGCTAAGCAGAGGCTGGCTCCTGACCTTCGGGAGACTTCCCTGACCTGCATATCTGCTCAGCTCAACCTGTACTGGTAGAGAGAGGATGGGGACTGCATCTGTCCAGCCTATGCCTCAGCACAGTCCTTAGTATCTCCTGGGAAGGCACAGGATGCTTCTCTCCATTTCTCTTTGTCTATAGCTTTCCTTTTTTTTTTTTATAGCTTTCCTTAATGTCATTGAATGGGGGTGTTAAATGGACCCCCAGGGAGGCTTTAAAAATAGAAAGCCGGTCCTGGCCCAGCCCCCCACTGGATGGTGAGAGAGCACAGGAGGAAACAAAACTGCTTGTGTTAACAAAATGTCATTTCCCAACATGATTCAGGCCCCGATGCTGAGGCAGGAGAAGGAGAGCAAATGCCTTCCCATTCATCACCTCGGACACAGTTATTTTTAGAGCACACACCAGCTCAGCACTGGGCTCCAAGAGCCCTGCCATGGAAGGAAAAGAGGATGGGCTGATAGAGTCAGTCAAGAGGGAAAATGGTGCAGGCCTGTGTGTCTGTGCCTCTGCCTGTGCCTGTGCCTGTGTCTGTCTGTATGGGTGTGTCTGTGTGTGTGTCTGTGTTTGTTTGTTTCTGTCTGTGCCTGTGTCTGTGTGTCTGTGTGTCTGTGCCTGTGTCTGTCTGTGTTGTGTGTCTGTGTGTCTGTGTGTCCGTGTCTGTGTCTGTGTGTCTGTGCCTGTGTCTGTGTTGTGTGTCTGTGTGTCCGTGTCTGTGTCTGTGTGTCTGCGTGTCTGTGTCTGTGTGCCTGTGCCTGTGTCTGTGCCCGTGCCTGTGTCTGTGTCTGTGTGTTTGTGTCTGTGTCTGTGTCTGTGCCTGTGCCTGTGCATGTGTCTGTGTCTGTGTGTCTGTGTCTGTGTCTGTGCCTGTGCCTGTGTCTATGTCTGTGCCTGTGTCCCTGTGTCCCTGTGTCTGTGTGTCTGTGTCCCTGTGTCTGTGTGTCTGTGTGTCTGTGCCTGTGTCTGTGTCTGTGTTGTGTGTCTGTGTGTCTGTGTGTCCGTGTCTGTGCCTGTGTGTCTGTGTGTCTGTGTCTGTATGTCTGTGCCTGTGTCTGTGTCTCTGTGTCTCTGTCTGTGTGTCTCTGCCTGTGCCTGTGCCTGTGTGTCTGTGTCTGTCTGTGCCTGTATCTGTCTGTGTTGTGTGTCTGTGTGTCCGTGTCTGTGTCTGTGTGTCTGTGCCTGTGTCTGTGTCTGTGTTGTGTGTCTGTGTGTCTGTGTCTGTGTCTGTGTGCCTGTGCCTGTGTCTGTGCCTGTGTGTCTGTGTCTGTGTGTCTGTGCCTGTATCTGTCTGTGTTGTGTGTCTGTGTGTCCGTGTCTGTGTCTGTGTGTCTGTGCCTGTGTCTGTGTCTGTGTTGTGTGTCTGTGTGTCTGTGTGTCTGTGTCTGTGTCTGTGTGCCTGTGCCTGTGTCTGTGCCTGTGTCTGTGTGTTTGTGTCTGTGTCTGTGTCTGTGTTGTGTGTCTGTGTGTCTGTGTGTCCGTGTCTGTGTCTGTGTGTCTGCATGTCTGTGTCTGTGTGCCTGTGCCTGTGTCTGTGTCTGTGCCTGTGCCTGTGCCTGTGCATGTGTCTGTGTCTGTGCTTGTGTCCCTGTGTCTGTGTCCCTGTGTCTGTGTCCCTGTGTCTGTGTGTCTGTGTCTGTGTGTCTGTGTGTCTGTGCCTGTGTCTGTGTCTGTGTTGTGTGTCTGTGTGTCTGTGTGTCCATGTCTGTGTCTGTGTGCATGTGTCTGTGCCTGTGTGTCTGTGTGTCTGTGTGTCTGTGCCTGTGCCTATGTCTGTGCCTGTGCCTGTGTCTGTGTCTCTGTGTCTCTATCTGTGTGTCTCTGCCTGTGCCTGTGCCTGTGTGTCTGTGTCTGTGTGTCTGTGTGTCTGTGCCTATGCCTGTGTCTGTGTGTCTGTGTCTGTGCCTGTGCCTGTGTCTGTATCTGTGTGTCTGTGTCTGTGTGTCTGTGTGTCTTTGCGTCTGTGCCTGTGCCTGTGTCTGTGTGTCTGCATGTCTGTGTGTCTGCGTGTCTGTGCCTGTGCCTGTGCCTGGTCTGTGCCTGTGTCTGTGCCTGTGTCTGTGTGTCTGTGCCTGTGCCTGTGCCTGTGTCTGTGTCTATGCCTGTGCCTCTGTCTGTGTGTCTGCGTGTCTGTGTGTCTGCGTGTCTGTGCCTGTGCCTGTGCCTGGTCTGTGCCTGTGCCTGTGCCTGTGCCTGTGTCTGCGTGTCTGTGCCTGTGCCTGTGCCTGGTCTGTGCCTGTGCCTGTGCCTGTGTCTGTGTGTCTGTGCCTGTGCCTGTGCCTGTGTCTGTGTCTATGCCTGTGCCTGTGCCTCTGTCTGTGTGTCTGCATGTCTGTGCCTGTGCCTGTGCCTGGTCTGTGCCTGTGCCTGTGCCTGTGCCTGTGCCTGTGTCTGTGTGTCTGTGCCTGTGCCTGTGTCTGCATGTCTGTGCCTGTGCCTGTGCCTGGTCTGTGCCTGTGCCTGTGCCTGTGCCTGTGTCTGCATGTCTGTGCCTGTGCCTGTGCCTGGTCTGTGCCTGTGCCTGTGCCTGTGCCTGTGTCTGTGTGTCTGTGCCTGTGCCTGTGTCTGTGTCTATGCCCGTGCCTGTGCCTGTGTCTGTGTGTCTGCGTGTCTGTGTGTCTGCGTGTCTGTGCCTATGCCTGTGCCTGGTCTGTGTCTATGCCTGTGCCTGTGCCTGTGCCTGTGTCTGTGTCTGTGTGTCTGTGCCTGTGCCTGTGCCTGTGTCTGTGTCTATGCCTGTGCCTGTGCCTATGTCTGTGTGTCTGCGTGTCTGTGTGTCTGCGTGTCTGTGCCTGTGCCTGTGCCTGGTCTGTGTCTATGCCTGTGCCTGTGCCTGTGTCTGTGTCTGTGTCTGCGTGCCTGTGCCTGTGCCTGTGCCTGGTCTGTGTCTATGCCTGTGCCTGTGCCTATGTCTGTGTCTGTGTGTCTGTGCCTGTGCCTGTGTGTCTGTGTGTCTGCGTCTGTGTGTCTGCATCTGTGTGTCTGTGTCTGTGTGTCGGTGTCTTTGTGTCTGTGCCTGTGTCTTTGTCTGTGTGTCTGTGTCTGTGCCTTGTGCCTGCGCCTGTGCCTGTGCCTGTGCCTGTGCCTGTGTCCGTGTCTGCATGTACAGGAAAAAGAGGAGGAGTGGGCAGGCAGCCTTCTTCTCAAACTGTAGGCCCTAGACCTGGCCCCTTCTGTGAGCATGAAGAAGCACACTGAGCACTAAGGTAATCATCTGGGGAATTGTTAGGAGGGAAGAAAGGCAAAACCTCTTTGTGTGGATCCGAAGTGTGCCCTCAGCTTAGAAAACACTCTCCCAACCTACGGTGGTCTGACCTCTGCCCACACTTTCACACAGGCGCTCCCCAGGGTGGCCGGCGGAGCAGCCCTTGTCCTGGTCTTGGTAGGACAGCGACCAGCTGTAGGTGCCCTTGGCTTTGCTATCACAGCCTGGAAAGCCAGCAGGAAGCCTGGGCTGATATGAGGAACAACAGGGAGTCTGAACCCTCTGAACCGGCATCTGGGAAATGGATTCTGCCCAAATCAGTGTCTACATACACATTTTTCTAAAAGATAAGATCTTACCTGGGCATAGAAAGAGACCCCCTTTTTGTAATCGAGAAGAATTTCTGGCCCTCCCTCCTCCCTCTACCAGCTGAATGGCAAGGGAAGCCTGAGGCTGAACTCAGCCCTGAGGCAAGACTGGGTTCAGAGTCTGGTCGCAGGCAGTCCGTTCGTCCAGTCCTGTTCTTCCTGACTTGTCCTCCAATCTCTTGTCCTCCTGACTTCTACCTCTGTGATTTCTTAGCCCACTAAAGGTGCATAAATTACCCATCCTGACTGCAACAGAAAGCAGCAGCAGCCTAGAGTGAGGCTAAACTCTATTTTCTTTCCAAAGGCTTTCGAGCTGTGCTTCAAGGTCCACAGAAACAAAGTTTATATATGTGGATAGGTCTTTAAGAGCCTCACAGCTGATTCACTTTCTATTAATAGCTCAACCGTCCCTGTGGCTCTGGCCAGTTTTGAACCTTCTTACGGGCAAAGAAGGTTTAGATGACTTCCTACTCAGTCACTGGATGGACTCGCATAAGCCAAGGTTATTAGACAAAGTATCTCATGGCAACAAGTCACTGCCACTGCCTCCTCCCAGGAAAGCTCACGTGGAGGCTGGATGGAGCCACCAACACATTTGTAAGCTCTGCTGCCCTCTGTTAACGCACAAGAGATCGAAGGTTTATGTGATTTGCCCACAACCTGGTTTGGTAAGGGGCAAAGTGGGGGAGGGGAAGAGGAATTAAGGAGAATAGGTCTGGTTCATTTATTTTTACCTGTATTTTTTCTTCTGCAGAGTTATCACAAACAAGTACTGTTGAGTCAGCAATTTAGCAGGAAAAATGCGTTTGACTGTGCACAAAGAAGATCAGGATCCCTGTGCAAACAGGACAACAGGTGAGGAGGAAACAGCATTACCTGGGGAAACAAGTGCCCCAAACCCAGCTCTGCCACCAGTTTATACCAGCTGTGACCTCAAATCAACCATCTACCCTGTTGGATCAAAAAGGAATGGCTTGGACCAAATCATCCTGAAGAGTATCACAAAACAAATAGAACAAAAAGGGATGGTGCTTCCAAAAAAGTGTTCCCTGGAAAAGTTAGTTCTCATGCTTCTGGTGGAAGATAGTAGAAAAATAATAACTAGCAGTTATTGATCAAATGCCAGGTGCTGTATACATCTTACCACCAACTCTTAATAATAATAAAAACCAAACCCATTGTCATAGAACAGTAAGTATTATTTTTCTATTGCATAGATGAAAAAACTGAGGACCAAAGATATTAAACCACTTCCTCAAGGTCACAAAGTGGTAAAAGGAGGAGTTAAGCCTCCGTCCTTCTAATGCCAAAGCCCACGTGCTTTCTGTCACACATATTTCCTTCCCATGGATCAAGGAGAAAAATGCCTGTTTGGTTGGTTGATTGGTTTTCATATATTGAATACCCCTTTAAAAGTCTGTCCTTTCTCTGTATGTCAATTTTCCTTTTCATGAAATTATTATAAAAAGCTGCAATTCTTCCCTTGAGCTGTGCTCGGAGAAGTAAGGAATAACATTGATAAAGCATCTGGCTCCATATGCCACCAAATCAGAGTCTCTTACAAGGATGGCCAGATGATGTCATCTGAAAGCTTCTGCGTGTCTGCCAGGGCTTGGAATGAAGTGCAGTAGGGTGAGTCAGATGCCAGCCTACTTCTTTTCCAAGGGTCTGAAGTCAACCAATTTCCTGATTTTCTTTCCTTGAACCCCTGTTTGATCATGCTTGAATGTTCCTGAGGGGGTCAGACTGTCCAGGTCCATTGTGGGGTTTGTGATGCTAGAGGCAGAGGCCACAGTAATGTCCCATCCTCTCTTCTAAACCTTTTCTCCCTTTCTCTTTGTCTTACCCTAGTTCCTTCAAAAGCCATTACTTGCCTCCCTGTTATGTTCTTATGAAGCCTTCTTTTTTCTTCTTTCCAGTCACTCCCCTCTCATCTCTTTGTCCTTTTCCCTTTGATCTCAGACCTTCCCATTCTTTCCTCTCCTTGATGATTGGGTGGCTAACAGCAACTGAGGAGACACACGGCAGCATACACACAGCAGGTTGAAACCACCTTCCTTGTGGATTGCGGTGATCTTCACAATACTGCAGCTCCAGGTATACACTCGTGAGGGCTGACAAGGAGACATTCCACTTGACCCTCAGCTTGCTCTGGAGCTTAAAGAACTGCAGAATTAAGAAACTAATTGCAGTTCTGGGCATAGCCTTTAACGGGAGAGTTCTACAAGAAGAGACTGTAGTAGGTAACTGCTGAGTTCACATTTTTCTTTTTCCTCCTCACTGGTACCTGAGTTAGTGGTGCCCTCGTGGCACAGTGGTTAAAGCATTCAGCTGCTAACCAAAAGTTTGGTGGTTCGAACCCATCAGCCACTCTGTGGGAGAAAGGTGTGGTAGTCTACTTCTAGAAAGATTACAGCCTTGGAAACCTTATGGGACAGTTCTACTCTGTCCTATAGGGTTGCTATGAGTCGGAATCGACTCAATGGCATTGGGTTTGGTTTTCTTGTTTGATACTTGAGTTAACCATGGAATTCTTCAGTCATAGGGGCCACAAAGAAGCTCCAGAGGCACAAGACAGTGGTAGCATTTCCAGGGTAATCCAAGTACTCTTCTCTTCCTTCCATTTATAACAAGGTCTACATTAGGGAACCCTGTAAATATGCTCCCCAAACTTACAAGCCTAAAAATTTTCTCTGGGCCCAAGAAATTCCAGGTTGTAAAACAAATGAAATTGGCATCCTTTACTGTATGTTCAGGATAAATAACTTCTTGTTCTTGATAGGTGGGTGTTATGGATTGAATTGTGTACCCAAGAAGATGTGGCAAAATCTTAACTCTTGGTATTTGTGAATGTGACCTTGTTTGTAGGATCTTTGAAAATATCAGTTAATACATGGTTATACTTAAGTAGGGTGGGTCCAAATCTAATCTGTGCAGAGTCATTATAAAAGAGAAGAGATACATAGACATACAGAAAGAGGACAGCCATGTGAAGATGCAGCTACAAGCCAATGAATGTCTGGAGTTACCAGAAACTGGGAGGACAAGAAAGCATCTTCTCCTTGAGACTTTGGAGGGAGCATGGGCAGGCCCATATGTTAATTTGGACTTCTATCCTCCAGAACTGTGAAACAATAAATTTCTATTTTTGTAAACCACCCAATTGGCAGTACTCTGTCCTGGCAGTCCTAGAAACAAACACAGTGTGTGTGGATGGCATTTGAAAATGTTGTAGGGAAAGGCGGGGTCTAGATGAACTGACACTGAGGATAAATAGCTGTCTTATTCCCAGTTCCACTTCTGACTCTCTCAAACCAAAAACCAAACTCACTGCCGTCAAGTCAATTATCGACTCATAGCGACCTATCCATGACCCTAAACATTGTTTTCCTTTTCTGTGCTTTGGTCTCCATGTTTATAAGATAGGTTTGTAACAAGAAGAAACTAATACATAATTGGAGAAAGGAAATGCTATGTAAATAATATTAGAGATTCCCCTGCTGTTTGCTTGACAGCAGTTCACTTGGAAGGTTCAAGATCCTTTTGATCTTAGATGAGAGGGTCCAGCTGCTGAGAGATGAAGTCTGATTTAATCTAGAGTTAACCTTCCAGAAGATCTTTGTAGATAATTTGTGATGCTTCTTTGTAGTCTAAATCAGGACAAAGGTGAATAATATGATTTGTGGAACTGGTAATAACTATAATTCATAATTTCTTATCAAATAATTTTCTCCTTTCTCTGTCATTTATGTTCCCCATGTATGTCACTCTGTACAATTCAAGGAACCATTGCATCTGGACAGGTTCTTGTGACCTCACAACAGCCTTTTTCCTGTATGTTTAAGGAAAAGCAAGAAATGATAGCTCAGTGTATCAGAAGCTGTACAAAATTCAGAATGGAAAGTATTTCCAGGGTTTTTGACTACCTACTTCAAGAGGCATGAAGATAATATGGCTCCATAGAGCCAATATGGAGAAGGGCTGAGGGGGGTGGATCACAGAGCGTACTTACTGGACTACATACAACTGTCTCCCTGCAATCCTCCCTCATGTCTCCACAGCCAGATTGGAGCAGCCTGTGGAAAAAATTCCTGTCTATTTTCAGAAACAGATAAAAGCATTCAGATTATGCACTGCAAATCTCAGCCAGCAAGTGGCTGGAAAAAATCTGTTCCTTGCCACTGTCACTGACCTCCCTGACCTCTTCAAGTAATGAAGTTCAGGCCTGTTTCCCCAGGCCTCCCTTCTCAGCCCCTACCAGTACAGACTGACCCATCCACCGCACATCTGGTCCTTGTCTATACTGTCAGAGTGTTTGTCCCTCAGAGAATGAGAGGCAACAGAGTAGAAGTAGAGTTTTCTTTGGTTTGCAAAAAAGAAATTATCAACTGGTTCAAGGAGAAGTCAGTGTTAAATCCACATTTCTATCTGGATTTTTGGGGCAGGTATTTACAATGCTCCTGGTCCTCCCCTCCGTCCCCAGGGATGATAGGGCAGGAGGCCCAGTCTCAGTCAGGCACACAGGCCTCATCTACCAACAAGATCACTCCTGGGTAGGAAAATATTCCACCCTGAGCAGAGCTGCCAGAGACCAGATGTCTCCCTGTCCTAACTGGCCCCAAGCTTGTGAGGTTTGGGAGCACTGAGTAGTTCACCAAGCCAGATCTCTGGTGCAGAGGGATTATTCCCGGCTTCAGGGAGTGGCCTACTCAGGGACTTCTCTTTTCAGCACACTCATATTTGCAATGAATCAGTTATGCTCATAAGAAGCAAAACAGCAAACACCATAAAACAGGCTTGTGTCTAGTATATCAGGGAGCAAATGTCAGCCATATACCCTTGAGAGGACCATACTGTCAGCCTTTCATCTGGGAGGCACTAGGTGTCTTGGGGTTCCATACTGAAAGCATGTCTTTCCTTCTAGAATGCTTACTGCTTGCTTAGCACTCTCCACTGAACAATTCATTAAGCACCAAGTTCCTCTTACAGGTGTACTTTTCTCCCTACCTCTACTTAAGGCAATGGGCTCTCAACCCAAATGAAAGCCAATTAGAATTATTTGCCAAAGGAGCAGGGCAGATGACCCTTCCCTGGGGCATGGGATGGGAGCTCATTTCCTGCTCACTGGTTTCCTCTTCTGAAAGCACTGGCTTCTCAGCCACAGAGAGGACAGGGCTGGAGTGAAGAAGCCACCAGCAAGAGAGAGGCTTTTCAAGAGGGAACGAAGCCCCATTGGTCTGACAGATGGACAGAGCCAGTCGTTGAAGCAAAGAGGAGCTCCCCGACTGGAGAGGCAGAGGGCAGGAGCAGAGCTGTGTGTCAGGTATGTCCCAGGTGCTCAGACAACCACAGGAAAGATGTGGACATAACAAAGGAACTTAGGGGACTCTGCCAAACCCCACTGTTTTAGGTTGGGCTCTCTGCAGGAGTAAAACAGTGAAGCATATATATGAACAGAGAGAGATTTATTTCAAGGAAATGGGTCACATGATTGGGCTGGCAAGTCCCAAATCCGTGGGTCAGAGGTCAGGCTGGAGACTTCTCCTGACTCATATGGTAGCAGGGGCTAACAAACCCCAAATCCGCCGATCTGGCAGCGGGCTGCTGGTTCACGGGGTTGCAGGAGCTGGCAAATCCAAAACCTGCAGGTCAAGCAGCAGGCTGGTTGACAGCCCAAGAACTGGAGGTCAGGGGATGATGAGGCAAATGCAGGATGGAATGCAGGATCCAGAGAGAACAAGCTTTGCCAGAACATCCATATGTGCTGGATCCATGCCACATCCCCAAGGAAACTCCCCTTCCAACTGATTGGCTACTCCCATCAGATCACAAAATGGAGGATGATTATATAATATCCGCCAAACCACTGAGAATCATGGTTTAGCCAAGTTGACACATAACCTTAACCATCGCACCCACCAAAGCTCAAGACCCACATATCTGTTTCTCTACTTTTAAAGAGAAGTCTCATAAATTCTGTTTGGCAAGCATCAAAGGTCGAAGTGGACAATGGTTATGTTTTATAAAAAGCAGTGGCAGAAGTGCTAGAAGGAGAGAGAAATCATAGCTCAAATCATACCACCCAGTAATGTGAATATCTTTGGATGCTTTATATACCTCCAGGCCATTGCTCAAGCTGGTCCCTTTGCCTGGAATGCTCTTCATTCCACCTGTCAAACTCCTAAAACAAAACAAAAGAAAATCCAAACCAGTTGCCCTGGAGTCGATTCCAACTCAGGGCAACCCCGTGTGCTTCAGACTAAAACTGTGCTGTATAGGGCTTTCATGGCTGTGACCATTCAGAAGCAGATCACCAGGCCTTTCTTTCAAGGTGCCTCTGGGTGGATTCAAACTGCCAACCTTTCAATGAGTGACCAAGTGCTCAACTGTTTTCGCCACCCAGAGATTCCTCGTCAAACTCCTATTCATCCCTAAAAGCCCAACTCAAATGTTTCCTTTTTCTGTAAGGCCTTCCCATATTCCTTGAGTCAAAATAAACCACCACTTTCCTTGTATTCTGGAAACCCAGGTGGTGCAGTGGTTAAGAGCTCGGCTGCTAACCAAAAGGTCGACAGTTTGAATCCATCAGGCACTCCTTGGAAACCCAACGAGACAGTTCTACTCTGCCCCATAGGGTCATTAGGAGTCAGAATCGACTCGATGGCAACGGGTTTGGTTTTTGTTTTTTTTTTTCCCTTGTATTCTAGCAGAATCCATCTCTTTTCACTGTGGCACTCATTATCTTCTGGCTTGTGTTTTAGTTAGTAAGGTATATGTCTGCCTTCTCCAATAGAGTGTGAGCCTGTATCTTAAGTGTATTTTTTCCTACCCACTTCCAGCCCTGACCCTAGCATAAAAAGGAATCATGTCACTTACAGTCACAGTGCCTTCCAAATGCAATATTAAATCCAGGGCAATGAAGCATAAGGAGCCCTCCTCATTCTTTTATTTTTGAGATAAAATTCACAGAATGTAAAATCCACCATTTCGGAGTGTACAATTTAGTAGCAATTATGACATTCGCAATGTTGTGCAGCCATCACCATTATCTAATTCAGAATGTTTTCATCATCCCAGAAGGAAATTCTGTACTCATTAAGCAGTCTCGCCTCCCTATAGCCCCTAGCAACCATTATGTTACTTTCTGTAAGATTTGCCTATTCTGGACATTTCATGTAAATGGAATCATACAGTATGTTGCCATTTGTGTCTGGCTTTTTTCACTTAGCATAATGGTCAAGGTTCATTGGTATTGTAGCATGTATCTGTACTTCATTCCTTTTTATTCTTGAATAATATGTTATTGTATGGTTATACCACATTTTGTTTATTCATTCATTTGTTGATGGACATTTGGGTTGTTTCTACTTTTTGGCTATTATAAATAATGCTGCTATAAACATTTGTGTTCAAGATTTTTTGTGAACATATGCTTTCAAGTCTCAGTTATATAACTAGGAGTGGAACTGCTGGGTCATATGGTAACTCTGCTTAACTTTTTGAGTAACTGTCAAACTGTTTCCACATTTTCTACCAGCCATGGATGAGGGTTCTACTTTCTCTACATCTTCACTAACACTTGTTATTTTCTGTCATTCTTTTTTATTATTATTATAAACATTCTAGTGGGTATGAAGTGGTATCTTGTTCTAGTTTTGATTTATATTTCCCTAATGGCTAATGGCATTGAGCATGTTTTCATGTGTTTGTTGGCCATTTGTAATCTTCTTTAGAGAAATGTCTATTCAAATTCTTTGCTCATTTTCTGATTGGCTTGATTGTCTTTTCGTTGTTGGGTTGTAAGTGTTCTTTATATACTATGGTACTAGACCCTTATCAGATACATAACTTATAAATATTTTTTCCCATTTTGGGAGCTGTTTTCTCACTTTCTTGATAGTATCCTTTGATGCACAAAAGTTTTTCATTTTGATGAAGTCCAGTTCATCTATTTTTTCTTTTGCTGCTTGTGCTTTTGGTGTCATAATTAAGAAACTACTGCCTAACCCAAGTCACAAAGATTTACATCTATGTTTCCTTCTAAGGGTTTTCTAGTTTTAGCGCTTACATTTATGTCTTTTCACCACTTTGAGTTAATTTTTGTACATAGTTTGTGTATGATCTGAGGTATGGGTCCCACTTCATTCTTTTGCATGTGGATATCCAGTTGTGCCAGCACTATTTGTTGAAAATACTATTCTCTCCCCATTGTATGTCTTGGCTTCCTTGTCAAAAATGAATTCCACATTCAGTTTTTACACTGTTACTTTCTTGAATTCATCACTTGAAGTAAGGTCACTGGTTCACTCCTAAGGTATGAAAACTTGATATTATCAAGGCTTTTTTTGTTTTAATTTAGCCATTGCATCAATCTGACTTCTCCCTACATACCTCAGAATCCATTCCAGGAAGAGATAACAACACCAAAGTTTGCACATTTTCACAAATGGAAATTGCTCAGACTTTTAAACTGCTAGTATAAACCAAAGATAGTGAGAAGATAGATTTCATGGATTGTTGATTGGTAAGCAGAGCACATGGCCAGATAGGAGAAGGAGAGCTTCCAGGCCTCCAGAAATGAGGACACCTGGTTAAAATCACGTATGTTAAACAAAACCAGGAGGTGATAGGTGGTGTCTGCTGGTGGTTGCTCAGCACTGACAATGGGAGTGACCTCATAGGAAATCCCCTCCCATCCTTGTCCCCCCTTAGTCTGATGGATAAACTGGGGGGCTTTGAATTGGTGGAGCTATGTAAGAAATGTAATGTGGGATAAGACACACAAATGTATGAAGGGCAAGCACACTTGGGAAGAAAAGAGAAGTAGAGAGCAATGACAGAAGGACCAAGGAGGAGAACAGGAATGAAAAAGTGGACCAAGAATCGGGGACGGAGGAGCAAGGTAAGTATGCTGTTTGAGATAGAGCCTTCTCTAGCATACATGGATGATTAAAAGGAGTGGACCCAGGTCTCAGGCACTAAAATAGTTTGCTTTTTAAAAATAACCAGAGAGCTGAAAGTAAGTTCTTGAATGCATCATTCTGCTGTTGTTCACCCTGGGCTTGGCTCATGCGTTTCCCTCCACCTCAAGCATCCTCCACCCACCCCACCCCACTCCATCTGACCCTATCCCACCTCACCCTTCTTAGCCTAGCCAACCCCATCTTGTGCCATATCTCAATTTCCAGATTGGGCCTAGCATCCTCTTTATGTTTCCCAGAGTGCATTGCCCAATATTAGACTTGCAACATTTGTTCAACATTAATATATTTGCATAGGGAATATTTTTGCTTTAATGTCTATTTTCCCACTGAATAGAAGCTCTTTGAGGTCAGGGGCCATGTCTTATTCATCTTTGTCAGCCCTGGGATTGGCATACTGTATGGCACTAAAAGACTGCTGGACTGAACTGCAAATGAAAGTAGGGTCAGACTACAGAAACAAACAGCAGCTCAAGAGTTAGCCCTAAGAAAGGAAGTAGAAAATACAAGCGGAGAGAAAGAGAAAAAGCACTTAATTCCCTCTGGGATTCTCTTTCTACCTGTTCTAAACTAATTGCATATGCTGAGGTGGTAGACTTACAGACAGCTAGTCTGAGCTTTCCTCTCACAGTAGTGCAACAGCTGAGCACATTAAAAGGGCTGGATGCATGAGCTGTACTGTAGGTACTCTGCTATAGAATGAAAAGGCAAAGTCTAGGAAGCTTGGAGCCATTTTGATTGAAAGAAAACATTTCTTTCCTTGTTTTCTGACTGGGTAATGGTGACACAGAGGGCATTGGAGTTTCAGTGATTGAATTCTCATTTTTCATGTGGGAGACCTGGATTCGATTCCTGGGCAATGTACCTCATGTACAGCCACCACTTGTCTGTCAGAGGAGGCTTGCATGTTGCTATGGTGCTGAATAAGTTCCAGCGAAGCTTCCAGACTAAGGCTACGAAGAAAGGCCTAGTGAAGTACTTCTGAAAAACTCTGTGAATCACAACAGTCTGATCCTGTTGTACATGGGGTCGCCATGAGTCAGGGGCCCTATCAATGGTAGATAATAACAATGCTAACAGTGGTGATACAAGGTTATCTACATCAGAGAGCCAACAGGCCGACAGATATTTGGGGATTGCCCTGGGGTAGAGGTGGAGTGGGCAGTGGGCAATCGGTCCACAAGCAGCACGTCAAAGTGGAAGAAGTAAGGTCAGACTATACCCAGAATTTAAATTCAGATCAATATGGAGATTTTCTCTTTTTTTTTTTTAATATTTTTTCAAATAAAAAATCAATATAGCAAAATTAAAGAATATTTTTATAAAAGAAGGCCATAATCCTAATACTCCCCAATTCAACGATTTCATATATTTGCTTATTTTCTTCTGGTTTTGTTAAAATGCATAACTCATTCTATGTAATTTTAATTACTTTGTTTATAAAATATTAAAAAGTCCCTGGGTGGCACCAAAGGTTAAGCCCTTAACTACTAGCCAGAAGGTTGGCGGTTTGAACCCACCCAGAGGCAACTTGGAAGACAGGCCTGGCAATCTTCTTCCGAAAGGTCACAGCCTTGAAAACCCTATGGAACATTTGTACTGTGCACACGTGGGGTCACCATGAGTCGGAATGGACTTGATGGCAACTAATAACAGCATACAACATTACATCTCATATTTGTATTATTTTATCATAAACATTTTTATATTCCAGCCATTTATTATTATAAGATCTTTGTAGTATTCTTAAAGGTTTATAATAATCGTATTTCTTCACTGTGCCCTTTCGTTGAGCATTTATTATCAATTTTGGTTATTATACAAAATATTTAAACAACATCAAGCATATAGCTATTTTGTCATTGATTTCTTTCATTAGGATAAATTCCTAGGAGAATAATATCTAGCTCAAAGGGTGGGAATACTTTTATGGGCTTTGACATGCACTGTCATATTACTTTCCAGAAAGGTAATAAGAATTTACTCTACCACCAGTAATGTATGAATCTCCAGGCTCAAAACAAACTGACAGGCATTGGATAGTACATTTTATTCTAACTTCTCCTGACTTTACAATGTAAATTGATATTTCAGTGTTTTCTTTTTTAATCTGCATTTATTTAATTATAAAGTTGAGAGTTTTTTTCCTTGAGTTTACAGGCAATCTATAGTGTCTCTTTTGCAAATTACTTGTTCATCTTATTTTTTCATTTGCTCATTGAGATCTTAATGTTTTGTTTTATATTGTTGAATGAGTAATTTATAAAGTATCACTATATGCTCTTGCCATGATTAATAAAAATATTTCTCCAGCCTTCCATTGGCATGTTATATTAGATTTACTGTTTTGTTTTGTTTCCATTATTTGAAAGCTCTTAAAGTATGTATATTTGCCTGTCAATGTTGGTGATTCTTCTACTGCCTCAAAACTGAGAAAATTCTTTCTCACTGATCCGGCAACAGCTCTGTGCTGATTTCCTGATAATTTTGCCCTATAATTTCTCTATTTATATATAACTCCTAACCTAGCTGGAGCTCTTTCAGGATATAAAGTATTGATCTAAATAAATCATTTTCCAAATTTATAACCAGTAAAACCCATAATAAATACCCACAGTATTTATTAAATCTTTTCTTACCCTCTTATTTATCACATATTAAATTTATGTAGTTAGACTGAGTTCCAGATTCTCTTTTCTGCTATATTGATCCGTGTTTCCATTTTTATGATAAAATCACCCTGTTTTAATTATTTCTGTTTATTTTGCTTGGTATCTCTGGTGCCTACTGTATTGGCTGGCATATCATACATGTTCAATAACTATTAACCCGTACCGTATTTGCAGTATATACTAATTCCTGACAAATTTAGATTTGGAACATTTTTAATTAAAAATTATTTTTTATCTCTGTTTGCTGGCTGATTGAATCACAATTAGGAATCATTTTTTTCTATTATCTCCAGAGAACTTTGATTCCTTCCTGTTTTCATTTCTTGTCACATTCTTTTGAGAAGTGTGAGAAACGGAAACAACGGAATATGAGCATAGGGAAGTTTCCAGACTACTTTCACAGATGCATGATCTCGCAGCATCCCAGTGAGGCAGGCATTCTCTGTACATGTCATTAGGGGAAGCTCCAAGGGTTTTGCTGACTGGCCCAGGGTCACCTAGCTTGTGATCGTGGCTCAAACCTGATCACCTGGCTCTGAGTCCAGTGTTCTTACAAGTCCCTGGTTTTATAGGCCCTGAGGTTATGTGCCTCAGTTCTCTATGTAATAGACCTAGTGAGACAAAGGCTGAAGGCTAACATGATGAGATCTGTTTAGAAGGAGCAGAATCCCTGGGTAGCACAAACTGTTAACATGCTCAGCTGCTACCTGAAAGGTTGGAGGCTCAAATTCACCCAGAGGTGCCTTGGAAGAAAGGCCTGGCAATCTACTTCTGAAAAATCAGCCACGGAAAGCCCCACAGAGCACAGTTCTACCCTGACACTCGTGGGGTCATCATGAGTCAGAGTCGACTTGAGGGCAGCTGGTTTGGGTTTTTGGTTTTAGACTGGGCTCTCTGTCAGATCACCCACAATAAGGCCTCAAAAACACAGCACAACTCCCAATTCAGAGCAAATCCTCAGCACAATGCAGGCTGAAAGTATAGCTACATGGCAGAGTTGAGGGAACCTAGACACCCAGTCTGATGCATGGCCTACCAGACAGTGGGGAGGGGATACGGGGAGCCCTTGTCACTGAGTTTCAGAATGCAGGCTGCTAAAGGAAAGCACAGCAGAGGAATTGAACTTGAGTGCAGAACAGCTCTTTTTAAACACAAGCCTTGCGCTGACCACAAGAGTCACAGGCAGAATGGCAAACAGGCTGGACTATAAATAGCAGTTGCAGCTGGAAGGCAAAGACAGGACTGACCTGTGCACAGTATAGAAAGGACCTCAGGCAAAGCGTCAGTCTTGCCCTATGGCTCCCTCCCCGGCATGTGGCATCCCCTACCCCTGTGTGTGGCATCCCCTCCCCATCAGGGATCTCCTTCCCAGCAGGGATCCCCTCCCCAGCAGGCATCCTTATCTCCAGTACAGAAAAACAGCACAGTATCACTGGAAGAACTGTGGGCCTGAAATGTATTCCTCCATCCCGAATTCAAGGAGTTAAGCCTTAAAACGGCAAATCAGCCTCTGATTTGGGGACAAGGCTCCTCTGGGTCCATCCTGCAGGGCCATGAACTGATTCTTTATTTACTGCTGGGTTGTCTGTCTTTGTTCAATTCTGTCTGCTTAGCCAGATTGGAAATGGTTTGCTGGAAAAAACTATGGTGCTGTCTAACATGATGTAACAAGATGTCATCTTCTAACTCCAACGCATAAAATGGATTTACAGGAAGGAGGAGGAAGAAAAAAAAAACAAAGCCCCAGGGAACCCTTGACTCAGACAAAAACCACTGGGTTTTCTTTGTGAATGTCAAAAAGCTGCATTTTATTTTACTTAGGAGAACATGAGAACAGACTAACATTTCAGGGGAAAGCAAAAGATCTGTGCTATGCAGCCCAGAGGAAAACTTTGCTGAGAAAACTTAATATTCATTTCGCATTGCACACAAATTCTACATGCAAATCACACAGACACACAAAACATGTGCCACAAATACCACACACACACATCACATACACACACGGACACATACCACAAACTCATCTAAACATCACCTAGACAAAACACATGCTCACCACCCACACGCATCATCACACATACGCCAGCATCACCCCAACAACTGTACCACAAAGGCAAACAAACACATCATTTTTCATGGAGAATCTTGTAATTCCTGAGCCATGGAGGGAACATATATTCTGGGTCTCAGCTTTTCTGCTGAACATCTGCGAGTCTGCCATGAGTTTTTCAGAGCTTTTTTTTTTTTTTTTTTTAAATATGGAAGCTAAGGGAAAATACAAGGTGGACAGTCGAAGGTTTTACGTGGTTCTTTTTACATTTACAGACAGCCCTTCTAGAGAGGCACATCCCAATCCCATACTAATATGATGCAGTGAATAACACGAGTAAGAAACAATATGACAGGGGCTCCTTGGTTGTTTATGTTTCTCAGAATTCCATTGTCTTCTTTCTGCATTTGAAGCAAGTTCTGATGTGACCTCTGAAGACTGTCAGCACCCCTGACTGTGCAGACACACACACTTACACTGAAACAATGACTAAAAAAAAAAAAGAGAACAATTCACAGTTTCTTTTCCTTTCAGTCCTTCTGTAACCAAATTCCTCGAGCTCTTGTCCTGCCCTATTAGCCGATCAAAATAAGACGGATGCCAATTGCAAGGGAAACAAAGTGGCAAATTTACTGTCTGCACAGACAAGAAGAAACGTGGGGCCTAACAGCCGAAAGACCACACACTGATCAGAGACTTTTTATGTCTTCAAGTCCCCAGAGGGGCAGGGATTGGTGCCTGAAACCCTACACCCTGAACCCTCCCATGCCCAAATTTGGAGATCTGGATGCCGAATCTCTCTTCATAGGAAGTTCAAGTTGTGGGACTTCTCGCTTTCCAAAGGGGCTTGGGTGGAGCTGTGTGCTAGAGAATATCTTCCCTTCTGGTGACACTCAAGTCCAGAGTCAGGTAAGGACACAATTCTCTTGATCTGCACATGTGCCAAGATCTTGCTTTGGGCATGCACAAAGACCTGGTGCGCAGAACAAACCACGGTTAGAAGCCGCCGTTTGTAAGGGCGGCGGGCTTAGGATAAACCGGGGTTTGCAAAGATGGCAATAAATGGGAGGAGCCCTGGTAGAGAAGGGGCGAAGGGGGGGGCTGAGGCAAAGCAGGGTTTCAATCCCCCCTCTAACAGGTTCGTTTTATTCTTAAAGGGAATTTAGGGCTTGAGGTCTCATTCTCTGTAGTTTCTTCATGCTGGCTAGGGGCACTGGTGTAGAACTGGGGTCTGGCTGGAACTGGTTCAGGGGAGATGGGGTGATATCCCTGTTGTAACATCACCTGCAGGTGGAACTTCTGGAGCGCGGAAGACACAAACTTTACTAAAAGGTTAAACAAACAAGGCCTAAATATAAGCAGCAGGATGACCATGATCAAGGGTCCTAGGAAGGGTAAGGAACCACGTTAAGCTCAGGATTGCAGCCTGTACTGTATTCCAGATATCCTGTGAAGTTTGGCCCCAAGCAAACCCATGCAGCTACTCAGCTTTTTTACAAATCCTCCTAACATCCATTTCCACCTCTCTCGAGGTGCCAACACAAGCATAGCAAGAGGTGCTGGCCACTGCACACACAGCTCTCTGCTCAGCCAGCAAGTAGTCCAGAGTGATACAATGGCCCAAGACCACCTTCACCAAAGAGCCAATGCTCCCCCATTGATCCTTGACTGCTTGAGCAGTAGACTGCGCAACATTCTCCATGGACAGAGTCAGACCACAGAGGGTGGCCCCATAACAGGCAAATCCCCCGTACAAGGGGCCAGGAGCCCCATCACTGCACCTGCCTCAGTCAAGATCAAATCCAGTGCTCTCCTTCGCCTACAACTTGAGGCTTGGTTGGAGGCCTAGTACATGCCGACACTGGTGCCTGACGGGGATAAAAATCCCAGGGAGCACCAACTGGTAGCAGCGACAGGGCCAATGCAAGGAGCTGCCCATCCATAGCCCGGACAGAGGCAAGCCAGGCTGCAGCCACCAGGCACAAGCCAGATCCACATATCCAGACATACCCACTGGGGGCACACAAAGATTCAGCGACAGCGCAGCCACCCAGGGCGGCACCAGCCTGCTCAAGCCAAGTGCCACCCCACAAGCTGAGGGCCAGGAGACCTCCACAGAGGGACTCAAACCCTCTCCCATCCAAATTCTGTTCCTAAGCTAAGGTGAGGACCCAGGGGGATCTCATCCTGGGGCAGGGATCACAGTGGCCATCTGAAACTCCTAACCAATCAAAAGAAATCATGACATGCCTTAAGGGGTATCAGGGGTCCGGATAGTCACCGCCAAGGTTTCAGAGCCCACAGGCCCTAGCAGAGTCACTAGAATTTGTAACCAAATTCCTTGGGTTCTTGTCCTGTCCTATTAACCAATCAAAATAATAAAGATGCCAATTGCAAGGGAAACAGAAAGTAGCAAATTTATTGTCTGCATAGACAAGGAGCAACATGGGGCCTAGTGGCAGAAAGACCAGCGCTTCCACTGAGGGGATCAGAGACTTTTTATGTCCTTGAGTCCCCAGGGGCAGAGACTGGCACCTGAAACCTTACACCCCGAGGCATCCCATGCCCAAATTTGGAGGTTTGGATGCTGAGTCACTTTCCATAGGAAGTTCAAGTTGTGGGACTTCTCACTTGCCAAAGGGGCTCAGATGGAACTGTGTGCTGGAGAATATTTTCTCTTCCGGTGATGCTCAGCATCCTTGTCAGGTAAGAAAGGACGAGATTCTCTTGATCGGCACATGCCCACATCGTGCTTTGCGCATGCGCAAAGATGTGGCATGCAGGACAAATCGCAGTTGGAAGCCCCAGCTTTAACAGCGGCGGGCTCTGGGCAACCCGCGGAGGGAAGCCATAGTTTGCAAAGACGGGGAACCGCAGTGAAGCGGGGTTCACTTCCTTACTCATCAGTAAGCTAAAGGTGGAATGTGTGCGTGTTGAAAAGTGAAATACGGAGAGCTGCAAGGAAGTGGCATTGCTTCTAAGGCGAGCGCAAGATGGCCAGCTCTAAGGATTTCAAGCTGAACCAGCCCCCTGAGGACGGCGTCTCCTCGCTGTAGTTCAGCCCCAGTTCCTGCAGGTGGCCTCCTGGGACAAGCCCATGTGCCTCCACCATGTGCCGGCCAGCTCCATGCAGCTCAAATACCAGCACACGAGCGCCTTCTACGATCTGACTCATGCCTGGAGGGGAGGGGGGTTAGATCATCACCTGAAAATGCATGACTTGAATACTAATCAAGATAATCTTGCTGGGACCCATGATGCCCCATAAGCTGTGTTGAATACTACCCAGAAGTGAATGTGATGGTTACTGGAAGTTGGGATCAAGACAGTTAAATTGTAGGATCCTTGTAATGCCAGAACTTTCTGTCAGCCTGAAAAAGTATATACCCCTAGCTTGTTTGTAGGCACAGAGGGATGCAGTGTTGGTGTGGGACTTATAGAACACGTACTACGGGCAGCAGCACCAGGAGTCCAGCCTGAAGTCCCAGACCCGCTGCATACACGCCTTTCCAAACAATTAGGGTTATGGATTAAACTCTACTGAGGGCTGGGTAGCTGTTGAGTACTTGGACCCAAGACCTGAGGTACAGAAGAAGTATGACTTCAAATGTCACCAAAAGAAAATACTATTGAGCAGATTTACCCAGTCAATGCCACTTCCTTCTACAACATCCACAGTACACTTGCCACAGGTGGTTCTGATGGATCTGTAAGTATCTGAGACACATTGAACAAAAAGTGACTGTGCCAGTTCCGCAGGTATCCCACCAGCATCGCATCTGTCGCCTTTAGTAACGATGGGACTACCCTTGCAACGGCATCATCGTATACGTATGAAATGGATGACACAGCATCCTGATGATGGTATCTTCATCACCAAGTGACAGATGCAGAAACAAAACCCAAGTCCACCTAATTATCCCGTAAAAGTGGTTTCTCTATGGAAAGTTTTGTTTACTTCCTACAAATACATGATTTTCGCCTACGGGATGTGTTATAGTCATTGTGGAAATATTTAGTTTGTGGATTTCTCTTCTTTCTGTCTTAAAAGAAACATGTCTGTGTACCATTTAATACTTAATTTGTTTAGAACCAGGGACCTTTGTGTTCTTGTGAAGCAATCTGAAGAATTGTTTTTACCCCCAACAAGCCCAGAGCTGTGTGTGAGCAGCTTGAGCTCTTTTTGTTAACATAGCCTCACCTGTTACGTCTGTGCTGTCTAATAAATCAGATTCAGGGAAAAAAAGTGAAATAAAAATAATTGAATTCTATGCAGCATTTCCACCATTCTCGTAACAACTAAGTATGTATGCATAGATGATCTATGAAATACAAATTATGTACTTGTGATTATGTATATAAATTAAATGCTCTTATTTTTTTTATATTTGAATTTAAAACTGGCATTGCACGATATAAAGATGAATGGTGAAACTCATGCTGATAATTTTAAACAGTTAATTATTCTTGTTTTTTGTTATTAGGTGCCTTCGAGTTGGTTCCGACTCATAGCGACCCTATAGAACAGGGTATTAGGATGACATTAAATAGCAAATAAAAACACCATGACAAATTGAGAGGGAGACTGCAGAAAAAAAGGAAAGAGCTTTATATCTCAGCACCTTGACCTAAGGGTCTTGGGTGGCACGAACAGTTCACGCTCGACTATTAAACTAAAGGATGGAGGTTCAAATCTACCCAGTGGTGCTGCAGAAGAAAGGTCTGGAAATCTGCTTCTGTAAAGATTACAGCCAAAGAAACCCTATGGAGCAGGGTTTCTCTGACACACATGGGGCCACCATGAGTCTAAATCGACTTGACTGCAATTTTTTTTTTTTTTTTTGAATGGCATCTTTTTCTTGCCATTTGAACAAGAGGCCCCATGTTTCCATTTTGCGCTGGGCTCCCAAATTATGTAGCCATCCCTGATTGTCTCTCCCACTAGCATATAAGCTCCATGTGGGCAGAGATTTTGACTGTTTTGTCACTGTTGTATCCTAAGCTCCTATAACAGTGCCTGAAATATAAATAAAAAAAAAATTTTTCTTATAGTAGGCTTTAAATAAATATTTGTCAAATAGATGAGTCAATAAATTACATAAGCCCAAGATGCCACACCTAGTCTACAGAAGGCAGAATTAGTTAGAATGCCTGGCACATACAGCGTATTCTAGAACCACCGTATTTACTCAGCCTTACCTCCAGCTTTGTCATTTATTCACTTATTCAACATACTTTATGAAAAATGTTTTATGTGCCAGGCAAAGACAAATAATCCATAGTCTTCAGCCTTAAGGAAATTACCGTCTAGAAGTGAGGGAAACAGGTATAAAGGGATAAGAGCCATGAAGTGTTAGAAGATGCTTGAGGGAACTATGTACAGGATACCAGTCAGTTAGACATTGAGGGCTCTGGAAAGATGCTGAGAGGAGGTAACACTGGACTCCCCTCTAGCTAGGGCGACACTGGTAGTTCAGTGTAGAATTTTCACCTTCCATGCCAGAGCCAGGCTCAATTTCCAGCCAAC
The DNA here is from genome assembly GCF_030014295.1 of Loxodonta africana. Classification (NCBI taxonomy): domain Eukaryota; kingdom Metazoa; phylum Chordata; class Mammalia; order Proboscidea; family Elephantidae; genus Loxodonta; species Loxodonta africana. Next base: position 46,204,735 of record NC_087353.1, read on the forward strand.
GTGCCTCATGTGCAGCCACCACTCATTGTCAGTGGAGGCTTGCATGTTGCTATGATGCTGAACAGATTTCAGAGGAGCTTTCAGACTTATGGACTAGGAAGAAAGGCCTGGTGATTAACTTCCCAAAAAATCAGCCGATGAAAACTCTATGGATCACAATGGTCCAATTCACAACTGATCATGGGGATGGTGCAGGCTTGGGCAGCGTTTCATTCAGTTGTGCGTGGGGTCTTCATGACTCAGGGACCAACTCGACAGCAGCCAACAACGACAACCACTCCAGCTGGTCTTTTTACTGCGCAGACTATACCATAAGAGGCTCGGCCTTCCTCACATTCTTGATCCTCACTGCTACCTCCTCACCTTTGTACATGCTGCCCTTCCGGTTAGGTCCCCTCACCTCTCTAAATCTTTCATCCTTCAAAGGCTTTTCAGTCCATGTTCCTCTATCTGAATGACTATAGTGCAATTTAGCACTTGAATATGCATTGTATTGAATTGTTCTGTCATTGTTTCATGTTTATGAGTCTTATCCGCACCCTCCCCCCATCAAACTGGGTTGTAAGGTCCCAAGAGCACCTGCATCACATCTGTACATCATGCCAAGTGTGCTCAGTATATCATGGGGGAAATAATCTGAACTATGGTGAATGAGACATGTGGGGCCCCACCTCCACTCCAGGTACCAATACTTAAAACTGCAGGCTGGCAAGGCCTCTAGGTCTGATACCCACTCCTTAAAAAAAGAATAAGCCAGCCCTTATGTCAACTCAGTTGTGAGCTTCTCCTGTTCTTAATGGCCCAGACTGGATCCAAGCTGAGCCAAGAGGCACAATGACCTACCATCCCAACTGAGGAAAGGTGAACAGAGTAAATCCAGGTCCCTAGGCCCTTGTGTTTAAGCCACTTTGCTAAAATGGAATCATCTGACGCAGATGAAAAAGCTATTAATTACCTAACCAAAAGCTGCTTCCTCTGATGAGCCTGAGAGAAGTTCATTCAGGATTCAGCTTTTCCACAACAATCACAAAGGGTGCCAAGACCCCCAGGCAAGCGGGCTGCCTCCTGCATATCTGAGTCTTTGTGTCCCCCCTTCTGCTGTGGGTGAAATACTGAGTTGCACTCCAGTTGCATCCATGATAAGAATTTACTCTATGCTTCTTCCCTCACAGGGTCACAGTGGCCCAGAGCTTTAGGCTTGAAAAGTGTTACTTTACACAGTATAAGGCTAGCCAACCAATTGAAGAACATCAATTGATAAAAGAAGTGATCACAATAAAACCCTCAAAAGCAGGCTCTGTTGAGCCAGTGGATTCACAATGCAACTGTGAGTACCGGTGAGCTTGGGCTCGTTTCAATTAAACTGAACAAAGCTGTATTGAGCGTATGTATACTATGTACCTAGCCTGAACCTGTAGGGGAACCCATATCATTTTCAGCTAGGAAAAACAAGATTGTGCAAACAGTTAAGCACTGGGCTACTTACCAGAAGGTTAGCAGTTTGAATCCACCTAGAAGTGCCTTGGAAGAAAGGCCTGGCAATCTGCTTCCAAATGGTCACAGCCATGAAAACTCTATGGAGCACAGTTCTACTGTGAAATGTATGGTGTTGCCATGAGTTGGAATCAACTCCACAGCAACTTTTTTTTTTTTTAAGGAGCAGTAGAAGATGGTGCACAGTATAGCCTAATGGATAAGGCTGCAGGCTCTGGGTTTAACTGCCGAGTCTGCCACTCCCCAGGTGCATAGTTTTGGGCAACCTACTGTAACCCATCTAAACCTCAGTTTTCTCATCTGCACAACAGAGATGATAATAGCGCTTTCCACAAAGTATTGCAATGAGGATTAAACAAAGTATATATAAATCTCTTAGCCCAATTAAGCCACAAGTCTTCAATATCTGTTTGGATGATGATGATGATGATAAAAGGGGAGAAGATCCTTCATTTTCCTTGGGACATGGGAGAAGTATCTGCTTGCAAATGTAGCCTTTCCCCCAACCTTAAATATTTTTTGTTCCATCTCACCCACTTGTCACCCCGTAAATATTCATTGGTGATGGAGATTGTGAACTGATACTGGGATGAGGTGCCAATGCCTCCCCTGACAGCAGAACTTGGAAGGCGGGAATAGAAACATGGTGTTCAGGGCCTGTGCAGGAAAGCCAGGGTACAGTCTATCCAGGGGCCCTGGGTAGGATCTAAAACTAGATGAAAAGACGAGGGTCAGAATCTGGAAAACACCAAGTTAAGTGTATACAGATTCCAAGCCTGTGTGAAATTTTACATGCTCACTTTCCGGGAATTAAAAAGGACAACTCCAATTCCAGCAATTGCTGAGGTTCATCAAGTATTTCCTCATTCTCCTCACACAGCAACTGCAGAGCTTTGGGATCTCAGAAGCAGAGGTCCTCTGTGGTGTTTTCCTGGCTGTCACTGGGTTCTCCAGGTCATCCCTGGCTTCAGGGGCCTCCAATTGCACTTCCATATTCAAAGGACAATAGGGGTCTTTTCTGGAAAGGGATCAAGACCCTTGAATGCTTCTAATTTTCTAATGTCTCACAGAACTTTCTTGTTTTTTGCCCAAACTACTCATTCTAACCTCTTTGTTTTTCTTTATTCCTCTCTGTGCAACTAGATTTCCAACTGAACTCACACTTCCCCTCTTACTCCAGGAACAGTGACCTGCACCCTTTCTTTGCATTACACTACTCTAATAACTTTGCCAACTCTAATAACTAATCTTTTTTTTTTTTTTTTTTTTGATAGTTTTGTCCTTTATTATTGCTTTGCCTTTGTTATTACTACATGATCCGGAAACTTGGATATGATACATTGGCTGTTGACATCCAAAAGTAATAAAATTTTGCTCTCCCAAATCTGTTTCTGGCAGTTCATCACCACCAATCTCTTCCCACCTTGAAATGTTTGGTTTTATTAATCGCCTTGTTTCCTGCCCTTAGGCCAATCTATGTTCTATTGGTGCCAGTTTTCCTACTGCCCCTCAGATTCAACCTTAGAGGCCATTTTCATTGGAGGCTCTGATATATGACAGTCAGGATATTATTGCTTCACTGAGCTCCCATTTGCTCTGGGGCAGAAACCCTCAGTGAGCTGTAATATTTTGCTCGCAGTTTCCCAGGGTACCCACCATCCTTGATCTCCACTGCTGAGCCCAGGCAATACCTACCTGTCGTCTTTATCTAGATTCAGAGTTGTCTGTATTACTAAGTGAACATGCTTGCACATGCTGTCCGAGCCTTCCATCTCTTTATCACTTGTAGAATTGCTTTTATGTCCTTTGTCCTGTCTCACGTTCAGATTGTCTCTGACAGGATTTTTGTTTTATTTGTGTTTGCTTCCAAATCTGATAAGTCAGGAATGAACTGTTTAGGTGGTTTACTATCAATACAGATGAGAAGTGATGGAGAAATTCTGTAGCTTGCTCTTATCTTCCTCTCTGGACTTGATTTTCAGAAGCGATGCTTGATGCTGTCATTCTTTACACCTGAAATCAGCCCAACGTGCCTTTTTTCTGTGCCTCTTTTCTCCTTTAAATTTAAGACCACCTCCTGGGTCTTGAGAGCTAAGTGTCAGACAGGATCTGTGGCGTAATTGTATTACATCAGAACTCAAAGTTCCAATTCTATCTTCCTGTCTCCTTGGGGATGTTCTGACACAGACTGGAACTTTCCACTTCCTTAAATCAAACTGAAGTATGATAAATATGGCAGCCCCCAAATACACTGTATGCTTCCTGAATCTCTGGGTGATGGGGTGTGTATTTCCTGTGTACCAGTAACTTTAAAGAGCAATATGCTATTCACATATTCAGACCTACTCTGTAGAGAGCTCATTCTGAATACGGAAAGCTTCTGTCTCCAGGACTCCCTAGAGGTCATCTTACTCTCAGTTTCAGTCTCTTTGTCTTGGAGAGAGGGTTTGAAGTTTGGAGGGATGGCCATGGAATGCAGGGGGTGATTCATGGAAGTGAAGTGAAAGCAGGAAGTTATTTCCAGGTGTAAGTGTTTTGAAAATCTCAAGGATAGCGGCAACCTCAAAACTTCTATGTCGAGTTCATTAACAAGGGAAGAGTTTTCTCTACATGTTCTTTTGAAGCTTTTTTTTCCTCAATCTCTCCCACTTGGGGTAGCATGGTGGAGGAGAGCAGGTATACTTGAGTGTTTAGATGAGGGTAATAAACATAGAATTGGGTCTTAAAATTATAAAAGTAAAATAAAGTAAGTCTGGCTCTATCATTTAACCTCTCTGAGTCTCCATTTCTTCATCTGTGAAATGAAAATAATTGTACCAACTTGGTAAGGTTTTGTAAGATTTAAATGAAATAACCCAAAGTTCTTGGCAGATGGTGAAACACAAAACCAAACCCGTGCCATCATGTCGATTTCAACTCTTAGCAATCCTACAGGACAGAAAAGAACTGCCCCATAGGGTTTCCAAGTAGCAGCTGATGGAGTCAAACCACTGACATTTTGGTTAGCAGCCAACTTCTTAACCACTATACCACCAGGACAGATGATAAGTACTCAAAAAATGCTGTCTTCTAATATAACTACATTATAGAAATACTAGAAAATAAAGAAGAGAAAAGCAATTCCAACAGAATACAATGATTGGTCAGAATTTTGCTATATTTCCTGCTGAAGTCTTTCCTACGCTTCTCTCTTTTTTTGCATAATTGTAATCATACAGTTTGGTACCCCATGTCTTTCTACGTAATATCATATAATAAGAATTTTCCACATTGCTGCCAAGACCTCCTAACATATGGTTGAATTTTCGGGCACAGATTGGTTAAACACAAACCATTTTAAAATTGCTAGCTGCTCCATCAGACAGGAGGAAACACAGGCCAAGATGCTAGAGCTTACAGCTGGAGTTAGGTAACACAGTCTGGGCCACTCTGCGGCCTCAGCCCCGTCTCCTCCTGAAGAGCAGCCCTGCCTGCCCCTGTTTGTCCATCCATTCCTATATCGTTTATGGAGAGCAGGCACTGTGTTGTTGTTAGCCTCTGTAGAGTTGGTCCTTGATTCATGGCCACCGCATGCACAAGCTGACTGGAACCTTGTGTTCCACAGGGTTTTCACTGGCTGATTTTGTAGATCTCTAGGCCTTCCTTCCTAGTCATCTTAGTTCGGAAGCTCCACTGAAACCTGCTCAGCATCATAGCTTCAAGCCTCCACTGATAGATGGGTGGTGGCTGCACATGAGGTGCATTGGCAGGGAGCCACAACAGGATCTCCTACACGGGAGGCGAGAATTCTACCAGCAAGCCACGACTGCCCCTCCCACTCCCCACAACAGTGTTAGGTCCTAGGAATATATATATATATACACCAAATCTCCTTGGCAAGAAACCAGCAAATATACCAAATCTCCTTAGCAAGAAACCAGCAAATATACCAAATCTCCTTAGCAAGAAAACAGAAGATTAAATACAGTAGATTTGTCAGGGCACTCCATTAGAGACGCACAAGAGGTGCCTTGAAGGCAAGTAGAAGCACACCTAGATTAGGGTGGGGAGCACGTGGCAAGCCTTCTGGACTTCTTTTAACCTCTTCGCCATCTTAATTCCATTCTTGTCATCTTCTGACTGTTTTTTCACTCCCCTTCACTCCATTCTGTTCCTTTGGCCCTCTTGCCCTGCATCCATGTTGCTTCCCTGGGCTTCTGGTTTCCTTTACTATTTCCTCTTTCCATCGTTCCCGTCATAGCTGGTCAGCCCTCATTAACCACCTGGACTAGTGAGCAGCCAATTCAGCTCACTCAAATATTCCCTGAGTTCATCTCTCTGCAAGATGCCATGCAAAGAGCTTGATGGGAGTGGACGGATATGGAGATCATGAAATCAAATGGCTCCCTGCTTGGAAGGATCTTTCAGCTGGGCAGGCTGTAGCAGGGAGGAAGCAGAGACACTTGAAAACTGTAACAGCTAGCCAGAATGTGTGGCTGTGGCTTTGGTGAAGATATAAACAAGGGGCATGGGAACACAAAGCTGAAAATAATTAACACAACCTGGTTGGGGGTGGGATTGATGAGGAGTAATTAAGCTTTATACAGGACAGAGATAGAAGAGTGTTACATATTTGGGTCTTACAGAATAAGTAGAATTTTCTAAAATGAATATGGGGGAAAGTCATTTCAAAAATAAAGACCAGAAAGTTGATTGTGTTGTGTGCAGAAGAGTTAACTGGTATGACTAGTATATAAAGCACATCTTGTGATGATGGAGATGAGACATCTTTCAGCAATCAAATAGCTACTCTCCAGCTCCAGAGACCTCCAGAAATTGATCGTTGGGGGTCCCACCCCAACAAAAATGGCTGGCTCCCTGCCCCATCAATGAAAGCCAATCCCTCCAGACACCAGCTCCATCCATACCACAAAATTTCCAACAGTTTTTTAATGCCTCACTCTTAAATATGTATAGACAACCCAGAATCACCTGAAATTTGTGGAAAGCCACCAACATAAGAAACACCAAATAAACAAACTGAAATAAAGGAACCTGGAAAAAAAGATAATTCAGAGAACAGGAAAATGAAAACTCTAAAAAGAGACATGAGAAAATATTTTATCTATAAAACAAGAATAGGATGTAATTAAATGAGAACAAACACAGAACAAGAAACAGTGCTTGAAAATTCAAAACAGGCAGAAAAAAAAATCAGTATGAGGTTGGAAAATAAAGTTAATGAAATCTTTCAGAAAATTGAACAAATAAATAAGAAGAGAAGAAAATGTGAGAGAGAAAAATTGGCTCTTCAGTTCATAAGGTCCAACATAACATAATAAGATAATACAAATTTCAGTAAACAGGTTTTCCAGATTTAGCAAATAAAATTACAGGATGCTTTTAGTTAAATTTTAATTTCTAATAAACAACAAATAGATGAATAGATCAACGGAACAGAATATGGAGTACAGATATAGACCCACACATACAGGGACAATGGATTTAGACAGAGGTGCAAAGATAATTCTGTGGAGTAAGAATAGTCTTTTCAGCAAATTGTGCTGGAACAACTGGGTATTCACATGCAAAATACTAACTTTGATCCACACCTCTATCATATATAAACATTAATTCAAAATGGATCACAGACCTAAATACAACCATTTAAAGGGCTTGTAACTAAGATATAAAGAGCCCTGGTGATGCAGTGGTTAAAGCACTCAGCAGCTAACCAAAGGGTCAGAGGTTTGAACCCACCAGCTGCTCCACAGGAGAAATACATGGCAGATGTGGCAATCTGCTTACGGAAAGATTTACAGCATTAGAAACCCTACGGGGCAGTTCTACTCTGTCCCATGAGTCAGAATCGAGTCGATGGCATTGGGTCTTTTTTTTTTTTTTTTTAACTGGTGTATTTAAAGAACTCTCCAAATTCAATAGCAAGGGAAAAAAAATCCAACGGGCAAAAGACTTGAGTAGATGCTTCACCAAAGAAGATATATGGATAGTAAATAAACACATTGCAGTGTGATTAACTACTTTTGTGTGTGGCCTTTCTAGCCATGGTCTGGTAACTCCCACCCAGGTGATTGGGTGGGACTATGAGATAGGGTATTGTAGCCCACCAAGAGGATTGGTCAGTTTTGCCTTAAAAGAGAGCCAATTCCAGAGCAGAGAGGTGGAGCCCACCACCATCAAGGAAGAACAGCCGGGAGTGGACAGTGTGTCCTTTGGACACGGGATCCCTGTACTGAGATGCTCCTGGAAGCAGGAGACCAAGAGGGAAAGACAGCTGTAGCCCTGAAGACGGTGAGAAGTGGTGGCAGCAGGAGATGGCATGTTGGGCTTCCTGGCCCATGAGAGAGAAAGCTGAGTGCCTCTGGGCAGGGGCCTAGGGCCAGGAAGAGGCATACCTGCCAACATGGTTGGGGAGAGGCTGTTCTGATGGAAGAACTGTATCCTGAGTGTTCCTGAGCCTGAATTATAACTATACTACCCTAATAAACCCCATAATCATGAGTACTGTCTGTGAGCTCTGTGTGGCCATTGCAATGAATTATAGAACCCAACAGTGAAGTAGAGAGTGCTGTGCGAGGGACTGTTGGTGTCAGAATTGGTACAGATGGTGGAGAGAAGAGGCATGTCTGACCGCCACCTCATAGGAATCAGCCTTGGGCTGTTGATCTTGATTCTCCTTTCCCTTTTGAAGTTAGAGGTCAGACACCACCCTCACACCATTTTTATACGCATGGAAAGATGCTAAACATTGTTAGGCATTAACCCACTGCTGGAATTAGATTGCTGCCGTGTCTTTCTACCATGGAGCAGCTAGATGGGCTTGAACTGCCAACCTTTCAGTTAGCAGTTGAATGCTGAACCATTTGTGCCACCAGGGCTCCGATACTTGGAAATTACCCAGGGAGGGGGGAGGGCATTTCAGTGATGGATTGTGAAGAAATCCATCAGGAAACAAGACAGCCTAGTGCAGAGGCATCTACAGTAATCCTGGTGAGGAGCTGGATAAACCGAGAACATTCCTGAGTGTAATCTCTCCTTGTCTGGTATATGATGCCCATGATAGTCATACCTCTTCCGTGCCTTCTCAATCTGAATCCATTCACTCTCTGGGCAAGCCCCAGTCCTCTCCCCCCAGGCAGCCATGATGCTCCCACATTCTGAGGCATAGAGTTTGCAGGAATCACGAGGTGACCTGAGAGGTAACTTGTGGGTGCTTGGCAGAGGAGTACTGCAGGATTGGGAGACAAAGCCCCAAGGCAGGACTGGGGGGTTTGGTGGGATGTTGTTGGTAGCCAGTTATTTCACTGCCAGAACCCAAAACCTAGCCTAGAGTCAATTCTTTCAGAAGCATTTATTATATGCTTACTACCTTACCCCCTTCACAGAGAGAGAATGTCTCTGCTCTGATTTCTGCACTCCTCTGTTGGAAACCAGCACCTTCTGGTCATTTTCATAAGAGTTTTTGCCAGTTACTCACAGTCTCTGTTAATCAAATTCTTACCTTCCTTCTAATTCCTACATTCCTTTCTTGCCTGTACTGTTGACATTGGCTGTAGAGTTGGAATTTTCCTGTTTCATAGAAACTGTAGCAGCTTTAAGGGTATGGCTGCTCAGTAAACTCTTTGTTTCTATTATGGCCTAAGTCACCATAGCTCTTGATGAAGCAAATATTTTATAGGATGTAGGGTTTGTCTCTGAGCACACACCTCCCGTCAAAGCACAGATCACCCTGCACCAGATAGCTAGAAGAGCATTGCTGATTGATTTGGGTTGTTCTGATTTACACTGCTTCATTTGTAAATAACCAGGAGCAGCTGATTAGAGCAGAAGTGAACACTTTGCAGGTGGGGCTAAATAATAGCGTAAGATGGCCTTTTAAGGAGGTAAGATGTTAAGTGAAAAAAGCAAGTTACAAATCATTAAGCACAGGACAATCCCGTCTTTCTAAATATATATGCACACGTGTATGCATACATAAAGCTAGGAATGTTAAACAGTGATTCTCTTAGACTGAAGAATTTATGGAAGATTTATACTTGCTTAATTTTTGATTGCCTGGTTATTCCAAATTTTAAAAAATGAACATGTTTTATTTTGTAATAATAAGAAAAACAAGTTATTTAAAGACACAACTAAAAACAGCAAGAATCTGGGAAAACACAATGTGTTTTGTCTGAATTCCACATACTCCTTCAGGAAGGGTGAACAATTCGCCTGGCTCTGGAGGGCCCTAAGAGTGGCAAGCAGGGTGGGGGCATCTCACAGGTGGCAGCAGAGGACACACAGACCGAGGAGTCAGGAGAGTCATGATACTTACAATAAACCAAGTCCAAAGTCATCACATGGGTGGTCTAGGGAGTTGCCAAAACAGAAGAGACAGAGGCACATGTCAAAGCTATAACACAAAGCCAGAAATCCAGAAACTTCATTCATTCATCCAGTAAGCATCTATTTTGGGTCAGGCACTGTGCTAAGAAGCAGGAAGATGAGAGCAAGGGCAATGAGGGAGGGCCTCCAGCAGGTACCCCTGTTCAAGGCTGCAGGCTGAGGCCTGAGATGCAGATCAGTCAGTGTGACTTAAAGATCCCCAAGAAGAGTAGTTATGCTGGGATCCAACTAGGGGAGCAGGAACAACGCTGCTGTAGTGGGTATGCTTCCTGCATGGGGCCCTCCATCTAGCCTCCACATATCAGCTTCAGCACTTATCCATGTTTCTAGGTTTGGTAGAAAAGTTGGTTGGCTAGGATAACTTCTGTTTCATTTTTTTTAAACTTCTTAAAATTATGTAATGTACAAATACACAAATCATTTTTTCATACATTATCTTCTCAATAATTTTGTGAGTAGGATAAAGCGGACACTATATCCTCTTTTCACAACAGACTAAATTGAGGCTTAGAGAAAATAATTGCCCATAGTCATTGGGCCAGGGCTCAGAACATGATTTTCTAACTTTTAGTCCAATAGTCTTTCCATTGTACTATTTCATACTTAAGTAGCCCCAGTGGCACAATGGCTAATCGCTTGGGTATTAACCTAAAGATTGGCTGTTCAACCCACCAGTGGCTCTGCAAGAGAAAAGACCTGGTGGTATGCTCTATTAAGATTACAGCCTGGAAAAGATGAAAATAACCCAAGTAAGAACTGAGATGGGTGACATTACAACAGAACCAAGGGAAATAAAAAGGATCATAAATGAATACTATGAAAAGTTGTACTCCAACAAATTTGAAAATCTAGAGGAAATGGATAAATTTCTAAAAACACACCGCCTACTTAAACTAACACAAACTGGGATTGAAAATTTGAACAAATCCGTAACAAAAGAAGAAACTGAAAGGGTCCTTAAAAAAAAAAACAAAACAAAAAAACTTCCCCTCCCACACATACACACCAAAAGCCAGGGCCCAGAGGGCTTCAATAGAGAATTCTACCAAACATTCAGAGAAGAGTTGATACCAATTCTACTCAAATTATTCCAGAATATAGAAAAGGAAAGAATACTCCTGAATTCATTCTATGAAGCTAGCATAACCCTAATACCAAAAACAGGCAAGGACACCACTAAAAAAGAAAACTACAGACCAATGTCCCTCATGAATATAGATGCAAAAATTATCAACAAAATCCTACCCAACAGAATACGACAGCATATATAAAAAAAAATACATCACAGCAAACAGCAAAGAACATATAGCCCATATGCTCAGATGTAACCAAATAAAACAAAAAAGTAGTATGAAACAAACAAATCTACAATCAAACAAATTCAATAACTACTGAATGTCCTGAAGACAGCAGACAATATCAAAACCTATACAGAAAAAAAGGACAGGAAGGTTCCAGTAGTCATCCAAAACAAAACAACAGATGACTTTCTAGTAGAAGAAAAGGCACAAGATCTACCTGATAGGGAATTCAAATCTCTAATATTCGGAGCAATCCAAGAGTTGAAGCAAAAAGCAGACAAAAAAAAGACAAAAGTGAGGGAAAAATAGACAAATTCATGGGAAAGGCAGACAAATTCATGGAAAATACAGACAAAAAAGAAGAAGAAGAAGAATTCAGGAAAATAATACAGGAACAGGGAGGCAGGGCCAAGATGGCTGACTAGGCAGAAGCTACCTCGGATCCCTCTTGCAAGAAAGACTCAGAAAAACAAGTGAATCAATCACATACATGACAATCTATGAACACTGACCATCAAACACAGATCTAAAGAGTTGACCTGAGTGACAGGTGAGCGAAAAGCTGCGCCCTGAACCAGTGGCCACTTCTGGAACCCACAACCCACCCTACAGCCTTGAGCCCCCGCGGTTCCCTGGTGCTGAGTGGCGGGGCTGATTGCGGCTTGCTGAGGCGGGGCAGGCATGGGACACAGCCCTAACCCCTAGCCTCCTGGGGTAACCTCCGTAGAGACTCAGCCAATGCAAGCAGGCTGTACACTGATGGGGCTAAGGAGAGAACGAACAACGACGGGGAAGCAGCGACTGTTTTTGGAGCCTGGAGCCAGCGTCCCAGTCAGAAAACCTTGGCGCCAGCCTTTGGGCTGGGTGCGGGGGAGCTGAGCATGGCATCATGAGACGGCGCAAACACGGGGCGCAGCCCTGGCCCCCTGAAGTGACCCCGGGGGAAGCCCAGCCAGTGCACGCAGGCAGCGCAGCGATGCAGCTGACAGGAGGAGAAGTCACCGGGAGGTAGTGACTGATTTTGGAGCTGGGAGTGTGGCATCCTACCCGGGAACCTCGGTGCTGCGCTTTGGATTGGGAGCAGAGGAACTAATCACAGTTTCTGGGACAGCACAAGCACAGGACGCGGGCCTGACCCTCGGGGGCAATCTCTACCAAGCCAGCGCACACAGTCGACATGCCCCTCGGGAATCTCAGATAAAAGAGTCATCCCAAGCAAGATAAGTAACTCTGTCTATATTCCTGGATGTACTCTCTCCTATCTATCTGATCCCTCCCCTCCCCTTCCCAGGGGGCTTCATTAACATTGGAATTTCCTGGGCCAGAGAGTGAAGTGCTCTGCGTTTTTTTTTTTCTTTGTTTGTTTGTTTTGTCTTTTCCTAACCCATTCTCCTGGCCTAAGAGAAGTGGCTACAAAAAACCCAGGGACCAAGAATCCTTCCCTGACTTCCTGAAATTGGACTAAAAATACAGAACCAGCTCCAGCCAAGCATTTGTGATCCACAGTCTTGGGCTTTCATCCCTACAAAGAACAAGGTGGCTATTATAATGCAAAGGCAATTTGGATAGTGATCTGACTGTAATTGTTTTAGCTGATTACTGGAAAGACAAGTTTCCCAGGTCTGATATCTCTGCGTATTCAACAGAGCCCTCACTGACCCACAACGGGGAACTGAGGGCTGAAGCTCCACCCAAACCACCTAACCTCCTGCCATAGGGGTCTGAGGATAGTGACATCTACCAATCTGTAGAGGTAAATGCATTGGGTGCCTAAGGTACAGCTACAGAGCCCTCCCACCAAAGCGCTTTAGGAATAGAGACACACCTACCTCACTGGCACTTGGGGGAAGCCTATCAGCATCCTGCCCCCCTTGGAATGTGACCCCCTGCTCCTACTAGAATCTGGTGCACACAACTATCACCACTACTCCTCTAAGCAAATAGGTCAGAGTCTACCTCACACACTTGGTGACCCAAACTCAGATTCTACTCAAGAATAGTGAATGGACTCTCAGGCTTATATTTCTGGTAACGGCCCAAACCAGCTGGTAAGAGGACATAAGTGATTCAAAGCCTGCAACAATCAAGACAGCGCAATTTAGTAGCCCACCTATGTATATTGAAAAAAACAAAACAAGACTCAGTGAGCAAATATAAAATAAATCATTACAATATCTTACAGATGGCTCGGAGAAAACAGTCAATATCAAACCACATAAAGAAGCAGACCATGATTGCTTCTACAACTCCCCAAATTAATGAATCAAAATCTTTGCCAAATGAAGATAAAATCCTGGAATTGCCAGATACAGAATATAAAAAACTAATTTACAGAATGCTTCAAGACATCAAGAATGACCCCAAAAATGAAATAAGGCAATCTACAGAAAAAGCCAAGGAACACACTGATAAAGCAGTTGAAGAAATCAAAAACATTATTCAAGAATATAGTGGAAAAATTAATAAGCTACAAGAATCCATAGAGAGACAGCATTAAGAAATCCAAAAGATTAACACTAAAATTACAGAATTAGACAACTCAATAGGAAGTCAGAGGAGCAGAATCAAGCAATTGGAATGCAGAGTAGGGGAGAAGAAGGATAAAGCAATTGACACCAATATAGCTGAAGAAAAATCCGATAAAAGAATTTAAAAAAATGAAGAAACCCGAAGAATCATGTGGGACTCAATCAAGAAGAATAACTTGTGTGTGATTGGAGTTCCAGAACAAGGAGGGATAACAGAAAATACAGAGAGAATAGTTGAAGATCTGTTGGCAGAAAACTTCCCTAACATCATGAAAGATAAAAGGATATCCGTCCAAGATGTTCATCAAACCCCATATAAGATTGATCCAAAAAGAAAATCACCAAGGCGTATTATCATCAAACTTGCCAAAACCAAAGATAAAGAGGAAATTTTAAAAGCAGCCAGGGATAAAAGAAAGGTCTCCTAGAAAGGAGAATCATTAAGTTCAGACTACTCAGCAGAAACCATGCAGGCAAGAAGGCAATGGGATGACATATACAGAGCACTGAAGGAGAAAAACTGCCAGCCAAGGATCACTTATCCAGCAAAACTCTCTCTGAAATATGAAGGTGAAATTAAAATATTTACAGATAAACACAAGCTTAGCAAATCTGCAAAAACCAAACCAAAGCTACAAGAAGTACTAAAGGAAATTGGTCAAAAAATCAATAACATCAGATAAGAACACAACACAAAGACACAGAACAGAACATCCTGATATCACCTCAAATAAGGAAATCACAAAAACAAATTAAGACTAATTTTAAAAAGAAAAAAATGCTCAAAACAGGGAATCATTGAAGTATTATGTAAAAGATCATAATAATCAAAAAGAGGGACTAAATACAGGAGGCATAGAACTGCCATATGGAGAGGAAAACAAGGCTATACAGGATGATACAAGTTAGGTTTTTACTTAGAAAAATAGGGGCAATTACTAAGGCAACCACAAAGAGGTCTAACAATTCCATAACTCAAAATAAAAACCTAGAAAAACATAACAACTCCAATAACAACTCAGCAAACATAAATTCGACTACTATGAAAAGGAGGAACACACAATTTACAAAGAAAAACGTCTCAGCACAAAAAAGTAAGTGGAAAAATGAAATTGTCAACAACATACAAAAAAAGGCATCAAAATGATAGCACTAAACACATTCTTATCTATAATTACACTGAATGTAAATGGACTAAATGCCCCAAAAAAGAGACTGAGAGTCTCAGACTGGATAAAGAAACATGATCTGTCTATATGCTGCCGACAACAGACACACCTTAGACTTAGACACACAAACAAACTAAAACCCAAAGGATGGAAAAAAATGTATCAAGCAAAAAACAATCAAAAAAAGAGCAGGAGTAAAATAGACTTCAAAGTTAAATCCATCACAAAGGACAAAGAAAGATACTGCATAATGATTAAAGGGACAATTGACCAGGAAGATATAACCATATTAAATATTTATGCACCCAATGACAGGGCGGCAAGATACATAAAACAAACTTTAACAGAACTGAAAAGTGAGATAGACACCTCCACAATTATAGTAGAAACTTCAACACACCACTTTGGGAGAAGGATAGGACTTTCAGTAAGAAGCTCAATAGAAACATAGAAGACCTAATTGCTACAATCAACCAACTTGACCTCATAGACATATACAGAACACTCCACCCAACAGCTGCAAAATATACTTTTTTTTCTAGTGCACGTGGAACACTCTCTAGAGTAGATCACATATTAGGTCATAAAACAAACCTTTGCAGAATCCAAAACATCGAAATATTACAAAGCATCTTCTCAGACCACAAGGCCATAAAAGTGGAAATCAATAACAGAAAAATCAGGGAAAAGACATCAAATACTTGGAAAATGAACAATACCCTGCTCCAAAAAGACTGGGTTATAGAAGACATTAAGGAGGGAATACAGAAATTCATAGACTGCAACGAGAATGAAAACACTTCCTATCGAAACCTCTGGGACACAGCAAAAGCAGGGCTCAGAGGTCAATTTATATCGATAAATGCACACATACAAAAGAAGAAAGAGCCAAAATCAGAGAACTGTCCCTTCAACTTGAACAAATAGAAAGCGAGCAACAAAAGAATCCATCAGGCACCAGAAGAAAACAAATAATAAAAATTAGAGCTGAACTAAATGAACTAGAAAACAGAAAAACAATTGAAAGAATTAACAAAGTCAAAAGCTGGTTCTTTGAAAAAATTAACAAAATTGATAAACCATTGGCCAGACTGACTAAAGAAATATAGGAAAGGAAACAAATAACCCAAATAAGAGGCAAGATGGGCCACATCACAACAGACCCAACTGAAATTAAAAGAATCATATCAGATTATTACGAAAAATTGTACTCTAACAAATTTGAAAACCTAGAAGAAATGGATGAATTCCTAGAAAAACACTACCTACCTAAACTAACACAATCAGAAGTAGAACAACTAAATAGACCCATAACAAAAAAAGGGATTGATAAGGTAATCAAAAAACTCCCAACAAAAAAAAGCCCTGGCCTGGACGGCTTCACTGCAGAGTTCTACCAAACTTTCAGAGAAGAGATAACACCACTACTACTAAAGGTATTTCCAAGCACAGAAAATGATGGAATACTACCTAACTCATGCTATGAACCCACCATAGCCCTGATACCAAAACCAGGCAAAGACACCACAAAAAACAAAAATTACAGACCTATATCCCTCATGTACATAGATGCAAAAATCCTCAACAAAATCCTAGCCACTAGAATTCAACAACATATCAAAAAAATAATCCACCATGACCAAGTGGGATTTATATCAGGTCTGTAAGGTTTTCTTTTTTTTTTTTTTTTTTTTGTAAGCTTGGTTTAATATTAGAAAAACCATTAATGTAATCCACCATATAAATAAAATAAAAGGCAAAAACCACATGATCTTATCAATTCATGCAGAAAAGGCATTGGACAAAGTCCAACACCCATTCATGATAAAAACTCTCAGCAAAATAAGAATTGAAGGAAAATTCCTCAACGTAATAAAGGGCATCTATACAAAACCAACAGCCAACATCATTCTAAATGGAGGGAGCCTGAAAGCATTTCCCTTGACAACGGGAACCAGACAAGGATGCCCTTTATCACCGCTCTTATTCAACATTGTGCTAGAGGTCCTAGCCAGAGTAATTAGGCTAGACAAAGAAATAAAGGGCATCCGGATTGGTAAGGAGGAAGTAAAATTATCTCTAGTTGCAGATGACATGATCTTATACACAGAAAACCCTAAGGAATCCTCCAGAGAACTACTGAAACTAATAGAAGAGTTCGACAGAGTCTCAGGTTATAAGATAAACACACAAAAATCACTTGGATTCCTCTACATCCACAAAAAGAACATTGAAGAGGAAATCACCAAATCAATACCATTCACAGTGGCCCCCAAGAAGATAAAATACTTAGGAATAAATCTTACCAAAGATGTAAAAGACCTATACAAAGAAAACTACGAAGTACTAGTGCAAGAAACTAAAAGGGACCTACATAAGCAGAAAAACATACCTTGCTCATGGATAGGAAGACTTAACATAGTAAAAATGTCTATTCTACCAAAAGCCATCTATACATACAATGCACTTCCGATCCAAATTCCAATGTCATTTTCTAATGTGATGGAGAAACAAATCACCAACTTCATATGGAAGGGAAAGAAGCCCTGGATAAGTAAAGCATTACTGAAAAAGAAGAAGAAAGTGGGAGGCCTCACTCTACCTGATTTTAGAACATATTATACAGCCACAGTAGGCAAAACAGCCTATTACTGGTAGAACAACAGGCACATAGACCAATGGAACAGAATTGAGAACCCAGATATAAATCCATCCACATATGAGCAGCTGATATTTGACAAAGGCCCAGTGTCAGTTAATTGGGGAAAAGATAGTCTTTTTAACAAATGGTGCTGGCATAAGTGGATATCCATTTGCAAAAAAATGAAACAGGACCCATACCTCACACCAAGCACAAAAACTAACTCCAAGTGGATCAAAGACCTAAACATAAAAACTAAAACGATAAAGATCATGGAAGAAAAAATAGGGACAACATTAGGAGCCCTAACACAAGGCATAAACAGAATACAAAACATTACCAAAAATGACAAAGAGAAACCAGATAACTGGGAGCTCCTAAAAATCAAACACCTATGCTCATCTAAAGACTTCACCAAAAGAGTAAAAAGACCACATACAAATTGGGAAAAAATTTTCAGTTATGACATCTCTGACCAGCGTCTGATCTCTAAAATCTATATGAGTCTGTTAAAACTCAACCACAAAAAGACAAACAAACCAATCAAAAAGTGGGCAAAGGATATGAACACGCACTTCACTAAAGAAGATATTCAGGCGGCTAACAGACACATGAGAAAATGCTCTCGATCATTAGCCATTAGAGAAATGCAAATTAAAACTACAATGAGATTCCATCTCACTCCAACAAGGCTGGCATTAATCCAAAAAACACAAAATAATAAATGTTGGAGGGGCTGCGGAGAGACTGGAACTCTTATACACTGCTGGTGGGAATGTAAAATGGTACAACCACTTTGGAAATCTATCTGGCATTTTCTTAAAAGGTTAGAAATAGAACTACCAGACAACCCAGAAATTCCACTCCTTGGAATATACCCTAGAGAAACAAGAGCCTTTACACGAACAGATATATGCACACCCATGTTTATTGCAGCTCTGTTTACAATAGCAAAAAGCTGGAAGCAACCAAGGTGTTCATCAATAGATGAATGCTTAAATAAATTATGGTACATTCACACAATGGAATACTACACATCGATAAAGAACAATGACGAATCTGTGAAACATTTCATAATATGGAGGAACCTGGAAGGCATTTTGCTGAGTAAAATAGTCAGATGCAAAAGGACAAATACTGTATAAGACCACTATTATATGTTCTTGAGAAATAGTATAAACTGAGAAGAACACATTCTTTTGTGGTTACGAGAGGGGGGAGGGAGGGTGGGAGAGGCTTATTTACTGATTAGTTAGTAGATAAGAACTACTTTAGGTGAAGGGAAGGACAATATTCAATACACGGAAAGTCAGCTCAACTGGACAGACCAAAAGCAAAGAAGTTTCCAGGATAAACTGAATGCTTCGAAGGTCAGCGGAGCAAGGGCAGGGGCTTGGGGACTATGGCTTAAGGGGAATCCTAAGTCAGTTGGCGTAATAAACTCTATTATGAAAACATTCTGCATCCCACTTTGAAGTGTGGCATCTGGGGTCTTAAATGCTAACAAGCGGCCATCTAAGATGCATCAATTGGTCTCAACCCACCTGGATCAAAGGAGAATGAAGAACACCAAGGTCACACAATAACTATGTGTCCGAGACAGAAAAGGCCACATGAACTAGAGACTTACATCATCCTGAGACCAGAAGAACTAGATGGTGCCTGGCCACAACCGATGACTGCCCTGACAGGGAACACAACAGAGAACTCCTGAGGGAGCAGGAGATCAGTGGGATGCAGACCCCAAATTCTCATAAAAAGACCAGACTTAATGGTCTGACTGAGACTAGAAGAATCCTGGCGGTCATGGTCCC
Source organism: Loxodonta africana (assembly GCF_030014295.1). Lineage (NCBI taxonomy): Eukaryota > Metazoa > Chordata > Mammalia > Proboscidea > Elephantidae > Loxodonta > Loxodonta africana. The sequence continues at coordinate 46,224,070 of NC_087353.1, forward strand.
CAAACCTTCTGTTGGCCCAGGACAGGAACCATTCCCAAAGACAACTCATCAGACATGGAAGGGAGTGGACAATGGGCTGGAGAGAGATGCTGATGAAGAGTGACCTACTTGTATCAGGTGGACACTTGAGACTGTGTTGGCATCTCCTGTCTGGAGGGTAGAGAGGGTTAGAAACTGGCAAAACGGTCATGAAAGGAAAGACTGGAAAAAGGGAGCAGACTGACTCATTAAAAAAAAAAAATGGGAGTATGTAGTAAGGTGTATATAAGCTTATATGTGATAGACTGACTTGATTTGTAAACTTTCACTTAAAGCACAATAAAAATTATTAAAAAAAATAATAATACAGGAACAAACTGCCAAAACAAATTCACAACCAGAAATCATACAAAACCAACAATTAGAAATCCAAAAGATAAACAACAAGATTTCAGAAATGGACAGTGTCACAGAAGAGCTGAGGAGCAGGTTTGAAATTATGGAAGAAAAGACCAGCAAAATTGAAGACAACACTTGGATACAACTCTGAAGAAAAATCAGAAAAAAGAACAAAGAAAAATGAAGAAACCCTGAGAATTATGTGGGATACAATCAAAGCAACAATTTGCACGTGATCAGCGTTCCAGAACAGGAAAAGAAAATGGAAAGCACAAGAGAATCAGTGAAGAATTGCTGACAGGAAATTTCCCTAATATCATGAAAGATGAAAAGCTGGACATCCAAGAAGTTCAACAAACCCCGTACAGAATAGACCCCAAAAGAAAATCACCAAGGCATATCATAATCACACTGGCTTTAGCCACAGATAAAGAAAGAATCCTGAGAGCAGCTCAAGAAAAACGAAAGTCACACACAGGGGGAAACAGTAAGACTAAACTCTGATTACTCGGCAGAAACCATGTAGGCAAGAAGGCAATGGGATGACATATGTAAAACCTTGAAAGAAAAAAATTGCCAAACAAGAATAACATATCCTGCAAAACTCTTATTCAAATATGATGGTGAAATTAGGACATTCCCAGATAAACCGAAATTAAGGGAATATGTAAAAACCAAACCAAACTTACAAGAACTATTGAAGGGAGTCCTTCAGTTTGAGAAAAAGAAACATCAGACCACAGCCTGAATCTAGGACACAAGATTGTACCAGCCAGATACCAATCTAGGAAATGAAATTCTAAAGACTATGCAAAACCAAAAGAATCACAACAGGGAACCAGAGACAGTAATTAGTAAATGACAACAACGTCAGAACAAAAAAAGAAGGAATAAATGATAGAGGTACAGAAGTTTCTAATGGAGAGGAAAGCAAAGCAATACCAAGCAATAACAGACTGGCTCAAACCTAGAAAGATAATAGTAAATTTAAAGGTAACCACAAAGAAAGTTAACAAGCCTTCTCATCAAAATAAAGAAGAAAACCATAAAGTCTCAGTAAAAAAAAGAAAGGAAAAAAAATCCACAAACAAAAGAAATTCAGTACAGGAGAGTAAGAGGAACAAAGAAAACGTTGGCACCATTAAAAAAAAAAAAGTACTAGAAAATGGCAGCAATAAACTCACACCTATCAATAATTACACTGAATGTAAATGGCCTAAATGCACCCATAAAGAGACACAGAGTGACAGAATGGATAAAAAAACAGGATCCATTAATATGCTGTCTACAAGAGACACATCTTAGAAACAAAGATGTAAATTTATTAAAAATCAAAGGATGAAAAAAAATATATATCAAGCAAACAGCTCCCCAAAAAAAAGAGTGGCAATACTAATCTCAGATAAAATAGTCTTTAAAACAAAATCCACCAGAAAAGACAAAGACAAAGAAAGGCACTATATAATTACTAAAGGAACTGTCTATCATCAAGACATAACCATAATAAACATCTATGCACCCAATGACAGAGCTCCAAAATACATAAAACGAACTCTAACAGTAATGAAAAGAGAAAATCGACAGCTCCATTATAATAGTAGGAGACTTCAACACACCACACTCAGAACATCTAGAAAGAAATTTGAAGATACAGATGAGCTAAAGGGCACAATCAGTCAACTTGACCTCATAGACATATATAGAACACTCCACCCAACAGCTGCAAAGTACACATTCTTTTCCAATGCACATGGAATGTCCTCCAGCATAGACCACATCTTAGGCCACAGGGCAACCCTCAACAAAATCCAAAACACTGAGATAATACAAAGTGTCTGCTCCAATCGCAATGCCATCAAGGTAGAAACTAACAATAGGAAAAAACATCGGTTGCATAGAAACTGAATAAAAACCTGCTTGAAAACCACTGGGTAATAGAAGAAATCAGAGGTGGAATCCAAAAAAGTCCTAGAATCAAACAAGAATGAAAATACGTCATACCAAAACCCGTGGGACACAGCAAAGGCAGTCCTCAGAGGTCGATTTATAGCAATAAATGCACACATCAAAAAAGAAGAAAGGAACAAAATCGGAACATTAGTTATACAACATGAACAAAGAGAAAGAGAATAGTAAAAGAAGCCCATAGCCACCAGAACCAAAAAAAAAAAAAACCAAACCCAGTGCCATCGAGTCAATTCCTACTCATAGCGACCCTACAGGACAGAGTAGAACTGCCCCATAGAGTTTCCAAGGAGCACCTGGTGGATTTGAACTACCAACCCTTTGGTTAGCAGCCATAACACTTAACCACTACGCCACCAGGGTTTCCTAGCTGCCAGAAGAAAGGAAATAATAACGATTAGAGCAGAAATAAATGAAATAGAGAATAGAAAAACAAGAGAAAGAATTAACAAAACCAAAAGTTGGTGCTTGGAAATAATCAACAAAATCGACAAACCACTGGCCAAACTGACAAAAGAAAAACAGGACAGAACACAAATGACCCAAATAAATGAAATGGGGACATTACAACAGACCCAACTGAAATAAAAAAGATCACAACAGAGTATTAAAAAAACTATACTCCAACAAATTTGAAAACCTAGAGGAAATAGATAAGTTTCTAGAAACACATTACCTATCCAAACACAAAATATGTTGAAAATCTGAACAGACCCATAACCAGAGAAGAGATTGAAATGGTAAAAAAAAAGACTCCCAACAGGAAAAAAAAAAAAGCCCTGGCCCACATGCCTTCACTGGGGAATTCTACCAAACATTCAGAGAAGAGCTTATGCCAGTAAGCTTACTCAAACTATTTCAGAACATAGAAAAGGAACTGATACATCCAAATTCATTCTATGAAGCCAGCATAACCCTGATATCAAAACTAGGCAAAGATACCACAAAAAAAAGAAAATTATAGACCAATACCTCTTATGAATATGAACATAAAAATTCTCAACAAAATTCTAGCCAATAGAATATACCATCATATCAAAAAAATTATACACCATGACCAAGTAAGATTCATACCAGGTATGCAATGATGGTTCAACATTAGAAAATCAATCAATGTAACCCATCACATAAATAAAAGGAAGAAAAGAATCACATGATCATCTCAATCGACGCAGAAAAGGCATTTGAAAAAGCCCAACGCCCATTCCTGATAAAAACTCTCAATAAAATAGGCATAGAAGGGAAATTTCTCAACATAATAAAGGGCACCCACGCAAAACCAACAGCCAATATCATTCTTAATGGAGAGAGACTGAAAACACTCACCTTGAGAATAGGAACAAGACAAAGATGCCCTTTATCACCACTCCTATTTAACATTGTGCTGGAAGTCCTAGCTAGAGCAATAAGGCAAGAAAAAAAATAATAAAAAAGGTCATCCAGATTGGTAATAAAAGAAGTTAAACTGTCCCTATTTGCAGATGATATGCTACTATACTTAGAAAATCCAAAAGACTCCATGAGAAAACTACTGGAACTAATAGAAAGATTCAGAAGAGAAGCTAGATACAAGATAAGCATGCAAAAATCAGTTGGATTCCTATACACCAATAAAGAGAATGATGAAAAAGAAATCAGGAAAACAATATTATCAATAATAGCACCTAAAACAGTAAAATACAGATGAATAAATCTAAACAGGGATGTAAAAGACCTATACAAAGAAAACTACAAAACGGTAACGCAAGAAACCAAAAGAGATCTACGTAAATGGAAAAACATACTATGCTTACGGATAGGTAGACTCAACATGTGAAAATGACAATTCTACCCAAAGCAATTTACAAATACAATGCAACCCTGATCCAAATACCAACGGCATTCTTTAAAGAGATGGAAAAACTAACAATTAACTTTATATGGAAAGGGAAGAGGCCCCTGAAAGTAAAGCACTATTGAAGAAGAAGAAAAAAGTAGGAGGACTTGCACTCTTTGACCTCAGAACCTACTATACAGCTATGATAGTCAAAACAGCCTGGTACTGGTACAATGACAGATACACTGACCAATGGAACTGAATTGAGAACCCAGATGTAAATCGATCCACATATGCTCACCTTATCTCTGACAAAGGCCCAAAATCCATTAAATGGGGAAAAGACAGTCTTTTTAACAAATGATGCTGGCAAAACTGGATGTCCATCTGCAAAAAAAAATGAAACAGAAGCCATACTTTACACCATATACAAAAACTAATTCAAAATGAATCCAAGCCCTAAACATAAAGCCAAAAAGTATAAAGTTCATAGAAGAAAAAATAGGACCAATGCTGGATGCCCTAACTCATTAACAGGATACAAACCATAACCAAGAACACACAAATTCCAAAAGATAAGCTAGATAACTGGGATATTCTAAAAATTAGACACTGATGCTCATCAAAAGACTTCACCAAAAGAGTAAAAAGAGAACCTACAGACTGAGAGAAAAAAGTTTGGCTATCACAAATCAGACAAAGTTCTAATCTCTAAAATCTACAGGAAAATCAAGCACCTGTACAACAAAAAGACAAATAGTCTGGTTAAAAAATGGGCAAAGGAAATGAACACACACTTCACCAAAGAAGACATTCAAACCACTAACAGACACATAAGGAAATGCACCCAATCACTGGCCATTAGAGAAATGCAAATCAAAACCACAATGAGATACCATCTCATCCCAGCATTACTGGCACAATTCCAAAAAACAGGGAATAAAAAATGTTGGAGAGGCTGCTGGGAGATTGGAAATCTTATGCATTGCTGGTGGGAATGCAAAATGATACAACCATTTTGGAAAATGATATGGACTTCCTTAAAGAAAAAAATTTTTTTTCTTCTTTTTATGAAAGCTAGAAATAGAAGCACCATATGATCCAGCAATCCTACTCCTAGGAATATATCCTAGAGAAATAAGAATCATCACACAAACAGAATATGCACACCCATGTTCATTGCAGCATTGTTCACAACAGCAAAATGATAAAAACAACCTAGATGTTCATCAACAGGTGGATGGATAAACAAACTGTGGTATGTATACACAATGGAGTATTATGGAACAATACAGAAGAATGATGAATCTGTGAAGCATCTCATAACATGAATGAAACTGGAGGGCATTATGCTGAGGGAAATAAGTCAATCACAAAAGGACAAATATTGTATGAGACCACTAAAGTAGAAACTTATGAAAAGGTTTACACACAAAAAGAAACAATCTCTGATGATTACAAGAAAGGGGGGGGTGGGGATGGAAAAACTCTAAATATACAATAGATAAGTGGTAACTTTGGTGAAGGGTAAGGCAGTACACAATACTGGGAAAGCCAGCACAATTTGTACAAGGCAAGGTCATGGATGCTCCACAGACATATCCAAACTCCCTGAGGGAAGGAATTGCTGGGCTTAGGTCTGTAGGGACCATGGTCTCAGGGAATATCCAGCTCAAGTGGCATAACACAGTTTGTAAAGAAAATGTTCTACATTCTACTTTGGTGAGTAGTGTCTGGGATCTTAAAAGCCTGTGAGCGGCCATCTAAGACACTTCACTGGTCTCACCCCTTCAGGAGCAAGGGGGAATGAAGAAAACGAAAGATACGAGGGAAAGACTAGTCCAAAGGACTAATGGACCACAACTACCACGGTGCCCAGCTACCACCACTGACTGCTCTGACAGGGGTCACAATAGAGGGTCCCAGACAGAGCTGAAGAAAAATGTAGAAAAAAATTCTAATTCACAAAAAAAGACCAGACTTATTGGCCTAACAGAGACGGAGAAACCCCAAGAGTATAGCCTTCCAACACCCTTTTAGCTCAGTAAGGAAGTCACTTCCGAGGTTCACCCTTCAGTCAAAGATTAGATAGACCCATAAAACAAAAGGAGACTAAAGGGGCATACCAGCCCAGGGGCAAGGATTAGAAGGCAGGAGAGGGCAGGAAAGCTGGTAATACAGAACCCAAGGTTGTGAAGGGAGAGTGTTGACATGTTGTGGTGCTGTTTATCAATGTCATAAAACAACATGTGAACTATTTAAAGACAAACTAGTTTGTTCTGTAAACCTTCATTTAAAATACACTTAAAAAAAGAAAGAGAAAAATAATACATCACAACCAAGTGGGATTCATATCAGGCATGCAAGGTTGGTTCAACATTAGAAAACAAATCAACATAATCCATCATAAATAAAACAAAGGAAAAGAATCACATGATCATCTCAATCAATGCAGAAAAGGCATTTGATAAAGTCCAAAACCCATTCCTGATTTAAAAAAAAAAAAACTCAGCAAAATGGGAATAGAAGGGAAATTCCTCACCATAATAAAGGGAATTTATACAAAACCAAGAGCCAACATTATCCTCAATGGAGAGAAGCTGAAAGCATTTCCCCTGAAAACAGGAACCAGACAAGGACGCCCTTTATCATCACATTTATTCGACATTGTATTGAAAGTCCTAGCAAGAGCAATAAGACAAGAAAAGAAAAGAAAGAGCATCCACATTGGTAAGGAAGAAGTAAAACCAGCCGTATTTGCAGATGATATGATCTGGTGCATGGAAAATCCTAAGAACTCCATTAGAAAGCTACTGGAAATAAGAGAAGCATTCAGTAAACTGGCAGGATAGATCAGTATATAAAAATCAGTTGGATTACTCTACATCAACAAAGAACTGTGAAAAGGAAATCAGGAAAACAATACCATTTATAATAGCCCCCCACAAGATAAAATACATAGGAATAAATCTAACCAGGGATGTAAAACACTTATACAAAGAAAATTACAAAACTGTACTGCAAGGAACCCAAAGAGACCTATATAAATGGAAAAACATACCATGCTCCTGGATAGGAAGACAACATGGCGAAAATGTCAACGCTACCCAAAGCAATATATAGATACAATGCACTCCCGATCCAAATCCCAAAAGCATTTTTTCACCAAAATGGAAAAACTAATCACTAATTGTATATGGAAGGGAAAAAGGACCCGAATAAATAAAGTTTTACTAAAAAAGAACAAAGTAGGAGGCCTCATGCTACCTGATCTCAAAACTGACTACACAGCCACAGTAGTCAAAACAGTGTGGTACTAGTACAACAACAGGCACATAGAGCAATGGAACAGAATTGAGAACCCAGACATAAATCCATCCACCAATCCACAGCTGATCGTCAACAAAGTACCAAACATTATCAAATGGGACAGAGACAATCTCTTCAACAAATAGTGCTGGCAAAATTGGATATCTATCAGTAAAAAAATAAAACAAGATCCATACCTCACACCAGACACAAAAACTAACTCCAAAGGGGTCAAAGACCTAAATATAAAACCTAAAATTAAAGATCATGGAGGAAAAATTAGTGACAACACTAGAGGCTCTAAGATAGGGCATAAATAGGTTACTGAACGTAACTAAAAATGTACACACAGAAGATGAACTAGATAAATGAGACGCCCTAAAAAATTAATCATTTATGCTCAACAAAAGACATCTCCAAAAGGGTAAAAAGAGAACATACAGATTGGGAAAATTTTTTTGGCTATGACATATCTGACAATGGTCTAATCTCTAAAATTTATGGAAAAATTCAACACCTTGACAACAACAACAAAGAAGACAAATAATTCAATTAAAAAATGGGCAAAGGATATGAACACTTTACCAAAAAAGACATTCAGGCTACTAACAAACCTAAGAAGAAATTCTTAGCCATTAGAGAGATGTAAGTCAAAACTACAATGAGATATCATCTCACCTTGACATTACTGGCATAAATCAACAATATCAGAAAATAACGAATGTCTTCTAGGATGTGGGGAAATTGGAACTCTTACACATTGTTGGTGGGAATGTAAAATGGTACAACCGTTATGGAAAACAGTATGGCGCATCCTCAAAAAGTTAGAAAAACAAATACCATATGATCCAGCCATCCCACTCTGAGGTAAATACCCTAAACATATAAGAGAGAAGGCGAGGCTAAGACGGTGGAATAAACAGATGCTTCCAGTGAGCCCTTTTACAACAAAGACCAGAAAAAACAAGTGAAACAAGTATATTTATGACAAGCTAGGAGCCCTGAACTGCAAAGGCAAGGTTAGAAAACGAACTGAGGGGCAGGAGGAAGAAGAGACAGTTCAGAAATGAAGAGGAGTTACCGGATCTAAATCGCTAGGAGCACTCAGACACCATTCCCAGGAGTGGCTGCAGTGGGTTGATACTAGCGTTCGGCCACAGTTTCCTCAGGGAGAAACAGCCAGCCACACAGCCTACTCAAACCTTTGGAGCCAGAGAAGAACGGCACCCTCGGCAAAAGTTAAGTACTTGTGTGTATTTTACCATGCCCCCCATCTCCAAGCCAGCTTCAGAGGCTATTGATTTCCATGGGCCTGAGATAGGCCCTGATGAGCACCTAGAGCCATCCTCCAGGCCCGGGAGAAGGAACAAATTCGCTAACCGGGGGAGTGCAGGATAGAAGCAGCTCCTGTCCAGGCATAAATGGTCCGTGTACTTGCAGTAACTTTCCCCTCTGCATGGGCCTGTGTGGGCCTATTTCAGGAGAATAGGCTCTTGTTGGCAGACTCCAACCATTTCAGTTGTGCGGTGGAGAGGCGGGTGTTTGATGTTTGACGCCGCTTTGCCTATTAAACAGGGTCCTCAAGTACCCACTTCAGGGACCTAAGGACTGGTGGCTCCACTCAGGTCACCCAGCCACTCGCAACACTAGTCCATGGATACCTGGTACCTCCCAGTCCTTACAACCCAAAACATTGGGTGCCCATGGTTCGTCTGCAGAACCCACCCACCTGTACACTCTAGGGAACAGGGAAAATATTTCCTCAGAGATACTTGGGGGACAATTCTCAGCCCTCTGTCTAATTCAGAGCATGACCTCCTGCTACAGCCAGATACCGGTACCTACACCAATCACTTCTGCCCCTCTAAGACTGTAGGACAGAGCTTGTACCACACTAGATGATCAGAAACCTGGACGCCTGAGCTGAATTCATATAAGAAAACTGAATGGACTCCTAGACTGATATATCTGTTAACAGCTCTAGCCATCTGGGGACAGGATGTTAGAGTTCCAAAGGCAACAATATCCAAGCTAGCCTACTCAACCAACCCATCTGGGCATATCAAAAGCAAGAAGCTATGATACAGTAAGCAAGCATAAAATAAAAGAATACAATAACTTAGAGATGGCTCGGAAACAACAGGCAGTATCAAGTCACATAAAGAAACAGGCCATGATCGCCTCAAGAAGCTCTCAAAACAAAGAATAAAGAGGTCTTCTAGATGAAAGTGCCTTCCTGGAAATACCAGAGGCAGAATACAAAAGATTAATATAGAGCCCTTCAAGACGTCGGAAAGGAAATAAGGCAATACACAGAACAAGCCAAGGAACACACAGATAAAGCAGTTGAAGAAATTTAAAAGGTTATTCAGGAACACATAATGAAAAATTTAATAAGCTGGAAAAATCCACAGACAGACAGCAATCAGAAATTCAGAAGATTAACAATAAAATTACAGAATTAGACAACTGAATAGAAAGTCAGAGGAGCGGAATTGAACAAGTGAAAGGCAGAATTTGTGAACCTGAACATAAAGCACTTGGCACCAATATATTTGAAGAAAAAAATCACAGAACAGCATTAAAAAAAATGTAGAAACCTGAAGAATCATGTGGGACTCTATCAAGAGAAATAACCTACGAGTGACTGGAGTACCAGAACAGGGAGGAATAACAGAAAATACAGAGAAAATAGTTGAAGATTTGTTGGCAGAAAACTTCCCTGATATCATGAAAGATAGAAGATATCTATCCAAGATGCTCGTTGAACTCCACATAAGGTATCTCTCAAAAGAAAGTCATGAAGACATATTATAATCAAACTTGACAAAAGCAAAGATAGAGAATTGTATGAGCAGCTAGGGACAAACAAAAGGCCACCTACAAAAGAAAGCCAATAAGAATACACTCGGATTACTTGGCAGAAACCATGCAGGTGAGAAGGCAATGGGATGACTTACATAAATCATTAATGGAAAAAAACTGCAAGCCAAGAATCATATATCCAGCAAAAACTGTCTCTCAAATACAAAGGTGAAATTAGGACATTTCCAGATAAATAGAAGTTTAGGGAGTTCATAAAAACCAAACCAAAACTACAAGAAATACTAAAGTTAGTTCTTTGGTTTGAAAATCAATAATATTAGGTATCAACCCAAGACTAGAAAACTAGGCAGAGCAATCAGGTGTCAACCCAGATAGGGAAATCACAAAACTAAATCAAGAATAAAAAAATGCTCAAAACAGGGAAACAGCAATGTTGTAAAGTAAAAGGAGACAACATTAAAACAATAAAGAGGGATTAAGAAATGTAGTCATAGATTTTTCATATGGAGAGGAAGACAAGGCGATACAAAGACATAAAAGTTAGGTTTAAATTTATGAAAATACTGGTAAATAATAAGGTAACCACAAAGTAGACAAACTATCCTACACATCAAGATAAAATACAAGAGAAAAATAGACTCAGCAGAAACAAAATCAACAGCAACAAATATAATGAAAAGACAATATATAAAGATAATCTACTCAGCACATAAAATTCAGTGGGAAAAGAAACTGTCAACAACTTGCAAAAAAAGACATCAAAATGATAGCACTAAATTCATACATATCCATACTTACGCTGAATGTAAATGGACTAAATGCACAATACAGAGACAGAGTGTGGCAGGATGGATTACAAAACACGATCCATTTAAATGCTGCCTACAACAGACACACCTTAGACCTAGAGACACAAACAAACTAAAACTCAAAGGATGGAAAAAGAAAAGAAAAGAAAATTACAGTCCTATATCCCCCATGAACTTAGATGCAAAAACCCTCAACAAAATTCAAGCCAACAGAATTCAACAATATATCAAAAAAATAATTCACCATGACCAAATGGGATTCATACCACATATGCAGGGATGATTCAACATTAGAAAAACAATCAATGTAATCCATCATATAAATAAAACAAAGGACAAGAACCACATGGTCTTATCAATTGATCCAGAAAAGGCATTTAGACAAAGTTTAAAACCCATTCATGATAAAAACTCTCAACAAAATAGGAATAGAGGGAAAATTCCTCAACATAATAAAGGGCATTTATACAAAGCCAACAGCCAACATTATCCTAAATGGAGAGGGCCTGAAAGCATTTCCCTGAGATCAGAAACCAGACAAGGATGCCCTTTGTTACTTCTCTTATTCAACATTGTGCTGGAGGTCTTAACCAGAGCAGATAGGCTAGTTAAAGAAATAAGGACATTGAGATTGGAAAGGAAGAAGTAAAAGTATCTCTACCTGCAGATGACACAATCTTATACACAGAAAACCCTAAGGAATCCTCCAGAAAACTACTGAAACTAATAGAAGAGTTAAGCAAAGGATCAGGACGTAAGATAAACATACAAAAATCAGTTGGATTCCTCTACACCAACAAAAAGAACATTGAAGAGGAAATCACCAAATTAATACCATTTATGGTAGCCCACAAGAAGATAAAATACTTAGAAATAAATCTTACCAGAGATGTAAAAGGCTTGTACAAAGAAAAGTAAAAAACACTTCTGCAACAAAACAAAGGAGACCTACATAAGGGGAAAAACATACCTTGCTTGGGGATAGGAAGACTTAACATCATAAAAACGCCTGTTCTTTCAAAAGCAATCTGTAGATTTAAGCAATTCCAATCTAAATTCCAATGACATTTTTTAATGAGTTGGAGAAACAAATCACCAACTTCATATGGAAGGGAAAGAGGCCCCGGATAAGTGAAGCATTACTTGAAAAAGAAGGACAAAGTGGGAGGCCTCACTCTACCTGATTTTAGAACCAAGAAACTAGATAACTGGGAGCTCCTAAAAATCAAACAGCTATGCTCATCCAAAGACCTCACCAAAAGAGTAAAAAGACTACCTACAGACTGGGAAAAAGTTTTTAGGTATGACATTTGCAATCAGCGCCTGATCTCTAAAATCTACGTGATACTGCAAAAACTCAACAACAAAAATACAAAAAACCCAATTAAAAAATGGGCAAAAGACATAAACACTTCACTAAAGAAGACATTCAGGTAGCTAACAGATACATGAGGAAATGCTCAATATCATTAGCCATTGGATAAATGCAGATCAAAACTACAATGAGATTCCATCTCACTCCAACAAGGCTGGCATTAATCCACAAAACACAAAATAAGCAATGCTGGATATGTTGTGGAGAGACTGGAACACTTATACACTGCTGGCAGAAATGTAAAATGGTACAACCACTTCGGAAGCTGATTCGGACCTTCCTTAAAAAAGGTAGAAATAGCCTTTTCAGATAGGGGCCAAGATGGCGGACTAGGTAGACGCTACCTCGGATCCCTCTTGCAACAAAGACTCGGAAAAACAAGTGAATCGATCACGTACATAACAATCTACGAACCCTGAACAACAAACACAGATTTAGAGACGGAAAATGAACAAATACGGGGAAGCAGCGATTGTTTTCAGAGCCTGGAGCCAGCGTCCCAGTCAGGTAACCTTTGGCACCCGATTTAGGGCAGAGCCCAGGGGAGCTGATGGCGCAAACAAGGGGCCCAGCCCTACCCCCCTGAACTCACCCCGAGAGGGGGCCCAGCCGGTTCACATGGGCGGCGTGGCGACGCAGCCGGTGGGAGAAGTCCCTGGGAGGCAGTGACTGGTCTTGGAGCTGGGAGAGCGGCGTCCCAGCCGGGGAGTCGTGCCCCCAGGATTTTGACTGAGCGCTGTCATGGCACATGCACGGGGAGCTGCTCCACTCCCCTGAACTGACCCCGGGAGGGGCCCAGCCGGTTCTCAGAGGTGGTGCGGCGAAGTGGCTGGCGGGACGAGAAGTCCACGGGAAGCAGCGACTGATTTTGGAGCCGGGAGTAAAGCGTCCCAGCAGGGGAACATTGACGCTAGGATTTGGACTGGCAGCTGGTGGCTTCAGAGGGCCAGACCCCCGGGGGCAATCTCCACACAGCCAGCACACATAGCTGACACGCCCCGCGGGAATGTCAGATATAATAGTCATTCCAAGCAACACAAGCAACTCTGGCTATATTCTGAGGTGCTACTCTCCTATCTCGCTGATCCCTCCCCCACCCTCCCCAGGCGGTTTCATTAACATTGGAATTTCTGAGCCAGAGGGAGAAGGGCTCCGGCTCCGCGGCAGCTTTGCTTCCCCCCCCGCCTTTTTTTTTCTTTTGGTCTTTTCCTAACCCACTCTTTAGGCCTGAGAGAAGGAACAACAACAACAAAAAAAAACCCAGGGACCAAAAATCCACTCCTAATCGGACTAAAAACACAGAACCAGCTACAGCCAAGCATATATGATCCAAATCTCAGACTTTCATCCTTACAGGGAACAAGGTGGTGGTTATAATCGAAAGGCAATTCTGATAGGGATTTGACTGCATTTTTTTTTAGCGGATTTTCTGGAAAAACTAGTTTCCCAGTGATGGCTCGGAGACAGCAGTCCATATCAAACCACATAAAGAAGCAGACCATGACAGCTTCTCCAACCCCCCAAACAAAAGAATCAAAATCTTTCCCAAATGAAGATACAATCCTGGAATTATCAGATACAGAATATAAAAAACTAATTTACACAATGCTTCAAGAAATCAGAAACGAAATAAGGCAAACTACAGAAAAAGCCAAGGAACACACTAATAAAACTGTTGAAGAACTCAAAAAGATTATTCAAGAACATAGTGGAAAAATTAATAAGTTGCAAGATTCCATAGAGAGACAGCATGTAGAAATCCAAAAGATTAACAATAAAATTACAGAATTAGACACTGCAATGGGAAGTCAGAGGAGCAGACTCGAGCAATTAGAATGCAGACTGGGACATCTGGAGGACCAGGGAATTAACACCAACATAGCTCAAAAAAAATCAGATAAAAGAATTAAAAGAAATGAAGAAACCCTAAGAATCATGTGGGACTCTATCAAGAAGGATAACTTGCGTGTGATTGGAGTCCCAGAACAGGGAGGGAGGACAGAAAACACAGAGAAAATAGTTGAAGAGCTGCTGACAGAAAACTTCCCTGACATCATGAAAGACGAAAGGATATCTATCCAAGATGCTCATCGAACCCCATTTAAGATTGATCCAAAAAGAAAAACACCAAGACATATTATCATCAAACTCGCCAAAACCAAAGATAAACAGAACATTTTAAAAGCAGCCAGGGAGAAAAGAAAGGTTTCCTTCAAGGGAGAATCAATAAGAATAAGTTCAGACTACTCAGCAGAAACCATGCAGGCAAGAAGTCAATGGGATGACATATACAGAGCACTGAAGGAGAAGAACTGCCAGCCAAGGATCATATATCCAGCAAAACTCTCTCTGAAATATGAAGGCGAAATTAAGATATTTACAGATAAACACAAGTTTAGAGAATTTGCGAAAACCAAACCAAAGCTACAAGAAATACTAAAGGATATTGTTTGGTCAGAAAATCAACAATATCAGATACCAGCACAACACAAGGTCACAAAACAGAACATCCTGATATCAACTCAAATAGGGAAATCACAAAAACAAATTAAGATTAATTAAAAAAAAATACTCATAACAGGGAATCACGGAAGTCAATACGTAAAAGATCACAATAATCAAAAAAAGGGACTAAACACAGGAGGCATAGAACTGCCGTATGGAGAGTGATATAAGGCGATATAGAACAATACAAGTTAGGTTTTTACTTAGAAAAATAGGGGTAAATAATTAGGTAACCACAAAGAGATATAACAACTCCATAGCTCAAGATAAAAGCCAAGAAAAACGTAACGACTCAACAAACATAAAGTCAAACACTACGAAAATGAGGATCTCACAATTTACTAAGAAAAACGTCTCAGCACAAAAAAGTAAGTGGAAAGATGAAATTGTCAACAACACACATAAAAAGGCATCAAAATGACAACACTAAACAATTATTTATCTATAATTACGCTGAATGTAAATGGACTAAATGCACCAATAAAGAGACAGAGAGTCTCGGACTGGATAAAGAAACACGATCTTTCTATATGCTGCCTACAAGAAACACACCTTAGACTTAGAGACACAAACAAACTAAAACTCAAAGGATGGAAAAAAATATATCAAGCAAACAATAAGCAAAAAAGAAGAGGAGTAGCAATATTAATTTCTGACAAAATAGACTTTAGACTTAAATCCACCACAAAGGATAAAGAAGGACACTACATAATGATAAAAGGGACAATCTATCAGGAAGACATAACCATATTAAATATTTATGCACCCAATGACAGGGCTGCAAGATACATAAATCAAATTTTAACAGAATTGAAAAGTGAGATAGACACCTCCACAATTATAGTAGGAGACTTCAACACACCACTTTCGGAGAAGGACAGGACATCCAGTAAGAAGCTCAATAGAGACACAGAAGACCTAATTACAACAATCAACCAACTTGACCTCATTGACTTATACAGAACTCTCCACCCAACTGCTGCAAAGTATACTTTTTTTTCTAGCGCACATGGAACATTCTCTAGAATAGACCACATATTAGGTCATAAAACAAACCTTTGCAGAGTCCAAAACATCGAAATATTACAAAGCATCTTCTCAGACCACAAGGCAATAAAACTAGAAATCAATAACAGAAAAACTAGGGAAAAGAAATCAAATACTTGGAAAATGAACAATACCCTCCTGAAAAAAGACTGGGTTATAGAAGACATCAAGGAGGGAATAAGGAAATTCATAGAATGCAACGAGAATGAAAATACTTCCTATCAAAACCTCTGGGACACAGCAAAAGCAGTGCTCAGAGGTCAATTTATATCGATAAATGCACACATACAAAAAGAAGAAAGAGCCAAAATCAGAGAACTGCCCCTACAACTTGAACAAATAGAAAGTGAGCAACAAAAGAATCCATCAGGCACCAGAAGAAAACAAATAATAAAAATTAGAGCTAACTAAATGAATTAGAGAACAGAAAAACAATTGAAAGAATTAACAAAGCCAAAAGCTGGTTCTTTGAAAAAATTAACAAAATTGATAAACCATTGGCTAGACTGACTAAAGAAATACAGGAAAGGAAACAAATAACCTGAATAAGAAACAAGAAGGACCATATCACAACAGACCCAACTGAAATTAAAAGAATCGTATCAGATTATTACGAAAAATTGTACTCTAACAAATTTGAAAACCTAGAAGAAATGGATGAATTCCTGGAAAAACACTACCTACCTAAACTAACACATTCAGAAGAAGAACAACTAAATAGACCCATAACAAAAAAAGAGATTGAAACGGTAATCCAAAAACTCCCAACAAAAATAAACCCTGGCCCGGACGGCTTCACTGCAGAGTTCTACCAAACTTTCAGAGAGGAGTTAACACCACTACTACTGAAGGTATTTCAAAGCATAGAAAATGACGGAATACTACCCAACTCATTCTATGAAGCCACCATCTCCCTGATACCAAAACCAGGTAAAGACATTACAAAAAAAGAAAATTATAGACCTATATCCCTCATGAACATAGATGCAAAATCCTCAACAAAATTCTAGCCAATAGAATTCAACAACATATCAAAAAAATAATTCACCACAATCAAGTGGGATTTATACCAGGTATGCAAGGCTGGTTTAATATCAGAAAAACCATTAATGTAATCCATCACATAAATAAAACAACAGACAAAAACCACATGATCTTATCAATTGATGCAGAAAAGGCATTTGACAAAGTCCAACACCCATTTACGATAAAAACTCTCACCAAAATAGGAATTGAAGGAAAATTCCTCAACATAATAAAGGGCATTTATGCAAAGCCAACAGCCAATATCACTCTAAATGGAGAGAACCTGAAAGCATTTCCCTTGAGAACGGGAACACCGCTCTTATTCAACATCGTGCTAGAAGTCCTAGCCAGGGCAATTAGGCTAGACAAAGAAATAAAAGGCATCTGGATTGGCAAGGAGGAAGTAAAATTATCTCTATTTGCAGATGACATGATCTTATACACAGAAAACCCTAAGAAATCCTCCAGAAAACTACTAAAACTAATAGAAGAGTTTGGCAGAGTCTCAGGTTATAAAATAAACATACAAAAATCACTAGGATTCCTTTACATCAACAAAAAGAACACCGAAGAGGAAATAACTAAATCAATACCATTCACAGTAGCCCCCAAGAAGATAAAATACTTAGGAAGAAATCTTACGAAGGATGTAAAAGATCTATACAAAGAAAACTACAAAGCTCTACTACAACAAATTAAAAAGGACATACTTAAGTGGAAAAACAGACCTTGCTCATGGATAGGAAGACTTAACATAGTAAAAATGTCTGTTCTACCAAAAGCCATCTATACATATAACGCACTTTCGATCCAAATTCCAATGTCATTTTTTAAGGTGATAGAGAAACAAATCACCAATTTCATATGGAAGGGAAAGAATTCCTCAGATAAGCAAAGCATTACTGAAAAAGAAGAAGAAAGTGGGAGGTCTCACTCTACCTGATTTCAGAAGCTATTATACAGCCACGGTAGTCAAAACAGCCTGGTACTGGTACAACAACAGGCACATAGACCAATGAAACAGAATTGAGAGCCCAGATATAAATCCATCCACTTATGAGCAGCTAATATTTGACAAAGGACCAGCCCTCAGTTAATTGGGGAAAAGATAGTCTTTTTAACAAATGGTGCTGGCATAACTGGATACCCATTTGCAGAAAAATGATACAGGACCCATACCTCACACCATGCACAAAAACTAACTCCAAGTGGATCAAAGACCTAAACATAAAGACTAAAACAATAAAGATCATGGAAGAAAAAAATAGGGACAACCCTAGGAGCCCTAATACAAGGCATAAACAGAATACAAAACATTACCAAAAATGACGAAAAGAAACCAGATAACTGGGAGCTCCTAAAAATCAAACACTTATGCTCATCTAAAGACTTCACCAAAAGAGTAAAAAGACCACCTACAGACTGGGAAAGAATTTTCAGCTATGACATCTTGACCAGCACCTGATCTCTAAAATCTACATGATTCTGTCAAAACTCAACCACGAAAAGACAAACAACCCAATCAAGAAGTGGGCAAAGGGTATGAACACACACTTCACTAAAGAAGATATTCAGACAGCTAACAGATACATGAGAAAATGCTCTCGATCATTAGCCATTAGAGAAATGCAAATTAAAACTACGATGAGATTCCATCTCACTCCAACAAGGCTGGCATTAATCCAAAAAACACAAAATAATAAATGTTGGAGAGGCTGCGGAGAGATTGGAACTCTTATACACTGCTGGTGGGAATGTAAAATGGTACAACCACTTTGGAAATCTATCTGGCGTTATCTTAAACAGTTAGAAATAGAACTACCATACAACCCAGAAATCCCACTCCTCGGAATATACCCTAGAGAAGCAAGAGCCTTCACACAAACAGATATATGCACACCCATGTTTATTGCAGCTCTGTTTACAATAGCAAAAAGCTGGAAGCAACCAAGGTGTCCATCAACGGATGAATGGATAAATAAATTGTGGTATATTCACACAATGGAATACTACGCATCGATAAAGAACAATGACGAATCTGTGAAACATTTCATAACATGGAGGAACCTGGAAGGCATTATGCTGAGCGAAATTAGTCAGAGGCAAAAGGACAAATATTGTATAAGACCACTATTATAAGATCTTGAGAAATAGTAAAAACTGAGAAGAACACATACTTTTGTGGTTATGGGGGGGGGAGGGAGGGAGGGAGGGAGATGTTTTTTTATTGATTGATTAGTAGATAAGAACTGCTTTAGGTGAAGGGAAGGACAACATTCAATACATGGAAGGTCAGCTCAATTGGACTGGACCAAAAGCAAAGAAGTTTCCGGGATAAAATGAATGCTTCGAACGTCAGCGGAGCAAGGGCTGGGGTTTGGGGACCATGGTTTAAGGGAACTTCTAAGTCAATTTGCAAAATAATTCTATTGTGAAAACATTCTGCATCCTACTTTGAAATGTGGCGCCTGGGGTCTTAAATGCTAACAAGCAGCCACCTAAGATGCATCAATTGGTCTCAACCCACCTGGAGCAAAGGAGAATGAAGAACACCAAGGTCACACGACAACTAAGAGCCCAAGAGACAGAAAGGGCCACATGAACCAGAGACCTACATTATCCTGAGACCAGAAGAACTAGTTGGTGCCCGGCCACAATCGATGACTGCCCTGACAGGGAGCACAATAGAGAACCCCTGAGGGAGCAGGAGATCAGAGGGATGCAGACCCCAAATTCTCATAAAAAGACCATACTTAATGGTCTGACTGAGACTACAGGAATCCCGGCGGCCATGGTCCCCAAACCTTCTGTTGGCACAGGACGGGAACCATCCCCGAAGACAATTCATCAGACATGAAAGGGACTGGACAGTGGGTGGGAGAGAGATGCTGATGAAGAGTGAGCTAATAATATCAGGTGGACACTTGAGACTGTGTTGGCATCTCCTGTCTGGAGGGGGGATGGGAGGATAGAGAGAGTGGGAAGCTGGCAAAATTGTCACGAAAGGAGAGACTGGAAGGGCTGACTCATTAGGGGGAGAGCAAGTGGGAGTACGGAGTAAGATGTATGTAAACTTATATGTGACAGACTGACTTGAATTGTAAACGTTCACTTGAAGCTCTATTAAAAAAAAAAAAGGTGGAAATAGAACTACTGTACAATCCAGCAATCCCACTCCTTGGAATATATCCTAGAGAAACAAGAACCTTTACATGAACAGATATATGCTCACCCATGTTCACGGCAGCACTGTTTACAATAGTAAAAAGACAGAAGCAACCAAGGTGCCCATCGACAGATGAATGGGTAAATAAATTATGGTATATTCACACAATGGAATACTATGCATCGATAAAGAACAGTGATCAATCTATGAAACATTTCATAACATGGAGGAATCTGGAAGGCATTATGTTGGGTGAAATTCATCAGTTGCAAAAGGACAAATATTGTATAAGACCACTATTAGAAGAACTTGAGAAATAGTTTAAACAGAGAAGAAAATATTCTTTGATGGTTACAAGAGGGGGGAGAGAGCGAGGGAGGGAGAGGGCTATTCACTAGTTAGTAGATAAGAACTACTTTAGGTGAAGGGAAAGACAACACACAATACAGGAGAGGTCAGCACAACTAGACTAAATCAAAAGCAAGGAAGTTTCCTGAACAAACCGAATGCTTCAAAGGCCAGCATAGCTGGGGCAGATTTTGGGGACCATGGTTTGAGGGGACATCTAAGTCAATGGGCATAATAAAATCTATTAAGAATACATTCTGCATCCCACTTCGGAGAGTGGCATCTGGGGTTTTAAACACTTGCAAGTGGCTATCTAAGATGCATCAATTGGTCTCAACCCACCTGGCACAAAGGAGAATGAAGACCACCAAGGACACAGGGTAATTATGAGCCCAAGATACAGAAAGGGCCACATGAACCAGAGTCTACAACATCCTGAGACCAGAAGAACTAGATGGTGCCCATCTACAACCGATGACTGCCCTGACAGGGAACTCAACAGAGAACCCCTGAGGGAGCAGGAGAGCCGTGGGATGGAAATCCCAAATTCCTATAAAAAACCAGACTTAATGGTCTGACTGAGACTTGAAGGACTGCAGTGTTCATGGCCCCCAGACCTTCTGTTGGCCCAGGACAGGAACCATTGCCAAAGCGAACTCTTCAGACAGGGATTGGAGTGGACAATGGGATAGAAAAAATGCTCGGGAAGAATTAGCTTCTTGTGTCAAGTAGACACTTGAGACGGTGTTGGCATCTCCTATCTGCAGGGGAGATGAAAGGGCAGAAGGGGTTAGAAGCTGGCGGAATGTACATAAAATGAGAGAGTGGAGGGAAGGAGTGGGCTGTCTCATCAGAGAGAAAGCATTTAGGAGTGTGTAGCAAGGTATATATAAATTTTTGTAAAGACAGTCACTTGATTTGTAAACCTTCATTTAAAGTACAATAAAAATTAAAAAAAAAAAAAGAGCCATGGTGTGAATAGATACATGCACACCCATGTGCACTGCAGCATTATTTACAATAGCAAAAAAGGTGGAAGCAAACTAAGTGCTAAACAACAAATGAATGGATTAACAAACTGGCACATACACACAGTGGAACACTTTGCAACAATAATGAATAATGATAAATCTGCCAAACATCCCACAACACGGATGAATCTGGAGGACATTATGCTGAGCGAAATAAGTCAATTGCAAAAAGACAAATATTGCATGAAACCGCTTTTATAAAGTGAACAACAAAAGGTTTATATACAGGGCAGAGGAAGGGAAAACTACCAAAGAGATAGTAGACACAAGTTAATACTGGTAAAGGGAAAGGCAATACACAACATGGGAAAAGTTAGCACAACATGACCAAGGCAGGAGAGGACACTGAGAATAACGCAGGAATAAAGGGTAACTATTAAAAAAAAAAAAAAATTTTTTTTTATTTATTATAGCATAGGTAATCCTATAAGAGTAGAACCACCAAACAATAATCATGAATGGATACACAGATAGATAGATATGTCAAGAGGTGAGGGACAGCAGACACAGGTTCAGTGGAGCAAATTTCTAAATATATGACTGTAGGTGCTACTCATATACAAAAACAGAGCACACAAGTGGCATAGTCCGCGAAAACTCTTAGATATAACTAAACACCTCATGGGATGAAGTTCCCAGGGTTGATGTCAAAGAACTATAGACTCAGGGGACATCTATGTCAATTGGCACAACATAATTCTTAAAGACAATGTTCTACATCCTACTTTGGTGAGTAATGTTTGGGGTCTTAAGAGCTTGCGAACAGAGGCAGGGCCAAGATGGTAGTCAGATGCTTCCGGTGAACCCTCTTACAACAAAGACCTGAAAAAACAAGTGAAACAATTTATGTTTATGACAAGGTAGGACCCCTGAATATCAAACGCAAAGTTAGAAAATGGACTGAGTGGTAAGGAGAGGAAGAGACGGTTCAGAAGCAGAGAGGAGTTGCCAGACCTGAATCGCTGGGAACCCTCAGGCTGCGGTGAGCTGCTGGTAGCGTTCGACTGCAGTTTCCTCAGGGAGAAACAGCCAGCCACACAGCCTTCTCACACCTCCAGAACCAGAGAAGAACAGCACTCTTGGCAAAAGCTAAGTACTTGGGCGTATTTTACCGTGCCCCAGGCCCCAAGCCAGCTTCAGTGGGTGTCTATTTCCCTGGGCTTGAGATAGGCCCTGTTGTGTTTCCTGAGACATTCTCCTGGCCTTGCAGAAAAAATAAATTCACAACTGGGGAAAAGATAATCTGCCAGCTCCACTAACCTGGGGAGCTCAAGACAGAAGTGGCTCCTGTGCAGACATAAATAGCTTGTGGACTTTGAATACCTTTCCCTCCTGCATGGACCTGTGTGGGCCTATTTGAGGAGAATAGGCGCCTGTTGGAAGACTGGAACTGTTTCAGCTGTGCGGAGGAGAGGTGGGTGTTTGATGTTTGACACCGTTTTGCCTATTAAACAGGGTTCTCACCTACCTACATCAGGGGCCTAAGGACTGGTGGTTCCACTCAGGTTACCAGCCACCCGTGACAGGAGTCCAATGATAACTGGTACCTCCCAGTTCTTACAACCAAAAGCATTGGGTTCCCATGATCTGTCTGCAGAAGCCTCCCACCTCTGTGCTCTAGGGAACAGGGGTGCCCTTTCCTGACAGACACTTGGGGGATGGTTATCAGCCCCTTTCCTTGTTGAGAACATGACCCACTGCTGCAACCGGATACCTGTACCTATACCAATCACCCCTGCCCCTCTAATACTGTAGGAAAGAACCTCTACCACGCACTTGGTGACCAACTACCTGGACACCTGATCTGAATCCATACAAGAAAAATGAATGGACTCCCAGGCTTATATAGGTGATAACAACTTTAGCCATCTGGTAACAAGACTTTAGAACTTCAAAGGTAAAAACAATCAAGCTAACTCACTCAAGCTGGAAGTTGAGCCCCCGACGTGGGAAGGCGCTCAAAAGATGACTGGGGAAGAGCTGCCTCCTCAAAGTAGAGTTGACCTTAATGCCGTGGATGGAGTAAGGCTTTGGGGGTCTTCATCTGCAGATGCGGCATGACTCAAAATGAGAAGAAAGAGCTGCAAATATCCGTTAATAATCGGAACATGAAACATATGAAGTATGAATCTAAGAAAATTAGAAATCATCAAAAATGAAATGGGATGCATAAACATCGATATCCTAGGCATTAGTGAGCTGAAATGGACTGGTATTGGCCATTTTGAATCCGACAATCGTATAGTCTACTATGCCAGGAATGACAACTTGAAGAGGAATGGTGTTGCATTTATCGTCAAAAAGAACATTTCAAGATCTATCCTGAAGTAAAACGCTGTCAGTGATAGGATAATATCCACATGCCTACAAGGAAGACCGGTTAATACAACTAATATTCAAATATACGCTCCAACCTCTAGGGCCAAAGATGAAGAAATAGAAGATTTTTATCAGCTGCTGCAGTCTGAAATTGATCGAACACACAATCAAGATGCATTGATAATTACTGGCAATTGGAATGCAAAAGTTAGACACAAAGATGAAGGATCAGTAGTTGGAAAATATTGCCTTGGTGAAAGAAACAGTGCTGGAGATCGAATGTTAGAATTTTGCAAGACCAACGACTTCTTCATTGCAAATACCTTCTTTCACCAACATAAATGGCGACTACACACATGAACCTCGCCAGATGGAACACACAGAAATCAAATTGACTGTATCTGTGGAAAGAGACGATGATGGAAAAGTTCAATATCATCAGCCAGAACAAGGCCAGGGGCTGACTGTGGAACAAACCATCAATTGCTCCTATGCAAGTTCAAGCTGAAACTGAAGAAAATCAGAGCAAGTCCATGAGAGCCAAAATATGACCTTGAGTATATCCCACCTGAATATAGAGACCATCTAAAAAATAGATTTGACACATTGAACACTGGTGACCGAAGCCTGGATGAGTTGTGGAATGACATCAAGGACATCATATATGAAGAAAGCAAAAGGTCATTGAAAAGACAGGAAAGAAAGAAAAGACCAAGACGGATGTCAGAGGATACTCTGAAACTTGCTCTCGAACGTCGAGCAGCTAAAGCAAAGGGAAGAATTGATGAAGTAAAAGAACTGAAGACAAAGTACTATAATGACATGTGCAAAGAGCTGGAGATGGAAAACCAAAAGGGAAGGACACTTTCAGCATTTCTCAAGCTAAAAGAACTGAAGAAAAAATTCAAGCCTCAAGTTGCAATAGTGAAGAATTCTATAGAGAAAATATTAAACAAAGCAGGAAGCATCAAAAGAGGATGGAAGGAATACACAGAGTCATTATACCAAAAAGAATTAGTTGATGTTCAAACATTTCAAGAGGTAGCATATGATCAGGAGCTGATAGCAATGAAGGAAGAAGTCCAAGCTGCTCTGAAGGCATTGGTGAAAAACACGGCTCTAGGAATTGATGGAATATCAACTGAGATGTTTCAATAAACAGATGCAGCGCTGGAGGTGCTCATATCTCTATGCCAAGAAATATGGAAAACAGCTTCCTGGATAACTGACTGGAAGAGATTCATATTTATGCCTATTCTCAAGAAAAGTGATCCAACCGAATGTGGAAATTATAGAACGGTATCATTAATATCACACGCAGGTAAAATTTTGCTGAAGATCATTCAAAAATGGCTGCAGCGGCATATTGACAGGCAACTGCCAGAAATTCAGGCCAGTTTCAGAAGAGGACTTGGAACCAGGGATATCATTGCTGGTGTCAGATGGGTCCTGGCTGAAAGCAGAGGATACTAGAAGGATGTTTACCTGTGTTTTATTGATTATGCAAAGGCACTCGACTGTGTGGATCACAACCAATTATGGATAACTTTGCAAAGAATGGGAATTCTGGAACACTTAATTGTGCTCATGAGGAAACCTTACATAGATCAAGAAGCAGTTGTTTGGACAGAACAAGGGGATACTCAGTGGTTTAAAGTCAAGAAAGGTGTGCATCAGGGTTGTATTCTTTCACCATACCTAGTCAATCTGTACCCTGAGCAAATAATCCGAGAAGCTGGGGTATATGAAGAAGAACGGGACATCGGGATTGGAGGAAGACTCGTTAATAACCTGTGTCATTCAGATAACACAACCTTGCTTGCTGAAAATAAAATGGACTTCAAGCACTTACTAATGAAGATCAAAGACCACAGTCTTCAGTATGGATTGCACTTTAACATAAAAAAGAAAACAAAAATCCTCACAACTGGACCAATGAGCAACATCATGATAAATGGAGAAAAGATTGAAGTTGTCAAGGATTTCATTTTACTTGGATCCACAAACAACAGCCATGGAAGCAGTAGTCAAGAAATCAAAAATGCATTGCATTGGGTAAATCTGCTGCAAAGGACCTCTTCAAAGTGTTGAAGAACAAAGATGTTGCTCTAAAGACTAAGGTGCGCCTGACCCAAGCCATGGTATTTTCAATCGCATCATATGCATGTGAAAGCTGGACAATGAATAAGGAAGACTGAAGAAGAGTTAACGCCTTTGAACTGTGGTGTTGGTGAAGAATATTGAATATAACATGGACTGCCAAAAGAACAAACAAATCTGTCTTAGAAGAAGTACAACCAGAACGCACCTTAGAAGCAAGGATGGCAAGACTGCATCTTACATACTTTGGACATGTTGTCAGGAGGGATCAGTCTCTGAAGAATCACATCATGCTTGGCGAAGTACAGGGTCAGCGGAAAAGAGGAAGACCCTCAACAAGGTGGATTGACACAGTGGATGCAACAACGAGTGCAAGCATAACAACGATTGTAAGGATGGAGCAGGACTGGGTAGTGTTTCGTTCTGTTGTGCACAGGGTCTCTATGTGCCAGAACCAACTTGACAGCACCTAACAACAGCAACAACATCCCTCATGAACTTAGAGGCTAAAATCCTCACTTAAAATTCTAGCCAACAGAATTCAACAACACATCAAAAAAATAATTCACCATGACCAAGTGGGATTCATATCAGGTATGCAGGGATGGTTCAACATTAGAAAAACAATTAATGTAATTTTTTTTATCATATAAACAAAACAAAAGACAAGAAGCACACGGTCTTATCAATTGACGCAGAAAAGGCATTTGACAAAGTCCAACACCCACTCCTGATAAAAACTTCTCAGGAAAATAGGAATAGAAAGAAAATTCCTCAACATAATAAAGGGCATTTATACAAAGCCAACAGCCAACATCATCCTAAATGGAGAGAGTCTGAAAGCATTCTTCTTGATCAGGAACCAGACAAGGATGCCCTTTATGACCAGTCCTGTTCAATATTATGCTGGAGGTCCTAGCCAGAGCAATTAGGCTACATAAAGAAATAAAAGGCATCCAGATTGGGAAGGAAGAAGTAAAAGTATCTCTTTTGGCACATGACATGATCTTATACACAGAAAACCCTAAGGAATCCTCAAGAAAACTACTGAAACTAACAGAAGAGTTCAGCAGAGGATCAGAATACAAGATAAACATATAAAAATCAGTTGAATTCCTCTACAACAACAAAAAGAACATCGAAGAGGAAATCGCCAAATCAATACCACTTACAGTAGCCCACAAGAAGATAAAATACTTATTAATATATTTTACCAGAGACATAAAGACCGATACAAGGAAAACTACAAGACACCACTGCAAAAAACCAAAAGAGACCTACATAAGTGGAAAAACACCTTGCTCATGGATAGGAAGACTTAACATCATAAAAATGTCTGTTCTACCAAAAGCGATCTATAGATTTAATGCAATTTTGATCCAAATTCCAACAATATTTTTTAATGAGATAGAGAAACAAATCACCAACTTCATATGGAAGGGAAAGAGGCCCCGGAGAAGTAAAACGCTACTGAAAAAGAAGAAGAAAATGGGAGGCCTTACTCTACCTGATTTTAGAAACTATTATACTGCCACAGTAGTCAAAACAGCCTATTACTGGTACAACAACAGATACATAGACCAGTTGAACAGAATTGAGAATCCAGACATAAATCCATCCACATATGAGCAGTTGATATTTGACAAAGGCCCCAAAACAGTTAAATGGGGAAAAGACAGTCTTTCTAACAAATGGTGCAGGCATAACTGGATATCCCTCTGCAAAAAAATGAAACAAGACCCATACCTCACACCATGCACAAAAAGTAGCTCAAAATGGATCAAAGACCTAAATATAAAATCTAAAATGATAAAGGTTATGAAGACAAAATAGGGACAACGTTAGGAGCCCTAATACATGGCATAAACAGTATGCAAAACATTATAAACAATGCAGAAGAGAAACTAGATAACTGGTAGCTCCTGAAAATCAAACAGCTGTGCTCATCCAAAGGCTTCACCAAAAGAGTAAAAAGCTTACTTACAGACTGGGAAAAAGTTTTTAGCTATGACATTTCCGATTAGTGTCTGATCTCTAATATCTAGATGATATTGCAAAAACTCAACTACAAAAAGACAAATAACCCAATTAAAAAATGGGCAAAGGATATGAACAGACACTTTACTGAAGAAGACATTCAGGTAGCTAACAGATACATGAGGAAACACTCAAGATCATTAGCCCTTAAAAAAAAAATTTATGCAAATCAAAAGTACAATGAGGTTCCATTTCACTCCGACAAGTCTGGCATTAATCCACAAAACACAAAATAAGAAATGCTGGAGTGGTTATGGAGAAACTAGAACACTTATACACTGCTGGTGGGAATGTCAAATGGTACAATCACTTTGGAATTCATTTGGCACTTCCTTAAAATGCTAGGAATAGAACTATCATACAATCCAGCAATCCCACTCCTTGGAATATATCCTAGAGAAATAAGAGCCTTTACATGAACAGATATATGCTCACCCATGTTCATTACAGCACTGTTTACAATAGCAAAAAGATGGAAGTAACCAAAGTGCCCATCAATGGATGAATGGATAAATAAATTATGGTATATTCACACAATGGAATACTACACATCAATAAAGAACAAAAATGAATCTGTGAAACATTTCATAACGTGGAGGAATCTGGAAGACAATATGCTGAGTGAAATTAGTCAGTTGCAAAAGGATAAATATTGTATAAGACCACTATAATAAGAACTCGAAAAATAGCTTAAACAGAGAAGAAAATATTCTTTGATGGTTACGAGACCACGGAGGGAGGGACGGACTTTCACTATTTAGATAGTAGACAAGAACTATTTTAGGTGAATTGAAAGACAACACGCAATACAGGCGAGGTCAGCACAACTGGACTAAACCAAAAGCAAAGAAGTTTCCTGGATAAACTGAATGCTTTGAAGGCCAGTGTAGCAGGGGCAGGGGTGTGGGGACCTTGGTTTCAAGGAACATCTAGGTCAATTGGTACAATAAAATCTATTAAGAAAACATTCTGGGTCCCACATTGGAGAGTGGCATCTGGGGTCTTAAATGCTAGCAAGCAATCATCTAAGATGCATCAATTGCTCTCAACCCACCTGGAACAAAGGAGAATGAAGAACACCAAAGATACATGGTAATTATAAGCCCAAGAGACAGAAAGGACCACATAAACCAGAGACTACATCTGCCTGAGACCAGAAGAACTAGATGGTGCTCAGCTACAACTGATGATTGCCGTGACAGGGAACACAACAGAAAACCCCTGAGGGAGCTGGAGGGCAGTGGATGCAGACTTCAAATTCTTGTAAAAAGACCAGACTTAATGGTCTGACTGAGACTAGAAGGACCCCAGAGGCCATGGTCCACACAGCTTCTGTTAGCCCAAGACAGGAACCATTCCCAAAGCCAACTCTTCAGGCAGGGATTGGACTGGAGTATGGGTTAGAAAATGATACTGGTGAAGAGGGAGCTTCTTGGATCAAGTAGACACATGAGACTATGTGGGCAGCTCCTGTCTGGAAAGGAGATGAGAAGGTAGAGGGGATCAGAAACTGGCCATGTGGAGGGAAAACAGAGATTGGAGGGAGTGCAACTAGGAGTATATACCAAAAACCAAACCAAACCCAGTGCTGTTGAGTCAATTCTGACTCATAGCAATCTTATAGGACAGGGTAGAACTGCCCCATAGAGTTTCCAAGGAGTGCCTGGTGGATATGAACTGCCAACCCTTTGGTTGGCAGCCGTAGCACTTAACCACTACGCCACCAGGGTTTCCAGGAGTATATAGCAAGGTGTATACAAGCTTTTGTATGAGAGACCGACTTGGTTTGTAAACTTTCACTTAAAGCACAATAAAAATTAAAAAAAATAACAACAATGACAAAAAAGCTTTGTGTACAGCCATCGAAGATACAACTATCAACCTCTTCTAGTCTAGAACAAAGGAGAATGAAAACAGCTAAAGGCTCAAGGGAACAATTTGTTCAGAGAACTAATGGACGACATGAACCACAGCTCACACAACCCCGAGACCAAAAGAAGATGGTACTTGCCTACCACTACTGACAGCTCTGACTGAGATTACAACAGACAGTCTCAGATAGAATGGGATAAAAATGTAGAACAAATGATCAAATTCACAAAAAAAGACCAGACTTACTGGTCTGACAGACTAGAGGAACCCCAGAGACAGTGGCCTGCAGACACCTTTCTAACTCATAATTGAAGCCACTCCGAAGTCCACTTTTCAGCCAAGGATTAGTCAGGCCTATAAAAGAAACAATAACACACGTGAGGAACGTGCTTCTTAGATCAATCATGTATAGGAGACCAAATGGGCAACACCTGCCGAAAAACAAAGACAAGAAAGAAGGAAGACGCACAAAAGCTGAAGGAATGGTACTGAAGAGCCCAGGGTAGAAAGGGAAATTGCTAGAATGCTGACATTCTATGGGATTGTAACGAATGCCACAAAGCAATTTGTGTATAAATTTTTGAATGAGAGACTAATTTGCACTGTGGACTTTGACCTAAAGCATGATAAAAAATAATAAAGATTACAGCCTAGGAAACACTATGGGGCAGTTCTACTCTGTTATATGGGGTCAATGTGAGTCAGAATTGACTCCACAGCACACAACAACAACAACCTTTCATACGTATTCATTCTTCCATTTATTTGTCCAGGAAACCTTTACTGAGTACCTACTATTTGGGAAGCATCATGCTAAGTGCTGGGACATCACATTTAAGAGTCATTCACTCAACCGTCCTATTTTGGGCCTGTCACAGTACTATTGCAGGTGTATATAGTAAAGCAGGTGTGGGCCCCCCTAATTACACTCCAGTTGCTGGCCTAGATCAATGGTTCTCAGTCCTGAAGGCACTTAGAATTGCCCGGGGAGCTTTTAAAAAATACCAGTGCCCAGGCTCCATCTCAAACCAACACAATCAGGGTCTCTGTGGTTTTAAAAGCTCCCCAGGTCCTTGTAATGTGTAGCGAAAGTTTAGAAGCATGGTTCTGGAGAGCATGCAGAAAGCTTGACCATTTCAGCTGCCTTGTGGGATGCAACAGAAGCTGCAAATACCTGTGAACTGATTGATTCCAGCAGGACTGTTCTAAACACCAGGCTTAAACCTCCTGAGCTCAGAGGTTCCTTTTCCATCAACAGATGCTGTCTGAGGAGTGGGATGAGGGTTGAGTATGGTGGGTTATGACTGCTTTGCAATAGGATGATCCAGGATAGTGACTGTTCTGGGCAGTAGCCAGGACCACTGATTCACACTTGGACCTCACACTGAAGAGAAACACTTTCTCTGAGTATAAGGGCTTTGCTTAGCTCTCCATCACCATTTCCATTTTCTGCATTTTTATTATGTAAGTGGTATAGGGATAGAAGAGAAATTGAGAAGAACTTGAAGCAACTTAAAGAGGATCTTATCCAAACTTATGCTTTAACTAGGAAACTAAATCCCAGAGAGAGGAAATGACTTGGAACAATTAGAGGACAATGCAAAACAGGACACAATTCAGTGCCAAAATATAACTAGAGGCCAAAATTGCCTACTTTTAGTGCTTTTGAGGGCTAATGGTTCTTTTCGGGTCATAGTGTACCAACACTTTTTTCTAGGTTTATTGATATTCACATTTTCATCTCCCCCTGAGGCATTTAGCTGGAGCAAATTCATAAGCCAAATTAGATAAAGAGAGCTAGGAGAAGGAAGAAGGAAATAGAAAGCACCCCCCATCTGCTAAGCCTCAACTACATGTCATGCCAGTGCTAGGACCTCACAACAACCCCGCAAGGCAGGAAATGTTTATTACTTTCTTTTCAAGACAAGGAAACTGGGGCCCAGAGAAGTTGAACTGATTTGCCTCTAGTCATAGAGTTGACGAGTGGGAGTGGAACTCAGTAATGTATGGCTCTTTACTATATTTACCAATTATAAAACCATGAATATCAGTATCTTCTTAAAATAAAAATTTCTTATTCTATGCTGTAAGACTTAAATTCGTTTTATAGTGGCAGCTTGCCTACAGGTCTATGTACCAGACAGTGTTTTGTGATGACTAACTGAGGCTTGGGTTTGGGGTAACAGAGGATTGAGACATTATTCTGTCCCTTCTTCTCTTTCTCTTCATGTTGTTGTTGTTGTTAGCTGCTGTGGAGTTGGCCCCTGACTCATGGCAACCCCATGCACAACAGAACCAAAGGCTGCCAGGTCCTGGGCTGTCCCCATGATTGGTTGCAGATCAGACCACTGCGATCCATAGAGTTTTCACTGACTGACTTTTGGAAGTAGATGACTAGGCCTTTCTTTCTAGTCCATGTTAGCCTGGAACCTCCACTATTCAGCATCACAGCAACATGTAAGCCTCCATTGACAGATGGGTGGTAGCTGAAAATGAGGTGAATTAGCAGGGACTCGAACCACCATCTCTTACATGGGAAGTGAGAATTTTACCACTGAACCACGAATGCCCCATATTTCTCCTCATACTTTTGCTTGATTTATTTTGATTTCCCTAAACTGACTGATGTGACCAACATAAGCTGGATATGATAATCTAACATGCATGACCTGGGGTGGGAGAACAGGTAGAGAAATCAAGAAATAGGAATGAATTCAAGGGAAACTCTATAACGTAATTAGGAAACCCAGGGCAGCCCCAAGGGTAGGGCAGCCACATTATACCATGGTATCCCAGGAGGAATTCTGTGGGAAATTGGAAATGTGAACTCTTTTATCAAGACATTTTCAATTTATCCATAAGATACCATCTTCCAAACACACAAAAACGTAAGTGACACAAACATGGACACATTTTCTTCTTTGGGGGAAACCCTGGGGAACAGGCCTGAGCTTCTTGACCAGCCAAGGGTATTGTTTTGTTCCTTTTCACCACTAGGGACCAAGTATGGTGTAACAGTCAAAAGGGCTTTGTGACCTTGGGCACAACAATTATTATTCATGTCATTGTAACTGTGGTGCAACTTCCACATGCTTGTCTCTTCTTGTTTGTTGATGGGAATTGTTTTTCATCTCTAGGCAACAAAATGAACCAGCCTAGATGTTTAAGAGACTTGAGTAACACATGATCCTTGTGCATTGCTTTGCATTTTAGAGTCTGGGATATTTACAGCTGCAAACACCCGCAGGCAAGGCCTATTTACTACCTTGTTGGCTCTGTGTGCTATTTTTCTCAGATGCTCTCTCCTCTTCTCTCTCTCCCTCTCTTTCATGAAGAAAATAGTGATTTTCAGGTTATGTAAAACAGAATATGCTCCAAATACTCAGAAATTTTGGCTAGTCAGTAATCCTAAAGGGGGAAAAGAAAGGAAATTACTGTTTGTTGAGCACTTACCATGTACTCCGGGTCCTTCGGTGGTGCAAACTGATAACTGCTTGAAGATTGGAGGTTCAAGTCCAGCCAGAGGCATCTTGAAAGAAAGCCCTGGCGATCTGCTTCTAAGAAATCAGCCACTGAAAATCCTATAGAGCCCAGTTCTACTCTGACATGCATGTGGTTGCCTATGAGTCAGAATCTACTCAACAGCAAAAGGTTTTTGTTTTTTTTTTCCCAGTGATGCAGGAGAGGATGAAGGAGGTGACACTGTCACTGGCACAGGCTTCAGTGTCAGATGGACTGAGCTGGATGTGTTTCTTGGCTAAACCACTGCCTAGTTCTTTAAACTTGGCCAAAGTCTCTGAGCCTAAATGAGATTTTTTTTTTTCTCATTTACTGAGGTACATACAAAGCACCCTGGTGGTGCAAAGGTTAAATGCTTGGCTGCTGAGAGGTTGGTGGTTGGAACCCACCCAGCAGCTCTGCAGAAGAGACCTAGCGATCTGCTCCCTTAATGATTACAACCTAGAAAACCCTATGAGGCAGTTCTACTCTGTTGCATGGAATTGCTGAGTTGAAATCCTTTCGATGGCACCCAACAACAATTGACATGCCATACTCTGAACATATTTAAAGTGTACAAGTTTTGATGTATGTATACACCCACAAAACCGTTACCACTATCAAGATCACCACATTACCCTCCAAATTTCTTCCTGCCGTTTACCCCTATCCACTTATGTCTCCTGATGTGCTTTCTGTCTGAGTGTGGTAGACAGAATAATGACCTTTTATAGAAAGAGGTCCATGGAGCTCCAGTGGCAGAGTGGTTAAGAGCTTGGCTGCTAACCAAAAAGTCAGCAGTTTGAATCCACTATCCACTCCTTTGAAACCCTATGGGGCAACAGGTTTAGTTTGGTTTCGTTAAAGAGGTCCACATCCTAATCCCCAGAATCTGAGAATGTTACCTTACGGCAAAAGGGAAATGCAGATGAGATTGTCTAGGATTGTGTGGGTAAGCCTCATGTAATCATAAGGGTCCTTATAAAGGAAAGAGGGAGGAGGAGGGCCACAGTCAGAGAAGGAGATGCGACTATAGAAGAAGTGGTTGGAGTTACAGAGATTTGAAGATGCTACACTGCTGGCTTTGTAGAAGTAGGTAGGAGCCACGGACCAAGGAATGCAGGAACTTCTAGAAGCCAGAAAAGACAAGGAAACATGTTCTCCCCCAGAGTCTCCAAAAGGAATGCGGCCTTGCCCACACCTTAACTGTAGCCGGGTGAACCCCACTGCAGTAGGCCGAATATTGTTATTGTTAGTGGCTGTTGGGTTGATTCCGACTCATGGTGACTCTTATGTGCAGGTCCTAATCCCTGTAACCTATAAGTGTTACCTTACATGGCAATGTGGACTTTGCAGTTGTGGTTAAATTAAGGATTGTGAGATGAGATTATCCTGAATTACCAGGTGAGCCCTAAATGTAATCATGAGTGTCCTCATGAGAAGGAGGCAGAGGGAGCTTTGCCAACTGAAAAGAAGGCAATATTATGTTGGAAGCAGAAATTGGAGAGATACCCTTTCGAGATGGAGAAAGGGGCCACAAGTCAAGGAATTCAGGTGGCCGCCAGAAGCTGAAAAAAGCAGGGAAACAAGTTCTCTCAGAGTCTCCAGAAGGGACCAGTGTTGCCCAAACTTTGACTTTAGCCTGGTGGAACTGATTTTGGACTTCTGACCTCCAGACCTGTAAGAGAATGAATTTGTGTTGTTTTAAGCCACTAAGTTTGTGTTACAGGAGACCTGGTGGCCCAGTGGTTTAAGCACTTGGCTGCTAACTAAAAGGTCTGAGGCTCAAATCCACCAGCTGCTCTGTGGGAGAAAGATGTGGCAACCTGCTTCAGTAAAGATTTACAGACTTGGAAACCCTATAGGGCAGTCCTACTCTGTCCTATAGGGTCACCATGAGTCAGAATCAACTTGACAGCAATGGGTTTGGTTTTGGGAAAACCTGTGTTAACTTGTCACAGCAGTGTTAAAAACAAAAACAAACAAATGAAAAAAAAAAATACCATGGCTATCAGGTCGATTCCAGCTCATAGTGACCCTATAGGACAGTGTAGAACTGCCCCATAGGGTTTCCAAGGAGCAGCTGGTAGATTTGAATTGCTGAACTTTTGGTTAACATCCATACTCTTAACCACTGTGCCACTTAGGAAGCTAATATACTGAGTTTCAGTTTTACAACTGTAAAATGAAGATAATAATATAATACTTATGGGATTATTGTAAAATCAAATAATTTTGTTTGCAGCAGGTGAAGTTAGAGCTCTAAACAACCTCTCTTAATCCTTTCTCCTTAATCCTGAAAGCATAGCCTTTGGTATAACTCAAGTTATTCTTCTGGAGGTGGCTAACATGAGCAGGGAATGGTTTGTATGTCTTATAGATATTCTGGTGGGAAGACTATGGAAGGTATGAGCCTATTCTAGAGGACAGCAAGATACAACTGATTATAGGCCAGAACCGACAACCCCACAGAGCTGGGGTGGAGAGGGAAAAGGGATAGAAAACCACCAAGGGAAGTTGGTAGGGAAGAAGGGTTTCAGGATGGCTTACCCAGACAGACTATGTGGACGTCAAAGGTGATTCCACAGTGTTCACAAATAGATGTTTAAGGAATTTGAATTAAGCCTTAAAGGTGACTACAATTTAGAGAAACAACAGGGAAGAAATAACAGCCATTCCTAATGGGAAGACAGCATAGGTAACTCTCAGAGAGGAACAATCGGGCTAAGGGTTCAACTGCAGCATAGGATGTGGCAGACACTGTTAGTTGGCTACTTAATTGCTCTTCTACTACCTTTTCTTTTTTTTTGCCACCTCCCACTACAGGGTCTAGAAAATCAGATACTTCCTTTCCTACACTCCTTATAGCTAAAAGTGGCCAAGTGACTAAGCCTGGCCAATGGGACAATAGAGGACATCTGTTGAGGAGCTTTTGGGAAAGATTTTTCTTCCTGGTTGGAAAGACAAAGCCTCACAAAGGAGAGCACCATTCCCCCTGTTCACTGTCTCCTGCCTTTAGATATGACTGTGATGCCCAGAGTTATGGCAACCATCTTGTGGCCACAGGACAACAAGCATGAAAATGTAAAGCCAACATGCTAAGGACATCAGAGAAGGATGGAAAGAGCCTGGGTCTTTGATGTCATCCTTGAGTTACTGAACCAATTCCAAGACTGCCTACCTTGACACTTTAAGTAACAATAAATGTCCTGTGTTTTAAACCATTGATAGTTCAGTTTGCTGTTATTTGCAGCTGATACAGAGGGTTTGCACTGAGTAGTAGCAGGAGAAATGTTTATGTCTATGTTGGATGAGTGGCTCATCACCAGAGTTCTAAATTTACTTCCCGGCATTTTTATCTTTTTTAGCTACATGAATTTTTTGGTCAAGCAGTGTATCAGTCAGGGTTATGGCAAGAAATCAATGGCACATTTGGAAGGAATGATTCAAGAGAGTTGAGTGAAGTGACTATTACAAAGGTGCAGTGGGGTTATGGGAAATTAACAGAAGATGGTGAAGCACCTTGGGGCTAGATACAGTAAGCTAGGCTGCCACGTAGTTGGCCCTGGCTTGAAAGGGACAAGGGGAGGGTTTATGGCCTTATGTGGAATATGAAGCCACTAAAAAAAAAAAAAAATTTTTTTATTTTTTTTTAGTCACCCTACAAACTCCCAGGGAGGAAACCAAAGAAGCAATACTTCGACCTCTTTCTCTGCCCACCCTGCAGGCTCCTGCCAGAAGAGAGGCACAGGCTTCAGCGTCAGATGGACTGAGTTGGGTATGCATCTTGGCTCCCATTGGTTGAACCCTGCCAGAGACAAGAGGCTAGGGATCCAGGAGATCCAAGCTACAGAAGTCAGCATAAAGTGGAGGGAAGAGCGGATCTGGAGGGGAAAAAGAGAATAATCACAATTAGAGTCCACCCCTGGTCTCTGTTGACATAAATCCATCACTTTTAAGTTACTCACACTACCTTTAAGACTCCTGAAATACTTGAAGACATGGTTTCTCAGGAAATAAAAATCTTTGATTTCAAATGCCTTTTGAGTTCCAAAATATCATTGGATGGCTGAGACTATCCTATGTCTCAATTACAGGGATTTTTGCAAACAGGGAAACTTTATGAGCCATAAGGGATGAGCAGCTCTAGGTCCCCAGTTAAGTATCTGTGAACTCTACCAGAACTGATTGGGTGGCATGTTCCTTCTACTTACTATCATTGAAAAGAATTGTTCTGATTTTATTGACAGCAGTTTCTGAGGTCTGTTATTGTGTACATATTTGCCTCATTATGACCACGTTTTGAAGAGAGGAAGCAGTCACATGGGCTTAGAGAAACCCCAATAATAATGAAAGTACAATAAAAACTAGGACTTGGGATTTCCTGGTTGTCATAGTGCCCCCGAGCATTGCAGAGAGTGTCCTATTAAATGTGACTATCAAATCAATGGCTCATGAGGTTGAGCAACTCATCAGCCATGATACGCTGTCGTAGGAGTCAGGAAGCATCCAGAAACTTGGGGGAAAATTACGCTTCTGGGAAGCAGAGCAGGCTAACACCATTTCTTAAGCTCAGAGGCACAAAGAAGAGGCTTCAATTGTTTTTTTCTTCAGGAATGCACTTTAAAAAAAATTAAAAAAGGTAGTACATACACCTAGTTAAAATTTAGACGTACAAAAGTCAATCATGTGTCAGCTTACTGGTCGCTGATTCCTCTTCCCAGGGGCAACTACTGCAAAGGATCTTGAGCAGCCTTTCGCAGATATTCTAGGCTTGTAAAGTCATATACGTATTCTTTTAAAAAGCTAACATTTACTTAGCATTTACTGTGCATCTGTAGTAAATGCTTATGGTGTCCCCCTCCCAGATGGCGCGCCTGCCCCCTGCTGCTTGAGTGTTGGCTGCTAATGGCTCACAGTCCCCATTTCTCCAGAGGATCACCCTTAGCCAAGTGGGAACTGCCTTGCCCACGTGGTTTTGCTCTCCCATCCTCTGGCAGCCTGCAGTCAATAACGGATTGATACAGCAATACAAGAGGCTGGCCTCCTTGCTTCAAGGTTTAACAACCTTGTGGTATATAATTCATGCTCCAGAGCTCCTTGTGAGATCAGGCAGAAGCTAGTCTCCAGCTGACACCATCCTTACTTAATTTTTCTCTCCTACCTCATTCTGCTTTATTTACTTCCCTTCTCTTAAGAGCACCTCCTCAAAAAATCATTTGCACAGGAATCTCAGTTTCAGACTCTGCTTCTAGAAAGCTCTGCTAAGGCAATTGGTCCTAGGAAGCCTGTTCTAAGGATGGGATTCTGATGTTGGATCATTTGACGGGTAGGATGGCAATGAATCCCATTGCTAATGGTAGTATTGACAGTCCTTGGTACAGATTACCTCTGGTGAACCAGGAAAGGATACAGGTGAAAGGAGATACACTAGCTGATGTAATGTCTCTGGTGTTTGAGAAGTATGGGAGAAATGAGTAGCTATAAGAATTATATGGAATTGGGTGGCTATGCAAGCAATATGTGAGAGTCAGAAGACTTTTGGGCAGGATTTAAGGGGATTATCATTTTCTGCAGCTGGAAGTCAGACTGAGGTGAAGACCAGGCACTGGCCTTAACTGTGAGTGTGGCAGAACTTTAGAGAAGGCCATATTCTCAGCCTTGGCAAGGCTCCAATGCCAGGGTCAGGGCCTTGATAGGAAAGAGGTAGAAATTTGTGACTTGGGATTGGAATATCTGGGTAGATATACTTGGGAACCTTGAACCTTCAAATTCCCCTGAACTTTCTGGGCCTGCAAAAGTGGTCCTCTCCCTCTCATTGGAAGATAGAGGCCACCCTTACTGAAAACTAGGAGAGGCCTCAGATGAAACACATCCTTACAAGATAATGCTTGTCCTCTTCAGGATCAGCTGTTAGCATCCCTAGTTACGTCAAATATCATCTAGACCTGATTGGGAAATTTCTTGGGCTGAAAGGGGGTGGGGCGGCAGGATGGATTATATGGCACAGGGCTACAGAACCTAGCTCATAGCAGGGGTAGTATGGCTGGGCACAGACCCCAAGGGTGCTGGATTAAGTGGAGCAGAGTATAAAGCTGATTAGGGGAATATGTCAATAACGGCACCTTCCTATGGTACAGTATTTAATACCACGGCAGAGACCTGGGGTCCAGGTCTAATAATTGCTGGGACGGTTCTTGGAAGCTGGGGAAAGAAATAGCCACTTTAAATAAAATAGAGATGCCAGATCTACCATGGCAGGATGTGAATTTGGAAGTCAAAAGGCTCAGAGAGGTGAGCATGCTAAAATGCATCTACTGATTAAGACTATGTTCCTCTTGAGCGCCTGGATGACACTCTGTCTATTAAGGTGATGATAAATTCCCTGATGAGGAGCACCAGCATCATTGAGAAGCTCAGTGCTGTCTGTCCTCTGTATGCCAGGGCTGATACTGTTACAGAACAAGATCCACAAGTAGCAGTGGGGATGACAGGATCCCAGAACAGCCAAGACTAAACTGTGAGAAGCAATGAGGACCTAATTACCATAATGGATAACAAAGTTGAAAG
The DNA here is from genome assembly GCF_030014295.1 of Loxodonta africana. NCBI lineage: Eukaryota > Metazoa > Chordata > Mammalia > Proboscidea > Elephantidae > Loxodonta > Loxodonta africana. Next base: position 46,264,067 of record NC_087353.1, read on the forward strand.
CAGCCAGGAGCCTATGGAGATGGCTAATAAAACATAGTCTTTCTAGGGACAAGATAGATGGGCAGCCAAAAAGGGTACTGCTTAATATATATTCAGAAGAGATCAAGAAAGGATGAGTAGAAGGCTCGCATCAGACATTACTCCAATGGAAAGTCATAATCCCTTACTGAATTTCGAGACCTGAGCCAATTCTCAGGCCTAGAACCCATAGACTAAAGGAGATACTGGGTGTCCATGAGGAAGGATCCCGAACACCATGGCAAATATATACAGTAGTGATTTCTTCAGTCCTTCTCCCAAGTGATTTATGGTTATCTCCTTGGGCAACCATGTACTGGGAAGAAAATAAGAATACCCTGATTTTTTGAGGGATACAGGGTCTAAGTTAATGGGAATATCCAGGGATCCAAAGCACCATCATGACCCTAATAGAGTGGAGGTATAGTCAGACAGTAAATTGAGTCCTGGTCCAGTCTGTCTCACTGGGTCCTCTTACTAACCTGGTGGTCATTTCCCTGATTCCCGAATGCATAATTGGAATGGACATACTGTGCTGTTGACAGAACCCTCACATTGATGATTCCTTCATTTACAGAAAAAGAGATATTGTAGTAGGAAAGGTCAAATGGAAGCCCTGGAACTGCCCCCTCCCACCTTCTTCAACCAACATAGTAAACAAAACCAATATCACATCCAGAGGAAAATAATATTCACATGGGACAGACAACAGGATGCATTTAAAGTCTTGCTCCAAGGCTATGTTGATTTTCCTGTTTTCTGTCATAATATATTCCAAAGAGGCCTGGACCATCTGGTCATTCCACAACACATCACATTCATCCACCATATTGATAATATCATGTTAATCTGACTTGATGAGCAAGAAATGTAAGTATTCTAGGTGCTTCGATAAGACATATAACTTCCAGAGGGTGGATAAACCCCACGAAAATTCAGGGGACTGCTACACTGATGAGCTTTTTTTTTTTTCTTTTTTAATAACAGTTGTTTCCTAAAAAAATTTGAGATAATTATAGACTTACAGAAGATTTGCAAAAATTGTACAGAGATTTTCCACACACCCTTTACCCAGCTTCCCCATATGTTAATATCATATTATAAGAATAAAGATACATAAAAACAAAGAAAATAACCTTGATGCAATACTATTAATAAAAGTACAGACCTTATTTGGATGGTGAAGGGATCCAGTAGCCTAGGTCATATAAGGATATTCCCTTCAAGGTAAAGGACAAGTTACGGTACTTTGTGCCTCCTACCACTAAGAAAGACGTGTACTACTTGGTAGATCTCTTCAGGTTTAGGAATCAGCATATTCTGCACTTGAAAATACTGTCCCTACCCGTTTAGCAGTTGATGGGGAAGACAGCTAGCTTTGAGTAGGGTTCATATAAAGAAAGGGCTCAGCAGCATGTCCAGCCTGTGGTGCGAGAAGCTCTGCCACTTGGTCCATACCAGACAACAGATCCTATGATACTAGAGGCATCTGTGGTAGATAAAATGTCATGTGGAGTCTCTAGCAAGTCCCAAAAGAAGAGTCACAGTTCAGCTTCTAGGGTTGTAGAGCATGGTCATGCCAAGGTGGGACAGTGCTCTACATAATTGAAAAGCCTATCTTGGCACACTACTAGCCCTGATAGAGACTCAGCATCCCACCATGGGCATCAGGTGACCATGCAACCCAAATTGTGCTTCATGAATTGGATAGTATCAGGCCCGCCAAGTTATATGTTTGGGTGGGTCCAGCAACAATCCTTTAAACTAAAAGTGGTGCATCTAGGATTAAGTTTGACCAAGTCCAGAGGATACAAGAAAGCTGCACAAACAGATGGCCTAGACCTCTATGTTTCCTAACACTGTCACACCAACACCGCTTCCTAATTCACAGGGAGTTCTCCTTGACTAGATAACAAAGGAGGAAAGAGTCTGAGCTTTGCTGAAGATGAATAGGTTTGGTCTGTGAATGTGAGCTAAAAATGAACTGAGACTTCACCTCAGCCCTTCTCAAAAGTGGCCCTGAAACAGGGGTGAGTGCAGTATTTCCTATGAGCAAAGTTTAGGGCAGTGTCCCTGGCCATCCATTTTGTGTGCTATAGAACTGGCTCAAGGGAAACATACACAAACTGGCAGTGACAAATGGCTTAGCTGGCTGGTCAGGGGCCTGGAAGGATCAAGCTTAGAAGATTAGAGACAAGAAAGTCTGGAGAAGAGATCTGTGGGAGTGGGCACTAAGTGTGAGGATCTGTGTATCATACGCTAATAACCCCCAGAGAGGATTTGATACAACTTGGTAGAATAGTTAGGCAAAAGGGCATCAGTATCAGAGAGACCTGGATTCAAATCCCTGACTCTGCCACATACTGACTGTGAGACCTTGGGCAAGTAGCATACCCTTTCTAGGTCTCATCATCTCCATCCGTAAAGAGGATGTTTTGAGAATTAAAAGATGTGGGTAAAGGGTTTACATGGTACCAGGCGCACTGTGAGTACTCAATAAATGGCAGGTAGTTACGATTATTATTCCATTCTATGTGCTCAACAATCCTAAGAGATTAATAGCAAAGTCTTGCAGATAAGAATACTGGGGCTCAGCGAGATTAAGCGGCCTAACCAGAATTTCAGTTTACAAAGTGTCAGAAACAGTGTTAAAATTAAGATTTGTTTGGCTCCCAAGCCAGCCTATGCATGGCTTTAATAACTTTACCATATTGCTTTGGAGGAGCTACACTAAAAGTGGGATCCAAGACAAAGACTTGCTACAAGATAAATTCTCTTTTTTCTTTATAACAATTCTGGAGGGAAAGATTATTCCCCCTATTTTACAGATGAAGAAACTAGAGACTCAGAGAGATTACATGACTTTTCCAAGGCCACAGAACGAGTAAATGAAAGAAGTTAGGATTTGAGCTACTGTCCCCGTACTACTTGTATGTTCTTTTACTAGGTCAGACTTAGTGGGACCTCACTTCAGGAAAATTCTATGGGGAGAATATAAGAAAACTATTATTACATCAGGGCTTGTGTTCAAGGGAGCCCTGGTGGCACAACGGTTAAGAGCTTGACTGCTAAACAAAAGGTCGTCAGTTTGAATCCACCAGCTGCTCTTGGAAGCCCTATGGGGCAGTTCTACTGTCTCCTACGGGTTGCTGTGAGTCAGAATGGACTTGACCACAATGGGTTTGGTTTTTTTCTTGCGAGGGGGTGGTGGGCAGCTCAAGGAGAACACTTTTAGCCTAGGACCTAGAGTGGACCTCAGTTCTAGTCTGAAGGACCTTTCTTACTAAGAGTCAGTGAGAGTTACTAATAGAGTTAGATTCTAAAGTGGGGCAAAAGTGCCTTCTGTACAATTTGAACTCTTTGCTTACTTGGTATTTACGTAACTGGTAAAGTTTGTGATCAGAGACGTCCTGATCCAATTGTATTCTCCATACCCATTGCTGTTGAGTCGATTCTGACTCATAGTGACCCTATAGGACAGAGTACAACTGCCCCATGGAGTTTCCATGGAGTGCCTGGTGGATTCAAACTGCCGACCTCTTGGTTAGCAGACGTAGCTCTTAACCACTATGCCACTAGGGTTTCCAACTGTACTATATGGTTATGTATTTTAAATAGCCGGTTGAACACGCAGTATGAGAGTGATATAGTGTTCGTGGCAAGTTTGGGCAGAGGCACACGGTAGGAAATGTCTGGAAGGTCAGTTGTGAGCCATGGGAATCCACTTTTTGGAGGTGAGACTTCCCCTCTACCCAATCTCCTGGGTGATCTTACTGTCAAGTTTATCCCAGTTGCAGGGAGATGGTTTGGATCTGTGTTTTGTCACACTTTCAGCGAGACCTAACCAGGGTGCTTTAGTGCCATGCTCCTTGGGTTTGCCCTGCAGTCTTTCCTTGTGCTCTTGGACTCCAGTTTTGATCCTTTCCCCACAAGCCTTCAGGTTCCACTGTTCCACCCTCAAGAAAGACCCAAGGCTGGGAGGTTAAATGAGAAAACCAGGATAATTAATTCAAGTTAGTCAACCTTTATTTCACAGTCGTTATATTCAAATAACTACAGTTCTCTTTCTCAGGTAGCTCGGTCTGTTCTAAGACTTATGGAGACAAAAATAAACTATTACATATTCCCTGTTTTCAAAACCCATCTCTAGCACCTTCAGGATTTTTTTTCCCCTGGTCTCTGACCTCAAGAAGCTTAAAAATTTGTAGGATGGGGAAAAATAGAATTTAAACCTCTTTTATTCTAGGCATCTTATTCTAAAGAGAAAAAAATGAGTGTTCATTGGTGGAGTGGAAATAAAAGCTAGGCTTCTTGGTTCTTGTACTGATGTTTCCCTCAGTTGTGTATCTTCATTTTGTAACACAATTTTAGCACATCTTAAATATTTAAATACATTTTAACAAAATTAGAGAAAATGTGAGGCTGATTTAGGAGAAGAGCATCAAGAGCTTTTGGTTCGCAGAGAATCTGGTGTATAATTTAGCTATATTAAAGCTGTGCATCCCAAACCTAGATGTTCATTAATTACTACTCTATAAATCCTGTGATGACAGGGTTCTTGGACTTTTTTATATTCATTCCCCTTTTTGAATAAAGAATACATAAACACATATGAATGATGGATGAGTGGCTATGTGTGTGATGTATAAAAAATATGTATAGCACTGCTTTATTATTTTTAAGATTTTGATTCCGTGGGTAATATTCTATTGAAGGCCAACACACTGTGTAGGAGAAATGAAAAGAGGTTTAACCGCAGTCTCCACCATTAAGGAGCTTAGCGTCTAGAAGGTTATGGGACAGACACACCACGGTAGAAAAGTGATGAACGCCTTTTAAGAGGGGTATAATAAAAGTGCTATGGTTGCTCAGGGGGAAGGAACATTTACCCAGGATGGGGAAATGCTGCGAGCTAGGAAGAGCTTCACGTTCGTTACTAGGAACCCGAGCTGTAGCAGGAGCAGTAGTAGTAGTTCTACTGTTAATTTACCTTGAGACCGCAGAAAGAAAAACTAGGCTTGCAAATTAACCTGCTCAGATTTCTGTTTTCCATCCCGAAACTCTAGGAATTGGACGAATCATTAGGTTTCCTGGGACAATGACATCCGTCGATCTCCTAGTTGCATTGTTTTCCTGCGTCTACATCCCCTTCCTGCTTCGGTCTTTCCTTTCCAAGAGGCCAGAGCAGGAAATGAGAGCGGGTCCTTTAAATTACCCCTCAAAGGCTGGAGCCCTGGGATCCTTCGGGCCGGGGAGCAGGGGCGGGGCGCCGGGGAGCAGGGGCGGGGAGCCGGGGGACCCTGGCTTCCCACGCAGCCGGGGACGCCGTTGCGTCATGGCCGCTCTCAGCCAATCAGGATAGAGCTTGACGGGACGCATTACTAGGGCGACGGTCCGGACGCCTCTGTGCTTAGGAGTAGATTAGCGGCGGGTTCTTCCCGGAGGTTGTGACCCCTGCAGGTTCCCCAGCTGGCCTCTGCGATCCCCACGTTGTCGCGCGTCGTCCTCTGCCGTCACAGGTGGGAGGCTAGAATTGTCAGGTTGGGGTTACAGCGCTGGGAAAATGGCGGCGGCGGCCGGGGGATCCCCGAATCGGTGGCGTGGAAGTAGCAGTGTGCGCTGTTCCTCCTGAGCCACGGGCCTCTCCCGGCTGCGGCCCCAGGTAACGGCCACTTAATTAGGAATTTGGGAACCAACGCAGGTGGCGGCGTGTCCCGCTCAGGTGAGAGGAGGCGCGCGGAAGCGTCTGACGGAGGCGTGGGGGGCCAAGAGGTGGCGGGGAAGGGTTGGTTAGCGCTAGGTGGACTCTAAAGGAGGAGGGGTCGGGTGCCGGGTCCTGTGTGCAGACTGAGCACCAAGGCCTCCGGGCTCCCGACCGGTCTGGGAGCTGCGCCGTCCCTGGACAAAGTATTAAATGAGATGTGCAAAAACATATAAAGTGTCCACCACGTGCGCGGCTTGGACGTGAGCTGTTAAGGGCAGGGGCTGGTATACCTTGTCTGAGTATCCTTCGGCCTCCAGAGTCGTGTCTGTAGGTGCCAGAATAGCAGTGTCACAAAGAAAGGTAGGCCCTAGCCAGAGGCTGATGTCGTCTGGCCTTTAAGGTGTGTCTTAGTTTATACTGGAAACCCTGGTGGCGTAGTGGTTGAGTCCACCAGGCGCTCCCTGGAAGCTCCTGGGGCAGTCCTACACTGTCCTTTAGGGTCGCTAGGAATCGGAATGACTCGAGGGCAACGGGTTTTTATTTTATTTTAGTTGCCCATTTGAAGAGAACATAGATAGGGCACTTAAGTGTCATCATGGAGACATTTTCTTAATTGTTCGTTCCTAAGGCAGATTGATTCCCTGGAAGCATTTCATTTGTTTTTCGAGTTCATATACCAGTATTCGATACGCTTGTGGTTGTAGATCAGTAAGACTGGTGATTGGAAGTATTGAAGTATTAGTGAAGGCCTTAGAAAGATGACATGCTATTTATTCATATCATCTCACATAAACATCACCTCATTAAAGATAACTAAAAAAAAACAAACAACAACAAAAAAACAAACCAGTTGCTGTCGAGTCGATTCCTACTGATAGCAACCCTATGGAACAGAGTAGAACTGCTGCACAGGGTTTCCAAGGAGCGCCTTGTGGATTCGAACTGCACTGTAGCACTTAACCACTATGCCACCAGGGTTTCTGAAACATAACTACAAAAAAACCCACTGCCATTTGGGCAAATTTTCAAAAAACTGTCCTTTTTGCAAAGCTATTTTATATTAGTAAAAGAAAATTATTTAAAAAATTTTTTGAAGTTTTTTATTGCCACATGGTACTTTGATATGATGGATAAATAAGCATAACCTTTCTTTTTTTTGGATAGCAGGCTTTTTGGTGGAGTCCCTTGTTTTGTTATTGAGAGAGCCCAGTAGCACTTTATGTTTCAGTCATCAGTAGTCGATGTCTCTGGAATGCCCACTATGTGTCAGGCACTGTGAAAGTGAGGCTTCTCTTGCCTCTTAACTTGAGCAAATGGGGGTGGTTCATTTGTTCTGACTAGGTCCTGAAGCTGGCCGTTGCCGCCAATTATGAGGAAATAATAGGGGAAGCTGAAAAGAATCTTCTACAGTGAATCTATGAAGATTTAGTCATTTTGGCCTGGGTCTGGGGTTATGTGTAGTTTATAGTTTCAACTCTGCCACTTAAAATATCTTAAGAAAATTATATAACCTCTTTTTGCTTGGAGCCTTGGTGGCAAAGCAGTTAAGAGTTTAGCTGCTAACCAAAAGGTTGGCAGTTTGAATCCACCAGCTGCTCTTTGGAAATCCTGTGGGGCAGTTCTACTCTGTCCTATAGGTCGCTGTGGTTTGTGTTTATTTGTCTCTTTGTGCTTTATCTCTAAAGAGAGGATAGCATTTCTTGTCCAAATAGTCTCATTGTATCATGGGAAAAGGGCTTTAAAAAATTAAAAAACACAGTGATAATAGCTGGCATTTATTACTATGCATTTATTCTACCAGGCACTGTATACCAAGGTCATTATATATGCTACTTTAGTCATCCAACAGCATTGTGAGGTGGGTGGTTTTATCATCTTTGCTTTTTTGATGAGTAAAGTAAGGCTTAGAGAGGTTTAAGTAGTTTGTCTAAAATCACACAACTGGTGTTCTGATTACTGAGCTTGTGTTCCTAAACAGCACACTGTTACTACCTTCCTGTATCATATAGATGTTACATCTTAAGGGAAAATATATGAACAGAATTTTTAGCTTATATGGTTTGTGACCTTTTAGTTGTGTAAGTAATAACCATGATTTATTCCTTTGGTATCCAAGAGTGATTTGTGTGGTGATGATTACAGTTACTTTGGTTGAGTGATATATTCATCTTATCTTTGATGTCCATTATTTGAAAAGGCATTTTAAAACAAAGAGTTGTGACTAATCTCCAAAGGAAGAACAGATCAATAATTATGGAAGATTTTAGTTTTTATTAAATTCTTTAAAAGAAGAATAATTTGCTTGGTGACTTGTGTTAGTTTCATTGCTTTGAAATACTTCTACTAATTTTGAAGTCTTTATTTGTAGAAAAAAAATGACACAAAAAGTGGCTGGGGGCATTCATTCTTTCATTGACTCTTTATGGAATAGCCCTGCCAAGTCCTTAAGATGTAAAGATTAATTCCTAACCTTATCCTTGAGGAGTCTAGGGTTGAGAAGTTTATAGATTAGTGAATGAGACAGACAAATAAATGATTAATTGTGTTAGTTATCTAGTGCTGCTATAACAGAAATACCACAAATGAGTGGCTTTAACAAACAGAATAATTTTCTCACAGTTTAGGAGGCTAGAAGTCCATATTTAAGGTGCTATCTCTAGGGGAAGGCTTTCTTTCTATGTAGGCTCTGGAGGAAGGTCCTTGTCTCTTTGAACTTCTGCTCCTGGGTGATCTTCATGTGGTTTGGCATCTCTATTCCCCCATCTCTCTGGCTTGCTTGTTTAATCTCTTATATATCTCAAAATCCAACAGTAATCCTATCTCATTAACATAACAAAGACAACTCATTCCCAAATGGGCTTATAATCACAGGCATAGAGGTTAGGCTTTATATACAGCACATATATCACCCCAACCCCAGTGCCATCGAGTCAATTCTGACTCATAGCGACTCATAGCACATATCTTAGGGGGACATGATTCAATCCATAACATTCTACCCTCTGGCCCCCCAAAATTCATGTCCTTTCATGTGCAAAACACATTCACTCCATCACATCACCCCAAAAGTCTTCAATCAACTTCAAGTCCAAGTTCCATCCTGGGGAAAATTCATCTTCATTTGTGAACCTGTGAAATCTAGAATATAAGTTATACGTACAAGGTAGATGTTTCTGTTACAAACGGGAGAAATTAGAGGGCAAAAAGGGATAACAGGCACCAAGCAAGTCCAAAATGCAGCAGAACAATTTACATTAGACCTCAAGGCTTGAAAATAATCCTCTGATCTCTGAGACCATATATATAGGCAATGGCCCCACCCTTCAGATTCTGGGTGTTGGCTAGGCCCTCTGGATTCTGGGCAGAGGCCCCTGGCCCTGGGCTTCAGCTCCTCCTTCCAGGCCCTCTGGGATGGCAACTCTGCTCCCTCTGCTTTAGGCAGCCCCATTCTCCTAGTCCATCTGAGTGGTGATCCAACCCCCTTGGCCGTGTCAGGCCCTGTTGTTCTGCCCTGTGGGCATGGCAGCCCTGCCTCCTTGGCTTTGGGAGGCGGCCCCATCCGCTGATACATCTTAAGAGCAACCCCACACTCTGGAGCTGAGTTGGCAAATGTCATGGATTGAATTGTGTCCCCCCAGGATGTCTGTCAACTTGGCTAGGCCATGATTCCTGGTATTTTGTGATTGTCCATCATTTTGTCATCTAATGTAAATTTTTCTATGTTTTATAAATCCAATCTCTATGATGTTGATGAGATGGCATTAGCAGCAGTTGTGTTAATGAGGCAAGACTCAATCTACAAGATTGGATTGTGTCTTGAGCCAGTCTCTTTTAAGATATGAAAGAGAAAAGCAATCAGAGAGACATGGGGAACTCATGCCACCAAGAAAGCAAATGCCAGGAACAGAATGCGGCCTTTGGACCCCAAGTTCCTGCTCTGAGAAGCTCTTTGACCAAGGGATGATTGATGACAAGGACTTTCCTCCAGAACCGACAGAGAGAGAAAGCCTTCTCCTAGAGCTGGCGCTCTGAATTTGGACTTCTAGCCTCCCAGACTGTGAGAGAATAGATTTCTCTTTGTTAATAAAGCCATCCAGTTATGGTATTTCTGTTATAGCAGCACTAGATAACTAAGATGAATGCAACACCGTTTCTCTTCGAGTTGTCATTCCCAGCATAGTAGACTATATGATTGTCTGATTCAAAATGGCCAGTACCAGTCCATTTCAGCTCACTAATGCCTAGGATATTGATGCCTAGGATATCGATGTTTATGCGTTCCATTTCATTTTTGACGATTTCCAATTTTCCTATATTCATACTTCGTACATTCCAGGTTCTGATTATTAATGGATGTTTGCAGCTATTTCTTCTCATTTTGAGTCATGCCACATCAGCAAATGAAGGTCCCGGAAGCTTTACTCCATCCACGTCATTAAGGTCGACTCTACTTTGAGGAGGCAGCTCTTTCTCAGTCATCTTTTGAGTGCCTTCCAACCTGGGGGGCTCATCTTCCAGCACTGTATCAGACAATGTTCCGCTGCTATTCATAAGGTCTTCACTGGCTGATGCTTTTCAGAAGTAGACTGCCGGGTCCTTCATCCTGAAGTACAGTGCTGTCAGTAATAGGATAATATCCATACGCCTACAAGGAAGACCAGTTAATACGACTGTTATTCAAATTTACGCACCAACCACTAGGGCCAAAGATGAAGAAATAGAAGATTTTTATCAGATGTTGCAGTCTGAAATTGATCAAACATATAATCAAGATGCATTGATAATTATTGGCGATTGGAATGTGAAAGTTGGAAACGAAGAAGGATCAGTAGTTGGAAAATATGGCTTTGGTGATAGAAACAATGCCGGAGATTGAATGAAAGAATTTTGCAAGACCAATGACTTCTTCATTGCAGATACCTTCTTTCACCAACATAAACGACGACTATACACATGGGCCTTGCCAGATGGAACACACAGAAATCAAATTGACTCCATCTGTGGAAAAAGACGATGGACGAGCTCAATATCGTCAGTCAGAACAAGGCCAGGGGCCAACTGTGGAACAGATCATCAATTGCTCCTATGCAAGTTCAAGCTGAAACTGAAGAAAATCAGAGCAAGTCCACGAGAGCCAAAATATAACCTTGAATATGTCCCACCTGAATTTAGAGACCATCTCAAGAATAGATTTGTTGCATTGAACACTAGTGACTGCAGACCAGACGAGCTGTGGAAGGACACCAAGGACATCAACCATGAAGAAAGCAAGAGGTCACTGAAAAGACAGGAAGGAAAGAAAAGACCAAGGTGGATGTCAGAGAAGACTCTGAAACTTGCTCTTGAGCATCGAGCAACTAAAGCAAAAGGAAGAATTGATGAGGTAAAAGAACGGAACACAATATTTCAAAGGGCCTCTCAAGAAGACAAAGTAAAGTATTATAATGACATGTGCAAAGAGCTGGAGATGGAAAACCAAAAGGGAAGAACACGCTCGGCTTTTCTCAAGCTGAAAGACCTGAAGAAAAAATTCAAGCCTCGAGTTGCAACAGTGAAGGATTCCATGGGGAAAATATGAAATGATGCAGGAAGCATCAAAAGAAGATGGAAGGAATACACAGAGTCGTTATACCAAAAAGAGTTAGTCGATGTTCAACCATTTCAAGAGGTGGCATATGATCAGGAACCGATGGTACTGAAGGAAGAAGTCCAAGCTGCTCTGAAGGCATTGGCGAAAAACAAGGCTCCAGGAATTGATGGAATATCAATTGAGATGTTTCAACAAACAGATGCAGCGCTGAAGGTGCTCACTTGTCCATGCCAAGAAATATGGAAGACAGCTTCCTGGCCAACTGACTGGAAGAGATCCATATTTATGCCTATTCCCAAGAAAAGTGATCCAACCGAATGGAAATCATAGAACAATATCGTTAATATCACATGCAAGCAAAATTTTGCTGAAGATCGTTGAAAAGCGGCTGCAGCAGTATATCGACACGGAACTCCCAGAAATTCAGGCTGGTTTCAGAAGAGGACGTGGAACCAGGGGTGTCATTGCTGATGTCAGATGATATCCTGGCTGAAAGCAGAGAATACCAAAGGGATGTTTACCTGTGTTTTATTAACTATGCAAAGGCATTCAACTGTGTGGATCATAACAAACTATGGATAACACTGTGAAGAATGGGAATTCCAGAATACTTAGTTGTGCTCATGAGGAACCTTTACATAGATCAAGACGCAGTTGTTCGGAGAGAACAAGGGTATACTGATTGGTTTAAAGTCAGGAAAGGTGTGCGTCTGGGTTGTATTCTTTCACCATACCTATTTAATCTGTATGCTGAACAAATAACCTGAAAAGCTGGACTATATGAAGAAGAATGGGGCATCAGGATTGGAGATGACACAACCGTGCTTGCTGAAAGTGAAGAGGACTTGAAGCACTTACTAATGAAGATCAAAGACCACAGCCTTCAGTATGGATTACACCTCAACATAAAGAAAACAAAAATCCTCACAACTGGACCAATGAGCAACATCATGATAAACAGAGAAAAGATTGAAGTTGTCAAGGATTTTATTTTACTTGGATCCACAATCAACACCCATGGAAGGAGCAGTCAAGAAATCAAAAGATGCATTGCACTGGGCAAATCTGCTGCAAAGGACCTCTTTAAAGTGTTGAAGAGCAAAGATGTCACCCTGAAGACTTAAGGGGCACCCCACCCAAGCCATGGTATTTCCAATTGCATCATATGCATGTGAAAGCTGGACAATGAATAAGGAAGACCGAAGAAGAGTTGACGCCTTTTAATTGTGGTGTTGGGGAAGAACATTGAATATACCATGGACTGCCAAAAGAACGAACAAATCTCTCTTGGAAGAAGTGCGGCCAGGATGCTCCTTAGAAACAAGGATGGCGAGACTACGTCTGACATACTTTGGACATGTTGTCAGGAGGGTTCCATCCCTGGAGAAGGACATCATGCTTGGCAGAGTACAGGGTCAGCGGAAAAGAGGAAGACCCTCAATGAGGTGGATTGACACAGTGGCCGGAACAGTGAGCTCAAGCATAACAACAATTGTAAGGATGGCGCAGGACCGGGCAGTGTTTCGTTCTGTTGTGGATAGGGTCGCTATGAGTCGGAACTGACTCGACGGCACCTAACAACAACAACAACAGATAACTAAGACAGCGAAGACCCAACTCTTTAATACATGGCAGGCTGTGGCCCCCACCCTTTGAGATCCAGGAGACCGTAGCCCAACCCTTTGAAACCAAGAAGGTTCTGCTTCCTGTTTTCCTTCCAACATTTCTGCTGATCTCCAAGCTGCTCCAGGGATGATCCTTTTCTTTTCTTGGAGGACACAGGTGTAGCTCCCTTGGCCTGGTTTTTTCATGTAGAATTCCGAGAAGCAGACATTTTTTTCTATACTTTCATTCTTTCTCTGTCTCTTTGAGTCTAAGCTGATGAATTTTCTGCGGTGGTAGTTGGTTGGAGTCATAAGTCACAGGCTTCCTCTCTTTAACAAAAGATTGTGAACCACATCATTGGTGAACATTCTAGGGCACGTGTCCTTAGTTCGTACAGCAAAATTTTCCAAATCTTTAAGTTCCGTTTTCAATTTTACGTAGTTAATTTTTACATCCATCTCCTTCCTCTTACATTTTACCATAAGCAGTATGGAGAAACCATGCGGCCCCTTTAAGATCTTAGAAATCTCATCAGCCAGATATCCAAATTGATCACTTGGACGTTCTGCACTTCCACCAAGTATTGAACATAATTCAGGCAAGTTCTTTGCCACTGCATAAAAAGCATCACCCTTTGTCCATTGTCCAATCATATGTTCGTTTTCTTTTAAAGCCACACCAGAAGCACATTTAACATCCACATTTCTAGCAACATTCTACTGCTGGTGCCATACGTATTCTCTAAGATGATAGAGACTTTCTTAGTCATTTAATGTTGCTATAACAGAAATATTGCAAGCGGATGGCTTTAACAAAGAGAAATTTAGCCTCTCACAGTCTAGGAGGCTAAAAGTCCAAATTCAGGGTGCCAGTTCTAGGGGAAGGCTTTCTGTCTTTATCTGCCCTGGGGGAAGGTCCTTGTCATCAATCTTTGCCTGGTTTAGAAGCTTTTCAGCTCAGGGATGCTGGTTCCAAAGGATGTGCTTCCCTCCTTGTCCTTGTTCTTGTTCTTGATGGCATGAAGTCCCCTGTGTCTCCACTCGCTTCTCCCTTTTATGTCTCAGAAGAGATTGATTCAAGGTACAACCTAATCTTGTTAATGAGTCCTGTCTCCTTAACATAACTGCCTCTAATTCTTCCTCATTAACATCATAGAGATAAGATTTACAACACATAGCAAAATCACATTAAATAACAGCATGGTAGACAATCACACAATACTGGCAGTCATAGCCCTAGCCAAGTTGACATACCTTTTTGAGAGACATAATTCATTCCGTAACAGAGACTTTCTCTGTAGCTTTCCACACTCCTTCTGAGCCCGCACCAGAATTGCCTTAAACATCCATAATTCTACCAGCAGTCTCTTCAGCAGCCTTTTCAAGGCAATTTAGGCTTTTAGTGGTTAAACCACAAACCCGTTAACCATTGAGTTGAGTCCAAATGCTAATGACCCTATAGGACTGAGTAGAACTACCCTATAGGGTTTCCAAGGAGCAGCTGGTGCATTGATACTGCCAATGTTTTGGTTAGCAGCCGAGCTAATAACCACTGTGCCACCAGGGCACTGTCTTAGTTATCTCGGGCTGCTACAGCAGAAATAGCACAAGTGTATGGTTTTAACAAAGAGAAATTTATTCTCTTGTAGTCTAGGAGACTAGAAGTCAGGAGAAGGCTTTCTGTCTCTGTCAGCTCTGGGGAAAGGTCCTTGTCATCAAGCTTCCCCAGTTGAGGAGCTTTTCAGTGCAGGGACCCCAGGTCCAAAGGATATACTCTTTCAGCTCTTGTATCTTGGTGGTATGAGGTCCCCATGTCTCTCTGCTTGCTTCTCTTATAGCTCAAAAGAAATTGGCTCCACATATAATACAGTCTTGTACATTGAGTCTTGCCTCATTAACATTGTTGTTGTTAGGTGCTGTCGAGTCCGTTCCAACTCCTAGCGACCCCGTGTGCCATAGAACGAAACACTGCCCGGTCCTGCGCCATGCTCACAATCGTTATGTTTGAGCCCCTTGTTGCAGCCACTGTGTCAGTCCATCTCTTTGAGGGTCTTCCTCTTTTCTGCCAACCCTGTTCTTTACGAAGCATGGTGTCCTCCAGGGACTGATCCCTCCTGACAACATGTCCAAAGTATGTAAGATGCAGTCTTGCCATCCTTGCTTCTGTGGAGCATTCTGGTTGTACTTCGTCCAAGACAGAGTTGTTCATTCTTTTGGCAGTCTGCAGTATATTCAGTATTCTTCGCCAACACCACAATTGAAAGGCGTCAATTCTTCTTTGGTCTTCTTATTCTCTTTGTCCAGCTTTCACATGCATATGATGCGGTGAAAATACCATGTCTTGGGTCAGGCGCACCTTAGTATTCAAGGTGACAACTTTGCTTTTCAATACTTTAAAGAGGTCCATTGCAGCATATTTACCCAGTGCAACGTGTCTTTTGATTTGACTGCTGCTTCCGTGGGTGTTGATTGTGGATTCAAGTAAAATGAAATCGTTAACAACTACAGTCTTTTCTCCGTTTATCATGATGTTGCTTATTGGTCCAGTTGTGAGGATTTTTGTTTTCTTTATGTTGAGGTGTAATCCATACTGAAGGCAGTGGTCTTTGATCTTCATCAGTAAGTGCTTCAAGTCCTCTTCCCTTTCAGCAAGCAAGGTTGTGTTATCTGCATAACGCAGGTGGGTGATGAGTCTTCCCCCAATCCTGATGCACTGTTCTTCATATAGTTCTTCATATAGTCCAGCTTCTCAGATTATTATCAATTGTTATCAGATTCTAACAGATTGAATAGGTATGGTGAAAGGATACTACAACCCTGATGCACACCTTTCCTGACTTTAAACCAAACAGTATCTCCTTGTTCTGTCTGAACAACTGCCTCTTCATCTATGTATAGGTTCCTCATGAGCATAATTAAGTATTCTGGAATTCCCATTCTTTGCAGTGTTATCCATAGTTTGTTATGATCCACACAGTTGAATGCCTTTTCATAGTCAGTAAAACACAGGTAAACATCTTTCTGGTATTCTCCGCTTTCAGCCAGGATCCATCTGACATCAGCAATGATAACCCTCATTCCATGTCCTCTTCTGAATCTGGCCTGAATTTCTGGCCGTTCCCTGTCGGTATACTGCTGCAGTCGCTTTTGAATGATCTTCGGCAAAATTTTGCTTCTGTGTGATATTAATGATTCTGTTCAATAATCTCTGCATTTGGTTGTTGGGTCACTTTTCTTGGGAATAGCCATAAATATGGATCTCTTCCAGTCGCTTGGCCGGGCAGCTGTCTTCCAAATTTCTTGGCATATATGAGTGAGCACTTCTAGTGCTGCATCCATTTGTTGAAACATCTCAATTGATATTCCATCAGTTCCTGGAGCCTTGTTTTTTGCCAATGCCTTTGGTGCAGCTTGAACTTCTTCCTTCAGCACTGTTGGTGCCTGATCATATGCTACCTCCTGAAATGGTTGAATGTCTACCAGTTCTTTTTGGTATAGTGAATCTGTGTATTCTTTCCATCTTCTTTTGATGCTTCCTATGTTGTTTAATGTTTTCCCCATGACATCCTTCACTATTGCAACTCGAGGCTTGAATTTTTTCTCCGTTTCTTTCAGCTTGAGAAATGCTGGGCGTGCTCTTCCCTTTTGGTTTTCTATCTTCAGCTCTTGGCACATGTCATTATAATTTACTTTGTCTTCTTGAGTAGCCCTTTGAAACCTTCTATTCATTTTTTTTACTTCATTGCTTCTTCCTTTTGCTTTAAAAAAACCAAACCAAACCCAGTGCCGTGGAGTCAATTTTGACTCATATTGACCCTATAGGGCAGAGTAGAACTGCCCCATAGAGTTTCCAAGGAGCGCCTGGCAGATTTGAACTGCCGTCCCTTTGGTTAGCAGCCGTAGCACTTAAGCACCACTCCACCAGGTTTTCCCCTTTTTCTTTAGGGGCTTGATATTCAAGAGCAAGTTTCAGGGTCTCTTCTGACATCCATTTGGTCTTTTCTTTCTTTCCTGCCTTTTTGGTGACCTCTTGCTTTGTTCGTGGATGATGCCCTTCCGTAACTCATCTGGTCTTTGGTGATTAGTATTCAGTGTGTCAAATCTGTTCTTCAGATGGTCTCTAAATTCAGGTGGGATATACTCAGTGTTGTGCTGTGGCTCTCGTGGTCTTGCTCTCCTTTTCTTCAATTTCAACTTGAACTTGCATATGAGCAATTGATGGTCTGTTCCACAGTCGGTCCCTGGCCTTGTTCTGACTGAGGATATTGAGCTTTTCTAGTGTCTCTTTCCACAGATGTAGTAGATTTGATTCGTGTGTATTCCATCTGTATTAACATAACTGCAACTAATCCCACCTCATCAACATCATAGAAATAGGATTTATAACATAGGAAAATCACATTAGATGACAAAATGGTGGACAGTCACACAATACTGGCAATCACGGCCCAGCCAAATTGATGCATGTATTTTTGGGGGACACAATTCAGTCTATGACAGGCACTCTGAAACTCTTCTAACCTCTACCCATTACCCAATTTCAAAACTGCTTCCACATTTGAGGTATCTGTTAGAGCAGCACCCCACTCTTCCAGTATCAAATCCTGTCTTAGTCATCTAGTGCTGCCGTAACAGAAGTACCACAAATAGGTGACTTTAACTGGCAGAAATTTATTTTCTCACAGTTAGGAGGCTAGAAGTCCAAATTTAGGGTGCCAGCTCTAGGAAAGGCTTTTTTTCCTCTGTTGGCTCTGAAGGAAAATCCTTGTCTCTTTGAGCTTCTGCTCTGGGGCAGCCTTCATGTGGCTTGGCATTTCTCTTCCCACATCTCCCCTTCCTTAGCTTGCTTATTTAATCTCTTTTATATAACAGAACAGATTGAATCAAGACACACCCTATACTAAAAAAGCCTTATTAACGTAACAAAGGAAACCCATTCCCAAATGAGATTATAACCACAGGCATAAAACCAAACAAAACGCACTGCTAGTTTCCAAGGAGCGCCTGGTAGATTCAAACTGCTGACCTCTTGGTTAGCAGCTGTGGCACTTAACCACTATGCCATCAGGGTTTCCACCACAGGCACAGAGGTTAGGATTTACAGCACATATTTTGAGGGGACACAATTCAATCTGTAACACTAATGCAGTGTGATAAGTACTCAAATGTAGTTGTGATGAGCACATCGAGCTGCAGGACACATAGAAGGGCCTGGTTACTATTGTTATGGTGGGCTTTGCCTAGAGAGGAAGGGAGCTGACTGCTGCTGGATAAACGGAGAAAGAGAATTTTGCTGTAGGAGGAAGCATTGCAAAGTCAGGATGAGTAAGAGTGTGTGGGTGTCCAGGGGTCAAACTTGAGTATTGCAGGAGGGTCCAGGAATGAAACCAGGAAAGGTTAGAGCCATACTAAAAGTTCTCAGCTAAGAGAGTGACCTCATCCTGTGGGGCAGTGGGGATCTTTAGAAGGATCTGAATCAGGTGAGTTACATGATCTGAAGAGGTGACAGGTGAAAGAATGTAAGGAGGAGAGGCTGAAGGACAGTTTTCATACTCCCTATGTGAGATGGTGAGGGAGTGCACGTGGCATTGGTAATGGCAGAGCAAAGCTCAGATTCCACATGCATTTTGAAAGCAAAATGGGAGATTGACTGGGGGTGAAGAATAACAGGGTGGGGAGGGAAACAGCACGGCTGGGCTAGTAGAAGACTGTAAGATTGTTTTTGCTTTTTTTTTTTTTTTGTTTTAAGGAGCTCTGGTGGCACAGTAGTTAAAGTGCTCAGTTGCAAACTGAAAGGTTAGTGGTTTGAACCCACCAACTGCTCGGAAGAAGAAAGATGTGGCAGTCTGCTTCAGTAAAGATAATGGCCTTGGAAACTCTATGGGGCAGTTCTACTCTGTCCTATAGGAACATTATGAGTCGGAATTGACTAGACCGCAATGGGTATGGGTTGCTTGTTTTAGTAACTATATAGTTGGAAATTGGAGATATTAACTGATTTAGGAAAAAGGGTAGGGCAAGGGGGTTCTTAGGGGGAGTTTGCGCCTGGATTTCAGATTATAAACCCTCTGAAGTTGTTGGGTTATAATAAATGTAACAGGACCAGGCATTTAACTTCCTCCAGGCCTCTGATTTCTGAGACTACATAAAATGTAATTATACCCTTAAATATCAGCAGGGTCTAGTGTTTTTTTTTTTTTTTTTTTTTTCTAGTGTAGTGGTGGCTCCATTGCAGGAGAGCCACTCACAGAAGAGCCATTGTATGTACTTTGATTTTTTTTCTTTTCTTTCATAATTAGTATTTTATTGGTTGTTTTGAAGATCAGTACAGAGACATTATGAACAATTTGTATACAATACTTAATGTACATACCAAAAATCTAAAAAGCCACGTAGTTAGAATTTTTTTTCTCCTGCGCTGAGAATCTTCCAGACCCAGGGGAAGATTGACACCAAGACACATGTAGATCTCCAAGGAACACCAAGTTCACAGATGTTGAGAGGAGACAAGGATCCTCCTCTAGAGAGAGAAAGCCCTCCTCTGGAGCCGGTGCCCTGAATTTGGACTTCTAGCTTCCTAAACTGTGAGAGAATAAATTTCTGTTAAAGCCATTCACTTGTGTATTTCTGTCACAGCAGCAGTAGATAACTGAGGTGCCTTTGGGGTGAAACGCTGGAATAATGGATGTTAGCGTTTTTTTTTTCTCTTTTATTTTGCATTATGATTTTAGTATACAGTCATGCGTTGCTTAATGTCTGTGATACGTTCTGTGAAATAGGACATTATGTGATTTGGATGTTGTGCGAACACCATATTATATACAGGCAGTCCCTGGGTTATGAGCGCCCAGCTTACAGACAACCTTGTAGTTAGAAACTGTAAAGCCTGTTATATTGAAAATTTGACGTACCAGTGAGGGGAGTGGCATTGGCCAGGCAGCCTAGCTTCGTGAAGGCTCTTGGCTCACTGTGGCCTGCAGGCACCGGGCAAACGCCCTTTTTGCCACCAACATGCCCAAGAGGAAGATCATCTCAGCTGAAGGCGTGGTGAAAGAGGAGGCCAAGAGGAGATCTGCAAGGTTGTCAGCTAAACCTGTTCCTACAAAAGTGGAGACCAAGCTGAAAAGGCAGCAGGAAGGGATATAGCTTCAGACAAAAAAAGTGCAAACAAAAGGGAAAAGGGGAGCAAAGGAAAAACACCTGAAGCGGCCAACAAGAAACTAAATGGAGAAACTAACAGCAAGGAGAGTCCAGCCTCTGAAGAACAGGAGAGAAAGCAGCCAAGTCTGCTGAATGTTTGCCTGCCATATCTTATCAGTGTCCCTGTATCCCCTTGTACAACCCAAAGGAATATTTTTATCAACTATTTTGTAAATGCAAGCTTGTTTCATAGCTGTAGAAACATTTTTAAGGAGTAGGAAATCCCACTTCATCCCATTTTTTAAGGGTAAATTTTTTTTTTTAAAGAGGTGAAATCATTTGTTGGCCTTTTTTCTCTCCTTTTGATATAGTCAGAAAATAGGGGGATGTTGAATTGTGGAAGGTTTGACAGTCTTGGGTGTCAACGTAATAGTCCACAAGATGGGTTGGCAGTTTTTATATCCCATAATACAAAGCATCCTTAATAGCAATTTGGAGTTGCAGTCATGCATTTATATGTCTTCAACATTTTAAATTACTTCCATTTCCATGTTCTTTAGTAAAATTGTTTCTTAGAGAAAATGCCTCCCTCATCATGGCTCTCCCTGTCAAAACCACGTGTTCTGTAACATCTCTGCTTGTGGTGGTCCAGTTTTCCTCATAACTTTGTTTATGTGCCGTGAAATGTTGAACATCTGCATGTGTAGTGCGTGTGATATCGAATTGTGAATCAGTGGGACATACGATATAACAGCTTATCAACAACTGGGGAACACAATTCAATCCATAACAGTGTGATTTCATTTAAATGAAGTTCAAAAACAGGCACAACTACTCCCTGTGATAGAAGCGAGAATAGTGGTTACTCCAGATTGGTGATTGTAATGACTAGGAGGGGTCACAAGGGTTCTGTGGTGTTGGAAATGTTCTATATTTTGACATGGGTAGCAGTTACATGGATGTTATATATAGAGTGAAATTCAGGCTATATACCTAAGATTTCTGCACTTAACTGTATATACTTTAATTGAAGAGGCATGATGAGGTCGCTATGAGTTGGAATCAACGCGACAGCAGTGGGTTTTTTTTTTTAGTGAGAATATGACAGTTTGACCAGTTGATGTTTGATGAGGACGATCAGAAGAGATGATGATGAGAGGTGTTTTAAAAGAATTTGAAAGGAGTGTGCGAGGTCCCAGGGAAAAAATGATATCTAGATTTTTTTTTGCAAAAACGATCCTTTTATAGGATTGTCTTGCAAATGGCAGATGTTGTAATGAAGGCTCTCGTATCATGCTATTTTACAGTCTGTCAAAAAATTATGCTCCAACCCTCCACCAATTCATCAATTCCTTGTTCTAAGAATTAATGCAGAATTGTAAGTGTAACCTACATGTTGGTAGATATAAAATAAATTATGAAGGTAAATTTTTTTTTGTTTCTTTTTTTGGGGGAAAATTCCAATCACATCTATTTTTCATCATTGTAAAATTTGGTCCCTGCTTAAGGTAAATCACCGTGTGGCTTTTTTTCCTCCCATTTAGGGTTGCTATGGGTTGGAATCATCTTGACGGCAGGGGGTTTGGTTTTTTGGAATTGTTCTTGGGTAATTAAAATTTTCTTTTTTTAATGAGGATGGGCTGTAATTCCTTTGGCTGCAGGGTTTTGAGTGCAGTAAAAGCCTTTGGTGTGTTCTTTGTAACAGTAAGATAAGAAAAAGCTCAAAAAAACCCTTTATGAGCTTCAGTGAGATTTGACTGAAAGTGTTCTTCGCACTTCTACCTAGTCCTGTCTGTCTGGCAGTGGGGTGATGGATGAGTATCCTACTGTAATATGGAAGGGACATCTGGGGGCAATCATCAGCGAAAGCTGATGGTAGATTGTTGACCACTTTATCAGCAGTCTTTCACAGTTGAGATTTCTGAAAATTTAAATTGTTTACTTCCTCAGAGGAAGTGGACTACTGTTCTAGGGAAGATAAAGGGAAGTCTTATGCCAGCCTT
Source organism: Loxodonta africana (assembly GCF_030014295.1). Lineage (NCBI taxonomy): Eukaryota > Metazoa > Chordata > Mammalia > Proboscidea > Elephantidae > Loxodonta > Loxodonta africana. The sequence continues at coordinate 46,286,126 of NC_087353.1, forward strand.
AGTTTTCCATCTCAAATAAGAGATCATATCTGTTTTATGTTTGTAAGTATATAGTTTAATCCTTTTATGGAATAGGGAGATTGCATATTAGTGAGCTGGTATCTAGTAGTGGTGTCACAAAGAAAGGAAATGATAGATGAAAGATAGGAATAAGAGAGTGATTAGGGAAGAGAAATGAGTGGTGGCAGCCGTTCTTAGAATAGTACCCAGCATACAGTAAGCACTCAATAAATGTTGCCTCTTTGGGGCCGAGAGTGTGGTGGGAGGAATTTTTTTTTTTTTTTTTTTAACTCTGACAGAGACTCTTGCCCCATTGGAATGCTTAGATATTTTGGGGGAGGCAGCTTTGGCTCTCAACTTTTTCGGTTGTTCTGTTGTTGTAATACAAATACTTACTTAGAATTATTTTTTCTTTGTATTGTGTAGCCTTTAAATAAAATTTTGTCTGCGTAGGCTTAGGGAGGAAAATGATAGAAGTTAGGAGTGATTGAAAACCAGAAGATTTTTAGCTACTTGAACACTTTCGGACACCCTGAACTTGGTGATGGGGACAGACTTGAATAAGACATGGTTCCTGTCCTTGAGCTTAGTGTCAAGAGGGGGAGATAAATAAACAAGTTCATGACTTCAGTGCAGAGTTCATGGAGATTGTGTCATCCATAGATTTTTCTGATGAAAGGTAAGGTAGCTGTGAAAGTATTGTGAGGTTATGGGTAATAATAACAATAGCAATTATAACTTATTAACATTTAAAAACATTTATTGAGTGCTTACTGCATACTGGCTTCTATTTTAAGTGCCTTAAGTTTTTAACTCTTTTAAGACTTATAACTTCCCCTATGAAGTAAGTGCTGTTATTATCCTCATTTTACCTATGAGGAAACTGAGGTCTATAGAGGTTAAGTAATGTGGATTTGAACCTTGACAGTCTAGTTCCAAAGTCTGTGCTCTTAACTGCTGTGTTAGAATGTCTGTTTTACTCCAGTTTAAATTTGAAATACACTGTACTTACATGGTTTTAATGGCAACTCTGTGGGAGAAAAGACCTGGCAATCTGCTCTCATAAAGATTACACAGTCTAGAAAACCCTATTCTGTCATGTAGGGTCACTACGAATCAGAATCGACTTGACAGCACACAACAACATGCTTCATAGTACAAGATAGGCTCAAGTTTTTGAATATCCATGCTGAGTGTAACTCACTGTAGCTGCTTAGAGTGAGTGTGTCTGTACTGTGGGAGTTTGAAATGAGACACCCTATTTTTACCCTTTCCCCTTCCTGTATTATCATGATTGTTTTGTCATTCTCTTAACCCTCTCGCATCTTCTATTACATCATTCTGTCATTCAGTAAAAATATTTTACTGGGTTTATTTTTTGTGTTATAAACATATACATAATGAATTTTACTATATAGTGATCAGACTGGAAGATTTGTGAATTATTGGAATGATATACTTGTTAGTGTAATGACAGATTTAAATTTGTTGTAAACATGGTTAAGACCGATTGATTAATTTAAAGGAAGAATTATGTTTGCTTTGTTCTTTATAAGAATGCGAAGGAAGTGGAGAAGAAGGATTAAAAATACCTTACAGTAGTCAAGGGAATGACAGAGTGACCTCGTTTGCCAAGTTTATTTATGGTAGTATTGAAACCAACTTTTGAAAGTTGGAAACAAAGAAGAAGGGTCAGTAGTTGCAAAATATGGCTTTGGTGATAGAAACGATGCCAGAGATTGAATGATAGAATTTTGCAAGACCAGTGACTTCTTCATTGCAGATACCTTCTTTCACCAACATAAACGACGACTATACACATGGACCTCGCCAGATGGAACACACAGAAATCAAATTGACTCCATCTGTGGAAAGAGACGATGGACGAGCTCAATATCGTCAGTCAGAACAAGGCCAGGGGCCAACTGTGGAACAGATCATCAATTGCTCCTATGCAAGTTCAAGCTGAAACTGAAGAAAATCAGAGCAAGTCCACGAGAGCCAAAATATGACCTTGAATATGTCCCACCTGAATTTAGAGACCATCTCAAGAATAGATTTGTTGCATTGAACACTAGTGACTGCAGACCAGACGAGCTGTGGAAGGACACCAAGGACATCAACCATGAAGAAAGCAAGAGGTCACTGAAAAGACAGGAAGGAAAGAAAAGACCAAGGTGGATGTCAGAGAAGACTCTGAAACTTGCTCTTGAGCATCGAGCAACTAAAGCAAAAGGAAGAATTGATGAGGTAAAAGAACGGAACACAATATTTCAAAGGGCCTCTCAAGAAGACAAAGTAAAGTATTATAATGACATGTGCAAAGAGCTGGAGATGGAAAACCAAAAGGGAAGAACACGCTCGGCTTTTCTCAAGCTGAAAGACCTGAAGAAAAAATTCAAGCCTCGAGTTGCAACAGTGAAGGATTCCATGGGGAAAATATGAAATGATGCAGGAAGCATCAAAAGAAGATGGAAGGAATACACAGAGTCGTTATACCAAAAAGAGTTAGTCGATGTTCAACCATTTCAAGAGGTGGCATATGATCAGGAACCGATGGTACTGAAGGAAGAAGTCCAAGCTGCTCTGAAGGCATTGGCGAAAAACAAGGCTCCAGGAATTGATGGAATATCAATTGAGATGTTTCAACAAACAGATGCAGTGCTGGAGGTGCTCACTCGTCTATGCCAAGAAATATGGAAGACAGCTTCCTGGCCAACTGACTGGAAGAGATCCATATTTATGCCTATTCCCAAGAAAGGTGATCCAGCCGAATGTGGAAATTATAGAACAATATCGTTAATATCACATGCAAGCAAAATTCTGCTGAAGATCATTCAAAAACGGCTGCAGCAGTATATCGACAGGGAACTCCCGGAAATTCAGGCTGGTTTCAGAAGAGGATGTGGAACCAGGGATATCATTGCTGATGTCAGATAATACCCTGGCTGAAAGCAGAGAATACCAGAAGGATGTTTACCTGTGTTTTATTGATTTTGCAAAGGCATTTGACTGTGTGGATCATAACAAACTATGGATAACACTGCGAAGAATGGGAATTCCAGAACACTTAATTGTGCTCATGAGGAACCTGTTCTGTACATAGATCAAGAGGCAGTTGTTCAGACAGAACAAGGGGATACTGATTGGTTTAAAGTCAGGAAAGGTGTGCATCGGGGTTGTATTCTTTCACCATACCTATTTAATCTGTATGCTGAACAAATAATCCGAGAAGCTGGACTATATGAAGAAGAATGGGGCATCAGGATTGGAGGAAGACTCATTAACAACCTGTGTTATGCAGATGACGCAACCTTGCTTGCTGAAAGTGAAGAGGACTTCAAGCACTTGCTAATGAAGATCAAAGACCACAGCCTTCAGTATGGATTGCACCTCAACATAAAGAAAACAAAAATCCTCACAACTGGACCAGTGAGGAACATCATGATATATGGAGAAAAGATTGAAGTTGTCAGGGATTTCATTTTACTTGGATGCACAATCAACAGCCATGGAATGAGCAGTCAAGAAAGCAGAAGACACATTGCATTAGATAAATATGCTGCAAAGGACCTCTTCAAAGTGTTGAAGAGCAAAGATGTCACCTTGAAGATAAAGGTGCGCCTGACCCAAGCCATGGTATTTTCAATCTCATCATATACATGTGAAAGCTGGACAATGAATAAGGAAGACCGAAGAAGAATTGATGCCTTTGACCCCTGGTGTTGGTGAAGAATATTGAATATACCCTGGACTGTCAAATGAACGAACAAATCTGTCTTAGAAGAAGTATAACCAGAATGGTCCTTAGAAGCAGGGATGGCGAGACTGCATCTTATATACTTCGTATATGTTGTCATGAGGGTTCCATCCCTGGAGAAGGACATCATGCTTGGTAGAGTACAGGGTTAGCGGAAAAGAGGAGGACCCTCAACGAGAGGGATTGACACAGTGGCTGCAACAATGAGCTCAAGCATAACAATGATTGTAAGGATGGCTCAGGACTGGGCAGTGTTCCGTCCTGTTGTGCGTTGGGTGGCTATGAGTGGGAACCGACTTGACAGGGCCTAAGAACAGCACCAGCATACTCTAGATATTAGTCCTCTGTCAAACGTGCTTTGCAAATATTTTCTCCCAGTCGGTAGGTTGCCTTTTCGCCGTTTTAACAGAGTTTTTTGTAGAGGAAATATTTGTAATTTGATGAAGTTCAGTTTATCAATTATTTATTTATTAATTTATGAACCATGCTTTAGAAGATCCTCTATGTGATGGATTGACACAGCTGCTGCAACAGTGGCCTCAAACCTAGCAAAGGTTGTGAGAATGGCACAGGACTGGACAATGTTTCGTCATGTTGGACATACGGTGGCTATGAGTTGGAACCAACTCGACGGCACCTAATAACATCATTCTTTTCATGCCAGTTCTGAGAACTCTTCACATAGCCCTAAATCCTAAAGATTCCAGGTTTATCCATGTTGTAGCATACAATAATCATTCCTTTTTTTTTAAAAATAATTTTTATTGTGCTTTAAGTGAAAGTTTACAAATCAAGTCAGTCTCACACACATAAACCCATGTACACCTTGCTACACACTTCCAATTACTCTTCCTCTAATGAGACAGCCCGCTGTCTCCCTCCGCTCTCTCTTTTCGTGTCCATTTTGCCAGCTTCTAACCCCCTCCACCCTCTCATCTCCCCTCCAGGCAGGAGATGCCAACATAGTCTCAAGTGTCCACCTGATCCAAGAAGCTCACTCCTCACCATCATCCCTCTCCAACCCATTGTCCAGTCCAATCCATGTCTGAAAAGTTGGCTTCAGGAGTGGTTCCTGTCCTGGGCCAGCAGAAGGTCTGGGGGCCATGACCACCGGGGTCCTTGTAGTCTCAGTCAGACCATTAAGTCTGGTCTTATGAGAATTTGGGGTCTGCATCCCACTGCTCTCCTGCTCCCTCAGGGGTTCTCTGTTGTGTTCCCTGTCAGGGTGGTCATCGGGTGTAGCCAGGCACCATCTAGTTCTTCTGGTCTCAGGATGATGTAGTCTCTGGTTCATGTGGCCCTTTCTGTCTCTTGGGCTCGTAATTGCCTTGTGTCCTTGGTGTTCTTCATTCTCCTTTGATCCAGGTGGGTTGAGACCAATTGATGTATCTTAGATGGCTGGTTGCTAGCGTTTAAGACCCCAGACGTCACTCTTCAAAGTGGGATGCAGAATGTTTTCTTAATAGATTTCATTATGCCAATTGACTTAGATGTCCCCTGAAACCGTGGTCCCCAGACCCCTTCCCCTGCTATGCTGGCCTTCGAAGCATCCAGTTTATTCAGGAAACTTCTTTGCTTTTGGTTTAATGCAGTTGGCTGACCTCCCCTGTATTGTGTGCTTTCTTTCTCTTCACCTAAAGTAGTTCTTATCTACTATGTAATTAGTGAATGTCCCTCTCCCACCATCCCTCCCTGCCCCCTCTCGTAACCACAAAAGAATGTTTTCTTCTCAGTTTAAACTGTTTCTCAAGTTCTGAGAATAGTGGTCTTATACAATATTTGTCCTTTTGCAACTAATTTCACTCAGCATAATGCCTTCCAGGTTCCTCCATATTAGGAAATGTTTCACAGATTCCTCACTGTTCTTTATTGATGTGTAGTATTGCATTGTGTGAATATACCATAATTTATCCATTCATTCGTTGATGGGCACCTTGGTTGCTTTCATGTTTTTGCTGTTGTAAACAGTGCTGCAGTAAACATGGGTGTGCATATATCTGTTCGAGTAAAGGCTCTTGTTTCTCTAGGATATATTGCAAGGAGTGGGGTTGCTGGATCGTATGGTAGTTTAATTTCTAGTTTTTTAAGAAAGCGTGAAATCGATTTCCAAAGTGGTTGTACCATTACTCCAGCAGCGTATAAGTGCTCCAAGCTCTCCACAGCCTCTCCAGTATTTTTTGTTTTGAGTTTTTTGGATTAATGCCAGCCTTGTTTTTTTGTTGGAGTGAGATGAAATCTCATTGTAGTTTTGATCTGCATTTCTCTAATGGCTAATGATCGTGAATATTTCCTCATATATCTGTTAGCTACCTGAATGTCCTCTTTAGTGAAGTGTCTATTCATATCTTTTGCCCATTTTTTAATTGGGAAATAAAAAAAAAATTTTTTTTTTTTTTATTTGTCTTTTTGCAGTTGAGTTTTTGCAGTATCACATAGATTTTAGAGATCAGGCGCTGATCAGAAATGTCATAGCTAAAAACTTTTTCCCAGCCTGTAGGTAGTCTTTTTACTCTTTTGGTGAAGTCTTTGGATGAGCATAGGTGTTTGATTTTTAGGAGCTCCCAGTTATCTAGTTTTTCTTCTACATTCTTTGTAATGTTTAAAAAAACAAAACCAAACCCACTGCCGTCGAGTCAATTCTGACTCATAGCGACCCTACAGGACAGAGTAGAACTGCCCTATAGAGTTTCCAAGGAGCACCTTGCGGATTTGAACTGCCAACCTGGTGGATAATAGCCGTAGCGCTTAACCACTACGCCATTGGGGTTTCTGGGTTATAATGTTTTGTATACTGTTTATGCTGTGTGTTAGGGCTCCTAATGTTGTCCCTGTTTTTTCTTCCATGATCTTTATCGTTTTAGATTTTATATTTAGGTCTTTGATTCATTTTGAGTTAGTTTTTGTGCATGCAGTGAGGTATGGGTCTTGTTTCATTTTTTTGCAGATGGATATCCAGTTATGCCAGCAGCATTTGTTAAAAAGACTGTCTTTTCCCCATTTAACTGTTTTGGGGCCTTTGTCAAATATCAACTGCTCATATGTGGATGGATTTATGTCTGGATTTTCAATTCTGTTCCATTGGTCCATGTATCTGTTGTTGTACCAGTACCAGGCTGTTTTGACTACTGTGGTGGTATAATAGTTTCTAAAATCAGGTAAAGTAAGGCCTCCTACTTTCTTCTTCTTTTTCAGTAATGGTTTATTTATCTGGGGCCTCTTTCGCTTCCATATGAATTTGGAGATTTGTTTTTCCATCTTATTAAAGAATGTCGTTGGGATTTGGATCGGAATTGGATTAAATGTATAGATTGCTTTTGGTAGAATAGACATTTTTATAATGTTAAGTCTTCCTATCTACGAGCAAGGTATGTTCTTCCACTTATGTAAGTCTCTTTTGGTTACTTGCAGAAGTGTACTGTAGTTTTCTTTGTATAAATCTTTTACATCTCCGGTAAGATTTATTCCTAAGTATTTTATCTTCTTTGGGGCTACTGTAAATGGCATTGATTTGGTGATTTCCTCTTCGATATTCTTTTTGTTGGTGTAGAAGAATCCAACTGATTTTTGTACGTTTATCTTGTATCCTGATGCTCTGCTGAACTCTTCTATTAGTTTCAGTAGTTTCCTAGAGGATTCCTTAGGAGTAACATCATGATGAATGGAGAAAAGATTGAAGTTGTCAAGGATTTTATTTTACTTGGATCTACAATCAACAGCTATGGAAGCAGCAGTCAGGAAATCAAAAGACGCATTGCATTGGGTAAATGTGCTGCAAAGGACCTCTTTAAAGTGTTGAAGAGCAAAGATGTCACCTTGAAGACTAAGGTGCAGCTGTCCGAAGCCATGGTATTTTCAGTCCCGTCATATGCCTGTGAAAGCTGGACAATGAATAAGGAAGACTGAAGAAGAATTGACGCCTTTGAATTGTGGTGTTGGCGAAGAATATTGAATATACCATGGACTGCCAAAAGAACGAACAAATCTGTCTTAGAAGAGCACAGCCAGAATGCTTCTTAGAAGGAAGGATGGCGAGACTGCGTCTTACCTATGTTGGACATGTTGTCAGGAGGAATCTGTCCCTGGAGAAGGACGTCATGCTTGGCAGAGTACTGGGTCACCAGAAAAGAGGAAGACCCTGAATGAGGTGGATTGACACAGTAGCTGGAACAATGAGCTCAAGCATAGCAATGATTGTTAAGGGTGGCGCAGGACCGGGTAGTGTTTCGTTCTGTTGTGCACAGGGTTGCTATCAGTCAGAACCGACTTGACGGCACCTAAAGACGACGACGACGGTCTGAGCTTTTTCTTTTGTTCCATTAATCTGTGTGTCTTTCTTTCCCTATATAAATTTTAGAATAATATTGTGTGTATCTACAAAAAATTCTGACTGGAATTTTGATAGGAATTGTATTAAAGCTCTATATTAATTTGGAAAGAATTGATGTCTTTACTGTGTAGAGTCCTCCCATCTCTGTCAGTCAAGGTTCCCTAGAGACACAGATTCAATAGGATGTTATGTTTATGTGTGTGTTTGAAGAGATTTATTTCAAGAAATTGGCTAAAGGAATTATTGAGGCTGGCAAGTCCGAAATTAGTAAGGTAGATGGCACGCTGCAAACTCAGGCAAGAATTGATTTTGTAGCCTTGAGGCAGAATTCCTTTTCAGGAAGACCTTAGTTTTTGTTTTTACGGGTTTCAGCTGATTGAATGAGGTCCATCACATTATGGAGGGTAATCTCCTTTACTTAAAGTTAACTGACCGGAAACCTTAAGCACATTCACGAAATACCTTCACAGCAACACCTAGACTTGTATTTGAGCAAACAGCTAAGCACAATTGCCTAGCCAGTTTGACACATAAAATTAACTGTCACAGCCCACCCGTTGTCAGCTTGATACCCACACGTCTCCTTAAACTGTATTTAATCTCTAAATAAAGATAATAACAAAGTTATACTTTGCCTAAATACAACTACCTGCCTGTAAGCAAAAGTGCCCTAACTCTTTCTCCAGAAGGAACAAATTCCTGGTTTGATGTTCATTCTTCTTTTTGGTGTCCTATCACTTAAATACTGTAATGTAAAGTTAAAGAATCCCTGGTGGTGCAGTGGTTAAGTGCTTAGCTGGTAACTGAATGGTCAGCAGTTCAAACCCACCCAGTGGCTTCTCCTGAGAAAATCTGGCTGTCTGCTCCCTTAAATATAATAGCCAAGGAAGCCCTGTGGGGCAGTTTACTCTGTTATGTAGATAAGGTCCCTGTGAGTTCAGAATGGATTTTGGTTTGGGGTTAGTTTCCCACTGACTTTAATCACAAGGCATGGTAGTACTGAGTCGCCCTAACTGAGCTCCTGCATTCTAGACATACTCTTCCTTAACTCCATTATGTAGTATCAATATCAGTCCTATTTCCCTTTGGCCATCTGGATCTGTCACCTCAGTCAGTGCAGTAACTCCTTTGCCTTTTGATTCAGAGTTGTGAGGAGCCCGAAGTGTCCTGCGGCAGTCTTAACTTCTAATTCAGTGAATTCATTGTTGTGTTGTCTGGTGGAAACATTCCACCCTTTGGAACTAAGACTTGTAGACCAGCAGAGCATAAGGTTGTAGGGAAGCAAAAATTTTCGTAGTGGATCGCTAGGGGTTATAGTGAGTGGTGCTACTCCCATTTCTGCCCCTTGATTCCTGGACTCATGAACCCTGGCTATGGGAGAAATAGCAGCATTTGTTGAAGATACTTTTCTTTACTCAGTGAGCGGTCCTGGCACTCTTGGTGAAAATTCGTTGACGCATGGGTTTATTTCTGGATTCTCAATTCTGTTGCATTGATCTATATGTCTATCCTATGCCAGTAGCACACTGTCTTCATTACCATTGCTTTATAGTAAGTTTTGAAATCAGAACACGTGAGTGCTTCTACCTTGTTCTCTTTTTCAAGATTGTTTTGGCTATGCTGGGTTCCTTGCAATTCCATGCGAGTTTTAGAATCAGCTTATCAGTTTCTACGAAGAAGTCAGCTGGGATTCTTCTAGTCAGTGGTTTTTAATGTATTCACTCACTGAGTTGTATAGCTATCACCACCATTAATTTTAGAACATTTTCAGTACCCTAAAAAGAAACCCTGTACCTATGAGAAATGACTATCTTTCCCACCCTCCAGCTTTAGATAGCCATTAGTACTTTCTGTGTCTGTGCTGTTGTTGTTAGCTGCCATCGAGTTGGCCCACAGCTCATGAAATCCATATGCACAACAGGGTCAGACCCTTGTGATCCATAGGGCTTTCACTGGCTGATTTTTTGGGAAGTAGATCACTAGGCTTTTTTTTCCTTAGTCTGTCTTAGTATGGAAGTTCTGTGAAAGCCTGTTCAGCATCATAGATAGCATCAAGACTCCACTGACAGATGGGTGGTGGCTGCGCTTGAGGTACATTGGTTGGGAATCGACCTGGTCTCCCGGCTGGAAGGTGAGAATTCTACCACTGAACCACTACTGCCCCCTTCTGTCTCTTTAGATTTGCCTGTTCTGGACATTTCATTATAAATGGAATCATACAATGTGTGGTCTTTTGTGACTGACTGACTGCTTTCACTTAGCATGTTTTCAAGGTTTATCCATGTTGTAGCATACAATAATTATTCCTTTTTTTTAAAATAATTTTTATTGTGCTTTAAGTGAAAGTTTACAAATCAAGTCAGTCTCACACACAAAAACCCATGTACACCTTGCTACACACTTCCAATTACTCTTCCTCTAATGAGACAGCCCGCTGTCTCCCTCCGCTCTCTCTTTTCGTGTCCATTTTGCCAGCTTCTAACCCCCTCCACCCTCTCATCTCCCCTCCAGGCAGGAGATGCCAACATAGTCTCAAGTGTCCACCTGATCCAAGAAGCTCACTCCTCACCATCATCCCTCTCCAACCAGTCCAATCCATGTCCAGTCCAATCCATGTCTGAAAAGTTGGCTTCAGGAGTGGTTCCTGTCCTGGGCCAGCAGAAGGTCTGGGGGCCATGACCACCGGGGTCCTTGTAGTCTCAGTCAGACCATTAAGTCTGGTCTTATGAGAATTTGGGGTCTGCATCCCACTGTTCTCCTGCTCCCTCAGGGGTTCTCTGTTGTGTTCCCTGTCGGGGTGGTCATCGGGTGTAGCCAGGCACCATCTAGTTCTTCAGGTCTCAGGATGATGTAGTCTCTGGTTCATGTGGCCCTTTCTGTCTCTTGGGCTCGTAATTGCCTTGTGTCCTTGGTGTTCTTCATTCTCCTCTGATCCAGGTGGGTTGAGACCCATTGATGTATCTTAGATGGCTGGTTGCTAGCGTTTAAGACCCTAGACACCACTCTTCAAAGACTTCATTCCTTTTTTATGGCCAAATAATATTCCACATTTTATTTATCCACTCATCAGTTGATGGACATTTGGGTTGTTTCTACTTCTTGGTTATTATCAATAGTGCTGCTATGAACATTCATATACAGGTTTTTGTGTAGATGTATGTTTTCATTTTCTTGGGTCTATACCTAGGAGTGAAACATATGGTAACTCAATGGTTATTCTTTTGAGGAACTACTAGCCTGTTTTACACAGTGCAGACTATTTTACAATCCCACCAGCAGTGTGTAACAGTTCCCATTTTTCTACATCCTCAACAACACTTTGTATTATCAGTCTTTTTGATTATAGCCGTTCTAGTGAAGTTATAAACCAAACTGAACCTGTTGCTGTCGAATCAATTTCCATGAGTAGAATTTATGGGACAGAGTAGGGCTTCCCAGGCTATAATCTTTTGCAGAAGCAGACTGCCACATCTTTTTCCTGTGGAGCAGCTGGTGAGTTTGAACTACTGACCTTTTGGTTAGCAGCCAAGTGCTTATCTACTTTGCCAGCAGGACTGTTTTAGTGAAGTTATAATCACATGTTAAAATAAAACAACCAGCTGCTGTTGAGTCGGCTTTGACTCATGGCGAACCCCATGTGTGTCACAGTAGAACTGTGCTCCATGACGTTTTCAATGACTGATTTTTCGGAAGTACATTGCCAGGGTGTTCTTCCCAGGTGCCTCTGGGTGGTCTTGAACCGCCAGCCTTTTGTTTAGCATCCAAGCACTTAACTGTTTGAGCTACCATGGAACTCCAGTGGGTACAAAGTAATATCTGATTGTTTTCATTAACATTTTTCTGATGGCAGATGATGTTGACCATACTTTCATGTTCTTAACTGTAGGGTCGCTATGAGTCAAAATTGACTCAACAGCAACAGGTTTTTTTGTTTTATTGGCCATTTATGTATCTTCTTTGAAGAAATGTCTATTCAGATCCTTTGCCCATTTTTAAATTGGGTTATTTACCTTCTTATTATTGAATTGTAGGGGTTTTAAAAATACTCTAGGTGGCAAGCCCTTATCAGATTTTTATATGATTTACAAATTTTTTCTGCCATTTTGTGGATTTTCTTTTCACTCGAAATACATTTGGTTTTTTAATGTTTATTTTCTGTCTCCTGCTGAAACACACTTATTAGTTCTGTTGCTGTTATTGTTAGGTGCCGTTGAGTTAGTTCCAACTCATAGCAACCCTGTGCACTACAGAATGAAACACTGCCCGGTCCTGTGCCACACTCAGAATTGTTATGCTTGGGCACATTGTTGCAGCCACTGTGTCAATCCATCTCGTTGAGGGTCTTCCTCTTTTTTTGCTGAACCTCTCCTTTACCAAGCGTGATGTCCTTCTCCAGGGACTGATCCCTCCTGATAACACGTCCAAAATATGTAAGATGTAGTCTCGCCATCCTTGCTTCTAAGGAGCAGTCTGGTTGTACTTCTTCGAAGACGGATTTGTTTGTTCTTTTGACAGTAGATGGTATGTACAGTATTCTTTGCCAATACCACAATTCTAAGGCGTCAATTCTAATTCAGTCTTATTCATTGTCCAGCTTTCACATGCATAGGATGCATTTGAAAATACCATGCCTTGTGTCAGGCACACCTTAGTCTTCAAGATGACATCTTTGATTTTCAACACTTTTAAAGAGACCTTTCATAGCAGTTTTGCCCAGCGCAACACGTCTTTTGATTTCTTGACTGCTGCTTCCATGGCTGTTGATTGTGGATCCACGTGATACGAAATCCTTGACAACTTCAATCTTTTCTCTGTTTATCATCATGTTGCTTATTGGTTCAGTTGTGAGGATTTTTGTTTTCTTTATGTTGAGGTACACCTTTATGTTGAGGTACACCTTTATGTTGAGGTACACATCCATACTGAAGGCTGTGGTCTTTGATCTTCATTAATAAGTGCTTCAAGTCGTCTTCACTTTCAGCAAGCAATGTTGTGTCATCTGCATAATGCAGGTTGTTAGTGAGTCTTCCTCCAGTCCTGATGCCCTGTTCTTCTTCATACAGTCCAGCTTCTCGTATTATTTGCTCAGTGTACAGACTGATGCACACCTTTCCTGACTTTAAACCATGCAGTATCCCCTTGTTCTGTCTGAACAACTGCCTCTTGATCTATGTACAGAACAGGTTCCTCATGAGCACAATTAAGCATTCTGGAATTCCCATTCTTCGCAGTGTTATCCATAGTTTGTTATGATCCACACAGTTGAATGCCTTTTCATGGTAAATAAAACACAGGTAAATGTCTTTCAGGTATTCTTTGCTTTCAGCCAGGATATCATCTGACATCAGAAATGATAACCCTCATTCCACCTCCTCTTCTGAATCTGGCCTGAATTTCTGGCCGTTCCCTGTAGGTACACTGCTGCAGTCGCTTTTGAATGATCTTCAGCAAAATTTTACTTGTGTGTAATATTTATGATACTGTTTGATAATCTCCCCATTTGGTTGGGCCACCTTTCTTGGGAATAGGCATAAATATGGATCTCTTCCAGTCACTTGGCCAGGTAGCTGCCTTCCAAATTTGTTGCAATAGACAAGTGAACACTTCTAGTACTGCATCCATTTGCTGAAACGTCTCAGTTGATACTCTGTCAGGCCCTGGAGCTTTGTTTTTTGTCAGTGTCTTCAGTGCAGCTTGAATTTCTTCTTTCAGGGCACCATCAGTTCCTGATCATATGCTACTTATTGAAATGGCTGAAGGTTGTTCAATTCTTTTTGGTATAATGACTCTGTGTATTCCTTTCATCTTCTTTTGGTGCTCCCTGTGTTTTTTAATGTTTTCCCCATGGAATCCTTCACTGTTGCAACTTGAGGCTTGAATTTTTTCTTCAATTCTGTCAGCTTGAGAAATGCTGAGCATGTTCTTCCCTTTTGGTTTTCTATCTCCAGCCCTTTGCACATGTCATTATAATACTTTGTCTTCTCAAGCCACCCTTTGAAATCTTCTGTTCATTTCTTTTACTTCATCATTTCTTCCTTTTTGCTTTAGCTACTCAATATTCAAGAGCAAGTTTCAGAGCCTCTTCTGACATCCATTTGGTCTTTTCTTTCTTTCCTGTCTTTTCAGCGACCTCTTGCTTTCTTCATGGATGATGTCCTTGATGTCATTGTACATCTTGTCTGGCCTTCGGTCATCAGTGTTCAGTGTGTCAGATCTATTCTTGAGATGGTCTTTAAATTCAGGTGGGATATACTTAAGGTTGTACTTTGGCTCTCGTGAACATGTTCTGATTTTCTTCAGTTTCAGCTTGAACTTGGATATGAGCAGTTGATGTTCTGTTCCGCAGTTGGCCCTGGCCTTATTCTGACTGATGGGTGATACTGAGTTTTTCCATCGTCTCTGTCCACACATGTCGTGGATTTGATTCCTGTGTATTGCATCTGGCAAGGTCCACATGTATAGTTGCCGTTTATGTTGGTGAAAAAAGGTATTTGCAATGAAGAAGTCATTGGTCTTGCAAAATTCTACCATTCAATCTCTGGCATTATTTATACCACCAAGGCCCTATTTTCCAACTACCAATCCTGCTTTACGTCCAACTTTCACATTCCAATCACCAGTAATTATCAGTGCATCGTGATTGCATGTTTGATCAATTTCAGACTGCAGAAGCTGGTAAAAATCTTCAGTTTCTTCATCTGTGGTCTTAGTAGTTGGTGAGTAAATTTGAATAATAGTCATATTAACTGGTCTTTCTTGTAGGTGTATGGATATTATCCTATCACTGACAGCGTTGTACCTCAGGGTATATCTTGAAGTGTTCTTTTTGACGATGAATGCAGTGCCACTCCTCTTCAAGTTGTCATTCCCGGCATAGTAGACTATGTGATTGTCTGATTCAAAATGGCCAATACCAGTCCATGTCAGCGCACTAATGCCTAGGATATCGATGTTTATGCATTCCATTTCTTTTTTGACGATTTCCAATTTTCCTAGATTCATACTTCCTACATTCCAGGTTCTGATTATTAATGGATGTTTGCAGCTGTTTCTTCTCATTTTGAGTCGAGCCACATCAGCAGATGAAGGTCCCGAAAGCCTAACTCCATCCACATAATTAAGGTCAACTCTATTTTGAGGAGGCAGCTTTTCTCCAGTTGTCTTTTGAGTGCCTTCCCACCTGGGGTGCTCCTCTTCCGGCACTATATCAGAGAGTGTTCTGCTGCTGTTCATAATGTTTACGCTGGCTAATTCTTTTCAGAAGTAGACTTCCAGGTCCTTCTTCCTAGTCTGTCTTAGTCTGGAAACTCAGCTGAAACCTGTCTACCATGTGTGCCCCTGTTGGTATCTGAATACCGGTGGCATAGCTTCCAGCATCACAGCAACACGCAAACCCCCACGGTACAACAAACTGTCAGACACGTGAGGTTTAATAGTTCTAGAAGGGTTTTTTTGGTAGGTTTTTTTGGATTTTCTTCACGTTACCTGCAAGTAGGGAGAGTTTCTTTTTTCCTGATCTCTATGCCTTTTATTTTCTTTCTTACTTTTTTGCATCAGCTAGAATTCCAGTACTACATTGAATAAGAGTGGTGAGAGTGTACATTATTGCCTCGTTCCTGATGTTGGGAAATGCATTTGGTCTTTCATCATTAAGTGTAATAATGTTAACCAGTTACCACTGAGTCAGTTCCAATTCGTGGTGACCCCATGTGTGTCAGAGTAGAACTGTGCTCCATAGGGTTTTCAGAGATTGTGATCTTTTGTAAGCAGATCACCAAGCTTTCCTTCTCCAGCACCTGTGGGTGAATTTGAAACACCAACCTTTCGGTCAGTAGCTGAGGACTTAACTGTTTGTATCATCCAGTGACTCCAAAGTTGTAGGTTTTTTGTAGATGCTTGGTGTTACAAAGTTGAGGAGGTCCCCCCTTTATTCGTATATTTTCTGAAAGTTTTTCTGTGAATGGGTATTCTCTTGCTAAATGCTTTTTTTGTTTTGATTAATATGATCATGTGATTTTTTTTTTTTTTAGCCTGTTAGTTCTGTGGATTACACTGATTGGTTTTTCAATATTGAGCTAGCCTTACTTCCCTGGATTAAATTCTGCGTGGTCATGGTGTATAATTTTTTTATATATATTGTTTAATTCTATTTGCTAATACTTGTTAAAGTTTGTTGTGTGAGGGTATTGGTCTGCAGTTTTCTTTTTTATATTGTCTTTGGTTTTGGTAGCTTCATAAAATGAATTAGGAAGTGTTCTGTTTTCTGTATGAGATTGTGTAGAATTGTTTGTAATTCTTTTTTAACTATTTGGTAGAATTCTCTAGTGAAACCATTGGGGCCTGGAGATTTCTTTTTCTGGAGGCTTTTAATTACAAATTCAATTTCCTTAAAAATTACTGGGCTATTCAAATTATCTGTTTCAGTTTTGGTGAGTGTGCTACTTTGTGGTTTTTGAGAAATTAGTCTGCTGACCCTTAGAGTAGCAAGAACTCATTACTCCTGGGTACGGGAGGGAGTTTCAGCTCCTCTGTCAGCCTCCACTGATACTGTCCTGCCTGGGAAGGGTAGGAGCATCTCATCACTGTTCCCCACATGACCTCCACTGATACCACTAGGTGGAGAGGGTGGCCTTCTTACCCTGGGTGGTGTTCAGAGTCTTGACTCCACTAGGCCTCCTGATAGTGCCACCCTAATGGGGACCAGAAAGGGCACCTCATTACTGTTAGGTGGGAATAGAAGTCTAGGCTCTTGGGGTGGTCTCTGCAGCCACTGAGTGGCCACATTAGGAAAGAAAGTCCAGCCTTCTCTGATACCACCCAGCTGGACTTGGGAGTTGATGTAGGGGGCAACTGGGTAGGCCAAGGGGGCAAGTTGGGCACCTCATCACAGCCTGGCAAAGGTGGAAGTCTAGTTCCCCACTTAGCCTTTGCTGTTGTGGGTGGGGGTAGCCACAGTTTTTTTCTGTTTTTTGGCTGACGTAAAGTAGTTATTGTCTGTAAGTTTACGTGTTATCATCTGTAATTTTTCTGTCTTGCTGCTCCTTCCTGGTACTTTGGCTTGAGAGAGCAGATTTTTGTTGGGGCTTTTTTTTTCCTGCTTTCATTGGTGTTTCTGGATTGCCAACTTTATCAGCCCCATGTCTGTGATATGAGGTAAAAAAAAAAAACCCAGTTGTTACGGATTGAATTGCGTCTCCCAAAAATGTGTGTCAACTTGGCTAGGCCATGATTCCCAGTATTGTGTGGTTGTCCACCGTTTTGTTATCTGATGTGATTTTCCTGTGTGTTGTAAATCCTGTCTCTATGATATTGATAAGGCAGGATTAGAGGCAGTTATGTTAATAAGGCAGGACAATCTACAAGATTAGGTTGTATCTTAAGTCAGTCTTTTTTGAGATATAAAAGAGAGAAGCAAGCAGAGAGACAGGGAGACCTCATTACCACCAAACAAGAAGAGCAAGGAGTGTGTGTCCTTTGGACCCAGGGTCCTTGTGCTGAAAAGCTCCTAGATCAGTGGATGATTGATGACAAGGACCTTCCTTCAGAGCCGGCAGAAAAAGACTTCCCCTGAAGCTGGTGCCCTGAATTTGGTCTTCTAGCCTCCTAGACTGTGAGAGAATAAACTGTTAAAGCCATCCACTTGTGGTATTTCTGTTATAGCAGCACTAGGTAAATAAGACACCAGTGAATTTATCACCATGTTGTTCCATGGATCCCTATCTGATCTGCCTTCTCTCCACCTTCAGAGTCTTCTGATGTTGTCTCGTATATAATGTCCAGGATTTTTAGTTGTACTTAGCTGGAACAATAGAAAAAAGTATTTCTCCATTTTCTTGGAAGCAGAAGTAGAGTTACTTTTTATGGAAGAAAAGACAGGATGGAAATTAATATGAAGAACTTGGCCAATAAGACACTTAATTTTGAGTCATTTACTTCAAAGTGACAGTTTAAGCTTTTATTTCTCCAGAGAGTAAGTCTGTCGATTATTGTTCCGTAAAATCAGCCCCTCGATAATTTGAGATCTCTTATGAGACTTGACAATTCAGTGAGTTAATTTATTCCTGCATTTAAATATAAATTCATAATAAATCTGAATTTCTGACTTAGTATGTGGTGGTGATTGTTGTTAGGTCCTATCGAGTCGGTTTGGACTCATAGTGACAAATTAATCCTAGCGACAGAGGGACAACTCAGTTTTCATAGTCAAGTATATTGAAGCTGTAGATTCTTCTCTAAAAGAAGAAAAAAGATATTATACATAATAGTTAAGAGCTATGTAAGGAAAATTTGTGAAAGTCTTCGAAATGGACCAAAAAGATTCCATGGTGTTTTCAGTGGAAAAGCTGTCTAAGTGCTTATCTAATTCTGTGGGGTCTATGCCTTTCATTGTTTTTGAGTTATTTTACAACTATGTAAATTGTGAATACTGATAGCAATGCAAATTATTCTTGTCCACAGACATGCAAATGAGTTTAGTTGCTTGCAAGTGCCATTTTTTCCTCCTTCCCTTTTGGGAAGAAGCCACTTTTGTATCTCTCAAGCAAATTCATTTCAGCATTACTGAGTGCCCATATATTGTATGTATCTGCTCTTTGTGTTCTCATTCAAGCCAGTTGTAACATCTTATGAATTCCCTAAATAATTAGTGAACTAATAAAATAATAGACGAGGTCATTTTATATTTGTATGAGAGAGACAAATGTTACGGTTTTGTTTTTTTTTTTTAATTGTTCTTTAACAGATTGAACTTTGAATTCAGCCTGACCAGGCTTGAATCCCAGCTGTAGCACTTATTACTATCGTGGTTTGGGCCAGGGAATTTAATTTTTTTTGGCTGAAGTCTGTTTACTCACCTGTAAAGAGGAGTTACAGTGTTATTTTCATGCTGTAAGGATTGTTTTAAGGATTAAAAGAGGTGATGCCAGTAACGAGTTCATGTAGTACCTCAAGCGTTACCATTGTAAGAACTCTACTTTTTTCATTATTAGAGGGCTGTGGGTGACTCATTTTACCTCCCTGAGATTTAGTTTCCTAATCTGTAAATATTATATAAATTAAAATAAGTAAATGAGGGGATTTTTCACTTGGTTGTTAGGTTGGAAGATTCACTGGCAGCAACTGGAAAGAATGGAACAACATAACTGACTATGAGTTGCTTTTGGAAGGGAGGACATATTCAGCATACAGATGACCTTCCTGCTCTGAGAAGGAGAAATTCAGCTTTGATCTGGTGAGCAATTAGTTAGAACAGCAACCTGGTAATTCAGTTTTAGTAAGCATTGAGACCCTGCTTTGCCTGGCTTTGTACTGGGAAGAAGTATCATATTAGGGCTGTAAATGTGGCTTAACAGGGTGACAGAATGATAACTATCTTTTTACCTTAAAAAAAAAAAGAAAACCCCAGAGATTGGAGCTTGATAGATTAAAGGTCAGCTAGGCATCTTGATAGATTTGGGTATACTCGTCAGGGAGTACATGCTGGAGAAGGCTGAACTTGCCTGATCCAGGCATAACAATTTGGAGTTCCAAGGGCAATTTTTGAGTGAGTCAGGAGGTGTAGAGGAGAGAGTAGCTGGTAGGATGGTTCAAGGATGTATCTAAGTTGACCTTTCCCTCTGGCCCTCGTTATTTACAGATGTTTTACTTAGAAGTTTCTTTTTTTGTGAGGGTGGGGTGAGGGAATAGTGAAGGTGGGTAGGAATGGGGTAAAATTGGTCAGTTGATTGAGTGAGGAAATCCTGGCAGGCTGAGAGAATTTGAGCTATCCAGAAGTTAGCAGTAGTCTGGAGAGGATCTTGGCCTTCTGTGGGTTGTGTAACTGGAGCATGTTGGAGGGTTGAAGCCAGCGCTTCCGCAATCAGTATTACATTCCACACCCACCAACCCCACTGTTGTCAATATGATTCCGACTCATAGCGACCTCATAGGGTTTCCAAGGCTGTAAATCTCTATGGAGGGAAACTGCCACATTTTCTCCCGAGGAGCTGCTGGTGGTTTTGAACCTCTGACCTTTCAGTTAGCAGTCCATCTCTTTAACCACTGTGCCACCAGGATTCCTTAATATTATGTTAAGATAATGAAAATAAGTTTCAATGCAAAGCGTACCACATGAATGAGTTTATCCATAAGTATAAACTTGTGACAGGTCCCTGGGTGATGCAAATGGTTTGCACTTGATTATTAACCTTAAGGTTGGTAGTTCAGTGGCACCATGGAAGAAAAGACCTGAGATCAGCTTCTGTAAAGATTATAGCCAAGAGAACCCTGTGGAGCAATTCTTTGTAACACACGGCGTCGCTGTGAGTTGGAATTGACTTGACAGCAACGGGTTTTATACCTCTGATGGTTGAGTTTATGTGTCAACTTGGCTAGGCCGTGGTGCCCAGTTGTTTGACCAAAAACAAGTCTAGATGCTATTAATGAAGTAGGTTGTCTTTGTGTGCTGTTGAGTGGATTCTGACTCATTGTAATGCTATAGGATGGATTAGAATTGCCCCATAGAGTTTCCAAGGCTGTAAATCTTCACAGAAGCAGACTGCCACATCTTTCTCCCCAGGAGTGGCTGATGGGTTTGAACTGCCAACCTTTTGGTTAGTAGCCAAGTGCTTAACCACTGTGCCACCAGGGCTCCTGTGAAGTAGGTACATGCGATTAAATCAATTGGCCTTAAGTGAAGAAGGTTACCCTTCATAATGTGAGTAAAAAAAAAAAAAAAAAATTTTTTTTTTTTTTTTTAGTGAGTGGGCTTCATTTAATCAGTTGATGGCCTTAAGAGTAAAAAGGGAGTTTTCTCTAAGGTGTGTTCTGAATCCAGAACTCCTCCACTCTTCCAGTCATATGATCTAAGGATTCTGGGACACAAGACTGCAGGAATCTCTTCCTTGTTGCCTGATCTGTGGATTTTGGGACACAAGACTGATGGAATCTCCAGCTTGTCACTGGACCTATAGATCTTGGACTTGCCAGCTTCCACAATTGTGTGAGCCAGTTCCTTAAATGCAATCTCAATTTCTCTTTCTCTTTCTAGCTTCTTTAGAGAACCCTAAGATAATACCAATACTTAGAACTGAGTAACATTCATTCTGATATAACAATTAAGTACTATTATAAGTAAAAGCAGTAGTCTATTTAGTACAAACACATTTTTAAAGTTTTATTCAAAATAAAATGATCCTTGTAATTTGGCATTAGCATCAGGGTTTAGAAAGTGGGGAGAGCACAGCCACGCCTGTTTTTTTTTTCTTTGGGAAGGTTTAGCCTGCATTGAAACTTGAATACCCCCAGGTGTTAGGGAGTGTGGGGAGGGGAACTGTTCCTTACCCCTCTGCTTTTGGGGGCTGGAACCTAGGTGCAGATTTTGCCCTTGCTGTCAATGTTCTGCCTAGGACTGTCGCTGTCAGGGAGAAGCAGAACGTCTAAGGACCAGGTCAGTTTTAGCATTTTAGCCTCCCTCTCTCTCTGGAGCCTGGGCTGGGGGCACATACTGAGCTCCTCTCGCCCTCTTCTGGCCCTCCTATCCTAAGCACTAGACCAGCACAGCTGCAGGCTTCCAGAGCCCTCATCCAGTCAGTACTTGAATGTTTCAATTCCAGAGGCCCAGCGTAGCCTTTTTATATTGTGAGCCATCTGACTAGCCCAATGCACTGTCCCCAAACTCTGCTTTCCCTTTCTGCTCGCATTCCTCACATTGCCAAGCTGAAAAACAAAGAGCTGGGAAGCTGGTGCCAAAAGGATAAGATGATATGTGCATTCTGGGGAAAAATAAATTGTGAAGATTCTGAACCCATGGGCATTAACAAGGCAGTTTCTAGTAACTGGAGGTACTTTCTTAAAAGCAGGACTGTAAAAGCTTTGGGAAAGTCTGTTTAATGGCTTCCATGCGTCTTAGTTATCTAGTGCTGCTGTAACAGAAATACAACAAAGGGATGGCTTTAACAAACAGATGTTCATTCTCTCGCAGTTTAGGAGGCTAGAAGTCCAAATGCAGGGCACCACCTCCAGGGTAAGGCCTCTTCTCTCTGTCGACTCTGAAGGAACGTCCTTGTCCTCAATCTTCCCATGGTCTAGGAACTTCTCTGCTCAGGAACCGTGGTTTCAAAGGACCGGCTCTGCTCCGGAACCGTGGTTTCAAAGGACCGGCTCTGCTCCAGGCACTGCTTTCTTGGTGGTATGAGGTGCCCCCTCCCCCCTTGCTTCCCTTTTCTTTTATCTCTTGTAAGATAAACAGTGATGCAAACCACACCCCAGGGAAACTCCCTTTACTTTGGATCTGGGATGTGACTTGAGTAAGGGTGTTACATCCCACCCTAATCCTAACATAATCTAATCTTGCCTCATTAATTGAAGGCAGTGATTAGGATAGCGCATAGAAAAATTACGTTAATCACAAAATAGAGGACAACCACACAATACTGGGAATCATGGCCTAACCAAGTTGACACGTAATTTTGGGGGGCACAATTCAATCCATGACACATGCTTTAGCTTTTCTGAATTGATTGTAAAAAAAAAAAAATTTTTTTTTGAATTGATTGTAGTTCCTGTTTATGTTGTGTTGTTGAAATGTTCTATGTTTGCTTTATAGCCTTTTCCTTGAAAATAGAAATTTGTTTCACTTAGAGAGATGCATTATAAATTTCCTCTTGATAAGAAAATAAAATGGTACATTTCTGTTGAAAAACAAAATCCATCATTTCTGGTTGGAATTTGGTCCAGTGATTCCTTTTGGATTTTTTTTTTTTTTTAATTGTGCTTTAAGTGAAAGTTTACAAGTCAGATCAGTCTCATACAAAAATTTATATACAACTTCCTACATCTTTCTTGCTACATACTCCTAATTGGCCTCCCCCTAATGAGACAGCCCGCTCCTTCTCTCTCTTTTTGTGTCCATTCCGCCAGCTTCTGGCCCCCTCTGCCCTCACATTTCTCCTACAGGTAGGAGATGCCAACATAGTCTCAAGTGTCTACTTGATCCGGGAAGCTCATTCTTCACCAGCATCTTTTTCTATCCCATTGTCTAGTCCAATCCCTGTCTGAAGAGTTCGCATTGGGAGTGGTTCCTGTCTTGGGCTAACAGAAGGTCTGGGGACCGTGAACAATCGGGATTCTTCTAATCTCAGTCAGACCATTAAGCCTGGTCTTTTTACAAGAATTTGGGTCTGCATCTCACTGCTGTCCTGCTCCCTCAGGCGTTCTCTTTTGTGTTCCCTGTCAGGACAGTCATCGGTTGTAGCCGGGCACCAACTAGTTCTTCTGGTCTCTGGTTTATGGGGCCCTTTGTGTCTCTTGGGCTTATAATTACCTTGTGTTTTTGGTGTTCTTCATTCTCCTTTGCTCCAGGTGGATTGAGACCAATTGATGCATCTTAGATGGCCGCTTGCTAGCATTTAAGACCCCAGATGCCACTCTCCAAAGTGGGATGCAGAATGTTTTCTTAATAGATTTTATTATGTCAGTTGAATTAGATGTCCCCTGAAACCATGGTCCCCACACCCCTGCCCCTGCAACGCTGGCCTTTGAAACATTCAGTTTATTCAGGAAACCTCTCTTTTGGTTTAGTCCAGTAGTGCTGACTTCTCATGTATTGTGTGTTGTCTTTCCCTTCACCTAAAGTAGTTCTTATCTACTGTCTAATTAGTGAATACCCCTCTCCCTCCCTCCTCTCGGAACCATCAAAGAATATTTTCTTCTCTGTTTAAACTATTTCCTGAGTTCTTCTAATAGTGGTCTTATACAATATTTGTCCTTTTGCAACTGACTAATTTCACTCAGCATATTGTCTTCCAGATTCTTCCATGTTATGAAATGTTTCACAGATTCATCACTGTTCTTTATCGGTGCGTAGTATTCCATTGTGTGAATATACTATAATTTGTTTTTTCATTCATCCGTTGATGGGCATCTTGGTTGCTTCCATCTTTTTGCAATTGTAAATAGTGCTGCAGTGAACATGGATGTGCATGTTATCTGTTTGTGTAAAGGCTCTTATTTCTCTAGGATATATTCCAAGGAGTGGGATTGCTGGATCTTATGGTGGTTCTATTTCTAGCTTTTTAAGGAAGCGCCAAATCGATTTCCAAGGTGGTTGTAGCATTTTACATTCCCACCAGCAGTGTATAAGTGTTCCAGTCTCTCCACAAACTCTCCGGCATTTCTTATTTTGTGTTTTGTGGATTAATGGCAGCCTTGTTGTTGTTTTTTTTTTGTTGTTGTTGGAGTGAGATGGAATCTCATTGTAGTTTTGATTTGCATTTCTGTAATGGCTAATGACCATGAGCATTTCCCCATGTGTCCGTTAGCTACCTGAATGTCTTCTTTAGTGAAGTGTCTGTTCATATCTCTTGCCCATTTTTTAATTGGGTTATTTGTATTTTTGTAGTTGAGTTTTTGCAGTATCATGTAGATTTTAGAGATGAGGTGCTAAGTGGAAATGTCATAGCTAAAAACTTTTTCCCGGTCTGTAGGTAATCTTTTTACTCTTTTGGTGAAGTCTTTGGATGAGCATAGACATAAGATTTTTAGGAGCTCGCAGTTATCTAGTTTTTTCTTCTGCACTGTTAGTAATGTTTTGTATACTGTTTATGCCATATATTAGGGCTCCTAACATGTCCCTATTTTTTCTTCCATGATCTTTATTGTTTTAGATTTTATATTTAGGTCTTTGATCCATTTTGAGTTAGTTTTTGTGCATGGAGTGAGGTATGGGTCTTGTTTCATTTTTTTGCAGATGGATATCCAGTTATGCCAGCATTATTCGTTAAAGAGACTATCTTTTCCCCATTTAACTGTTTTGGGGCCTTTGTCAAATATCACCTGCTCCTAAGTGGATGGATTTATGTCTGCGTTCCCAATTCTGTTCCTTTGGTCTATGTGCCTGTTGTTGTACCAGTACCAGGCTGTTTTAACTACTGTGGCAGTAGAATAGTTTCTGAAATCAGGTAGAGTGAGGCCTCCCTCTTTGTTCTTCTTTTTCAGGAATGCTTTACTTCTCCGGGGCCTCTTTCCCTTCCATATGAATTTGGTGACTGGTTTCTCCATCTCATTAAAAAATGTCCTTTGAATTTAGATCGGAATTGCATTGTATCTATAGGTCGCTTTTTGTAGAATAGATGCTTTTACAATGTTAAGCCTTCCTATCCGTGAACAAGGTATGTTTTTCCATTTATGTAGGTCTCTTTTGGTTTCTGGTAGAAGTGTTTTGTAGTTTTCTTTTACATCTCTGGTAAGATTTATTTGTAAGTATATTTTCTTTTTGGGGGCTACTGTAAATGGTATTGATTTGGTAATTTCTTCTTCGATGTTCTTTATGTTGGTGTAGAGGAATTCAGCTGATTTTTGTATGTTTATCTTGTATCCTGATCCTGTGCTGAACTCTTCTATTAGTTTCAGTAGTTTTCTGGAGGATTCCTTAGGGTTTTCTGTGTATAAGATCATGTCATTTGCAGATAGAGACACTTTTACTTCTTCCTTGCCAATCTCAATGCCCTTTTATTTCTTTATCTAGCCTAATTGCTCTGGCTAAGACCTCCAGCACAATGTTGAATATGAGTGGTGATAAAGGGCATCCTTGTCTGGTTCCTGATCTCAAAGGGAATGCTTTCAGACTTTGTCCATTTAGGATGATGTTGGCTATTGAGTTTGTATGAATGCCCTTTATTATGTTGAGGAATTTTCTTTCTATTCCTATTTTGCTGAGAGTTTTTATCATGAATGGGTGCTAAACTTTGTCAAATGCCTTTTCTGCATCAATTGGTAAGACCCTGTGGTTCTTGTCTTTTGTTTTATTTTTATGATGGATTATGTTAATTATTTTTCTAATGCTCAACCATCCCTGCATACCTGGTATAAATCCCGCTTGGTCATGGTGAGTTATTTTTTTTGATATGTTGTTGAATTCTATCGGCTAGAATTTTGTTAGGATTTTTGCATCTAAGTTCATGAGGGATATACGTCTGTAATTTTGTTTTTTTGTGGTGTCTTTACCTGGTTTTGGTATCAGGGATATGTTGGCTTCATAGAATGAGTTTGGGAGTATTCTGTCCTTTTCTATGCTCTGAAATATCTTTAGTAGTAGTGGTGTTAACTCTTCTCTGAAACTTTAGAACTCTGCAGCAAAACCATCTGGGCCAGGGTTTTCTTTTGTTGGGAGTTTTTTGATTACCTTTTCAATCTCTTGTTATGGGTCTATTTAGTTGTTCTGCTTCTGATTGTGTTAGTTTAGGTAGGTAGTGTGTTTCTAGGAATTCATCCATTTCTTCTAGGTTTTCAAATTTGTTAGAGTACAGTTTTTTATAGTAACCTGATATGATTCTTTTAATTTCAGTAGGGTCTGTTGTAATATCACCCATCTAATTTTTTGTTTGGTTATTTGCTCCCTCTCCTGTTTTTCTTTTGTCAGTTTGGCCAATGGTTATCAATTTTGTTGATTTTTTCAAAGAACCAGGCTTTGGTCTTGTTAATTCTTTGAATTGTTTTTCTTTTCTCTACTTCATTTAATTCTGCTCTAATTTTTATTATTTGCTTTCTTCTGGTGCCTGGGGGTATCTTTTGTTGTTCTCTTTCTATTCAAGTAGTAGGGATAATTCTTTGATTATGGCCTTTTCCTCTTTTTGGATGTGTGCATTTATTGATATAAATTGACCTCTGAATAGTGCTTTTGCTGTGTCCCAAGGGTTCTGATAGGAAGTGTTTTCATTCTGATTGGATTCTATGAATTTCTTTCTTTTTTTATCCTTAATGTTTTGTATAATCCAGTCTTTTTTGAGCAGGAAATTGCTCAGTTTCTAAGTGTTTGATTTCTTTTCCCTTCTTTTTTTTGTTATTGATTTCTACTTTTATGTCCTTATGGTCAGAGAAGATGGTTTATAATATTTCAGTGTTTTGGATTCTGCTAAGGCTTGCTATGACCTAATATGTGGTCTGTTCTAGAGAGTATTCTGTGTGCACTAGAAAAGAAAGGATACATGGCTACTGTTGGGTGGAGTCTTCTGTATATGTGTATGAGGTCAAGTTGGATGATTGTGGCATTTAGATTTTTCGTGTGTTTATTGAGCTGCTTTCTGGATGTCCTGTCCTTCACCAAAAGTCGTGTATTGAAGTCTCCTACTATCACTGTGGAGCTGTCTGTCTCACTTTTCAGTGCTGATAGAGTTTGTTTTATGTATCTTGCAGCCCTGTCATTGGGTGCATAAATATTTAATGTGGTTATATCTGCCTGGTATATTGTCCCTTTAATAATTTTATAGTGTCCTTCCTTATCCTTTCTGATGGATTTTACTTTTAAGTCTATTTTGTCAGAAATTAATATTGCCACTCCTGCTCTTTTTTGATTGTTGTGTGCTTGATATTTTTTTTTCCATCCTTTGAGTTTTATTTTGTTTGTATCTCTAAGGTGTGTCTATTGTAGGCAGTGTATAGACGGATCTTGTTTTTTAATCCATTCTGCCACTCTCTTGTCTCTTTATTGGTGCATTTAGTCCATTTATATTCAGTGTAATTATGAATATGTGTGAATTTAGTGCTATCATTTTGATGTCCTTTTCTGTGTGTTGTTGACAGTTTCTTCTTCCCAGTTTTTTTTTGTGCTGAGTAGTTTATATATTGTCTTTTCCTCATATTCATTTTTTTTTTTTTAATTTCGTTTCTGCTGAGTCTCTTTTTTACTTGTATTTTATTTTGATGTGTAGGTCAGTTTGTCTCCTTTATGGTTACCTTGTTATTTACCCCTCTTTTTCCAAATTTCAACCTAAGTTTTATTTCTTTGTATCGTCTTGTCTTCCCCTCCGTATGCAAGGTATGTGACTATATTTCTTAGTCTGTGTTCATTATTTTAATGTTGCCTTCTTTTACATAATAGCATTGCTGTTTCCCTGTTTTGAGCATTTTTTTATTTTGATTTATTTTTGTGATTTCCCTGTCTTGGTTAACATCTGATTGCTCTGTCCAGTGTTCTAGTCTTGGGTTGATAACCTGATATTTTTGATTTTGTAACCAAAGAACTCCCTTTAGTATTTCCTGAAGTTTTGGTTTGGTTTTTACAAATTCCCTAAACTTCTGTTTATCTGGAAATGTCCTAATTTCACCGTTATATCTGAGAGACAGTTTTGCTGGATATATGATTCTTAGTTTTCAGTTTTTTTTCCGTTAATGCTTTATGTAAGTCATCTCACTGCCTTCTTGCCTGCATGGTTTCTGCTGAGCAGTCCGAGCTTATTCTTATTGCCTGTCCTTTGTAGGTGACTTTTCGTTTATCCGTAGCTGCTCTTAAAATTCTCTCTTATCTTTGGTTTTGGCAAGCTTGGTTATAATATGTTTTGGTGACTTTCTTTTGAGATCTGCCTTATGTGGAGTTCAATGAGCATCTGGGATAGACATCTTGTCATCTTTAATGATATCAGGGAAGTTTTCTGCCAACAAGTCTTCAACAATTCTCTCTGTATTTTCTCTTATCTCTCCCTGTGCTGCTACTCCAATCACTCGTAGGTTATTTCTCTTGATATAGAGTCCCACATGATTCTTAAGGTTTCTTCATTTTTAAAAATTCTGTTATGTGATTTTTCTTCAAATATATTGGTGCCAAGTGCTTAATCTTCTAGTTCACAAATTCTGCCTTCCACTTGCTGAGTTCTGCTCCTGTGACTTTCTATTGAGCTGTCTAATTTTGTAATTTTATTGTTAATCTTCCGTATTTCTGATTGCTGTCTGTGTATGGATTTTCCGAGCTTATTAAATTTTTCATTGTGTTTCTGAATAATCTTTTTAATTTCCTCAAGTGCTTTATCTCTGTATTCCTTGGCTTGTTCCGCGTATTGCCTGATTTCTTTCCCGATGTCTTGAAAGGTTCTGTATATTAATCTTTTGTACTCTGCATCCGGTATTTCCAGGTAGGCACTCTCATGTAAAAGATCCCTTGATTCTTTGTTTTGAGAGTTTATTGAGGCAATCATGGTCTGTTTCTTTATGTGGTTTGATATTTACTCTTGTCTCTGAGCCATGTACACATTATTGTGTTAGTTCATTTTATGTTTGCTTATTGATGGCACTGGGGGTGGGTGGGGAGTGTATCATAGCTTCTTGCTTCGTTTTGTTTTGATATGCCCAGATGGGTTGCTTGAGTGAGCTAGCTTGATTATTTTCACCTTTGTAGCTCTGATGTCTTGTCCGCATATGGCTAGAGCTGTTATCAGGTGTATGAGTCTAGGAGCCCATTCACTTTTCTTATATGAATTCAGCTCAGCTTTCCAGGTAGCTGATCATCAAGTGTGTGGTACAGGCTCTGTCCTACAGTCTTTGAGGGGCAAGGGTGATTGGCATCGGTATTGGTATTTGGTTGCAGCAGAGGGTCACACTCTGAACAAGGCAGGGGGCTGTGAATCATCCCCCAAGTACCTCTGAAGAAAGCATGTCCCTGTTCTTTAGAGCATAAAGGTGGGTGGATTCTGTATATGGACCATGGGCATGCAATGTTTTTGGTTGTAAGGACTGGGAGGTACCAGTTATCCTTGGACTTGTGTCACAGGTGGCTGGTCACCTGAGTGGAGCCACCAGTCCTTAGGTCCCTGATGTGGGTAGGTGAGGACCCTGTTTAATAGGCAAAGCAGTGTCAAATATCAAAGACCCACCTCTCCACTGCACAGCTGAAACAGTTATAGTCTGCCAACAAGGGTGTATTCTACTGAAATAGGCCCACACAGGTGCATGCAGAGTGGATAGGTACTCAAAATCCATGGACTGTTTATGCCTGGACAGGAGCTGCTTCTGTCCTGAGCTCCCTCCCCCTGTTAGAGGAGTTGGCAAATTATCTTTTCCCCCCAACTGTGAATTTTTTCCTTCCCCAAGGCTAGGAGGATGGCTCTAGGTGCTGAACAGGGTCTATCCTCAGGCCTAGGGAAGTCAACAGCCACTTAAGCCGGCTTGAGGGTGTGGGGATCGCAGTGAATTATATGTGAGTACTTAGCTTTTGCCGAAAGCGCTGTTCTTTTCTGGTTCCGGAGGTGTGAGTAGGCTGTGTGGCTGGCTGCTTCTCCCTGTGGAAACTGTGGTGGAATGGTAGTATCAGCCTGCCTCAGCTGCTCCCAGGAATGGTGCCGGAGGGCTCCCGGTGATTCAGGTACAGTAACTCCTCTTCGCGTCTGAACCATCTCTTCCTCCCCCTGCCGCTCAGTTCGTTTTCTGACTTTGCCTTTGATGTTCAGGGCTCGTAGCTTGTCATAAATATACTCGTTTCACTTGTTTTTTTCCGGTCTTTGTTGTAAGAGGGCTCGCTGGAAGCGTCTGTCTGTTCTGCCATCTTGTGGGCCCACCTCACTCTTTTTGAATTTTTATGTCAAAAATTAGGTGTCATTTTTTTAGAGGCCAAAAAAAAAATATTGATGAGAAAATCTTGAATATGTTCTAGATCCAGACCTTAAATTTTCTGCTGTGTATAGATAGATAGATGCCGTAGATAGATGCCGTTGAGCAGTCTCTGACCCCTGATAATCTATGTCTTATGTACAAGAGAACGAAAAATTGCCCTGTTCTGCATCATCCTCATGATTGCTGGCATGTTTGAGTCCTTTGGCTATTGTGTCAGCCCATTTCACTGAGGGTCTCCCACACCATTTTTGCCCTGTGTTCACCTAACCATAAAGTTTCTATTGGCTAATTTTTAGAGGTAGATTGCCAGGCGTGTTTTTGTACTCTCTTAGTCTTGACCAATAAGCACCATCATGATAGTGGAGAAACGATTGACGGTTTCAAGAATTTCATTTGACTTGTATCCACAATCAACATCTATGGAAGCAGCAGTCAGGAAATCAAGCTGTGTATTGCATTGGGGAAATCTGCTGCAGAGAACCTCTTTAAGGTGTTAAAAAGCAAAGATGTCACTTTGAGGACTAAGGTGTGCGTGGTCCAAGCCATGGTATTTTCATTCGCCTCATATACATGCGAAAGCTGGGTAATGAATAAGGAAGACCAAATTAAAATTGATGCCTTTGAATTGTGGTGTTGGCAGAGAATATTGGATGTACCCTGGACTGCCAAAAGAATGAACAAGTCTGTCTTGGAAGAAATACAGCCAGATGGCTCCTTGGAAGCACAGATGGTGTAATTTCATCACACATACTTTGAACATGTTATTAGGAGGGACCGACCAGTCCCTAGAGAAGGATATCATGCTTGGTAAGATTGAGGATCAGCGAAAAAGAGGAAGACTCTTGGCAAAATGAATTGACAACAGTGGCTGCAACAGTGGGCTCAAACATAGTAACGATTGTGAGGATGATGAAGAACTGGGCAGTGTTTTGTTCTGTTGTACACAGGGTGGAGTGACTTGACTGCATCTAACAACAACAATTCTTAGTGTGGAAGCTGTACTGAAACATATGCACATGGATGACCCTTCTGGTATTTGATACTATTGACATAGCTTCCATCTTTATAAGAGTACACAAGTCACCACATTAGACAAACTGACAGATGGGTGGCTGTATTAGGTAACTTGCTTTTATTTGACTTGGGGAGATGCTTTTGCGACACCATTAGCTGACATCCTCCTTTTGGAACAGTGAAGGCATTTGTGGGGGAAGCCACCCAAACCCATTGCTGTTGAGTTGATTCAGCTCATAGTGACCGTGTAATATAGACTAGAAAAGTCCCATAGGGTTTCCAAGGCTGTAATCTTTATGGGAGCAGACTGCCACATCTTTTTCCGGTGGAGTGGCTGGTGGGTTGTAACTGTCAACCCTTCCCATAGCAGCCAAGTGCTTAACTGGTGCACCACCAGGGCTCCTCTTTGGGGGGAGGAGAGTTGGAATCTTATATATGTGGATAACTCTAATACTGATACCGGCCATGTATTCTATCTCTAGGCTCATTATCTCCATCTGTTCAATGTTCATTTGAAATCCCTGGACATTGCCTTCAGCCTCAAACGTTTGTTAAAACAAAATTCATTCTCAGCCCCACCTGCACTTGAATTTCAGTCAATTTTGACCCCTTCCCCTTTAATTTTTCTGTTGCTTCTTTTGTAATGCTTTTCAATTTTTTTTCCTCTTATCTTTATGCTTATATTACTTTAGCAGCTTACTAGTTGTTTTCTAAAATAATAGCTTTCACCTACTGCGTGCTTACCCTTTGCTGGGTATTACGGTATGTATGTGTTCTACATTCATTATTTTATCTATACCACAGTTCTGTGAAGGAGGTTCTGGTTTATAATTCTTGTTTTACAGATTAGGAAAGTAGAGATGTTCAGAAGTCATATAATTTGCTCAGGGTCACAAAGCTAGGAAGTGTTGGAGAACCCAGTACTTGCTAACTTTAAAGCTCTTACTTAACCATTTATAATGAACCAACTGCCTTCCTTGTTCCTAGATATTGCTACCTGCCCCCATCTAATTTGACAGCTGTGATTAAGTACTGCTCTTTCTTAAATACGTTTTTATTTTGTCATTTTGGGGCTGAAAAACTGTTCTCTCTTAATGCATTATAAAGCCCACACTCCTTATGCAGCTATTCAAGGCCAACCAGAGCCCACTAGGTTCAAAATAATAATAATATCCCAATCTTTATATGGAAGAAAAGAAAACAAACACCTATCATGTTTCTTGGATGGGCCGCTCAGTGCATATCTCCAGTGAACTGCATTGGAGATGGAACTTGTGTCTTCCAGTTCATTATATAGTTAGGAAGTCAGAATATAGTAAAAGAATGTCAATATAAAAATTACGCCTGCTGGCCAAGTGAACAGTGCAGATAATTAAATACTTTTGGAGTTCAACAGAGGAACAGCTTCATAGAGGAGGCGTCTTTTGGGCTTTGCCTTGAAGATATATGACATAGTGACCCTATATTGACTCGACAGTAATGGATTTAATTTGGTCTCGAAGAGATGATAGGATATAGACAATTGTCCTGGCTGCTGGGAGGACACTTCGTGAGTGAAAAGGAATGGAAGTGGTTGTTGCGCATGTAGTGAAAGTTGGTGCTGATGTCAGTGAGTACTTTAGATTATCTGGAGGAACCTTTTCTGAAGCCATCGTCTACCCGCTTTCACAGAACATGGCTTGAAAAGCTGTAGCACATTGTTTTGACTAGTTGACCTTGTTATTTGCAGCTAGACTTCCTGTTTGTAATGGGTCAACATAAGTGATAAGGTGGGTGATCAAGTTGGTTAATAGCAGTTCTAGTTAAAAATCAGGTGTGAAATAAAATTGAGAATGACTTTTTTATGTGTCACTTGAGCAGACCAGTGGTAATTTCAAAGTATAAAAGTTCAAAAGTGTTTTTAATAGTGAAACATTGAAATAAACATACAGCTATTCAAAATAAAACTAACATTCTTTAAAAAAAAAGAAAAAGTGCTATCGAGTCGTTTCCGACTCATAGCAACCCTATGCAACGCCGCATAGGGTTTCTTAAGAGCGCCTGGCAGACTTGAACTGCCGACCATTTGGTTAGCAGCCATAGCACTTAGCCGCTACACCACCAGGGTTTCCATTCTTTAGGTTGGATAAATTTCAGTAAATACGTATTTTCTAAAAACCTTCATAGCCAACCTCCTGATATTGGGTGTAGAGACCGAATCTTTCCTGAATCCCGAGAGCATAACAACTTATTGGTCATCTGGGCCCGTGTTTTTCTCTTTAAGCTTAAATTGATTTATAAGTAACACTTAAGCATTTTGGAAAATAAGGACTGTATAAAGAACTGATCAAAATCATTTTACTCAGGTAATTTCAAACCTTTATACTGAATTACTTTTTTTTTTAATAATTTTTATTGAGCTTTAAGTGAACGTTTACAAAGCAAGTCAGTCTGTCACATATAAGCTTATAATTACCTTACTCCATATTCCCGCTTACTCTCCCCCTAATGAGTCAGACCTTCCAGTCTCTCCTTTCGTGACAATTTTGTCAGTTTCTAACCCTCTCTACCCTCCTATCTCCCCTCCAGACAGGAGATGCCAACACAGCCTCAAGTGTCCACCTGATATTATTAGCTCACTCTTCATCAGCATCTCTCTCCTACCCATTGTCCAGTCCCTTCCATGTCTAATGAGTTGTCTTCGGGAATGGTTCCTGTCCTGGGCCAACAGAAGGCTTGGGGACCATGACCGCCAGGATTCCTCTAGTCTCAGTCAGACCATTAAGTCTGGTCTTTTTATGAGAATTTGGGGTCTGCATCCCACTGATCTCCTGCTCCCTCAGGGGTTCTCTGTTGTGCTCCCTGTCAGGGCAGTCATTGGTTGTGGCCGGGCACCATCTAGTTCTTCTGGTCTCAGGATGATGTAAGTCTCTGGTTCATGTGGCCCTTTCTGTCTCTTGGGCTCATAGTTATCGTGTGACCTTGGTGTTCTTCATTCTCCTTTGATCCAGGTGGGTTGAGACCAATTGATGCATCTTAGATGGCCACTTGTTAGCATTTAAGACCCCAGACGCCACATTTCAAAGTGGGATGCAGAATGTTTTCATGATAGAATTATTTTGCCAATTGACTTAGAAGTCCCCTTAAGCCGTAGTCCCCAAACCCCTGCCCTTGCTCCGCTGACCTTTGAAGCATTCGGTTTATTCAGGAAACTTCTTTGCTTTTGGTCCAGTCCAGTGGAGCTGACCTTCTGTGTATTGAGTATTGTCCTTCCCTTCACATAAAGTAGTTCTTATCTACTAACTAATCAGTAAATAAGCCTCTCCCACCCTCCCTCCCTCCCCCCCTCGTAACCACAAAAGTATGTGTTCTTCTCAGTTTATACTATTTCTCAAGATCTTATAATAGTGGTTTTATACAATATTTGTCCTTTTGCCTCTGACTAATTTCGCTCAACATAATGTCTTCCAGGTTCCTCCATATTATGAAATGTTTCACAGATTCGTCACTGTTCTTTATCAATGCGTAGTATTCCACTGTGTGAATATACGACAATTTATTTACCCATTCATCCGTTGATGGACACCTTGGTTGCTTCCAGCTTTTTCCTATTGTAAACAGAGCTGCAATAAACATGGGTCTGCATGTATCTGTTCGTGTGAAGGCTCTTGTTTCTCTAGGGTATATTCCGAGGAGTGGGATTTCTGGGTTGTATGGTAGTTCTATTTCTAACTTTTTAAGAAAACGCCAGATAGATTTCCAAAGTGGTTGTACCATTTGACATTCCCACCAGCAGTGTATAAGAGTTCCAATCTCTCCGCAGCCTCTCCAACATTTATTATTTTGTGTTTTTTGGATTAATGCCAGCCTTGTTGGCGTGAGATGGAATTTCATCATAGTTTTAATTTGCACTTCTCTAATGGCTAATGATCGAGAGCATTTTCTCATGAATCTGTTAGCTGCCTGAATATCTTCTTTAGTGAAGTGCGTGTTCATATCCTTTGCCCACTTCTTGATTGGGTTGTTTGTCTTTTTGTGGTTGAGTTTTGACAGAATCATATAGATTTTAGAGATCAGGCGCTGGTCGGAGATGTCAAAATTCTTTCCCAGTCTGTAGGTGGTCTTTTTTCTCTTTTGGGTGAAGTCTTTAGATGAGCATAGGTGTTTGATTTTTAGGAGCTCCCAGTTATCTGGTTTCTCTTCGTTATTTTTGGTAATGTTTTGTATTCTGTTTATGCCTTGTATTAGGGCTCCTAAAGTTGTCCCTGTTTTTTCTTTCATGATCTTTATCATTTTAGTCTTTATGTTTAGGTCTTTGATCCACTTGGAGTTAGTTTTTGTGCATGGTGTGAGGTATGGGTCCTGTTTCATTTTTTTGCAAATGGATATCCAGTTATGCCAGCACCATTTGTTAAAAAGACTGTCTTTTCCCCAATTAACTGACACTGGGCCTTTGTCAAATATCAGCTGCTCATATGTGGATGGATTTATATCTGGGTTCTCAATTCTGTTCCATTGGTCTATATGCCTGTTGTTGTTTCAGTGCCAGGCTGTTTTTACTACTGTGGCTGTATAATAGCTTCTGAAATCAGGTAGAGTGACGCCTCCCACTTTCTTCTTCTTTTTCAGTAATGCTTTACTTATCCGAGGCTTCTTTCCCTTCCATATGAAGTTGGTGATTTGTTTCTCCATCACATTAAAAACCGTTATTGGAATTTGGATCGGAAGAGCATTGTATGCAGAGATGGCTTTTGGTAGAATAGACATTTTTACTATGTTAAGTCTTCCTATCCATGAGCAAGGTATGTGTTTCCACTTAAGTAGGTCCTTTTTAGTTTCTTGTAGTAGTACTTTGTAGTTTTCTTTATATAGGTCTTTTACATCTTTGGTAAGATTTATTCCTAAGTATTTTATCTTCTTGGGGGCTGCTGTGAATGGTACTGATTTGGTGATTTCCTCTTCGATGTTCGTTTTGTTGATGTAGAGGAATCCAAGTGACTTTTGTATGTTTATCTTATAACCTGAGACTCTGCCAAACTCTTCTATTAGTTTCAGTAGTTTTCTGGAGGATTCCTTAGGGTTTTCTGTGTATAAGATCATGTCATCTGCAAATAGAGATAATTTTACTTCCTCCTTGCCAATCCGGATGCCCTTTATTTCTTTGTCTAGCCTAATTACTCTGGCTAGGACCTGTAGCACAATGTTGAATAGGAGCGGTGATAAAGGACATCCTTATCTGGTTCCCCTTCTCAAGGGAAATGCTTTCAGGCTTTCTCCATTTAGAGTGATGTTGGTTGTTGGCTTTGTATATCTGATGCCCTTTATTATGTTGAGGAATTTTCCTTCAATTCCTATTTTGCTGAGAGTTTTTATCATGAATGGGTGATGGGCTTTGTCCAATGCCTTTTCTGCATCAATTGATAAGATCATGTGGTTTTTGCCTTTTGTTTTATTTATATGGTGGATTACATTAATGGTTTTTCTAATATTAAACCAGCCTTGGGTACCTGGTATAAATCCCACTTTGTCGTGGTGGATTATTTTTTTGACATGTTGTTGAATTCTATCGGCTAGAATTTTGTTGAGGATTTTTGCATCTATGTTCATGAGGGATATAGGTCTGTAATTTTCTTTTTTTGTGATGTCTTTACCTGGTTTTGGTATCAGGGAGATGGTGGCTTCATAGAATGAGTTAGGCAGTATTCTGTCATTTTCTATGCTTTGAAATACCTTCAGTAGTAGTGGTGTTAACTCTTCCCTGAATGTTTGGTAGAACTCTGCAGTATAGCCATCTGGGCCAGGGCTTTTTTTTGTTCGGAGTTTTTTGATTGCCGTTTCAATCTCTTTTTTTTGTTATGGGTCTATGTAGTTGTTCTACTTCTGATTGTGTTAGTTTAGGTAGGTAGTGTTTTTCCAGGAATTCCTCCATTTCTTCTAGGTTTTCAAATTTGTTAGAGTACAATTTTTCGTAATAATCTGATATGATTCTTTTAATTTCAGTTGGGTGTGGTGTGATGTGGCCCGTCTCGTTTCTTATTCGGGTTATTTGTTTCCTTTCCTATATTTCTTTAGTCAGTCTGGCCAATGGTTTATCAATTGTGTTAATTTTTTTTCAGAGAACCAGGGTTTGGCTTTGTTAATTGTTACAATTGTTTTTCTGTTCTCTAATTCATTTAGTTCAGCTCTAATTTTTATTATTTGTTTTCTTCTGGTGCCTGATGGATTCTTTTGTTGCTCACTTTCTATTTGTTCAAGTTGTAGGGACAGTTCTCTGATTTTGGCTCTTTCTTCTTTTTGTATGTGTGCATTTATCGATATAAATTGGCCTCTGAGCACTGCTTTTGCTGTGTCTCAGAGGTTTTGATAGGAAGTATTTTCATTCTCGTTGCATTCTATGAATTTCCTTCTTCCCTCCTTAATGTCTTGTATAACCCAGTCTTTTAACAGCAGGGTATTGTTCAGTTTCCAAGTATTGGGTTTCTTTTCCTCAATTTTTCTGTTATTGATTTCCACTTTTATGGCCTTGTGGTCTGAGAAGATGCTTTGTAATATTTTGATGTTTTGAATTCTGCAAAGGTTTGTTTTATGACCTAATATGTGGTCTATTCTGGAGAATGTTCCATTTGCGCTAGAAAAAAAAGTATACTTTGCAGCCGTTGGGTGGAGAGTTCTGTATAAGTCAACGAGGTCAAGTTGGTTGATTGTAGTAATTAGGTCTTCCGTGTCTCTATTGAGCTTCTTACTGGATGTCCTGTCCTTCTCTGAAAGTGGTGTGTTGAAGTCTCCTACTATAATTGTGAATGTGTCTATCTGACTTTTCAGTTCTGTTAAAATTTGTTTTATTTATCTTGCCGCCCTGTCATTGGGTGCATAAATATTTAATATGGTTATATCTTCCTGGTCAATTGTCCCTTTTATGATTATGTAGTGTCCTTCTTTATCCTTTGTGGTGGATTTAAGTTTAAAGTCTATTTTGTCAGAAATTAATATTGCTACTCCTCTTCTTTTTTGCTTGATATATTTTTTCCATCCTTTGAGTTTTAGTTTGTTTGTGTCTCTAAGTCTAAGGTGTGTCTCTTGTAGGCAGCATATAGACGGATCGTGTTTTTTTATCCAGTCCGAGAATCTCTGTCTCTTTATTGGTGCATTCAGTCCATTACATTCAGTGTAATTATAGATAAGTATGTGTTTAGTGCTGTCATTTTGATGCCTGTTTCTGTGTGTTGTTGAGAATTTCATTTTTCCACTTACTTTTTTGTGCTGAGACTTTTTTCATTGTAAATTGTGTGCTTCTCATTTTCATAGTATTTGACTTTATGTTTGCTGAGTCGTTACGTTTTTCTTGGTTTTTATTTTGAGTTATGGAGTTGTTATACCTCTTTGTGGTTACCTTAATATTTGCCCCTATTTTTCTAAGTAAAAACCTAACTTGTATTGTGGTATATCGCCTTGTATCCCTCTCCATATGGCAGTTCTATTCCACCTTTATTTAGTCCCTCTTTTTGATTATTGTGATCTTTTACATATTGACTTCAATGATTCCCTTTTTTGAGTGTTTTTTTTTTTTTTTATTAATCTTAATTTGTTTTTGTGATTTCCCTATTTGAGTTGATATCAGGATGCTGTGTTCTGTGACCTTGTGTTGTGCTAGTATCTGATATTATTGGTTTTCTGACCAATTTCCTTTAGTATTTCTTGTAGCTTTAGTTTGGTTTTTGCAAATTCTCTAAGCTTGTGTTTATCTGTAAATGTCTTGATTTCACCTTCATATTTCAGAGAGAGTTTTGCTGGATATATGATCCTTGCCTGGGAGTTTTTCTCCCTCAGTGCTCTGTATATGTCATCCCATTGCCTTCTTGCCTGCATGGTTTCTGCTGAGTAGTCTGAACTTACTGATTCTCCCTTGTAGGAGACCTTTCTTTTATCCCTGGCTGCTTTTAAAATTTTCTCTTCATCTTTGGTTTTGGCAAGTTTGATGTTAATATGTCTTGGGTGATTTTCTTTTTGGATCAATCTTAAATGGGGTTCGATGAGCATCTTGGATAGATATCCTTTCGTCTTTCATGGTGTCAGGGAAGTTTTCTGCCAACAGATCTTCAACTGTTCTCTCTGTATTTTCTGTTATCCCTCCCTGTTCTGGGACTCCAATCACACGCAAGTTATCCTTCTTGATAGAGTCCCACATGATTCTTAGGGTTTCTTCATTTTTTTGAGTTCTTTTATCTGATTTTTTTTCAGCTATATTGGTGTTAATTTCCTGGTCCTCCAGATTTCCCACTCTGCATTCTAATTGCTTGAGTTTTCTCTGACTTCCTATTGCATTCTCTAATTCTGTAATTTTATTGTTAATCTTTTGGATTTCTGCATGCTGTCTCTCTATGGATTCTTGCAACTTATTAATTTTTCCACTATGTTCTTGAATAATCTTTTTGAGTTCTTCAACTGCTTTATCAGTGTGTTCCTTGGCTTTTTCTGTAGATTGTCTTATTTCATTTCTGAGGTCATCCCTGATGTCTTGAAGCATTCTGTAAATTAGTTTTTTATATTCTGTATCTGGCAATTCCAGGATTGTATCTTCATTTGGGAAAGATTTTGATCCTTTAATTTGGGGAGTTATAGAAGCAGTCATGGTCTGCTTCTTTATGTGGTTCGATGTCGACTGCTGTCTCCGAGCCATCACTAACATATTATAGTGATTTATTGTATATTTGCTGCCTGAGTCTTATCTTGTTTTGTTTTCTTTCAGTATACATAGATGGGCTACTAGATGGCACTGTCTTGATTGTTGTAGCCCTTGACTTACTTACGTCCTATTACCAGCTGGTTTGGGCTGTTACCAGATATATAAGCCTGAGTCCATTCACTATTCTTGAGTAGAATCTGATTTTGGGTCATCAAGTGTGTGATGCAGACTGTCACCTATCCACCTAGAGAAGAAGTGGTGATAGTTGTGTGCACCAGATTCTAGTAGCAGCTTGGATTCACCCTCCAGGGAGGCAGGATGCTGACAGGCTTCCCCCAAGTGTCAGTAAGGTAGGTATGTCTCTATTCCTAAAGCACCTTGGTGGGTGGGCTCTGCAGCTGTACCTTAGGCCCCCAGTGCAAGTACCGCTACAGATTGGTAGGTGTCACCCTCTTTAGACTCCTAAGGCAGGAGGCTAGGTGGTCTGGGGGGAGCTTCAGCCCTCAGTTCCCTGTTGTGGGTCAGTGAGGGCTCTGTTGAATATGCAGAGATATCAGACCTGGGAAACTTGTCTTTCTAGTAAATCCGCTAAAACAATTGCAGTCAGATCCCTATCAGAAATTGCTTTGCATTTTAATAGCCACCTCGTTCCCTGTGGGGATGAAAGCTCAAGACTGTGGATCACATATGCTTGGGTGGCGCTGGTTCTGTGTTTTGGGCCCAATTAGGGAAGTATTTTGGGTCCCTGGGTTTTTTGTAGTTGCTTCTCTCAGGCCAGGAGAATGGGTTAGGAAAAGACCAAAAAAAAAAAAAAAAAAAAAGGAAAAGAGAAAAAGAAAAATGCAGAGCAGTTCACTCTCTGGCTCAGGAAATTCCAATGTTAATGAGGCTGTCTGGGAAGGGGAGGTGAGGGTTCAGATAAATAGGAGAGAGTAGCACCCCGGAATATAGACAAAGGTACTTATCTTGCTTGGGATGTCTGTTTTATCTGAGATTCCTGAGCGGCGCGTCGACTGTGTGCACTGGCTGGGTAGAGATTGCCCCTGAGGGTCAGGCCCGCATCCCGTGCTTGCGCTGTCTCAGAAGCCGCGGTTAGTTCCTCTGCTCCCAGTCCAAAGCCCAGCGCCAAGGTTCCCCCTGCTGGGACACTACACTCCCGGCTCCAAAACCAGTCGCTGCCTCCCGGTGAGTTCTCCTCCTGTCAGCCGCATCGCTGCGCTGCCTGCGTGCACTGGCTGGTCTTCCCTCGAGGTCAGTTCAGGGGGCTAGGGCTGCGCCCCGTGTTTGCGCCGTCTCAGGATGCCATGCTCAGCTCTCCTGCGCCCAGTCCAAAGCCCGGCGCCAGCGTTTCCTGATTGGGACACTGGCTCCAGGCTCCGAAAACAGTCGCTGCTTCCCCGTGGTTGTTTGTTCTCAGTGTCTGTCACTCAGGTCAAGTCTTTAAATCTGTGTTTTTTTTTTGTCAGGGTTC
The DNA here is from genome assembly GCF_030014295.1 of Loxodonta africana. Taxonomy (NCBI): domain Eukaryota; kingdom Metazoa; phylum Chordata; class Mammalia; order Proboscidea; family Elephantidae; genus Loxodonta; species Loxodonta africana. Next base: position 46,327,716 of record NC_087353.1, read on the forward strand.
ATGGATTGTCATGTATGTGATCGATTCACATGTTTTTCTTAGTCTTTGTTGCAAGAGGGATCCGAGGTAGCGTCTACCTAGTCAGCCATCTTGGCCCCGCCTTTATGCGATTGCTTGTACAGTTATGCAGCCTGCTCATTTCACTTACTGTTGTGAGGATTTTCCCAAGTCATAATTTTTTTTTTTAAAACATGGCTTCTGTTAATATAAAACATCATACACATAGTTTTTTTTTTTTAAAGTAAGAATAGAATTATATACTTACTGTTTTATAAGTTGGTTTTTGTTTTTTTTTTTACTTAATACATCATAGCTAGCGTTCTAAATGATAGCTTACAATGGTCTAATTTATTCTTTTTTACTGGCTGCATAGTGTTCCTTTATATGGTTATGCCATAATTGAGCTATTTGATGGATATTTGCACTACTAGTTCTAATTTTCTCATGCAAATAGTGATTCAGTGAGCATTTTGTACGCACCTTTTTTCTCACTTTTGTGAGTACTTTTGTAGCATAGAAGCTTAGAAGTGAAATTATTGGTTAAAAATGTATATGTGTCCTAAGTTTTGCCTCCATTGCCTTTTAAAAGGATTGTACCAGTTTATACACTCAATAATATGTTTAAGAGTCCCTGTTGCTCACACCATGACTTTTGCTAGATATTATCACTGTCAAATATGAAAAAGATCCATAGCATAGTAGTTGGAAACATGGTATCACATTGCTGTAATTGATTTTTAAAAAAATTTTATTGTGCTTTAGGTGAAATTTTACAGTGCAAATTAGTTTTTCATTAAAACGTTTATACACAAATTGTTTTGTGACATTGGTTGTGATCCCCTGCAGTGTGTCAATACTCTTCCCTTTCCCATCTCCACTAGGAAGACAGAGAAAAAAAGAAAAAAATAATAAAAAGAAAATGGCCGCTTGGTAGGGCCAGTGAGTGGGGGTGTGGTGGATGTAGGGGTTGGTGTGAAGGAAGAGGTGTTGATGTATGGGTCTAGGTGGGAGGGAGAAGGAAAAGAAAGAAGAGAAAGAATAAAAAGGTTAAAAAATGGTGGTGCAGTGGGAAGCGATGGGTGGGATTGGGTGGAGCCAGGGTGGTGGCAGAGTGGTGGCTTTCTGGCCAGGGCTGTGTAGCAGGGGCCAGCGGGAAGGAGGAAGAGTGGTTTATGGGGCGAGGTGGGAGGGAGAATGAAAGGAAGGATAAGGGAAAAAAAGCTGCTTGGTAGGAGGGGTGTGGTAGGCCCAGTGGGGGGAGGGAGATTTCGTATTGTGGACCCTGTGGTAGAGACTGTCGCAATGGGAATGGGATTCTTTTTTTTTTCTTCTATGTTCCTTCTTCCTTTCCACCCCCGATCTCCCATGTCCATTCAACCAGCTTCTATCCCCTTCTGCCCTCTCATCTGCCTCCGGACGGGAGCTACCCATTTAGTCTTTGGCATCTACTTGAATTAAGAAGAACACTCCTCACGAGTATCATTTTATGCCTTATAGACCAGTCTATTCTTTGTCTGAGCGTTGGCTTTGGGAATGGGTTTAGTTCTGAGTTAACAGAGTCTGGGGCCATGTCATCTGGGATTCCTCCTGTCTCAGTCAGACCATTAAGTCTGGTCTTTTTACTAGAACTTGAGTTCCACACCCCAGTTTTCTGCTGCTCCACCAGGGGCTCTTTGTTGTGTTCCCTGTCAGGGAGGTCATTGGTGGTAGCCAGGCACCGTCTAGTTCTTCTTGTCTCGGGCTGATGGAGTTTCAGGTTTATATGGCCCTTTTTGTCTTTTGGGCTAATATTTTCCTTGTGCATTTGGTTTTCTTCATTCTCCTTTGCCAGAGGTGGGTTGGGACCAATTGATACATCTTAGATGGCTGCTTGCTAGCTTTTAAGACCCCAGACACCACTCACCAAAGTGAGTTTCTCTGGTTACCGGGTTCTCTGTCTCCTGTTAGGAGCTCTGTGAAGTTGCCTTCAGTACTCCCTGTTGTGGGTCATTGGTGGCTGTGTTCCGAGAGGGCAACGCTGTGCTTTGGTATTTGGCAGGGAATCTCCACTTCTTCTATCGTTGTTGTTTGTTTTCCTTCACTTTCTTCTTCCATTCGGTGTTTGATCTAGTTCTTTATTCCTTCATTTGATGCCTAGGGTTCCAGGATTCCTGTTTGTGTCTGTTTGACTTAGTTTTTCAGGTCTTTGCTGCAGAGGGACAGCATGGTGTGTTTGTCTACAGTGCTGTGTTGGCTCCACCCCTCTTTTTTTTGTTTTGAATATATCCATGTGTTACTGTTTTGAATCTTTGTTCATTTTTTCTATTGCTATATTTTGCTCTAATTCTTTAATGTTTTCATATTTTACATATAACTCTGTAATTCATCTGGAATTTATTTTGATTTTATGGACTGAAAACTGCTTAATTTTGGAGGAGATTCAAGAGTTAGTGGGCCTTGAAATTATGTGTGTGGAAAAATTTAGAGGATAAAAATAAATTTTGCTGCCTTTGGAAAGTAGTTCATCTCAAATTCATGTAAAAACTTAGTTTATTATGATGTAATTCTATAAAATGTGTTGGGGAAATAAGAAAATCTTTCCAACAAAGACCCCTCCTTATCAATATAGAAGAGAGAGAAACATGATTAATTATTGAGTATGCAGGTTAGATTACATGCAGGTAGGTAGTTTAGGAGCGATTATAAAATATGAGCAAAGTTTCACACATTTTTATGGTAGACAGTTAAAACATCTCATGTCCTTGAGAAGCAAATGTATACACCTTTTAATCATCTCCTGTATACCTTATGAGAGACTCCTGAGTTAACTTCAGAGTTACGGTTTTACAGTTCCAAGGGCCAGAAGACCTTACACTGTAAAACTTGGAGACTAAGATTATCTAATTCCTTTCATGTTTGGCCTGCCATATTTTTAAGGAGATAACCATTCCTAGGCTGAAAAATAGACATCTAGGAGGTGCCCAAGTCCCAATCCTTGTAACTTGTGAATATTACCTTATATGGCAAAAAAAAAAAAAAAAAAATTTTTTTTGTGCATGTGATAATGTTAAAGTTTTTGAGGTGGGGCGATTATCATGGAATATTTAGCTGGAGCTGAAATGCAGTCACATCTGTAATCACATATTAGAGGGAGTAGAGGGAGATTTCGGATACACAGAAGTTGTTGTTGCTCGGTGCCATCAAGCTGGCCCCTGATTCATGGCGATCTTACGCACAGTGGTATGAAATGCTGCCTGGTTCTACATCATCCCCATGATTGGTTGTAGATTGGACCATTGTGACCCACAGGGTTTCATTAGCTGGTTTTCAGAAACAGATCACCAGGCCTTTCTTCCTAGTTCATCTTAGTCTGTAATCTCTCCAGAAACCTGTTCAGCATCATAGCAAGACGCATGCCCCCACTGACAGATGGATGTTGGCTGCACATAAGGTGCATTGGCTGGGAATTGAAACTGTGTCTCCCACCTGGAAGGTGAGAATTCTACCACTGAACTACCAGCATGTCATGCACGGACGAGAAGGAGGCCATGTGACCATGGAGGCAGAGATTGTAGTGATGCAGCCACAAGTCAAGAAATGCCCTCAGCTGCCAGATGTTGGAAGAGGCAAGGAAGGGATTTACCCCTAGAGCCTCTGGAGGGAATGCTGCCCTGCTGAAATCATGATTTTGGTTGAGTGATATTGGACATCTGGCTTCCAGAACTGTGACAGAATAAATGTCTGCTGTTTTTAACCACCAAGTAATTTGTTACACCAGCCGTAGGAAACTAATACGCACACTAAGGGGAGGGCAGGGTCAACTGCCTTCCTTTATGTCCGAAGACAATTACATTTTATTTACCCTGTATTAATTATTACTAATAACACTTGACTCTGAGCTACTTATTTGCTAATGACAATCATTTATTGATTCTCACTGTTGAATAAACCAAACCAAACCAGTTGCCGTGGAGTCTATATCCGACTCACGGCAACCTCATGTGAGTCTGGATTGTGACACTCTATGGCAGTAGGTAGGTAGTAGTATGTTGAATAGCAGATATCCTTGTCTTGTTCCTGATTGTAGAGGGGAAGCTTTCAGTCTTTCACCTTTGAGTATGATGTTAGCTGTAGGTTTTTCATAAATGCCCTTAGCTTTGCCAAGCTATTAAGAAGCTAATTTAATTTTTTTTTTGCCAGTTATAGGAAGTAGTCTCAAAACTGAGAACAGAAGAAATTTTCAACATGGTTTTACTTTTTGAACTTAGTGCTTTCATGCCCAAGGATATACAGAAGCCTCAAGAGAATATACCAAAAACAAAACAAAACAAAACAAAACAAAACACACACACACACACACACCCCTAAAAAACAAAAACTAGACAACCAAAAGAAGAGTATAGAGAAAGTATTTATGGAAAAAGGGAAAAAAAGGGACAGGACATGCAGACTCCATTTGTCTTAGTAATCTCATGCTGCTATAACAAAAATACCACAAGTGGATGGCTTCAATAAATGGAAGTTTATTCTCTTAAAATCTAGTAGGCTAGAAGTCTGAATTCAGGGTGTCAGCTCCAGGGACTTTCTCTGTCGACTCTGGAGAAAGGTCCTTTTCATCAACCTTTCCCTAGCCTTGGAGCTTTTCAGCACAGGGTCCCCGCGTCCAAAGGATGCACTCTGCTCCTGGTGCTAATTTCTTGGTGGTTTTTGGGTTTGTTATGAGGTCCCTATTGCCTCTCTCTTTTATATCTCAAAAGAGATTGATTTAAGATACAACCTGATCTTGTAGATTGAGCCCTGCCTCATTAATATAACTGCTGCTAATCCCACCTCACTAACATCATAGAGATAGGATTTACAACACATAGGAAAATTATATCAAGTGACACAATGGTAGACAGTCACACACTACTGGGAATCATGGTTTAACCAAGTTGATACACATTTTTGGAGGACACAATTCAATCCATAGCATCATTGAATACAGCGTTCCACTTTGTTCATTAAGTTTTACTCTGAAGTGTTGGCAGTTGGCAGTTGGAACTCCTTCTAAGGCTTCGCTTATCATTATTCAGCCTTTAAAAAAAATCTTTTCACGTGTTAATTTCTTTTTGATTTGAAATACATGTTTATAAACATCAGCCATTTTCTTTTTCTGAGCTTTATATAGGAGGAAAGAGTCATGGCTACTAATGGCTGCATCATAGTTGCTCAGTAGCAATGGAAACCTTTTTTCTTATAGAAATGGAAGGACCCTAAGAGTCAGAATGTACATTGTTCTTGCATTTGCTAAGCTGTTCTGTTACTTGTCTTCTTTACAGGTATTTTAATGACATTCAGATAATTTTATACAAAATATTTCTGGTTGACCAGGTTTATGAATTGAGTTGTGTTCCTCAAAAATATGTGTTGTAAATCCTAACTGCTGCTTATGGTTATAATCCCATTTGGGAATGGGTTGTCTCTGTTATGTTAATGAGGCAGGATTAGTATAGAGTGTATCTTGAATGAATCTTTTGAGATCTAAAAGGGATTCAACAAGCAAGCTAAGAAGCAGAGATAGGGTAACATAGATGCCAAGACACATGAAAATCTCCAAGGAACCAAGAAGCAGAAGCTGAAGAGACAAGAACCTTCCTTGAGAGCCCACAGAGAGAAAGCTTTCCACTGAAACTGGTGCTCTAAATTTGAACTTCTAGCCTCCTAAATGGTGAGTACAGCTTTCTTTAATGATCAGAGAAAATACATCTCTATTCATTAAAGCCAACCACCTCGTGGCACTTGTTATAGCAGCACTAGATAACTAGGACACCAGGTCTTAGATGTATTTTTTTTGTTTGTTTTTTGTGGGGAGGCAGGAGATAATTATTTTTCATACTCATTTCAGAAGTTTCCTCTTTTCCTAAATATTTTTAGGAAAAAAATTAGGAGCCCTAAAAGAATAATTTTACTTCTTTAAGTCTTATTCCTACGCAGTCATCTTTTAAGGGAATCTTTTGTGCCGCATTTGTTTAATGCATCATATGGGCCTTTTAAGTTACAGAGATGAGAGGAAAAGGCAGAAAAGATTAGCTGTGGATCATTATGTCGCCTGAAACTTCTTTTTGCATAAAACAAATTATTATAATTATATCTTTCTTTCCATCCCTCTAGAGTTTCAAAAATAATGATTTGTTTTCTCTGAATATATTTGGTATTTGTGTACGGAATATCCATGGCCTCACCAGTCAATGGAGAACAGGTATTTCCACTTGGAAAATAGTTTGCCTTGACTATGTAAATACAGTTCTGAACAAGTGCGGGATGTGTCCCTCTTGGTAATAAGAGAAATCTAAATTTATTATGATCATAGTTTTTTAGTTAGGATCTTTGGCATAAAGAGGAGATGTGTCAGGGAGAACCTGATGGTGGGTTCAGAAGCCACCCAGCTTACCTGATTTGAGTCAAAGACCCCTCTTTCACTGTCATCAACAAGTTTCTTGTCCTTTTACTTTTTACAATTCTCCATAATTATACCCTTGATAATTTATGAAATTAAAGGTATTTGCCTTGAATTTATCTTCAGTAACATAAAAATTTGCCTTCTTTTGTGGATGGGTAGATGAATGTGGAAGCATACAAGGTGATGGGAGATCTTAAGAACCTCTTATAGAGCAGAGACTAACAAACTTATTTTTTTGTCTTCTGAAGTTAATTCTGCAGTTCAGTTGATGCTTTTGTTCAGCGTTTTGACTGTTTAAAGGGAATCAGTAACTGGATAGTGAAGACGAGTGGGCAGCGATTGCTGTGGCTGCTAGAGTTCAGCGTCTTCACCGTTGTCAACAGTCTGGATGTCGACTTTGCAGGTTCTGAACTTGATATCCTCCCTTCATCCAGTGCTCATGACTTAATTCATGCCAGTGAAATTCGCAAGGGATTGATTTTTCAAAAGTAGGTCTTTTTATTAATTTCCATTGGGAGGTGGACCTTTCCAGTCCAGTTCACATGAGCTGCTTGAAGTATCTCTTTGTGCTGATAGCTAGGTACTGAACGGCATCTTACTAGTACTCAGAAGGTTGACTAGTGTATTAAAAGATAACTTTCAGAAAAAGGTAAAATCATGACCTATACAGATATGAAAATAAGCACGTGTTAAAGATTTCATTTAAGTCATAATCAATGAGAGAATCAGGCAAATATTAAAACTTGTTGAAAGAAGTCCAAAAGGGACAAATATATACTTACGGCCAACATGGCACCATAGGCAGAAGCAACACACTGTCTCTCCACAGCAAAGACCTGAAAAACTAAGTAAAACAGAGACAAACGTCATTCCTGGAACCTGAAGTGTCATATGAAGAGATAAAGGACTCAGTCAAACCCTGAATGGAATAAGAAACTGACAGAGGAGAGAGAGCGAGGAGAGAGATCTGCGGAGGGCCCCTGCCAGCTAACGCATCACGGATCTGCCATCCTGGACCCCTGTTGGGGATCAGCGGACAGGGAGCATGGGAAAGTAGCTTCGTGGAGCTCCCAGCAGGAGACGGAGCACCTGGTAACCAGCGATACACACTTTCCCACCCCCCATCCTCTCCCCACTGCTCTAACTCTGAGCTTTCTGGCTGGCTGTAGTGGCTCAGCCGGCTGGGAAGTGCAGCATCTGTGCTGCTTGGATTCGCCCCACCCTTGTCAGAGATCAGCCTAAAGGGAGTATGGAAAAGCAGCTACATGAAATTCCCAGCAGGAGACAGAGCACCTGCCAAACCTGCCCTGCTGCACCATAGCTGAATGACTGGCCATGCCCATTGGACAAGGAGGTGAAAAGTATTGTGGCTATACATGAGCAAACAACAAATGCACAGCCCGCCTGCTCAGACATAACCAAATAAAACAAAAACGCAGGCCGAAGCAAACAAATCTACAATCAAGAAATGAAGAAAATAACTACTGACCTGAATACAGCAGACGATATCAAAACGTATAAAAAACAGGAAGGATGGTTGCAGTAGGCATCCAAAATAAAGCACCAGATGACATTCCAGTAGAAGAAAAGACACTATAACTACCTGACAGGGAATTCAGATCTCTACTATTCAGAGCAATCTAAGAGTTGAAGCAAAAAGCAGTCAAAAATAAGGAAAAAATAGACAAATTTATGGAAGAGACAGACAAATTCATGAAAAATGCAGAAAAAAATTGGAAGAATTCAGAAAAATAATACACGAATAAATTGCCAAAATAAATTCACCACTAGAAATCATACAAAAACAACAATTAGAAATCCAAAACATAAATAAGATTTCAGAAATGTACAGTGTCATAGAAGAGCTGAGGAGCAGGTTTGAAATGATGGAAGACATGATCAGTGAAATTGAAGACAAACACTTGGATACAACTCTGAGGAAAAATCAGAAAAAAGAACAAAGAAAAATAAAGAAACCCTGAGAATTATGTGGGATACGATCAAAAGCAAAAATTGGCAAGTGATCGGAGTTCCAGAACAGGGAGAGAAAATGGAAAACACAGAGAGGATAATTGAAGAATTGCTGACAGAGAACTTCCCTAATATGAATGGTGAAAAGCTGACCATCCAAGAAGCTCAATGAACCCCATGTAGGATAGACCCCAAAAGAAAAACACCGAGGCATATCATAATCACACTCCCTAAAACTAAAGACGAAGAAGAAATCCTGAGGGCAGCTTGAGAAAAAGAAAAAGTCACATACAGAGGAGAAACAATAAGACAAAGCTCTGATTATTTAGCAGAAACTATGCAGGCAAGAAGACAATAGGATGACATATATAAAACCTTGGGGAAAAAAATTGCCAACCAAGAGTAAAATATCCTGCAAAACTTTCATTCAAATATGATAGTGAAATTAGGACAGTTCCAGATAAACAGAAGTTAAGAGAATACATAAAAACCAAACCAAACTTGAAAGAATTATTAAAGGGAGTCCTTCGGTCTGAAAACAAACAATATCAGACCACAGCCTGAATATAGGAGGCAAGATTGTACCAGCCAGATACCATCCTAGGAAATGAACTCTCAAGGATAATCCAAAACCAAAAGAATTGCAACAGGGAATCAGAGAGGTTAATGTGTAAATGACAACAACATCAGAACAATGAAAGAGGGAATAAACAGTATAGGTATAGAACTTTGTAATAGAGAGGAAGGCAAGGTGATACCAAGTAATAATAGGCTGGTTCAAACCGAGGAAGATAAGGATAATTTCAGGGTAACCACAAAGAAAGTTAACAAATGTACTCATCAAAGTAAAGAAGAAAAACGTAAAGGCTCAATAAAAACAAAATCTACAAAAACAAATAAATGAAAAAGAAATCCCCAAACAAAAGGAACTCAGCACAGGAGAGTAAGAGGAACAAAGAAAATGTTAGCACCACACACACACACACACAAAGGCACTATAAAATGTCAATAATAAACCCACACCTATGAATAATTACACTGAATGTGAATGGCCTCAATGCACCCATAAAGAAACACAGAGTGACAGAATGGATTAAAAAACAGGGTCCATCAATATACTGTCTACAAGGGACACACCTTAGAAACAAAGACATAAATGTTTTAAAAATTAAAGGATGGAAGAAAATATATCAAGCAAATAACTACCAAAAAAGAGCGGGAGTGGCAATACTAATCTCAGATCAAATATACTTTAAAACAAAATTCACCATAAAATACAAAGAAGGGCCCTATATAATGATTAAAGGGATGATCCATCATGAAGACTTAACCGTAATAAACACCTATGTACCTAGTGACAGGGCTCCAAAATACATACAACAAACTCTTAACACTGAAAAGATAAATTGACAGCTCCACAGTAATAATAGGAGACTTCAACCACACCACTCTTGATGAAGGACAGAGCATCTAGAAGGAAACTCAGCAGAGATACAGAAGAGCTAACGAGCACAGTCAGCCAACTTGACCTCATAGACATATATAGAACACTCCACCCAACAGCTGCAAAGTACACATTCTTTTCCAATGCACCTGGAATGTTCTCTAGTTTAGACCACATCTTAGGTCACAGAGCAACCATGAACAAAATCCAAGACATTGGGATAATGCAGAGTATCTTCTCTGACCACAACAGTTAAGTTCAAAATAGAAATTCACAACAGGAAGAGTAAGAAAAATAAATCAGTTATATGGAAACCGAATAACACCCAGCTGAAAAACCACTGGGTAATAGAAGAAACCAAAGATGGAATAAAAAAATTCCTAGAATCAAACAAGAGTGAAAACACATCATATAAAAACTTTTTGGACACAGCAACGGCAGTCCTTAGAGGTCAGTTTACAGCAATAGATGCACACATTGAAAAAGAAGAAAGGGACAAAGTCAAAACATTAATTATGTAACTTGAACAAATAGAAAGAGAACAGCAAAAGAAGCCCACAGCCACCTGAAGAAAGGAAATAATAAAGATCAGAGCAGAAATAAATGAAATGGAGAATAGAAAAACAATAGAATCAACAAAACCAGAAGTTGGTTCTTTGAAAGGATCAACAAAATTGGCAAACCACTGGCCAAATTGACAAAAGAAAAACAGAAGAGAACAAAAATAACCCAAATAAGAAATGAAATGAGGGACATTACAACAGACCCAACTGAAATAAAAAGAAACATAACGAGAATATTATGAACAACTATACTCCAACAAATTTGAAAACCTAGAGGAAATAGACAAATTTCTAGAAACACACTACCTACCCACACTAACACAAAATGATGTTGAAAATCTGCACAGATCCATAGCAAGAGAAGAGATTGAAATGGTAATAAAAAAAAACTCCCAACCAAAAAAAGCCCTAGCCCAGATGGCTTCACTAGAGAATTCTACCAAACATTCAGAGAATAACTTACACCAGTACAACTCAAACTATTTTGGAACATAGAAAAGGAAGCAATACTTCGAAATTCATTCTATGAAGCCGGCATAACCCTGATACCAATACCAGGCAAAGACAACTGCCCCCCAAAGAGAAAATTACAGACCAGTATCTCTCATGAATAGATGTAAAAATTCTTAACAAAATTCTAGGCAATAGAACACAGCATCATATAAAAAAAAAAAATACACCATCCCCAAGTAGGATTCATACCAGGTATGCAAGGATGGTTCAACATTAGAAAATCAATCAACGTAATCCACCTCATAAATAAAAGGAAAGAAAGAATGACATGATCATCTCAATCGATGCAGAAAAGGCATTTGACAAAGCCCAATAGCCATTCCTGATAAAAGCTCTCAATAAAATAGGTATAAATGGGAAATTTCTCAACATAATAAAGGGTACTTATGCAAAACCAATGATCAACATCATTCTTAATGGAGAGAGCCTGAAAACATTCCCCTTGAAAACAGGAACAAGACAAGGATGCCCTTTGTCACCAATCCTATTTAACATTGTGTTGGAAGTCCTAGCTAGAGCAGTAAAGCAAGAAACAGAAATAAAGATCATCCAAATTGGTAATGAAGAAGTTAAACTATCCCTATTTGCAGATGATATGCTACTATACATAGAAAATCCAAAAGACTCCACGAGAAAACTACTGGAACTAATAGATTCAGCAGAGAAGCAGGATACAAGATAAACATAAAAAAATCAGCCGGATTCCTGTATACCAATAAAGAGAATGATGAAAAGGAAATCATGAAAAGAATACCATTTATAATACCCAAACCCCCTAAAAAGTAAAATACTTGGGAATAAATCTAAGCAGGGATGTAAAAGGCCTATACAAAGAAAACTATAAAACACTACTGCAAGAAACCAAAAGAGAGCTACATAAATGGAAAAGCATACCATGTTCATGGATAGGTAGACTCAACATTGTGAACGTGACAATTCTACCCAAAACGATTTACAAATACAATGCAATACTGATCCAGATACCAACAACATTTTTTAAAGAGATGGAAAAACTTATCATCAACTTTGTATGGAAAGAGAAGAAGCCCTGGATAAGTAAAGCACTACTGAAGAAGAACAAAGTAGGACGACTCGCACTACCTGACCTCGGAATCTACTATATAGCTGCAGTAGTCAAAACAGCTTGGTACTGGTACAATGACAGATACACTGACCAGTGGAACAGAATTGAGATGCCAGATGTAAATCCATCCACCTGTGGTCACCTGATCTTCCACAAGGGTCCAAAGTCCCATCAAACGGGGAAAAAGACAGTCTTTTTAACAAATGATGCTGGCAAATCTGGATATCCACCTGCAAAAAAATGAAACAGGACCCATACCTCACACCATATACAAAAACTAATTCAAAATGGATCCAAGACCTAAATATAAAGCCAGAAACTATGAAGTTCATGGAAGAAAAAATAGTATCAGCACTATAGGCCATAATACACAGCATTAACAGGATACAAACCACAACCAACAACACACAAGCTCCAGAGGATAAGCTAGATAACTGGGATCTTCTAATAATTAAAGAGTTATACTCATCAAAAGACTTCACCAAAACAGTAAAAAGAGAATATACAGACTGGGAAAAAATATTTGGGTATTAGAAAATCAGAAAAAGGTCTAATCTCTAAAATCTACAAGAAAATCCAACACCTCTACAACAAAAAGACAGTGCAGTTAAAAAATGGGCAAAGGTAATGAACAGACACTTCAAACAAGACATTCAGGCGATCAACAGACACGTGGAAATGCTCATGATCTGTAGCCATCAGAGAAATGTATATCAAAACCACAGTGAGATACCTACTAGTACCAATCAATAGAACAAAAAATAATAAATGTTGGAGAGGCTGCAGGGAGATTGGAACTTTCATGCGTTGCTGGTGGGAATGCAAAATGGTACAACCATTTTGGAAAATGATATGGCGTTTCCTTAGAAAGCAAGAAATAGAAATACCATATGATCCAGCAATCCCACTCCTAGGAATATATCCTAGAGAAATAGGAGTCATCATACAAATAGATACATGTACACCCATGTTCATTGCAGCATTGTTCACAATAGCAGAAAGATAGAAACAACCTAGATGTCCATCAAAGGTGAACGGATAAACTGTGGTACGTACACACAATGGAGTATTACGTAATGATGAAGAGCAATGATGAATCTGTGAAGCATCTCCTAAGATGGATGAATCTGGAGGGCGTTATGCTTAGTGAAATAAAGTCAATCGCAAAAGGACAAATATTGTATGAGACCACTACTGTAGAAACTCATAAAAAGGTTTACATACAAAAAGAAACAATCTTTAATGGTTACGAGGGAAGGGAGGGGTGGGAATGGAAAAACACTTAATAGGCAATAGATAAGTGGTAACTTTGGTGAAGGGTAGAACAGTAAACGATACTGGGAAAGCCAATACAACCTGTACGTGGTAGCTCCGTAGACACATCTCAACTCCTTGGGGGGAATGCATTGCTGAGCTGAGGGCTATGGGGACTATGATCTCGGGGAACACCTAGTCGATTGGCATAACACAGTTTATAAAGAAAGTGTTCTACGTTCTACTTTGGTAAGTAGTGTCTGAGGCCTTAAAAGCCCATGAGTGGCCTTCTAGGATACTCCACTGGTCTTATCCCTTTGGGAGCAAGGACGAATGAAGAAAACTAAAGACACAAGGGAAAGATTAGTCCAGAGGACTAATGGACCACATCTACCACGGCTTCCACCAGACAGAGTCCAGTACAACTAGATGGTGCCCAGGTACCACCACTGATTGCTCTGACAGGGATTATAATAGAGGCTCCCAGACAGAGCTGGAGAAAATGTAGCACACAATTCTAACTCAAAAGGAAAGACCAGGCTTGCTGGCCTGAAAGAGACTGGAGAAACTCTGAGAGTATGGCCCCTGGACACCCTTTCAGCTCAGTAATGTAGTCACTCCTGAGGTTCACCCTTCAGCCCAAGATGGAACAGGCACATGGAAGACAGCAAGATTAAAATGGTGCACCAGCCTTGGGGTAGGGACTAGAATGTAGGACGGAACAGGAAAGCTGGTAATAGGGAATGCAGGGTTGAGAAGTGAGAGTGTTGACACGTCATGGGGTTGTTAACCAGTGTCGTACAACAATATGTGTACTAATTGTTTTCGTTTTCTTATTAATTTTTTTTGTACTTTAAGTGAAAGTTTACAAATCAAGTTAGTCTCTCATACAAAAATTTATACACACCTTGATATATGCTCCTAGTTGTTCTCCCCCCAATGAGACAGCACACTCCTTCCCTCCACTCTCTGTTTTCGTGTCCATTTGGCCAGCTTCTGACCCCCTCTGCCCTTTCATCTCCCTTCTAGACAGGAGCTGCCTACATAGTCTCATGTGTCTACTTGATCCAAGAAGCTCACTCTTCACCAGTATCTTTTTCTGCCCCTTAGTTCAGTCCAATTCCTGTCTGAAGAGTTGACTTTGGGAATGGTTCCTGTCTTGGTCTAACAGAAGGTCTGGGGATCATGACCTCCAGGGTCCTGCTAGTCTCAGTCGGATCACTAAGTCTGGTCTTTTTACGAGAATTTGAGGTCTGCTTCCCAATGCTGTCCTGCTCCCTCAGAGGTTCTCTATTCTGGTCCCTGTCAGGGTAGTCATCGGTTGTAGCCAGGCACCATCTAGTTCTTGTGGTCTCAGGATGATGTAGTCTCTGGTTTATGTGGCCCTTTCTGTCTCTTGGGCTCATAATTACCTCATGTCTGGTGTCCTTCATTCTCCTTTGCTCTAGGTGGGTTGAGAGCAATCCGTGCATCTTAGATGGCTGCTTACTAGCATTTAAGACCCCAGATGCCACTCTCCAAAGTGGGATGCTGAATGTTTTCTTAATAGTTTTTATTATGCCAGTTGACTCAAATGTCCCCTGAAACCATGGTTTCTACACCCCCACCCCTGCTACACTGGTCTTCAAAGCATTGAGTTTATTCAGGAAGCTTCTTTGCTTTTGGTTTAGTGCAGTTGTGCTGAAGTCTCCTGTATTGTGTGTTGTCTTTACCTTCACCTAAAATAGTTCTTATCTACTATCTAGTTAGTGAAAACCCCTCTCTCTCCCTCTCTCCCATTCTTGTAACTATCAAAGAATCTTTTCTTCTTGTTTTAAGCTATTTTTCGAGTTCTTATAATAGTGGTCTCATACAATATTTGTCCTTTTGCAATTGACTAATTTCACTCAGCATAATGCCTTCCAGATTCCTCCATGTTAGGAAAATGTTTCAGGGATTCATCATTGTTCTTTATTGATGCATAGTATTCCATTGTGTGAATGTACCATAATTTATACATTCATCCATTGATGGGCACCTTGGTTGCTTCCATCTTTTTCCTATTGTTAACAGTGTTGCAGTGAACATGAGTGTGCATGTAACTGTTCTTATAAAGGCTGTTACTGCTCTAGGATATATTCCAAGGAGTGGGATTGCTGGATTGTGTGGTAGGTCTATTTCTAGTTTTTTAAGGAAGTGCCAGATTGATTTCCAAAGTGGCTGTACTATTTTACATTCCCACCAGCAGTGTATAAGTGTTCTAGTCTGTCCACAGCCTCTCCAACAGTTATTATTTTGTGTTTTTTGGATTAATGTCAGCCTTGTTGGAGTGAGATGGAATCTCATAGTAGTTTTGATCTGCATTTCTCTGATGAGTAATGATCATGAGCATTTCCTCATGTATCTGTTAGCTACCTGAATGTCTTCTTTAGTGAAGTGCCTGTTCATATCCTTTGCTCATTTTTTAATTGCCTTATTGTTTTTGAGTTTTTATAGTATCATGTAGATTTTAGAGATCAGGCGCTGATCAGAAATGTCATAGCTAAAAACTTTTTCCCAGTCTGTAGGTAGTCTTTTTACTCTTTTGGTGAAGTCTTTGGATGAGCATAGGTGTTTGATTTTTAGGAGCTCCCAGTTATCTCGTTTCTCTTCTGCATTGTTAGTAATGTTTTGTATACTGTTTATGCCATGTATTAGGGCTCCTAACGTTGTCCCTATTTTTTTCTTCTATAATCCGTATTGTTTTAGATTTATATTTAGGTCTTTGATCTGTTTGGAGTTAGTTTTTGTGCATGGTGTGAGGTATGGGTCTTGTTTCATTTTTTGCAGGTGGATATCCCATAAACGAGTATGATTTGTTAAAAAGACTGTCTTTTCCCCATTTAGCTTACTTTGGGCCTTTGTCAAATATCAGCTGTTCATATGTGGATGGATTTATGTCTGGATTCTCTGCTCTGTTCCATTGGTCTATGTATCTGTTGTTGTACCAGTACCAGGCTGTTTTGACTGTAGTGGTATAATAGGTTCTAAAGTCAAGTGGAGTGAGGCTTCCCACTTTGTTCTCCTTTTTCAGTAATGCTTTACTTATCTGGGGCCTCTTTCCCTTCCATGTGAAGTTGGTGATTTGTTTCTCCATCTCATTAAAAAAAAATCGTAATTTGAATGGAAATTACATTGTATCTATAGATTGCTTTTTGTAGAATAGATATTTTTACAACGTTAAGCCTTCCTAGCCGTGAGCAAGGTATGTTTTTCTACTTACGTAGGTCTCTTTTTGTTTCTTGTGGTAGTGTCTTGTAGTTTTCTTTGTATAAGTCTTTTACATCTCTGGTAAGATTTATTCCTAAGTATTTTATCTTCTTGGGGGCTACTGTAAATGGCACTGATTTGGTGATTTCCTCTTTGATGTTCTTTTTGTTGGTGTAGAGGAATCTAACTAATTTTTGTATGTTTATCTTGTATCCTGATACTCTGCTGAACTTTTCAGTTAGTTTTAGTAGTTATCTTGAGGATTCTTTAGGGTTTTCTGTGTATTAGATCATGTCATCTGCAAATAGAGATACTTTTACTTCTTACCAATCTGGATGCCCTTTATTTCTTTATCTAGCCTAATTGCTCTGGCTAGGACCTCCAGCTCAGTGTTGAATAAGAACGGTGATAAAGGGCATCCTTGTCCGGTTCCATGTGTATTAACTGTTTGATGAGAAAATAGTCTGTTCTGTAAACCTTCATCGAAAGCTCCAAAAAGAAAAGAAAAGAAAAAAGAAAAGAAAAGAAAATACTCTGCATCTCACTTTGGTGAGTGGTGTCTGGGGTCTTAAAAGCTAGCAACGGCCATTTAAGGTCTATCAATTGGTCCCTGTGTAGTTGGAGTAAAGAGAATGAAGAACACCAAAGATACAGGGAAACTATGAGCCCAAGAGACAGAAAGGGCCACATAAACCAGAGATTCCATCAGCCTGAGACTGGAAGAACTTCATGGTGCCTGACTACTACCAGTGGCCATCCTGACAGGGAATACAACAGAGCATCCATGATGGAGCAGGAGAAAAGCAGGGTGTAGCGCTCAAATTCTAGTCAAAAGACCAGATGTAATGGTCTGACTGAGACTGGAGGGAAGACATGGCCCCTGAAGTCTCTGTTAGCCCAAAAGTGAAATCATTCCTGAAGCCAACTCTTCAGATAAAGATTAGACTGGAGTATAAGACATAAAATGATGCTTGTGAAGAGTATGCTTCTTAGCTTAACTAGATTAAAAAAAAAAAAATTTTTTTTTTTTTTACATGAGATTAAATGGGTAGTTCATGTCTGGAGGCGAGATGAGAAGGTAGAAAGGGACAGGAGCTGGTTGAATGAACATGGGAGATACAGGGTGGAGAGGAGGAGTGTACTGTCACATTATAGGGAGAGCAACTAGGGTCACAATAACAATGTGTATACATTTTTGTATGGGAAACTAAGTGTAAACTTTCACTTAAAGCACAATAAAAAAGAAAAAAAAAGGTGAAATTAGTCAGTTATAAAAGGACAGATATTGTATGAGACCACTATTATGAGAACTCACAAAATAGTTTAAACACAGAAGAAAATATTCTTTGATGGTTACTAGAGTGTGGAGGGAGGGGCGGAGGGACGGAGGGAGGGAGGGGGTATTCACTAATTAGATAGTAGACATGAACTATTATAGGTGAAGGGAAAGACAAGACTCAGTACAGGAGAGGGCAGCACAGCTGGAATAAACCAAAAGCAAAGAAGTTCCCTGAATAAACTGAACTCTTCAAAGGCCAGAGTAGCCGGGACAGGGGTCTGGGGACCATGGTTTCAGGGGACATGTAAGTCAGTTGGCATATAAAACGTATTAAAACATTCTGTATCCCATATTGGTGAGTGGCATCTGGGGGTGTTAAACGCTAGCAAGTCGCTGTCTAAGATGCATCATTTGTCCTCAGCCCACCTGGAGTAAAGGAGAATGAAAAACACCAAAGACACAAGGTAAATATGAGCCCAAGAGACAGAAAGGGTCACATAAACCAGAGACTCTATCAGCCTGAGACTGGAAGAACTAGATGGTGCCCAGCAACAACCAATGACTTCCCTGACAGGGAACACAACAGAGAATCCTTGATGGAGCAGGAGAACAGTGGGATGCAGACCTCAAATTTTCGTAAAAAGACCAGACTTAATGGTCTGAGATTAGCGGGACCTTGGAGGTCATGGTCCCCAGACCTTCTGTTAGCCCAGTACTGGAACTATTCCCAAAGCCAGCTCTTCAAACAGGGATTGGAGTGAATATAAGCCAGAAAACGATCCTGGTAAGGAGTGAGCTTCTTGGCTCAAGACATATGAGACCATGTGAGCAACTCCTTTCTGGAGGCCAGATGAGATGGCAGATGTGGACTGGAGCTGGTTGAATGGACAGAGGGAATACAGGGTGGAGAGGAGGAGTGTCTAACATAACAAGGTGTATGTAAGTTTTTGTATGAGAGACTGACTTGATTTGTAAACTTTCACTTAAAGCACAATAAATAAAAAAGAAACAACAAAAACACAGAAATATATGGAGTAAAGGAATGTTCAGTTGCATATGAAATAGACTGGTTTGGGGGTTCTTTAAGGAGAAGAGGGGGAGGAAGTCAGGTGAGGACTGATTTTGCATGTCTAAGTTACCTACAATTCGTTGTTATTTGCAGGTCTGTATTGGAAAATATTTTGTGATGATCCATAGGGTTATCATTGGCTAATTTTTTTTTTCATTGTGGTTTAGATGAAGGTTTACAGAGCAGATTAGTTTCTCATTAAAGAATTAACACACGTATTGTTTTGTGGCATTGGTTGCCACCACCTCCACATGTCAGTACTCTCCCCTTCTCTACTTGGGTTCCCTATTACCAGCTTTCCTGGCCCCTCTTGCCTTCTTAGCTTTGCCCCTGGTGCAGGTGTGCCCGTTTAGTCTCGTATTGTTTCATGGGCCTGACTTATTTTTGGCTGAAGGGTAAACCTCAGGAGTGACTGGGGTACTGAATTAAAAGGGTGTTTTGGGGGCCAAACTCTTGTCATTGGCTAATTTTTGAGAGTAGATTGCCAGCCTTTCTTCCTAGTCTGTGTTAGTTTGGAAGCTTCACTGAAACCTGTCCACCAGGGGCGACCCTGCTGGTATGTGACATACTGGTGACATAACTTCTACCAGTTATAAATTAGCTCCTGTAATCTGATAAGGTGGAAGAGTGTGCTATAAGCAGTGCTAGCTTTTCATGGAAGTACACATTTTTCTCAGCATGTCAATGTGAATCAGAATGAGTGGGAGTTTGAGGATACTTAAGGACAGTTTTTCTGGACTCTCAAGGAGTCTGAGGAGTCCGTGGGTTGCACAAACATTTAAGTGCTCAACTACTGACCAAAAAGTTGGCAGTTCAGACCCATCCAGAGGTGCCTTGGAAGAAAAGCCTGGTGATCTACTTCTGAAAGATCACAGCCTTGAACAACCTATAGAGTGAAGTTCTACCCTGCACCCATAGTTGCCATGAGGTGGAATCAGCTTGGCAACAGCTGGTTTGGTTTTCACGGAGCCTGATAATACCTTTATGGTTCTACCCATTACCTTGTGTGGGGTAAAGAATTTAGCTTTACCCAGAGTAAGGTGGTTTTTGTCCCTGGTTCTGGAGAAATAACCCCTGGAGTAATTGAAGTGCCTTGGTCTGGGACATCCAGGCCACACCCGATAATTTGTGCTGGCAAGTGGGGGGCCGGCCAGACCAGAAAAGACTCACCTTGGAAGTTGGTATCAGCTAGCCTCAGAAGGCATGATTTAGCCTATTATGTTAGAGTGTTCAGTAAAAGTCCAGAACACACAGATTCAGAGAGCTTTCTGTGGAGGGGAAAGTGACACACCCTCTTTGAGACATGAAAGCTTCGCATTGGGGATCCTCCCAGAACTCACCCATGTGCCTCTTTCTATGACAATCCTGGTTTGTGTCCGTGCGCTATAGTAAATTTATAATCGTAAGTATAGTGTTTTCTGTGAGCTCTGTGAGTTGTTCCAGTGAATTTTCGAACCCAAGGGAGAAGGAAGAGCCAGCAGGTGAAAGTGCGGGTGTCATGTGGACTCCCAAACTTGTGGTTGGCGCCTCACCATTTGGCAGTCTAAAGTTCAGAGTCCTTTTGACCTGTGAGATCCGCCCTAGCTCTGGGTGGGTAGAGTCAGCGTGTGCCACGTGGGCACTTGGTGTCAACAATGATTGAGAAGTGGGAAAGTGGGGCCTGGATCAGTCTCCACATTTTAGAGATTGGGTTCATGCTTATTTTTATCCATGAACCTTGTTAATGAATGGACATTTTAAAATAATTTAGTTTTTAATATTTTAACTAATAGGTTTTACATAGACCCAGGTTTGGATTTTCCCTGCTATTCTTATAAGGCTGATAATTTTCTTTTTGGCATTGAGTCTTTTTTGGATAGCTTGTGGTGATTTGGAGTATGACTGTAGGTACCAATAATAAGTGTAATCTACTTTTGTATGCTTTTCTCTTATAAACATGATTATTAAAATTATATAAAATTACTGGGAGACTGTATGATGGGTTTGGAAGAGCCCAGGTATTATGATAATCTGGATTACTTACCTTACACACCAGAACATGTAAGTATTATGATTTTCTAGCCTAACTGATCAGAACCTTACTTTTAATTCCTTCTGAACATTTTAATACATGTTTGAACAGAATAATTTAAAAAGTGACACGTACGTGTTTTATCCAGCTGCAAGCAGTATTTCTCTGTTAACCAGAATAAATGTTGAATGATTCTCTTTTTAAAGTTTCTTTCTGGTACTATTTCTTTTACTATGTGATACCCTACTATTCCTGGAACGACAAATTGAAGAGTAATGGTGTGGCATTCATCATCAAAAAGAACATTCCAAAATCTTTCCTGAAGTACAACGCTGTTCGTGATAAAATAATATCCATACACCTACAAGTAAGACCAGTTAATACTACTATCATTCATATTTATGCACCAACCACTAATGCCAAAGAAAAGGAAATTGAAGATTTTTACCAGCTTCTGCAGTCTGAAATTTTTTGGACTCACAGTCAAGATATATTGATAATTACTGGTGATTGGAATGTGAAAGTTGGAAACGAGGATTGGTAGTTGGAAATTATGGCCTTGGTGAAAGAAATGATGCTAGATATTGCATGATAGACTTTTACAACACCAATGGCTTTTTCATTGCAAATACCTTTTTTCAGCAACATAAATGGCAACTATACATGTGGACCTTACTGGATAGAAAACAGAGGAATCAAGTCGACTACATCTGTGGAAAGAAATGATGGAAAAAAGCAAAAGGTTGTTAAAAAGACAGGACAGAAGGAAAAGACCAAAATGGATATCAGAAGAAACTCTGAAACTTGCTCTTGAAGCAGCTAAAGCAAATGGAAGACATGTCGAAGTAAAAACGCTGAATACAAGATTTCAAAGGACAGCTCAGGAAGACAAAGTATTATAATGAAATGTGCAGAGATTTGAAGGTAGAAGACCAAAAGGGAAGAACACGCTTGACACCTCTCGAGCTGAAAGAACAGAAGAGAAAATTCAAGCCTCGAGTTGCAATTTTGAAGGATTCTATAGGCAAAATATTGAATGACGCAAGAAGCATCAAAAGAACATGGAAGGAATACACAGAGCCGTTGTACCAAAAAGAATTGGTTGACTTTCAGCCATTTCAGGAGGTAGCATATGATCAAAAACCAATGGTACTGAAGGAAGAAGTCCAAGCTACACTGAAGGCACTGGCAAAAACGAAGCTCTGGGAATTGACAGAATACCAATTGAGATGTTTCAACAAAAGGATGCAGCTCTGGAAGCATTCACTTGTCTATACCAAGAAATCTGAAAGATAGGTACCTGGCCAACTGACTGGAAGAGATCCATATTTATGCCCGTTCCAAAGAAAGGTGATCCAGCCAAATGCAGAAATTCTGAGCAGTATCATTAACATCAGTAAAATTTTGCTGAAGATTATTCAAAAGTGGTTGCAGCAGCCCACCGACAGGAAACTGCCAAAAATTCAAGCCAGATTCAGAAGAGGACGTGGAATGAGGGATATCATCGCTGATGTCAGATGGATCTTGGCTGAAAGCAGGGAATGACAGAAAGATGTTTACCTGTGTTTTATGGACTATGCCGAGGCATTCAACTATGGGGATCATAACATTACAAAGAATATGAATCCAGAACACTTAATTGTGCTCCTGCGGAACCCGTACATACACCAAGAAGCAGTTATTCGAACAGAGCAAGGGGACACTGTGTGGTTTAAAATCAGAAAAAGTGTGCCTTAGGGTTGTATCCTTTCACTGTACTTACTCAATCTGTATGCTGAGCAAATAATCAGAGAAGCTGGACTATATGAGGAAGATTGCAGCATCGGGATTGGAGGAAGACTCATTAACAACCTGTGATACACAGATGACACAACCTTGGTTGCTGAAAGTGAAGAGGATTTGAAGCACTTACTGATGTAGATCAAATACTACAGCCTTCAGTATGGATTACATCTTAACATAAAGAAAACAAAAGTCCTCACAACTGGACCAATAATAAATAGAGAAAAGATTCAATTTGTCAAGAGTTTCATTTTATTTTTATCTACAATCAGCTCCCATGGAAGCATCAGTCAAGAAATCAAATGGCACGCTGCATTGAGCCAATCTGCAGAAGACCTCTTTAAAGTGTTAAAAAGCAAAGATGTCACTTTAAGGCGCACCTGAATGAAACCATGGTGTTTCCAGTTGCCTCATATGCATGTGAAAACTAGATAACAAATAAAGAAGACCGAAGAAGAATTGATGCCTTTGAATTACAGCATTGTCAAAGAATATTGAATATACCATAGACTGTTGTGGGCCAGAAGAATGACCAAATCTGTCTTGCAAGAATGTACAACCAGCATACTCTTTAGAAGCAAGGATGGCAAGACTTCATCGCACATTCTTTGAACACGTTATCAGGAGGGACCAGTCCCTGGAGAAGGATGTTTTGTTTGGTAATATGGAGGGTCAGTGAAAAAGAAGAAGACCCTCAACAAGATGGATTGACACAGTGGCTGTAACAGTGGGCTCAAGCATAACAACAAATATGAGAATGGCACAGGACTGGGCAGGGTTTTGTTCTGTTGTGCATAGGGTCGTTATGGGTTGGAACTGACTCGACGGCACCTAAAAACAACAACAAAGTCAGGGTTTGTAGTTTGGAGAGAATGTAGTATACATCTTCAGTCTAATTGTTGGAAAGAAAAGATGAGCCTTAAAGAGCAAAGGGCTGTTAGGTTGTGATATATAGGGAATTTTTTTTTATTCTTAGAAATCCCTGGTATCCGTTTATGAAACTACTTCTTTTCTACCAAGCATTTGTATATAGTCCATAACTTGTACATGACTAAGTTAATAGGAACCCTGATGGCCTGACCACCCTTTAAGCACTTTCTCTTCCTTATTTCAATTCTGTAGGTACTAAAGACTTTATATTATCAACATACCCTTTTGCCTTTCCGTTTAGGTTCTAAGTGAGAAATAAGAGGGAACGTGAGAAGACACGAAATAGGAAGTTTTCCTAATGGAAGGGGAGATATTCAGGAACACTCAGCCTAGGATTTAAAATAGTCTTGAAGCGTTAAGCAGGGCTCTAGAGGAGAGTATTTTAGTGAAAGTAGGAGCTTAGAAAAATCCCACTTGACTCCATTTGACTTATGGTGAAAAGAGAACAACTTCTTTTTAAGATTTCTTGTGATTTTCCTCCTTTTTTCCATTTCTTTTTGTCTTTCTCCTCCCAAGGTTTTTCTAGCAGTGATAACCTCTGAGGGTTATTTTAGGAATGGGAGCTATGGGGTGCATTGTGATCTGAGTTCTGTGGCCCAGAATCTGGGAACATAAAGGGTTTAATGCTGGTGAGGAATTAAAAAACAGGCACTTGGAAGAAAAGATAAAGTGGGCCTTCCACTGTTCATGAGCGTTAATGTTAGATTGGGAGAGAGTTTTATAAATCATTATTCCAAATTAGTTTTTATTTATAATGATTGAAGTTATGTTCTTATTGTTATTTTCAGGTATATTTTGAGTGATGTTGGCTTTTGTGGGCTGATCTGAAAAATGTGATCATTATGTATAATATAGTTTACGAGAAAATGCACTCTGAATTCCAGACAGCTGACTTAAATAGAAAGTTTTGGAATACTGTATGCTCATAAGTTGGAACTATTGTCTGGTGTGCATAGCTTGGTAGTATTCCCACCATAATCAGGGAACCAAATTTTACCTGATTGTAAAGTAGTTTTTTTTTTTAAAGTAGTAGCACCTCTATCAAAAAAAAAAAAAAAAACTCTCAGTGCCCTCGAGTCGATTCCGACTCATAGCGACCCTATAGGACAGACCCTATAGGATAAATTATTTCTGCTCCAGTCATCGTAATCTCATTGAATGTCACAGTTAGGGGAGATTTCACTTACTTAAAAAGTTTTTAATGAGGTGATGTTGGTAAACAGAAACTACAGTAATACTTGTTATAGTATTTGTAGCTGAAGACTTAGTTTGGTATTGTGTAATTATTTAAAAAATCTTTGTCTTAAGATTCAAAATGACTTTTGACTGCTGACTTGCGTTAGCAGTGAAGGGAAAATCAGGCTGCCTTGAATCTGGTTAGGTTGCCCAATTGCAATGTTTCTTTAAGTAAGTCATTTTTCCCTCTCTGGACCTAAATTTCTTCATGTACAAAATGAGAGTGTTCATAATGGCATTATTCATAATAGCCAAAAGTGTTGGGAAATACCCAAATGTGTAACAGTGGAATGGATAAATAAATTTTGGCATATTTTTACAATGAAATATTATATAGTAATGGAAAAGAACAAATCATTCCCCACTTATTAATATGGATGAATGTCACATGCAAAATATTGAGTAAGTGAAAGATACCGATGAGTATATATGCATTGGTTCCATTTAGATAAAGTTAAAAAGCAAGTAGGACTAACTACGAATAGTGGGTACCATTGGGGGTAATTAATGGTTGGGGGGGCATGAAGGAGGTTTCTGGGTTGCGCATAATTGCATATCTTGATCTGGGTGGTAGTTACATGAGTATACTCACTTGGGGAAAATTCACCAACCTATACACTTAGGATTTGTACATTTTATTGCATACATCACTTTAAAAAAGGCTGAAAACATGCACCAAAACAAAACACTAAAAAGAAAAAAAAAAGAAAGCACTGACTGGATTGGGAGCCAGGAGGCTTGGGTTCAAACCTCAGCTATACCACTAACAAACTATGATTTTTAAGCAGCTTATGGACCTCTCTGAGCCTTTCTGGCTGTGTTTGTAAAACGGAAATAATAACTGCCTTCTGTATTTCATTTTAGGTAAATATTTGAAAGCACACTGGAGACTGTCAAATACTCCCTGAATTTAAATTGACATTATATTTGTTTTATTGTTACTCTTTGAAATAGAAAAAACTCCATGTATATTAAAAAATAGTAAGAATGGATAATTGAAAGATGTTTTGATCAACTGAACTGTATTTGTTTATAACTATCTTAGAATTTCTGAGAAAATATAAAATGGTAGTAGCACTTTATCTGGCTTTCCCCCTTCTTTATACCAAGCCATTCAACGAATAGTAACGGAGCTCTTTCCACCTGTATTAGGGCTTGTGCTTAGGATATGATAGTGAACAATCTTAACATGGTTCTCGCACTCATAGAACTGAAATTCTAGAGGTGAAGGCAAGAAAACAGACAAATGATTGAATAGCTAGCTGCACGTTGTAATAAGTGCCATAAAGGAAGCAATCAGGATTGAGGCAGAGGATAACTTCTGAGGGGAACTTACTTTAAATAGTGGTCAGCCGTAGTAGAAGCTTTTTAAAGGTGCCATTAAGTTGGCACCTGAAGTAAGAAACCAGAAAACCAAACCCGCTGCTGTCGAGTTGATTCCGACTCATAGCAACCCTGTAGGACAGACTAGAACTGCCCTATATGGTTTCCGAGGAGCTGCTGGTGGATTCGAACTGCCGACCTGTTGGTTAGCAGCCGAGCCCTTAACCAACTGCGCCACCAGGGCTCCAAAGGAAGAAAAGAAGGTAGTTAAGCAGAAACTCTGAGAAGACCATTCCAGTGCAGCCTGGACAATTTCCCCAAAGCCCTGAGGCAGGAAGTGGCCTGTTGGAAAACCTGACAGTAAGAGGAGGGTGGTTGTAATGTAGGTGAAAGGGAATGGTAGAAGACACATTTGGAAAGATAGATGGGAGGCTAACTCATGCAGGATTCAGGTTTTGGTGAGAATTTGTTTTTTACTCTAGGTTCAATGGAAAGCCATTAAGAGGTTTTTAAACAGAGAAGTGACACAATCACTTTGCCAATAAATTATTTTTGCCACAATATGGAGAAAGGACCTGGGAGAGAGGAGGGAAGGAGGAAGGGTTTGGCCAAGAGTGAAAGAGGAAGGCAAGTAGTCCAAGAAGGGATCATGAAGGCTTGGATTAAGGTGGTGACATTGAAAGTGGGTGGAAACTGTTCGATTTAGGGCAGTTCTACTCTGTGCTATGGGGTTGCTGTGAGTCAGAATCAACTCAGCGGCAATGGTTTTTTTTTTTTTTTGGAAATGAAGTTGTCCGGCCTCTCGCTGATTTTATTGGATTTTAGGAGTGAGGAAAAGGGAAGAATCAAAGATGACTCCTAGGTTTCTTGGTTGAGAATCTAGGTGGATGCTAATGTCGTTTTCAGAGATGGAGAAAGAGGACGGCTGGATGGGAGCCATGGAACAGGTATAGAAGGAAAATCAAAAGATTCTGGACATGTTAAGTTTGTTGGAACTATATATATATGCAGCTATTAGGTAATCAACAAAATCTGTGAGCCTGGAGCTCAAAGGAAAGGATACATTTTAGAAGTTCAGGATAAAGATAGTATACAGGGTGGAGGGAGGAGGAGAAGGGAAGAGAACTATTTCTGAGTGGTAGGAAGCCTCAGCATTTAGAAGTAGTAGAGGAGGAAGAGTGCACCAAGGAGGCCAGAGAGGGACCCATGAGGTAGGAACTAAACCTGGAGAGAATGGTGTCACAAAAGCTAAGAGAGGGTGGCATTTCCAGGAGGACGTGGTCATTCGTGTGGAATGCTGCCAAGAGGTAGAGTAGAATGAGGACAGAGAAGTGGCCATTGAATTTGTCAACATGAAAGTGAATTCCCCCCCTGCCCCCAAAGTGGTTTCAATGAAATGGTAGAGGCAAAAAGCCCAACTGGTTGATTGGAGAGGGAATGGGAGGTGAGAAAGTAGAGACTGTGTGTAGTTAATGGTGCATTTCTCTGTTGGAAGACAGTCACTTAGATATATGATTTGTTACCCTAATCCATATGAGGATTCTTAAAAATCTATTTCAATAAGTTTGGAGCTTTGCATCATACATAAATGGCTGTAAGAAGTTAGCATTGGCCTTTGACTCCCAGTAATTTTTCTTTGGTTAGCATCTGGTTGTTAAACCATTCTGAGTTCCATAAGTTGGCTTCCTTTCTACAGTAAAATTGATTGTTCAATGTGTGTTAACTTCTTGAGTCAGTATTAAGTTAAAACTTGGGGGTATTTGCCTTTTCAGGAAAGTAATTATAAGCCTTCAGAATCATACAAGGACTATTTCATCTTGAAACACTTAGTAATTCATTTTGATTTTTTGTAATTGCAGTATTTCAGTTAAGACAGACATCTAAACAGGGATTTCATTTGGCAGTTATGTACATGTTCTTGTTCTAAACTAAGCGCTGTTTCTGTGGTTTAGATTTTTCCTTTGTGAATAGAATTGTAATCAGTGTAGGCTAAATTGTTTTTTTCTGACGTGTTGTAATTAGCACTGTCTACAATTTAATCCTAAAGTCTGTATAATCTAATAATATTTTATAAATACTTCTGTGATTAAATGAAACAAATAGAAATTATTTTAATATTGAAAAATTCTGAAAGCATGCATAACTGCTAAAGAAGAGATTAATACATAGCCTGTTTGGTCCTATCCCTGAGAATGATGTCACTTATATTTTGGAGTCATATGGTCCTATATACCATATCAGCTCATTCGTAAATTCTTTTTGAATATATTATGTAGAAATGCAATTACCTGGAAAAAAAGAGTGAGTGCTACTGTGGGATCTACTTTCCAAATGTCTTTGGTCTGCCAGTTTAGGTGTGCTGCTCTGACCAACACATAGACCTTTTTAATCTAAGGCTAAGCATTTTGGATTAGAGGAACTTGTTTAGGACAGTGGTTAAGAGCACCGTATCGGCTTTTCAGCTTCTGGATCATTAGAAACAAAGTCTAAGAAACTTGTCACAGTTAAGAGGAGCTTAATGAGATGTGATGACTGAGTGTAATGTTAGTATCCTGGATGGAATCCTGGAACAGAAAGAGGACGTTGAGTAAAAACTAAGGAAATCCAGATAAAGTGTGGACTTGGATAAAAATGCATCAGTGTTGGTTCATTAATTGTGACAAGTGTACCATACTAATGTAAAACCCAAAATGTAAGATGGCAGTAATTGGGGAAACTGAGCCTGGGGTATGTGGGAATTCTGTACTATGTAAAACTATTCTAAAATAGAATTAAGAAAAAAGAACGTGGGATTGGAGATATTGTTGTGACCATCTTTGGAAAATACATTCTGCCACACTTTGTGAATTTAGGTAAATTATTTAACCTTTGTGAGTCTCAGTTTCCTTATCTTTAAAATAGGAATGTTGTGAGGATTAAATGAGCTAATGCAAGCAAAATTTCTGGCATAGTAAATGCTCAATAAATGCTTTTGAACGATAATGACAACACTGATCTTTAATGTTTTTTTCAAATGTTGCACAAGAAAGAAAAACATATCCATACATTTTGATTAGTTGTAAGAAGTTTGGTTTATTGTATGTTTTGTGAGAGGTGTAGACTATGCCAAACCAGACTTAGTCTGGGGCCTAACTTCTTTGAACCTGAACTATGGTATCATCTGTCATCTTGGTTGATTTTTCTGCAGTTTGTCTTGGCCTCCTCCAGATAGTAGTTGGAATTGGCATCAGTCACTCTGTGTGTGTGTTTGAAAGTGAAATGTCACATTCTTACAGAGTTTTGGAGATTCCCAGTTGCCTTAATGTGAATTTAAAACTAAAACCCTAATAGATTTTAAAGGCAATTCTACTTTTCGCAAGCTTTGGTCATTAAAAAAAAAAAAAAATCTCCCAACAGTTGCTGCTGAGTTTATTTTTCTAACCCAACAAACTTGCTCACGGTTGTCTGCCTGTAGATAAAGTTTTCATGCTCCTCCTTCTTGGGGATTATTTAATATGACATGGTCTTTTGAAGATAATGGGTGTTCAGTGAATGTTAGCTCTTTGTTTTTGAAGACCACACAGGAGGCATTGTGGCATATGGGAAGGAATGTCGAATTAGGAATTAGGAGACCTGCCTTTTAATCTCCACTTTTTTGTTTGTTTTAGTCCCCAGTTTTGCCACTAAATAGGTGATTTGGGGTCATTTCTTTCCCCTCTTAGAGATCAAGTTTACTGTTTGTTCAAACAAGAGAGTTGGACTGGATGTTATTTTAGTTATAACAGTCACTTTGGGAGCCCTTACCTTTCCATGGTTACCTCAGTAAAAGTAGTCTCACTGTCCTATACTTACATCTCGTTTTTGACAAATACAGATTACCCAGCTTGATGATTCATTGTGTTCTTTATAGTAGGTCCCATGCGACTCTGGCTGCTTCAGAAATTAACTATGCTTTCCAAGTTTAAAGATTCATCACCATTTATTGAGGATAATCAACAGTGTGTGCTAGAAGTTACACAAGGATTTCCAGAAAAGGAATTCTAAAATATTCTAAAAATATTGTAAGTACCGACAGCATTGTCGGTGTGAGCAAGCATTGTAGCCTCTCGTCTGTCATTTTGAAGGATATGGGCCTAGTTTGGAAACAATGAATTCTGGTATATATATATTTTCAATTGATTTACCTTCTAGGACTTCCCATTGTGCTTTGTGACTCAAATTTGAGGCTTTTATTTTAAATTTTTAGTGTTTCCTCAGTGTCATTTAACTCTTGGTTTTGACATTAATAATTTTTTTTTGTAATTTTAGGGTAATAGCACTGGAAAAATAATGTGGGCAAGACCTATGTTGTGCAGAATAAAATCCCTAATGCAGATCTAGTTTCTATTTCTTTGTCCAAAGCTTAGGGGAACAAGCTAAAGCTTGTCTTTATGTTTTATAAATCTTAGCCATCACATTTTAATATAACTAAAATTGGTATGATCACAGTGTATAATTATGTATATATTTGTAGAAAAGTGGAACATTTAGTGACATGTTTGTCAGACATTTCTTTTTTTTAAATTCATTTTAAAATTTTTAAAAATAATTGAACTATTTATCAAATACTATTTCATTTTCCCAAATGTATGGTAAATTGAATTTTAGTGACCCGAAATTTTTTTTTTTTTGTAGAAATAACTTTTTAAATCTTTTACTGTGGTATGTATGAGTGTGTTAAATTTTGAAAAAACAGTGACTCACTTAAGCAGAAAGTTCTTTAGAACCTGGCTAGTTAAATTATCCAAACATTAAGAGACTGCTATGTGGTGGAAGTGGTTTTTGATAATACCGCTTAACTCAGGCTGCTCTTTCACCAGTGATGACTTGAATATTTTCCATGGACAGCATTATGATAAGAGATATATACTACTTTTGGAAACCATTAATTAGAAATTATCAGCAGATGTTTTCCACGTGTTCAGGAGGGTTCAAATATTTCTTCAGTCTTTTGAACATACACTTTGAGTGGAGTGTATGTATGCGTGTTGGTAAGAGTTTTTGCCCACTCAGGTAACTCTTGTTTCTTATATTTGAATCCTTTTGACTATTTAGGACTAAGTCTTTTCTATTTTCTAAAGCATTACAGACTTGGTAGAAAATATTAAAGAATTAAAAATATACAGTAAATTGAAAGTGAAAATAAAATCAACATTGCGTACAGTACAAAGACTGAATTTGTTATAATTAGGAAAGGGTATCATAGAACTGTTGGCAGCCTTAACAGACATATTTAAGAACATTTTTGAATATAAAAAAAAAATCATGAAACTTTTATGATATTACATTGTGAGACATAGAAAATTGAATTATAAGTATATGAAATAGTAACAATACAATTAATTTGGCATTATTAACAATACCAGCTTACACATATTTTGCTCACCTCATCGTAAACTGATAGAAACTTTGACACATATTGGTATTGGTTTTCAGTTTAGTATTTGAAAAGCACTGACCTAACCAACCTTATTTTCTCTCAATATCCCTCAGAATATACTGTATATATAGTGTCCTGTCTTGTCGTCTTACTTTTATGTCATCTTCTTGCTTCGCTTTGACTTGCTTGTTTTTGTTCATGTGGTTCCCCTGTTCTTGGCTGTATTCTGTCATTCACAGTTCATTTCAAATCTTCCTTGTGTCAGAGACTACTAACTGTCCACCGAAATTTGTTCTCCTCTTCTTCCTGAGCCTGAACCTAGCCCTTTTCCCTTATGAACGAGTTCTAGCCAATGAAATGTGAGTGGAAACGATAATGCTGTATTCCTTTGTGTTCTTTCCTCTCTGCATATAATGCTGGATGCATATAATGATATGGAACTAGGGAATTGTGGCGCCACAATGGCAGCAGCCTGGGTACCTGAAAAACTGTGGAAGACAGTTCCCCCACCAGCCTGAACCTTCCTCCCCACCCCATTACTGTTACATGTGCAAGAAATAAACTATTGTGTTAAGCCATTACATGGTTGACTGTATTTGTTACTTCAGTTTTAACTGCTCAAATAATGCTGTTAACTCTAGGAGGCAGTTCATTACTATTCCAGTTCACTTTGATTATCATTTTTTCTCCCAACATTATATGGTACTCCCTAGGTATTGTCTGTTAAGTTAAAAAAAAAAATAAAGCAAGGGCAGTACGCATTTGATTTGTGCATATCTTGCTCAAATAGACTGTAGTCTTGGAAAAAAGTGACTTTGTCTTGTTTTTCTTTTGTACTCCCCAAGGCACACAGCTTAGCCACTCATAAAGACATGAAGGAATGAAAAGTTCGAAACAAATATTTTAAAATAAGGCATAGATTGGAGTCTGCGATGGTGTTAAATTTGGTTAACATTTCATTTATATTATAGCTTTCTCTGGTTAAGCTTTCTTCATTCTAAAGGAGAAAAATGCTATAGAAAACCTATAATAAAGTAGAACAAAGATCTTACAAGCTAGTGAAATTTGAAGTGGTAGTGAAGACACTTCTTCCCTCCCCTCCCTCCCTTTCTCCCTTCCACAAGCATTAAACTTTTACCACATGTCATGTTCTGGACCTTGGGGGTACAGCATAAATAAAACAGACAAAAATCATTGTCCTCTTGGAGCTTACAGACAACAAACATGTAAAATATTTGGAATACTAAATATGATCAGTATCTGGGAAAAGAATAAGTGGGGGATTAGGAATGTGAGGGGGGCAGTCTGTATGGATGTGCTTGATGTGTTACATGGGTTGGTGTTTTAAGTTGGTGAACAGGGAAGCCCTCTCTGAGAAAATGAGCTTTGAGGTGACTAGAAACCATGCAAACCGGCAAAGAGCTGTTAAGTAGAGGGGACCACAGGTGCTCTCCCTGAGTGTGAGTGTGCTTCGCTTGTTTAAGTTTCAGCAGGGAGGCCAGTGTGGCCAAGAGTAGAGAAGTATAGGAGATGAGGCTAGAGATACAGAAGGGATAGAACCTTGTAAGACCTTTGTAAAGCTTTATTTTTTCATTGCTATTATATGGGAAGCTTTTGGAGGATTTTGAGCAGAGTGGCTGGTGGTTTTATTTGCATTTTTCAAAGGGTCACTGACCGTTATGTTGAGAATAGAGAGTAGAGTGTGTAGAGGAAGTGATAAAAGCAGTTAGGACATTGTTATAACAACACAGGTGAGAGATGATGGTGGCCTGGATCAGAGTGGCAGCAGTGGACAGGGTACGAGCATTTGTGTTCTGAGGGAGGAGCTGTCAAAATATATTTGTCTATACTTTGAAAGTGGAATGTGAGACATGCATCAAGGATGATTCCAAGGTCTTCCTTATTCATTGTCCAGCTTTTGCATGCATATGAGGCAATTGAAAAATACCACAGCATGGGTCAGGTGCACGTTAGTCCTCAAAGTGATATCTTTGCTTTTTAACACTTTAAAGAGGCCTTTTGCAGCAGATTTTTCCAATGCAATATGCCATTTGATTTCCTGACTGTTGTGTCCATGGGTGTTGATTGTGGATCCAAGTAAAATGAAACCCTTGACAACTTCAATGTTTTCTTCATTTATCATGGTGTTGCTTATTGGTCCAGTTGTGAGGATTTTTGTTTTATGTTAAGGTGTAATCCATACTGAAGGCTGTGATCTCTGATCTTCATCAGTAAATGCTTCAAGTCCTCTTTGCTCTCAGCAAGCAAGGCAGTGTCATCTGCATGTCACAGGTTGTTAATGAGTCTGTCTCCAGTCCTGATGCCACATTCTTCTTGATACAGCCCAGCTTCTCGGTTTGTTTGCTCAGCGTACAGATTGAATAAGTATGGTGAAAGAATACAGCCCTGAAGCATACCTTTCCTGATGTTAAACCACACAGCATCCCCTTGTTCTGTAGAAGAGACTGCCTTTTGGTCTATTTACAGTTTCTGAATGTGTACAGTTAAATGTTTTGCAATTCCCATTCTTTGCAATGTTATCTGTAATTTGTTATCCACACAGTTGAACGCCTTTTCATAGTCAGTAAAATACAAGTAAACATCTTTCTTGTATTCTCAGCTTTCAGCCAAAATCCATCTGACATCAACGTTGATATCCCTCATTCGACATCCTCTTCTGAATTTGGTTTGAATTTCTGGCAGTTCCCTGTCAATGTACTGCTGCAACTGCTCTTCAATTATCTTCAGCAAAATTTTACTTGAGTGTGATTTTAATGATACTGTTCGAGAATTTCCACATTCAGTTGGATCACCTTTTTTTGGAATGGACACAAATATGGATCTCTTCCAGTCGGTTAGCCAGGTATCTATCTTCCAGGTTTCTTGGTATAGACAAGTGAATGCTTCCAGCGCTGCATCTGTTTGTTTAAACATCTCAATTGGCATTATGTCAATTCCCAGAGCCTTGTTTTTTGCCAGTGTCTTCAGTGCAGCTTGGACTTCTTCCTTCATTAGCATTGGTTCTTGATCATATGCTACCTCCTGAAATGGTTTAACTTCAACCAATTCTTTTTGGTACAGCAACTCTGTGTGTTCCTCCCATCTTCTTTTGATGCATCCTGTGTCGTTCAGTGTTTTCCCTGTAGAATCCTTCAGTATTGCAGCGTGAGGCGGGAATTTTTTCTTTAGTTCCTTCAGGTTGAGAAATGCCAAGCATGTTCTTCCCTTTTGGTTTTCTACCTTCTAGTCTTTGCAAGTTTCATTATAATGCTTTACTTTGTTTTCTCTAGCTGCCCTTTGAAATCTTGGGTTCAGCTCTTTTACTTCTTCGTATCTTCCATTCGCTGTAGCTGCTCTAAGTTCAAGAGCAAGTTTCAGAGTCTCTTCTGACATCCATTTTGATCTTTGCTTTCTTTCCTGTCTTTTTAACGATCTTTTACTTTCTTCATGTATGATATTCTTGATATCATTCTACAACTTGTCTGATCTTTGGTAATTAGTGTTCAATGCATTAAATCTGTTTTTGAGATGGTCTCTAAATTTAAGTGGGATATATTTAAGGTCATATTTTGGCCCTTGTGGACTTGCTCCAATTTTCTCCAGCTTCAATTTGAACTTGCATTTGAACAATTGAACTTACATATGACCACCACTCATCTACCCCTCTGTCATACTCTGGTGGTTGTGTGTTGCTGTGATGCTAGAAGCTGTGCCACCGGTGTTTCACATATCAGTGGGGTCACCCATGGTGAACAGATTTCAGTGGAACTTCCAGGTTAAGACTTGGAAGAAGGACCTAGGGCCTACTTCTGAAAAAATCGACCAGTGAAAACCTTATGAATAGCAGTGGGACATTGATGTAATGCCAGAAGTTGAGCCTCTCTGGTTGGAAGATAGTCAAAATGGGACTGGGGAAGAGCTACCTCCTCAAAGTAGATTCCTTAATGACGTGGATGGAGTCAAGCTTTTGGGACCTTCATTTGGTGATGAGGCACAACTCAAAATGAGAAGAAATAGCTGCAAGCGTCCATTAATAATTGGAACTTGGAATATACGAAGTATGAATCTAGAAAAATTGGAATTTATCAAAAATGAAATGGAACTCTTGACAATCAATATCCTAGACATTAGCGGTTAAAATGGACTGGTAACGGCCATTTTGAATTAGACAATCTTTTTTTTTTTATAGTCTACTATGCCAGGGATGACAAAATAAAGAGGAAGCATGTCACATTCATTGTCAAAAAGAACATTTCAAGATCAATCGAAGTATAATGCTGTCAGTAATAGAATAATATCCATATGCCCATAGGGAAGACCAGTTAATACCACTGTTATTCAAGTTTATGCGCCAGCCATTAATGCCAGAGATGAAGAAATTGAACATATTTACCAGCTTCTGCTTTCTGAAATTGATCAAACATGCAGTCAAGATGCATTGATAATTATTGGTGATTAGAATGCAAAAGTTGGAAAAAAGAAGGATTGATAGTTGGAAGATATGGCCTGGGTGATAGAAATGATGCCAGAGAGTGCGTGATAGAATTTCACAAGATCAATAACTTCAGTGTAAATACCTTTTTTCAACGTAAGTGGCATACATGTGGACCTTGCCAGATGGAATATACAGGAATCAAATTGACTACATCTGTGGAATGAGATGATGGCGAAGCTCAGTATCATCAGTCAGAACAAAGCCAGGGGCTAACTTTGGAACAGACAGTCAATTACTGATATGCAACTTCAGCTGTATAGTAGTAGTTATTACAGTAAATCACACTAATTACGCTCTAGTTAGGCCCAGATACTATGAAGCAGAGTAGCCAATTACAAATATTAGTAAATGTGTATCAGGTTACTTTGGCTGTCAGTTTTTTAATTCCAACACTAAAATCTGGTCATGTGTGTATAATCTTCATAGCTTATTGCTAAAGTCACAGTAGATAATTGTCCATTTATAATTTGGGGAAAAAAAGGTAATGTTGACTTTGTGCTCAGTAATGACCGATTTGGGATAGAGACTGTGCTGACTTTGCAGCCACATCTCTCACCAACGTGGTAACTGCCTGATAGCATTGACCTTGGAATCATGCTTTCTTTCCTTTTAATGGTTTATACTCAAAACAGCTTAGCTGTTTTAGGCTACTTTCTGGATTTCGCTCTTTTAGATTCTGGGCTAACAGAAGGTCTGGGGACCTTGTCTTCTGGGGTTCCTCCAGTCTCAGTCAGACCATTAAGTCTGATCTTTTTACTAGAATTTGAGTTCTGCACTATACTTTCCTCTTCTTCGTCAAGAACTCTCTGTTGTGTTCCTTGTCAGGACTGTCATTGGTGGTAGTCTGGCACCATCTAGTTCTTCTGGTCTCAGGCTGTTGGAGTCTCTGGTTTATGTGGTACCTTTTGTGTCTTGGGCTGATATTTTCCTTCTGTGTTTGGTGTTTTTCATTCTCCTTTGCTTCAGGTGGGTTGGGACCAATTGATGCATCTTAGCTTTTAAGACCCCAGATGCCACTCAACCAAAGTGGGATGCAGAACATTTTCTTAATTAACTTTGTTATACCAGTTGACCTAGATGTCCCCTGAAACCATGGTCCCCAGACCCCTGCCCCTGCTACTCTGTCCCTCGAAGTGTTTGGTTGTATTCAGGAAACTTCTTAGGTTTTGGTTTAGTCCAGTGGTGCTGACTTCCCCTGTATTGTGTGTTGTCCTTCCCTTCACCTGAGATAATTCTTGTCTACTATCTAGTTAGTGAATTCCCCTCTCTCTCCCTCCCCACCCTCGTAACCCTCAAAGAATATTTTCTTCTGTGTTTAAGTTTTCTCTTGAGTTCTTACAACAGTGGTCTCAACAATATTTGGCCTTCTGCGACTGATTAATAACACTCAGCATTATGCCTTCCAGATTCATCCATGTTATGAGAGATGTTTCAGGGATTCGTCATTGTTCTTTATCGTTGTGTGGTATTCCATTATGTGAATATACCATAATTTCTTCATCCATTTGTCCGTTAATGGGCCCCTAGGTTGTTTCCCTATTTTTGCTATTGTGAACAGTGCTGCAGTGAACATGGGTGTGCATATGTCTATTCGTGTGACAGCTCTTATTTCTCTAGGATATATTCCAAGAAGTGAGATTGCTGTATTGTCTAGTACTTCTGTTTCTAGCTTTTTAAGGAAGTGCCAAATAGATTTCTAAAGTGGTTGTACCATTTTGCATTCCAACCAGTAGTCTAAGTACTCCAGTCTCTCCACAAGCTCTCCAACATTTATTATTTTGTGTTTTTTGGATTAGTGCCAGGATTGTTGGGGTGAGAATGTATCTCATTGTAGTTTTGATTTGCATTCCTCTAATGGCTAATGATCATGGGCATTTCCTCATGTATCTGTTAGCCCCCTGAATGTCTTCTTTGGTGAAGTGTCTGTTCATGTCCTTTTTGTTGTTGAAGTTTTGCAGTATCTTGCAGATTTTAGAGATTAGATGCTGATTGGATTTGTCATAGCCAAAATTTTTTCCCAGTCTGTAGGTTGTGCCTTTACTCTTTTGATGAGTAAATAAACTTGATGAGCATAAGTGTTTGATTTTTAGGAGCTCCCAGTTAATCTAGTTTGTCTTCTGGTGTTTGTGCATAGTTAGTTATGTTTTGTATTCTGTTTATACCATGTATTAGGGCTCCTAGCGTTGTCCCTGTTTTTTCTTCCATGATCATTATCATTTCAGTTTTTTTTTTTATATTTAGGTCTTTGATCCATTTTGAATTAGTTTTTGTGCATGGTGTAAGGTATGGACCTTGTTTCATTTTTTTCCGATTGTATATCCAGTTATGCCAGCACTGTTTGTTAAAGAGACTGTCTTTTCCCCACTTAATGAATTTGGGCCTTTGTCAAGTTTCAGCTGCTCATAGGTGGGTGAATTTATGTCTGGATTCTCCATTCTGTTCCACTGGTCTGTGTATCTGTTGTACCAGTACCAGGCTGTTTTGACTACTGTGGTGGTATAATAGGTTCTAAAATCAGGTAGTATGAGGCCTTTCACCTTGTTCTTCTTCAGTAATGCTTTACTTATCTGGGGCCTCTTCCCTTTCCACATGAAGTTGGTGATTTTTTTCTCCATCTCTTTAAAAAATGTCATTGGAATTTGGATCGGGATTGCATTGTATCTGTAGATGGCTTTGAGTAGAATAGACATTCTCACAATGTTGAGTCTTCCTATCAACGAGCAAGGTATGTTTTTCCAGTTATGTAGGTCTCTTTTGGTTTCTTCCGGTAGTGTCTTGTAGTTTTCTTTGTATAGGTCTTTTACGTGTCTTGTAGTTTTCTTTGTATAGGTCTTTTACGTGTCTGGTTAGATTTATTCCTAAGTATTTTATCTTCTTGGAGGGTATTGTAAATGGTATTGATTTGGTGATTTCCTCTTTGAAGTTCTCTTTGTTGGTGTAGAGGAGTTCAACTGATTTTTTTTTATGTTTATCTTGTATCATGATACTTTCCTGAAATCTTCTATTAGTTCCAGTAGTTTTCTTGTGGTTTTTTTGGGTTTTTCTGTGTATAAGATCATATCATCTGCAAATAGAGATACTTTCACTTCATCCTTACCAATCTGGATGTACTTTGGTTCTTTTTCTAGCCTAATAGCTAATAGCTCTGGCTAGGACCTCCAGTGCAGTGTTGAGTAAGAGTGATGATAAAAGGCATCCTTGTCTGGTTCTTGTTCTCTAGGAGAATGCTTTCAGACTCTTTCCAGTTAGGATGATGTTGACTGTTGACTTTGTATAAATCCTCTTTATTATGTTGAGGAATTTCCCTTCTATTCCTATCTTGCTGAGAGTTTTTATCAGGAGTGGGTGTCGAACTTTGTCAAATGCCTTTTCTGCATCAGTTGAAGTTCACGTGATTTTTGTCTTCTGTTTTATTTATGTGATGAATTACTTTGATTGTTTTTCTAATGTTGAACCATCCCTGCATACCTGGAACGAATCCCAGTTGATCATGGTGAATTAGTGTTTTGATACACACACACACAGAAAAAATATATAAAAAATAGTGTTTTGATATGTTGTTGAATTCTATTGGCTAGAATTTTGTTGAGGATTTTTACATCTATGTTCATGAGGGATATTGGTCTGTATTGTGTGCGTGTGTGCGTGTGTGTGTGTGTGTGATGCCTTTATCTGGTTTTGGTAGCAGGGTTTTGCTGGCTTCATAGAATGAGTTTGGGAGTATCCCATCTTTTCCTATGCTCTGAAATACCCTTAGTAGTAATGGTGTTAACTCTTCTCTGAAAGTTTGGGAGAATTCTCATCTCATCAGGGCCAGGGCTTTTTTTTGTTGGGAGTTTTTTAATTACCTTTTCAGTATCTTCTTTTGTTATGGGTTTATTTAGTTGTTCTAGCTCCGTTTGTGTTAGTTTAGGTATGTAGTGTGTTTCTAGAGATTTGTCCATTCCCTTTATGTTTTCAGATTTGTTGGAATGCAATTTTTCATAGTATTCTATTATGATTCTTTTAATTTCATTTGGGTCCCTTGTGATATAGCCCATCTCATTTCTTATTTGGGTTATTTGCTTCCTCTCCTGTTTTTCTTTTGTCAGTTTGGCCAATGGCTTATGGATTTTTTTGATCTTTTCAGATCGGGGTCAAAGCATTCAATGTCTGTGGACCCATTATGCCAATGCCTAGGCAAAGGCCTGTGCCTGCCCTTAGTTCCTGGCTTAGGGGAGCTGGCAAATTATTTTTTCCTCTTTGTTAATTTGTTCCCACTCCAAAACTGGGGGAGTGATTCAGGGAGTGGGATGGGTTCTACTTCTGGCCCAGGTAGCGCAGGAGTTGCTGAAGCTGTAAGGAGACCCAGAGCAGAGTGGGGAGGGGGCACGTAAATGGGAGAGGGGGATTCCTCAAAGGGGGGGGGGTTTGATCTGAGCGGTAGGTTAGATGCTAGTGCTTATTTTTTAACCATCGA
Organism: Loxodonta africana; assembly: GCF_030014295.1. Classification (NCBI taxonomy): domain Eukaryota; kingdom Metazoa; phylum Chordata; class Mammalia; order Proboscidea; family Elephantidae; genus Loxodonta; species Loxodonta africana. Next base: position 46,368,176 of record NC_087353.1, read on the forward strand.
GAGCTGTTTCTTGCTCATTCTGGAGGCTTGAGCAGACTCTCCACTGCTTCGTCTCTCCTTATGCGGAAAACATGTATGGAGTGCTACTATTTATGTCACTTAGTGTGCCAGCGGATCCAGTCTGCGGGGTGCACGTGCTGGTACTGGCCAGGTCAGGTCTGGCAACTCCTCGCTTCTGAACTGCCTCTCCCTCCCTCTGCCACTCAGTCTGATTCTTCAACTTTGTCTTTGATGTTTAGCACTTCTAAATTGTCATATATAATCAATTCACTTGTTTTTTCGGGTGTTTGTTGTAAGACGGACCACAGGAAGCGTTTGAGTACTCCTCCGTCTTGACTCTTCTTTGAATCCATTTTTATTGTTGTTTGCCTGAGTATGTGTTTATTAAACTGTCTTTACATGCAGCAGCTATGCCTCATTAATTTAAACCTGGCTTTGCCTTGTTGGTCTTAAGGTTACTTCATTTCATCTCTTTCTTAATGCATTGTTGACCATACTCTTCACAATACCATTTCAGCTATGCTAGTTTAGGATTCTCATGTTAATAGGTGTTCAAGACTGTGATACTATTTTGGAGAACATGTGGGTGTTTTTCTGTACCTGCACCATGGATTTCGCTTTCTTTTATAGTCTCATTTTTGCTATAGAAATGTAAAGTGGTTTATTGGAAGGAGCACAGGCTTTGGCATTAAATGGATGGAGTTAAATGGAGTTAAATCCTGGCTCTACTACCTGCCAGTTATGTGGTCCAGACATGTTTGAATGTTTCTGAGCTCACTTTCTTCAGCTGTAAAATGGGTGTAATTTTACCTAGTTTGCAGAGTTGTGAGATTAGGAATATTATATGTAAACTGCTTTTTACAGTGTATTTCTCTCTCTCATGACTTTTAATGATCTCTGAAAAAAGACTCATTCTTTTAACCAACTTTTTTTTTTTTTGAAGAGGGTTTGGTGTATTTAATGTCCGTGCTGTCTCCTCCCTGCCGAGCTCCTATCCTGTAGCTTCTCTTGCAGCTGCTATTTCACCATTCCTTTTCTAGACCATGGGTGTTGAGGGCTTCCCGCTCTTGCTAATCGCTGGGCTCCCCTCCATCCCTTAGCCTGCCCAGCTTCTTTACAGATTAGATTAAGACCCTTCATCAAACCCTGTCCATTGCCCCTTTGAGTAGTCTATCTCTTCCCAAAGCAGTTTTAGTAGAGGCACAGAGTTGGGTTAGAGAGAGCTCACACTGGGCTTTCCTGCAGCCCCTTCTGTCTTCAAAATAATGTGAGTTTGTGACTACTTCACGTGAATATTATACAAGAGAAGTAAGCAAACTATCAAGAAATCTAGATACAGAATTCTCTTAGCAGTAAGGAAAAGAAATGCTATCAAAAGTGAGTGTGGGTCTTTGTTGCCTCATCTGGAATGTGAGTTTGCCTGAGCCACTGGCTTCAAATGATGTTCTTTAAAAACTCCCTTAAGAAAGGGAGATCCAGGAAGAGGTGAGATGGCTTCTGGTGGTGGGAGTGAGGAGCTTTAATCAGATTTGCTGTGTTTTTATTCGTTTTTACATATGAGAGTTCTTGGTTTTGGATAAAGGGTTCCATGGGCAAATGGATTTGCAAACAACTGCTGCCTCTGAAGCCCCTTTCAGCTCAACTTTCCATGATACATGATTTTATTATAGGCATTGTGGTTTTTCGATTGAGTTTTCAGCAGGGCTTTGAACAGGTTCATTCAGATTTGAACCCCTGCTGAGAATTTTCATTTCTAACAAGTTCCCAGGCAAAGCTAATGCTGCTGCTTAAGGACCAATTCTGAAAACCACTAGCAGAGCAGTGGTTACCAAAATTTATACCTAAGAATCACCGGCAACCACGGTTGCAGCAGTACATTGACAGGGAACTGCTAGAAATTCAAGCTAATTCAGAAGAGGACATGGAAGAGGGATATCGTTTCTGATGTCAGATGGATCTTGGCTGAAAGCAGAGAATACCAGAAAGATGTTTACTTGTGTTTTATTGACTATGAAAAGGCATTAGACTGTGTAGATCATAACAAATTATGAATAATATTGTGAAGAATGGGAATTCCAGAACACTTAATTCTACTCATGCGGAACTTGTACATAGGCCAAGAGGCAGTTGTTCAGAAAGAATAAGGGGATGCTGCGTGGTTTAAAGTCAAGGAGGTTGTGTGTCAGGGTTGTATTCTTTCATCATACTCATTCTGTTTGCTCAGCAAATAATCCAAGAGGTTGGACTATATGAAGAAGAAAGCATTATCAGGATTGGAGGAAGACTCGTTAACAACCTTCAATATGCAGATGACACAACCCTGCTTGCTGAAAATGAAGAGGACTTGAAGAACTTACTGATGAAGATAAAAGAATACAGCCTTCAGTATGGATTACACTCAACGTAAAGAAAACAAAAATTCTCAAAACTGGACCAATAAGCAACATCATGATAAACAGAGAAAAGACTGAAGTTGTCAAGGATTTCATTTTACTTGGATCCACAGTCAACACCCATGGAAGCAGTAGTCAAGAAATCAAACGATGCATTGCATTGGGCAAATCTGCTGCAAAAGACCGCTTTAAAGTGTTAAAAAGGAAAGATGTCACTTTAAGGAGTATGGTGTGCTGGACCCAAGCCATGGTGTTTTCAGTCACCTCATAATGCATGTGAAAGCTGGACAGTGAATAAGGAAGACCAAAGAAGAATTGATGGCTCTGAGTTACGGTGTTGGTGAAGAATATTGAATATACTGTGGTTGCCAGAAGAATGAATACATGTGTCTTGGAAGAGGTACAGCCAGAATGCTCCTTAAAAGTGACGATGGCGAGACTTTGTCTCACGTACTTTGGACATGTTATCAGGAGGAACCCGTCCCTGGAGAAGGCTATCGTGCTTGGTAAAGTAGAGGGTCTGTGAAAAAGAGGAAAACCCTCAATGAGATGGATTGATGCAGTGGCTGCAAAAGTGGGCTGAAGCGTAATAAGGATGGCTCAGAACTGGGCAGTGTTTGTTCTGTTTTACATAGGGTTGCTATGAGTCAGAACCAATTCTGAGGCACCTGACAACAACAAGAATCACCTGGGGATCTTATTAGAATGTAGATTCTGATTGAGTATATCTGGGGTGGAAATATAAATTTTCAGCAGGGGTTTGAACCAGAATGATATTTTTATTGTACTTCAGGTGAAAGTTTACAGGGCAAATTAACTTGTCATCAGTTACAAATTCTCTTCATTTTTTTTTTTTTTGGTCTGGGAATGTTTTAATTTCACCATTGTATTTGAGAGACTGTTTTGCTGGTTATATAATACTTGGTTGGCAGTTCTTTTCTTTCAGGGTTTTATATATGTCATCCCTTCTTGCCTTCATGGTCTCTGCCAAGAAATCAGAGCTTAGTCTTGTTGGATTCCCTTTGAGGGTGATTTTTCATTTTTCCCAAACTGCTCTCAGGATTCTTTCTTTGTTTTTGGTTTTGAGAAGTTTAATTGTGATATGTCTTGTTGACTTTCTTTTGGGGTTTATTGTTATGGGGTTCATTGAGCTTCTTGGGTGGAAATCTCATCTTTCATATTGGGAAAGTTTTATATCAGCGAACCTTCAAGAATTTTCTCTGTGCTTTTTCTTTTTTTTGTCTCTTCCTGTTCTGGGATTCTCATTGTGTGTAAATGATTCCTCTTCGTAGTGTCTTATGTAACTCTTAGACTTCCTTCATTTTTTTTCATTCTTTTTTCTGATTGTTCTTCATACAAATTGGTATCATGAGAGTTATCCTCTGTTTCACTAATCTTTCTTTCTTTGTTTCAAGTCTACTTCTTTGTCCTTTGATTGAGGTACTATTTTTGATATTTTATTGTTAATCTTCTGGATTCCTAGTTGCTGTTTTTGTGTGATTTCTAATTGTTTATTTAATTTGTCATTTTGCTTTTGTATTGTTTTCCTGAAGTTTTCTGGGGTTTTGTCTGTTTTTCTTTATCTCTTTGAGGACTGTATACATAAGCCTTTTGAATTCCTTAGTAGGCAGTTCTATTACCATCTTTTCCTCAGAAAGGTTTTCTGCCCTTTTTTTTTGTCTATTTGTTTGATCCATCTTGTGTTGTTTCTTTGTATGACTTTATATCGTCTGCTGTCTCTGAGCCATTAAAGTGCGTCATTTATTTTGTAATTTGTGTCATTTTGATTTGATTTATCAGTGTGTGTGGGTTGGAGATACTTCACTGATCACTTGTCTAGCAGCACAGGGGTGTTAACTGAGGTGCTTCCTCCACTGGGGGGGGGCAGGGTGGTCAGCCGTGGGGTACACCGATGCTCTGTCCAGTGGAGAAGGGGTGGGGTGGGCTGCCAGCGAGGTGGGGAGAGAGACGAAAGGGTGGTGTGGTTTCTTTACTGCTCTTTGCTTGCCATCCACAGTATCAGTCAGTTATCACTGCTGGAGATTTGTCCTGTCTCTGAGTCCTGGCTCCCTCCCTGCTTGTTGTATGCTGGGATCCCTGGAGTCTTGTCCTCCTTCCTATACTTTCCCTCCTTAGCTCCAGATCACATCCTGCTCAGTTTGCTTCACCCTGGGTATGTAGACACAGATTCTCTGTCTCCTGTTGGGGGTTCTGTAATATTGTCTTCCTGTGCTCCTGACCCAGGGTTGTTGCTGGGTTTGTTTCAAATTGCCCCTGCTATGCTGGGCTGTCTGGCAGGGCATCTCTACTCCATATCCCTCCCTGTTTGCTGCTGTCATTCAGTTCCTTTTTCCATTCATGTTTGATCTAATTCTGTATCCTTTCATTTGATGCTCAGGGTTCCAGGTTGTCATCTGTATCTGTTTCTTTTTTCTTCCCGGGTCTTTGCTGTAGAGGGATGGCGTGGTGCATCTGATTAGGCTGCTACCTTGAATCACATTCTTTCATAGTATTTTAATGGTTGCATTATAAAGTTCTAAAAACAACCTTCTTTGGCCCATCAGATAGTGCAGTTATATTTTTAGGTTCTATACATAATTTTTAAAAAATACTGTTAATATCAATTTCCTTTTTTAAGTCCTAATGAGCTTTGGTTACCAAATAAGTTTTTTATTGGCATTTATATTAATTTCTCCACCTATGTTTTTATTCATTAATAGCAAGAACATGCTATGTATGAAACATTTTTAAATACATGAAATAAGTTCTAGGGTCATTCTCCATCTGTTATTTATTTTGATTTTTTGCAAGTCTAGGAGAAAAAAAAGGGGGTCACAGAAGTAATGTTTTAATAGCAAAGCAGATGTTCCAGATACTAAACCCTGTTATCTTTTTGTACAAAATATACTTTTATACATGAACCAAAATCCAATATGGTCTTTGAGAACCAGTTAGAAAAAAATGTTTTGTGGTAGTTGTTAACATTTACACAGAATTCCGTGCAGTGTGAATAACAGCAGTATTAATGGGATTCAGTCTGAAATGCTTAGAATAAAAAATGATTTGTTGGTTAAATTCATATTATGATCTATTAAATAAGAATTAAGATGTGTTGTTGTTAGGTGCCATTGAGTTGGTTCCAACTTATAGCAACTCAGTGTACAACAAAACAAAACACTGTTTGGTCCTGTGCCATCCTCATGATCATTGGTGTACATGAGCCCAGTGTTGGAGCCACTGTGTCAGTCCGTCTCATTGAGGGTCTTCCCCTTTTTCACTGACCCTCTGCTTTACCAAGCATGATGTCCTTCTCCAGGAACTGGTTGCTCCTGATAACATGGCCAAAGTACGTGAGATGATGTCTCGCCATCCTCGCTTCTAAGGGGCATTTTGTCCGTTCTTCCAAGACAGATTTGTTCATTATTCTGACAGTCCATGGTTGTCTTAGTCATCTAGTGCTGCTGTAACAGAAATATCACAAGTGGGTGGCTTTCACATAGAGAAATTTATTCTCTCACAGTCTAGGAGGCTAGAACTCTGAATTCAGGGTGCCAGCTCCAGGGGAAGGCTTTCTTTCTCTGTTGGCTCTGGAGGAAGGTCCCTGTCATCAATCTTCCCCGGCTTCTAGGAGCTTCTCAATTCAGGGACCTTGGATCCAAAGGATGCATGCTCCTGGCTCTACTTTCTTGGGTGGTATGAGTTCCCCCCGTCTCTCTGCTTGCTTCTCTCTTTTATATCTCAAAAAAGATTGATTGAAGACACAATCTCATCTTGTAGATTGGGTCCTGCCTCAGTAACAATACTACTGCTAATCTCACCTCATCAACATCATGGAGATAGGATTTACAACACACAGGAAAATCACATCAGATGACAAAATGGTGGACAGTCACACAATACTGGGAATCATGGCCTAGCCAAATTGATTTCACATATATTTTGGGGACACAGTTCAATCCATGACATTCTACTCTTGTGCCCCCCCCCCAATTCATGCCCTTGGCACATGTGCAACACATTCACCCCATCGTATTGTGGCAAAAGTCTTAAATCAACTCAAAGTCCAGAATCCAAAAATTCTTCTTCATCTATGAAATCTGGAGCACAGATTATCTGCGTCCAAAGTACAGTGGTGGAACAGGCACAAGCTAGACATTTCCATTACAAATGTGAGAAATTGGAGGGAAAAAAGGGACAACAGGCACCAAGCAGGTCAGCAGAACACATTACATTAGCTCTCACGGCTTGAAAATAATCCTCTGGTCTCTGAGACTGTTTACATAATGGCCCTGCCCTCCGGACTCTAGGTATTGGCCACACTGTCCAGATTTCTCGTAGAGGCCTCTTGGCTCTGGGCTTCAGCTCTGCCTTCCAGGCCCACTGGGACAGCAACTCTGCTCCCTTGGCTTTGAGTGGCCCCCTCTCCTAGTCCATCTGAGTGGCAACTCCACTGTTTGAGACTGAGGTGGGTCTGCTTCCTGTGCCATGTCTCTTCAGCTTCTACTTTCTGGTTCCTTCGTCTCTTGGCCCCTGGGCCTAACCCACCTCTCCCCCCGCCACGCCCGTCTACCCTGCTGGGGAAAGTGTTCCAAAGCTCTTTAGCTCCACTGATAAGTGCCTGGAGGCACCCCACTCTGCCAGTAAACTTCGGCTGGAAGGCACTCAGCTCTTCTCTGTGGGTTGACAAGCCTAGCTCCACCGATGAGTGCTCGGAGGTATCCCACTCCAACAGGAAGCCTCCTGTGCAAAGGCACTCAGCTTCCTTGCTCCATGGGCCAGCTCCAGGTCTATCTTGTGCTGGTCTCCTGGTTCTGCTGCTGCTGGTTCTCTGCTGCTGCTTCTCACTGTCTGTGTCATCTCCAGTGTAACAGCTTTCCTCGTTTCCTTCTGAGTCCTTTATCAATTCACAGTTTCAAAAGTGCCTCCACATTTTAGGTATATGTTAGAGCAGCATCACACTCCTGGTACCAAATTCTGTCTTAGTTATCTAGTGCTGCTGTAACACAAATACCACAAGTAGATTGCTTTAACAAAGAAAAATTCATTTTCTCACAGCCTAGGAGGTTAGAAGTCCAAATTCAGGGTGACAACTCCAGGGGAAGGGTTTCTTTCTCTGTTGGCTCTAGAGGAAGGTCCTTGTCGTCAATCTTCCCCAGCTTCTAGGAGCTTCTCAGTGCAGGGACCCTGGGTCCAAAGGACATGCACTCCTAGCTCTACTTTCTTGGTGGTATGAGGTCCCCCCATCTCTCTGCTTGCTTCCCTCTCTTATATCTCAAAAAAGATTGATTTAAGACACAGTCTTGTCTTGTAGATTGAGTCCTGTCTCATTAATATAACTGCTGCTAATCCCACCTCATTGACATCATAGAGATGGGATTTAAACACACAGGAAAATCTCATCAGATGACAAAATGGTGGACAATCACGTAATACTGGGAATCATGGCCTAGCCAAATTGATACACATATTTTTGGGGAACACAATTGAATCATGACAATAGTATATTCAATATACTTTGCCAATGCCGTAATTAAGATAGCTCACATATTTTAAAACAAAGCCTAGTACAAATAAATACAAATATTATAATATTGTTTAAGTAATACATTGTCATGGATTGAATTATGTCCCCTCCCCCCCCCAAACGTATGTATCAACTTGGCTGGGCCATGATTCCCAGTATTTTGTGATTTTTCTGCATGTTATAAATTCTGCCTTTATGATGTTAATGAGGGAGGATGGGCTGCAGTTGTGTTAGTGAGGCAGGACTCAGTCTACAAGATTGCATTGTGTCTTGAGGCAATCTCTTGAGGTATAAAAGAGAGAAGCGAGAAGAGAGACAGGTGGACCTCATACCACCAAGAAAGAAGCACCGGGAGCAGTGTGTCCTTTAGACCTGGGGTGCCTGCACAGAGAAGCTCCTAGTCCAGGGGAAGATTGGTGAGAAAGACCTTCCTCCAGAGCTGACAGAGAAAAAGCCTTCCCCTGGAGCTGGCACCCTGAATTTTGGACTTCTAGCGTACTCAACTGTGAAAAAATAAATTTCTCTTTGTTAAAGCCATCCACTTGTCGTATTTCTGTTATAGCAGCACTAGATGAGTAAGACATATATTCTGAGTTCTGTCTTTTCTTAGAATAATTTGTGAGTTTTTTGACTCCCCAACTTAGTTATTTTCTAGAAGTTAGTGACTATACATGATTTATCCTTGGTTCTAACTCATTGTCTAGGTATTTGATAAAGGTGTTTTATGAGTGAAAATCATACTGCATAGATTTTTGAGCTTGTTAATAGCTTTTCCAGAGTTTTTTTTCCATCAGAAGACCATTTAGGCTCCTGTTCTATTATTTTTCTAAAGCAATAATGTCTTAAGTCTTTTTGAGTTATAAACCCTTCCGGTACCATGATAAAAGTTATAGAGATTCTCTAACTTTTGCATGTATATTTTTAACTTAGCATACAATTTTATGAATCCTTATATATATTGCACATATCATCTGTGAGTAAACTACCCTGTTGTGTAGAGAATAGATTGTAGGGGGGAAATTGATTTAAATATTTTATTCATTTTGCTTGTATCTATTAAAAGAAAAAGTACTATAAATTATGCTTTATTTGAGAAAATAGTAGCATTTTCATTCAGTTTATATTAACCTGCAGCTTTTTGAAAGACTTATTAAAGATCATGCGTAACTATTAATTTAAAAGTAATATGGTTGTATTGTTTTGAAGAATTATGAAACACGAAGGAAAGCATTTTATTCCTTGCCCAGTCAGAACATTTGTCAGATACTCTGTCAGAAGCAATGAGATTTGTGCCTCCTAGTGAATACCACTGGTGGCACAGTGCTTAAGAGCTTGACTGCTAACCAAAACGTTGGCAGTTTGAATCCACCAGCTGCTCCTTGGAAACCCTATGTTCTACTCGGTCCTTATAGGGTTGCTATGAGTTGGAATTGACTTGGTGGCAACAGGTTTGATTTTTGGTTTTTAGTGAATAGCAGTAATTTTATATTAGAAAAAAATTGCTGTCAAAATATTTTCTTTTTGTATGTGTAAAACACTGTGTAATATTGTGTAATTCAGATTTTATACTTTTCATTAGTGGTTAACTCCACTATCAATGATTTGTTACTGTTGGGTTTTGTCTAGCTCCTAGTGTAAGAAATACTGGCTCCTGATTTTTCTCCTTGAAATGTACGTGTGTGTGTTTTTTTTTTAAGTAAACCTCTGTGTACACAATTTGGAAGATAAAGTTACGTAGAAGAAAGGAAAAAAACAAAGAAAAGCCAAACAACCCTAGTCTGACTACTCAGGGACAGCCATTGATAACATTTTTATGTGTTTCTGTCTACCCTTTTTCCTGTTGAGTGATTTCAGTATATCTAGTTTTTGGTCTATTTTGTACTCTGGCTTTATATTTTGGTTTATTTTGTACTCTGGCTTTATATGCATATATTCTTGTTTCTAATTTCCAGGTGGTAGTTATCCTTATAATTTCTTTTTTTCCTTCAGCATTCATGACTTGCAGGATGGAGTTCATTAGGGTTATGTCTTGGAAACCTCCCAGCTAATTAATTTTTTAAAAAGATATAATTCACATACCATGCAATTTATACATTTCAGTGGTTTTTAGACTATTCATAGAGTTGTGCAGCCATCACTACTGTTTAATTGAGGAACTTTTTCATCACCCCCGAAACAAGGGAGTTACTCCCTATTTTCCCCACCACCCCTCGTCTCTACCCATACACATAGCCATGGAGTTGACATGTAATTTCTGTTTCTATAAATTTGCCTGTTCTGGAAATTTTGTATAAATGGAGTCATATAAAATGTGGACTTTTGTAACTGTCTTCTTTCACTTAACATATTGTTTTCAAGGTTTGTCCATGTTGCGTTATGTAACAATACTTTATTCCTTTTTTTGAATAATATCCATTGTTTACCACTTCTGTTTATCTCCTCATCAATTGATAGACATTTAAGCTGTTTCCACTTTTTGGCTATTATGAATAATGCTTCTATGAATGGTTGTGTACACGTTTTTGGGTAGACGTATGTTTTCATTTCACTTGGGTATATATCTAGGAGTGAAATTGCTGGGTCATATAATAACTCTTGGAAACCCTGGTGGCATAGTGGTTAAGAGCTACAGCTGCTAACCAAAGAGTCGGCAGTTCGAATCCACCAGGTGCTGTTTGAAAACCATATGGGGCAGTTCTCCTCTGTCCTATAGGGTTGCTATGAGTTGGCATCAACTCAATGGCAATGGATTTTTATGGGGCTTGTGATAACTCTTTAGTTAGTGTTTTGATGAACTGCCGAATTGTTTTCTAAAGTGCTGCACGATTTTGTCAGTTTGTCATACTGTGGGGGCTTACATGTTGCTGTGATGCTGTGGAAGCTATGCCACCGGTATTCAGATACCAGCAGGGTCACCCATAGAAGACAGGTTTCAGCTGAGCTTTCAGACTAAGACTAGGAAGAAGAACCTGGCAGTCTACTTCTGAAAAGAATGAGCCAGTGAAAACCTTATGAAGCAATAGAACATTGTCTGATACAGTGCTGGAAGATGAGCCCCCCAGGTTGGAAGGCACTCAAAAGATGACTAGGGAAGAGCTGCCTCCTCAAAGTGGAGTCGACCTTAATTACATGGATTGAGTAAAGCTTTTGGGACCTTCATTTGCCATTGTGTGGCACAACTCAAAATGAGAAGAAACAGCTGGAAATATCCATTAATAATCGGAACCTGGAATGTACGAAGTATGAATCTAGGAAAATTGGAAATCATCAAAAAAGAAATGGAATGTGTAAACTTTGATATCATAGGCATTAGTGAGCCCAAATGGTCTGGTATTGGCTATTTTGAATCAGACAGCCATATACTCTACTCTGCTGGGAATGACAATTTGAAGAGGAATGCTGTTGCATTCATAGTCAAAAAGAACATTTCAAGATCTATCCTGAAGTACAACGCTGTCAGTGATAGGATAATATCCATACACCTACAAGGAAGACCAGTTAATATGACAATTATTCAAATTTATGCACCAACCACTAGGGCCAAAGATGAAGAAATTGAAGAATATTATCACCTTCTGTAGTCTGAAATTGATCAAACATGCAATCAGGATGCATTGATAACTACTGGAGATGGGAATGCCAAAGCTGGAAACAAAGAAGAAGGATTGGTAGTTAGAAAATATGGCCTTGGTGATATAAACAATGCTGGAGATTGAATGGTAGAATTTTGCAAGACCGATGACTTCTTCATTGCAAATACCTTTTTTCATCAACATAAATGGTGACTATATGGACCTTGTCAGATGGAATACACGGGAATCAAATCAACTACATGTGTGGAAAGAGACGATGGAAAAGCTCAATATCATCAGTCAAAACAAGGCCAGGGGCTGACTGCGGAGCAAACCATCAATTGCTCATAAGCAAATTCAAGTTGAAACTGAAGAAAATCAGAGCAAGCCCATGAGAGGCAAAATATGACTTTGAGTATATCCCCCATGAATTTAGAGACCATTTCAAAAATAGATTTGACGCGTCAAACACTGATGACCGAAGACCAGATGAGTTGTGGAATGACATCATCCATGAAGAAAGCAAGAGGTCACTGAAAACACAGGAAAGAAAGAAAAGACCAAGATGGATGTCAGGGGAGACTCTGAAACTTGCCCTTGAATGTCCAGCAGCTAAAGCAAAAGAAAGAAATGATGAAGAGAGCTGAACAGAAGATTTCAAAGGGCGGCTAGAAAAGACAAAGTGAAAGTATTATAATGACATGTGCAAAAAGCTGGAGACAGAAAACGAAAAGGAAGAACACATTCGGCTTTTCTCAAGCTGAATGAACTAAAGAAAAAATTCAAGCCTCAAGTTGCAATAGTGAAGGGTTCTATGGGGAAAATATTAAACGACGCAGGAAGCATCAAAAGAAGATGGAAGGAACATACAGAACATACCAAAAAGAATTAGTCAATATTCAGCCATTTCAAGAGGTGGCATATAATCAGGAACTGATGGTACTGAAGGAAGAAGTCCAAGCTGCCCTGAAGGCATTGGCGAAAAACAAGGCTCCAGGAATTGACAGAATATCAATGGAGATGTTTCAACAAATGGATGGAGTGCTGGAAGTGCTCACTCATCTATGCCAAGAAATCTGGAAGACAGCTGCCTGGCCAACCAATTGGAAGAGATCCATATTTATGCCTGTTCCCAAGAAAGGTGATCAACCTGAATGCGGAAATTATAAAACAATATCATTAATATCACACGCAAAGAAAATTTTGCTGAAGATCGTTCAAAAGCTGCTGCAGCAGTATATTGACAGGGAACTGCCAGAAATTCAGTCCAGATTCAGAAGAGGACGTGGAACCAGGGATATCATTGCTGATGTCAAATGGATCCTGGCTGAAAGCAGAGAATACCAGAAGGATGTATACCTGTGGTTTATTGACTATGAAAAGGCATTCAACTGTGTGGATCATAACAAATTACGGATAACTCTGTGAAGAATGGGAATTCCAGAACACTTAACTGTGCTCATGAGGAACCTGTACGTAGATCAAGAGGAAGTTGTTTGGACAGCAAAAGGCGATGATGAGTGGTTTAAACTCAGGAAAGATGTGCATTAGGGTAGTATCCTTTCACCATACCTGTTCAATCTGTATGCTGAGCAAATAATCTAAGAAGCTGGACTATATGAAGAAGAACAGGGCATCAAGATTGGAGGAAGACTTATTAACAACCTGCATTATGCAGATGACACAACCTTGCTTGCTGAAAGTGAAGAGGACTTGAAGCACTTACTGATGAAGATCAAAGACCGCAGTCTTCAGTGTGGATTACACCTCAATATAAAGAAAACAAAAATCCTCATACCTGGACCACTAAGCAACATCATGATAAATGGAAAAAAGATTGAACTTGTCAAGGATTTCATTTTACTTGGATCCACAGTCAGCACCCATGGAAGCAGCAGTCAAAAAATCAAATAACACATTGCATTGGTAAATCTCCTGCAAAGGACCTCTTTAAAGTGTTGAAAAGCAAAGATACCATCTTGAAGACTCAGGTGCACCTGACCCAAGCCGTGGTATTTTCAAATGCATTACGTGCATGTGATAGCTGGACAATGAATAAATAAGGAAGATGGAAGAAGAATTGACGCCTTTGAATTGTGGTTTTGGCAAAGAACATTGAGTATACCACGTACTGCCAAAAGAACGAACAAATCTGTCCTGGAAAAAGTACAACCAGAATGCTCCTTAGAAGCATGGATGGTGAGACTATGTCTTACAAACTTTGGGCATGTTGTCAGGAGGGATCAGTCCCTGGAGAAGGACATCATGCTTGGTAAAGTAGAGGGTCAGCAAAAACAGGAAGACCCTCAATGAGATGGACTGACACAGTGGCCGCGACAGTGGGCTCAAGCATAACAACAATTTTAAGGATGGCGCAGGACTCGGCAGCGTTTCATTCTGTGGTACGCAGGGTCGCTATGAGTCAGAATCCACTCGACGGTGCCTAAACAACAACAACAGCCAAGCTATTTTCTAAGGAGCTGCACCGTTTTACATTCCCACCAACAGTGTATACGGGTTCTCCGCATCCTCACGAACACTTCTATTGTCTTTTTAATTATAGCCATCTGAGTGGGTGTGAAGTCGTGTCTTATTGTGGTTTTGATTTGCATTTTCCTAATGGATAATGAGGGGTCACAGGGTGGTACAAATGGGTTGGCTCTTAACCAAAATATTGTTGGTTTAAGTCTACAGAGGTGCCTCAGAAGAAAGGCCTTGCAATCTACAGAAAAATCACCCATTGAAAATTGTGGAGAACATGGAGTCATCAAGAACTGAAATCTACTCAGTGACTGCTGGTTTGAAGCATTGGTGGTTCACTGGTAGAATTCTCACCTTGTATACGGGAGACTTGGGTTTAATTTTGGCCGGTGCACGTCGTGAGCAACCATCACATGTCTATCAGTAGTAGTATGTTGCTGTAATGCTGAATAGGTTTCAGTGGAGCTTCCAGACTAAAGGCCTGGCAATTTACTTCTGAGAATCAGCCCAGGAAAACCTGTGGATCACAGCAGTCTGGTCTGCAGCTGATCCATATGGATGGCGCAGGACTGAGGAGTATTTTATGCTGTTGCGCCTGGGATTGCCATGAGTTGGGGGCCAACTCAGTGGCAGTGAACAATGGCAGTGGGCAATAATGTTGAACATCTTCCTATGTGCTTTTTGGCTATTTATATATCCTCTTTGGAGAAATGTGTTATTAAGACTCTTCGCCCGTTTTTAATTAGATTATTACTATTTTTTATTATCGAGTTTTAAGAGTTCTTTACATATTCCAGGTACAAATCCTCCATCAGACATAAGACTCGTATTTGCATTTCCCTAATGGCTAATAAGAATCACTCCCATTTTGTGAGTTGTCTTTTCACTTTTTCAACAGTATTCTTTGAAACATATTAATTCTGATGGAAGTCCAGTTTATCCGTTTTTTCTTTTATGACTTTTACTTTTTATGTTGTATCTATGTGGATAACTAAGACAGAATTGACCCAACTTCATTTTTAAAAAAGACCTTTGGAGGGGAACATCTAGTTGTCTGTCTCTGTTACCTAGTGCTGCTGTAACAGAAATACCACAAGTGGGTGGCATGAACAAAAAAAAAAAAACAAAGAGAAGTTTTTTCACTCACACTCCAGTAGGCTAGAAGTCCAAATTTAGGGTGCCAGTTCCAGGGTAAAGCTTTCTCTGTCTGTTGGCTCTGAAAGAAGGTCTTTGTCATCAGTCTTCCCTTGGTCTGGGAGCATCTCAACACATGCACCTCGGGTCCAAAGGATACACTTTCTTCCCGGCACTGCTTTCGTGGTAGTATAAGGTCTCTCACTCTCTGATTGCTTTCCTTTTTTTTTTAGTTTTTATTGTGCTTTAAGTGAAAGTTTACAAATCAAGTAAGTCTCTCACACAAAAACTTACATACACCTTGCTACATACTCCCAATTGCTGTCCTAATGAGACAGCCCACTCCCTCCCTCCACTCTCTCTTTTTGTGTCCATTTCGCCAGCTTCTAAGCCCCTCTACCCTCTCATCTCCCCTCCAGGTAGAAGATGCCAACATAATCTCAACTGTCCACCTGATCCACTCCTTACCAGCATCCTTCTCCAACCCAATGTCCAGTCGAATCCCTGTCTGAAGAGTTGGCTTTGGGAATGGTTCCTGTCCTGGGCGAACAGAAGGTCTGGGGGCCATGAACACTGGGACCTTTGCAGTCTTAGTCAGACCATTAAGTCTGGTCTTTTTATGAGAATTTGGGGTCTGCATCCCAGTGGTCTCCTGCTCCCTCAGGGGTTCTCTGTTGTGTTCCCTGTCAGGGCAGTCATCGATTGTAGCCAGGCACCATCTGGTTCTTCTGGTCTCAGGCTGATGTAGTCTCTAGTTCATGTGGCCCTTTCTGTCTCTTGGGCTTGTAAATTACCTTGTGTCCTTGGTGTTCTTCATTCTCCTTTGCTCCAGGTGGGTTGAGATCAACTGATGCATCTTAGATGGCCGCTTGCCGGCGTTTAAGATCCCAGACGCCACTCTCCAAAGTGTGATGCAGAAAGTTTTCTTAATAGATTTTATTATGCCAATTGACTTAGATGTCCCCTGAAACCATGGTCCCAATACCACCGCCCCTTCTACGCTGGCCTTTGAACCATTCAGTTTATTCAGGAAACTTCTTTGCTTTTGGTTTAGTCCAGTTGTGCTGACCTTGCCTGTATTGTATGTTTTCCTCGTCACTTAAAGTAGTTCTTATCTACCATCTAGTTTGTGAATACCCCTCTCCCACCCTTCCTCCCTCCCCACTCTCGGAACCATCAAAGAATATGTTCTTCTCTGTTTAAACTATTTCCTGAGTTCTTATAATAGTGGTCTTATAGAATATTGGTCCTTTTTCAACTGACTAATTTCACTCAGCATGATGCCTTCCAAATTCCTCCATGTTATGAAATGTTTCACAGATTCTTCACTGTTCTTTATCAATTGGTCGTATTCCATTGTGTGAATATACCATAATTTATTTATGCATTCACCCGTTAATGGGCACCTTGGTTGCTTCCATCTTTTTGCTGTTGTAAACAGTGCTGCAGTGAACATGGGTGTGCATACATGTTTGTGTAAAGGCTCTTATTTCTCTAGGATATATTCCAGGGAGTGGGATTGCCAGATCATATGCTAGTTTTATTTCTAGCTTTTTAAGGAAGCGCCAAATCGATTTCCAAGGTGGTTGTACCATTTTACATTCCCACCAGCAGTGTATGTGTTTCAGTCTCTCCACAGTCTCTGCAACATTTATTATTTTGTGTTTTTTGGACTAATGCCAGACTTGTTGGAGTGAGATGGAATCTAACTCTAGTTTTGATTTGCATTTCTCTAATGGCTAATGATCGTGAGCATTTCCTCATGTATCTGTTAGCTACCTGAATGTCTTCTTTAGTGATGTGTCTGTTCATATCTTTTGCCCATTTTTTAATTGGATTATTTGTCCTTTTGTAGTTGAGTTTTTGCAGTATCATGTAGATTTTAGAGATCAGATGCTAATCGAATATGTCATAGCTAAAGACTTTTTCCCAGCCTGTAGGTAATCTTTTTACTCTTTTGGTGAAGTCTTTGGATGAGCATAGGTGTTTGAGTTTTAGGAGCTCTCAGTTTTTTTTTTTACCTAGTTTTTCTTCTGCATTGTTAGTAATGTTTTGTATACTGTTTATGCCATGTATTAGGGTTCCTAACTTTGTCCTTATTTTTTCTTCCATGATCTTTATCGTTTTAGATTTCACATTTAGGTCTTTGATCCATTTTAAGCACGGTTTTTTTGCATGGTGTGAGATATGGGTCTTGTTTCGTTCATTTGCAGGTGGATATCTAGTTATGCCAGCACCATTTGTTAAAAAGACTATATTTTCCCCATTTAACTGCTTTGGGGCCTTTGTCAAGTTATCAACTGTTCATATGTGGATAGATTTATGTCTGGATTCTCAATTCTGTTCCATGGGCCTATGTATCTGTTGTATCAGTACCAGGCTATGTTGACTACTGTGGTGGTATAATAGGTTCTAAAATCAGGTAGAGTAATGTCTCCCACTTTGTTCTTCTGTTTCAGTAATGCTTTACTTATGCAGGGCCTCTTTCCTTTCAGTATGAAATTGGTGATTTGTTTCTCCATCTCATTAACAAATGTCATTGGAATTTGGAATGAAATTGCATTAAATCTATAGATCTCTTTTGGTAGAATAGGTATTTTTATAATGTTAAGTCTTTCTATCCTTGAGCAAGGTATGTTTTTCCACTTATGTACGTCTCTTTTGGTTTCTTGCAGAAGTGTTTTGTAGTTCTCTTTGCATAAGTCTTTTAAATCTCTGGTAAGATTTATTCCTAAATATTTATCTTCTTGGGGGCTATTGTAAATGGTATTGATTTGGTGGTATCCTCTTCGATGTTCTTTTTGTTGGTGTAGATGAATCCAACTGATTTTTGTATGTTTATCTTGTATCCGGATGCCCTGCCGAACTCTTCTGTTAGTTTTAGAATCAGCTTTTGGTCTTGTCAATTCTTTTTTTGAATTGTTTTTCTGTTTTATATTTGATTTAGTTCAGCTCTAATTTTTATTATTTGTTTTCTTCTCGTGCCTGAGGGTTTCTTTTGTTGCTCTCTTTTTATTTATTCAAGTTGTAGGGATAATTCTTTGATTTTGGCCTTTTCTTCTTTTTGGATGTGTGTGTTTATTGATATAAATTAACCTCTGAGCACTGTTTCCTGTGTGTCCCAAAGGTTCTGATAGGAAGTGTTTTCTTTCTCATTGGATTCTATGAATTTCTTTATAATTAATGTCTTGTATAATCCTGTCTTTTTTGAGCAGGGAATTGTTAAGCTTTGAAGTGTTTGATTTCTTTTCCCTGCTTTTTTTGTTATTGATTTCCAATTTTATGGCATTATGGTCAGGGAAGATGCTTTGTAATATTTCAGTGTTTTGGATTCTGCTAAGGCTTGCTTTATGACCTAATATGTGGTCTATTCTAGAGAATATTCCATGTGCACTAGAAAAGAAGGTATACTTGGTTGCTGTTGGGTGGAGTGTTCTGTATATGTTTATGAGGTCTAGTTGATTGATTGTGGCATTTAGATCTTCCCTGTCTTTATTGAGCTTCTCTATGGGTGTCCTGCCCTTCTCCGAAAGTGGTGTGTTGAAGTTTGCTACTGTTATTGTGCTGCTGTCTGTCTCACTTTTCAATGCTGTTATTTTGTTTTTTGTATCTTGCAGCCCTGTCATTGGGTGCATAAATATTTAATATCGTTATATCTTCTTGGTATATTGTCCCTTTAATCATTATATAGTGTCCTTCCTTATCCTTTAAGATGGATTTAACTTTAAAGTCTCTTTTGTCAGAAATTAATATTGCCACTTCTGCACTTTTTTGATTGTTGTTTGCTTGATATATTTTTTTTCCATCCTTTAAGTTTTAGTTTGTTTGTGTCTCTAAGTCTAAGGTGTGTCTCTTGTAGGCAGCATATAGACAGATCATGGTTTTTAGTCCATTCTGCCAGTCTCTGTCTCTTTATTGGTGCTTTTACTCCATTTACATTCAGCGTAATTATGGATATATATGAATTTAGTGCTATCATTTTGATATCTGTTTTTGAGTTTCTTTTTCCCACTTAATTTTATGTGCTGCGTAGATTATGTTTATATATTTTTCTTTCCTCACATTTATTGTTGTTGATTTTGTTTTTGCTGAGTCTGTATTTTTTTCTTGTGTTTTATTTTGATGTGTAGGATAGTTTGCGTCTTTTTTGGTTACCTTATTATTTACCCTAGTTTTCTATATTTAAACCTAACTTTTATTTCTTTGCATCATCTTGTTTTCCTCTCCATATGGAAGATCTATGACATCATTTCTTAGTCCTTCTTTATTGTTTAAATGTTGTCTTCTTTTACAAAATAACATTGCTGTTTTACTGTTTTGAGTGTTTTTCTTACCTTAATTTACATTGCTGATTTCCCTTTTTGGGTTGAGTTCTGTTTGCTCTGTCCAGTGTTCTAGTCTTGGGTTGATACCTGATATTATTGATTTTCTAACCAAAGAACTCCCTTTAGTATTTCTTGTAGTTTTGGTTTGGTTTTTCCGAATTCCCTAAACTTTTGTTTATTTGGAAATGTCCTAATTTCACCTTCATATTTGAGAGACAGTATTGCTGGGTATATGATTCTTAGTTTGCATTTTTTTCAATTAATGCTTTATGTACGTCATCCCCTTGCCTTCTTGTGTGCATGGTTTCTTCCGAGTTGTCTGAATTTATTCTTATTGGCTCTCTCTTGGAGGTGACTTTTTGTTTATCCCTGGCTGGTCTTAAAATTCTCTCTTTATCTTTGGTTCTGGTAAGTTTGATTTTAATATGTCTTGGTGACTTTCATTTAAAATCTACGTTATGTGGAGTTTGATGAGCATTTTGGTTAGGTGTCTTCCCATCTTTCACGATACCAAGAAAGTTTTCTGCCAACAAAGCTTCAACAATTCTCTCTATTTTCTCTTATCCCCCCCTCTCCTGGTACTCCATTCACTCGTAGGTTATTTCTCTCGATAGAGTCCCGCGTGATTGTTAAGGTTTCTTCATTTTTTTTTTTAATTCTTTTATCTGATTTTTCTTTAAATATATTAGTACCACGTGCTTTATCTTTAAATTCAGAAATTCTGTCTTCCACTTGCTCGGTTCTGCTCCTCTGACTTTCTGTTGAGTTGTCTACTTCTGTAATTTTATTGTTAATCTTCTGAATTTCTGATTGCTGTCTATGGATTTTTCCATCTTATTAAATTTTTCATTATGTTCCTGAATGATCTTTTTAATTTCTTCAGTTGCTCTATCTGTGTGTTCCTTGGTTTGTTCTGCCTATTGTCTCATTTCCTTCCTGATGTCTTGAAGGGGTCTGTATTAGTGTTTTGTATTCCGCCTCTGGTAATTCCAGGAGTGCACTTTCGTCTAGAAGATCCCTTGATTCTTTGTTTTCAGAGCTTGTTGAGGTGATCATGGTCTGTTTCTTTATTTGACTTGATATTGACTGTTGTCTCTGAGACATGTATATGTTATTGTATTAGTTTATTTTATGTTTGCTTACTGTGTCGTAGCTTCTTTAATGGTTTTGTTTTGGTATGCCCAGATGGGTTGCTTGAGTGAGCTACCTTGATTATTTTCTCCTTTGTAGCTCTGACGTCCTTTCCCCAGATGGCCAGAGCTGTTATCAGGTGCCTGAGTCTAGGAGCCCATTCACTTTTCTTGTATGAATTCAGCTGAGGTGTCCAGGTAGCTGATCATCAAGTGTGTGGTACGGGCCCTTTCCTACAGTCTTAGAGGTGCAGGGGTGATTGTTGCAGGTACCAGTATCTGGTTACAGAAGGGTGTCACGCTCTGAACAAGGCAGGGGGCTGAGAACCGACCCCCAAGTGTCTCTGAGGAAAATGTGTCTCTGTTCCCTAGAGCGTACAGGTGGGTGGGTTATGCAGACAGACCACGGGCACCCAGTGTTTTTCGTTGTAAGAACTGGGAGGTACCAGTTATACTTGGACCCCTGACGTCGGTGACTGGGCTATCTGAGTGGAGCCACCAGTCCTTAGGTCCCTGATGTGGGTAGGTGAGGACCCTGTTTAATAGGCAAAGCAATGTCAATCATCAAATACTCACCTCTCCGCCGCACAGCTAAAACAATTGGAGCCTGCCAGCAAGGGCCTATTCCCCTGAAACAAGCCCACACGTCCATGCAGAGGGAAAAGGTATTCAAAGTCCACAGACCATTTATGCCTGGATAGGATCCACTTCCTCCCTGATCTCCACTGGTTAGTGGAGCTGACAAATTATCTTTTCCCCCAGTTGCGGACTTATTCCTTCTCCAATGCCAGGAGGATGGCTCTAGGTGCTCACTGGGACTGTCTCAGGCCTGGGGAAATCACCCGCTTTAGCTGGCTTGGGATGGGGCCAGGGCGCAGTAAAATATACGCACGTACTTAGCTTTTGCCGAAAGCGCCGTTCTCTGATTCCGTAGATGTGAGTAGGCTGTGTGGGCAGCTGCTTCTCCCTGAGGAAACTGCAGCGAAATGCTAGTTCCAGCCTGCCACCACTGCTCCTAGGAATGGTGCCTTAGGATTCCCTGCGATTCAGTTCTGGTAACTCCTCTCCGCTTCTGAACCGTCTCTTCCTCCCTGTGCTCCTCAGTTCGTTTTCTAAGTTTGACTTTGGTGTTCGGGGCTCCTAGCTTGTCATAAAGATACTTATTTCACTTGTTTTTTCAGGTCTTTGTTGTAACAGGTGTCTCTGGAAGCCTCTGTGTATTCCGACAACTTGGCTCCACCTCCTTCCCTGTCCTTTAAGGTTGTGCAGGCCATACCACAGGTAAACTTCCTTTACATTGGATCAGGGGTGGGGCCCTGAGCAAGAGTGTTACATCCTTCCCTAATCCTCTTTAACCACATGCAGAGCTAATGATTTATAACACATAGGAAAATCACAAAATGGAGGAAAACCACACAGTACTGGAAATCATTGCCTACCTATGTTGACACATATTCTGGGCGGACACAGTTCAATCCATGGTACTTTCCCCACGTGATTTATTGAAAAGAATGTTCTTTCCACATTCAGTTGTTCTTAGCCTTGTTATCACAGTTTAATTAACAATAAAATGTAAGGGAATATTTTGAACTGTCCATTCTCTTCCACTGTTCTATATATGTCTTTATGTAGGTACCGTATTATCTTAATTACTGTAGTGTTATAGTATTGAAATCTGGAAGTTTGAGTCCTCCAACTTTGTTCTTTCTCAAGATTGTTTTGGCTGTTCTGGTCCCTTGCCTTTCCATATGGATTTTAGTATCAGCTTTTCAGTTTCTGTAAAATGGTACCTGGAATTTTGATGGGAATTGCGTTGTTCTGTAGATAATCTGGTATGTTTTGCCATCTTGGATCCTTGCTGACACAGTGGTTCAGAGTTTGGCTGCTAACCAAAAGGTCAGCAGTTCGAATCTACCAGGCACTCCTTCGAAGCCCTGTGGGGTAGTTATACTCTGTCCTGTAGGGTCACTATGAGTCAGAATCAACTGAAAAGCCACAGGTTTTCATTGCCATCTTAATACTAAGTTTTCTGATCTATGAACATGGGATGCATTTTCGTTTATTTAGGTCCTTACTTTCTTCTAACAATGTTTATAATTTTCAGAGTATAAGTTTTACGCTTCTTTTGTTAAATTTATTTCTGACAACTTTACTATTTTTGATGCTGTTTTTCGTGGAATTTCTTAAGTTTTCATTTTTAGACTGTTTATTCAAGAATTTAGAAATATAATTCATTTTCATAGTTGATTTTTTTATCCTGCAACCTTACTGAACTTGTTAATTAATTTAATAGTCTTTATTTTTTAAATATTGTATGGTATTTTAAATGAAGGTCCACACAGCAGTTTTAGGTTTCCATTCAACAATTTCTACACAAGTTGTTCATTGACATTGGCTTCTTTCTTCACAATGCCTGAACCTTCTCATTATTTGTGTTCTGATTGTTCCATTTCCATACCCTGGTTTCCCTGCCCTGTTACATTCTCATCTTTGTTTTAAAGTAATTTTTGACTGTTTGGTCTCATATAAGTGATTTTTTAAAGGAGCACAGTACTTATGTGTGATATTCATTATTTTGTGAGCCAGTATGTTACTTAGCTACAAGGTGAACTTGGGTTAGTTTTTATTCAAGGTTTGAAAGGTACATCAGGGTGATGGTCTTGAAGAGTCCTCCAGTCTCAACCAGTCCAGTAAGTCTGTTTTTTGTTTTTAGAATTTTAGGTTCTATTCCAAAATTTTCACCCATTCTATCAGGGTCCATCCATTGTGGCCGTGATTGGAATTGTTGGTAGTGGTATCCAGGCGCCATCTAGTTCATCTGATCTCAGGGTAGACTGTTTGTCCCGTAGACTAGTTTCTTTTTGGTTTTTGGAAATCCCAATAAATTTTTTTTTTTTTTTGGGAAATATTATGTTTTAGGTGAAAGTTTCCATAGCAAATTAGGTTCTCATTTAACAGTTTTTATACAAAGCGTTCCATGACATTTGTTACATTTTTCACAATGTGACAACACTTTCATTATTTCCATTTGTAGTTTATTTCTGAGTCTTTGATTTTCTTCTTTCTCTTTTGCTCCGGACAGGTAGAGACCAATAGCTGTATCTTAGATGGCCGCTTGTAAGCTTTTAAGACCCCAAATATTAGTCACCGAACTAGGATGAAGAACATAAATTTGTGAATTATATTATGACAGTTGACCAAGATGTTCCATGAAACTGTGGTCCTTAACTCTTTAAACCCAGAAAATCAATCTTGTGAGGTGTTTGGTTATATCTAAGAGATATCTGTAACTGTGCCCCCTGTGTGCTTTATTTTGTCTATGAATATATGTGCATGTAGTCACATAGCTGCATGTACGTATGCACACACACACACATATATTTATACCTATACACATACATGTCTACATACATATAAGCCCTCACATATATTTTTTGGTTGTTTCAAAATTATATATGCCATAGCAATTATTAGTAGATCCTTTTTTCTTGTGTACATTTTAGTGACATTGTTTACCTTCCTCAAGCTGTGTACACTTCAAGTTCAATCAGTGTTAAACCTTTCCCATCACCAAAAATAACAAACGTCTACTATCTAGAGAATGAGTTCCCATGTTCGCTCCTCTCCATCCCTGGTAACCTTTATGAACGTTGTTGTTGTTAGGTGCCGTCAAGTTGGTTCCAACTCATAGCGACCCTGTGTACAACAGAACGAAACCCCGCTCGATCCTGCACCATCATTACAATCGTTGTTGTGCTTGAGCCCATTGTTCAAGCCACTGTGTCATTCCACCTCGTTGAGGGTCTTCGCCTTTCTGCTGACCCTGTACTCTGCCAAGCATGATGTCCTTCTCCAGAGACTGATCCCTCCTGACAACATGTCCAAAGTATGCAAGAGGCAGCCTTGCCATCCTTGCTTCTAAGGAGCCTTCTGGTTGTACTTCTTCCAAGACAGATTTATTCATTCTTCTGGCAGTCCGTGGTATATTCAATATTCTTTGCCAACACCACAGCTCAAAGGCATCAGTTCTTCTTCAGTCTTCCTTATTCATTGTCCAGCTTTCACGTGCATATGATGCGATTGAAAATACCATGGCTTGGGTCAGGTGCACCTTAGTCTTCAAGGTGACATCTTTGCTCTTCAACACTTTGAAGAGGTCCTTTGCAGCAGATTTCCCCAATGCAATGTGTCTTTTGATTTCTTGACTGCCGCTTCCATGGCTGTTGATTGTGGATCCAAGTAAAATGAAACCCTTGACAGCTTCAATCTTTTCTCCATTTATCATGATGTTGCTCATTGGTCCAGCTGTGAGGATTTTTGTTTTCTTTATGTTGAGGTGCAATCCATACTGAAGGCTGTGGTCTTTGATCTTCATTAGTAAGTGCTTCAGGTCCTCTTCACTTCCAGCAAGCAAGGTTGTGTCATCTGCATAATGGAGGTTGTTAGTGAGTCTTCCTCCAATCCTGATGCCCCGTTCTTCTTCATATAGTGCAGGTTCTCGGATTATTTGCTCAGCATACAGATTGAATAGGTATGGTGAAAGAATAAAACCCTGGTGCACACCTTTCCTGACTTTAAACCAATCAGTATCCCCTTGTTCTGTCTGAACAACTGCCTCTTGATCTATGTAAAGGTTCCTCATGAGCACAATTAAGTGTTCTGGAATTCCCATTCTTCGCAATGTTACCCGTAATTTGTTTTGAGCCACACAGTCAAATGCCTTTGCATAGTCAGTAAAACACAGGTAAACATCCTTCTGGTATTCTCTGCTTCCAGCCAGGATCCATCTGACATCAGCAATGATATCCCTGGTTTCATGCCCTCTTCTAAAACCAGCCTGAATTTCTGGCAGTTCTCTGTTGATATATTGCTGCAGCCGTTTTTGAATGATCTTCAGCAAAATTTTGCTTATGTATGATATTAATGATACCGTTCTATAATTTCCACATTCGGTTGGATCACCTTTCTTGGGAATAGGCATAAATATGGATCTCTTCCAGTCAGTTGGCCAGGAAGCTGTCTTCCATATTTCTTGGCGTACACGAGTGAGCATCTCCAGCATTGCATCTGTTTGTTGAAACATCTCAATTGATATTCCATCAGTTTCTGGAGCCTTGTTTTTCGGCAGTGCCTTCAGAGCAGCTTGGACTTCTTCCTTCAGTACCATCGGTTCCTGGTCATATGCCACCTCTTGAAATGGTTGAACATAGACTAATTCTTTTTGATATAATTACTGTGTGTATTTCTTCCATCTTGTTTTGATGCTTCCCGGCTCATTTAATATTTTCCCCATAGAATCCTTCACTATTGCAACTCGAGGCTTGAATTTTTTCTTCAGTTCTTTCAGCTTGAGAAACACCAAGCGTATTCTTCCCTTTTGGTTTTCCATTTCCAGGTCTTTGCACATGTCATTATAATACTTTACTTTGTCTTCTTGAGATGCCCTTTGAAATCTTCTGTTCAGTTCTTTTACTTCATCAATTCTTCCTTTTGCTTTAGCTGCTTGGCATTCGAGAGCAAGTTTCAGAGTCTCCTCCGATATCCATCTTGGTCTTTTCTTTCTTTCCTGTCTTTTCAGTGACCTCTTGCTTTCTTCATGTATGATGTCCTTTATGTCACTCCACAGCTTGTCCGGTCTTCAGTCACCAGTGTTCAATGCGTCAAATCTATTCTTCAGATGGTCTCTAAATTCAGGTGGGTTATACTCAAGGTCATATTTTGGCTCTCGTGGACTTGCTCTGATTTTCTTCGGTTTCAGCTTGAACTTGCATAGGAGCAATTGATGGTCTGTTCCACAGTTGGCCCCTGGCCTTGTTCTGACTGATGATATTGAGCTTGTCCATCATCTCTTTCCACAGATGTAGTCAATATGATTTCTGTGTGTTCCATCTGGCGAGGTCCATGTGTATAGTTGCTGTTTATGTTGGTGAAAGAAGGTATGTGCAATGAAGAAGTTGTTGGTCTTGCAAAATTCTGTCCTTTGATCCATGGGTGACTCTGCTGGTATCTGAGTACCGGTGGCATAGCTTCCAGCATCACAGCAACACGGAAGCCCCCACAGTGTGACAAACTGACAGACATGTGGGGGTTATGAACATTAGTTTTTGTATATTTATCTCTTCGTGTCATTTCATAAAAATGAGAACATACAGTATTTGTTTTTTTGTGATTGACTTACTTGGCCCAACATAACATCCTCCAGGTTCATCCATGTTCCAAGATGTTTGGGAAACTAATTTTTCTTTATCTCTGAGAAATATTTCATTTGTCTTCGTTATCTAGTACTGCTATAACAGAAATACCACAAGTGGGTAGCTTTAACAAAGAGAAGTTTATTCTCTCACAGTGTAGGAGGCTAGAAGTCTGAATTCAGGGCATCAGCTCCAGGGGAAGTCTTCTCTGTTGGCTCTGGAGGAAAGTCCTCATCATCGATCTTCCCCAGTGGAGGAGATTCTCAGCGCAGGAATGCTGGGCTCTTGTTTGTTGGTGATATGAAGTCCCTCATGTCTTTCTGCTCACTTCTTTCTTTTGTATCTCAAAAGAGATTTGCTAAAGACACAACCTAATCTTGTAGATTGAGTCCTGCCTCAATAACATAACTGCTGGTAGTCCTACCTCATCAACATCATAGAGATAGGATTTACAACGCATAGGAAAATCACATCAGATGGCAGAATGGTGGACAGTCACAGAATACTGGGAATCATGGCCTAGCCAAGTTCATATATATTTTGGGGGGACACAATTCAATCCGTAACAGCATTGTGTATATGTACCACATTTTACTTATCCATTCATCTGTTGATAGGTACTTAGGTTGTTTCCATAGTTTTAATGATCTTTTGGTGATGATTAACTTCTTAGGTTTTTTCCTTATTTGGTTATTTGTAGACACAGAGGACGGGGGAGATCCAGCTTTATTTCTTATTTTTAGTTTTACACTTCAAAGGAAATCTTCAATTCAATTGGAAATATTTCAGTATTCACTTATATTCATAAATTCTGTTTACAATTGTTAAGTTTTTTTAAATGCTCATTTGAACCCAGGTAATACATCGTTGGAGCTGAATTCCAAGAGACTTAATCAAAAACCCAAAATACCTTTTTTCCCACTTTTAAAAGTAATGTAAACAAACTGGAAACCCTGGTGGTGTAGTGGTTAAGTGGTACAGCTACTAACCAAGCAGTCGGCAGTTCGAATCCACCCAGCACTCCTTGGAAACTCTATGGGGCAGTTCTACTCTGTCCTATAGGGTTGCTATGAGTCGGAATCTACTTGCTGGCAGTGGGTTGTTTTTTTTTTTTGTATAAACAAACTAAACCTGTTTCCGTTGAGTTGATTCTGACTCGTAGTGACCCTATAGACAGAGTAGAACTGTCCCATAGGGTTTCCAAGGAGCAGCTGGTGGATTTGAACTGCTGACCTTTTGGTTAGTAGCCCTTAACCACTGTGCCACCAGGGCCCTTATAAATTTTAAACATTACAGAAATAAGGTAAAAAAACGAAAATTTCCTCTAATTTGACTAGGGCTTAGGGGTGAAATAAATGTAAGGAGCACATGCTGTTTGGTAAAAGAAAAGTTCATATTTTTACAGCATTGTTTGGGAATTAATACGTTAAAATGAATGCTTAATTCATACTGCTAGTTCTCAGTACTTTCTCTGTTCACAGACTTTTTCTGCATTAGATTGATTGTAATTCTAGATAAACCTATTATATCACATATTGTGTAAAGGTCTAGAGGAGCAATAAGTTATTCAGAGACAACATGAGATTCATGATTTTGAAAGAAGGATCTTAAAAGGTCATGTAATCTTCCTGGTTGCAAGCAATATCACAATTAATTATTGACACTTTTCTATTTTTAAAGCTGGTTGGAGAAGATGATTCCAAAGTAACTCTCTTTTGATATTTAATATTGTACTGCATCCTTTACTTCTTGCCCCTCTTTTATATCTCTCCTTCTTCTGTGTAGCCCACTTTCCCCTGGGAAAAAAAGTAAACTGGTGGTTTCTGTTGTATTGAGAAGGACTGTGGGAATGGCATCTTTGGCTCAGATTAACCATGTATATAGAAATCATTCTAGGGATAACTCATGGAAGTGGTAGCAATTTTGTTCCTTTTGTCATAGCCAAGAAAGACTAGTGATCTTGGGAAAAACCTTACTTATCCTCTGGAGTATTCCCATTATTGTCAATGCATTAACATAGTTTAAGAAGTGTATTGTTGTTGTTCAGTGTTGTCGAGTCATTTGACCCTGTGTACAATAGAACGAAACACTGCCCAGTTCTGTACCATCCTTACAGCCTTAGCTAGGTTTGAGCCTATTGGTGCAGCCCCTGTGTCGATCCATCTCGTTGAGGGTCTTCCTCATTTTCGCTGACCCTCTAGTTTACTAAGCATGATGTCCTCCTCCAGGGACTGGCCACTGCTTATAACATATCCAGAGTACTCCTGAGATAACATCTGGCCATCCTTGCTTCTAAGGAGCATTTTGGCTGTTCTTCCAAGACAGATTTGTTCATTCTTCTGGCAGTCCATGGTGTATTCAATATTCTTTGCCAGCACCATAATTCAGAAGCATTAATTCTTCTTCAGTCTTCCTTATTCATTATCCAGTGTTTACACACATATGAGGCCATTGAAAATACCATGGCTTGGGTCAGGCACACCGTAGTCCTCAAAATACCTTGGTGGGAAATTTTAAAGTGGTGGGGTGCTGGTGAAGCAGTGATTAAGAGCTCAGCTGCCAACCAAGAGGTTGGCAGTTTGAATCCACCATCTGCTCATTGGAAACCCTA
Organism: Loxodonta africana; assembly: GCF_030014295.1. Taxonomy (NCBI): domain Eukaryota; kingdom Metazoa; phylum Chordata; class Mammalia; order Proboscidea; family Elephantidae; genus Loxodonta; species Loxodonta africana. The sequence goes on from NC_087353.1 coordinate 46,397,537, forward strand.
AGGGAAAGTTCTCCTCTGTCCTGTGGGGTCTCTATGAGTCGGAATTGACTTGACAGCAATTTTTTTTTTTTTTAGTACAGCTATACAACTTGAGAATTATCAGGAGCCTGCAAGGAGTTATGATTAGAATATTTAAAAAAAAAAAAACGATTTTATTGAAAAACAGTATTCAAAATTATTTTATAGAAAGTTAGGAGAGTACATTTTTTTGAGAATTTTTTTTGGGGGGGTGCTGGGGACTTGGTGGAAACCCTGGTGGCGTAGTGGTTAGGTGCTACGGCTGCTAACCAAGAAGTCGGCAGTTCAAATCCGCCAGGTGCTCCTTGGGAACTCTATGGGGCAGTTCTACTCTGTCCTGTAGGGTTGCTATGAGCTGGAATTGACTCGACGGCAGTGGGTTTAGTTTGGTTTTTGGTTGGGGACTTGGCATTACTTTTATAAGCTTAACTAATTCTCAAATTTCTATCTGTTTACAAAAATCTTTATAGTATGTTACCAGCTTTCTGACATTGACTGTCATTTTTATTTGTTAGCTGTACATCGCCTAACAATGTTTTACACTTAATAAATGCTGATTTCACAGTTATTTTAAAAAAATAATTTATTTCAATTGGAAATGTGTATCATAGGATTAGAGGGAAGGAGGAAGAGATTGAGAGTGTATATTCAGGTGTTTATACATAAAATTGTGAAGTAATTAATGTTTGCTCTTCTAAGGCTAGTCTGCTATGCTCTACCTCCCTTTCTTTCACTAAAATTATATAAACTATCTTATACCCATAGATCTGGAACTTTCCGTTCCTCCCAAGGGAGCAGTTAGCTAATTTGATGAAGAAATCCATTAACTATCTGTTCCTAAGTTAATACCTTAAAACACTGTGTTCAGTCCTTTAAATGTAGTCACACAGACATCTTCTGTCTTCTCTTTTCAAATCCCCCCCATTTCACTCTTCAAACAAAAATACATTTTTAATTGTCGTTTAGTTTTTGTGACAAATTATACATTCACTGATGCCAAATACAAAAAAAATTAAACTCGGTAGTTTGAATTATTCCTGTATAGTTTTTCTCTTGGTAACTTTCTAGAAAACTGATTGCTTGAAGATATCTCATAGTGTTTTTCATGATGTATTTCATATTGTTATTTGAGTAGTGAAAAGAGCGCAGGCTTCTTCAGAGCCAGACAGATTGGATTTGTGTCCTATTCCACAGTGGCCTTCAGTGAAATCTTCAGGTCTCAGTTTCTTCATCTGTAATATGAGAATCAAGATACCAACTTTGGATGAGTATCAAGGATTAAATGTGTTGGGCTTAGGGAAATGGTATTTAGATACCTAAGTATGAAAGTATCATTAGCTTTCTAAAGGTAACTACATTTAAACAACTAACACGAATTTTAAATGCCCGTTAAATACTTAATTATGGTAATAAAACAGATTGTTGGTAGTATAAATTATTAAAAAGGTAGTCTTACAAAATTGCTAAACTTGGGGCTCCAATCAAAACTAAACCCATTTCTATCAAATCGTTTTCTACTGATAGCAACCCTATAGGACAGAGTAGAACTGCTCCATAGGGCTTCCAAGTCTTTACTGAAGCAGACTGCCACATCATTCTCCTATAAGCAGGCTGATGGTTTCTAACTGTTGACCTTTCGGTCAATAGCTGAATGCTTAACCACTGTACCACCAGGGCTCTGTAACTTGGGGTCAGGTCACTAAACGCTATTCTTAGAAAATGTTTACAATTTAACCTTTGATGTTGTCTTTTGACCATGGTTAGTAAATAGGGGCTATTCAAAGAAAGGATCTCTGGGTATGCAAATGGTTAATGTGCTGGGCTGCTAACCATAAGGTTAGAGGTTTGAGTTCGCCCAGAGGCAGCTTGGAAAAAAGGCCTGGTGATCTACTTCCAAAAAATTGGCCATCGAAAACGCTAGGAAGCACAGGTCTACTATGACACACAAGAGGTTGCTATGAATCAGAATTGACTTGATGGCAACTCTGGTGCTTGTTTTATTCAAGAAAGCACTGGTGCTCTGAAAAATGATAGGCTGCTTCAGCATGACAGCTGCCATTTTCATCTTAATGGTGTTGAATATATTTTTTATAATTCTTGCCAGGTATTTAAATGTTTTTATAATTGATGGAGAGAAGAAGGAACCAGGGAATTTTACTGTTTTTGAGGAAAGTGTTTACATTCAGACTAAAACGGCCTTATAAATGAAACATTTTAAAGTAACTAAAAAGGAAGAACACGCTCGGCATTTCTTAAGTTGAAAGAACCAAAGAAAAACTTCAAGCCTCGAGTTATAACTTTGAATGATTCTACCGGCAAAATACTGAAGTATGCAGGAAATCGTCAAAAGAAAATGGAAGGAATACAGCCATTTCAGAAAGTAGCATATGATCAAGAATTGATGGTATTGCAGGAAGAAGTCCAAACTGCACCAAAGGGGTTGGTGAAAAACAAGGCTCCAGGCACTGATGGAATACCAACTGAGATACTTCAACAATCGGATGCAGTTCTGGAGGTGTTTACTCATTTTTGCCAAGAGATTTGGAAGACAGCTACCTGGCCAACTGACTAGAAGAGATCCATATTTGTGCCCATTCCAAAGAAAGATGATGTGACAGAATGCTGAAATTATCGAACAGTATCATTAATATCACACACAAGTAAAATTTTGCTGAAGATTATTAAAAAATGGTTGCAGCAGTACATCGACAGTTAACTGCCAGAAATTCAAGCCAGATTCAGAAGAGGACATGGAACCAGCAATACCATTGCCGATTTCAGATCGATCCTGGCTGAAAGCAGAGAATACCAGAAGGATGTTTACCAGTGTTTTGTTGACTGTGCAAAGGCATTTGACTGTGTGGATCATAACAAATTATGGGTGACATCATGAAGAATGGGAATTCCAGAACACTTAATTGTGCTCATGCAGAACTTATACCTAAACCAAGAGGCATTCATTGGAACAGAACAAGGAGATACTACTGCATGGTTTAAAATCAGAATTGTGTGTCAGGGTTGTATTCTTTCACCATACTTACTCCATCTGTATGCTGAGCACATAATCCAAGAAGCTGGACTATATGAAGTAGACCAGAGCATTAGGATTGGAGGAAGACTCATTGACAGCCTGTGATAATGCAGATGACAGAGTCTTGCTAGTGGAAAGTGAAGAGGACTTGAAACATTGATGAAGATCAAAGACTACAGCTTTCAGTATGCATTACACCTTAACATAAAGAAAACACAATCCTCACAACTAGACCAGTAAACAACATTATGATAAACAGAGAAAAGATTGAAGTTGTCAAGGTTTTCATTTTACTTGGATCCACAATCAACACTCATGGAAGCAGCAGTCAAGAAATCAGTCTGCGTATTACATTGGGCAAATCTGCTGCAAAAGATCTCTTTAAAGTGTTCTAAAGCAAAGATGTCACTTTGAGGACTAAGGTGTGCCTAACCCAAGCCATGGGATTTTCAGTTGCCTCATATGCATGTGAAATCTGGACAATGAATAAAGAAGACCAAAGAAGAATTGATGACTTTGAATTATGGTGTTGTCAAAGAATACTGAATATACCATGGACTGCCAGAAGAATGAACAAGTCTATCTTGGAAGAATTTACAGCCAGAATGCTCCTTAGGAGCGAGGATGACAAGACTTAGTCTCTCATATCTTGGATATGTTATCAGGAGGCACCAGTCCCTGGAGAAAGATACCATGCTTGGTAGTGCAGAGTGTCAGCAAAAAACAGTGACTCCAATAGTGGGCTCAAACACAGCAATGATTGTGAGGATGGCACAGGAAGGGGCAGTGTTCCGTTCTGTTGTACATAGGGTTGCTATGAGTTGGATCCAACTCAACAGCACCTAACCACAACAACAACACAACCTTGAGTTACTTTCATACCAGATCACTTTGCACCGAGCTGAGAATGTACAGCTTGGCAGCCGTTTTCATTATAGCTTTGAAGCATTTGTATTACTGCCGCAGTGTTTTTCACCTTTTTTATATCCACCATATCTCAGGCTATCCTTTAATTTAGTTATCTGTCCATTCCTAATCACATTATGTATGTATTTCTCCCTGTAGATGTGTATATGACTATCTAATATTATGAAGGTGATCAGGCTTTCAAAAGTGTGGGAATTTTATACTTTAAACATTCATTGAACTATTTATGAAGTTCCTGCCTCGTTTGCCATTGGTTTTTTACCTCTAGTTTTACATCTCATTGTCCAATTATGCTGATTGATTTTCCCACAGATGTGCCATGTGTTCTTTTGGACATACTGTTTCTTCTGAAAGCAGAATGTCTATCTTGCTACCTGGCTGATTCCCACTGGTCCTTTAGCACTCAGCCCAACTTCTTTGTGACATCCTCAGTTTCACCAGTCCATGTTCCAGGATTAGTGACACAAAACGCTCACAACATTTCTTGGATATTTTGTCAGAGAAATTATCAGTCAGTATTGTAATTGTTAATTTGCTTGTCTGTTTTTACCCCTTTCCCCATCAGGCTGTGAGCTCCACAAATACAAAGACTTATGTTCCATGTTCCCAGCACCTCACACACATTGTTTAATGTTTGTTGAATAGATGAATATAATTTACTAAACTTCACTTCAGGTTTTTAGTTAAGAAAAAATTTTAGTTTTGTTGGATTCTAACCCAAAAACCAATTGGATTCTAGGGAGTATAATTATAACCGAGTCAGCATTTCTGAAACCAAATTTAACTTTCCTTAAGCCAGTTTCCACTTTGGTGTGAATGGAAACCATTGTTTACCTAGTGACATGAAACTTGAAAACTCGCATTTATCTTTTTTTCTTTCTCTGTATATTATATTAGCTAATGAGCCCTACCAATTCTTCCTTTCTTGTAGCCCTAACATTGGAAAAATTTCCTCTTGCCTGGTCCAGATCCTCATTTCTTCAAGCTTAATCAATTTAAGCTTAATCAGTTGACCTAATCATCAAGTTCTCACCAACACATTCTACCTATTGTTTCCAAATTAGTAGTTGTAAAGCACAGGTTCGCAAATATAACTATTTGGGTCCTCCTTAAAAACTCTTTTGCCATTTTTTATCAAATAAAACCTTAAAGTTTTTTATGGGACATTCAGTAATATTAACAGTCTACCATTTATTGTAGGTGTACTATATTACAGATACTAGCCACTTCATTTATCTTATTTGATTACCAAAACAGCCCAATGAATTATCTCATTTGCAAATGGAACAACTGAGTTTTGTAGGGGTTAAATAGTGTATCTCACCAAAAACCAAATCAAACCCAGTGCCGTGGAGTTGACTCCGACTCATAGCGACCCTACAGGACAGAGTAGAACTGCCCCATAGAGTTTCCAAGGAGTACCTGGTGGATTTGAACTGCTGACCCTTTGGTTAGCAAACATAGCACTTACCCACTACACCACCAGGGTTTCCAGTGTATCTCACAGTTAACAGGTAAAAATAGCACAACTGGTGTTTGATCCCACATTTGATCCCAAACCTAGGCTCCCTTCTGCTGCCAAGTTTTTCATCTTCTTACTCCCCTTTAGAAATCTTCTCCATGCTAAGTAACTACTGTGTACTTCGTTCTTTGCGCACATCCTATGTGGTCATACCTCTGTGCGTTTATACTGTTTTTTATGTTGTTACTCCTTTTCTTTATGCATTTCTCTTCTGCCTGATTACTATCTTCCCTCTAGGCCCAGGCCTTGTTTTCATCCTAATTTCTTTTTAATGTTTTTGTTGATTGCCTTAACCTTCTGTGGCCCCTTTCTAACGGGATGAAGTCTAGTGGTAATTGCAGATGGGAGGTCTCATCCTGGCCCTATCACAGCTACCTGGGCCACTAGGAGCACATTTCAAGCTCCTAAAACTTTCTGCTGTTCACTTTCTTTATTGGTATAATGAGAGGATCATCTGTGAAACCAAAGGACTTTAAAGCTTGGTGATTTGATTGTCACACTGATTTTTCATGAATTTGGCATTTAAATATTAATTTTCTTGTATTGCTTTTTTCCCCCCAAATTTGAACCTCTCTCTCCACCTAGATCATATATATATTCATATATACATATATGTGTGGAGTGCTAGTGACGCAGTGGTTAAAGCACTTGACTGCTAATTGAAAGGTCGGTGGTTCGAACCTACCAGCTGCTGTGTGGGCGAAAGATGGTGCAGTCTGCTTCCATGAAGATTTACAGCCTTGGAAACCCTATGGGGCAGTTCTACTCTGCCCTATAGGGCTGCTATGAGTTGGAATCAACTCAATGACAGTGGGTTTTTTTGGTTTTATATGTGTATGTGTATATGAGGAGTCCTTGTGGTGCAGAGGTTAAGTGCTTGGCTGCTAATTGAAAAGTTGGAAGTTTGAACCTACCAACTGCTCCACAGGAGAAAGATGTGGCCATCTGCTTCCGTAAAGATTATACCCTTGGAAACCCTGTAGACCAGTTGTGCTCTGTTCTGTAGGGTGGCTATGAGTCGCAATTGTTAACAGTAGTTTTTTGTTTTCTCCTTTTCTTTTTTTGGTATATGTGTGTGTATATATATGTATGTTTCTCAGACTGGGGAATAAGGAGCCCTGGTGGCATAGCAGTTAAGTGCTAGTCTTACAACCTAAAGGTCGATGGTTCGAACTCACCAGCTGCTTCGTGGGAGAAAGATGTTGCAGTCTGCTTTTGTAAAGGTTATAGCCTTTTATTTTTTGTTTTAAGACTGGAAAATGACTCTAATGTGTGCATAATCTCTGTTGAAATGAAATGATTGTAATAATTTGGAATAATTAGGTGTTTTAATTTTTTTTCCCCTCTTTTTAAGAGTAGGCTTTTGACTAAAGTAGATATGGCTATAGTTAGGAATGATCATTCAATTTAACAATTTTTCAAATAGCTTTTCGGCTAGAACTTTATTTATCTTTATGAGACTTTTCCATATATCCATGGACTTATGTTTTGTGCGTGTGGATTTAGTTTCAGTAAACTATTTGCTTGCTTGCTTACTCGCTTTCTGAGCATCTGTATGCCTCCTGGCTATAAATCTGTAATTATATATTTTATTGGTTGGCTCTGTCTCATGAAGGGAAAAGTAAAACTTGATCTTAAGTGAATGAACATAAATGTTATGAAGTAAATTAAATGGTGATTTTGTATGACCTTTGTTAAGCTAACAACCCTTGTTGGTGCCTGTATAATTTTAGTTTATCCAGAGTACTTTTATTATTCCTGTCTCAACTTTTGTTTTCAGTGGTTTTTAATTTGTCAATAAAAATTTACTTTGAGCTTAAAGTATGGCAAACAGTATTTTGGTTAAGAGGTACTGGTGATTTATTCTTCAGGATTTAATCATTTTTGCTTTGATTATGAGTGCAGGCAAAAAATGGGGATTACTGACAAACCAACTTGTTTTGGCTGTTCTTTGTTTCTCCGTCCTCCTTCCTTCCCTCTTTTGCTTGCTTCCTATTATATGTAAGCAATGAATGAAAATGTTCACTTTTTAAAATGTAACACAAAGGTTCAATTCATTTTTGACCACATTCCCCAATCACAGCCTCTTCCATCCTTGTAGAGGCAACCACATATAATGCTGGCATCCATCCTTCTAGACAGAATTTCTATGCATTTACATATGTTTTCTGTATAAACCATTCCAAAGAAATGTGATCTAACACAATGCAGAAGTTATCAAACAATAACATTAATATTATATGCAAGCAAAATTTTACTCAAGATAATATAAACGATGTTTACAGCAGTACATCGAAAGGGAACTGCCAGAAATTCAAGCCAGATTCAGAAGAGGACATGGAACGAGGGATTTCATTGCTGATGTCAGATGAATCTTGGCTGAAAGCAGAGAATACCAGAAAGATGTTTACCTGTGTTTTACTGACTATGCAGAGGCATTGGACTGTGTGAATCATAACAGCTTATAGATAACATTGGGAAGAATGGGAATTCTAGAACACTTACTTGTGCTCGTGTGGAACCTGTACATAGACGAAGAACAAGCGGATAGTGTATGGTTTAAAATCAGGAAAAGTGTGCTTCAGGGTTGTATCCTTGCATCATACTTATTCAACTTGTATGTTAAGCAAATAATCTGAGAAGCTTGACCACATGAAGAAAAACTCGCATCAGGATTGGAGGAAGACTCATTAACAACCTGAGATATGCAAATGACACAACCTTGTTTGATGAAAGCGAAGAGGATTTGGAGCACTTACTGAAGTACATTCTGTATGGATTACCTTCAACAAAAAGAAAACAAAAATTCTCACAACTGGACCAGTAGAAAAATTGATGCCTTTGAATTATGGTGTTGGCAAAGAATATTGAATATGCCATGAGTTGTCAGAAGGATGAACAGATCTGTCATGGGAGAAATACAGCCAGAATGCTTCTTAGAAGCGAGGATGATGAGACTTTGCCTCACATATTTTGGACATGTTATCAGAAGGGACTAGTTCCTGGAGGACATCATGGTAAAGTAGAGGGTCAGCAAAAAAGAGAAAGACTCTCAACGAGACGGACTGGCACAGTGGCTACAACAATAGGCTCAAACATGGCAATGATTGTATGGATGGCACAGGACTGGGCTGTGTTTCATGCTGTTGTACACAGGTTCAGTATGAGTCGGAACCTAAAAACGACAAAACCACACAACACTGAGATTTTCTTTTGGGGAGGTCCTCTGGTTCCTTCTTCCAAAAGTGGTATCACAGTATTTCTTTTTTTTTTTTAGCAGGACATCTTGGAGAGCTGTTCATTTCAAAACATAGAGCTTGACCTCATACTTTCTCAGTGCTGCGTTGTATTTCATAGTATGGATGTACCACATTACTCCTTCACACAACAATAGACATACATGTCTGATTTTTCCATTGTAGATAAAGCTGTAATGAAGCCTCTTTGTATTGCAGTGAATGTTTCTCTGTGGTCTATACTGAGAAGGAATTCCTGGTGTTATACATATTCAAACTTACTTATCAGATTGCCTTCTGAAGTGACTATACCACTTAATACTCCCTCCAGCTGTGACGGAGAGGACACCAACAGTGATTTTTAGAATATCAGTGGCAAGACTTTGAAATTTTTTCCCATCTGGTGAGGAAAAAATGATGTTTTGTTGTTTAAATCTGTATTTTTCTCAAAATATTGAGATTGAAGATTTTTTTTAATGTTTATTGGCTATTTCTTTTCTACCTACGTATCTGTAATTGAATTATTTATAAAGTATCTAGTTTAAATTATTATCTGTATGTAACTTTTAATTTTTTGGTAAATATAGAAATATGCATTTAGAAAGGAACATGAACCACAAATGTATAATTACTAGGAATAGAATGGAGTATAAAATTCTGTGAAAGATCTTTCTTCTTTGAAACTTTTTGACTCTCTGGTCAGAAGTGTCCTGATTTGCAAATAATATATTGAACTTCAAATCAATTTCTACTATTGGCTTAATATTATTTTATTTTTAATACACTAACCTGACTTCTCACCTTATAGATTAGTTTATCTTTTTTGAACTTTATTTAAATGAAATCACGCAGTATATACTCACTGCTTTATATCTATATATCAATTTCTGAGTACATTTTAAATAAAGGAATTGCATAAGCGTTCAGAGAATGATGATATTTATATTCATTATTCTCTCACGAAATTTAAAGAGATAAACTATAAAAGGTAATCATTGCTGATGTCAGGTGGCTCTTGGCCAAAAGTAGTGAATACCAGAAAAAATGTTTACCTGTGTTTGATCAACTACGTGAAGGCATTCAACTGTGTAGATCATAATAAATTATGGAAACATTACAAAAATGGGAATTCCAGGACATTGAATTGTGCTCATGTGTAACCTGTACATGCATCTGGAAGCAGTCGTTCGAACAGAACAAGGGGATACTGTGTGGTTTAAAATCAGGAACGGTGTGCATCGGAGTTGTATCCTTTCACCATGCTTATTCAATCTTTACACTAAACAAATAACCCAAGAAGCTGGATTATATGAAGAAGAATGGGGCATCAGGATTGGAAGAAAACTTATTAACAACCTGTGATATGCAGGTGACAACTGTGCTTGCTGAAAGTGAAGAGGACTTGATGAAAATTAAAGACTACAGCCTTTCGTATGGATTATACCTCAATGTAAAGAAAACAAAAATCTTCACAACTGGACCAATAACCCTCATCATGATAATCAGAGAAAATATTGAAGTTGTCCAGGGTTTATTTTACTTACACCCATGGAAGCAGCAGTCAAGATACCAAACAACGTATTACATTGGGCAAATCTGCTGCAAAAACAGACAAAAAAACCAAACCCACTGCTCTCGAGTCCTTTCTGACTCATAGCGACCCCGTGGGACAAAGTAGAACTGGCCCATAAGGTTTCCAAGAAGCGGCTGGTGGATTCAAACCACTGGCCTTTTGGTTAGCAGCCAAATGCTCAACCACTGCACCACCAGATGTCAGTTTGAGGACTAAGGTGTGCCTGACTCAAGCCATGGTATTTTCAATGGCTGCATATGCATGCAAAAGCTGTACAATGAAAAAAGAAGACAGAAGAATTGATGCATTAAAACTGTGTTATTGGTAAAGAATATTGAACATACCATGTACTGTGAGAGGATTGAACAAATCAGTCTTAGAAGAAATATAACCAGAATGCTCCTTAGAAGCAAGGATGGCAAAAGTTTGTCTCTTACTTTGGTAGAAAAGGGCATCGAGTAGATGAAGTAGAGGTCAGCACAAATGAAGGAAACCTTCCATGAGATGATTGACACAATAGACATAACAAAGGGCTCAAACGTACCAAAGTTGATGAAGATGGTGCAGGATGGGCAACATTTTGTTCTGATATACATAATGTCACTATGATTCAGAGCCAACTTGATGGCAGCTAACACCAACAACAATGGTGTCATTTTAACTTAATCGTAGGTGCCCTTACCCAGTTGTAAGAAGAACCCAGAGCCTGGATTCCGCCCAGGGAGTTAACAGACTTCTTGATTGCACTCCACCTGATTGTTGTAGGTTTTTCCCCGCTCATTGTGGGCAGATCTAGTGAGGTTTGATCTTGTTCTGCCCTTTGACTGTCTTGGCAAACCCTGGTCTTATTCTCTTCTGAGTAAATGTTCTCTAACTAGAATGCCTGCCTACCTTGTACCTTTTATTATATTTCACTTTTTTTGTATCTGGAAAGTATTATTCTCTTGTACCACTTCAGGAAGAATGAAACTGTGTAGTTTGTCCCTTTCCTACTACTGTCTGTGCCTTTTCCCCAAATAAGTAAAGGTACCAGAGCAAACTTTATATATTATCCTTTCAGCTTCTTCTGCCTGGACTTCTGAATGCTTAATTGACATGGAAAGATGTTTTAAATTCTGTGTTTTTGGCTTATGTTCATAATTTGTTTCTTTTGGAAATTTGTGTATTAAGGGAGTATACCTTTTTTTCTTCAGAACATTTCTAACATAAATAAAAATTCCTAGTGGTTTCTGACACCATACTTTTGTAGCAGCTTGTGTTTTTTAAAGTGATAGAATAAGATCGCTAGTGGTGACATTCTATTGAATTTATTTTTAATTAATGTCTGCTTCCAAAAAGAATTTAAAGTGACCATAAAAGATATATAAGATCATGTCATTAAGAATAATAATAACGATCAGGATTATTAGAGGAGAAAGGGATCCATATTCTTAATCTTAGTTGCTAGAATTGAATGTTAAATTTAACTGTGAACTTTCTGTTCTCTGAGGCTTGAAAGGAAAACAAACACAATTCTCACTAGGGACTAAAGGCAGCAAACCATTTCCTCAGGGGAGGCAGATGTGTTCATGCTACTGAATTCTGAGGAGAATTTATGTGGATCCTTGTAGGCTGCATTTATGTGGATCCTTGTAGGATGCACAAAGTCTTTAACAGCAGTTACAAAGAAAATGCAGAAATGTTCATAAGAATGCAGCCTTGCATATTAACATGCATATGTTACTGTTGTGTGCTGTCAAGTTGATTCCGGCTCCTAACAACCTCATAGAAAAGAGTAGAACTGCTCCATTGGGTTTCCTAGGCTGTAATCTTCACAGAAGCAGATTGCCAGGTCTTTCTTCTGCAGAGCCGCTGAGTGGGTTCCAACCACCTACCTTTTGGTTAGCAGCCAAGCACTTAACCATTGTACCACCAGGGCTCCTTAGCATGTAACAAGAGTTTTAACAGGTTTAGAAGAAATTAATTGGCTCATAGATACTTTATTAATGTTTGTGAAAAACAAATTGAGTGTGACTGGTGTGAAGTATTCACCTAGCTTACAAGAATAGTGTGTCAAGAGTGTTTGCCTTAAATTATTTAAATAATGAACATAGTTAAATTTTTTCAGATTGTGGACTTATCTCTTCAGTAATCAGGCAATGATTGTTTTAGCTATGCGTTATATCATTTTTATTTTCACTGCTAAGTGATCGTTTTCTAAAAATGACTCACATTAGTGTACCAGTTTTTATTTTATGTATTTGATTTTGTCATTTGAATCAAGGTCAGCATGTTGCTTGTTTATTTTAGACTAATCTGGAAAAATTATAAATCCATCCAATATTTTTGTTTCAACTGGCTCCTGAGGATTGTTTATCTAGTGATTGTAACAAAGAAGTAATTATTACCTGAATTAATGTTTTAAAATTTCTTTTATAATTAAAATATTTTTAATTGTAAAAGTAGTACATACTTGTTCTTAAAAGATACTAGAAGTAGTAAAAAATACATGAATTACAAAGTGGAAGCTCTGGTCCTTCCCTGTTTTCGCCAAGGTTGGTAACCATTAAAAATATTTTTGCTGTTGTTGCTAATATACCATATAATTAAAAGAGTGTATAATATGTGGTATGTGCTTAGATTGACAAAAATCTCTAAGTTAATCCTTTGATATTTTCAAAATCATTGTTGGTAAACATCCTTAAGAAATAGAACTTATAATAAGCCTGTTGCCGTTGAGTCAATTCTGACTCATAGTGACCCGATAGGACAGAGTAGAACGGCCCCATAGGGTTTCCAAGGAGAGGCTGGTGGATTCCAACTGCTGACTTTTTGGTTAGCAGCCAAGCTGTTAACTACTGCAACACCAGGGCTCCTGAACATATACTACCCGTTGCTGTCGAGTCGATCCCAACTCATAGCTACCCTACAGGACAGAGTAGAACTGCCCCATAGAGTTTCCAAGGAGCGCCTGGTGGATTCAAAATGCTGACCTTTTGGTTAGCAGCCTGGCGTCTTAACCACTGTGCCACCAGGGCTCTGAACATATACTCCAAAAAAAAAAAACCTATTGCTGTCGAGTTGATTCCAACTCATAGCTACCCTATAGGACAGAATAGCACTGTCCCATAGGGTTTCTAAGGAGCAGCTGGTGGATTTGAACTAGGGACCTTCTGGTTAGCAGCTGAATGCTTAACCACTGCGCCACTAGGGCTCCAAACATATACTAACCCCCCCCAAAAAAACCCATGTACTAGTACCTTTAAAATCCTCCAATGTTTTTTCCACTCTACAAACTGTTGTTGTTAGTTGCCATCGATTTGATTCTGACTCATGGCAACCCTCTGAGTGCAGAGTAGAACTGCCTAATAGGATTTTCAAGGCTGTGACCTTTTGGAAGCAGATCACCAGGCCTGTCTTTCCATGCACGTGTGGCTGGGTTCCAACCACCAACCTTTCGAATAATAGTTGAGCACTTACTCGTTTGTACCACTTAGGGTGCAAACTATCATTTTCTTGCTTTTTAAAATAACTTTACTACCTGCGTATCTGTCTTAGTCATCTAGTGCTGCTATAACAGAAATACCACAAGAGGATGGCTTTAACAAAGAGAAACTTATTTCTTCCCAGTAAAGTAGGCTAAAAGTCCAAATTCAGAGTGTCAGCTTCAGGGGACTTTGTCTCTCTGTCGGCCATCTCATCAATCATCCCCTGGACTAGGCGTTTCTCTGCGCAAGGACCCCGGTCCAAAGGACACAGTCTGCTCCTGGCACTGCTTTTTTGGTAGTATGAAGTCCCCATTCTCTGCTGGCTTCCCTTTCCTTTTTATCTCTTGAGAGATGAAAGGTAGTGCAGGCCACAACCCAGGGAAACTCCCTTTACATTGGATCAGGGATGTGACCTGGGTAAGGGTGATACAATCCCACCCTAATCCTCTTTAACATAAAATTACAATCATAAAATGGAGGACAACCACACAATACTCTGGGAATCATGGCCCAGCCAAATTGATATACGCATCTTTTGGGGGGACATAATTCAGTCCACGACGCTGTATATCCCTAGACTATATGTATATATATGTTTTTTTTTTTTTTTGAAGAATTGAGGAGCAAGCAAGCATAGTCTAGCACCTCCACTATTAAGATGAAGGCTCCCAGGGACATGGGTACACAGTCTCTCTCTGACCTAAGCTTCCCAGAGGGTTGACCCTATCTCTTTCTGAGGAAGGCAGTAGGTAAGTTCATGCATAAATGAGTCCTGGAAAACAGGGCTCACCACACTCAGGGCATCTGACAGGACTCTGAAGGTGTTGGCTGTCCAGTTAGGAATATATTTTCTAAGTTCACTTTGTCCTCCCCAAGTCTCTCAGGAGTAGGTCAAAGCAGAGTACTTATAATAGGTAAAATGAATGTCACCAGCTGATCAGGCAGCAGGATATGGAAAGGAGAGCAGGAACTTAATCAGCACATAGTCAGACAAGGCAAGTGCTGATTAGAATCTGGCCAGGCTCACCTGGGCATTCTGTTCTTAAGCTCAAGAAGATGATTTGTTAGCAGCAAGGTCTTTGGTGATAACAGCTTTCAAAGAGCCTGTCTCTTGAGCCACACTCCTCCAATTTGGACCGGACACCTTCTCTGTTTTTGCAGGGCTGTAATCCAGGAGCCTCCCTTTATGATCATCTTGGCGTTCCCCTTCACCTCTCACCTAGGTTGGATCTCTTGATTTCCTGTATTTCAAGTCTCCCGGAGTCTTTCATTGCTGGGAATTGACTTGACAGCAACAGGTTTGTTTTGGTAAAAAGGTGTATGAGAGGTAACTTTGAGACCTTGCATGTATGAAAATATTTTTTACTGCCCTTACACATGATTGATAAAGTGACTGCTTGGAAAATAATTTTCTTGGAGAATTTTATAGGCATTGTTGTACTTTCTTCTTGCTTTCATTGTCACTGTTGAGAAGTCCAAAGCTAATCTAATTTTTGATCCCTTGTATGTGACCTGTTTTTTTTCCCGTCTAGAAGTTTTGTAAAATTTTTTTTGTCTCTGTTGTTTTTTTGAGGTTCACGGTGATGTGCCTTGGTGAGCATATGTTTTCATCTTTTATCCTGGTTGTTAGTTTGCCCTGCTTATGGGACTGTCATCTTCTCCAGTTCTGGGGGATTTAAAAATTTTTTTTATGATTTCTTTCCCTTCAGTTACTCAGTTCCCTCTTTTTGGAGCTTGAATTACTTGCATATAGGACCTCCTCCTGAATTTTCTAACATTTTTTTCTAATTTCTATCTCTTTATTTTGCTTCACTTTTTAGGGGATTTCCTCAGCTTTATTTTCTACTTCGTTTTTATTTTTTGCTAGCTTGTTATTTAACTTCAAAAGCTCTTTTAGTCTCTGAGTATTTCCTTTCTTTTCTATTTGTTCCCTGCAAGAACATGTTGTTCTTGTTTCCTGGGTGTAGTATTTCTTGTCTTTCTGAGAATGGTATAGTTTTTTTTTTTTTTGAAGTTTTTCTTTTTCCTGAATAGCTTGTTTCCTTCGAGTATACTTTTTTTTTCTTCTGTTTATTTTCGGCTCTAATTTCATGTTAGAATCTTTTCCTCAGATGTTTTGTCTGTTCATAATAGAAAATGGGAGGGGCTGGGCCTAAAAAACCAATTACAAGCTTGCCATGTAGGTGAGACTTGCAGACTTTGGGCTTCACTGGGGTAGCTTAAGTGGGCTGTATTTTGGTTACACCCAGTGTTTGTATATTTGCGTTTTTCTTCATGGACTGATCTGAGTCCCAGAAGTATGTTCCAGTCTTCTGCCTGTACTGTACAGTAGCCACTAGCCATATGTGGCTCTTTTAATTTAAATAAAACTAGTTTAAAATTTGTTTCTTCAGTTGTACCGGCCACGTTTTGAGTGCTCAATAGCCACATGGTACTAGGGGCTACTGTATTGCACAGCACAACTGTGGAACATTTCCAACATCACAGAAAGTTCTGTTGCACAGCTCTGACCTAGAACTAAAGATTTGCTTGCCAACCATCTGAGAGCCCAGTGAGGACAGCAGATCTGAGGTCTCAGTATTCCGGATTTAATATGTATATGGTCACATGGAGCCTGGTGGTGCAGTGGTTAAGAGCTTGGCTGCTAACCAAAATGTCAGCAGTTGGAATCCACCAGCCACTCCTTGGAAACCCTATGGGGGAGTTCTGTTCTGTCCTGTAGGGTCTCTATGAGTCAGAATTGACTCGATGGTAATGTGTTTGGTTATGGCCGCTTAATCTCCTGTTCTCAGATAACCATGCCTTCAATTGTGCATTCCATAGTCAGGAAATCCTGTTTTACCTTCTCCAGAGAATAGACTCCCATATATGGGTGAACTATCATCAGCCTGTCATCAGCCCCCTGGCCCATCCATCGCAGAGGAAGATGACTCTTTTCTGTCCTTCGGCTGGCTTCCCACCCCACAGATGGCTTTTCTTCTCCTCCAAGGCCCGGGTGTACATGCTACCTCTTCCACGAAGCCTTTCTGGACGGCATTTGCAGTCACAGACCTGTAGACTGTTCAAGAGAAATCATAAAACCCAAACCCAAACTATAGCACAGAATACAATTATTATGTATTCATTAAAAAAAAAAAAAAGAATACACTTCCAGACTTACGCTGTGCTCACAGGAGGGACAGTCCCCCAAGGGTGTGCGGAGAGAAGGAGAGCTCAGAAGGAGAGCTGCTTCTCAGTTTTTGCCCACCTCTTTTTATTTTAGTCAACTCCAATTTATCCCCTTTTGGTTCCGGATATACCTGATGCTGCCAGTTCCTGAGCCCTTGTGGAGTCTGCAGGTTTGTGTTCTGCTGTTTCATCTGTTGGCTTACCCTTTGCCTTTTTCAGGTCTCCCAAGATAATCAACATTTGGCTTCCTGCTTTCCAGCTTTTAAAATATTGTTGCTGTTGTCCTTCTCTTGTTATTTCTGTCTTTGTAGGTGTGTGACTTAAAAAAACTACTTTCAGTATGATTTTAGTAGTGTTTTTTGAGAGAGCAAAATTAGATATTTCTGTTCATTGTGCTATCTTGACATGGAACCTCTGCAGACCTTTTTTTTTTTTAATTTTTAAAATTCTTTTCTTTTCATAATATTCTATCACATTTAACAAATACAAATGAACACAAAATATATAAAAATCAACTGTAATGTAATATTACAACCTAGGTATACCACCGTAATATACATATGAATAAATACAGTAATCACAGATATTGTTTTGTAACCTACTCATTTTGCATAACTGTATTGTTCAGTTGGATGTCTTCTGTTTAATGGCTTCTGTTTGGCCTCTGGATCTACTCTCCACCCTTCTCCATCCAGCTTTCTGCCCCAGGAGGCTGACCTGTGGGGCAACACTGTCCTTAGGCTTCCAGTTAGGTTTGGACAAGGGGACGTTCTTGAAGGAGATAAGACGATGGAAAGAGATTGAGGACAGGATATTTATCTCCAGACAGCCTCCCTGTGGAGTAAACTTGGGCTTATCAAGCTCTTCTTGTTGAAACAGTCCTTTTAATATACCTATAAATACATGGACTTACACACAGACGCACAGAATTGCACATATATCCTTTCATGTTAGGCAGTGTGACTTACCTTGTTCTCTTAAATGGTTCCTTAGTTTTCTATAGTATAGAAGTGCTAGAAAATGTTCACTCCTTTCCTTATTGGTAAAATTTATCGTCTTCCATTGTTAGTGTTAAAAATTATACTTCAGTGAACTACCTTGTGCCTATATCTTTGTTCACGCTGTGATTATTTCTGCATGATGTTGTTGTTGGGTGCTATTAAGTCTGTTCCGACTCATAGCAATCCCATGTGACAAAGTAGAACTGCCCCATAGGGTTTTCTTGGCTGTAATCTTTATAGAAGCAGATTGCCACGTCTTTCTTCCATGGAGCCACCAGGTGGGTTCGAACTGCCAACCTTTTGGTTAGCAGCCGAGCACTTAACCATTGTGCTACCAGGGCACCTTATTTCTGGATGCTAGAGTTCTTGAAATATAATTTTTTATTAATTAAATATGCATATTTCTACTTTGATAAACAGTGCCATACCACTTTCCTAAAAATTGTACTAATTTACAGTTTATCAGCAGAACAAAAAGTACCTTTATATCCTGTATCACCTTGCTAATACTGAATATTATCAATATTTTTATTTTTTATAATCCAATAGAGGGCAAATGACTTCTCATTTTAGTTTTTATTTCTCTCAACACTAGTGAGCGTATTTCACAAATGTCATTTTATTTGGGTTCTTATTAAAAAGGTTGCTGAATCTGAGTTTAGATTTATATTAATAGTTTAGTGTACAAAAACAACTTCATTTTTATTTTCCTACTTTTTATGAAGAAATAGGGGAAATTCCTAGGTCTCCTCAGTTCTGTGGAATGTGAGAAGTGTAGCTTCAAAGTAATGTGGTACTTTGGTTTTGTGAGTATTATTAACTCCTTTTCTTATGACTGGAATCCCTGAGTGGTGCAAACTGTTAAACGCTTGGCTACCAATTGAAAAGTTGGGGGTTTGAATCTACCCAGAGGCTCCTTAGAAGAAAGGCCTGGCAATCTGCTTCTGAAAGATCACAGCCATTGAAAACCCCGTGGAGTACAGGTCTACTCTGACACAAATGGGGTCACCATGAATCAGAATCAACTCCATGAGAGCTGGTTTAGTTTTTTTTTTTCTTCCTCTTGTGAATAAGTGAATTTACAGTGGATTAAACACTATGCTCAATTTATCACTTATTTTTATTACTCATTTACTTTTTCATCTTTGAATCTTTCACTGTTCCCAATTCTGAACTGTCTACTGCATTTTCTGGGGAGGTCCTTGGTTATAGGTTTTTTAACTCACCTCTGTTAGTATAAACACTATCAGGGGCTTGTAGTTAAGAGAGCCAGGCTTTTAGCTTCTTTACCTGTAAATATCACTGATATAATATGTAACTTTTGGTCTTTTGTTTGGATTAGATGAGAGTGTTTGTAAAATGCCTATTTTAGGGCACGTTTGACATTATCAAGGAATATGAAAACTAGTTGTTGAGTTTATTCCTACTCATGGAGACCTCATGTGTGTCAGAGTAGAACTGTGCTACCTATGGTTTTCAATGGCTGAGTTTTTGGAAGTAGACTACCAGGCTTTTCTCCTGTGGTGCCTCTGGGTGTAGTCAAACCTCCAACCTTTGGGTTAACAGAGCACATTAACCGTTCGTAGTTTTAAAATCTCAAATTTAACAAATCCACTATAGGATATCACCATCCCCACCAAATGCATATGGGCTAAATAGAACAGAATAAAGGCCACTAAAATTAGGTTATTGTATAATTGGTCAGAGCCATTGCTACCTAAATAATTTGTTTTTTGATACCAGCTTTGTAAAGTATATAATTCAATTTTAAGTTTCAGCAAAATTACAGATTACTTACATGTCACCTTTGGGTTGTTGATGAATAGTTGAATCTCTGGGTGCTACATATGTAAATACCAAAAGCCATCTGTGAAATACCTGGCAAATATTAAGTGCTCAAAAGGCAGCAATATGCAGAATGTCAGAATTAGTAGCGGCCTTAGCATTTTTCCCAACCTCCACTTTACGGGTCAGGTATCCAGGTTAAGTGATGTCTTGATCATCATGCTGTTGAATGGCAGAGCTGGATCAGGTGCTCCTGGCTCACATGCCTGTGTTTGGAATGAACATCTATTGATCCCGGGATTTATGCCAACAAGCCATATGCACAATCGGTTCTAAAGTGCAGAGAACCTCTTGGCTTATAACACTTTTAACAGAATTAGTGTACTGATCAAATTCATGCTTATATGTACTACATCACTTTAACATTTATCCTAAAACATGATTCATATACCTGAGGCTTTGTGGTGACAACATGATAAAGGTGGTGGTTTTGGCTATTCTTGCTTGGGTTTGGTTTACTTTCTCCCTAGGGCCTGTGCCCTGTGCCCTTGTGGTTTCTTGAAGCCCATGTAGCCCATACCTCAGTAATATCTAATGAGCTACAGTCCCCTGATTAAGCCATGCTGTTTCAAAGTTCTGTGAATTTGGATGTTTTGGGCCACTGCCTAGACTGACCTCTCTCCCCTCAACCCACTTACCTCAAAGAGTCTAATGCCTTCTTTAATCTGTTTTAGCACAGTGGATCCTGCCCTGCTTTGATCTGCCTTTAACACTGTTGCATGCCTCCCTTCTACTTCTATTACAGCATGTATTACATTGACTTGCAATCATTTGTTTGCCAACTTAGCTTCCCCATCAGACTGAAAGCAATCTGAGTTGTTAACATTTAAATTGTTACGTGAATAAAATAACTAAGAAGATTCTGTGAACTAAGTTTCCTTCCTGAATGTAACCCATTAGGTATTTCTAATGGGTCGCATTCATATTTATGGAGTAGTATTTCCCCAAGTTGTTATAGTCCAGGAGTAATACATGGAACTGAGTAAGGTGTGTAGGTGGGCTATATTTTACCTTTTGTTTGGTATTGCAAATGTTTTAACCAGAGGTGGTTAGGCAGCATGGACAAGCATCAGAATCAGGATTATATTATAAACTGGTAAATCAGTGAGGTGAGAGAATATTGTATCAATTCACTGAAGGGGAAGTGATCTTACAGGAAAAAGTTGTTGGGTTATACTGAAATAGGTTCAGTTTTTCAAGATGACTTATGGTTTTGTTCTGTATCCCTGTATTTAGCAGTAAAATGGACATACCATTTTAAAACTGTACTTACATCTTTCTCAAATAGCTTTTTATGTTTTTTGGGGAAAACTGTCAGTATTGTACAAAGAATGCACAAAAATGATATTTAATTGCATTGTTCATAACTACTTTTCAATGATAAGCCTTTTATTTTTTTATTGAAAAGTATTTTGAAAGATTAGGTGTTTACCATTTATTTAACCAGACTTTCTTTCAGTGGAAGCTGGCAACCACCGCCTCCTCCCACAAGTTTTGATGTGCTGTACTGTTCATTTGGACTTGAGGGAGCAAACTTGTTTCTTTGTGTGTTTATCAAATGCTGTGCGTTATGCTAGGTACTAGGGAACACTAGGAAAGACATTAGGTCTCTTCAGTGCAACTAAGCTCCTCTAAAATTGAGAATAATTTTTACATGAGATACTAAAATTTGGCTTATAATTGTGACACTTCTTAATTTCATAGCCCCATCCCTTTAAAGTGTGTGTGTGTGTGTATAAATATTTTATTTGATGATTTCCAAGCTCCTGTCCCTGGGTGGTACAAATGGTTGTGCTCAACTGCTAACCTGAAGGTTGGCAGTTTGAACCCACTGAGCAGCCCTGTGGAAGAATGGCCTGGCAATCTCCCAAGAAAACCCCATGGAGCAGTTCTGTGTAACACATGGGCTTGCTGCAAGTTGGAATTGATCCGACAGCAAAGGGTTTGGTTTTGTTTTAAGGTCCTTGAACTATAATTTATTTTTCTTTTAACTATATGAAATCATAAATAATTTGATAAGTGAGGAAGAAGCAGTGCAGAGCTTCAATCGGGGTAAACAGTTGTGAATGGACACAATGTTAAGTTTAGCTCTGTGGGGAGTTTAGGGGTAAGTGTCTAAGCATAGAGCAAATTGCTAATGGCAAATAGCTAAGTTCAGAATGGCAAATAGCTAAGTTCAGATGGAGAGTTTGGCAAAAAGCCAGTTCTCAGCAGATATTCTATTTGTACTTTGAAAGATTTTGTGCACACACTGCGTGTCAGGTGTCGGTAGAGATTTAAAATATGTATTCAGTATTCAGATAAATCAGATTTTGTTTAAAGGATTTGACCTGTCTTGTCTGACATTTATTTTAAAAGGCACCATGACATTTGAAATTTTGTTTCCTGTTGTGATAATTTTGAAATAATTATAGGTTTTAGTTGGTAGAATACTTTTTTTTTAATATGTACAGATTTTAAGACCATTGTTGTTTTCATAGTTGTGTTTAATGTTTCCAACAGTTTTATTATCATGAGGCAAAATATATTTTGTACCCTAATACAGCCTAGATCATAAAATCAAATACTTGATTATTCATTTTAGATTTGCTTCCAACAGTTTATTTTAAAATATCAATATTATGTTTTCCTGGTTATGAGGACCTCCTAAAGAAATTCTTTGGCAAAATAGTAAAGAGAGTGAAGAATCTGACTTCAACGTAACCTTTCAGCTCATAAAAAGCCAGTTTAAGAGTAAGTGCCCAAAGATGTTATTTTTAGATTCTAAAAAAAAAAAAAAAATGTTTTTTAATGTAAAGATTTAACATCTCTAGATTTTTTTTTTTTTTTTTTTACATTTCGGTGCACTCTGTTAAATTGTCATGGCTTTTAGGTATAGTCACTCTTAGGAAGCTGTTCTGCAGTCCTTAGTCCATTAAATCTACTTTTGGGTATAAAAAAAACTTTGGAATATTTTAATAAGATTTTGTGTCAGATAACACCCTGGAAAAGAAAATATCCAGTTTTATGTTAAATACTACTAAGTATATAAAACACAAAGACTTTTATTAGACTAGACAATTTTTTTGGAGGTCAGATGTTTGCTGTGTTGAGAATATAAATGTCTGATGTACTGGCAACTTGTTAGACCTGTAGGACGTAAGAGGGTCACCTTTATGATGTTCACACTCTTGTGTCTTTTATCATAGCCTTTCCTGTCGTCCTTTTCTTTAATCTTTATTGACTTTTGAAAGAAGTAAATACTTTCTAGGAGGAAAACAAAAAAAAAATTCCATAATTTCTTCCATCTGCTGAGTGTGAAGCTCTACATTTATGCCTATGAATATGCATTAGTGATGAGATCTGTGTGACAGCAAATGTACAGTTTGGAAAATGTCTGTATATATTCAATGCAGTAAACATCAAGTATCTCCTGTGTGCATAGTGTTTCATGTCAGCAGGACGTACTGATGAACACTGTCCTCTTAGAGAATCAGGAGAGTAAAGTTGATGAGCTTACCTTCTCCTGAAGCGAAAAATAGAGGCTATCAGGTTGTATTACTGTATTTATTTACCCTCTACCCCTTTCTGGTATTTTATACCCATTCTATTGTTATGTCCTTCTCACCTTTCTCTGAGAATGATTCCTAGCTGCTGTTCAGAGCTAGTCTTACTTGTATTATTGTCTTCAATTTTTCTTGAAAACTACCCCTGCCCCTTTTTCTTGGTCAGTTATTCCATTGATTTTAGACATCCTCAAACTTTCATTCTCAACTAGCTTCTCCCTCACCTAAAACATGATAAATTCCTCTTGATTTTAAATATATTAATAAGAATAATAGTAACATTTATTAGTATTTAGTGCTTTAGTGCTTACTATATACTGGGTACTGTCTAAACACTTCGTTTATATAAACTTATTTCATTGTGTAGCTAGTTAGTTGTAGAGCTTGTAGACCACACTGTGCTATGCTGCCTCCCAGTACCAGAAACATCCCTTGAAGCATCTTCTTGCTTCTTCCAATCTTTCCTTTCCACATGCTTTGGCTTTGAACTCAGTTCATATACTCTCCCAGAACCCAGTGCCGTTGAGTCAGTTCTGACTCATAGCGACCCTATATACTCTAGGGATATAAATTTAGTAAAAAATTTAGACAAACTGCTGTGAAGGACATGAGAATTGGAAATTAGAAGAATTGTAGATAAATCTTGAAGGCTCAGCTAAGGTTAGAGAACATAAATGATTCCTCTGAAGATAGGGGAAGTTAAATTAGAGGTTGTGAAATGTGTTTATTGGGGGCAAACTGATTTATAGGACTCTCTACAACCGGGTTACTGGGTGGGTCCAATCTGAAAATGAAGTATCAGGATATCTTGAACATGACATAAATTATATACCTGCAAACATGGATAGTTATATAGTCTCATAAACATTTCTTGATTGTTAGGATAGTACTGGTTAACCTGATCTAGATCATTTTTCTGCAACAACTTAGAATGAGATTGGCAAATTACAGCTAGCAGGCCAAATCTGGTACACTGTGTTTTTGTACATAAAGATTTTTTGAAATACAGCCGTGCCAATTGGTTTATGCATTGTCTATGTCTGCTTTTACGCAAGAATGATAGAGAAGTGCAACAGAGAGTATATTGCCAGCAAAGCGGAAAATATTTACTGTTTGGCCCTTAAAGAAAAAGTTTGCATACCACTGACTTAAAATCATAGAAGTGTCAGAAATATTATCAAAAGCATTTGTAGATACTTTTTTTTTAAACTTCTGGAAGGACCATTATGGATCATCTTGGTCAGGGAGTCTCAAACGTTGTGTATCCGGTTCACATGTGCAGCATACTCCCATTTGTATTGATTCTCTGTGAATGGCAGGTACAGAGGATACAGGTTACACTCTCAGGGGTGCTTTGAGGAAAGCGTTGTCTTATGCTGGAATGAGGGTTAAACCGGTTGGGGCAGATACTATCTTACAAAACTCTAAACAATTGAAGGACTTGTCCAGCATCCACAGCTGTTAATGATAAGGCAAAAACCAGAACAATGGACTCTACCTCCTGATCTCTTGGCTCCCTTACACAAACGTGTGTTTCCCGAACTCACTTGATCATAAGACTCATCAGAAATATTTGTTAAATGTAGATTCCCTTGCCCTTCTCTAGATCAACTGAACAGATGCTTCTGGGAATTAAAAAAAAAAAAAAAAAATAAGCTAGTAATATATTTTTAACAAGAATGCCAAGTCATTCTTAGAGTTGTATAAGTTTGGGAAACACTGCACTTAACTGTTTCCTCATACTTAAAACATGGACAGCCCTGGGTTGAGAAACTCATTTCTTCTGCTTGCTAGCCTTTTTGCCTTGGAGAAGTCATAAACTTCAAGCGTTGTTTCCTCATCTCTAAACTGCAGCTACTAATATCTAATTCATAAGGTTGTCATCTTAAATGATGTAATGAATGAAAAACATATAGCACTATACTTGGCCATCATCTATCTTATCCATCTATCTATATATATCTAGTGATAATTCCCTTCTCCTTTTATCCTCTCAAGTTTGTCTCCCTACCCTCCAACTCCAAAAGATTATAAACTAAATTTGGCTTATAATTAAAAAAAAATCATATGCATCATTCTAAAATTGAATTTAAGTTAAATGTAAAATGTATAGTAACAAAATATATCCTTTTTTTTTTATCTTTCAGAATCATGGTGTCATGGAAAGGAATTTATTTTATTCTCAGTCTGTTTTGGGGAAGCTTTTTTGGAAGCATTTTCATGCTGGGTCCCTTTTTACCCTTGATGTTTCTAAACCCATCTTGGTATCGCTGGATCAACAACCGTCTTGTGGCAACCTGGCTCACACTACCTGTGGTAAGTTCTACACCAGAGCAGGAGAGTGCTTGCATTAAAGTGGCCCAGCCTATTTTTGGAAGCCCTGGTGGTGTAGTGGTTAAAGTGATACGGCTGCTATCCAAAGGGTCGGCAGTACAAATCCGCCAGGCGCTCCTTGGAAACTCTATGGGGCAGTTCTGCTCTGTCCTATAGGGTCGCTATGAGTCGGAATCAACTCTATGGCACTGGGTTTTGTTGTTTTTTAACCTATTTTTATTTTATAAGAGTCAGATTTGGGCTGTAGAAGAAACGCAAGTCCTTCATGTTACGTAAGAGACACTTTCGGATTTACAGAAGTAGAAAGAAAGAAAAATGATTGATGCTCTTGAAAGAAAATACGTAATTAAGAGCCATATTATAAAATTAAGAGGTTTTTTTTCATATTCTTCATGAATTTTCTTTTCCTTTATTGATGTATACTTTACATCTATAAAATGCATGAATCTTAAAGGTACAGATTGAAGAATTTTTACATCATTAATTTTATTTTGTATTCCCATTGCTTTATTTTACAAAACAATGATGGAAATTTACATCAGATAATAAAATTTTTTTTTTTAATTGTGGACAGTGATGTTATTTAACTCTTTCCAGTAACCACAAAATGTAGAAATAAAAGTGATTGCCTATGTGTTGGGCTAGATCATCTGTAAAGTAACAGTACATAACAATACGTGTAGTAGATTCTTGGAACACCAGGTATTCTCTATAAAGTCAATGCACGCTGCTGTAAGCACGCATCCTCTGACCCTGAGTTGATGTCTTCCTGTGGGATTCTAGTCCAGACTCCTTCTCCCTTAAGAACTGAAGAGGCTCCAATTCCTCCCTGTTGCTGCTAACCAGCAGGGCCTTCTCCAAAAACTGAGTGATGTGTGTACAGCTGTCTGTGTTTACTTCGGTTAGGTTATATTTCCCCAAAATGTTCTGTTCCTTCCT
Source organism: Loxodonta africana (assembly GCF_030014295.1). Lineage (NCBI taxonomy): Eukaryota > Metazoa > Chordata > Mammalia > Proboscidea > Elephantidae > Loxodonta > Loxodonta africana. Next base: position 46,424,143 of record NC_087353.1, read on the forward strand.
TTTCCTGAGCAGCACCTACAACTTAATGTTAGTGGGTTTATTGACCTGTCAGGATAGAGAGGTGGTAAGTATAATATCGGAAAAGAGAAACGAGACTACTCTTCCTTTACCTGTTTCTTTTGAATTAATTTGTCTCTCCCCAACCCCTACCCCAAGCAGCAGGTAGATTGCCCATGTTATGTTTGTAGAAAGGAAAGTATGTTAATAATATAGACCTCTTAGGTGGAAGTTGATTGGAAAATATTTCTAGAAACAGTGGTTGGTATAGTTATACCCACCTTTGTAGAGTAGAATGTTTCTGAAAAGTTCCCTATAAATTGAATTTTAATAAATCATTTACAATGTACCCTTCCTTTCATATTTTAAAAAGAAATCTTGTGATGAATAATTTTATAAATTGTATTTATTCCATGTTACAAAGTTAATTTGTTTTTAAAATTTTATTTAGTTATGACTTTTTCCTGTGAAACGTTGATAATGTTAAACTAAAAGTAGTCCACTCCCTTCCTCCCCTCTTCCTTCCCTTTCTCCCTCCTCACTTTACACTTTCCCCATATTTTCTATATTTGCACTTAAAATTGTCATTTTTACAGGAATCAGGAAAGGGACTTTGGCATATTAGTAGTTAACTGGCATGGTTTGCGTATTTAATTTGATAATAAGGAGAAGAATCTGGAGATTTGTTAAAAGGAAAATCAAATAAAAAACCTGGGGGTAATGATACTAGCTGTTGTGCACTTGTGTGGCAGATACTGTGCTAAGTGGTTTATGAGCTTGGCCTCATTTCAGGTGCCAGTATTATCCCTATTTTACAGAAGAAGAAATAGAAGTTTTAAGAAATTAAATAACTTGCCCGATGTCACAAACATAACCAAATTATTTAAGCTGAGATTAAACTCAATTTGTCTGATTATAGGGTCACTATGTTTTTTTTTTTTTTATGAGTTGGAACCAACTTGACAGCAACGGGTTTGGTTTTCTTTTTCTTTTTTTTTTTTTAAGAGCCTTAGGTGTTAGGAGAATCTTCACAGATTGGTCAGAGTCATATGGGGTCCTCATAGCTCCTGGTAATGAGAAGTTGGTTGTTATTTCATGAGTGTTTAAAATCAAAGTCCGGAGTACTTTCAAGCTAGGGAAGGCTTGTCTTGAGGACAAAATATCTGAGAAATTGATAACAGTTAATCAGTTGCCGTTCAGTAGATTCTGACTTGTGGCGACCCTGTGTGTGTCAGAGTAGAACTGTGCTCCGTAGGTTTTCAGCGGTTGATTTTTTTGTACGTAGATAACCAGGCTTTTTTTTCTGAGGCATCTTTGGGTAGTCTGGAACCTCTAACCTTTCAGTTAATCATTTGCACCACCCAGGTAGTCTGAGAAATTGATAGGTAATAATGAAGTCACTGTCAATAGTGTAATATTTCCCTCACACTGAAAGAGGAGAGTTGGCAAAAAGTGGTCATAGAAAGCTTTTTCCTTTACTAGAGAAGCCAAAGGGACAGATTGTGTTGGATAAGGGAACAAACATATAGCAGTCTAAAGGTCAGACTAGCCCAAAACTTGTTATCAGGGTTAGGCTGGCCTCATAGAATGAGTCGTACAGTGCTCCTTCCTCCTCTATTTTTGAAAGAGTGTGTGTAAGATTGGCATTTTTCCCCCTGAGATTTGATAGAATTCACCAGATGAACCGTTAGGTCTGGAATTTTCTTTATAGGAAGATTTTTGATAACAAATTTACTTTCTTCAGTAGATAATAGGGCTATTCAAATTTTCCATTTCATATTTTATTTGTTTTGGTAAGTTGTGTTTTTCAAGGAATTTGTCCATATTATCTTAGTTGTTGAATTTATTGGCGTAAATTTGTTTATAATACTTCAATTTTAACCAATATCTGTAAGATCTGTAGCGATATACCCTTTTGTTTAGTTCTGATGTTTCTAATTTGTGCCTTTTCTCTTTTTTTCTTGATCAGTCTTACTATGAGTTTGTCAGTTTTATTAACCTTTTCAAAGAACCAACTTTCAGCTTTATTTTTTTTTTCCTATTGTTTGTGTTCTTCCACTGATTTCTGCTGTTATTTTGTTCTTTCTGGTTACTTTGCATTTAATTTGCTCTTAAGGTACCAACTTAGATCATCCATTTAAAATATTTCTTCCTTTCTAATACGAACTTTAAAAATATTTATTTCCCTTTAAGCAGTGTGTTAGCTTCATCCCACAAATTTTGATATGTTGTATTTTCATTATCATTTAGTTTGAAATTATTGATCTGTGGGTTATTTAGAAGTATACTGCTTAACTTCCAAAAATTTGGGGCCTTTATAGCTGTTTTATTGTTACTGATATCTAGTTAATTACTTTGTGGTCAGAGAATATAAGAAGTCAGTCTTTTGAAGCAAACTGAGATTTTTTTTTTTATGACCCATCGTGGCATGAGTACTTGCATAGAATGTGTATTTTGGAGTTGTTGGATATAATGTGCAATATATGTCAGTGAGGCTAAAAATGTTTGTTGTTAATGGTGTTCAGCACATCTGTGACTTTGTTTAATCCTTCCCTCTGTACCCTTCTTATTATATCATTAATAATTTCAGTAAGGTAATACAGCTTATTGAGAAAGCTGTGTTAATGTCTTCAACTATAATTATGTTTTATCTCTTACTTCCTTTACTTTAGTCATTTTTGGTTCAGGTATTTTTTAAGCCCAGCCTTTAGGCTTGTACACATTTATGATTGTGAGCTCTTCTGATAAACTGACCTTTTTTTCCTTGTGAAATGTTTCTTTTTATTCTCTGATAATATTCCTTCCTGATGTCTCCTTCGAAAACATTTGTCTAATGTTAATATAAGCAGCTTTCTTATACTTACTGTTCACATGGCCTTACTTTTTCCTCGTTTTGCTTTCAACTTATCTGGTCTTTAAAGTGTGTCTTGTAGAGGATCTTGCTTTTTAATCCACTGTGACAGTTTGGTTGGTTAGTTCATATGTCTCTTGTATTTGTTCTATTACGGTTAAATATATATATAATGAAACATTTGCCAATTTAAACCATTTTTAAGTGTACAATTCAGTAACTTTAATTACATTCTCCATGTTGTATAACCATCACCACTATCCCTTTCCAAATTTTTTCATCACCCTTAATAGAAACTGGCACCCCTTAAGAAATACCTCCTCCATTTCCCCTCCTACCTCCCCCTGGTAACTACTAATAGACTTTGGTCTCTGTACATTTGCCTGTTCTAGGTATTTCATGTAAGTGTGATCATACAATATTCGTCTTTTCATGATTGACTTACATCACTCAGCATAACGTTTTCAAGGTTCATCCGTGCTGTATGTGTTAGTCATCTAGTGGTGCTGTAACAGAAATACCACAGATGGATGGCTTTAGCAAAGAAAAGTTTGTTTTCTCACGGTAAAGTAGGCTAAAAGTCCAAATTCAGGAAGTCAGCTCCAGGGGAAGGCTTTCTCTCTCTGTCAGCCTTCTTATTAATCTTCCCCTGGACTAGGAGCTTCTCCACGCTGGGACCCCAGGTCCAAGGACGCACTCTGCTCCCAACACTGCTTTCTTGGTGGTATGAGGTCCCCATTCTCTGCTAGCTTCTGTTTCCTTTTATCTCCTGAGAGATAAAAGGTGGTCCAGGTCACAGCCCAGGGAGACTCCCTTTACATTGGATTAGGGATATGACCTGATACGGGTGTTACAATCCCACCTGATCTTCTTTAACATAAAGTTACAATCACAAAATGGAGTACAACCACAGAATACTGGGACTATGGTCTACTTAAGTTGATACACACATTTTTGGGGACACATAATTCAATCTATGACAGTGTAGAATGTATCAACTTTATTTTTCTTTATGGCTGAATAATATTTCATTACATATATATCTATACACCACATTTTATTTATCAGTTTATCTGTTAATGGATATTTAGGTTGTTTCCACCTCTTGGCTATTGTGGATAGTGCCGCAATGAACACTGGTATAAAAGTATATATTTGAGTTCCTCCTTTCAATTCTTTTGGGTATATATGTAGGAGTAGAACTGCTGGGTCATAAGGTAGTTGTATGTTTAGTTTTTGATGAACCACTGATACTGTTTTCTACAACAGCTACACTATTATTTTACAATCCCGGCAGCAGTGGATGACACTTCCAGTTTCTCCACATCCTTACCAATGCTTGTCATTTTCTGCTTTTCTGATCATAGTCAACCTAGTAAGTGTGAAGTGGTATCTCTTTTTTGGTATGTGTGTGAGGGTGTGGGGAGGGAGCAGGCAGGTAGAAAAAATATATGTGTGTATGTATTTTTTTTTCTATTTTTGGCCAGTTCAACATTTCTTACATGTACAATTCAGTGACACCAATTATATTAATCATATTGTGCAACCATCACCAGCATTCGTTGACTAATTTCTCATCACCATTAACAATGCTCCCTAAACAATGACTCCCTTTTTCCCCATCCCTCCTTCCTGTGGTGACCACTAATAAACTTTGTCCTCTATTCATTTGCCTACTCTAGATATTTCAGATGAGCAGGATCATAGAAAATTTGTCCTTTTATGATTGACTTACTTCACTCGGCGTAATGTTTTCCAGGTACATCCATGATACATAGCGTGTATCAGGACTTCATTTCTCTTTATGGTTGAATAGTGTTCTGTTGTATGTTAGTCAGCCTAGTGGAGATGAACTGGTGTCTCATTGTAGTTTTGATTTGCATTTCCCAGTGGCTAGTCGTATTGAGCATCTTTTCATGTACTTGATGGCCAGTTGTGTATCTTCTTTGGAGAAATGTCTGTTCAGTTACTTTGCCTATTTTTTGATTATGTTGTTTTTCTCTTTGTTGATAAGTTGTAGGAATTCTTTATATATTTGTGATATTAAACACTTGCCCAGCATATGGTTCCCCCAAATTTCCTCCCATTCTGTGTGTTGTCTCTTCACTTTGTTGTTGAACAAAAGTTTTTAATTTTGATGAAGTCCAGTTCATCTATTTTGTCTTTTTTTTTTTGCTGCTGCTTTTGGTGTCATATCAAAGAATCCATTGCTAAAAACTAGGTACTGAAGCACTAGTCCTATGTTTTCTTCTAATAGTTTTATGGTTTTAGTTTGTACATTTAGGTCCATAATCCATTTTGAGTTAATTTTCATAATATTCTTTGAGGTATGAGCCCAGCTTCATTCTTTTGTTTGTGGAGATCCAGTTGTTCCAGGACCATCTGTTAAAGAGAAAATTTATTCTCCATTGTATATGACTTAGAACCCTTGTCAAAATCAATTGGCCATGTCTCTTTTCATGCCAGTACTAGACTTTTGATTATGGTAGCTTTATAGTATTCTTTGAAATTGTGAAGTGTGAGTCCTCCTCCATTGTTCTTCTTTTTGAAGATGACTTTGGCTATTCATGGCTGCTTGCAGTTCCATATTAATTTCAGCATTGGCTAAGAAGGCTGTTGGAATTTTAATAGGTATTGTGTTGAATCTATAGATTGCTTTGAATATAATTGAATTTTTTTTTAATTTTTAACCTTTATTGTGCTTTAAGTGAAAGCTAACAAATCAAGTCAGTCTCTCACACAAAAACTTATATACACCTTACTGCATACTCCCAATTGCTCTCCCCCTAATGAGACAACCTGCTCACTCCCTCCACTCACTCTTTTCGTGTCCATTTTGTCACCTTCAAACCCTCTCTACCCTCTCATCTCCCCTCCAGACAGGAGATGCCAACGTAGTCTCAAGTGTCCACCTGATCCAAGAAGCTCACTCCTCACCATCATCCCTCTCCAACCCATTGTCCAGTCGAATCCCTGTCTGAAGAGTTGGCTTTGGGAATGGTTCCTGTCCTAGGCCGACAGAAAGTCTGGGGGCCATGACCACCAGGGTCCTTCTAGTCTCAGTCAGACCATTAAGTCTGGTCTTTTTGAAAGAATTTGGGGTCTGCATCCCAGTGGTCTCCTGCTCCCTCAGGGGTTCTCTGTTGTGTTCCCTTTCAGGGCAGTCATCGGTTGTAGCCAGGCACCATCTAGTTCTTTTGGTCTCAGGCTACTGTAGTCTCTGGTTTATGTAGCCCTTTCTGTCTCTTGGGCTTGTAATTACCTTGTGTCCTTGGTGTTCTTCATTCTCCTTTGCTCCAGGTGGATTGAGACCAATTGATGCATCTTAGATGGCTGCTTGCCAGCATTTAAGACCCCAGACGCCTCTCTCCAAAGTGGGATGCAGAATGTTTTCTAAATAGATTTTATTATGCCAATTGACTTAGATGTCCCCTGCAACCATGGACCCCAACCCCCGCCCCTGCTACGCTGGCCTTCGAAGCATTCAGTTTATTCAGGAAACTTCTTTGCTTTTGGTTTAGTCCAGTTGTGCTGACCTTGCCTATATTATGTGTTGTCTTTCTCGTCATCTAAAGTAGTTCTTATCTACTATCTAACTAGTGAATACAGCTCTCCCACCCCCTTACCTACCCCCTCTTGTAACCATCAAAGAATATTTTCTTCTCTGTTTAAACTATTTCCTGAGTTCTTATAATAGTGGTCTTATACAATATTTGTCCTTTTGCAACTAATTTCACTCAGCATTATGCCTTCCAGATTCCTCCGTGTTATCAAATGTTTCATGGATTCCTCACTGATCTTTATTGAAGCGTACTATTCCCTTGCACGAAAATACCATAATTTCTTTATCCATTCATCCGTTGATGGGCACCTTGGTTGCTTCCGTCTTTTTGCTATTGTAAACAGTGCTGCAATGAACATGGGTGTACATACATCTGTTCGTGTAAAGGCTCTTATTTCTCTAGAATATATTCCAAGTGGTGGGATTGCTGGATCCTGTGGTAGTTCTATTTCTAGCTTTTTAAGGAAACGCCAGGTCAATTTCCAAAGTGGTTGTACCATTTTACATTCCCACCAGCAGTGTATAAGTGTTCCAATCTCTCCACAGCCTCTCCAACATTTATTGTTTTGTGTTTTTTGGATTAATGCCAGCCTTGTTGGAGTGAGATGGAATCTCATTGTAGTTTTGATTTGCATTTCTCTAATGACTAATGATCGTGAGCATTTTCCTCATGTATCTGTTAGCTACGTGAATGTTTTCTTTAGTGAAGTGTCTATCCATATCTTTTGCCCATTTTTTAATTGGGTTATTTTTCTTTTTGCAGTTGAGTTTTTGCAGTATCATGTAGATTTTAGTGATCAGGCGCTGATCAGAAATGTCGTAGCTAAAAACTTTTTTCTAGTCTATAGGTAATCTTTTTACCCTTTTGGTGAAATCTTTGGATGAGCAGAGGTGTTTGATTTTTAGGAGCTCCCACTTATCTAGTTTTTCTTCTGCATTGTTAGTAATGTTTTGTATACTGATTATGCCATGTATTAGGGCTCTAACATTGTCCCTGTTTTTTCTTCCATGATCTTTATCATTTTAGATTTTATAGTTAGGTCTTTGATCCATTTTGAGCTCATCTTGTGCATGGAGTGAGGTACGGGTCTTGTTTCATTTTTTTGCAGATGCATATCCACTTATGCTAGCACCATTTTTTTTTAATTTTTTTTGATTTTTACTGAGCTTCAAGGGAACGTTTACAAATCAAGTCAGTCTGTCACATATAAGTTTATATACACCTTACTCCATACTCCCACTTGCTCTCCGCCTAATGAGTCAGCCCTTCCAGTCTCTCCTTTCGTGACGATTTTGCCAGCTTCTAACTCTATCTTCCCATCCCGCCTCCAGACAGGAGATGCCAACACAGTCTCAAGTGTCCACCTGATACAGATAGCTCACTCTGCATCAGCATCTCTCTCCTACCCACTGTCCAGTCCCTTTCATGTCTGATGAGTTGTCTTCGGGAATGGTTCCTGTCCTGGGCCAACAGAAGGTTTAGGGACCGTGACCGCCGGGATTCCTCTAGTCTCAGTCAGACCATAGCACCATTTTTTAAAAGGACTGTCTTTTTCCCATTTAACTGTTTTGGGCCTTTGTCAAGTATCAACTGCTCAGGTGTGGGTGGATTTACGTCTGGGTTCCCAATCGTATTCCATTGGTCTGTGTACCTGTTGTTGTACCAGTACCAGGCTGTTTTGACTACTGTGGCGGTATAATAGGTTCTAAAATCAGGAAGAGTAAGGCCTCCCACTTTGTTCTTCTTTTTCAGTAATGCTTTACTTATCTGGGTCCTCCTTCCCTTCCATATGAATTTGGTGATTTGTTTCTCCATCTCATTAAAGAATGTTGTTGGAATTTGGATTTGAATTTTGTTAAATGTATAGATCGCTTTTGGTAGAATCCCAAAAAACCCAGTGCTGTCAAGTCGTTTTATAATGTTACGTCTTCCTAACCGTGAGCAAGGTATGTTTTCCACTTATGTCGGTCTCTTTGGTTTCTTGCAGAAGGGTATTGTAGTTTTCTTTGTATAAGTCTTTTACATCTCTGGTAAGATTTATTCCTATGTATTTCATCTTCTTGGGGGCTACCGTCAATGCTGTTGATTTAGTGATTTCCTCTTGGATATTCTTTTTGTTGGTGTAGAGGAATCCACGTGATTTTTGTATGTTTATCTTATATCGTGATACTCTGCAGAACTCTTCTATTAGTTTCCGTAGTTTTCTTGAGGATTCCTTAGGGTTTTCTGTATATAAGATCATGTCGTCTGTACGTAGAGATAATTTTACATCTTCCTTGCCAATCTGTATGCCTTTTATTTCTTTGTCTTGCCTAATTGCTCTGGCTAGGACCTCCAACACAATGTTGAACAAGAGTGGTGATAAAGGGCGTCCTTGTCTGGTTTCTTTTCTCAAGGGAAATGCTTTCAGGCTCTCTGCATTTAAGATGATGTTGGCTATTGGCTCTGTATAAATGCCCTTTATTATATTGAGGAATTTTCCTTCTATTCCTATTTTGCTGAGAGTTTTTATCATGAATGAGTGTTGAACCTTGTCAAATGCCTTTTCTGCATCAATTGATAAAATCATGTGATTCTTTTGCTTTCTTTATGTGATGGATTATGTTAATTGTTTTTCTAATGTTGAACCATCCCTGCATACCTGGTATGAATCCCAGTTGGTCATGTTGAGTTACTGTTTTTGATATGTTGTTGAATTCTATTGGCTAGAATTTTGTTAGAGGGTTTTTGCATCTAAGTTCATGAGGGATATAGGTCTGTAATTTTCTTTTTTTGTGGTGTCTTTTTACCTGGTTTTGTTATCAGGGATATGGTGACTTAATAGAATGAGTTTGGGAGTATTCCTTTCTTTTCTATGCTCTGAAATACCTTTAGTACTAGTGGTGTTAACTCTTCTCTGAAAGTGTGTTAGAACTCTGCAGTGAAGCCATCCGGGCCAGGGCTTTTTTTGTGTTGGGAGTTTTTGATTACCTTTTCAATCTCTTCTTTTGTTATGGGTCTATTTAGTTGTTCTACCTCTGTTTGTGTTAGTTTAGGTAAGTACTGTGTTTGTAGGATATCGTCCTTTTCTTCTAGATTTTCAAGTTTGTTAGAGTACAGTTTTTCATAGTAATCCGATATGATTCTTTTAATTTCAGTTGGGTCTGCTGTAATATCGCCCGTCTCTTTTCTTATTGGAGTTATTTGCTTCCTCTCCTGTTTTTCTTTTTTCAGTTTGGCCAGTGGTTTATCAATTTTGTTGATTTTTTAAAAGAACCAGCTTTTGGTCCCGTTAATTGTTTCAGTTGTTTTTCTGTCTTCTATTTCATGTAGTTCTGCTGTAATTTTTATTATTTTCCTTTGGTTCTTGTGGGGTTTTTTTTTGTTGGTGTCTTTCTGTTTGTTCAAGTTGTAGGGATAATTCTTTGATTTTGGTCCCTTTTTCTTTTTGTATGTGTGCATTTATTGATATAAATTGACCTCTGAGCACTGCTTTCACTGTGTCCAAAAGGTTTTGATAGGAAATGTTTCATTCTCATTGGATTCAATGAATTTCTTTATTCCATCTTTAATGTCTTCAATATTCCAGTCTGTTTTGAGCATGGTATTGTTCAGTTTCCAAGTGTTTGATTTCTTTTCCCTTATTTTTCTGTTATTGATTTCTACTTTTATGGCCTTATGGTCAGAGAAGATGCTTTGTGATATTGCAGTGTTTTCGATTCTGCTAAGTTTTGCTTTATGAGCTAATATGTGGTCTATTCTAGAGAATGTTCCATGTGCACTAGAAAAGAAAGTATACTTTGTAGCTTTTGGGTGGAGTGTTCTGTATATGTCTATGAGGTAAAGTTGGCTGATGGTGACATTTAGATCTTCCGTGTCTTTATTGAGTTTCTTTCTGGGTGTCCTGTCCTTCACCGAAAGTGGTGTGTTGAAGTCTCGTACTACTATTGTGGAGATGGTCTAGCTCACTTTTCAATGCTGACAGAGTTTGTTTTATGTATCTTGCAGCCCTCTCACTGGGTGTTATATCTTCTTGGTATATTGCCCCTTTAATCATTATATAGTGTCCTTCCTTAGGCTTTGTGGTGGATTTAACTTTAAAGCCTGTTTTGTCAGAAATTAATATTGCCACTTCTGCTCTTTTTTGGTTGTTGTTTGCTTCATATATTTTTTTCCATCCTTTGAGTTTTAGTTTGTATCTCTAAGTCTAAGATGTGTCTCTTGTAGGCAGCATATAGGTGGATCTTGTTTTTTAATCCATTCTGCCACTCTCTGTCTATTTATTGGTGCATTTAGTCCATTTATATTCAGCATAATTATGGATAGGTATGAATTTAGTGCTATTATTTTGATGTCTTTTTTTGTGCATTGTTGACAGTTTCTTTTTCCCACTTAATGTTATGTGCTGAGTAGATTATCTTTATGTATTGTCCTTTCCTCATATTCATTGTTGTTGATTTTATTTCTGCTGAGACTCTATTTTTTCTTGTATTTTATTTTAATTAGTAGAATAGTTTGCCTCCTTCTTGGTTACCTTATTATTTACCTGTATTTTTCTAAATTTAAACCTAATTTTTTTTCTTTGTATCACCGTATCTTCCTCTCCACATGGAAGCTGTATGATTACATTTCCTAACCCGTCTTTGTTGTTTTAATGCTGTCTTCTTTCATATAATAACATTGCTGTTACCGTTTTGAGCTTTTTGTTTTGTTTTGTTTTCCCTTTCTAGGGTGACTTCTATTGTTCTGCCCAGTGTTCTAGTCTTTAGTTGGTACCAGATATCATTGATTTTCTAACCAAAGAATTCTCTTTATTATTTCTTGTAGTTTTGGTTTGGTTTTTACGAATTCCCTATACTTCTGTTTATCTGGAAATGTCCTATTTTCACCTTCATATTTAAGACAGTTTTGCATATATGATTCTTGGGTGGCAATTTTTTCCCTTCAATTTTTAAATAAGTCATCCTGTTGCCTTCTTACCTGCATGGTTTCTGCCGAGTAATCTGGACTTCTTACTGGCTGTCCTTTGTAGGTGACTTTTCATTTATCTCTAACTGCTCTTAAAATTCTTTCTTTATCTGTATTTTTGGCAAGTTTGATTATAATATGTTTTGGTAACTTTCTTCTAACATCTACCATATGTGGAGTTCGATGATCATCTTTCACAATATAAGGGAAGTTTTCTGCCAACAAATCTTCAACAATTCTCTCTGTATTTTCTGTTATCCCTCCCTGTTATCGTACTCTAACCACTCGTAGGTTGTTTCTCTTGATAGAGTCCCACATGATTCTTAAGTTTTCTTCATTTTTTTAAATTCTTTTATCTGAATTTTCTTCAAATATATTAGTGGCAAGTGATTTATCTTCAGGTTCAGAAATTCTGGCTTCTACTTGCTCGGTTCTGCAGCTCTTACTTTCTATTGAGTTGTCTACTTCTGTAATTTTATTTTTAATCTTCTGAATTTCTGATTGCTGTCTGTCTATGGATTTTTCAAGGTTAATAAATTTTTCATTATGTTCCTGAATAACCTTTCTAATTTGTTCAGTTGCTTTTTTTTTTGAGTTCCTTGGCTTGTTCTTTGTGTTGCCTCATTTCCTTCCTGATGTCTTGAAGGGTTCTGTATATTAAACTTTCGTATTCTGGCTCTGGAAATTCCAGGAATGGACTTTCATCTAGAAGATCCGTGGATTCTTTGTTTTGTGAGCTCATTGAGGTGATCATGGTCTGTTTCTTTATGTGACTTGATATTGACTATTGTCTCTGAGCCATCTGTAAGTTATTGTATCAGTTTTTTTTTTTTTTATTACTGTGTCTTGGCTTCTTTGTTTGTTTTGTTTTGATATGCCCAAATGGGTTGCTTGAGTGAGCTAGGTTGATTATTTTTGCCTTTGTATCTCTGACGTCCTGTCCCCAGGTGGCTAGAGCTGTTATCAGGTATATCATTCTAGGAGTCCATTCACTTTCCTTGTATGAATTCAGCTCAGGTGTCCAGGTAGCTTATCGTCAAGTATGTGGTACAGGCTCTGTTGTACAGTCTCAGAGGCGCAGGGGTGATTGGCGCAGGTACTAGTATATGGTTGCCACAGGGGGTCACGCTCTGAACAAGGCAGGGGTTGAAGAACCAACCCCCGAGTGTCTGTGAGGAAAGTGTTTCCTTGTTCCCTAGAACGTGCAGGTAGGTGGGTTCTGCATACGTACAATGGACACCCAATGTTTTTGGTTGTAAGGACTGGTAGGTACCAGTTAGTTATCCTTGGGCTCCAGTCGTGAGTGGCTGGGTGACCTGAGTGGAGCTACCAGTCCTTAGGCCCCTGATGTGGGTAGGTGAGGAGCCTTGCTTAATAGGCAAAGCAATGTAAAACATCAAACACCCACCTCTGCACCACACAGCTGAAACGATTGGTGTCTGTCAACAAGGGCATATTCTCCTGAAATAGACCCACAGAGGTTCGTGCAGAGGGGAAAGGTGCTCAGAGTCCACAGACCGTTCCAGCCTGGATAGCAGCTGCTTCTGTTCTGAGCTGCCCTGGTTAGTAGACCTGGCAAATTATCTTTTCTCACAAATTGAAAGTTTTCCTTTCTTCTAGGCCAGGAGGATGGCTCTAGGCACTCAACAGGGCCTACCTCAGGCCCAGGGAGTTCAGCCACTGAGGCCTGCTTGGGGCTGGGGGGCGTGGTAAAATACAGACAAGTACATAGCTTTTGCTGAGAGTGCCGTTCTTCTCAGGTTCCGGAGCTGTGAGTAGGCTGCTTTTGTGTAAGGAAAGTGCAGCCAAACACTAGTAATAGCCCGCTGCCTCGTCACCAGGAATAGTGCCTGAGGACTCCCTACGATTCAGGTCCGCTAAGTCCTCTGCGCTTCTGAATGGTCTCTTCCTCCCCCTGCCCCTTAGTTCATTTTCTGAGCTTGCCTTTGATGCTCAGGGCTCCTCGCTTGTCATATAGTTTTTTCGCTTGTTTTTCGGGTCTTTTGTAAAGAGGCCCTGCTGGAAGCATCTATTCCGCCATTTTGGCTTCTCCTCATATAATTGACTTTTTAACAATATTAAGTCTTTCATTCCATGAGCATGGTATGACCTTCTATTTATTGAGGTCTTTAATTTTTTTCAGCAGTGCTTTATGTTTTCAGTGCAGGTATTTCATGTGCTTGGTTAAATTCTTTCGTAGTTTTCTTCTTTTTACATGCTCTTTTTTTTTTTAATTAATTTTTATTAAGCTTCAAGTTAACATTTACCATTTCAATCAGTCTGTCACATGTAGGTTTACATATCTTGCTCCCTTCTCCCACTTGCTCTCCCCCTATTGAGTCAGCCCTTTCAGTCTCTCGTTTCGTGCCAATTTTGCCATCTTCCCTCTCTCTCTATCTTCCCATCCCCCCTCCAGTCAAGAGTTGCCAACACACTCTCCAGTGTCCACCTGATTTAATTAGCTCACTGTTCATCAGCATCTCTCTCCCCGCCACTGACCAGTCCTTTTCATGCCTGATGATTTGTCTTCGGGGATGGTTCCTGTCCTGTGCCATCAGAAGTTCTGGGGAGCATTGTTTCTGGGATTCCTCTAGTCGCAGTCATACCATTAAGTATGGTCTTTTCATGAGAATTTGGGGTCTGTATCCCATTGGTCTCCTGCTCCCTCAGGAGTTGTCTGTTGTGCTCCCTGACAGGGCAGACATCGATTGTGGCCGGGCACCAACTAGTTCTTCTGGTCTCAGGATAATGTAGGTCTCTGGTTCATGTGGCCCTTTCTGTCTCTTGGGTTCTTAGTTGTCGTGTGACCTTGGTGTTCTTCCTTTGCCTTTGCTCCAGGTGGGTTGAGACCAATTGATGTATCTTAGATGGCCGCTTGTTGGGATTTAGGACCCCAGGCGCCACTATTCAAAGTGGGATGCAGGATGTTTTCATAATAGAATTATTTTGCCCATTGACTTAGAAGTCCCCTCAAACCAAGTTCCCCAGACCCCAGCCCCTGCTCCGCTGACCTTTGAAGCTTTCATTTTATCCCAGAAACCTCTTTACTTATAGTCCAGTCCAATTAGGCTGACCTTCCTTGTGTTGAGTGTTGTCTTTCCCTTCACCGAAAGCAGTTCTTATCTACAGATTGATCAATAAAAAGCCCTCTCCCTCCCTCCCTCCCTCCCCCCTTTGTAACCACAAAAGTATGTGTTCTTCTCCGTTTTTTCTATTTCTCAAGATCTTATAATAGTGGTCTTATACAATATTTGTCCTTTTGCCTCTGACTCATTTCGCTCAGCATAATGCCTTCCAGATTCCTCCGTGTTACGAAATGTTTCACAGATTCGTCACCGTTCTTTATCGATGCGTAGTATTCCATTGTGTGAATATACCACAATTTATTTACCCATTCATCCGTTGACGGACATCTTGGTTGCTTCCAGCTTTTTGCTATTGTAAACAGAGCTGCAATAAACATGGGTGTGCATATATCTGTTTGTGTGAAGGCTCTTGTATCTCTAGGGTATATTCCGAGGAGTGGGATTTCTGGGTTGTATGGTAGTTCTATTTCTAACTGTTTAAGATAACGCCAGATGGATTTCCAAACTGGTTGTACCATTTTACAATCCCACCAGCAGTGTATGAGAGTTCCAATCTCTCCGCAGCCTCTCTAACATTTATTATTTTGTGTTTTTTGGATTAATATCAGTCTAGTTGGTGTGAGATGGAATCTCATCGTAGTTTTAATTTGCATTTCTCTAATGGCTAATGATCGGGAGCATTTTCTCATGTATCTGTTGGCTGCCTGAATATCTTCTTTAGTGAAATGTGTGTTCATATCCTTTGCCCACTTCTTGATTGGGTTGTTTGTCTTTTTGTGGTTGAGTTTTGACAGAATCATGTAGATTTTAGAGATCAGGCGCTGGTCTGAGATGTCGTAGCAGAATATTCTTTCCCAGTCTGTAGGTGGTCTTTTTACTCTTTTGGTGAAGTCTTTTTTTTTTTGTTTTAGATGAGCATAGGTGTTTGATTTTTAGGAGCTCCCAGTTATCTGGTTTCTCTTCATCATTTTTGGTAATGTTTTGTATTCTGTTTATGCCCTGTATTAGGGCTCCTAGGGTTGATCCTATTTTTTCTTCCATGATCTTTATCGTTTTAGTCTTTATGTTTAGGTCTTTGATCCACTTGGAGTTAGTTTTTGTGCATGGTGTGAGGTATGGGTCTTGTTTCATTCTTTTGCAAATGGATATCCAGTTATGCCAGCACCATTTGTTAAAAAGACTGTCATTTCCCCAATTGACTGACACTGGTCCTTTGTCAAATATCAGCTGCTCATACGTGGATGGATCTATGTCTGGGTTCTCAATTCTGTTCCATTGGTCTATGTGCCTGTTGTTGTACCAGTACCAGGCTGTTTTGACTACTGTAGCTGTATAATAGGTTCTGAAATCAGGTAGAGTGAGGCCTCCCACTTTCTTCTTCTTTTTCAGTAATGCTTTGCTTATCCGGGGGTTCTTTCCCTTCCATATGAAATTGGTGATTTGTTTCTCTATCCCCTTAAAATATGATATTGGTATTTGGATTGGAAGTGCGTTATATGTATAGATGGCTTTTGGTAGAATAGACATTTTTACTATGTTAAGTCTTCCTATCCATGAGCAGGGTATGTTTTTCCACTTAAGTATGTCCTTTTGAATTTCTTGTAGCAGAGTTTTATAGTTTTCTTTGTATAGGTCTTTTACAT